>NC_139729.1:27176805-28376805 GCF_964211835.1 Anser anser | reverse complement strand
CCTTGTGTGTGAGAGCTTGTAACATTTCCTTAATGGAATCATTACCTATTTTATCTATTTCTCAATTCAGTCTGTGCAGAGGTGGTTACCTGTGGGAGATGGATAGAAATCTCTTCATCCTGAGAATAGCAGCAATTAAATCTAGTCTTTCAAATATTACCTAGAAGCATATCTAGTGTTTTTTTTTTTTTTGCCGCACCTGTTATTACACAACTGATTTGATGTATTAGTACACAATAAAGGGTGCACTCCTGCCAAAGCAGTGTGTGTTTGTTTGAGAAATGAATGTGGATATATGTGGTTTTTGTCTGATGCTCTTTGGTATCTCTGTAAACCGGGATGTGTTTGAACAACTACATTATGATGATAAAGCCAATAGCTCCTGGATATTCAATACATCTCTTTGTCTTCGAGTGTCACTTTGCAGCAGCCCTTGGTTCACAAGACCCACCCAGTTCCTTTTTTTTTTTTTTTTTTCCCCCAACTGCCTTTTTTCCTCTGAAGCCTTCCTGCTGGTTACTGTTCCAAACGCCAAAAAGGGGGTGACTGCAGTATGTAAGCCTTGATGTTTAATCTGGAGTTAAAGTGCTGACTCTATGTGCTTTGAGTGCTTGAATGCCTTGCTAAAGAAATGTGTTTTCGCCCAGCATGGCAGAATAACCTCTGTGCAGAGTGATCAGACGAGAAATCACCTCCTGGGCGGGATCCAAACATAACATGGGATTAACTTTGCCCTATCTGTGTGTGCTGGCTTGTAGCTGTTAAGAGTCAGTGAGAGCACTTAATCTGATCAGTCCTGAAGAAAAGTTCACGTAGAACATGGGAGCTAAACTGCTGTGCTTCTGCCTCGCCTCTGCCCTTGTCGCATACTACATCTATACCCCTATTCCAGAGAACATTGAGGAGGGCTGGAAGGTGATGCTCGTAACCACTATGTTTCGGACCGTCGGGCATGTGGTGAGTTCAGTCCTCTCTTTGGTGCAGGCTCAGGAGAGCACGCTGGCTTGGGGAGAGGCAGGTACAGAGCAGAGGATGTTATCAGTGGCTCTGTGGGTAATAGATATATGGCAATACATGTGTAATACATATATGTTAGTATATAGGACAGTAGTATCTAAAATTGAGCATTGAACTTTGTGTAGCTGACTATAAAGAGACTGTTAGAAAAGGTTAACGGCACAGTCTTGGAAAAAAAGGACAATGAGATTAACTAGAGGTGTGATATATAATGTGAATATGGATAGATAAATGCAAACAAGTGTATTTTGTGGTATGGTCCTTTGCAGCTGAAGCACTGCCCCTTGAACTTTGTGTGTCACAGAACCTGTATATCGAGCTCCCTCAGAAGCGTTTTGTTGGATGTCAGCAGACGGAAAGCTAGAGTACTTCTTAAATGCTGTTACCTTTGTGGTTTCTTAGAAATCTACTGATAGCATGAGCCTAAAAATAAACAAAGCTAATTAGAGGAGTGTTAAAGTTAGAGCATGAAGAAATTACACTTTTTTTTTTTTTTAAACTGATGTGAACTAACCATAATTTGGCTTTAAAAAAAAAAAAAAGGTTTCTGGCTAAGCAGCACAGAACCATATGTTGCAGTCTGGAAAAGCAGTGGTATTATACCCTGTCTGCGGTTACACGGCAATATTTACTGACGGTGTGGTCCTTATGTTGTTCCATGCTATTTTTACATATTACATCCTTGGCTCCTGCTTCATTTCAGTCATGTTGTGCAGCTATTTCATACGTATTTAAATAATTTGCAAACCTTTACGTGAAGCATAAGTAAGTTCTGTAGTTCCCACCTCTGAAGTACATTGCACTTGGAGCTGTTTTGAATCCAGCCTGCACCTAACACGCAGCCATGGCTGCAGCAGTGTGACCACACTAAAAACAAGGTCAAAGATGAAGGTTAGGGGGCAGCAGGGGACCGCAGTGTTGCAGACATCTTTCTGGATGGCTGCAAACATTTGGAGGCTGCTTTTTTCTCCACCATAAAAATCTATTGAAAGGAGGCTTTAAGGAGCCATGGGAGAGGTTTCTAGTTTTGCTTGACAGGTGCTCCTGAAATGCTTGCTTGCTGTGGACCCGAACTCTCGGGCTGTGCTTAAAAGTGCATGATGATGAGTCAAGCTGGGCAGTGGTTTTGAGTCATGTTCTGTCACCAACTCTTTCATTTCTGCATTTCTTCTCTGCTTCCCACTGGTAGTACAAGAATTCTTAATTGATTCCTGAGGGTGGGATTAATCAGGTGTTGGGAAAATGCTTGAAAGCTGTTTTCTGTTGTGAAAGACTATAAAATCATATCATATCATTTTCAAATACAAAGCTGTTGGTTTCTGTAAGACTTTTGATATAGGGACAATCTGCTATTCATCTATTCATTTTTGTCAGAAGCAGGAGAAATGAAGAAAAATCCATGCTTAATGCGTTTATTCATCTGTTAATTATGTCACCAACGAAATGTGCCAGTGGTGGGTATCCTTAATGCATCTTCAAAGGCTGATGCGTGGCTGTGCGCGCACACAAACAGCGTGCTCACTGGCGATGGTTCGCGGGCCCCTGCAGAGCACCTGGGCCGAGAGCTGCGGCTGTGGCGGCCGGGATGTGCCAAGCAGGGTGGGCTTCCCCCCATCCCCGCGCTCGGCTGCGGGGAGAAAGTGGCGTGTGCGGAACAGCCGTGCGCCTCGCTGAGGGAAGGGGGGCAGCTGCTAAGCATGTAAGGGCCCTGCTGGCAGGCAGCCCATGCTCGTACAACAGTACGTTCGTGGAACTGGTACGTTCATTACCTCTGCCAGCTTTTGATATGCTGGCTTGCTTCTTCCCCTTCTAATCTTCTTTCGGAAGTAGCCTGTAAAAAAAAAAAAAAAAAACAAAACAAAATCAGTTCATTTCTGTAGCAAAGCTTTGTGCCTGGTCATTTGGTCAGACCTGTAGCCTTCAGCACAGCAGGGCTAAGTGCTCAGGAAGCAGACGCAGGCTCTCTCAGTGTTGGAGCGTTTTGTGTTTTCACTTTAAAATGGAATTGGTGTCTTTCATGGCTGTTGCATTAGCTGCCCGTTAAACCTAAGTCTGCTATCAGTAGCAGTGGTGTGGAGCAAGCATGTTTTATAACTGTGCTCAGATCTCAAGCAGAACCAGAATCCTGTGGGGCTTTGACAAAGATAGCTTCCTTGGAGTTTTTAAGATGTCTGTTAAGCCTCCTAAATACGTTCTGAATGGTCATCCGATTGCAGGGCAACAATTTGTAATCACTTAATTGTAGCTCTGGATTTGAAGAGACGACCTATTTTAGTCTAAATCCCTCAGTTTGGTTTGAGGAAGGGCTGCCACCATCGAAAACTCCTTCCGGGAGGGTCTCCTGTTGAAACTCCCAAGGTGATATACAACAAAAGCTGTCAAATAGCAGATCTCAGTCCTCCTCCTCCCTGCTTTAAAAGGTACCTGGGAGCTGTCCAGATTCTGAGCCAAAGTGTGCAAGCTTGTCTCTGATTTTGGGCTTCCTGACCCAGACTCCCGGTGCTGTCAGAGGGTTCCATCTTGTGGCGTCTTCACTCTCTGGAAGGCGTTCGCTCTCTACATCGGCTCCGTTCTGTGGATGAGTAGCTGATGTGCATAAAGCCTGCGCTGGTTCCAGGCCTCTTTTGAAATCTGTGATTACAAAATCAGCATTGCAGTGGGTACTGGAGTTCCCCAAAGGCAAGTCAGAGGCTCACAATTAGATTTTGCAGCTGGTTGACATGTGGAGGATTTCAGGCGGGTGTGGTTTCACTGGTACACCCAGCCTGTGGCACACAGGAGATTCCACTTGTACAAATCCTATTACAGAAGAGAGGCTGGGAACGTCTCAGTTTGCATGTTTATGTTATAACAAATCAAGCCTGCTTGCTATCTAGGTTGGGAATAGCCTTTGAGAATAAACTGGCTGTTTTCTGTGGTGGTAACAAAATTCTTCACGTTTTCAGGCAGTACTGTATGCACATAATATAAAATGTATGCACTGTATAAATTGCAAGACATCTTTCTTCACAGCTAAATGTTTCCCTAGCTGCAGCACTGCAAAATCCCCCAAAGCTTTCTCCATTATTTGTCTTGCTGCTCAGAAGCAGTGAAATCCTTATTTGAGTTCTGTACAGCCCATCTCACAAAAATTGCCTGGCTTCATGCTCGGCTGTCAGAATGCGTCCCCTGGAGGGGTGCCTCCACCTGAATTATTACCAGTTCAGATGAGTAAGACTTTAAAAGTAACATTAGGTTCTCCGCCTGCCAAAGCACAACCTGTCTATAAATAAGTTTAAATAAGTTTTTTGTGTGTGTTCTTTTTCTTTGCTGTCATGTAAGGACCTCAACATGAACAACGAAAATGAACTTGCTACCTGTGGTAGAAAGCAACTGTGAAAAATGCTTTCTAAGGCATAAGGAACAGAAAAAAAAACTAAAGTGGCTGGTTTTCCTCTTACCCTGTAACATGCATTAACCTCGGATCTGTGACAATGAGAATTTTCAGATGAAAGCATGATTTCCTTTCGTCTTTCATTTTTGAGGGAATTTCTACCATCGTGTGGGAGTCTTTCACAAGCTCAGAGGAATTACGACAGAATTCACTTTGACCCGTATATTTAATTTTACAAGATGCTAATCCTAAGGGAAAATACTACAACTAAGACATACTTATGTAAACTGTGTAATCTCTATAGATAAAAAGGTGCAGTTTTTGGCATGTGTATGTATCTGTCTCCAATGAGCTTATAAAATGTAGAAAATTATGATTTTATGTATGTATATAACCATTTACAACAACCGTAATCAGGAAATAAGACCATATTCAATTCAAATTTATTACTATGGCTTGTATGGTATGAAAACAGTACTAAATCTTTGCTTTTGAAATAGGGAACATCTTAGGAGGAAAGCAAAACATTCTGAATATTGTAAACTTATAGCACAAAACTGCAAATGCTGTTGTTTCCTCACAGAAAACCAGTCAAAGTTATCAGTGCAATTATGGGATTGTTTATGCCTGTTCAAACAAATAATTATATGCTGATCTGAAACTTAAGTAAGTTCTCCTGTTATCACAGAACATCAGCCTTTCACTTTTCAGATGTTTAACTAGAATATGTACAAGAGCAGTGCATGTTAAACCAAAAGGTAATAATGTAAATTAGTTTGAAAATTCTAATTTTGCTTGAAATGAGAAATCTGAGTTCTTAGTTCACGTTCAGATTTTCAGATAGCAAATGGCTTTCAAGCAAATTTGAAGTTGTATTCTTTAATACACTTTGTCTTAAATAAAACTCAACAACAACAACAAAAAAACCAAAAACCTCCTCCTTAATGTATTAGATAATATAATTCTCCCTAATATGCTCTTTAAACAAAAATTTAAGCATCTTTCACAGTGTAGAAAATGAAGCCTTTATTTTCTTTCATTGTGACATTATTCTTTTGTCATTTTTTTGTATTTCCAGGATACATTTCAAATATCTTATAAGCAATGTGAGAAGTGATTTTCTTTAAAACACCATTTAGTCTAATGAAAAAAATATTAAAAAAAAAAAAAAGTGAGATTTATGTATGTTCAAACTCTGGCCACATCTGTATTTGTAGCAATTCTCCCAAGGCAGCTGTGAGGAAACGTGGCACCTCCTTTGGTGTGCGAGTGCTTTTGGAATGAGTAGCAGATCTGCATTTCTGGCACAGTTGTTAGCAAATGCCCTTAGGAATGTTTTTGCTTAGATTCACTCTCATATACGAAGGATTGAGTACAATTAAAGCCAACACAATTCTTGAAAAATGTTTTAAGTTCAGGCTATAAAATAGTCTGTGAATAAGAGGATTCTGAAATGTTTTAATCCATGTAAATTGTCATGATATTAGAGAAGCCAAAGGTGATAAATATACTTTTGAAGCTTGCAGATTGCCTGCAGATTTCCTTGTTAGGGTTTTTGTTTGTTTGTTTGTTTTAATTTTATTTAGCATTTTAAAATAATTGTGATATAATCTAGAATCATAGAATTTCATAATAAATGTTTTGGAACATGACTTCAAAGGAAGCTGCTGTAACAGTATTAAGGGTTGGCAGTTCCCAACTCCCTGAACCACATCATTTTTCTTCTGTTAGGAAGTTTCTGTGAAGTCTGTTTGGAAAGCTTTCCCCACCCTTCCCATAGGCACTTTGACCCCCTGCTTTTCCCACCTCAGAGGTGCCAAAGGTTCCAGCCCTGCCGTACAGCCAAGCTAGGGTCAAGAATCCTGGGAAAAAGAAACTTTCTAAAGGCACTAATCTTACGGATATTCTCAAGACTAGTGCATTTGTTGGGCAAACAGGTGCTGGTTAGCATCATCCTAATTTCCCCTCTTGGTGCAGGATTCTCTGCTGGCCTGGTGGAATTTCTCTTCTGGTCAGAGACTTTGTGGGAATTCTTGGTCTGCACTGACACAGGCTGCTCATTGAGCAGACCCTCGTATTGGGTCTGGGGAGGCTTCAGTTGGTTCTGCTTTCTTCCAGATCCTCTGTCATGTCCTTGTCCATCAAGGCTTCTAGTCAGCTCATCCCATTTCATACCTGGTGTCTTAACAATGACAAGCAGCCATGTCCCCCAAGCTGCCTTACAGGCACTCCTGGGACTGAGTTTCACGTGGAAATAGTGGGAGAGAAGGGAGCTGAACAGCTTGGACTGGGCAGCATTGACAGTCTGAGACAGTAACTCCTCTGAGTCAGCGATGTTTGGCTTAGGGACTTCTGCAGCAACTTTATAGACTTGTGCAACGTTAAGTGGCTTTATGGAAATGTGACCTCGGAGTAACTAAGACTGCATTTAAAATACTGTTTTCTCTTCTCTTGGGCTTTAGGCTGAGGTTGCTGATCGGCTGGGTCTGATGCACTACATGGAAGTTCTGTCGCTGATCACAGTTGCTGAATACGTTGCACCGACCTCTGATGAGAACGTCACCGTGACAGACACAGAGTTCAGCAACGTGCCCGTCCGTCTGTATCTGCCCAGGAAGCCAGCTGGTGGACTGAGGAGGGCAGTGATCTACTTTCATGGTGGAGGATGGTGTGTAGGGCAGGCAGGTGAGCTCTGTCGTTACTCGGGCTCTGGATGGAAGGTCTTGATGGCCCAATTGCAACAGAGAGGATTGGAGGCTGGTATTGCACCAGCTTAAATGCAGCAGCTTAGGAGAGGATGGTCATTGTCATGAGGAGGAGTATGAACCTCTGGTTCAGTGGTCTACTTCTGTCATGGTATTTTACGTGCAGCTACTAGCATGGTTAGGGTGTATTAGTTGGGGAAAAGAGCAAAACTGAGTATCTTCAGGGAAAAAACAAACAAACAACAACAACAACAAAAACCCCTCCTCTCCATGTAAGGATAAAAAAAGAAATGGAAATCAAATGGGGATGCAGTGACTAAAGGTCTTTGGTTCCCAGTAGCTTGATTTCCAGGAGCTTCCCCATACCTCTTGCTCAAGGAAGGGCATGGGGTATTTATTGTCCCCTGAAATATATTTTAGGGAGTTTTGACATATCAGAAGTCATCTATTACTTAATCTTTCATTGTCATGAATGTGCTTCTAGGAGGGCAAGCACGTTTCTTGTGCTTCGGTTACAATTGTGCTGTCAATATTCATCTCATGTTCGGTGTTCTTCCACATTAATTGCAACAGGGTTTTCTAAAATGTTTTAATGGTGTGCTATGCTTTAGCTATTATTATTTCGTGGGAATGTTTCATGTTCCATCTCAAGCCCAGTCACGTTCTCCCCTAGAGCATATCCTCTGTTTCTCTTTGCCGTAGTTCAGTGCTGTACATAAATGGACAAGTTATCATCATTGGCCATCACCCAAACTGGCATCAGAGCTATAGTAGATATGGCTGAAGTTCCCAACAACCAAGCCATAGCTCACTTAAGTTGTTGGGCTGCTTGTTTCTTGTGTTGTGTAGTGCTTGGAGATTTAAATAATGTATAGTATATTTTTTTCCATGCTTAATCCTATTGGATAGCATTCAAGTGATGGCTGGATCTCTTGTCCAATTCATGCTTTGAGATAAACCCACATGTGTCACAGTCACATTATGCTGCTGCAGAGTCACCTGAAAGTTTCTGCCAAGAGGAACACGCAGCTGTATATGTATTTGTTCTTAAATGCACTGAGATATATTTTAAGTGACTCATTTCATTTCAGGCATGAAATCCCATGACCTTCTGTCAAGGTGGACTTCAAACCAGTTAGATGCTGTGGTCGTATCAGTCGAGTAAGAGATTCTCCCTCCAGATTAATGAGGGTTTGGAATAAGTTAATCTATTTCAATTTAATTTTGCAATGTATTTTATTTTGATCATGTGCTTTCCTTCTAGTTTTAAGTATTTGTAAACAAAAGCTGTCAAGGTTGAAGTGTTGAATTGTGATTGGTGGTTATTTTGGATATTGCTTTTTGATGTTGGGTGGGTAATAAATCCTGTCTCCAGGATAGACAGATAATTCCCATTGCTGTAGGCACAGACAAATAGCAAGCATTCACTAGCTAGGACAGATGCTAGCTGTCCTTTCTGTTTTTATTAACAGCAGGAAGTAACATCTGCAGTGTTTGATCTCCTTGCTGTTTTGTATAAACAGTAATACTAAAATCATCTGCTTGGTATTCACTAGTAACTTTTAAAAGAGGATTTTAATTTTAGATCATTCTCAAATAAATGATATCAGATAGCTTTTGTGTTGCTGGGCAAACCACCTGAGCAACATCTCTATTGATTACAGCTGTGTGCAAAGAGAATAATAGTGCAGGTAATTCAAGATACCTTTCTTGAATTGCTTTTGTTGCTGCAGATTTCCTGCTGCACTAGTAAATATGCTTGTCCTGCTAGATCCTGTTGTTGCTGTCATAATTACATTGTCTATTTAAGAAAAAGGGTTAACAAGCTCCATTAACTTGTTAAAGCTGGTCTATGCTCCAACTCCAGTTTTGATAGGAAACAAATCATTCAGCTGAGGAATTATTCCTTCTCTAAACCCCAGCATATATTGATAACATTTTTGGATAAAAAGTGAAGGGCTGTGGGACTGCGTTTCAAAGAAGGGGTGTGGAGAGAACCTCAGCCATTGCTTTACTGAGGCGAAGTCCTGTCTGGTGGACTGAGGGAGGTGCCCGCAGTTACTTTCTGGCACCCCTCGGTGCAGCGGGGCAGGCAGCAGGAGCGTGATGGTGCCCAGAGCAGGTCACGGCAAGCAGCCTGTCCCCAACCAAGGACCCTGCTCTGCTCTGCACTGGCACGGGCAGCTGTGGGCACCACAGGAGGAAAACTGTATTCCCCACTCCTTTACAGAAGCACTTCCCTGCTGAGTACAAGATTTGGAGGCATCATAGGGCAGGTTGTCCCAGCCTCTCCGGTGCTGCTTGCTTTCCTTTTGTTGTTCAGATTCTGAAAGTTGTTCAGAAATTCAAATTCTGGTGTGAAGTGGTGCAGGAAAACGGTCCCTTCCCACTCAGCAGATTTGCTCCCGGTATGTATCACAGAACCGTAGAATCATTCAAGTTGGAAAAGACGGCTAAGATCATCTAGTCCAACCTTTAACCTAGTACTGACAAGTCCACCACCAAACCGTGCTACTGAGTTCTACATCCACACGTTTCTTGAAGACCTCCAGGGATGGTGACTCAACAACTTTTCCTGGGTAGCCTATTCCAATGCTGCACAATCCTTTCAGTAAAGAAATTTCTCCTAATATCCAACCTAAACCTCCCCTGGTTAAACCTGAGGCCATTTCCTCTCATCTTATCACTTGGTGCGTGGGAGAAGAGCCCAACCCCCAACTCTCTGCAACCTCCTGTAAGGTAATTGTAAAGTACAGTAAGGTCTCTCCTGAGCGTCCTTTTCTCCAAAATAAACAACCCCAGCTCCCTCAGCCTCCCTTGTAAGACTTGTTCTCTAGACCCTTCACCAACTTCATTGCCCTTCTCTGAACACAGCACTCGAGGTACAGCCTCACCAGAGCTGAGTACAGGGGTACAATCGCTTCCCTAGTCCCACTGACCACACTATTTCTGACACAAGCCAGGATGCTCTTGGCCGTCTTGGTCACCTGAGGACACTGCTGGCTCATGTTTAGCCAGCTGTTGACCAATACCCCCAGATTCCCTTCTGCTGGGCAAATTTCCAGCAACTCTTCAGGCACTTTCCAGCCACTCTTCCCCCAGCCTGTGGCATTGCATCAGGTTGTTGTGCCCCAAGTGCCTTGTTGAACTTCATACAGTTGGCCTTGGCCAACTGTATCATTTTGCATTAGAGTGACTAGAGTAAATTTTACTGATTTTTTTTTTTCCCCCTTTATTGCTTTCCTGAGCAAAAACAGCTGCAGGAAAACACTAGAGTTGCTTACTTTTCACAGGCCAGCAGAATTTACTGAGTTTTAATAAGTTACACCTTTATGATTCCACTTACATGTACATTTTTTTATTACTGTGCTGGGCCACAGCCCTGTAGGAAGATGTCAGGCTGCATACACACAGAGAACAAAGCAGCACTCTCCACCCCACGCAGTGTAGGGTTTGAGCAGTAAGAAATGGTCAGAGTTGGAATGCTAAAATGAAATAATAAGAGAGTACTTGTCAAGAAGAAATGGAAAAGCTCTACATACCAGTTGCCTAACTTTTGCCAATTCCTTAGAAAAACAAAGGAGTTTTTTTAGAAGGGTTTTTCAGGAAGATATCAATTTTGTGCGTGTTTATGGGGAGATCCCCATCAGAACTGGAAAAACAAAGCAAACCAAAAAACAAAACATACTTGGCTCATGAAGGCTGATACTATGAACTAGCTGCAGATGAGCTGACTTTACAACACAAAACACAGTGATATAAAAAAGATGAAAAGATGCATAGAAAGGTACAACATACTCAAAGTGATGTTCTGGGAAACTGATCATCACAGAAGTGTTTTTGATGGCGCACAGCAGGGCTGCAATAAAAGGAGATTGCAACAGTGAGACTATAAAATGATTAGAATCTGTCGAGTAGTTTTGCTGTTTGGGTTGGAAAAGAATGGAGATGGCTGTATGGGAGGAATCTGCTTGATGCAGACATCTTCTTTATGTAAGACCTTGAAGCAGGTCCAAATCCAATATTGTTGATATTATTGAATGATACTGAAAGTTATTGGATGTTGTTGCTGAGTGGGGAGGTCCTGGGGAATATTTGTTGGAAGGAGAAGAGTTTTTAGACTTAGAGGTCTGCTTAGATATTTAGCGAAGCATAAGGAGAAAAAGGCAGATTGTTGTTATTTTTATTAGATGCAGTATTTTTAGGAGTAAACTGTAGGATAAAAATATCCTAGATATTTTAGACAGAAAACACAACTCCCTCCACAAATCCATGTGGGTATTTCATGGAAATCAATAACAACATAAAATGCTTTCCCCAAGTATCTCCAGCATTCACAGAAGCAAAAGGGTTTGGGTTGGAGGGGACCTTAAAGATCATCTAATTCCAGCCCTGCCATGGGCAGGGATACCTCTCACCAGACCACGCTTCTCCAAGCCCCATCCAGCCTGGCCTTGAGCCCCTCAATGAATGGGGCATCCACAGCTTCTCTGGGCAACGTGTTCCAGTGCCTCACCACCCTTGTAGTAAAGAATTTCTTCCTAATACCTAATCTAAATCTACCCTCTTTTAGTTTAAAACCATTATCCCTTGTCCTAACACAATACTCCCTGATAAAGAGTCCCTCTCCAGCTTTCTTGTAATCTCCCCTAAGGGATTGGAAGACTGCTATTGAATAACACATTTCTGCTTGTCTCAACAGTTACAGGTTGGCACCTAAATACCATTTTCCAGTTCAATTTGAAGATGTGTATTCAGTGACAAAGTTCTTCCTCCAAAGCAGTGTGCTCTCCCAGTATGGGGTAGACCCAAACAGGGTCTGTGTTGCAGGAGACAGTGCAGGTGGCAACTTAGCTGCAGCTGTGGCACAAAAGGTAAATGTCCTGTTTTCTAGCTCAAAACTTTTTTTTTTTAATTTCATGACTAGTTAGAAAAGGCAGAAAACAAAACAAAACAAACGAACAACAAAAAAAAAAACAACACACCAACCAGCTCTGCTTATAACAAGTGGACCTCCCAGATACCTTTCATGGTTGCTGTAAATGGGTTGCCATGCAACAGGCAGGACTATGAGGTTTCTGAGTTTCCAATTAAACAAATTTACTTTATTCATTTAATGGCATCAAACCATCCTTAAGTAAATTTTAACTGGCTTAGCTTTATTGTTTGGATAGGGAATTTGAGAAATTTGACTCATAGAGCTAAATAATAGCAGGGATGAAAAAAGACAATGTTAGTGTCATTTGATCACAAGCAGTTTCAGTGCCTTTTGCACTTCTTATTCAAGTTTATATAAGTCAGTAAGATATTGTTATTCTTGAAGTTGTTCAGATTGTAATGAATCTTGCCTGGAGAGGTTATGAACTGTGTGAAATGGTTAAATGAGCTTTAGAAATCTGCAACTTTTAAGCTATAGGAATAGGAATTTTCTATATTTACAGAAAATTTAGAAAAAGTGTGTTACTACTTAGGAAAGTATCAATACTTCAGAAAGTCTCAATGCTTCAAAAATAATGTTGAACACTGTCCTTCAGTATAAGAAATGAGATGAAATTATATTTAATGTTTGAGAATTTTTAATACAACATTCTGTTTTAGGTGATCTGCCTATGAATTTGGAATTTCTTTTAATTTATCATGTTTTAACTGGCAATCTTATTTTTCTTACCTTGTAAAATGTGTGCCTTAATTCTCTACTTTGAAGGTCTTATGTCAGTGACAGAATCAACTCTTTTTAACTGACTTTGTGTAATTATTATTATATTTTTTTTACAGCTGCTAGAGGACTCTGAAGTCACAACTAGACTTAGAGCACAAGTTTTGCTTTATCCTGCTCTTCAAACCCTTGACCTGAATTTGCCATCTTACCAAGAAAATGAAAACGGCCTGATTTTACCCAAATCACTTATGGTCAGGTTCTGGAGTGAATATTTTACTTCTGATTCATCTCTCAGGGAAGCAATGGCCTCCAACAGGCATGTCCCAGCTGAATCAGGCCATTTGTTTCAGTTTGTAAACTGGAGTAATTTGCTACCAGAAGAGATGAAAAAGGATTACGTTTACACCAGTCCTGTTTTTGGAAGCTCCAAGATTGCAAAAAAGTACCCCGGGTTTCTGGATCCAAGAGCGGCCCCGCTGCTGGCCGAAGACACCAGGTTACACGGGCTGCCCCCTACCTACGTCCTCACATGCGAGTACGACGTCTTACGGGACGATGGAGTTATGTACGTCAGTCGCCTCAGGGCAGCAGGAGTTCGAGTCACACATGATCATGCCAAGGACGCTTTCCATGGGGCTCTGATGTTTGTATCAAGTCCAGCTAGTTTACCTGTAGGGAATAGGTTGAGAAACAGATACATTGAGTGGTTAAATGAAAATCTATAACTTGAGAAGGGTGTTTGAGGATGCCTGGCTCATCACGGGTGAAATTGAGATGTGTAGGAAAATGGAGACGGTGTGAGTTTTTGGGTGTGATTGCCATATTCATTTTGTTGCCCTGCAGTGTCTGCATTACAGCATTTCTCATCATCTCCGGCAGGAAAATTAGTTTGATTCATCCTACGTGTTCTTTCAGTGTTTTCTTCTGAGCTTAAAACGAAGTGACTGGGATTTCTCTCCTGGCCAAGGCCCAAAGGGTTGTTGTGCCTGACCCTGTCTCTGCACAGCTGCCTGGGCTTGAGGAACCCCCGGCTGAGCTCCGCTGCTTACACCGCAGGCTCGGCTGGTGCGGAGTGTAGGACTTGAGGTTGGTTTTCTCATTTCTTCCCGTCACAATGTCGTGGCAATAGGCTTGTGCAAATGTGCGGTGTAGACGTTTGCACACAAAAGGTGATCAGAGGCCACTTGTTTCCTGCCCCCTTATCCATGGGGCGTGCTGGCGAGGACCCTGTGCTGCTGTCGGCAGGTGGTGCGAGCAGAGGTGCAGAGACCAGATCTCATGAAACAAAAGGCAACTGCTTGTGAAACCCTGTCCACTGCACGTGTCTGGTGTTTGTGCTGTTGTCTCTGCAGCACAGTTTGAGGTAAGTGCTAGAAAACTGAAGGGGATAGCTGTGATAGAGTGCAAATGTTAAAAATGTGCATCGGTCTTACTCAGTAATTACCTTCATTAAGCTCTGTACTAGAAGGAAATAGTGTAACAGAACAGCACTGGATGCCCATCAGATAAAGAAAGACTGCAAAGATCCTAGCCTTAAAGTAACACTGCTGTGTAATTATGTTCTACTTACTAAACAAGGGTAATTAGAACACATAATACTTAAAGCTGTTTAGTAACTTTTGCATATGAATTTTTAAAAATGAAATTAACTTAGCAGTATTGTAGGCTTGAAGAAATACAATTTAGTTCTGTCTTGAACAAATATCCTCAACAGAAATGTATTCTGTATTAAACATAAGTATGAAAAGTTGCGAATGATGAGGGCACATATTGATTAGATATTGATTTTAGGTTGATGGCAAGATACCAAAAAATACTTCTAGCATCCTGTTTCGTCTTTTGTGTAAAAGATATTGAATCTGGAAGAATACTGGTTTTTTTTTGTTGTTGTTTGTTTGTTTCCAACTGTGTATGCGGCCTGTTTAGATGGAATTGTCAGATTGCTGTATTTTTTCATCTTTACTATGTTGAATATAAAAATTAAACTTTTCTGATTGCAGTGTACTTCTTGTCAGTCATGTATTCCTTTTATTGGAAAACAATAACAAACTTCCTTTAGTATACACGGTAAGGTGGGGTATTTCCAGCACTGCAAATGTCAGTACAATGAAACAAGTTGGCTTTTATTCAGTTAGGTGATCTCTAGATTTCTCTGAGTCTTGCTGTTTATTCTTACTGTTTTATTATTTCTTCCATATAAGCAGCAAAAAAAGACTGGCTTAAGAGAACATTTAGAGAGGGAAGTTACTTCCTTTGCATCAGAGGGGGATGTGCCCAAGCCCAGGGTGTGGATTCAGGCATCCGTCCCCACCTTACGGTGCTGTTGCTGCATTTTGGCTGTGTTTTCCTTTTCCATGGGCACCGCTGTGCTGGGCCCCTGGAGCCCTGTGCTGCACGGGGGGATTCCGAGCGAGGGTCCGGGTGCCCGAGGCCTGCTGCCCGCATCCCGAGCCTCGCGGTGCGGCTGTGGCGCGGGGCGGCCTGTTGGGAGCTGCCGGAGGAGCTGCGGCCGCGGAGCCTTGCCTCCGCTCAGTTTCTTTGGGCAGTGCTCACGAGAGGAGAGACGCAGGGAAGCGATCAGCAGGGGAGGCGGGTTGGCTGTCAGCAGGTGGTTATCACGGAAAGGGGAACGTGGAGAGGCAGTGGAGAAGGGGGAGTTGTGCCTTAATGCAGCGTGGTTAAACGTGGGGAGTGCGAATGTGCAGGCATCAAGGAGATAAAGCAGTAAAGGTGTTGGCAAGGAGACGAGTGAGACACCTCTAGAAATGATCGTTCTTACCTTTGGGAAGGCTTTGTGCCTGCAAGGTAGGAGAAAAACTTGTTCTAAACAAGAGAGCTAGCAGTGTTACCAAACTTGCCGTGGATGCTTTGGCTGGAACGTGCTGGGAGCAAGGAGAGAGCGAGGCTCCCCTTTAAGGGCTAAGGGCTGACCGCGGCACTGGCATGGCCTGGTCTAGTTCCCACTAACAGCGGCGACACTCGTGCTGGCTGCAATGCCAGCAGAGGACAGAGCGCGCACCACGGCCCTGCGGCACCCTGCTGACAGGGAGCTGCCCCGGCCGCGTATCCCAGCTGCTGCACACTGCTCTGGACACAGCTACTTTGGCAGCAGCAAAAACTGCCGCAGAGACACATTTTAATCCAGGTATGCCTTATCGGCAAGCCTACTGGAAGCCGATGTGAGTACAGAGGCCGATATGGTTAGCCCATGTAACTAACAGCTTTGTGAAGTCTGTGGCCTCAGGATAGTCAGGGCTAGGGAACTGTGCTCAGAAACAGAATGAATCTATACAGTGTTCATAGATGCATTAAACTGGGACAAACGTGGAAAAACAGTGATATTAAGAATAAAACAGTGATATTAAGCATATTTTCTCTGTTTAACAATTTTTTGAAATGTATTTTTTGTTGAGATAACTTTTCTTTCCCGTACTTTTTTCATGCTCATAACACTGAGGAATAAAGCTATGAAAAATGAACACCCCCCGTGCAACAAATCCGGTGTATTCACAGCCAGAAGGGCGGAGCTGTTTGTAGTCAAAGGCAGTGGCTTTCCTATTCCTGGTCCTGAAACTGGTGGTCACACACATATGAAGAGTGTTCATCTTCCCTGAAAATTGCTTTAGCATGGAGCAGTTGCGCGTGACTCTATTTGCAAACGCACCTGAGGTTGCCTGTTTGCACATGCAAATCCTGGCAGCAGTAAGTGCATGTACATTTCTGGAAGTTTGTCTTTATTGTTCTGTTACTATTTCTTTGGAGTTGTGCTGCCACATAGAAGAAGAAACACTTCATATATTCAGACTTTTCAGTGCAGCAGCAGTTTCCTGAATGTGCAAAATATTTAGAAGCTGGTAAGTGAGAAGTAAATACTATTTATCAACCACTTGGGAGATTTTAAAGCAGTTTTTTAATGCTTAAGTATTAGCTGACTTACTGGACTTGTCTTCAGAGAAAAACTAGAATACATTTTTCTATCCCAGATACTAATCAGGTTAGTAGTTGCTAACCTGAAAAGGCATCCCAAAGAAAAGGAGACAACAAGAAAAAAGAAGGTAGGATTTTAATTAGCCAAATCATGTTTTTCTCCCACTTGAAAATAATCATAGTGATATTCAGGATCTTTCACTGTGTTTATCAAGATCTTGCATTTAACTTTTCCGGGATTTCCTTTTTCTTTTTTTTTTTGGATTTATTCACAAGGCCTTCCGTTACATGCAGCTGTCATTTATGCTTCATCAAAAAGAAATAGTTATGTGTATGATACGTATAGGCGATATGTTATACGTAGGTACAATATGGTACGGAGGAGGGGGAAGGTTCCAGTTTGAATCTCCCATGCAGCAGCTGAGGGCAGCAGGTGCCCCTTCCTCCCCTTCATGGACAGGGGTCAGCAAGAAGGGCTTTGTGGCTTGGAGGGAGCCAAAGAAAGCTGTGTTAGACTTTTCGAGGCATACTTTGTTAATAAAGATCTATTCCTTCAGGGAACAAAATTTAATTGAATAATTGAGGCAATTTCATGTCTTTCCTCATTTTCACACCCTGGATATAATTAGTACAATTCCAAATAACAGATGGCAAAGTGCTAAGGGGGACTGTTGCTTACGAGATGTGCATTATGGAAGCACTTTATGCAAATAACATTCTACGCACAGTCATAACACTGCAGGTTTGCTCATGTGTTCCTGTCGTAAAAGCAGAATTGCATCCAGATCATCCACAGGAGTGGATTCATTTGGGTTTTATCTGCTTATCGCACTTGCTGCGTGTCTGCCCGCAGCAATTGTAGAGCAGATCCGTGCCCGCCGTCCCCGGGGTGCTGTCTGGGGCTGGCAGCTGCAGGAGCCGGCCGGTGGGCTCGCTGCTGGGGTCAGCCTGGTGTGCCCGGCCCTCCCTTGCCCTTAGCACAAGCACGCTGTCATCCGCCTGTGCTCCGTGCCTCCCTCAGGCGCGAGCGGCTTGCTGCTGCTTCCTAGGCCTGGCACCTGCCTGCGCTCCAGCATTGTGACCCAGCTGCTTTCACGAGCTGGAGAGCACTTGTCCATTGTGTCTTCAAGCCAATGGTGAAAAAAAATGTACTTGCTGGTTCACAGAAATGGCTTCAGAAGGCTCCTGTAGTATAATGCTCCCTGTGCTTGGGTTAATTAGTCAGCTATCAAATATACTACGCTATGAAAATGGTTACAGGGTTTGCCAAACACTGCAGCAGGCTGGCTCTCCTGCTGTAACTCCTGATGTTTTTACACCTGAACATGCAGCCAGATACAGCAGCTCACCTCTTTGAACAGGGTCTTTAGCAAAGCCTCAGCGCTGCAGAAGGGGGCTGGCGCAGCTCGGGCACGGGCTCTGCAGGTCCGCGGGCGCTGCGGCGCTGGGGCTGGCCTTCAGCGGAGCCCGAGGCCTGGAGGCTTTCCAGCAGGGAGCTGGCAAATGCACCTCTGAGTTACGTGCTAAGGGTCAGACTTGGGGACTGAAGCAGAGGAGAAACAAGTCACATTGGTCCTGAGACACAGGTAAACCCAGTGCTGCTGGGCTAATGCAAATAGGTCACAAACAAACAGAAGTAAAGACCTTATCCCACCTGTTCTTTGCACGCAGGTAGGAGCAGTACTAGGCTGCTACACTTGACAGGCTCTGCCCAGTGCTGTGTGGGCTGGTGTGCAGCAGCAACACACGTTGCTGGCCCATTTGCACTGCACTTGTTATCACAAAGCCCTCTTCTGTGGCTTCCTAGTAGCCAGACCAAGGTATAAATTTATTGCACCCAGTATTAATTTATAACCTGAAAGAAAATTCCGTGCTCTGTTTTCCTCCCTGGGACAAATCCTGAGCTGGGATGAGCATCTCCTGTTTAAAAGCCTTTGCAGCAGAAACATCACATTTCGCTCAAGGTCAGCCTTAATGACGCATTCCAGTGAGTCAAATGCAAATTCATCATAATAAACCATTAAATATGCATGGCTCGTTTGATAGGCCTCAGTCTTAATATAATCCAGCTAATGGGTATTTAATGACAACAAATGTGCCTGACTTCCTTCTTTAAGGCCTCCAGGATGCTGAAGAATCCAGTGAATTTAAAGCATAGCGTTAATTTACAGCCCGAGTCTGCCCTCATCTCCGATTAAATGCCCGTCAGTTTTTGAAGACTTGCTTCAGAGTGACTGGGAGCTGTAGGATTAAATCTCTGGAATCAACATTTCAGCAGCTTGCCTGAGAAACACCATGTACATCTGTAATAATAGGGGTGGATTGCTTTTTGACTTGGTGATGATTGCTGCGGGTTGTTTCTCAGTGAGGAGGTTTGTACCGAGGACGCTCTCTGGGTGACCAGCTGTAAGAGGCTCTGGGAATGAGGGCTCCTAGCTGAGGGACGTGTGTCCCTCGTGCCAGGCCAGCAAGTTTTGCGTCCAGGCCTGGGCCCACTGCTGCCAGCTTCCCGCGGGACACTGTGGTGCGCGCTCGCCGGGCTGCAAGAGCGCTTTGGGATTGCTTGTGCTTGCTCCTTGTACCTCTAGGCTGCTCTCAACCCAAATGATCCTCTCCTCCCTTCCAGGCCTGGATCTCGTCTAGAAGGTTAGAGCAGTTACTTACTGGTTGCCTGAGTATTTAGAGGTACCAGACTTGTGGCAACGTTGTGAAATTAAAGTCTCTTTATTACCCATGTTGGAAACCTTATCAAAGAAGCACAGGTCTGTCTGGGTGCCGTAGAAGCACACCACATGTACATCTGCTATTCTGGCCACGTGATGCTATTTTCACTGTAAACACTTTCATTGAATACTTTGTTCAGTTGTTTCATGCAAAGTTTTTTAGCAGAATAAGAATATACCACAACTTGCCATGGAATGCTGGATGAAAATGCTTATTATAGAAGTTGTTCTCAATATTCTGAAGAGCTCTAAATCTGTTGTGACCAAGGTGTCAGTAGAGGTGGAGACAGAGCTAGAAGGGAAAAGTTAAGATGTACTACTGTATAAAACCCAGGTGTTTTTCTTTAGCGCAATGCTTAATATAATTAAAACATCTGAGTTGGCTTGCTAGCTGTAGAGCCCCACTGAGCTGTTGCACCTGTTGTGCTGATCTCAAAAGGCAGAAGCCCTGCCTGTTCTGCTGCTCTCTGGGATGCTGAAGTTGATCAGGAGGCCAGACACCGGGATTTCCCCTCCTGAAGCCTCGGCGAGGCTCCCGGCATGTTGCAAGCAGCCGTGCGCCCACCACGTGCCCGGGTTAGCAGGCGCTCTCCTTGCCTTTGCTGGGAACTCTGGCACACGAGGGGCTTGCACGAGGCCGGCCCGCTGGAGCAAGGCCTGGGGACCTCGGCTCTTGACCCCCGGTCTGGGATGAGCCCCTGCGCTGGGCCTGAGCCAGGACTGTGTCGGCCAAAATCAGGTTAGTGGCTCGGGCCTCCCGCAGGTGCTCCCAGCACTGCCCAGCCCCGCTGGCAGCTCTGCCTCAGCCCTGCCAAGCTGCGGGCGGCTCCAGGGGGCCTGCGAGGAGGAAATGCGTGGCTGTTCCTCTCCGCTCCGCGCAAATTTGCAGCGTCTTCCTCCTGCTGAAGCTGCCCCTGGGCGCTGCTTAGCCAAACAAATTGCTCCTTCGCCGTGACTCATTAATGACTGAATCATATGCAAACGAGGTTAAAGCAGCTATGCTGTGCTGTGCTCCGGTGATCCAAAAGATCCAAGGCATGGTCAGCGTGTGCTTGTCAGGACGCAGGGATCAGCCCTCGGGATGGTAAGCTGCGCGCCGTGCCCTCAGCCGCTGCGCTCCAGCGGCCAGGCTGCTTCCAAGGGAGCTCTTGCGCTGCCTCACCCTGCTTGGAAGTCGGCTGGCCCATCTTTAACAGCCACCTACATCAATGTGTCAGTCAATACACTGACTTTCTAATTGCTTGCATTTAAAATGCTGATGACTGTGCAGTCATTTCTGTAAATAAGCTGGTGCTGAAGTCCTTCGCGGGGCTCTGATGAGCCGGGGCTGGGTGCGAGGCTGCTGGTGAGCTTGTGGGACCCCGGGGAGCGTTTGTGGCTGTAGGGGTTCTGCTTCTGGAGGGACACGGTGCAAGTGCAGGCTTTTGCTGTTTGTAGCTTTACGAAGTTTTCTGTGTGCTCTACATATTCTAAAGGCAGATCACAAGACCTGTGGTTTCAGAGTTATACGCTAGGCACCAGAACAACTTTGAAAAGTCTTATGCTATGCAGATCGTGTCTTTATCCTATCTTAAGCAGATTTTGCAGTGATCACACTGGTGCTCGTTCAGAGCTGAAACTTAGCTTGATTTCAGCTCTAGTCTATATTTTTTCTAACATTTTCTTTTCCCCTGCTTTCTAATTGTTTTGCTAATGTTTTAACAGAAGGCTCTTGCTAAAGCTTATCATCCTCTTGTAACACCGCTGCAGGTGAGTATGTGCACATAGACCTGAGGAGGAAGGGTAGTGAGCACCTGCAATTCTGCTCTGCTTCATTGAAATGAAAGCATTCGTTGAGCCAACCTTAGAAAAGAAGCAAATTTTTTTCCTCAAGCAAATTGACATGTGGTGCAGCTTCCTAGGAATCTATGCTCCTTTTTACTCACTGACTGTGTTACTTCCAAGCAAAAAGGCAAAGATTTTTGTTGGGGGTGTGGCAGCAGAGCGGGGGCTTGGGGCTCGGCTGCGCCCCATTGCGTGCTGCGGGGAGGGACGCGGGGCGCTTCGCCACGCGCTGGGCGCAGCACATGAGTTACCTGGGATTTTGTTTTGTTTGCGGAGGGTTTTAGCAGAAGTTATTAATTGTGATTGAATAAATCATACACGGAGTTTTCCCATCAAAAATAACTTAAAAATTTTGCTTTGAAAGAGTTTTATCCTGGACTTCACTGTATTGTCCTGTTAACCACAGTAGCTTTCATATCAACTATTACTCACCAGTTGTAGTTTAACCATCCATTCTTGAAAGAGCTTTTTGTAGAAAGATATGAGAAAAGAGTTGCAAAGCCCCAGGAGCAGAAACACCCTCTTTCCACAGGGGTGGCTCAGATCTCCTCCCGCAATGCCTGTCGCAATGCAGGGGACACGTGCTTCACCTGCACGTCTTCCATGCCATTCTGGTGCTGAGTTACCAACAAAAACATATAAAGTACGCAACGGATGGCTCAATCGATCTAGTAAACAGTCTTCTGAATTCTTAGAAATTCTGAGAAATGTTGTCAGAGCTTAGCCATGCTGCTGCCAATGAGCTCATTCTTTATTCTTCTGGAGAGTGGACTTCTGCTTAGTGATGAGAGAGGAGACCACGGGTCGGAAGTTGAGTAAGAGGGGGGCAGATGACTTCCAGCAAGGGCTGTGACGAGCTGCTGGCTGGTAAGCCTCACCAGCCTCTGCTCCTGCTTGAGCCTGGCCGAGCTGTTGTGCTGCAGCAGATGCCTCCAGGTTATGCTCTTACCTCAGTATCCTCGCACAGTTTTTTTGCTCACACAAACTGTTTGGTAGCCCTGGTCAGTAGCTGAAAGTACAAATCTTGTGTGCATAAGACATGTTCTTCAAGTTCAAACATCTAGTTACCATCCAAGCTGTAAGGAAGCAGCGCACTATATTCACCTGTTGCAGCAGCAATATAAAAATGGCGATGCAATGATTTTTTTACTGATTTTTGGTGGTTTGTGTTTTTTTTATTTCCAGGCTGTGAATGAGACAGATGGCTGTGAGATCAGCGAAACCCTAGAAAAGTATTATCTTTCCACCATGTATAGCCTTGAGTTCATTTTAGGCTTCATTGGAAACAGTATTGTGGTGCTTGGCTATATTTTCTGCCTGAAAGACTGGAAAAGTGGCAACATCTATCTGTTTAATTTATCATTATCAGATTTATTGTTTCTGTGTACTTTACCAATACTTGTGAACGGCTACTCCAGAGGCTACTGGGTAGAGTCGAACACGTTGTGCTATAGCAACAGGTTCCTGTTGCATGCAAACCTGTACACCAGCATCCTTTTCCTTACTGTTGTCAGTATTGACAGGTACCTGCTCATAAAATATCCTTTCAGAGAACATATTCTACAGAAGAAGAAAACAGCCTTTATCGTGTGTATTGCCGTATGGATCTTGGTGATATTGGAACTGTTGCCATTGATGGTTTTCCTGGAGACTGAGAAGTCTATCAATAATTACAAATGTCTAGATTATGCAAGTTCTGGAGACCCCGGAAAAAGCATTATCTATAGTATGTTTCTGACTATCTTTGGGTTCCTTATCCCTCTGTCTATTATGTGCTTTTTCTATGTGAAGATGTTTCTTTTTCTTAAAAACTGGAGGGAGCAAATCAGTTCTTTCTTGACACTTGAAAAACCCCTTACTTTAGTCATTCTCGCACTGGCCACCTTTTCATTGCTTTTCACTCCCTATCACATAATGCGCAACGTCCGAATTGCTTCCCGAATACCAGCCTTGAATATGTCTGCGTGCACACAGGACATCATCAATGACATTTACATCATCACAAGACCCATTGCATTTTTAAATAGTGCCATTAATCCTGTTTTTTATTTCTTAATGGGTGACCACTTCAGAGAGATGCTGATGGCAAAAATAATGCAGCTCTTGACCAGGTTCACAACCCCCAGCAAATGAACTACTAAGGAGAACTCTCACACTGGGAGACAGGGGAGGAAAACTGGGAGAATTTTCACCAATGTAGAGTGCAATTTTTGTAGATAGCTTTATTTAGACTATGGAATATGCAGAAGCTGATTGTGTTTCTCTAAATGCACTTGTTACCTTAGTGTACAGGAAACCTCCTGCTACTAATCTAATTTCAGCAGGACAAAAATAATGTCAATGGCAACAGACAGCAGGACACCGTACTCTCATAACAGGGTATGCTGTGGTCTATTAATATTCCAAATAAAATATCATTGTGGCATTTCTTAGAGTAAAAAATTGTTCTATTACAGCTCCTTTGTGACCCATAAGTTGATGCTGAACTGGACCTAGACTTGGATAAAATGTCCTGGGAGCATTGATTTTTGGCTCAACGCTGTCTGGGGCTCAGCGTTGAGTTTTCTTTGCATAAGTGATTTCCTTGCCCCCTCTGCGAACTCTGCAGCTCCTGGAAGGTTTACTTTTCTGAGTAAAAAGCTGAGCCACTTTACATTTCTGGTTGGTTTGGGCTTGCATCTAGGATGTGGCAAGAAAGGAGGATATGCAAACAGCTAGGTGGAGTTCTTGTTGGTGTTGCCAGCAGGGAGGTGGTGACCAGGTTGCTATTTCCATTTGTGATGATGGCAAGGAGTGCAGAGCCAAAAGATTTGGCTGCTGGACTTAGAGGCATTTCACGGAAGCGCTGTGGCTGTGATGATGTGTGTGCACGCAGGCAGGTTCCTTCGCACTGCCAAAATGCCAACGCTGGCTGGTGTCGAGGTCCCAGCGATGCACAAAGGCAATTCTTAGTTAAGATGTAAAACAACACATTTTCTTATTTTTACTTCTTCAAGCTGAATCTGGCTTTAAAATCAAAGTTTAAATTTACTTAACCTCAATGTAATTATCTCTAAGAGAGAGCAGAATGTACAGCTCGGGGCAGCGCTTGGACCTCACACTTAGGACTCCGTTAACTGTTCAGTAATGAAGTTGGAGCTGATGAGGAGCCAGTTCTCTGCCTGGTATCCATGCAAAATCATTGCAGCAGGGAAGAATAAAAGCAGTAGAAACTTGCTCTCCAGTGACTGACCTGATTTCAAATATAAGGGGTGAAAAGACCTATGAAATGGTCAGAGTACGGGATATTTGCTTTTGTGAATACAGCTGCTCTTGTCTGGGCAGGGCTGGGGGGGAGGCAGAGCAAATGCTAAAAGTATTACAGGAAATCTACCAGAGAGAAAACAGATACTGAAAAGACTGATGCAATCAAAGTGTAAAAACCAACAAACAAACAAAGAAACCCAACAACATGTGAAATGAATGACAACTGGAAAAAAAAAAAAGGAGAAGTGAAGAATGTGTTTTATGCAGTGTTTGCACATGAAGTGAAAATGCACTTGTGGACCCTGTCGCTTTGCTGGATCTGTGCTGGTGGCATCACGGATTTGCCATTTTGGTAACTTCCACTCTTCCATCACGAGAGGGGCACGGCGTGGGCCCATCACAGCAGTACCGGCGGCGTGGGAAGGGCCTGGCACGGGGCGCAGGCAGCCCCCTCCTCCCGGCACAGCCTGGGGTGCCGGCGGTGCTGCCACCCCTGTGGGTGCAAAGGGAGGACCTCCAGCCATCGTCGTATCAGAGACAACTTCATTTCTGGCTTCCAGTGTGTCGGTAGTGTGCAAATGTTTCATTGATAACTGCCAGATAATAAACTCTGCACCCTGTTAAAAAACATAAGCCTCCTTTGTGCTATTGCCGTTGATGCCCATTAGCCTATTATAGCTACAATTTCCCTGTTCAGCCAAATGGGGGGGGGCGGGAATCTGGGGCCGGGCACCCAGCTGCCTGCAGGAGCCCAGGGGTGCTGCAGACCCCGCCGGGTGCGGTGCTGGGGTCGGCCTCACCCTGCGCCCGTTCCCTGCAGCGTCCCCATCCCTGCCCAGGAGACAGCCTGCCCTGGGAAGCGGTGCCTAGCTGTCAGCTCCCACCTCGTTCCTACCGTTTGCCCTGGAACCCAGGTATGTGGCAAGTTGTTAACCTGGGTTTTGACTAGGAGGAAATGAGCATAAATTGTTCTCTTCTTTGTTTGTTTGCCGTGCAACAAATCTGCACACACAAATCTCTAAATTGCTCTGTCAGCGATGGAAAAAAGATCCATCGTGTGTTATGACAGCATGGCCCGGGATAGATAAGACTGCACTTGAATTTCCATTATAAATATTTCCTGTTTATTTTTTTTTAAGGACCATTGTACATACCACTAAGTAGTAATTATTCAGCTGAGGGTGCCGTTATAAAGCTCCAGCCCGGAACCAAGGAAGCTATGACCAGAACATCCACGATTGGGTTAAGTATCCCATTTTTAGGGTCAAATGGATTGATGAAGAATTTTCTTCTGGGGAAGAGAACTCACAGCAGTGCCTGTTAGGCTGGAACACCTCTCGGAGAATCACCTTTGACTTGTGTAGCTGCGGGAGGCGGGTGACTTGAGGGCTGGGTGCTGGCTCCGAGCAGCCCAGCTGGCGGCGATGCAGCTCCCCAGGCGGCCTGTGTGTTGTGACGGGCACCCCAAAACTTCTGAAAATCAGGGTTATAAATTTCACTGCTTTTGAAAACTGCCTTTCCCAGCACTACTTATGATACAGGTTTGTAGCGTTCACAGATCCAGGCCGTACGTAAAACTGGCATCTTCTGAGATTTCTCAGGACAGGTATTTGCTATTGTTTTTTTTTTTTTTTTGACAAAAACAACTAGCTTTTGTTTAATCCCAGGAAATATTTTCCACCTAATAATGTAAAAGTATGCAATAATAGGACATCAGGAGATAGCCTAAACCAGCCTCCTGCTCAAGGCAGAATGGCAAGTCTCACTTCACTGCATGTGAAGAATTGAAGAATTAGGCATAAAAACATATAGCCAAACAAACAAACAAAATGTTATTTATATAACTAAGTTTTAGAATTTTTTTTTTTGAATGAAAGCGAACAATGAATTATAAATCTTGAGCAGAACGGACTGTTCTTTGTAGAAGGAAAATTTAGCAGAGCACATCTGCGCTACGCACATCGCTAATGTTAGACAACACGGGTGAGAAGAGATGGCAATAGCCGCGTTAAACTGCGGATCTAAAGGAGAGCTGGCGTAGCGCAGTGGGCACCGAGGCTCTCGCAGGCCCGCCCCGGCTCCGGGCGCGGTGCTGGCTGCGGGCAGAGCGCGCTGCGGGCCGGGCCGGGCTCCAGCACCCGCTGCCGGCTCCGCTCGGCTCCTTCCCAGCGAGCGACACCTTTGTGCTCTCCTGTGGCTGGAAACAGCATTGCAGCAGGCTCGACAGGACTTAGAGCAAAAGCAAAGAGGGGAAAAAAGTTCAATATGCTCACAAATATATCGCTAAACTCTGTGCAACTGAACACAAATGAAGAAAAATAATTTTTATGATTGAATGCAGCCACTTACACGGTTAATGCACCTATTTGATACTGCTGTAGTTCCCCGCTTCCGGATTTGCTCTTCCAATTATAAACCTTTGTTAAATTAGGAAAATTGTATCTCTCCGTTAAGACACCAATAACGTTTTAAGGCTGCACCTTACCTGTGGACCTTTTCTGCCTGCAGCTCCGGGAGCAGGGCCCACAGGGCCCCCCAGGAGAGCACCGCTGCCCCCTGCACGGGAGCGGGGCTCGTGGCCCCCGCGGGCTGCGGAGGGCGGTAAGAGCTGGCTTTGGGACAACGTGGGGCAAGGGGCCTCCGTGAGTGACAGAGCTGAAGAAACCTGGAGAGGAATTTGGATGACATTTGTTAGCCGGCCGTGCTTCAGGACAGGTGGCTCTGCGCTTCCCATCGGGGTGGAAGCAGTTCAGGTAAGCAAAACCAAACAGGTCCCGAGCTTTCTTGGAGCCAACCAAGGGCCAAACAACCTCGTTGGCAGCAGTGGGGTACTGCTCCCCCGGGACTGGGACTGAGGCTGGGACAGGTGAGTTGCTTTAGCTTTTAGGTATTTCAAGTGAATATTTAAATACTATTCCAGTGGAGATATATTTCTGACTCTGTTCTTACCGTGATTAGATGACACTGATTAACAAAGCATATGAATTCTAACCCTGATATTTCAAGGTCGTGCCCATTTGCAGCTTTTGTCCTGCCTAGCGTAAGCTGAATATTGTACCAGTGGCCACAGCCGGCTCCGCTTAGCCTGTTTTGATTTCTAACGCTGCTGCAGACACTGACCATTTTCTCAGACCTGGCAAAAGTATTTTCTTTTTTGCTTGGGTGCTCCTAGACAAAGCCCAGGCACCTCAGGTAATTTTGTGACCTGTTGGGCTCTGGTCCCTTTCACTTGCTAAGATAATCCCGCTTCCTACTGCAGGTTAAGCAGCATGTCAAAAATCCCTATCTACTTCCATCTCCCCCAGCCGATTAGTGAAAATTCTGATCATTGGACGTCTTACTATGGTGCTTCTGGTCTTCCAATTAAAAATAGCACAAATGAAACAATAAAGGACTCCTTACAGAAATTCTCTTGAAAAGGAATAAATGATCCATAGCATTTGATTAGAAAACGTGAAAGTGTCTTTCCAAAAAGGCTAATATTCAAGGAGAAATTTTCCCTCCCTATACAGTTGCTCTCTGCAGATGCACATTTGTGTTTTTCGAAGGGCAGAGCTCAATGCCCTTACGTGAATGACCGTGTCTCACCGTACAGGCCAGGTGCAGAGCTCTGCATGTGCTGCCCTGCCTCGGGGCCACGCGTCAGCCGTCCCCTGGCGCTAAGGGCTTCGTCCCCCCTGCTCCGCATGGTGCTAAGACTAACGTCTCCATCCGAAAGCAGTGTGCGCGTGCTTGGTCAACCTTTAATTCTCCTGAGCAGTTAACAGAGGAATTTGAATTAAAAAACGAACCCATTTGAGTTAAAAACCGAACCATCGCCGGAGGAGCGATGTGCGGGAGGGAGCCGCGGGCAGCAGCACCCACCGCTGCTGGGGCTGCGTGCGGGGACAGACGGTGACACCAGCCTCCGGCCACCCGGTGACCCGGCCACCAGGCGGGACAGCTGCCATGCCTTCTGCTGTGGGTACGTGGTGGAGGGGCCGTGGGCAGCCTGTGGCAGCTCAGGCGGGGACAGTGATGGGGGTGCTGTGAACATGGGGCCGAGCAGTGCGAATTGCCCCTGCTGCCACGGTGGCCGTGCTGGGGGCTGGGGGTCCTCTCTGGGTGCCCCTGACCCCGCTCTGGGCACAGCGCTGGGGCGGCTGGAGGCTCGCTTGCAGGGCCTTGGTCCTGGTCCAGTTCTTTTCGTTTCGTTTTGTTTTGCCTTCCTTCGCTTTGGGTGGGGACAGAGAACTTGGCCTCCAGAAGAACAGCGATTCAGTGGTGAGTCAGACTGAAAATAGTCCAAGTATGTTTTAATGGTGGTCAGCGGCCTAAAAATAAATGTTCCGTGCAGTGAGCGAGGCCGGTGCCAGCAAGGAGTTGGCTCCGCGAGCCGGGGACGCTTGGCTCTCCAAAACGGGAAGGGAGCGGTAGGGCTGGGCCCTGCCCTGGAGTCGCAGGCAGGCTCGCTGCGCCGCGCTGGCTCTGTGGGGTCTGTTTTGTGGGAGACGGCTGGTCCCGGCCACGGGGGCTGCAGGGCAAGGGGAACATCCCTTGGGGGAAATGATAGCACGACTCCAAAGCTGCCACCAGAGCAGCTGCCTGAAAAATGTACAAGTGTACTTTTTTTTTTATTTATTGAAAAACCTAGCAAACCTCAGCCCCCCTGCAGCTCATAGTGCTGAAAGTAAATCACAGCAGAGGAGGGACAGCACTGGCAAGGCGGCCACCAGGGCTCAGAAGTGACAAGTGGAGCCGTGGCTGCACAGAGGAACGGACTCCTAGAAGACCAGGACGTCCGACTTGTTCTGAGTGGCAGAAGTGAATGAAACCAGTTTTGTTGTAACAGCCAAACGTGCTTCTTGTGCAGACTGGGGCAGGCACTTTGGAAGGGGTATTTCAGTGGGCTTGTGCCCCACTTTCAGATGGTCCGGAGGTGGCAGTGGAGGTGCTGGGGCGCTGCCCGTCCCCAGGGGCCAGCACCAGCAGGGCCGTGCCCCCATTCAGCTGGCGGTCGAGCTGTGCCCATTGCCACTGGCACCTGTGCTGGGACAAAAAGAGCAGAGCACCGCCGCGCAGTTCCTGCGGTCCCTCACCAGGCCGGCTTTGCAGAAGGATGGGATGCCCGAAGTGGCTGTGGATTTAGTGCAGGGCCACGTGAAGGCTGGCTGCCTGCGGAGCTGGAGACAGGCCTGGAAGCCGACCTCCAAACAAGCTCCCCCCACTGCAGCTGAGCCGCGCATCCTGTGCTCCCACCTGTGCCGCGAGGCTGTTCCTGCGCGCTGGCACTGCTGGCGAGGGTCAGCACCGCGCCCCCCATGGCACAGCTGGCGCAGCCAGCCCATTTTTTAACTGCTGACGTTGACAGAGGTAGAGATATTCATTCACGTGACTTTTGCTTACTTTCAGTTTGATTCACGCTTTCTAAAAGTATTTAAGCTAAATACTCCTTGTGAAGCCCATGAGGAACTTAATTCTTTAAGAGCCTGTAAGCCGGCCAAATGCACTCTTTTATTTGTTTATCACCTCAACAATACCCCAAGGTCCATGAACGGCATATGAAGTGTGCAGTAAATCACACACTTAAATACTTACATTTTTATTTATTTGTTCAAAACTGCTTTACAGCAAGTAATCAGCAACACCAGGGTCTGACCGAACTACTTACACACTTTCACCCTGAGGATAAGATGTTGCATATGGGGGATGTCACAGGCAAGGTAGCTGCGAGGGTAGGCTTAATTTTTTTACTTTTCCATGTCTTCTCTTGATTTTAGTCCATATAAGTAAAGCTGAAATTTTAACTGCTGTTTTTGTTTCAAATTGTCCTCAGATTATGCATTTCTGCACTGTTACTTCACTTCCTGATATGTTCACGCAAGAATTGCAGAATAGAAAGTCTCACAAATAAGCTTAGAGTTGAAATAATTGTCTTTTGATAAAGAAAAGCAGTTCAGCAACTTGCAGGCTGACTTTTTAAATAAATTGTGCCCTCTCAGCTACCATAAGGTGTGATTTTAGGATATCTTTGTCCTTCCTGGGCACTTGCTTTGTTTTGGCGAGTGTTGTTGGGAAGCAAAGGAAGTGTCCCACCTGCTGCCAGCTGGATTTGTTCTTGCTGGTGGGAAGAATTACAGAACCATTTAGGTTGGGAAAGACCTCTAAGATCATAAAGTTCAACCGTTAACCTAGCAAGGAAGAGAAAAGGCTGTACCACGTGTAGCTCTGCTTTTCAAAAAGCTTAGAACCTGAAACTACAAAAACCAAACCCAGCTTTTCCAGCCCAGGCTGTGCCGTGGGGAGCCCGCTGCCGTGGGGCCAGCTGGGGGGTGGCTGCACTGCAGCAGCAGGAGCGGGGGCCCCACTGCAGCCCCTCGGCTCCAGGAAGCGCAGGGGTGGCCCTGCTGCCCTCACTCAGAGGGGATGTTAAAAAGTGCAATGCAATGAAAAAGGAAGAGTGTAGTAACATTTCTGAAACGTCTTTTTCTAAGAAAGTAACAAACTGCAGCAGGAATTTTTGCGGCGGGATTTCTTGGGAAAGTCTTCTCAGGTGGTCTTCTGGGGAGACAAAGCCCATAGATGAGCATTTCAGTGTGTTGTTTAGCGGGGGTGTGAAGCACCACGTTAAAATAGGAGTTACTATAGAGAAATGGTGTGACTCGGTCGGGTGTGTCTAGCTACGGGCAAGCATACTCGGTGCTCATGCAGCAGTGTAAAAGAAACGGCCTTCGGCAGGATGCTGCTTGTACCACAAGCGGGTGGATTCTGAGGCGTGGCGCTGTGGAAGCAGAAGTAGGGTGGGAATAGAGGCAATCCATGGCTTCCCGCAAATGCTTGGTGCTGGCCGAATCAAGATTTTGATGCATGAAAGCTCAGATGGCTCCTTTCACAGCATCCTCTCCTTAACGTCTTCCTGAGGCAAATGTGGTGGAAACCGTAAAGCCATTAGTCTTCCAACGCTACATCACAACATTAAGCAACTTTAAATAAAATGGGCTTGTAGCGAATCAAAAGGACTGGAGATTAATGCTCACTGTAAGTGGCTGAAGCCAAAATCCATCGAGGAACACCAGAAGCGGCACCACGGCAGCGGCTGCAGGCCGAGCCCCACAGCAAGGCCCCAGGGCTCACCGTGTCCCAGCGGGGCCCGGCCTCGCCGCCCGGTGCCACCTCCCCACGCCGAGCGGGGCGGGGGCAGCACCGGGTGCGAGGCTGGCGGCACGGGCACCCGGGTGGCCAGGAAGGAATTCCGCTGGTCCGAGCCACGGAAGCACCTCGGACACGGCCTTTTCTGTCACTATATGGAGTCTCAGAAAGCTGTGAATGGGCTCGATTTCCACAAGGCACCCAAGCAGTCAGGCGGCGTGCTTAGATGCAGCTCTGCCAGCTCCCAAAGCCGCTGGTCACCGATAACTTCTCTGCTGATGGAGAAATACGCGATACAAACACTTCTCGGTACATTGGCTGCTCAGTGGTGTTTGCTTTCAGGCTTTTCTCTTGATGTTATCTACAGATGCTTGCCTTGTGCAAATATAAGTGCTTTAGACTCAGAAAAGATTAGAGCAAGTGATGTAGAAATGGCAGCGGTTCCGTGTTTCTGCTTAGCAGCAGGGGAAGCTCACAGACTCGCTAAAATATCTGTGCTGCAAACAGGAGAGCATAGAGGGGATAGCTCTGAAAAGAGCACTCAGCCTCTATCTACACTGCTCTCTGAAAAAACTTGATTTAACAGCAAGATAATCTAAATCTTGCTAATCCCCTTTGTTATGATTTCATATTAACAGATCAAAACCTACTCTTTGATGTTGCCTAATGACATACTTAAAGTGCTAACTTGCTAACCTGAATAATGTTTCCTGTTTGTGAAGCTGAGAAATGAAAACACTAAGTTTAAAAACTGTTATAATTCTTAAGTATCTAGATTTGGGCTATAGGGACTGACAATAAAGAACTACCGAGGATCAGCAGAGATGATTACAGCCTGGTTACTTTGCTTCTGGGAAATGGAGAAGCTGGAGCAGCTGCACAAGTGTAACTTTTGGTGATTTAAAAGATGCAATATTGAGTTATGTCAAAAGGTCACTTAAAATACTTTTTCTTTGAAAAGTAAACCTTTACAATAGGGATAAGGTGACTTAAACTTAAAAATATTTGTGCTGTGCGGAATGTTCCACTCAATTTAGGAAGAGTGCTTAAGGTGAATGCTTCTTGGAGAGCTGGGGCTTTTTTCCACATGCGGAATAAGGTGCTGAAATCTGCCATTTCTTTATGTAATATTTTGTTGTAATATTTAATATAAATTTTATATTTATATTTATATATTTATGTGCCCGGGAGCAGCTGTCTGTCTGTCCATCCATCCAGATATCCATCTATCTGTCCGTCCACCTGTCCGTGCCAGGCGGTGGCCTCGCAGGGCCAGGCAGGCTCCACTGCCGGCTGGGTGCAGCCCAAGTGCCTGCGTTCCCACTCTAACACCAAGGCTTTTTGCACAATGTGCTTGTGCTTCAGCCTCTGGTGAGAGCGGGCTGCAAGGCTCCCAGCAAGCTGTGTGAGTGTTTATGGGCCAAAAGGTATGTTCAGTTTCACGTCTTCTTGGAGCTGGAATAAGTTTATATATACAAACAGCAGCCTCATAACAATATTGATTTTAGTGAAAGCAAATGCGTCCAGGATCTGGAAAAAAAGAAAAAGAAATCTGAGCTCAAATGGATTTCATTTCTCAATGCTTAAAATGCATTATAAATGCCCAAATCAGTAAATTAAGCATTGACCTATTAATGTATTGGTTATTTCATGATTTATCATGTGAACTTCATTAAGAACATCCTTGGCTATTGACCAATTTTTAGTGATGTGTCATCAGTTTATTTTAAAACATTGGCTTCTGCTTATTGCAGCATATCACAGTAAGTATCTTAGAAGATGAAGAAATAAGAGTAATTTTATTACATATATGTTGTATAACTGCACAGGTTTAAGGAAAATGCTCACCACTGCAACAGCAATGCAACAATTATTTAGCTTGTGCACTGGTTTCTTAATGGCAGCCTCAGTTTCCCTGCTGTCTGCTTTACAATTGCTTCCATGCCTCCTCCCTTGTAGTTGGTGTAAAATAAGAAATGTCCGTGCTGCACTGCTTTGTAAGTCACTGGCTGTCTTCCTCCAAATCCCCACGGAACTCTTCCACAGACGAGCGATGACAAAGCTAAATGTCATGCTTGTGCCTGGGAGGGGAGGTTACAGTGAAAGCTACTGGAAAATAATGTCTGTAATAAGAAACTGTCACCTGAACTATGAGTGGCTGTAAGATTATTGCTTCTTAGGAAGATACTATCATGGATAAAGAGAGAGTAGAAAGGGGTATTTATTTCCATGGATTTACTTTGACTTTGAGTAATCTCTTCTAAAAAAGAGTCTATCCTATGAAACATTTAAATACTTAGCATGATTCATTTGAGCAGAGGGTGAATGACACTCAGCCTGTCCCAAGTCTAACGCTTGCCTCTTTGCTTCCATCAGTCAGCCCTCTCCCCTGGGGCTGCAGCAAGAGCTGCCCTTCGGGCTGGGCGAAGCGTTTCGTGGGCAGCCTGGCAGCAGCGAGGGCCATGTGGTTTTCCTGAGAAAGGATGAAGCTCATCTCTGGAACGTGGTTTTACTTATTTGCAATCAGTGATGCTTGCAGCATGTCAGATGTGTAAGCTCGCAGGAAAGTGTGGTTTCTGTACCAATTTAATTTGTTTGCTGTGTTTACAAACCCACACAATTGTCATTTGAGCTTGTTTCAAATGGAAGAAGTCATTGTGGCATACAAATTAGTTTTATTGGACTCGTCTAACACTGAGGTCAGGAAGTGGGAAAAATTTTCATGATCTTCAATAAGCTGAATTTGCAGATGATGAAATGTAAAAACAAAATTGAGTAATAGTATTAGGCTAGAAACTATTGACTAAAAATTCACTTGATGAGCATATGAGTGTGAGCAATACTCTTGTTTGTATGAGTAGCTGATGTTGAGCAAATCAGACATTTTTAAAGGCATGTATTTCTGTCCACAGACTCCGAAGGTCTGTATATGTTCTCCTCCTGTTTTGTCAAGACTACCTTGTGACTCTGAAAGCATGACAGCGATGAAGCAAAGGAGATCCCTGAGCAGATGGCAAGTGATTAGAATGAGATAAGGAAATGGCATGTCATATACTAAAAATACAGATGAGGGGTCAGCGACATATATAAATGCAAAGCATCTTTTATTTCAGTATTGTTGAAGGAATTTACCAACATTCATACCTGAAATTTGGAAACATGCTACTGTGTTTTTAGATCAGCCCTGTGAAGTCTTTTTTTTTGCATTGGAATTAAACTGCGATTCTTCACTGTGCTCTAAATGGAGTCAGAGCTGGTATGCCACCATGCCCCAGCGGAGGGCAGGCCACAATGCATTATCGTAACTGGAGGACTGTAATAAAGCATGATTTAAAAACCCATTGCTGCCAATGTGACCTTTAATATAATCTGTTACAACCAGTAGCATTATAGAAGGGATGCTTAGGAGACGGAAAAATGAACCCACCAAGCTTTTGTTAACCAGGTCATTTAACAGCTACTTACTGTTGTTATCCCTTCCATTCTGTTATTTAAATACCTGGTGGTAATAATTTGATTAATTCTTTTCTTCCCTTAAGGCTTTTTATGTGTGCGCATCTGTAGACTTTTCTTACCATGAGTTTGGTGACATATGCTTGTCCCTGGAGGTGTGTGTGCTGTGTGTGTGCCTCCCAGGCTCAGAAATGCCGCCTGCGTTTGTGAGCTGGGGGATGTGGAGGCTCTGAACACCCCGCGGTGCGTGCTGAGCGGGGCTGAGCGGACCCAGCAGAACGCGAGTCCCTCGCCCCTGCAAGGGAACACTGTTCTCTGCCGCCTCCTTACATACATACAGCTTTTAAAGAATCTCCCGGGCCTTGCAGTTGTTTCGCTTTCCTGATCGCTTCTAGCTGTCCTCCTTTGTTCTTCTGCACCTGCCACGCTGTGCTCTTTTCCAGGCCCAGAGCTGCTTTCTGTCACGAGGCTCCCGCGAAGTTCCCTGGAGCTGCTCAGCATCCCCTCGCACCCACCGCGGGGTCTGCAGCGAGCGCTCTGGCAGGGCTGCCCTCCAGGCAGGGTCGTGATCCAGGAGCCTGCTGTGAGGAACCTCTTCTCTTTCTCCATGGGGGAAAGAAAGGAGTTGAAATGCGGTACGTGTCGGTTGTTGAACCCGAAGCCTGAGATGGTGTTACGTCCAGCCCATGAGACTGCACGATAGAAAGTTCAGAGAAGAGCTGCATTAAGCACAAAAACAACAGCAGTAAAGCTAGTGGTGAAAGCACATGACTATTTCCATAATAAAATCTTACCTTTATAGTTTTCTAAATTAGCTGGGAGAAAATATTGCCCCAGGCTCAAGCTTAGTGTTCACATTTAGCTTTCATTTCTGTAGACTGCAGAGCTTTACGTGTGTGTTAGCAGCAGCAGATTGAAATTATTTATTTTAAATCATTGTCTAATTCAGCTGTGGAGAATTATTTTTTGTAAATGACACATGAATTTTAAAGACATGTGGTACACATGTGCAGCATTCATTCTCACAGCATAATGTGTTAAACTCTAACTGGCCCGTAACCCAGACTTTACAGAGTGCCAGGATTGACATAGTATGGTGGGCTATAAATACCTTTGAGGTGACAATATGCAGTGTAACGTTAAAATTCAGCTTCCGAATCCCTAATTCAGGAAGCAAGAGAAGAGCTATGATTGTGTCACGGAGGACTGGGGGACCCTGGGTGGATGATGGCCAGGAAATGCCAGTGGCGTCCTGGTGCAGCTGGGGCAGGCGGCTGAGGGCGAGGGGCAGGCTGGGGAGCGGCGCTGCTGGGCTTGGTGGGGTGGAAGGGGCGAAGGGGGGGCGTGCGTTTGGCTCAGCTCCTGGCTCTGCGGACAGGACTGCCTGCATGTCTCCTGCTGCAGCCACAGGCACGGCTTGGGCTTTGTCAGCACAGCAGAGAGCCGCTCTCCCTAAGGGGTTTCTGTTTGCAAGGTGCGAAGCAGCAGCGGGGCGTCCTAGGAACTGGGGCGATGCTGTGATGGGCACCGTGCAGGCTGCCTGGGAGCTCAGGCCGTTACTCCCCTGGGTTTTGGTTGCTTTGAGGCCCCACAGTGGTATAACACTATCATGTTGTCGATCGTAACCGGGAAACACTCAAACTCCACGCTGGAAGGTACGTCTGAGCAGCATCACTGATTTGTTAGGGATTTCCTCTGGTTTCTTCTCCGTCTGATTTTTTTTTTTCCCCAACAGAATGAATATTAAAATGTAATTGGACTGTATCCAGCTTACAAGATTGCTACATATTCATGCTATGTATGATTAATAGCGATTTGCTACGATACATTCAGAGGGATTCTGCAGGAGTGTGTGTTACAGAACATGTAGCTGCATGCTAAGCATTAGCAAGCTATTAGAGGGTTTTTAGAGAAGTTTATAACTTCTTGATAGAAAATTATATACTGTGTATCTTGCAGTGGAAAATACTGCTTTAATAAGCATCTCAATATTAAATTTAACACAAAATTAGAAATAGGAGTGCTTTGATATGCTATATTGCTTCCTTCTGCTTTTTCAGCAACAGGTCCCTGAAGTATACTTCAGATATTTATTCAAATCAATAAGCTTTTACAAGGTCTCCCTTTTCTAGTCATATAAATACTTGCAGATGCAGCAAATGTGATATAATATCCAAAAATACTATACTATAAAGTTGGTTTACAAGCAAAAGTACTCAGAAATGTCCTGTGTAACTGTAAGTATGGAATCAAATGTAACCCAGACTACCAGCCAGGAGCAAGTCTGCAGTAGGCTACGAGAGGGGAATGCACGCGTGGGAGCTTGTGCTGTGTTGCACCTCGATCCTCTGCTTATAAGGCAAATGACTCAAATGTGTGAATCATTAAAATGTGCCATTTCCATGTGCGTTGTGGTAGCTGATGCAAGCTAGCTTTAGAAAAAAATTGACTCTCTTTTTTCCTTTAAGGAAAAAAAAAAAGGCCAAGAAAATAAATATGTCTTATTTCCTATAATCAGCTAATGGAAACTTTCAAACTGATGTTACTTTAAATGGGTGAACCTTGGGCTGCCTACATCTAATCTTTTTCTATGGAATAGCTCATACTGCCTTACGAGTTTACCATTCTTATAACCAAATAAAGCTATCGGAATGTGTGATTGTTTTTGTACTGGCAAGTTTACTAGAGGAAATCCTCCTCCTGAGCGAGCACAATGGCTCCTGATTTCTGTAGGGCAAGTAGCAGCCAGTAAAAACAAACATTATCCTGTTATAGTACATTGCTACAAAGGCCTGAATTAAAAAGATTATGTATGTAGTTCAGATTACCATAACTTTAAATCTAATAATGTATTTTTCCTTCTCTCAAAAATATTTTATCTTTCTAAGATTTTTTCTTTCTTTATGGTACAGGGAGAAATTCTGGTTTGTGTCGTGTATTTCAAAATGTATTAGAGTGTTTGCAGGGAATAATTCATGAATCTGCTACCCTAAGAAAGGTTGTTTTGTCTGAGGTTTCATGTATGTGGTTCTGTTGCGGGGAAATAACCTTTTCCTGATATGGGAAAGCAATTTATTTTCAGTGCCTATTGGATTCTCAGGTTGTTTTTTCTTATCTCATTTTCAATTAATTTTTGTGCGTTTTAGGGAGGTCTTCATGACACTACCACCCAATGCATTCGATCACCCTGTGGTAAGTTTCAGTCCCTCCTTGAGAGCTTGGCTGTGCCTCCCTGGTGGCGCTGGGGCCGTGGCACCCCACAGCTGCCCTGGTGCCTGTGGGGCCCGGCCGCGGGGAACGCCCGGGGCAGGCAGGCAGCGCTCCTGGCCCAGTGCTCCCGGCCCAGCGGTCCCTGCCCGAGCAACACGTCCGGGGCGCCTGCTGCCCCCCGGCCATGCGTGGACCCCCGGGTCCTGCGGGGGGAACGAGGGTCAGCTCTTCAAATGCCCGTTCCTGTCACAGCGCCCACGGTTCATGCTTTGTGGGGCTGGAAGTGTGACTTTGTGCCTGTGGTGACCTGAGGGTGCACCTGAGAAGCTGCAATAGCGTTGTGTGTGGTGTCATTGGGTGCTTAAGTGTTTAAGGAGTGTTGTTGGGAGGTCAAAATGCAGATCTCACAGGGATGCTTTGTCCATACATCAGCTCACTGCTGCATATGATTCCCTTGTCATTGCCAAAGGTATTTTGGGTGGCTTTACTGAAATTTGCATGAAGCAAGCAATGGTACCCACAGCTACAGGTGGCTTTGCAACAGGAATGTAAACAGGGTAGGAAATAATTCACTGCTAAATTGGGATTGAACGGCTTGAAAACAACAACTCTTGATCTTGCAAAGGCTCGGACATCAGCTTAGCATCACATTGCATACTCACACAGAGGTTTTGGGAGGTGCTTTTCCTTCCCTGCTCAGGTTTGCAGGGTTGTGCAGGCAGCGTGAGGCCAGGGCACAACTTGCCCAAGGGCAGGTGCTGCACCAGCCCGTGGAGCACGGCGCTGGCGAGTCACGGGGGAGCCTCCCTGCAAAGGAATTTTGGCCTTGGCAAATGCTGCTTGTTCTTGGCATGGATCAGCTGAGAGGGGAAACAAGAAGAGCACTTCTTTAGGGAGTTCTCCTGGAAAACTTCAGCGTCTTCTGTGCACGGAAAACAGAGGTGCATGGAAAGCCTGAAGGACGATTCCTTGCAAAAATACTGGCAGGCAGTGCTGAAACCTGATGCTGCCTTTGGGTGCCAAACACCTTTTTCCTAAGGTGTTTGAAAAATGGGCTGCCTCCTCCTCTGGTAGAGGCTGTGTCTGCTTGGTGGGTCCTGTGGCGTGAGTGTCCCCGCCATGCCTGGTCGCACACGTGCTGAGCAGGGTGATGTGGTGGTCACCGACCCGAGCGTTGTAATGGGGTACTGACCCCGCCTGGCCGCTCTCCATTCACATCCCTGGGTAGCGGATCACTGGAGTCATTCATGCTTTTACAAGGTGTCATTCTGACCACAGTGGCAGCACGGAAGCTGCGTTTGTATTTATCTGTCTGCAGCCGTGCTGTAGTTACTGGGAGGCGGCACGAAGCTGCCGGCACCCCTGACGTAGCTGCCCCGATCTGAAGCCCATGGCTTCGCTGTGCGCCGTGGTTTTGTGTTTGTTTGTGTTTTCCCGGGGAGCCATCTGGTGTTTGCAGCCTCCCCCAAAACCCTTCTCTGCCTGAGTGCCCCAGCAGACACTTCGCTTGTTCGCTTTCTCGCGGGCCACCGGCGGCCCTGCAGAGCGAGGACAGGCAGCTGTGGGTCGCGGGGAGCCCGGCTGCTGCTGGTGGGGGCGCCGGCTGTGGCGGCCTGTGTCTGCGGATGGGCCCGGGTTTACGCTGCTCAGCACACGTCACTTGCTTATTCCTGAGCCTGTCTGCGTGTTGATAAGGAAGCCTTTTCTTTCATTTCTCACTTAGGCAGAAGTTTGTGATTTTTACAAGTAAATCTGGCAATAAAGGAACCAAAATAGTCATGTTAGACTTCAGTAACTAGTAATACATGTTTTTTTGGGGAAAAAAAACGTTATTCAGAATTCCAGGCTTCTGTTTTTTGCCTGAGCTGCTCAGCTGTCCCTCAGGGAGCAGTGCATTCATTACCTTGCAGAGAATCTGGACCTCTTACAGGTGTCAGATGGGGTTAAATACCTTGGAAAATAAGGAAAATGAGGCGTGTGGGCGTCACTTGGCCAGGGGCAGCAGGAGCACTGCTCTGCGCCAGGAAGCAGAGAGCCGTGGTCTGGGCACGGCCCTGTGCCGCACGGGGTCTGTGTGCCCGGAGCAGAGGGGGAGGAAAACGAGGGCTTCCATGGGGGAAATGCCTGCGCAGCGTAGTGGTGCGCTAAGGCTAAAAATGAGTGTTTCTGGGCTGGCCAGAGCAATGTGGTTTATCTGTCCCGTCTGCTGCAGCGCTGTGGGAAAGGCCTTCCTTTCTCGGAGCAGGCCCTCTAACGTGGGGGAATGGGCGTGCTGTTGCGTTGTGTTCCCCGAGACTCTGCACGTTGGACAATGCGGATGTGTAACAGCTCTTAGGGGTGCACAAGAAGCCTCGCTTGATGAAAATTTTTGGTCTTCAGTGAGCTGCATGGCGTACAACGAGCAGTGTGCATAAAGGGAACATGGCTCTCTGCAGGTCCCACGGTAGCAGGTGCCCGTCCTGGCTGTACGTCCAGCCTGGGCTGCGGAGATGGCGGTCATCGTGCCCGGCCACCAGCTGGGCCGAGCTCGGGCAGCAGCGGACGCGTCTCGCCAGCACCGCCGGTGCTGCCCTGGCAGGGACAGGAGGCCGCGGGGCGACCCGGCTCTGGCTGCAGGATCGTCAGCACCCTGCTTCTCACCTCACGTTTTGCTTCACCTACCTGAGAATCGTGAGTCATTTTAGGTGGTTTAAGTTCTGTAAAAGCACTTTTAAGTCACAGCTTTTGTTTGTGCACCGTAGGACAAGGGCTGTGGTTTAGGATAAGCTCCCTCACCCAGAACCAGCCACGCATCTTTCATCGTTAGTCCTGGTGTTGTGTGTGGAGCAGTTCTGTGAGGCCCTCTCCTTTGTTTTAATTTCTGTTATTTCCCAGTGTGATTTCAGTGGTGTACTCAAAGAAGCCAGAAATTAATTTTCCAGTTACCATCAGAGGTTAATACATCCTTTGTTTTCTTCCTAACTGAGCTACAATACCTTTGGGCATAGTACTTGATACAACTTGGCAAGGGAAGAAATAATATCAGAATTGACCTTGGTACCAAAATAAATAGAGGGGAATTAATGTTTAGGTATAATTATCCTGTTCTCATTAACAGTTCCTCTGATTACTGTAAAATATATGAGGTTCCAAGGAGTTTTGTGTGACTCTTGTTATATTTATGAAAATGGCTTTTCAAGACCTACAGCCTGTGCAAGCAAGAAAGAACAAGCTTGCATGCTTCTTCAGACGGTTTTCAGACTGCCGCGTACACCTCGGTATTGCTATACACAAGACAAGGATCAAAATAAACAGTCTTAAATGCTTCCTATTAGCCACTTTATTCTTAGTTAGAATTACATCAAAGAGAAATCAGATTTCTATTTATTTATTTATTTATTTTTTGCTGAGAACTGCTGTATATCATTATAATGATTCAACTAGTTATATAATACACTTAATACTGAAAGTAATCATTTTCTGAAGCAGAATTTCTTAGCATGTGGTACTTTGATTTGATTCCTTGTGCTGGACTTACATCTTATTTTAAAGGAGGTTTCTGGTTTATACAAGCAATCTGTATATCTTTTTTAATGGACTTGCTGTCTGGATGTGTACTTTATCTTTATCTTTCTGTCATTTCATTTTTCATATCTTTTATCTGCTTCTAAAACATATGGCACAAATTTAAAAAATGCCTACGTGCTTTGGTGTATCACATAGTGTATTTTGCATGTGATTTTTATCTATAGAGAAACAGAGTTCGCCATGGACAAGACAAAACAGCCTAGAACAGCAAAAGGAAACTGGCTGAAAATGCAGAATTCGGAAGCTTGACTTATCTCGTGGGCAAGAAATGTAATGTGTCTGTGACAGCCATACTTTTTCTATACTCCTCCGTCATCCATCGGCTGTGTGCGGGTGGTTGAGAAGCTGGGCTCCTGCACCACTCTCTGTTCCATTGCAACAGCAGCGCGTGACGGTGATCCCTTAGCACGAGGATTTTGTGCTCATGACACCAACTTCCGAGGGATTTAGCAGGCCTCGCTTTGTGCTGCTGCTGACCACACACCTCAAAGGCTGGACATTGCCTTACAAGATGTACCTTTGTTTTTCCCAAAATGTCAAAATCTTTCAAGACAGAGTATTCAGAGAAAAAATAGAAGCCCAGCTCTGCTGTCCTCCTTCGCGCCCTGTTGATGGCACTGGTACTGTTCTCGGTGATAGCCAGCATCTCTGCAGCCTCTGGGTCGGGGACAGACCAAGATGAGAACGTGCTCCAGACTTATATTCCAGATGTGAATTTATTTTCAGTTTGCAGAAGAGTTTTTGAGCCCAGCAAAAACTGCTGACCAATCTACTGGTCAGTTCATTTTCCAGCTTACACTGGTTTCTGGACATGCCTTTCCAGGGCAGAATGAGCCTGACAAATCGTTAACAATTTCACTCTCAATGGAATGAAGTAGCTCGACGTTCTTGAAATGGAAATTCACAGTTGGCAACAATAGCTCTGCTTTTAGTATTACCTAATAATGTGAGGTTTTTGTGAAGGAAATCTAAAAGGAATTTATTTTTGTTTTTCTTCATTAAGTCAGTGTTTCTACCTTGCTGTCATTTCTGACCTTGGAAGCAGATAGGTAAATGCACTTCACATCCATCGCAGCTGCTGCCATGGGAAACAACCGAGTAGCAGCTTACAGTCAGGTGGAATAAAACCCGTGCCGAGCCCAGAGGTCGAGCACGCCATCGTGACGCGGGCTGGAGACTGCAGCACTGCCTGCCCAGAGCGGGGCTGGAGCCGGGGTCGGGCAGCCCCTTTGGACAGGCGCTCACATTGCTGGGCACTCGTGCCTGCCAGCCATCAGTCAGCCAGGCGGTGTCTTTTAAAGAATCGAATAGTCTGTGTTTATAGTTTCCTACAAATTAAGCTGTTCATAGCAAGTGCCTTTGCGAGTCCAAAAAAGAATCAGACATGGGATTAAAAATTGAATCATTCTCTAATTCATTAACTAATTCATGGTGAAATGCTGTTTTTCCTTTTCTGGTCCTAAAATTGATTCCAAATGATTGGTTCCTCTTTTCTGCACTGCTTTATTTCAGAGTCTGCGTGATTAGTGTAGCATTGTGTGCCTAGTGAATATTGACAGAAATCTATCTAAAGCCCATTCACTCAGATCTTGAACAGCTGCTTATTTCATGCTTATTTCTTTTACTTCTTGGGACCATCTTATGGACAGATTTTTTATTGGTTCAGATATTTGCAAGTGCTTGTCCTTCATGGATGAAATCCTGACCTGCTTGTTGCAATCAGTGGGAATTTTGCCACCAGCTAGGATTTCACCCTGTGTAAAAATTGTGTGCTGTCAGACACCAACGCATGAGAAGCATTTTACATGGTAGCATTTCTTCCAATGTCCCTTGCTCTGTTGTCACATTTAAAACTCAGCTTTCCATGGGCAAAGGCTTCCTGTGGTCATTGCACAGAAATAAGCAAGCAGCAGGCAGTAGATTCCTTTTTGAAGCAAAGGCCGTTTTGTTTGCTGAAAGCAGACTGTGTGCTTATGCACTTATAAATTGAATTATTCACTGTCTTCATTATCAGCAAATCAGTCTTCAAATGAAAGTCTTTCCCCTTCAGGTGGACTGCTGGACTCCAACACATCCTGCACTGCTTTGGAGTAAGCTTGCTGGATGTTACCTCTCTATTTACTGCCCTCGGTGCTTTGCTGGTACAACCAGGCTACCGTGTCAGCCAGTCTTCTGCAAGGATTGCTGAAGAGGTTCTGGATTTTATCGCCATTTCTGTAGTTGTGTGTTCAGTTCATTCTGGAGTGAGTTACAAGCTGTGGGTAACTATAACACACCTGGGGGGCAGCTAGGGAGATGGTGAAAGGACTCTGCTGGAGACGGCTGCGGTGCTGTGCCGCAGGAGATGCAGAGGGGAACCAGCCCTGCTGGGAAGCTCTGCCTGCTGCTCTGGAAGTGGTGCCGCCCCTGCTCCTGAGCTCTGAGCTCTCTCCGGGAGCATGGCAGCTGCACCAGGAAACACTGGAGTGGGGTTCTGCTCTTTGCAGCTCCTCTGGAGCTGCAGAAGCCACATTAAGCATCCTTTTGTCATCCTGAGGTTCTGCTTCCACTGTTGATCATCTCAGTTTCATATCAATATCCTGTTTCCCAAACCTTCTGTCACTCAGCTGAACCCAGATGTGGCATTTTCCAAGTCCGACTTTTCAGTTAAAGCAATCTTTAAAAGTGCTGTTGAGTTTGACCTTCCTCTTTTTTTTTACTTCTTCTTTCTTTATCAACGTCTGAAGTTACCTCCTCTGGTGCTGTGGGGCACACTGAGTAATCGCCCAGCTGGGAGCAGCCGGAGCTCGGCCTCAGCCCAGTCCCCCGTGGTGCTGCGTGGGGCCTTACAGGTCGTGGGGGTCTGTGTGGGCATCCCCCAGCGGCCAGCTCCTTTTTCACTAGGAAAAAATACAAAAAGTCATATTAAATTATCTGAAGTCTGATTTTTATGACATGCTTCTGTGCTTACTACGCAAGTATGAAGAGTACATCTTTAAATACTGAGTTAGAAATTCCAGCTTATGTTTAAGGAATAAGATAATCATTAACCCGAGGCTATGGAGATATTGCCCTATGCCCTATTATGTCCTTACTTTGTAATGATTGCATCAACTGAACTTTACTGAGGTGAGTGCTGCTCTTTTTTATTTAAATGGGATGGCATGTGGTGGAAAAGCTTGCGCTGTGAGGCGAGCGTTTCCAGAGTAGGGTCATTAGCCTGCACAATTTACGAACGGGCTGACTCTCTGCAAACAGTTGTGTCACAGGAAAGGATAATGGAATTTTTGGTTTGTGTAAAAAGAGCGGTGTATTTTCTGTCTGCTGCGGTCTCTGTTTGTCACTGCATTTTGACCAAGCGGCAGGTACGTGAGCCCGTTTGAAGATCTCGTGCAATGTGCAGCTGCAAAAAAAAGCCTGGAAATTGTTTTTTTCGATGTGGTCGGAATCAGACCCCAAGCACGAGGAAGGCAGAAATGACACTCGTGTCACCTCCCATTCTTTTACTTTGATAGCTTTTAATTTGGGCATGAAGGGATGCATCTGTATGCGTGAGCTCGGGCTGCGGGGCAGGAGTTTGCCTCAGGTCCCCCCGGCCGGGGGTGATGCGTGGGGGCACGGCAGCCGCTCGGCTCCCGGGGGCTCGTCCCGCCGGAGCTGCGTGGCTGCGGCAGCTGAGAGCGGCACCGCCTGCGGCGGGGCACGGCGGGTTTTGTGGGGCTCCTTGTCTGCCTCAGGCGTTGGTATCAAAATCAAGGAAGGCGACTGTTCCATGGGCGGAGGTCTGCAAGCCGTGCTTTGGGAGGACCGACTGGGAATGCCAACAGGCCGGGGGAGCAGCGCTGAGCGCGGGCTGGTGGCAGGAGGTGCACAGGGCCGGTGCAGCCGCTGGCATCGTGCAGGTTAGCGACCTGCCTTCCCCCGCCTCTGCTTCTGCCCATCGCTTCTTCCTCAAACAGTGCTGAACTGGTGGTAGCACAGCAGTGCAGCCTCGTGAGGTTCTGCACACCCAGCTCCAACCCAGAAATACTTGATCTGTGTTGCTTAATTCCTCAGACTGGGAAAATATGCACTATAAAAATGCTTGTTTGGAGGGCATTTCATAGCAGATGATGTGTTGGAAAGTAGGTCTGAACTAGACCCAGGGGAATTAACAGCATCCTCCAAAGATACCAAGGACTATGGTTTATTTAAGAGACGGTTATTGAGGGACGAGGCAGTAGCGATCTCTGCGGGAAGGGGAGTGTGAGCTGGAATACATTGGGATTGGAATTTGCATTCAGCAATGACCGAGAAGTTTCCTACACGCAGCAGATTCTGATGTCACTTTTCCACTGGGAGCCACAGCTGACTCCTGGCATCCCTGGGAAGAGGAGCGTAGCTCCAGTCATAACACTGCGGAGCTTTTCTTCAAACCCATAATAGTATGCTTAAGTAACATCTAAATATTTGGTTTAAGCCACAATATCCCATTCTGTGCTGTGCACCACACACCAGCGTGCCGCGGCACTGGGCCGCGGGGCGATGGCGCGGGGCGAGCGGCGGCCAGGCGTGGGCCGGCTGGGCCCTACCCCCGGTGCCGGTTTTTCTCGCAGGCAGTTGCGTTGTTTTATGGCAGCTGTGCGTTTCAAAAAGCCACTCACAGGCTAGAGGGTTGTCACGTTACCTTGATACCTCCTTTATTTAGATCTACCCTTGAGTCACATTAGCAGCAAACGAGCTCCCGCTGTGTGCCCGGGGCAGAATGCAGTCCCCCGGCGGCCCCCATCATTGGCAGGTGCTCTGCCTCCTCCTTTATGTGGACCAGAGCACCTGCTTGACTCTCCCCCGGGAGATGTCCCCGTGTTGCTGAGGGCATGCTCCTGCGTTTCACGTACAGGGGCTTTGCCGTGAGTTGCCCTACTAAGGCTGCCAGCGGGAGCCTGCTTTCACCCAGCTCCAGGCTCCCCGGTCCCCCTGGCAGAAAGGCCTCCTTCCACGGCGCCTCCTCGCCCTTCGGCTTCCCCGTCCACCCTCGGGGCCCTTAAGGTGTGTTTCTGTGGACTCTGAAGCTTGATTTTTTTCTTTAGACGATTATAAGTGAAAATGATGGAGTGGAGAATGTACTGTTTGCATTAATTTTGTTTATAAGAACATTCTTTTGCTATGGGCCAGAAAAGTATGCTTTTATGTCCATCTGCAGAGCTTCTACCTTACATGTAAATGGCTGGTTTGGCCCCGGGCCACGAAGGATTCTTTTGTGAGCTGAGAAATGCTCTTGTGAAAAATATCCAGTCCTAAGTCAGGTGGCCTTAGAGCTCACCACCCCAAAATGAAAATATGTACACAGCCTGCTCCAGAGCATGTGTAATCCATTGCTGCACTCTTTAGGTACAGAATTATCCTTTTTTCCTTTTTTCTGCCTTGTTCTCATCTTTTAAATGTGCCATAGCACATTCAGATGAGGGCTATTGTTATCTGCTACCGCTATAACAAAACCTTGGCTTTAGCATAGATTTATTTGTGTATGTATTTATTTATTTTAATTTGAAAGGTCCCAAAGGCAGGCTGCTAGTTCTTGCCACTCTTAGCACCTTTTGGGGGGCAGGCTCTGCGGACAAGCTGCCAAGAGCAGCGCCTACCCTGGGCATGTGCTTCGTCAGCGCAGAAGGGAACCTCTGACCTGTGGGAACAGCTACTGCACTGTTCTGAAACTCAGAAATTGGTGCCCAGAATGTATAGAGGTTTGACTGCTTGTCATTTAGGGACTTAATCACTATGGTAATGTTGTGTAACTTCTAATTACAAATAATTGGAGAGTAATTCCGTTACTGTCTGAAGTAATGCAGTCAGCAAATTCCCCCGTATTCTTGTGCAGCCTTCTGTAGCCTATGCAGAAAATGTTTTTCAACAGGCGGATTTTTCATCATGTTAGTAACAATATTTGGTCGAGGGTCTTACTTGCCACGGTGAATGCACCCGCAGAGCGCAGCCCCTGCGGGCCGAGCTTGCGGTGCCGGCAGGCCGGTGCCCGCGGCCGCAGGGCATGCGGTGGAGCCGCTGGCTGGCAGCAGACGTCCCACCAGCCGCACCCAGTGCCACGGCAGGGCAAAGCCCTCCTCCTCAATACCTCGTGTTCTAGGAGTTTTAATACAGATTTGTGGGTTGAAACGCCCTATGTACGGTGAGGTCAACTTTGTATTGATTGTTTTGTCAGCTGCCAGGAGAAAAAATAGCTTGAGCAAAATGTTCTGTGGTCTAGAGCACTACCCTTAAAACCTTAGCTATGAAAGGTCCTTAGCTTTTAAGATAAGATAGTCATTTTTGTCATTTCGTTTTGGTATTTGAGACCATTCTTTTTGTCCTAAAATCACAGAATGGCAGAATCATTAAGGTTGGAAAAGATCTCCAAGGTCATCTGGTCCAACAGTCCCCCTACCACCAATGTCACCCACTAACCCATGTCCCCAAGCACCACGCCCAACCTTTCCCTGAACATCCCCAGGGACGGTGACTCCCCCACCTCCCTGGGCAACCCGTCCCAGTGCCTGACTGCTCTTTCTGAGAAGAAATGTCTCCTCATTTCCAACCTGAACCTTCCCTGGTGCAACTCGAGGCCATTCTCTCTACTCTTATCACTGGTTCTCTGTGAGAAGAGGCTCCCCACAGCTTCCTTTCAGGGAGTTGTAGAGAGCAATGTGGTCTCCCCTGAGCCGCCTCTTCTCCAGACCAAACACCCCCAGTTCCCTCAGCTGCTCCTCACAGGACTTGTGTCCCAGGCCCTTCCCCAGCTTCGTAGCCCTGCTCTGGACACGCTCCAGGGCCTCGATGTCCTTCTTGTGCTGAGGGGCCCAAAACTGAACACAATACTCGAGGTGCAGCCTCACCAGAGCAGCATACAAGGGGACAATCGCCTGCCCGGCCCTGCTGGCTGCACTATTCCTGACACGAGCCGGGATGCTGCTGGCCTTCTCGGCCTCCTGGGCACGCTGCCGGCTCACGTTCAGGCGAGCATCAATACTCCCAGTACTCCTAGTCAATATTAACAAGCAAGAAAAAACGATTAAATGACGACAGAAATGTCTGTTTTCAAGAACTCTTGTTACTGAAGTAATTTTCAAAACGCAAGAAAGTATCAGGCCTGAAAACTGGGAATGGCAGAATTCTTCTACTTGTTGATCAGTTACTGTGAGCTTGCCGTTTGTTGTGTGTTCCCAGCGTGCCTCAGGGAGATGCTGCCTCCCCTGTCTGCCAGGGTGGCAAGTCCCATTTAGTGCGTTCCGTTTCTGACAGTGATTCCCTGCACCCGAGGAGGAGGCCACAGAGAAGGCAGCCAGGTATTCTGAAACCAAACGAGGCTGAAATGAAGTACGTAGTTCTGCGAAGACAGCTGAACCAATCTGCAGAGGCGATGTGTCCTTGACGGATTGCAGTTCTGTTTCATTTTTCATGAAAGCTGCTATAATATTGAATGTATAGAAGCGTTTGGATCCCAGGGGTTCAGAGATGCTGCTGCTCAACCTGATATCATCTGCGGCTTCCTCTGCCTGGTTCTCAGGCTGGAGGGGGAAGTGCAGCGCAGGAGGTCCCTGCCACGTGAAGTACGCGCACGGGGAGCAAAGCTCCTCCGCTGCTGCGGGCAGAAAGTCCCCTCTGGGAGCTGGTCTCAGTTTTTGCACTGCTCCGGTGGTTGCTGTAGGTAGACTGCGCTTTTGTGATTCATTCCACATCAGGGAGAACCATCAGGCTCATCCTTCCACGGTCCCCGTCTCCCCTGCGTGGGCGCGTGAGCCCCATGGTGCCTGCCGTCCTGACGCGTGGGGCCCGTTCGGTGTGCACAGGCCGGTGGGACGGATGTCAACCTCGGTCAGCCTTGTTCAGATTATTTCCTGTTAATAACATGACTGGAAAATTTAAAAGTTCCAGGGCCCCAAGGAGGTGCTGATGTGTACCTTCGAGGCCATGTTCCTCAGTTTTACTGCACTTATGTTAACAGAAAGATAGGACTTTCCCCACATTTTGTCAGCTCTTCATCTTAGTCATCTAGGGATGAGCGAACGTGCTATTGCATTTCCCCTAAATATGCAAAATAATCTTTTTTTTTTTTTTTCTGCACTGGATATAGATTGGTCTCATTTATGTATAAAACTTTGTTGTGTTTTTGAAGCTTACAGTCTCACTGTATCTGAATGCTCATCCATTCAGCGAGCCTCTTCCTTCTACTGCAACGCTGAAAACCGAGGGTTTTAAGTAGGCCAAGTGACTAATAACTAAAATAGACAAACCACCATTAAATAACTGTCACGTACAGAAATAAAAGCAGGAAACAGTGTCTGACGCCATAAAACTGACCTTTCTTTGGCTATTTAAGCAACAAATGAAGTGAAACCGCTACTTGGAGCGGGATGGGCGGGTGGCTCGGGGCGGCGCAGGGCTGGCAGCGGGGAGCAGGGTGTTCCAGCTCCTGTCACAGCCGCAACAACTCCGCGTGGCTGGGCAACAGCGAAATCTTGTTCTGCCTTAGCAGGAAGTAGTAGGAAAGTCTACTACCTTGTAGAGCATCCCCTTCAGCTGCAGGGCCTGCAAGCAGGACACAGCACTGGAAGCACTGACATCACCGTGCTAACGAAGTGCGTTCACCTGTCCCCAGTGACACTATCCCCAAATTACGGAATTGCTAAAAAGCAGGTAGTGCACCTTGTGTGGTCTGTTCCGACACCCACCGATGTGATACTTGAGCTGGTTCTTAATTTTAAAAAATGGCATGTAAAGGAAGAAAAAAATGGGATGGAGTGTGTGTAGTAGATATATTGATTTGAGTAATTAAATATGCAGGGTAGGAGGAAAACTTTAAACACCAGTAAAGAACAAAAAGTGATGGGAAATAAAATATGTGCCAAGCCATCGAGAGAAGCAGTATGAGATAAAATGAAGTAGTTGCAGCTGAAAATTAACAAATTGCACTGCTGAGGACAGAGAACCATGCAAGATTAGCAAAACTCAGTTTCGGCCTGTTTATTCAGAAGGAGAGACCACCGGACATCGCGCTTGTTCCACGCAGACCCTCGGCTCCCCTGGCCACGAGGCGGGCGCAGCGACTCGCACCGTGCTGCTCCTTCCTGGGGATGTTCCCCACCGGGAGCACCCCTGCCCGTGCGTGCGTCTCGTGGCTCTGCCGCTTTGCTCCGGGTGTCTCACTGCAGGCCTCGCCTCGCCCCCCGCCCTGCAGCCCCCCAGCTGCCCTCCCCTCCCCAGGGCTGCCAGAGCTTGCGGCGCGTTTCATCCGGGGCGTTCGGCGGTCCTCCCCTGAAGACAAAGGAAATATGCAGAAGTTGAAATGTGGAAGTAATCTACTTGCCACATTTTTCCTTTCCCTGTAATAAATTGTGTCATTGGTCAAATGCATATCTAAAGACAAATGCCTTTTATGGAACTCGCCCTGCCTCGCACCGCTCTTCCCCCATCCATTTCCTCTTTAAAAAAAAAAAAAAAAGGCAAACCCAGAACACCAATTAACATGCATTTCTTCTGTTTAAATGTGTATGGCTGCGCTTGGACAGCGGAGTTCCCCAAACTCTCTCATTTTGGCACAGCACGGACTGCATTTTGCTCTTTCGGTGGGCGCGAGCGGAGCAGCAGGGCTGTGCCCACGCCTGGGGGGGATCGGCTGCGCACGTCCCCGCGGAGCCCCCCGATCAGCAGATGCAGCGCAGATGGAGGGAGGGCAGGGTGTTTTCTGGCCCAAACTCGGCTATTTGTTGAAAGATTTATGAAATGACATCTACAGTAGCAGACAAAGAGACTTTGAAGTGTTTTTGGGAGCCCTTGTTTGTGCTGCGCCGTTGTTGTGTTGCTCTCTCGCTGCAAAGGCTTCTGTGCGGCACGCGGGTGTTTACGCAGCCCGGCGAAGCATGTGTTGCAGGCAGGAGCTTCAGCTATTTCACATTAGCCTGCTGGAGATTCATCACAATCTACCAAAAGCCGCCTGTTCAAGCCAGGACTGAGCAGAGAGCCATAAAAGGAAAGGAATATAATTTCCTTGTTGGCTCATAGTGCTGAAATTCTAAAACGGGAGTGAAACAGAATTTGTTTTTGCCGGAGCTGACAGAAGGGGTGTGAAACAAAATACCAGTATACAAAAATGTGTAAGGCACTGTGACGAGGCATCTAGCTGGAACCAGCTCCTTACTGTCACCAGAGTTTTGAACCCTCTTGCTAAAAAATTTAAAAAACATCACTCTCTCTATTTGGCTAAAAATACGTAGGACTCAAATTCATGTATGTTATGCCCATTATAATGTAATTATTTAAGTGCGTGTGTAGGCTAATCTTCAGTAACTTTCCACGTGCACATCAAAGTACAATCTGACTTTCAAACATTATTTTTACTCTCCCCCACTGGCAGGAGAGGAGCCGTGTGTCCTATCTTATCCTTCCTATCATATAGGATCGTGGAAGTACCGGTAGCCTGACTGCACGAAATGCTGTGTGTTGTTCCGTAGCCATTCTGCTACTCGCAGTGTAAAAGTGATCCAAAAATATTAATAGGCATCTGTACTTAGGCAGTAAAAATCAGCTGACGGCACTCCAGCAAGGTACTGTTTGTTAATCGGTTGATGCTTCTGTAACAAATGTTAGGAAAAAATGATGGCTATCCCTTGGATTCAGAGCTGCGATCCTTTAAAAAACATCTTGGCTCCTGGAACTGCTGTATCCTTTGTGAAGGAATAGTTGCTACGTACTTCCACTTGTGCAACTTGACAATTTTGCAACAGAATACTTTTAAAATGTGATTGCTTTGCACCACAGATATATAAAATAACCCTCTTGTGAAGCAAAGGAAATACTTTGATAAAATGCCAAAATGCCAGAGCTTTCAAACAGATTAGCGCTTACTGCTTCTGTTAGCACAGCAGCATACGTACTTCTAGTTAAATATTAAAAGCAACTAGTAAGTAGTTGGCTACAGCATCTTTCCATGAAGTATTTGTTAGTTTCTAAATGTGGCTGTTCAAGTATTTAATGCCTCTGCTCTAGATGCAATTCAAAATGCCATTTAATTGCTGAGGCATACAGCGGTGTCTTGTTTATTTCGTAAACGGTGATGAGAGTTAGCAAAGGAAGTCAGAAAGCTATCCGTCGGAGGATTCTTGCTTTGCTCCTGGCAGCCGGTGGCCAGGCTGTGGGCTCGGTGCAGGCGGGAGGGCAGCGCGCAGCCCTCCCCGCGCGGCGCGGCGCTGAGCGCCTGCTGCAGGCTCTCACAACTCTCCGTGGCCAGTATTTGAATTTCTGCAAGGTCTCTGCTTAATTCAGCCTCCTTCGTTTCAAGCAAACAAGCTGGAGTCATTTAAAGTGTAATACTTAAGATATAACAAATTGAAGTTGTCGCATTGTTATAATATTTTGGCATAAATGGTATTTTTCCGGGGGGGGGGGGGGGGGGTTAGGGGGAAGACAGGAAAATAACTGTTGCAGCAGGGGCAGCAAAGCACCTTCACCCTGTTCCAGCGGGATCCCCTGAGCAAAGAGAAGTTAGCAGAGCACAAAGACAGCCCCAAATTGTCTCGTGTGACTGTCACGCTCATGAGGAGGGGTCTGGTGCAGGCTCTGGAGCGCAGTTAGTGCTGCGCGAGGAAGGCAAACCTCCCTTCACCATGTCTGCTCTGCCACTTACTGACAGAAGAGTTTTGCAGTTTTGTTACCAGTACTAGTTCCTCAATCTTTTTTTTTTTTTTTTTTTTTTTTTAATAAAGTGGCTATAGGACATGCTTTGTTGTTACAATAAATGCTCTTCCTAATATATGGACTGAGCACTTGAGGTCTTTGGAGGGAGAGAAAGAAGGCTGAAAGGAATATTTCTGTGATAAAATACCATGGTTTTAGTTTGGGTTTAGGTGAAAGGCCTAACTTGTGCAAATCATGTAGGCCTTCAAATGCAAAATAGCATGCATGTTTAATACTTTGCATTTAGTTAAAAATGAAAAAGAGCACCAGGACTTGGCCCATGAGGGCCGATTTACAGTGGTAGAGTGATGTCTGGCACAGAGTAACGAAGGCTGGTTATGGGTAAATAGACATTTGTGGTAGTTTGCTGGGCTTTTTCCTTTTTTTAGTAGACACACAAAAGCTGCTCAGTGGCTGTTGAATATGTTGTTTATATTAAGACTTGGGAACCTACATCTCGTCTGACAAAAGATGGTCATAAAATGTAAAGAGTCAGATTAACGGGCATCCCTATTAAAAAATCGAGAACAAGATTTTTTCTTTCTTTTTGAAGATATTTCTTTCTAAGATAAAGGTTTCAGGGTTGTCTCTACTTCTGGTTAGCTTCCAATATCAGATATGCCTAACTCCAGTAATCATTTAAAATTGTGATGTATTTGAACTGTACGGTCTTTAAGGTCCCCTCCAACCCAAACCATTCTGTTATTCTGTGATTTTGTGATACTCTGACTTTATGATTCTGTGAGTGCCTCTCATAAGCACTGTAACTAGGGAGCTAAAATTTGAAGTAGTAGATCTGGTGTCTGAAGTTATGGTTATTCAAGCTCTGATCGGTGATGTGGCCTGTGCGAGCACGTTTAAAGGTCTGGCACACCTTGGTAGAAGAGCTGCATCAGCACTGACTTGGGGGCCATCACCCCAGAGTTCCCCCAGGCCCTGCTCCCTTCTGAGTGGTTTCAGCAGGGTGCAGAGGTCCAACACGCCTGAGCAGCACAGCAGCTCCTCGCTGCCGCAGTGTCGTCTGCTGTGAAATGCTGGTGCCCGCAGGGGTGGGGACGCCTGGGGCCGACGGGGCCTCCCTGGCCTGGAGCGCCCGGGGAGGAGCGCGGTGCCTCCGGCCGTGCACAGCGGGAGCAGGGGAGCGGGCAGGGGCGCGGTGCCTGGCTTGGCTTTCCTGGGGGGGCTGACCATGAATTGGCTTCTGCAGATGGTCTGCTTTGTGGCTTCCTGGTAATTAAATGAAGCCTCAGGATGGTCTGCTCTGTGGTTTCGTGAAATCCAGAGCTCCCGGATGGCTCCAGAGGAGGCGAGCTGCTAAAATCCCGGTCACCGTATCCATGGCCCGGTAGGGCGGTTAGCGGAGCGAGGGCTCTCCGCTTGCTTCAGTCGTAGGGACTGCTGTGAGGTGCTGCTGGTGTGAGGCTGGCGTAGCAGGCGTTGACAAACAGGTCTGTAAGGAATAAAGAGAATAAGGAAAGCTCTTATACATAGAGCACATTGCTGACCCTCTGCTTTAGTCTTGTGTTGAGTTGGAAATTCCATCCAGCACACACACAACCCTCCCAAAATAAGCTACCAATACTGAAAAAGCATGAGGGCAGGATGCCTGTGAAACTGAAACCCGTCAGAAAAATGCCAGAAAGGCTGGATGACATGTATCTCCGTTTGTTAAGGATTAGTGACTTTTGTAAATGCTATAGCAGTATTTTTGGTTGTTTTCAAAAGCCTTACTGAGGAATTTGTATACTACCACCTTGGATTAGAAGAATAATCTCCCTTTATAGTAAATTCAGTTCTAGTTCTCCTGCTAAAATCATGGAACAAATAATAGGAGAAAGAAAAAATGAACCTTTTGACAAGTTATAGCCAGTGAGGGTCTGTGATGAATTTAGTTTTATACACTGAATACAACATTTGACAGTGTGCCTTACAAACTGAATTGAAGACACAGTTGCATGCGGGTTTATAGGAAGGATGAAGGACTGTTAAAGGAGGTCAGTAATAGATATCTCATCATTATGATATCCAAGTAGTGAAGTTAAGTTAAATCTATGTTCGTATAATTAAGGATGTGGAAGGGAAAGATAATTGCATTGTCAGATGACACCAGCTGGGCAGGGATCGCAGAACACAATGCCATCCTTGTGCGTCGGGGAAGAACTGATAGGTACAGGCCAGGAAGCAAGCTAAAAATCTACTTAAAAAAGTCATTTGTGGCTATTGGCAATTAACTGTTAACACAAGCAGTCCACGGAAAAGAGAAACCTGGAAAAAGTAATGTAAGGGTAAACAGCAGGTTAGATATTAATTTGTAATGCCGCACAGCAGCCAAGGCAGCTCAGGTATCTCTGGCTGCGTACACGCATGAACATAACTCATACATCCGGCGGCAAGAGCCTTCCTCCGCAAAGCTACTGGGTGGCACCGGGAACGTGTTGTCGGCGTCATAAACACCGTGATACTGGCAAATTGCAGAGCTTCGGAAGAGCCTTGTCCAAAAGATAAATGGGAGAGAGAAATGAGGAACACTTCCAGGAGTTAATATTTAATTTGGCTGGGTTGGCACAGACAGGAATGTGGTATTGCTCTGGAAGAATATGGAGGCTGTGAAAAGCAAGGAAGGCAAGGAGTTCTGCAGGCTGTTTGCCAGGGAGTGGGACTGATAACAGGTAGAATTGGGAAGAAATAAAAATAAAACAACACAAAAGTACTAGACTTTAAAATCTGCAGAAAGCTTCCTTGCAGTGTGTTGTGCTGCAGAAGGATTGCCTGGAGAGATGATAATGAAACCATCGTCAGAGGCATGCTAATGTACAACTAAACGAAGCTCTAGAAAATGGAAAATGTACCAGAAAGCTGTAGCTTCCCTTTAGCAAACAGAGATGAACTTTTTTTCATTTCTAAAAGGGCTGCAGCTCTGTGCTGTATTAGGCATCTGCGTTTCTGTGCCGTGTGAGTGAGGCTTAAACCGCTAAATTGTCAAGAAGTCTGTCCTTCAAAAGTTCAGCAATAACAGAATTGTTGCAATAACAAAACCATACTCTTCAGGGAATAACAAACTCTTATGGCTGGTGATCCACTTGAGTAAAGTCCTTGGGATTTAGGAGAAATGGAATTAGCTGTGAATCTTTGGAATAAGTTGGCATTTTGAAGGGTAGGTTCAGACTTGAGGTCTTCGTTATTCCAGTGGCGTGGAATGAAATGGTGAAAGTAATGTCGAAGAGCATCATAGTGACAATTACATGTGTCATAGGTCTTGTACCAGAAAAGGTTTTTCAGGAAACAGAAGGTCAGGGTGGGGGGATGAGCAGGTACCTCAGCGTTAATGGAGCACCTTAAAACTGCTCCTGATACAAACTGAAAATGTTCCTGGTTCCAGATTCGCAGATCAAGTCAGTCAGAAGGTGAAATAAAGGTATTCTCCTGTGTTACTGAGTGAAATGCACAGGAGCCTGGCTGGCCTGCCTATTTTAAGTGCCATGCTTACACTGCCAGCTCTTCAAGGCGTGAAGTGAAAGTGAACCAGTGTTGAGTATGAACGGGCTGGAGGATTTAGAGCTTGCAGGACTTTTCAGACTGCTCTCCAAAGCACTCCCTGGCTCAAAATTCATGTGCTCAAAAGATATTCTAGCCACCTCCGTAAAGTATTATGGTATGACTGCGTACATTGATTAAGGGGAAAAAAATCCTCCCCAGTGTTTTAATAGCTATCAGCATGGTTTAAGATTTAACTTGTGAAAGGCACAATGGGAAAACACAGAAGCCAAGTAAGTATTAGTCATTTTACCTCGTGTATTTTTCATCTATATAGTTCCCGTCTTACACATTCAGGAATTAGATATTTTACTTATTTGAGCAAACCTCCTCCTTCAGCACATGGAGTTCACGTATATTCAGTTGCTGCAGTTGTTGCCAGCGTATACCAGAACATCGGCAGTGTGTCCATAGCAGAACTCACAGCAAGCACAGGTATACGTGTATGAAGACGTGCATTTAAGCTACACAATTTCTAATGGAAAACAGAAAAATTTCCTAAACAACAAAAGGAGGTACGAGAGAGTCTTTTGCAGCCTGCATTTATTATTGCAAATTACTTTTTTTTTTTTTAAATATAAATATGTTTTATACTAGTTAGTTCCCGTATCAGGAAAGAGAACTTTGCTTCCAAGTCTGGATCTGTTAGACATGATATACAGCAGGAAGACAAAGCTGTTATCTCCAAACACTGAGATGAAAATGAACAGAGAGGATACTTTATCTCCTAACTAAGGAGAAAAGAGATTGTCCATATGTTTCCCACATTTCCTCCGATTCAGATAACCATTTCCAAATTAATCAGTGTCCTTATTATTTTCAAACAAAACAAAATGCTCCTTGCCCCTGAAAACTTTTAGAATCACTATTTTTTTTCTGAATAGAACCAAAGACCTAAATAAAACTCAGAAGAATAATGAAAAGGAATAAATGTCAGCTTTGATAAGGAAGTATTAAAGCTATTGATATGTTCAGAAGACAAAACCTTCAACACAGAAAGAGAAAATCGCATGGTAGAATCAGTTTTGCTCTGATGGAAGTGGGTTGGGTTTCTGCTTTTTCACTGGGAAAAAAGTCAAATTCAGGAAGTTCCAACTGTTTTCTTGGTTTTATATTTTACTAGATCAGCATATGAACTTGTAGCATCAGCTTAACATATTAACTTCCTTCCTCCCCCCCATTGCCATTCATCATCATTCTTATCCCACAGACAAAAAGATCGGATTGAATTGTGAGGCTTTTGCCTGCAGCACGGGGCCGTGTACCCCCTTCTCCTTGTGCGCAGTAGCTGGTGTGCCCTGCGATTCTGTGTGCTTTCCAGATGGCTTCTTATCTGATCAGATACAGCACCGGTGTCTCTCTGATCTGCAGTGGGGGCTAGCAATTTGTTTTCCTTACTTGAGCAAGTCTTGTCTTCCACCAGCATCTGCAGGCCGAGGTGTTGGCTGGCCACGTGGGATGTCCGCCGCAGCCCCCTGTGCCCTGCGTGGGCTGCGCCAGGCGCCAGGGCTGTGCGTGGCTGCGGGCAGGGGGCTGCGCATCGCCCGCAGCACAGCCCCGCGCCGCCCGCCGGCAGCGCCCTCTGGGACGTGGCAGCGGGAGAAATGAAAATGTAAATTGTTCTGCCGCAGCAATTGTATAAAACGGGAAAGAGGCTTGTCTTCAAAGGTCGCTAGCAAGACTATAGTTAATATCAGGCGGTTAGGATCGCGTAGTATATAAGCGTTTTTGTACTGTGCTGTCTTAATTCTTTTAACTATGGATGGAAAATGATGGAAATGGGATGGAAATACCATTTGGTAAGCTGCGCGCTGGTGGAGCTGTGTACTGGAATTTAGTTCAGAGGGCACTGTATTTTTTATTTCTAATCAGACCCACACGTGCCATTATTGAAGTACAGGCGCAGTTTGTGTCTAGCTTGTTTATCAAAGAGCAACGCAGTTTTTGAAGATGTTGGCCAGTTTTATAAAATTCCAGTGTAAGACAGCACTGATATTTTTAGGGGGGTTATATATAGCATAAAGGTCTGCATTCCTTTCTAGCTCTTTTTAGCCAAGCAGTTTTCAGATCTTATGCTGAATTTGGAAGCTTTATAAATGAGCTTTGTGACAGAAGTGGCTAGTGCTACTTTGTGAGATCGTAGGAACAAACTGGGTATAGAGAAATATCATCGTATACGGTGCCTATCCAGGTTTGCTGTGTATATGCAGCTTTCCACTTTTGGCACTTCTAATTATTTTTGATGCATTTTAGAAAGACGTTTGCTGTTTCAGTTGGCCTTCTGTGCAAACATACTTGGTATTCCAGTGAACTGGCTGAATCCCTATTGACTTTAGCACACAGTTTCCCTAGATAATTATTTAGTTTAAGCTCTTCTACTTCTTGGATATTCCATTCTATTTCTGGTCCTGTTGAATATTGAATGTCCTAATTGGGAAATACATTTTTTTTTCCGGGTTTAGAGAGGCACATATGCCAGTGATAGCCAGTTACATTGTTTGTAACATAGATTCACAGAATGGTTTACGTTGGAAGGGACCTTAAAGATCATCTAGTTGTGAGATCAAATGTCTTTTAAGCGCAAAAAGGTATTAATGAGAATTTTTACCTCCCCAAAAAAGCAGAAATTCCATCTAAAAAAAATACAATAAACTTGAAGTCTTTCAGGTTTGTGGAAGATACTCGGTTTCAGAAGAACCCTTTGCTTTGTGAATTTTTTATCTATCCTGAAGCCACTATAAATGGCATAATTATGAAATCTTATTGATTCAAAAAATTAGTAATGTAGGACTGTATACAAACTACGTGCAATTGTATACCTTGCTTTTGTATACCTTGCTAATCAAATATATTCTCAGTATTCAAAATGTAAACCTTCAAGTCATAGTTCTCTAATTTTCAAACCCCCTGATTCATTTATGAAGTGGCATCCCAAGCAGAATAATTAAAAATACAATGCTGATCTATTAGAGTAAACAATACCAGACCCCCTCTGTGTGACACATGTTCAGGCCTGTATTAGCAATGTCGAGTTTATTATCTCCACAGCCCTCCTGAGTGAAGCAATCCCCACCACAGAAACACTCCCACTGGGCCGCCAGAGCTGTGGCTCGTGCATTCGCTGGCCTCCCCCTCCCTGCGCTGGTCGAGCAAAACCTGCATCACCACGTGCTCCTCTAACTCGGAGGCTTTCAGATGGCTGTCACGCCATCTGAGTTGCTCTTTAAGGCTTCACCAAATGAATTATGAATCGAACATCTCAACGTGTTTACACTTTCAAACTGGAAAAACCAAGTCACAGCAAATTCCTCGCATTTGTGGCACCGACGGCCGTGCGCGCGGCACAGAGCTCGCCCTGCGCCTGCAGCCCTGCGCTGGCCACGTGTGCGCCCAGCGGCTGCCTGCCACGCAGCTGCGCTCACGGCCGCATGCACGGCCCTCAGCACGCGGCGCTGGGGAGAGAGAGATTCACGGTTCTCTCTAAAGATCTTTTCTCCCCAGGGTTATTAATTCTTAATGACATTTGTATGGAAAAAAAAAAAAAGGCATTTTGTTCAGCTTCTGCTTTTGCATATTGTTTTGCTCTCTGGAATCATATTCCTGTGTTGTGGTGCAGTTATCTCCACAGCAACAAGTCACAAACAGAGGACTATGACTTCAGCCGAGGAACATGTAGAAAGCATTGATGAGCTGCCAAGCAACAAAGATTTGGTTTCAGTGTGGATGCAAAAGCCAGATAGTGACATTTTTCCTTGGTTTTAGTCTGTCCTCCTTCCGGTGAATTCCCTCTGAAGATAATTTAGGCTTAAGAGAGAAGAAAGCCCTTCCACAGGAACTCGTTATTTTAGTAACAGCTGAATAAGGCCTAAGGAGGTCTTCAAGCTTTGGACAACTCTTTGGAAGTAATAATAATAGAAAAGGAAAGAAGCTAGACAGAAAGTATTGTCATCTGACCTATTACCATAAACCTCTTTAAGCAGTGTGGTGCTGGTGACGCTTCAGCTCGATACAAAAGCAACACAGCAAAGCAAACAACAATCTGAGTAAAACTGTGCCAACAAGTTCATCTTTAATTAGTAGTTAATGTATTGTTTCGCTCGTTCATCAGAGCATGAACACTTCCATAGCTGTATATCTGGCACTGCAGGAAAAGCAGACTGGCCCTATTCTCAATATTTTATAAACCCATATATTAATATCACACCAAAATGAATTACCTGAAGAGATAAGAATGGGCGATATTTACTAGCAGGTTATGCCAAGCTACGCAAGAACTGTGTGATCAATGGGAAACATCTCCGTCACTTTTGTCTTGCTTTTTTTTCTGACTAGAACATGTCTGCTTTCCTGGGTTGCCTTAATTCTGATCGAGGTCTCAAGGACGTGCTGGGCCTCCTGCACAGACAGCTGGCACACGTGGAACACTGTGAATGTGGTGTACTCCTGTGTTTGAAATTTCTGGGTGTCTTGCACCCTCATCAGGGGTTGCGCTCTGTCCAGGCTGGTGAACACCTGCAAAACGCAGGCAGGTGGGCAGAGTGCCTGCGTTGTGTCCGAGAAAAGCTTTGCAGTGGGAAAATGGAGATCTGTCACACACGGCATCCCCATCTTTGCCAAAATGCCCCAGTTTCCACATTAAGAATAGGTATTTCTTAGAAGACTGTTTCAAAAACCTTAGTAATGTGATATTTTGCAATATTCAAACTTCTCCATTAATATTATTTTCTTCCGTACTCCATCTGCTAAATTAAGAAAGGCATGTTCTCTGGAGTGCTGTTTGCATGTTCATCCTCAGCTACCAGTCCTTTGGCTAGTGAACGCAAGACCACAATTGCTTTTCTCAAGCTGTGCCATATTGCTGGCTTACAGTAAGCCTTTACCATTTAAACGGCGTTTCTCAACATTTAAAATCTGGTGTCCTTGCGGTTCTTCTGTCTCCCCATAGCCCTTCGAGCTCCCAGGTCCTCCTGGGCTGGGAGATCTAGGAGGGTCAGTCACTTCTGGCTGCAGGTATTTCCGCTCACTCCTCCAGTCGTGAGGAATGACCCTTCAACAGCTTTGGGGGCTGCTTGAGTGTGTCCAGTAAAAGGCTTCCCGGTCCTGACCTGGCTGGGTGCTCCCCCGTGGCCATGGAAGTTATCAGTCTGGGCGCCGAGCACTGGTCGCGCCGCAGCTCTGGCCTTGTTATGTGGCTACCTGTGGTAATAATTTTCTCCCAGTCCTCTTGCAAAAGAGAATAATGCTTTAATTGAAGCATCCTTAGCTGGCGTATCTGCCTCGTGGAGGATGGTTTTGCGGTCTTTTAAAAATCAGTCATGAAATAATTGAATTAAGCTTTCATGAAATAGATCTTAATTTTATATTATAGATCTCACAGAACTGAAATTCTAAGATACTGATGACCGATGAACTTTTACATGGATGCTTTTGCTTAGAAATAGGATTATAGTGAAGCTTTTCAATGCTTGCAGTTTAATCCTGCAGCGGTATGGTTTTTGAATAAGAACAAACTGAAAGAGAGAATAAAGGGAATATAAAATGAAATTAACTCTGTCATAAACCCAAACAATATTCAATCAAATCACATTATCATTTAAATTCTGTGATTTATGCTGATTTTATTATTTATTAGCAATCAAATTTGAGACACAAGATTTGGAATGTTTGCAATGTTCTAGACCTTTCTTTGCATTTGAACTCCCCATCTAGGAAGGATTGCTTGGTACCAAAGAAGAGTAATACTTTTTGCTGGAGAAGGTAACTACATTTTTTCCTGATACTTTTACTATGCTAATGGCATAAGCAGATTAAAATAATAATGCGAACACTGGAACTGGAAGAGTTTACTTTTTAAAAATGACAGAAATAAATTTTACTGTATACCTCCCAGAACATCTAATAACAAAGAATATACCTTTATATTACATGAACCTGGTAGACTTGGGGTAACTGCAACACTTTTAAAAAGAGAAGAGAAACAAGATTTTTGATGGGATAGTTCTTTTATTAAAAAGCCTCATATTGGTGAAAAAATGCATAAGATCATTCAGGCACCCCAGGCCATTTTCAAATTTCTTGATTGCTTAACTAGTCGGGTGGCTCAAGCGAAGTTACTTAGTAATAATATTTATAAGACTTTTATCTTGTGAGGACTTTGCTGCTAAATGCATGCGCAGAGACGGCACGTGCTGCTGTCTTGGGTTAGCATCAAGCATCGTGGCATTCGTAGGTGCGTGTCCCAGGTGTGTCTGTACCCAGGCACACAGCATGTCCCCCTCCTCGTGCACCCTTGCACGAAGGTGTGGAGAGAGGTGTGCTCTGCACGGCACCTGTGAGCACCGGGTCGGAAGGTGTTACATGAATTAAAAACCCTTGCCCTGTGGAGTGGTAATGTGGAGTAGATAACATTGTCTCGCTAAAAGCGGTGTGACAGCTGGCAGCACTCTGAAGGGCAAGAGACGGAGCACTCAGTCACATCTTTTTAACGCTGAGCTGCATGATTAGATGAGATTAGTGGGTGAGAACACAAGAGCTATTTACCTCCATCAGCTACAGGTTGTGGGACAGACAGCATTTCTCTCACCTGCCTCCTCTAGTGGTGCCTCTTCCCCTCAGCCCTGTTCCTGCAGTTGTGTTTAATGGTTTGCATTTTTACACCGGTAATTTTTAAAGATAAGTTATAACCTATGCAGTGTACATTTCCATAACATTTTCAGTCTGAAAACCTAGGAACACGTGAATTTTGTGGGCCTGCGCTGTCCTCCCAAACAAGTGAGCTGTATTAATACATCACCTAACAATTCACAGCTTATTTTGCGCAATGTTGGATATTAGGAGAAATTTCTTTACTGAAAGGATTGTGCAGCATTGGAATAGGCTGCCCAGGAAAGTGGTTGAGTGGTTGAGACCATCCCTGGAGGTCTTTAAGAAACGTGTGGATGTAGAACTCAGTAGCACGGTTTAGTGGTGGACTTGTCAGTACTAGGTTAAAGGTTGGACTAGATGATCTTAGACGTCTTTTCCAAACCTATGAGTCTATGATACTATGATTCTACGTCTGCGGAAGGGATTTTCTTAAATAGTGTAAGTATTTTAATTTAATATATTAAAGAGCAATTAACACTTAAAGATTAAATGTGTCCTACACAGCAGATGCTGTGGACTAAGAACTTGCCCATGAACAGTTAGTGAACTGCTGCAGCTAACAGCATGTGCATCTCACTCAGTTGTGTACCTCAGCTTAAGTAATCTTAGCACAATTTAATAGCATCCACGCAAAGGTTTTGGCAACCTCATTAAATCACATTTTAACAGAAGTAGAGCTTGTTGGCCGAGGCGAGTGCCTGATAACACTCAGTGTAGCACAAGAGGGTATGTTTCCTGAAACGTGCCATTAAACTAAAGCTGCCCCACAAATACCTCCTTGCAAATCACTAAGAAAACAATTCCTAAGATTGTCCACTTGAAGGTATATTTAATTAATAGGTTTTGCTTGTGTTTCTAATGTGGAAATTAAATGTTTTTAAATGTAATGAAATGACAGTATTTTGTAAATCATCCCCTAACTTCCAGGTACGAAGGTGGAACATGTTTGTTGTATACAGTGCTGAAGTATTGAACTTGGAACATCCTGCTCCCTAAAAAATGTTTTGTTTGTTTTTGTTTGTTTTGTTTTGTTTTGTGCTTCATCCTGTAGGAATAGTGGTTAGGTCCCTCCACCTGTGAAGTGGGTGTAGCCACGGTCCAGTAAATGTATTGTGCTAAGCAGACTATTTATATCTGCTCTGAAAGCTGCGCCTTATCTCCTGACAATGGATGCCTGAGGGATGCTGTCCGTGATGCACTCTTTGGCAGAGCCTTCCCCGCTGCCCTCAGCCAGGCAGGCCGCGAGCACGGCCGTGGCAGGGCAGGCAGCGTGGCGAGCCGAGGCCCTGCTCGCCATACCCCGCGAGCACGCAGCCCTCTTGGCCTGCATGCAGAAAATGGCTTAAAAAAGCGCAGCGGAAGCCACACAGCGTTTCCGCCACAGCCGTGCCCGCGCTGCTTCTCCTCAGACGCTGCCCCTGGCACCCCGTGCCCTGGCCCGGTGCCGCCCTGGTGTGGGCGGCCATCCCTGGCCCCGCGGCCCTGCCCGGCGGTGTGACCGGGGCAGGCGCAGCTGTGAGCCGCGGGTAACGTCTGCCTGGGGGCTGAGCAACGAGCAGGTGCTTCCAGCAGGTTCTGTGGCCCTCGGCACGTTCTCCTTCCGCACCGGCTGCCGGCACAGCAGCCCGGGGCTGAGGTGCCTGCCGCAGAAACAACCGGGGTTCGCCGGCTGCGCCGAGGGCTGCGCAGCAGCAGAGCAGGCCGGTGCCGGCGCGGCGGCCGTTATCTGTGGCTCGCAGGGCCCGGCGCAGGAAGGGAGCGCGGCTGGTGCGGCGGGGCCACCGCCCGCAGCCCTCGCCCACCCCCGGGCGCTGCCTTGTCGGTCGGCCAGCGCCTGTCCCCAGCTCCAGGTGCCAGCGCCAGATTAGCAGGCCGGGCTGCGGCACTCGCCATTGGGGGTTTTAAAACACGCGGCCATGCCCGGCAGGCAAGAGCCTTGCCCGTGGCGTGAGCCACGCGCGCTGCAGCGGCCTCTGTCATCAGGGACGTGACTGCAATGCAAAAGCACTTCCCCTAACATTTTTTTTTTATTAGCTGACGGTAATTTTTACTTCTTTAAGAAAATATATATGCAAACCGCAGCCCGTCACCATGGTTACTGCTGAATGCCACCGAGAATAGCTTATTTCACGTTCTCAGACCCATAGGGTTCGGAAGGCACGATTATTTTGGCCTTTCGCCGTTTCCCCTCTAGCTAGGCCACTGTCCCGCTGTTGCAGAGAGCATGTTGTAATTAGCCCAGCGCCGCCGGGCCCGGCGCGGAGGAGGCGGTGGCTGCGCCGCCGCAGCGCTGGAGCCGTGCTCAGACGAAAGTCACGCAGGAGGCGAGGCAGGTAAGAGCTGCGCTTTTTGTCCCGCTCTGTAGCCCTTGCAAACTCACGGCAGAATGATACATGATGCTTTAGGAGGTTATGGTAAGTCATTTAGGAAGCTAAAGAATTTTATTGTGCCTACATCTTATTGCACATACTTTACGAAATAAGTTGGGGAAGATTTAAACAGTGTGCTAAAAAACCCTCTGAACTTAAAAATTTGGCTCCTCAAAGTTTACCTAAAAAACTCTGCAGTTACTAGGATCACTGAAGCAGTGGCAGTCCCCTAGGGTCGGACTCCCAAGCTGTTTGCCAAGCAGACCCTTCCTTGCAGGCTCTGCACGAGGCGGGACGTGTGGCGGGGACACGAGTGGCACGCCTGGCCCCACGCACACGGCCACGGCGCGGGGGGAGCCTCTCCGTCTTTTCTCGCGTTCTGTTTGTTGATGTTTTGTCAGTTCGTCTCGTCCGAGGTTTGCTTCTCTGGAAAAGTTGAGACAGATTTTCGTGTGCTGTAGAGAGCCCGGCCAGTTTCTTCACAGCGGCTCATTCCGCACGGTTAGCAGAGCCGGGACGTGGTCAGGGGCTTGTGCCTGGAACAGCGCTGCCTCAGCCACGTAGCAGCAGCACCCGGCACCCATCCTCCCCGGGCGGCCAGAACCGGGGCCCTGCAGCTGCCGTGGCCTTGGTTGCAGCGGGTGGCTCGTGGAACCCGTTATAAACTAAAATGGCGCTAACCCCCCTCGTGGTGTGAAATGCGTTGCTGCCGGCGCGTGTCCCACCAGTTCTCAGAGCATATATCGCAATTATTTGCTGTGAAATTAGCAGGGTGGAGTTTGCTCATTTATACACTTGTAGACTTGTAGAGATTTGTCTAAATATTTTATTACTTTTAATGAAATATTTTATTACTTTTAATAAAATATTATCACTTAATATTGGTATAAAGCTTGAAAAAAAAAAAAAGGACCATGCAGTGGAAGTGCCGAGTGTGAAATACATATATTGTCTTTACTAAAATGTACATGCAGATAATATCACTAAAACAGAAAAAAAAAAAACCTCTTAATACTGTAGTGTGAGATCGATTGCCTCCATGTTGCTGTAAAGCAGAAGCGGAAGTTCTTTACTAAAGAATTTGCACTCTGTTAAAAGAGATGTAAGAATTACGTTCTTTACTGGCAACACTGAAATTTAATGTCAGACCCTTTGGAGAATGTAAGTTTTATGAGTGCTGAACAAACAACATAAGGAACTGAATAGCTTCTCGAGAGCCACAATCATGTTCAATCTACATTTGAAGTAACTTGTGTATCTACCTTTCATAATGGCCAGCAAAGAAATGGAAAATTAGAGCCCGATGTTTATTCTGTAACTATTGTACTCCAGCCATTTGGTGCGATAAAGTGAAACCACAAGGCGTATTTCAAGCTTGACTGATTGGCACTGCGATTTTTGTTTTTGTAACAGAGAGAAGTGAGAGCACGCTGCAGTCCCCCAGGTGCGAGCCTGGCAGTAGCTCTGCAGCGAGCAGCAGCCTGGTGCTGCCTGGGTACTGCCTGGACCCTGAGGGAGGCTCCTAGGGGCGCTCAGGGTGTTTTAATTTATTTGTCCTTTCAGTGATACGTTATGATAAATATTAAGGAGAAAAGCCTTGCTTTCAGCTGTACAGCGGGAAGTGTCTGTGAGGCTGAACAAAACTTTGTGCTCATTGCTCATCCATTGGTGTTGCTGGCCTTGGTAAATGGACGAGGAGGTGGACGTATCACTGCACACCCGCCTGAAATCCTGGGAGCTGTTCAGCTAGTTCTGAATCAAATCATGCTCTTAACTGCTGTTTTCTTTTTTTGTAACTTCTTTAGCAAAAGGTTCCTGTTGTTTCCCAGTCCTTCTCCGACAGGAGGTAGGGCTCGGTGCTCAGTGTGCTCTGGCGCCTGGTGGCCGTGAGCTGCAGCTGGAACGGGCCCGGACCCAGGTCTGGGCGCCCCCAGGGCCCCGCAGGGAGCCCCGGGCTAAGATGGCTGCTCCGGTGGTGCAGGGACCGAAAAGCTGCTGCCGCTGCGCGGGCGCTTCAACAGGCGCGCTTCATGCATCGCTGGCTGCGTCTTCCTGCCCGTACAGGATGTCTTGAGAAACTGCGGGATGGCTAGAAATGGTCTGTAAGGCTTCCTTCATCTGAGTTACTGTATTCTATGGGCTTAAATAATCCCTCAGAATAAGAAATTTGCAATTACAAAGAGAAAGTTTAAATGTATTTTCATCCTATGTCCCTCGTGGCATGGCTGTTACAAGGTAAACTATCGCTCAAAAGTTTTCCTTTTAAACTTTTCCCTTTGGGACATTCTGAAATAGGTTCTGGAAGTGGGAAGTGCTTATATTCTGCTGAAGGCATAGCTGTGAAGATGCCAATAACCATCCTCATTTATAACACCCAGGAAATGTGGGTGTTGCAATGCTGGACTCGCAGTGCTTCTGCCAGTCTGAACTTAATTCTCAGCACTGCAGCCTTTCGTGCTTGGACAGCAGCAGCGCGGTTTCCAGAGGGAAGGGCAGGCAACCGTTTCACAACTTTCAGAGGTCAGAATCTTACTTCGCTGCTGAGAGCTCTGTGTCAGCTCAGCCAGTAAGGGGTTCCTCTTTTTTGCTCCAGTTGTAATAACACATAGTGACTCTACCGCATAAAATGTTTTTCAGAATACTTTCTGTGTACACAATATACTTCTTTTTTTCCCTCATCTCCTAATTTATAGCTTTTTCTTTGAATGACACATGAAGCTGGAGCATACAATGAAATATTTCTTTATCTCTGCTGGGAAGATAATTAGTCCATTGTTCTGTGTGGTATCCCAGACGATAATCTGGGAGACCGCTGAATCTGAGATTTCCTTATGATTTCCTCTTTACCGTGCCCTGCCTGGACATCTTGTTACTGCAGAGCTTGTGCTTGATATCTCGAGGTAGTACTCCACAGTTTAATCTGCTGAAACCTATGAAACCTATATAATAGAATACGCGAGTTGTAGGATATAGCAAGAAATCACATCGCATACGAATTAGGCATCAAACCAGTGATAAAGCAAACTAGACCTCTATCTTGTTGAAGGAGTGCTTTGAGGCCCAGCACAGGGACACAGCCAGCAGTGGCAGGTCCCCAGCGGGGCAGGACTGGCTCGGGCGGCTGCAGGTCACGGGCAGCCAGGTCAGCGCGTGCTTACAGGAAAATGGGAAAATGACAGGAAAATGAAATTAAGTAAATCTGAAGTGCCAATGCAACCAAATAACAGCTTTGGAGCGAGGACCTTTAAAGCTGCGGGGAGGAGGGGGCACTGGGTGGGGAAAGCGGGGGCTCTGCAGCAGCCGTGCCAGCTGCCGGGGCTGCGAGCACCTCGGTGGCCACGCACCCACTTTGCTACTGCTACTGGTCCTGCGCGAGGAGGCGCGTTTTAGTCACTGGTCAATTTTTAAAGCTAGCTCTGTGTATGAAAAGGATCATCCGTACAGATGCTGGTCTACTGCAGTTATTTGGGGGACATCTGGGCAACAAAGAGTTTGCGCAGAAAACTTTGTGACCGGAACAACTGCTTTGTAAATGCCCAGTGTACTGATGTAAGCATGTGAAGAGGAAACAGACTCACGTATTCCTTTGTGATAGAACAGAAACAGGAAGAGCAACAAATGATCCATTACAATATTCATTCCCAGACACTGCCAAGGCGTGTGCAGTCAATGCTGCAGTTATCTGAGCGGTGCATCTGTGCCCTTGCTTTATGTAATGACAGGCAAAGTGAGCTAAGTCAAGCAAATGAGAAAATAAGACGGGATACCAATTGTCACAACACCTTTACCCATCTAGGTTAAGGTTCTTTGAAACACAAATGTGAGTTCATGACATACTATCCTAAAAGGAAAATGATATGTCCTTTCAGTTTTCAGTTTTTATAAGAAAAAGTAAAAGGTAAATAACAGAAATAGCAAAAAACTCTCCCTTCCAACAAAGTGCCTTTGCTTCCCTGTACCTTCAGTGCCCCGGGATGCTTCCCCAAAGCTGCTCTGTCTGGGCAGCTTTGAAGGAGGGACGTTGGAGTCATCCCGTTTTTCACAGAGGGTTTAGTAGTGCTGCATGGTCTGTTGTGGGGTGTGATTAGAGCACACAAAATGAAAAGTTAATTATATTATACCAGAGTATACAATAGAAGAAAAAGCTTTAAGGAAACAGCTGAGTTCAGACCTCTTGAGAAGTTACCGTTTCTCTCCCAAAGTGAAGGAATTATTCATTAAAGCTGAAAAGCACACTGTCAGCTCATTTCACAAAACGTAACTTAGCTTAGTTCAACCCTGAGTACCGATGGGGGGAAAAGGCAAATTCAGGTTCCTGTAGTCCCCAAGCCTGACAAATTTCAAAGCAAATAGCAAAGTGATTTGGTTTATTCTGTTTAAGATTAAAGGATATGAAAGGTGTAATTCTGAGCAATCACTTGAAATTTCAGAAGCCAACAGAAACTCAGTATCAATAAATGACCAAAAATAGCATTCAATTGCAACAGATATGTTACTTTAGTACTTTTTTTTTCATTCGTAAGGTAAAAATAAACATATACTGGAACAACTGAGTATGGAGAGCAAGTGATGCTCAGAATTATAAACGCAAAGTGCACAATTTAGGGGGAAAAAGACAAGGATGAGGGGGAGAACATAGAAAGATGAAGCTCTAGCAGACCTACAAACCCCAGTGTGTTTGGTAGGAAAAAAAAGTTGAAACAAGGTGTCTGCTGATGGAGATATTTGACAGGAGAAACCTCCATGCCTGATACCTGAGATAAACCCTTTGTCTTTTTCACTGTTTTCTCTAACGTTGATTTCCCTTGTAGTTTCCGTGTAGTTTGCTATTCGTTTTGACTGCGAATGAACACCAGTCTCACGGCTTATAAGAAAATAAGTTGGTCGGGAATCCCAGTCTGGGGAAACAAGGACAGGCTGAAATTCAACCAGGTCTGAAAATGGGAGACTGTCGGGGGGGGAGCGAGCACTTGCGCTTATTTTTTAGCAGCAGGCACCGCTGCAGCGTCGCTACTTGTGGCAGCACCCAGCCGCAGCGTGTTGCTCTGGCAACCGTTTGCTTCAAGTCCAAAGCATCCGGCATGGTGTAGTAACATTTAAAACAGTTGTAGAAGGGATCAGAATTCAGAATAAAGTCACCTAGGAGCCCCTGGCATTCACTCTGTTTTTTCCACGCCAAAAGAAGGCAGGCAGGAAGAGATGTGCGAACGTGCAATCCCAACCCGCACGTGCGCGGCGGTGTCAGCACAGCCCCGCCGGGAAGTGCCCGCACTGGGATGGAGCAGCGACCGGCGGTGGGGAGGTAGCAGCGGTTTCAGACCAAACACAAAAACTTCACGACACGAGGGCCTTCTATAGCCTTTGTGTTTTAGTTCCCGTAGCACGTGGAACCGAGCTCTTGCGTGGCCCGTGGACGTGGCCAACTCCATCGCTGAGCGTCTGCGGCGCCGCGCTCCCCGTGGGCGAGGGACCGATGTGTAGCGGTTAGGGACGTAAGAACGGCGTGCCTCCTCGTGGACGTCGCCGTGGTTCTTGGCGTGGTCTGAGTCACGCTGGCAGCAGAACGGGACTTCTTTACCACAAGCGTCCATTTCTTTGATGAACTAATTTTCCAAAGAGAAAGCTCCGTGGAAGTGGAGCGCTGACTATTTGTGACGCCCTCTAAATCTAAAGGCAGTCGCGGCCTCTGTGGAAACTTCCTGCTGTAACCCTGGTTTCTGCCGGGAGGCCGGGGCTGTGCTCGAAGCGGCCTGCGGCTGCATCACCAGGGGCCAGGGAGGTACAGGAACTGCTGCAGCACTAGCCATAAGGTGACACGGTCTGAATTCTTCCCTGTGGAAGAAACCACAAACTGAAAGTCTGAGGAATGAAACAATAACTGAAAGTGAGGTTTTTGAGAATGCGTGTGTGTATCCATTCAAATATACTCGGTCTTATCAATGTTCCAGTGTTTCACAGAGTACAGTATTTTAAAACACGAAGCTAAGCAAGCCGTCTGCTGGAATCAGTGCAAACATTCAGAGGGTTTTGGCCTAAGTTCGGCTCAGACGTGGTTGGTGCTTTGATATCAAAAGACAAAGAGAATTCTGCCATTGATTTTATTAATATAGCAAAATATAAAGTAGAGAACTTAAAAAACCATGTTTTTCAAAGGCATGGGAATATTTAATGGAAACTGTCAAAAAGAAGTGAAATAAAAACATAAAAGGTAAACTGTAAGCCTTGGGGATGGAACAGACTGCACATTGTAGAAGTGGGGATCCAAAGGAGGAAGCCTCAGTGAGGCAGAAAGGGCTGGGAGAGGGACCACAAAAGGTCACTTAACCCACTCCCTTGCCCCAGGGCAGGATGCAGGTACCTAAGTCACTCACCCAGATGAATGTCTAGCCTTGATTTAGTATCCTGGGCAATCGTCTGTTTTATCCAGGTCCAGCCTGCATCTCTCTCACTGCAGTTTAAGCCCATCTTCTTGTCCTCCCCGCCATAAATGCAGAGACAAGATTACGCCCTGCTCTTTATACCCTCTTTAAATCTTGGGAGATTGTTGCCATGTTTCCTTTCAGTCCTGGCTCTGCCAGAACATTTCCAGTTCTTCCTACCGTCCTGCCCTCTGCGTGCCCACGGGCTGCAGTTGGAGGGGCCGGCCCCGCGCGTCCCCCCAGCTCAGTGCCGCCTGCTGCCGTTGAGCTCCCTCTGTGCACGGACATCAGCACCCTGGGAAGGGGCACGTTTATGCCTGACTGATCTACATTATTGCGGCTCACCTTTCTGTTAAATAGCGCTGCCATGCCTCTGCTGCAGAAACACGATGAGCTTTTAGAGATGAGGCACGGCCGCTGCGTCCTCTGCGGGCGGGCATCGGGGCGCAGGCCAGCGGGGCTGTGGCTCCGGCCCAAGGACCCCAGGCGAGGCCGGTGGCCTGCAGGCCCTGGCGTCAGGCCGGGCGCATCAGCTGGACAGTGCTGCTGCGGCGGCTCCTGTCAGAGCACAACCACGCCGCCGGCAGCGTCCTCCTGCCCCTCCGTCCGACGTGTGCCCGGGCAGGACGGGCTCCTGGCCGAGCTCCTGGAGGGAAGGGGGCTGCTCGGTGGGGAGGCTCAGCGCAGCACCCCGCGGGTGCCGGCCACCTGCTCTCGGCACAGCGCGAGCCGGGCCACCAGCTCGTCCTGGTGGGTGCCGGGGTTCCTCTAGTGAACGCTCCGTGCAATTTCAGGCAACGTTTTAATTAGAGCTGTAAATGAGCCGATCGGATCGCCTGCCCTGAGCCGAGCTGCAGCCCTGTGCGGGGTGCTGGCTGGGGGGCGCTGGCTGGGGGGCGCTGGATGTAGGGTGCTGGATGTAGGGCGCTGGATGTAGGGCGCTGGATGTAGGGCGCTGGGTGTAGGGCGCTGGATGTAGGGTGCTGTCCGGGGGGTGCTGGCTGTAGGGCGCTGTCCGGGGCTGCGCTCGGCCCCGCAGCGGCTGCCCCGTGCAGGCCGCAGCCCCCCGGGCCGGCGGGGCAGGGCCCGGCCCCGTGCCGGGCGCGGTACAGGCGCGGAGGGGGCCGAGGGGAGGCGGGTGAGCGCGGGGGGAGCCCCGAGAGGCCGGGCGGCGGTGCCGGAGCAGCCCGGAGCAGCGCGGCGGGGCCGTTTCCCGGCCCCCCCCCCCGCTTCCTCCCCTCCCGAAGCCGGGGGCGGCCGCGCGGGGCCGCGCACGTGTGCTCGGCGGCTCCGCACCGTGACTCATGAGCCGCCGGGGCGCTCCGGCGCGGGGAGGATGAGGCAGGCCGCTCCCCGCCGAGGGGGGGCCCGCGCCGCCGCCGCCGGTTACCTCGTCCGCGCCATCGCCTCGCCCGGCTCCCGGGGGCCGCGGGCGGCTTAGGTGAGGGGCCGGGGCCGGGGCGGGCCGCGGAGGGGCCCGGGGACCCCGCGGGGCCGGGGCCGGGGCCGGGGCCGCGCTTCCGGGCGGGCGGGGGGGCGGCGGCGGAAGCCGGGCGCTGGGGGCCGGGGCCGGGGCCGGCGCGGGGAGCCCGGGCCGCTGCCACCGCCCGCCGCCACCGCCGCCACCATGCTGCCGTGACTCGGCCGCGCCGCCGCCCAACGCGCCGCGCCGGGCCGGGCCGCCGGCATGACAGAGGTGAGCGCGGCGCGGCGCGGGCACGGCTCGGCCCGGCGCGGCCCGGCTCGGCTCGGCGCGGCCAGGCCCGCAGCGGCGGCCCGCCAGGGGCGGCGGCGGCCCGGGAGGGGCCCGCGCGGCTCGGCGGGGGCGCGGGGCCGGGGCCCCCGGGGGCCGGGGGGGGGCTGAGGGCGGCCCCGGGCTGCGGGTGGCGGCGGGCTGGGGCCGGGGCTGGGGCCGGGGCTGGGGCCGGGGCTGGGCGGGCCGGGGGCAGCGGGGCGCCGCGGCCGCCCTTCCCTGCCGGCCTCCTCCTCCTCCTCGCGCTGTTGTTGCTGTTATTATTGCCGTTATTCTTGTGGGGCGGAAAGTTGAGGAATGCCGAACTTCACCCGGCGGCCGTCCGCGGGGCAGCCCGTCACGGTGCCCGCCTGGCGCGGGAGGGGGGCGCGGGGACGCGGTCGGTGTGAAACGCTGGGTGAGGAGAGCTGCGAGCCCTGCCTGCCTTCCGCCGGGGGTGCTTACTGGGCCCCAGGACGCGGGGCAGCAGCGGAGGGGCGCGGGTGACGGAGCAGTGCAGAAAGTGAAGCCGCGGGAGCAGGTGGAGAGAGGAGAGGTGGCGGGAGGGAGGCAGGAAACGAGGAGCGGCGGCACGGTGAGGAACTGGGCTCCCTCTTTAGTGCCACGGGGAAGAGGAGCCCCGTGAAATTACAGTGCCTTCCAGAGCGACAAGGAGCCGAGTTGCATAACGCGTAATTACCCGCGGAGGGGTTAACGAGAGGAGCAGGCAGAGGCAGGAGCGCTGGGCCTCCCCAGCCCGGCCCCGCGGCCGTGCGGGCAGCGCCCGGCAGGCGGGAGAGGAGCTCGCTCCTGGCGTCGCCGAGAGCGGCGTCGAGCCCCCGGCGCTTGGAGGCTGGAACGTGGCACCGGGCCCGGCGGCACCGGGCTGCCCTCCTGGCGGGGGGGCGCGGGTCCAGCGGCAGGCGCTGCCGCCAGCCTGCTGCAGGCTGGGACCGCTGGCCGGGGGGTGCCGAGCGCCGAGCTGAGCGCCCCGCCTGCAGCATCGCGCTTCCTGAGGCCTCTGTCGCAGCCTTCCTCAGCTCGCGTCAGGCCAGGTGTCGGCTAGGCGCTGTAAAACGAAGTGGGGCTTCCCTGGGTTTGGAGGGCAGGCTTTGGAGCTGCAGAACTGCCTTGCTAGGCTGAGCGTGAGTAAAAGGTGCTTAAATAAATACGTGATGGCTATCGAACGTTCAAGCTTTATAGGCAGTTAGTCTCTAGACTCGACGTTGAAAACATACTATCCTGTTATGTTGTGTGTATGAATTTATGGTAGTTGTGGACTCTGCCTAGCTTACATGACAACCGAAAGCACAGGATCGTGCAATTGTTATTTAGTTGGGTACCGAGAGAAGATGCACAGGCAACAGATTTCTTAGTCTGATACGTGAGAGAGAAATCACAGGGCTTATTTGTTGTCTCATTCGCTTTGTTTTGATTGGCAGGAGAGGATCTGAGTCCAAGGATGCTTAGTTGTACTATGAGGCAGATGAATGAATGGGTAAAACTGAGTAATTTGTAATTCACTCGAGTCGCAAAACAGTGCAGAAGCCATCCTGTAAAAGCTCCTGTCAGCGGCCACCGAGGATATCGCTTCCATACATCCACTTCACAGCGCTGGTGTTTCCCTGCGGTGGGAACAGCGGTGCTTAGTAATTTCTTTTCATTTACCCAGCAAATCCTCCTTTAAGTTCATTTTCTTAGAAGTGCTGTGAAGTACAGCTGAGCCACGTGCCGGATGGGCACAAGCTTTGTGTTTCTTTTTTCTGGTTTGAAATCTCTGTTGCAAACACAAGAAAAGGGGCGTTCAGGTGTGCCTGGTGACACGCTGCGCTCCGTAGCCTGCTGGGCAGATTGGCCACCCTGCTTCACCCTCGTGGCAGAAAGAGTCTGATGGTTCAGTCTGGTGAATTAACAGAGGTACTCACAGGTAGCATCTCCCGTAAGGAGCATCAGCAAATCAGTTTGGTTGGTGGAAGCGGGGAGTTTCACCGTTACGTTTCCCTGGCGTGTGATGGCCTGGCTGCAGAACAGGCTGCGTGCTCCGCTCCTGTGCGGGCAGACGTGGCCGCGGGGCGCGCTCCTCCTGGGTCGCGGTGTGCGGTGCTGGGATGGGGGCCTTCAGCCCAGCGCCTGTCGGTCGGACGCGGGAGATCCCCAAAACCTAGTTCTGAGCACGGTGCTCGAATGGGAAGGCAGCAGGGCGCCGTGGCCAGGCGGTCGTGCCAAGGCCCCTCTACGGGCTGGCCCCGGGGCGAGGAGCAGCGCCGGGCCACGCCGCCTCTCTGGGGCTGCACGGGGGTGGCGTGTCCGTGCCTGCAGGTCTGGGACTCCATGGAAAAGTCTCAGGGGGATTTGCTGACTTTCTTTAAACTGGAGCTGACGTTGATTCGTCCCGCTTTGGAAAGTTTAAACAAAGTAGTCAAGAATAAGCGTGAAAGGAGCTGCTTCAACCTGAGGTGCAGGCTTTTGTTTTCAGTTTTGGGGAAAGGTTAGCTTCCCGTGCGTCGTTCCACCTCTCGGATCCTAGTCCTTGGTCACTTCATGAAGTCAGAGATGCTGTTTATCGTTTACTAGTAATACTTAGTAATAATTACCGAGTTTAACTTTATTCTGCTTCCTGTGGTGAGCCAAGGACTGAATAAGCCAACATTTTTTAGCCCCTCCGTGACAAATATCCCACGTTGACTCACGTTTGAAAGCAGCCCGTACCCTTGTTGCTTTGTTATAAAACCCCTCTTGTATGGAGGGTTCTGGGGCCTGACCCGTTTGCGTGTGAGAGGGGCGCTGGAAGTGCCGCCTGCCTGATTTCACAAGCAGGGGCTGCTGCTGAGGAGGCGGTAACGCAGTTCGCTGCAGCCCGTCCTGCGAGGAATGCTAGCGGGCGATAGATGTACCGCCCTGTGGCCTTTGTATAGCGGCCAAGCTGCGCCGCGTTACCTCACTGCATCCTCTCTATTTTTATTTCCTTCAAGGACTTGTTTTATTCCGCTTCCTCAGAGTGAGCGCAGGGGTGGTAGCAGCACAGGGATGCCCGTGATGAGGAGGATGAGCCTTAGCACCTCCTGATGCCCGGCGCAGCGGGTGGTTGCTGCCTGGGAGCTGTGCGTATAAACTGTGGCCGTTGTTCTTCTGCCAGAGCCAACACCGAGGAAGTGGCACACATTGGGTTATGTCAGGCACCTTCAAGTAACAATTCATTGCCTTCAAAGGCATAATAGGTGTTTTCCTTTGCATTATGCACATTTTAAATGCAAATGCCATGAAAAGGTAATTTTGCTGTGAACAAAGATCAGCTCATTAAGATAAAGCTGCATAAAAAGTTGTTCCCTTTTGTTGTCAGTTTTGTTTATTTTTTTTACAATATTTGCCCACGCTGAGGATGACTTCTGTAATTATGAGCATTTATCAACAACATCTTGCCACTGCTGTCAAGAAGTTGTTTTACTGTGGCTGTGTTTTTTGTATTTTTATGAGGGTTTTCCAGTGTGAGCGTGGAAGGACGCTCATGTCGGTGGCCAGCTGCTGGCGATGGGGTGGGTCTGCAGCACCTCGTGGCACGGCACCGCCGCGCACAGGCACCGCACGAGGGCCCGGATCCCTGCAGCGTGCGGGTCCGGGGCTTCGATGAGTGCGTTTGTACGCTAGCAGCCGCAGGGGAGAGGTCTGGGTGGGACGCCTGCCCCAGGTTTGGCGGCTCCTCGCTGTGCAGCGTCCCCCATCGGCTCCGCGCGGCTCCGTGGCTGTTCCCTGCCGGCGGACACGGCAGCCTCCACTGCTTGTGCTTCTTGGGGCTTAGAGCAGTTGCCCCAGATTTTTTGTTAACAATTACGTATTGTAAACTCAGTTTCCCAAGTAATGCAGCAAAGTAAACAACATTTCCTTCCTATGAGCCCATAATTATTTACCAAAAGGATAAACATGTGAGTGCTTTTTTGTTGCTGTCCTCGGTGACGTTTGGAGCCTGCTCTGCCACGAGTGTGTGCGATGCAATTCCCGTCCTGTCAGCAAAAGTTTGGAGCGATTTGCAATGGAAGAGAAAAGGATCGTTAAAACTGTACCACAGTTGTGGAGAAACTCAAGTACATCCCAAGACAACGAAATACACCTTCAGTACAGAGAGCTGGGAGGTGAGGGGCGTGCATACGGTGGTTCGTGATGGCGCTTAGTTCCTGGCCGGGCGTTGGAGTGAGCGAGCAGTGTTGCCCCGTCCCGTCCCATCCCATCCCGTCCCACCCCATCCCACCTGCGGTGCTTGGTGCCGCGTGCTCGCCTCTGTCCCGGCTTCCCCTGGAGAGCAAAGCCAGCAGCAGCTCCCGTTAGGCAGGAGTAACTCCTGCTGCACGTTGCCGTGCTCCGCTCGGGGGCAGCAGTAACTCCTCTGCCTCGGAGGCTGACCTGAAAGCTCTTCCTCAGCCCCCGCTGGCCACCACCGGGGCAGGTACAAGTCGACGGCCGTGAGGCTGGCCGTGCCTGTCGGGCTGTGTGATGGCTGCGTGGGGCTTGGCGGGTGCTGACCTCCGAGTGAAGTCCAGCTCTGGATCAGGAGAATCGCTTTTCCTCTGGTATCAATTATTTTTGAAAATGTCTGCACGCTGTCAGCTGTACCCAGTGAAACAGCCCATGGTTCAAATGAAGTGCCTATGGTACAGGAGTCTATTACCTTCTAAAATGCCTTTGTTTAGGTATCTGGGAGAGCTCTCTTCTTAACGTACTCTAAAGGAAAAAAGGCTGCGGTAGGTCTAACCCCTTAGCTCTTGCTAAGGCCTAACCGTGTATTCACTAAATGCAGCTTGGGTTTTCAACGGGGTGATTGCTGTTTGCTATTAATTAGAGGCAACGGCAGCAGTTCGTAAGCTAAAGACACACTTGTGTCACTAGGCTGCGAAGGAGTGCGCTCTGAGTTAATTTGCGTTCGAATCTACAGATTATGCAGAAAATCTGAGGAAGCCAGGACAGAGTAAACCCAAACCACGTGAGCTTTCCGCAGCCGTGTTCTCCTTTCAGTGGGCCAGGTGCACGCCAGCGCTAGGCCCGGCACAGCGTGGCGCGGGGCCAGCCCGAGCCGCTGCTGCCGCGGGGAAGAGCCGGAGGCGGGTGGGCGCCAGCCGGCCCCGGGCAGCCCGCGGGCACCGCGGAAAGCGCCCCGCCGCACCCAGCGTGGCGCCGTGGCATGTACACCAAGCGCTGCCGCCGTTTTGGGGCGTCAGTGTGCACGCTGTACGCCTTGGCGGCTGCCTCAGAGTGAGCTTGGGGACAGCAAAAAGAAAGAAGCACGGGACAGCTTGAAGTCTGCGTTGCGTGTCACTCGCCGTTTCGAGAAGTGAGATTCCCCGCAGCCAGCCCAGCGGGGTTTGCCTCACTTTATCGGTTCTTTGTCTGAGTTTACAGGTGGCAGGTGAAATTTCAGAATATAGTCTGGGGTTTTCTGCTGGAAGCACACCTTACTGCCTGCCTCCGAGAGAGGCTTTTGTTGTAAAAGGAAGTTTTTTTTCAGTTACATACTTGTCATAAAAGGAATTTTTTTTCCACTTAAACAGTTGCCATTAACATTACATTCGGAGCTGGTTCTTACAGAAAGTGCCTCCGTCTTGCTCGCAGTTGCCTAAAAAAAAGAAGAGCGCACACTGAATTTTCCCTTATCTCACTGTACCACATTTTATGTATCTCGTAGTAAGACGTTTTGTTTCTACGGTTTCAGACTTGGGTGTTTTAGCAGATTAATAGACTTAGCAGCGCTGTTTATTAAGCTCAGTGATGATAACAATGTAATAAGTCATGAGACAGTCACGGATCATCTGGCAAAGCAAAACAGGCCTTGAGGTTGAACTTAGAGCAGGTATTTTTTGGAAAGAGAAGTAAAATGTTGCAGACACCATAAATAACACTGCCTGACTTGGGTGGAAGCTCACGCTTGCCTGAGGAGCGTGATGGCACGTGCGTTCGCTCTGCGTGCACCGCACGCTGAGGCACAGCAGCGCTCGAGCAGCGCGTGCCCGCTGCTGGGCGCCGCACGCATGAAGAACGGCGCCGCTCCCTGCGCAGCCCCCGTCAGCGTGCCGTGCCGTGTTGTGCCGTGCTGTGCTGTGCCGTGCCGGGCCGTGCTGAGCGGGGCTGGGGCCGCTGCGGCCCCGTCCGCACGTCCGGTGGCTGGGGCTGTGCCTCCGCGCCGTGCTGTGCTGCTGCTGCCTGCCGCCAGAGCCGGCCTGGCTCGGGAGGCTGAATAAGGGCTTGGGAACCCAGTCCAGCTTTGGGCTCCGGGCCCAGTCCTCCTTCCAGAGAAGTTAATGGGAATCGTTCCTTCTAAAAAAGGCAGAGCGGCCGCAGCTCGCCCGCGCGGCCCGGCGAGGCCTCGCAGCCTGGAAGCCCGCAGCCCAGGCCCGCGGTGGGCCCGGGGCGGTGCCCGGGAGCAGGGCTCCTCGCTCCTCGCCCGATGTGGGCTTCCCCCGCTGGGGGCAGTTGCTGGTGGGGAGAACGGAGCTTGCTGCGGGGATTGGGTCTAGGTATATCCGAGGTCTCGAGCCCGTAAATCCCTCTTTACCCGAGCGTACCGAGGAGTCTGTCAGGCTGGGGAAGCTCGACGGAGCGGGCACATTTGTCAGGTTTTCCAAGCAGGTTGCCAAGCTGAAGGCAACCGTAATGAGGCCTGGATTCACTGGAGAAAAAGAAAACAAACCACAACCAAATAAACCCCACCAAACAAGCAGCATACCCCCCAACTGCACCACGTGCCCGTGTGAGTGAGTGCACGTGCCTGAGAGCTGGGGTCAGGCGTCTGCCTGGTTTTGCCCGCACAGAGGCGGCCCCGAAGGCCTGCAGCCGGCCCCCAGGAGCGCTGCCCTTCCTCCCCTGCTGCGCCCCGTGCTGCGGCGGGGCTGTGCCGCCTGCCTTCCCGGGAAGGGAGGTCCTGCCAGCCCCACGGGCCGACAGACACGGCCTGCCTTGCTTAGCAGAAATAGACCGGTCGGTTTTTTTCTGCGACTCTCAGAAACTGGGAGAAAAAAATCCAAACAAAAAAATGCTCCTTCCCGTGTCTGGAAGCTTCGTTAGTGCCTGAACGGCGTTTCTGTCTTTGGGTATTTGCCTTTGTTTTTAAGCGCAATCCTTTCTATATGCGGTTTTATGTGGGAACCCTTCAGTACTCGGTACGTAGGCAGAACTTAAAATGACTTTGAGACTTCTTCCCAAGCAGTGGGAAAGAAAAGGTAGTGAATCAGTGACATTAATAATGCAATTATGTGCTCCTCAGCTTGTGATGTGTAACAGTTAAAAACGTTCTTCTGGGGGTGCAGACGCTTGCTTTTATGGCTTAGCTGTGCCAACTGCGTAGAAGAAAGACCCTGGAAAAATACCTTGCTGCTTATCAGCGTTTTGTTGAGCCCCTGTGTTTATCTGTGCCCATATATGCCATAAATTAACCTTTATGATGTGATTTTTTGTGGAAAGTAGGCACAGCTCTGCTCCTTTCTTCTAATTAAATACAGCTAATGGTGGCATCTCAAGTGCCATAATTTGAACTTTTTTCACTCATTTTTCTGCATGACAGAATTATTGCTTTGGGTTTTTTTGTTTTGTTTTCTACAACTTGTAAGCATTCTGTCTTTTGTCTCAGTAAGTGTAGAAATTACTTTGTTTTCCTTAAATCTTTTCAGAAGCTCTGTTCAAATATTCTGTCTTTTTTATGACTAGGATTTTTAACTTTCGTACTCACTATTTTTAAATGAGTTTTTAGAGGTAAGAGTGAGAATTTGAGGAAAACAGTAATCTTTCTGAGCTTTTTTAAAGGTGCCTCACTGCGTTGCTCGATTTCGGCAGCTTGCACAGGTGTTACTGAAAGAGGAGGTAAACTGAGATGTTGAGCAGAGGGCAGAGAGGAATCTTCCACGTGGGAAATACGAGGGGAAAGCTGATAAAAATAGTGGAGGCAGCCAGTTATGATGGATGTTTGGGGTATTATGCAAGCCTCTAAAATCGCCGCGCAGCGCGGAGAGCATTAATTGGAACGTGGCTGGAGGGCTCACGGGCTTCAGCGAGGAATCACCGGGTGTTCTCTGCCCCGGAGGCCGAAGGCTCGCTCAGCGCCGTGCCAGCCGCAGGGGCAGCGGGCCCTGCGCCACGCCGCGTGCCCCTGGCTGCAGCGACCCGTGCGGGGAGGGGACGGGCCGAGCTCCGGGGGCGGTGAGCGCTTGGCGCAGGACTTGCCCATCTTAAAAAAGACGGCCTTAGAGACGTTGCGCTTCTTTCCCAGAGTGAAGCGTAGTCTCACGGTTCTTCTTATTCCTTTTTGCTACTGTTGAGTGATTTGGAGCTTTAGCTTGCTATCTGAAGGCACACGTGTATTTAGCTTGCCTGAGGTTGTTCACGTGTTGAAATGGGTCACATCAACAAGTGTTCTGTGCTCCTGGGCACTGGGTTCGAAGGGATCTTCTGCTCAGTCAAGGCAAGTTTCTGCCAAACTCGGTTTTGCTGTGCACACAAATCTGTTTTGCTCTCGCATTAACACATGAGAATTATCACAGGTACCCCAGGTGGTGGCAAAGCGTAGCATTTAGATGTTTATGTAAGTAACACATACATTGTTTGAGTTTCCCTGTATTTTCTGGTAAGTTGTGTAACTTTTTGCTATGCTGGAAGAATATGCCCGCTACGAATTAAATGTAAGGCCGGAACGTGTTCAAAATAGAGTGCTTTCTGCCTTCTGGTCAGGGTTTCTTTGGGACAGGGACAGCTGGGAGCTGGAGTGCTGCCGGCGCTCCCTCGGACCTCGCAGCGGGCGCGGGAGCAGCCCCAGCACCGCCGCCACCCTGCGACCCACGCTCAGACCGCGCGGGCTGCTGCAGGCTGCCCTGCCTCTGGGCACGCGGAGGGGCAACCCGGGGCTGGGCTGGGCGCTGCGGCCGGGGCTGCGTCCCTCGGGGTGCTGGGGCCTCCCGGAGGGTGCCCCCGCGCAGGCTGCACGCCGCCCTGCGCCAGAGCAGCCGTCGCGGCTCCCCTGTCGTTACCCCGCGTTGTGGCAGAGGCACGCGGCCGTCACAGCCTCGCTGCCACCCCGGTGCTCAGTGAAAGTGCCCAGGCTGTCGGGATCGGAGCATAAGTTGCTGCCGAAAGCAGAACCGCCTGTGGCGCGTTCCTCGTTATCTGTACACGCATCCCGCTCTGTTTGCCCTCGAGCTGGACGCACGGCGAGGCCGGGCACGGCGCTGGGTGCCCTGGGGGGGCGCACGGACGGGCATGCGGCAGGCGCTCGGCTGGCAGGACGGCATGCACAGCCCTCAGCTGGCAGGACGAGTGTGCGGAGCTCCCGGCTGGTGGGACGGCGTGCGGAGCTCCCGGCCGTGCCCCGTCCTCCGCAGGGAGCAGCGGAGCCGCGGTGTGACCTGGAGCGGGGAGCAGCGGCACGGCGCTGCGGGGAGGTGGCACGAGCGGCATGCCTGGTAATTGAGTTCAGATTTGATCTCGCTAATTAATCCGGCGCGTGCAAGGGTTTGAAGGTTGCATCCAGGCTCCTAATTCGTCGCTAATCCCGTGACAAAGCGATGACTGTGCGCAGGGGCAGGGCGTGTGACATCTGGAGTCGGTGACCGGCAGGCACCGCGAGGGAAGGGTGGGCAGGGGAGCAGAGCTGAGCAGGGAGGCTCGCCGGCTGAAGGCAAGGCTCCTCGCGGTGAAACGGCCACGTCAGCACCCAGCCTGTGTGCCATGGCCCTCGGGTGCTCACCAGGCCGGCGGCCCCGCTGTGCCCGGTGCCGGCAGGCAGCTGTCCTGCGGCGGGAGGAAGCTGCCCTGCGCAGCCGTGGGAAGGGCGGCGACAAACGGCGCGTGTGTGGTGCTGGGACTGGGACCCTTCCCGGGGCAACGTGCCGCTTCGGTTTAGAGCCGTGGCCGCAGTGAGGTGCCAACGCGTTCTCCTTCGCACTGAAGTAGCTAGAGAGGCCTCGAGGCTGGGTGCCTGCCGCATCTCGCAGCGAGAACGCCTCCGGGTCGCTTGTCCTCCCTGAAAGCCCCAGCCCCAGCTGAACTGGGGGTTAGAGGCAGCGGCTGCTTCCCTTGCCGAGTCACGGACACGGCTTTCTTTCTGTAGGGGTTGTTATTTCTGTAGGAGTTACTGTGGATGGTGTCAGTACCCACGTCCCGTATTGACGTGTCTCATACGAAACACGTGTGCGTACCCCTGTGTTGTGGCAGGTCACTGCCGCTGCGGAAGGGTTTCTCAGCGGCGTGCAGTGACGCTTCCCACCACGGTTACAAATACCTCCCGGTTCTGAGCCTCAGCTGCGGGAGTTCTGTCCCGAGGCGTGTCACACGGCCATGCTCTGGAGGAAGACGCCCCCAAACGCTGCTTGCTGCACCTTCTTGCTAACACCGGGTGTGTAACCGGCAGGCACCTCCGTCCCCGTCCCCCTGAAGCAGGCAGGAGGAATAACAAGCGTTTAAAAAATCAAGCACCTGCGTGAGCTAGGGGGGAGAGAAGAAAGCTTTTTTTACCTAGAACGGGGCAGCCGTGCCCGTCACCCTCCTGCCCCGGGGCAGCCCCCAGGCGTGCAGGAGCCCCCGCTCCGTCCGCGTAGGGCATCCCGCCGGTCCCCACAGCCCCTGGCGTGTGGCCGCTTGCAGCTAATCAAACAGAACGGCTTCAGTGCGCGAGAGGCTGATTAATGAGTAACTTTTTTACTTTTGGAAAGTGCATCGGGTTTTGTTGTTGTGGCAACAGAAGGAGCTTTTGGTTCTTACAACTTTTGGTTGTTTCGTTTCTGGTTAATAAAAGAGCTTTTAGTTATTTCAATTGAAAAATACTTCTCAGAGCTGTAAGGTAAATCACTGGATTACTTTTGTTTTTAAAGATACGCGCTTCCTTTCAGACTTGCTTGGGAAATGGCCCTTGTTCCGTGGTTTAATTTCCCCTGTAATTCCCAGGAAAATACGTGACTGCCTATTTGTACCATATATTATGTAAATGTTATGGTAAAAGAATTATAATATGGGTATGGTTTTACTACCAGGAACAATAGTTGCAATTTTAATGCTGTGGATGGGTACGTGGGTGCGTCGTAGTACATAAATCAATAGCAAAGTGGATTAATGCAGAGTAGTCCTTCCTGCCATTTTGTGTCTCTGGCTTACAAGTCGAGAGAGCAGGGCAGTAGCTAATGTACACGTCTTGCTGGCCTAGAGACAGACACTGACCTTTGCCTATTCTCAGTTATTAGTACCCATCCATTTAATGCTCTCAGGTAATGTGAAGTACTGCCAGTTTTGAGGAGGAGATTGATACATACCATAGATCACAAAAATACCAGAAAAAAAAGAAACATTTCAATAGGCATGTTTCTTTATTTTGAAGTCTTTTAGTTGTAGTAGTAGTGGCTAATTTGTAACCATATTTCCTTTAAGGAAAAGGGAGTTTATGGAATTTGCAGTATAACTTTCTGACTCGAAAATAGCATTACTCTAATCTAAAGTAAGAAAGGATTGGGCTGTGGGATTTGTATGTCAGTGCTGGAATGACCTGGCTGTTGTTGGGAGTCGCGTCAGTTTGGTTAGGGACGTAAAGCTTGGAGAACTGATTCCAAGAAAGTGCCTTGTTTTGCCCAAGGTGGTAGTGCACGTGCGTTTAGGGCACACACTTCCTGATGTTGCCTCTTTCCTTACTATTTATCCAAATTTTATGAACCGAGTGTGCTTGGATGCCTCAAGTTCAAACGTAATGTCACATTTAGGTGTTTCTGCTAAAATGGTTTCAGAAACTGTGCAGTGTGCTTGAGACAAACACACGCCTGATGAGGAGCTGCCTGAGAAGCCCACTGAAGCCAGTGGGAGGTGGCACTGCCTTCCCCAGCTTCTCCGTCAGAGCTGAAGCAGTACAGAAATAGCCTTTAAACGCTGCTGGTACTACTACTACTAAAACTATGTGTATTATGCAAAATATCTGGGTCACAGAAGTAACGTTGGCAGATTTTTCACAAATCTGGTGTGGGGCTCGCTTTGTAGTTTAATGCTAACGCGTGCCTGTAGGCTTAGTAAGCTCTGTCACAAAGTGCTGGGGGGGGGGAGCTGGGGAGTACCTCGGGGCAGCCCCGTACCAGGGCACTGCGCTCAGCGGCCACTCCGTGCCGCTGCCCTCGCACGCCGCTTTGCCCGGGGGTGTGCAGAGCCCCAGGCTGAGGGGGGGTCTTCCTGCTTCCCTCGCACGGAACAGCCGGCGCAGCTCCCACAGATGAGAGTGCAAGGCAGATCTGGTTTGCTCAGCAGCAGAGTGGACGAGAGACTATTTCTCTTTAACCTATCCTTCACTGTTGCGGGCCAAGATGTTAATTAGCTCATTGTTTCAGCTTAATTTTGTGACAGCGCTATAATTACGTCTCTCCGTTCTGCCATGGAGTAATTGCTGTATCTTTTCCAAATTTTATGTTGAGATATGTTATTGGTAAACTTTGCATTTGGCAGAGGTGTTTTGAAAATACTCTAAGGCAGTCGGTAATTTCTGTATTTCTTTATTTAAAAGACAGCTATTTGGCAATTTCCAGCTTTGAGATTGTACCGTCAGTGTAAATAGAATATTGACTTTATTCCATTTCCTATCTCATTAGAGTCATTGTCATGAGGATGGATTCATGTTGTGTAATTATCTGTTCTTGCTGACAGTTCCCGTGTCATTGAGACTGGCGTTTGCGGCTTCCACTTTCTGTGAGCATAAAAATAGCGTTCTTCACTGCCGTGTTCTTCTGTACTGTTGTGCTCTCTGATTGTCCAGCTTTATACATCTTGCTTTAGGAGACGTGTGTGAATTGAGATAGAGAAGACAGGAACGTCCAGCAAACCCAGTTACAGGAAGAGTAAAAACAATGGCTCTTCTGGAGCAATTTCCAGTGCAGTGCTCGGATGCCTTGTTTCTGTGTCAAGGACTGTAATGAGGAGGAAGAACACACCATTAACCTAGCTGCACAACATTTCTTTGTGGCGGTAGCGGGAAGTAATAAAAACTGAGCATATTTAATCAGAACTCGGACACCACAATCATGTGGTCCTTGTCGTGTTAGTTTCACTTTCTCAGGTGTTTTCAAGTAACTTTTCCATTAATTCGTGAAGCTGTTTCTTAACCATTTTCAGTGACCCTGCTCAGCGGACAGCTAGGTCACCTCTGTTACCCTCTTAAGGAATGACTGCTCAGTGCTATTTCTCTCTACATCTGCTTTGTCTTTTCTGAGAATCCTTCTTTAATTCATTTTCAGTGTTTCTAACCTTGTTTTCCTCACTTGTATTTATTTCTGTGTCCTTTGGGTTCCCAACAATCAGTGAATACAAAGTTACGCTGTGGCCAAATATATGTTGCAGCATTCAGTTGCAACCTTTAGTATGGGATGGAATGGCCTGGTAGGTAGACTCTGGAAACTGCCAGCCCCCAAATAAACTGCAAATAAATTAAAAAACAAAACAAACCAAAAACTATTCAGCGCCTTTCACAGACAGTTCCTCCCTCTGGATTTGTTGCAGTGTCTCCTAGCTGCTCGGAGACACCCCAGGAAAGACAGCAGCTGTACCTGCTGGTTTTATGCGGACCATGGTATCCTGATAGCATTTGGGGCTCACTGGGGACTCCTTTATTGGCTTGGAAAGTAGTTTATGCGGATCAGAAGTTATGATCCTGTACTAATGTTGTCCTCTGGTTTGTTCAGTGGAGACATTGACCACCTCTGGCCTAACGTGGGTCTTTGTTTCTGCTAGAAGACTATTTTAAAGCTGACATTTCTGGGTGTGTTTTCGGGGAGATAAATTCCAAGAAAACAACTTTTCTTCAAGAAGCTTTACTGCCAAACTATGCACCTGGCATTCCTTCACGTTGGGAAGAGTTGCCTCTGAGGCATCGCAGCTCCTTGGAGTAACACTTTTCAGCGAGTAGCCGGCAGCCTGAGGAAGGGAGGGTGAGATTCAGCCGTGTCCGTGCGGTTACGGAGGTGTCTGTCACTGACCTCGACGGGATCGGGATTGCTGCACCTGCGGTAGTGCCTAGTCCAGCTCCAGACAGACAGCTTACCCCAGCCCGGGAATAACGCGTGCTGTTCCCTGAGCTTGAGCAGCCTGGGCTCTGTTCACAAGGCGTAGCGTTCGCCCGTTGTCGCTTTCCGTAAGCTGTTCCTTCTCCCCGCGCGTCTCTCTCCTTCCTGAGGGGTGCCTGCTCCCGTGGCCGGCGGTGAAGTTACCTCACGTGCCCGGCGGCCCCTCGGGGGCGGCTCTCGGCGCGTCCCGGGGCCGCTCTGGCTCTGTCGGTGCGGTGCGGGCCGTGCCGGGGGGGGGAGAGGGGGCGCTCCCAGCCGGTTCGCAGCCGCCTCGGGCAGCGCAGCCCGGCCGGGGGCAGCTCCTCGGCGGAGCCCCGGGACGGGAGCCCCGGGCGGGGCGGGACGGGGCGGGACACAGGGGGCGGGCGCGGTGCCGGGGCCGTGACGGGCAGCCCCAGGTGGCGGCGCGGGGCGGGGCGGGGCGGGGGGGCTGCGGGCACGGCCGGGCCCCGGCCGCACCGGGAGGCTGGGGGGGCACGGCCCGGGGCCGGGCGGGGCCTGCTGGCGGCCCGGGGCCGCTCGGGGGGGCGGCTGCGGGCGGGGCGGTGCCCCCCGGCCTGCCCCGGGCCGTGCCCCCCCCCCCGGGCCGGGCCGCCTCAGGCAGCGCCGTGCGGCGGCGAGCGTCTGACAGGCGCGACCTTGCATAAGACGGCCCGCGCCATTGGCTCGCCGCCCGGCGTCCCGCTGCAACGCCGCCGGCGATTGGCCGGGCGGCGCGGCGCGCTCGGCGGGGCGCTGTGTAACGTGTCTCTTCTCTCCGCAGGTCGGTACCGGGCTGCCCCCGACGGCTCTGCCGCTGCTTGGGACCGCCGCTAGAGCAGCCGCCGCTGCCGCTTTTTGCCTTGCTTGCCGCCAGCCGCACCGCGACGACAGCACGGCCGCCCGCCGCCTCTAGCCCCGGCACCCCCGTCCTCCTCGCAGCCGGGCCGCGGGCGCGGCGCCGAGAGCCCCCCGCTGCCGCCCGGCCCCGGCGGGGGACGCCGAGAGAGCCCCGAGCCGCCGGCGCCGGCCCGGAGGCTGCCCCGCACACGTCCGCCCCGCGCACGGCGCCTCGGCACGCGGGTGCCCCGGGCCCGCCGCGCGCCCATGGGTGCCTGAGAGCCGCGGGCCGGCCCCAGGCACGCAGCTCGGCGCGCCCCGCGGCACCCAGCGCCTCGCCGAGCGGGGGCCGCCGCCCGCCACCGGCTCCGCGCTGCGAACCGCCGGCGGAGCGCGCCCCGGAGCCCGGCCCGGAGCCCGTCGGACCGCGCGGCTCCCGCACGTACTTCTTTACAGAGGGAGCGGGGCAACGGCGCTCCGGAGGCGGCGCTGTCATCGCTCCCGGTCCCCCGGTTCGGCCGCTTGTCTGCCCGGTGCGTGGGAAAGTTTAACTACCTGTAAAGCCTAAAGATGGCTGTGAGCGTCACGCCGATTCGGGACACAAAATGGCTAACGCTGGAAGTGTGTAGGGAGTTCCAAAGAGGGACTTGCTCGCGGCCGGACACGGAATGTAAATTTGCACACCCATCGAAAAGCTGCCAAGTTGAGAACGGACGCGTAATCGCCTGCTTTGATTCATTGAAAGTGAGTAACTGTTACATTATTTCCGAGGACGTACGGGTAACGAAAGAGGCAGTTGCAGCTAGAGAAACCCTGGAGCCCGAAGGGGAGACGCTGCTGTCTGCCGGCAGCCAGGTCTGCTGCTGCTGCTATTTTTATTGATGCTTGCTGGTTTGTTTTGCTCTTTTCCTTAGGGGAAGGGGAAGGAATAACGGGGAATAACGAGAAAATAAGCCTCGCAGGGTTGGAATCGTCCGGCACGGCTACAGCTACTGGTCCTTTGGCTCCAAATTATTCCCTGTGTGTAGATAGAATAAAGGGCATTTCACGTAGAAACAGCTAAGTCACTGTGAGGATTCTTTGTTTTTAATAGCACAGACCACGTAAGCAATATGATGATTAGTTTCCACCCTGTAACTGCAAGTGGGTTGGTGGTGTCCCCGCACAGGGGGAGTGAACCTTAGAGAAGTGTTTTCCATCTCGCGTTATTTGGGTGCCCCTGAACGCTGCGGTTGTGTTTCTGTGCTCGGGACTCTGTGGTTATCCTTTCCTTTCTGCAAACGCACGGGTTTCAGGGAGGGAGAGCGCCCCGCAGAAGGCAAGGTGCCTCTGGACAGGCGAGCAGGATGGGCACGGGGAGCTGGCAGCCTTGCTGGGCTTTTTGGAGCTGTGTCTGAGCCGGGCCCTCTCCGTGTGGGGCTGTTGTTTCGCTGCAGCTGCGGTTTCAGTGATAGGTGCTGAACGTGTGGGTTTCCAGCTCCTTCTCTTCGGCTTTTACAACTTGAATTACGCTAGCGTTCAAAATACCCATCCCACAAACAGTACCTTAATTCAGCAGGATCACTGAAATGAAAAGTTGGGAAACAAGAACGTGTCTGTGTCGTCCTGCAGCACGATTTTCTCTTCTTGGGACCGAGTCCTGGGAAGCGGAGCCAGCCACAGAGCGGGGGATTGCTGAGCGCGCTGAGGGGGAGCTGCGCGCTGTAGCGAGCTCTGCAGGTTGCTGGTGCAGGCAGGAAGTGGGCTGCAGGGGGTTTGCAGAGATCCTGCAGCGCTCTGCCTTCGGAAATGCGAGCTTCCCAGATCTGGATGGAAGGCGAACCCTCGGAGCGTCCTCAGGTCCCAGGTACCCAGCCCCACCGCCCGGCCTGTGTCAGCGTGTGGCAGTTGAAATGCTTTAGTTAATGTATTCTTTATTTTTTTATTTTTAAAATGACAGCCGTTACAATGCACAGGAGGAAAAAAAAGCATTTTAAAGCCTGGGGATACGGTGCTGGTGTGCGCTAGGAGTTAGCGGAGGGCACGGCACGGGCGCTGTCTGGGGCAGAGCTGGCGGCATCGCGCCGGCCGCTGGTGGTGCTGGGTGCGGGCGCAGCGTGGGGGGCACGAGAGCAGCCGGCAGCTGCGGGCACGGGGTGCAGCCGGGCCCTGCCGTGCTGCTGCTCTGCACAGGGGAGATTCAGCCGAAACCGAGGCACCAGCGTTACGGCCACGGGCACCTCGCCGGCAGCGGGACACCGCCGGGCTTCACTGAAAGGCAGCGTCCCGGAGTTACCGAGGCAGTCAGAAACCAGCGCCGAGGGCGTGGAGGAGCCCTTCCCATCAGCGTGGTTCTTCCTTCCGTTTCCATCCTATTAACGAAGGAGGTAATTATCACCTCCGTAAGGAGCTGCCAGGCCTGTGGCTAAGGCTGTAGGAAATAGTCGGCGTTGTTGCACGGCTTCAGAACGCCCTGTGGAAGAGGGCTCTGTCACCACGTGAAGGCAGCGCAGCTAACGGAGCCGGGAGTGAGTCCCGGCCAGCTCGGCGTTTAACAAACGCAGCGCTCAGCAGGTACGTGAGTGCCTGTGGTAACGCCAGGGGCCTGCGCTGGGCCCGGGGGCTGCCTCCCCGCTCCCTGTGCCGCGGGTCCCCGCGGGAGCCGGGAGGAGCGCAGCCGGGCAGGGTGCTGAGCGCCTGCCCCCCTCCTTCCTTCCTGCCTGCTGCTACCCTTTTAGTTAAGGAGCTGTCTAATGTGTGAGAGTGCCTTCGATAAGGAGACAACGGACCGTGTCCCAGCGCAGGCTCCCTGTCCCGGTCAGGCGGTCGTTGTTTTGTTTATGTTTCAGGTTTTTGCAGGTTTTTGTGTGCGCTAAGCTAAACAAGCGGGGAAAGCATAACAAAGTAACTGGCGCTATCACAAACACGAGATGTTATGCAAAAACAACTTAGGGAAGTGTTGTGCCAGATTTATCTCCGCTCTTAAAGGTCAATGAGTCGTTTACCGAAAGCTAGAAGGTTTCTGGTGGGGACATGTGAAGGCAGTTTGCTCTGTTCCGTGCTTCCACGTAGAGGCAAACCTTTACTAAGGCAGCCGTGCACCCGAAAGCTGACATCACACTGAACCGACTTCTTGTAGATGTGCCTGATAGCAGTGTTGGCGCTAACTGAATGGCTGCTCCTGCGTGGTGCCTGGCGCACAGGGCAGGTAATTCAGTCGCTGCGATTTTCCTTACAGGCCCCTGGCCCGCCGTGCCCCCGCCGCAGCGCCCGGGGAGCGCAGCGCCCGCAGCTGCTGTCACGTCGCTGCCGCCCGGGAGCTGCGCCCGAGCGCGAGCCCCTGCCCGTGAGCCGGAGGTGGTGCCCCCCTATGTTTAGGTGGCGGCGCGGCGCACCCGCGGAGCGCTCGGCCTGGGGACGTTCTCTTTTCTTTCCATTTCGCAGGGAAGAAAGAAAAGAGGAAAATAAGCCAGGGTTACAAACGCCAGCCTAGGCCGTGAACGAGGGGGGCACCTCGTCCGGAGCCGCTAGGGCGGCGGTGCCCGCGCGGGAGGGCCGCTGGTCTCTGCAGCGCGCCGCTTGTTAGCACCCAGGGCGCCTGCGTGCGCTGCGGGCTCGCTGTGACGGACGGGCAGCTGACCGCTGACGGGAGGGCACAGGCCTGGCCGCGGCACCGGAGGTCGGGGCCGCCTCGGTCCGAGCAGCCTCCGTCCTCCTGCGGTGAGTCCTCGCCTCGGGTCAGGCCCGGGGGCGCCGCGGGGCTACTCGGGGCGCTGCTAACCAACGTCAGCGTGTGCGCGATAACCTCACCTGCAGGTAACTTTAGGGGGATTTGAAGACACACATGATTATGCAGCATGTTCAAATTGTCAGCTAAAGCTCGGCCAGCCTTAGCTCTGGCGCTGCATTGTTTAAATTCCATCAGATTTTCTTCCTAAATTTGGATGCCTAAAAGTCTGTCAAAGTGTCTACAGCAAAAGCGAGCTGTTGAGTTCCTAAGTCAGGAAACCGGCAGTTTGCGGCAGAAGTTGTTTTAAGCATGATACTGAAACATCGGTCTTTTTTTTTTTTTCTTGGAAAAAAATGCCCAAGTAGGATTCATTTCTGAAACTGCGTTAACTGCATCAGATGTTCCAATAGCTGAGTCACCTGTCGCTTCCTGAGCACCGAGGGGCAGGTGCCTCCACAAAGGGGAGATGGGTGGCAAGGGCAGAGCCTGTGGGAGGCTGCGGGTGCGCCGAGGACGCCCAGGCGAGCAGAGTGCAGTTGCTGTGCATGCCGCACCCTTCGGTTGCCCCGCTGCCTCCTCTAGCCGTACGTTTTTGAAATTACAAAAGCACTGAGGGAAGAGGAGGGATCTGGGTTCAGACTGTTCCAGCGCCACTGCTGGCAGGCGCTTCCCCCGTGCACGCAGCCGGCTTCCTGCGGGGCGCGCTGCCAGGACGCGGGGCACGGCGCGTCGTGCTGAGGGACCTCCGCGTGGCTCCGGCGGCCCCGGTGAGCTCTGCCGGCTCGGCCTGAGCCACCCCTCTCTGCCTGGGAGCTGGCGGGTGCTCTGCGCGCCGGCGCTTGGCTACCTTTCCGTTCCCTCGGGCTCGCGCTGCCGCTGGGGCTGCTGCTTCACGTTGGGTTGGATGCGCCATTGGAATGCAGAAGCCTGTTCCTCCTCTTCCTTCGGCAGAGGAGAAGCCCTGAACACCCCCGTTCCTCTGGGTGTTGGAAACTAAGAAAAAGCCCCAAGTTCGGGTCCGCTTACTGAGCGGGGCAGCGCGAGCTCTGGTGCCCCGTACCTATTCCGCTGGTACGTGGTAGTGTGTTAGTATTTTATTGTCTGTTGGAGGGGTTATTTTTCAAAAACGAAACTCCTCAACTCTTCAGTAGTGACACTTCACTTCTAATCGAGAAGCCTTAAACATATATAAATGTGTTAGTACTACAGCTGAACCTGGTGAGTGCCTGATTGCTGACACCTCAGGGATGTTGTTATTAATTGTTTAAATCTCTCTCGTTTGTCGCTGCTTCAGAAAACAAGAATGATTTTTGCACCTGTCGTTGACTGTTTTGTTACAGTTGCATAAGGATAAAGGACCCCACTTACTTATTTCAATGCAAAGAAAAGAATCACTGAACGTATGTCTCTAACAATATTAGAATCGTTGGTAACGTCAGATCGTTGGCTCTACTTCACCTTTAATTAAGCAAGAATAAAAATCCAGAAAATTAGTAAGAGACCGTTCTAGCAGGGGGCTGTAGGAATGTTATCGGGCTTTGTGGCGTGCTGCATCGCTCCAGTACGAGGCAGGAACAGCACCCAGCCTGCGGGGGTGAGGCTGGGCTCGGGTGGGAGGCAGGGGGAACGCGCGCGGTTCCGAGGGAGCTCATAAAGCAACCCGGGGAAAGGAAAAGGGAGAGCAATGCAAGCAGTGTTCGGACTCCTCGGTCGGATCTGGTTTGCCATATCGGCTGCAGCTGGGTGGGTTTTTCTCCCCTCCAGCCTGTGCACGCCTGCCGGTAGGCTGAGCTCCAGCAGAGGAAGCAAAGTGGCGAACGGGCTGGGGAGGTGGTGCGGTTGTGGGGCTGAGCGGCAAACAGCCCAGTAGAAAACAAACAGTCGAAACCACGCGTGTTCCTCCGGGGGCGCAGAAATGGCATTTCGAAATCTTATCAGGTACTCAAACAAAAGAGTTATGCCTCGCTGAGGTGTTCGGAGTTCAAATTACAGCTTGAGCTCTGCGCCTGCAGGAAGAAATTAAAAAAAAATTAAAAAAAAAAATTAAAACATCGCATTGCAACACTTGCAACTGCTAGAGACTGCGTAGCAGGCACCAGGGCGGGTTTCTGCTGTGTATGGCCAGGGATTCTGCTGTGTGCACTCAAAATGAGGAGTAAATTTCGGAACTAATTTGCAGGGAAAACTTACAGTGGCATAAAATAAGAAACCTCATGTCAAAAGTATTCAGTCATTTGTCCTAAGTCTTCGACTGAGCGATCAGAAGCCGTCTGCGAGGCCTCTGTCCTTTTTGGGATGACCCCAAGTCTCCGTTTCTCGGTTTTTCTAAATACAGACGCCTTGTTGCCAAGGCTCACTCTTAAATTTGTTGGAAGCAACAAATTACATTCAGGACTGAATGATCACATCTGGTTTTTGACTTTGGAGAAGCTAATGTTTGTTCGCTGGGGCTGCGTGGTGCTATTCGCCCGACTGGATGCCGTGTAGGAAATAGTACCCGCGTGTTTCTTAGAAATCTGCGCGTCGCTTCAGGGCGAGGAGCAGCCTCTGCAGCCCGAGCCTGCTCTGCAGGACGGGCCAGCAGCACGGCGGCTCACCCGCTGCCCCCCTGCCCGGTCCTGCCAGTGCCAAAAACCCCGCTCAGCGAGAGAGACGGCGTTGTTTTGGGGGCGGTTAGTAGGACACCTCTGTAATCCCCTCCTGGTTTTCTCGTGCACCGTGCTGTGCCAGGCGTCGTGCCGCGCTGCTTGGAGCAAGGCAGAGGGAGGTCTTCCGAGCTGCTGGGGGGCGTGGGGCGCCAGGCCGTGTCCGTGCAGTGCCAGCGGGGCTACCTGCCTGCTGGCAGCCTTAGGAGCGAGAGGCCGGACTTGTGCGCGTGAATCTGCCCGCGGGGGGCACGGCGGCAGCCGGTGCCAGCTCTCGCAGCCGTGCAAGCCGCGTGCAGGGCAGGTGGGGGCACACCCGGACGTGCCGGGCAGAGCGGTGCGATGAACGGAGTGTCTCAGCTGTCATTTTTCATGTCGCAGTCACTGCACAAACTTCCGGACTGATAACGGGGCCGAGCTAAGCAGCCTGCTGTGCGCTCGACTGCTCTCGGCGCTGGAGATCCTGAGAAGTTGGCTCGCCGTTCGGAGCGGGGATGCTGGGCACACTCGTGCTGCTCGGCTGGGGAGGCCCCGGCGATGGGAAGGAAGCCTGCCCTGCGCTGCTGCGGAGTGCGGCTGCCATAGCAGTGGGGCTGGCGTCCCGTCCGCGCCTCGGGAGCACCTCCAGCCCGTGGGGTGCCGCGAAGAGGCCGAGGGAAGAGGGCGCCGCGTGGAACGGGGCGGTTGTCAGGGGAGCAGAGCCGTTTGCCTCTTGTCGGCGTGACTCCACCGAGGCGGAGGGGACCGTGTCCGGGCTGACCTGTGCGTACCCGTAGGGCGGCTGTGGCGACGTGCCGAGGGCACTGCGGGACGGGGCGCGGGGCGGCACCTCCGTGGGGCAGGGGCTGGCGGGAGGCCTCGGTGCTCGCCTTCCCAGAGGAAATTTTAAAGGTTTCCTGGAGGAAATTTTAAAGGTTTCCCGGAGGAAATTTTTGAAGGTTAAACGGGGAGGTTTCTGTGTCGCAGGAGCCCGGCAGGTTTCTAGCCGCGTGCCTCGGGTGGGGAGCTGGAGCACCCTCATCTTGCACAGCCGGCTGCCCGCGTGGCCCTACAACACCCCTGAGTTCCCTCCTTCCGTCGGTGAAGTGGCTGCGGGTCAGGGCAGGGCAGCCCGGGGGGGCTTGGGGGACCTCTGGCTCTGCTGGGAGCTCCTCGTGCGGCGGGAGCGCGTGGAGCCCAGGCAAAGGGCGAGCGTGGTGGCGGCAGGGCTGCGTGCCTGCTCCTGCTGTGCTGGCTGCGCCGAGCAGCGGGGAAAGGGGCTTTGGAGCAGCTGCACCACGCGACGTGCTGGCCGTGGCGGTGCTTGCACCGGCAGCAGGAAAGTGGGTAAAAAGGTGCTTAAATCTCCAGCTGGAAAAAAGGGCAAAGCAAGAGAAAGGAATTAAAGGGAGGTGAGGGAGACGTAAAAGATTAAAAGCACGACACGAGCTCAGAGGAAACCCGATGCTGCTGCACAGCCCGACAGACGCTGGAGGAGAAGCGGCTGAACGGGGTGAGCAGGCAGACGGGGAGGGAAAGGAGGAGTAAACCGAGACCGAGAAGGGAATGTTCAGGAGCTCGCTGGTCCCACGCAGCACAGAAGGGCTCAAACGGCTTGAGGACGTGCGTTTGTTCTCGGCTCCTGCCAGCTCCGTGCAAGGCCGTGTTTGTAGCGGGGGGCAGGCAGGGTTACTGCTGTGGCTTCACCTGCGTGAGGAGGGGGCTGACACACACTGGTGGGTTTTTGAGTACTGGTGTGGGGGAAAGTGCAGCTGGTTGTGCCTTGCTGGACGCTTCCCATTTGGCTTAGCTAGGTACGGCACTGAAAATCCAAAGGGAGGCAGGGCCCGCCTTTCCGTAGTTCAGGCCCTTGCCTGAAGATTCTCGTAGCGCCTCTTACAGCTATCACGCACGTACCCCTTACGTGTTTCTGGTGGGTTTAGGTGGTGCTGCCTAAGTGATGAGGCAATGAAAAAATGACTGCAGTGTACGCCGAAGTTGTTTGCTATAAAGCTGTGACCTAAGTGTTTCACCCCGCACTGTGCCTATAAATGTGTGATGCGCACCGTATCCCATTCCTGTCACCCGCACGCTGTGTCCATGGGCGCACAGCATACACCCTGTCTGTCCTGTACACGCGTACTGAAGCAACGCAGACCCGTGGCGTTGGTTGCCACTGACTTGAGAGGATGGCGACGTGGGCAGAGCGGCTCTCAGACTGCTCTGAGGTGCGTTCGTGTACGTGCTGGTGTCCAGGGGGAGCGGGGGGGGAAAACACCCCTGCCAGTAATTTAATTTTGATTTTTTTTGTGTGTTCCTCTCCCTTATTAAGTGCAGCGGTTTGAAAAATAGCTAACTTGCCATTAATCTAATTTATTTCACGTGACAATTTTTAAAAATTAATCTTTATAATGTAAATTATGCTGTCAAAATGACTTTCTCAATTTTCTACTTTATCCACCACTGATTCCAGAAACTTTCTAGAACCGAAACGTTCCTTTCCTGGCTTTTTTTCCTGCCCACGTGTGGATGCGTTCCGGTGAAGCTGTTGTTTGCGGTGGCTTTCCTTGGATTGCGCGTGTGGGCAGGCACTGCTGCTGCATGCGTTTTGGCAGGGTGTTGATGGTTTGTTCTTGATATTAAAAACCAAAAAGGATGTTTTCATCGTTTTGAGGCTGCCACTGCCTCCCGTGAGCTCCCTCCGGCCGGCAGGGTGGCGGCAGGGTGCGCGGTGAGCCTGCCTGCACCCCCGGGTGCGGCCGCCCCCAGCCGCCGGGAGCACCTCCCGTCGGGCAGCAGCAGTGCTCCTGGAGTCACTGAGGGCGGAGGAGACCTCCGGGATCACCCGGTCCTGCCGTACCGCTGCCGCCAGTGTCACCCATCAAACCAAGGGTTTTGTCCCCTTGCCTCGCTGTGGATGATTCCAGCAATTGCTGCCGGTGGCTTCTGCGGGTCTGGTCAGAGCGCGACGTTTCTGTCATGCCTTTGGGTTTGTGTGTAAAAAGGAGCCTGCAGGGTCACTCCAGTGGCTGGAAGGGCCTTTTGTGAATTGACAAACTCTGCTTTGTGCTTATACAAATTGAGAAAATATCAGTTGCTAAAAATACCCCGCGTTTAATCCGTAAGCCTTGGTAAGCGCTGCTGGATGTCCCTGGCGTCCGGGGCGCAGCTAAAGGGCAGCCGTCCAGCGCCGTCCTGCTGCTGAGCTGCCGGTTGTTCGCACTCTTCTCTCTGCTCCGTTCAAGTGACCGTTAATTAAACGTTACCAAGTGACTCCCTACGTTTTGTTTGGATCCTCTGAGGAATTATTCCGTTCACCTTGCCCTTAACTTCGCTGAAAAGCGTTCTTAGCCCCCAGGAGCCGGGAAGTGCCGGGCAGAAGTCAGGGCAGGCAGCAGCGCAGGGCGCTGAGCCCCGGGCAGGGCCGGGAGCTCCCTGGGGCCTGCTGCAGGGCCAGGGCTGCTGGCAGCGCCCAGGAGCACGGCAGGAGCACGGCGGGGCGCCTGCGGTCACCGCCTCGCTCCCTGGTCTCAGTCCCTGGAGGGATGGGGGGAGGAGGAGGAGGAGGCCGATGCTTTCACCTCCGTGACTGTGCTGTGGCCTCGCTCGTGCTGAACTTGGGGAAAATTGGCTCCTCAAAGGAGACGATGCGCTGGCCGTCCTTCTGAATTTACTGGTTGGTTCTTTACTTCAGAAGGCTCCCACACATGGAAAAATTTTCGTTTCCCCACCAGCTATGTGGCTCTCGCTTCAAGTGAGAGCAGCTCGAGTCTCCAGGTCGGAGACGTGTGTTTGTGCTCTGCAGATGTTATCTGCTCGGCTTGTTTGCTCTCTTGTGCATAAGGGAGAGGTAATGGAACTGCTGAAATGTCTTAATAACGAACTTAAACTGCCATTAGCAAATGCCACTTCCTCCAGAGAGATTGCCAGCGCCAAACGCGCGCAGCCGAGCCGGAGAGCGGGGTGCTGGGAGCGGAGCTGCCGGCAGCGCCCGGCCCTTCGCACCGCCCCGCCGGGGGCTCGGGGCTGCACGGAGCCGCCGCAGCGGCACCCGGACGCCGCCTCGCGCCCTGCCCGTGGGGCAGGCTGGCTGCTCTGCCGCCGGCTCTGCCTTTCGGAGCTGTCTGCTCTCGCTGGGGATCTCCGAGAGCCTGGTGCGCGTCGCCGGCTGCTTGTTGCAGAGCGCAGGGCAAGGTTGCGTTTCCTCGCGGGTGTCCGGAACCCCCCCTCGGTCTGCAGCAGTTATTTTGAAGGGCGCCTGGGCTGTGCCGTGCTCCTTAAGGCCGTGTCCCTCCTGTCCGGCCACTGCCCCTCGCTCTGCCGGCCAGGCTCAGCGCCCTGCCAGCTGCGGCACGCTGGGGGCGCCCGGGCTGGAACCTCGGCCGTGCTGCTGCGGGACCGGGACGGTTCGACTGTCAGCGCCCCTGGTAAACTAAGCAGTTAGAGGGACTTCTGAGCACACAGCACCATTTTGGCAGATTTTGTGACTCTCTAACTTCAGAAAAACAAATCTTGCCGCCTGCATTTTCCACCAATTCGGAGCCATTGACCGTCGCTGTTCAACAGCCCGCGCAGGGCAGCGAGGGCACGTTCAGCCTCACGTCTGTCTTCTTTCAAAGCCCAGGTGTGCTGTAAGACCTCACACATACCGAAAAGCGCCTTTTGCTGTTTACGTCTCTCCTCTGCTCCTCTTACATAATTGTCATGTATTTCATAAGCTTTTTTGAGCTCTCAGTGCCTTTTTCCCCAATACTTCCCTTGGAAGAGTTCCTTTTTAAAGGCTTTCCTACCAACTGTGTGGCAAGACCTTTCGTACCTGCCCGGCGCTGCACCCGCCGCTTGGCTTTGCCACAGCCTGGTTCGCTGCAGGGACCGCAAGGCCCCCGATTGCTTAGAAGCTTTCGGACACGTTTGCTGGTTAAAATAACCCCGACGTGTCGGCCTGTATTTGCCCACCACGCTGCTCGTTTGCTGCCCTTGCCTGCGCAAAGGGTTTCTTTTCTTAAGGACTTGTAACTCCCCCGATCCTCGCGTTAGCAGTATGGCACTGTCACTGGTTCTCTTGGTCTGCCGCTGAAATCTGAATCGCATGCAGGCAGATCGGTGCGGTAAATTTTAAACTGTGACCTTGGTTAAGTCTTTTCTCTGCTGTTTAACCATGTGCTCGTTGTGTCTGTTTCTTCCTATGCCTATGCCATAAAAAACTATTCATCTAGCGTGTCTTCCTTCTGCCTTGGTCTGGCTGCTTTCTTTATCTGCTGTCTGATTATTTTAAACTTTCCTTCCCTTTCTGCTGTGCGTGCAGGCCCCTCTAGGTTCTGTGGCAGAATACCGAACGTGCATTTCTCTAGCATTGTCCCTCGCTAACGCCCGGTGCTGTTGTCCCCTCGTCGGAGAGCCCCGCACACCGTACTTTGTGTCGCAACGAGTACTTTCGGTGTGGGAGATGATCAGCAGGGTAACCTACTCCTCTCTTCAGTGTTTTCCCCCTCTTCTGAAGCTTCTGCAAAATGCCCTTCCAGCGTGACTCGCGTGCTGCTCGCAGCCCTCGGAGATGTGTTGTCAGTACAGCAGCAGGACGGTCTGCAGCCTGGGTGAGTCCCGCGGTTACACTCGGGTGCGAGGCCCTGCCGCCTGCCCGCCCCGCGCCTCTCCAGTCCCGGAGCACGGCGGGGTGCCCGCGGCACGGCGGGAGGCGCTCGGGGCTCTGCCCGCTCGCGGCTCTGCCAAGGCCGGCGCTGCGCTGCCCCGCGGGGCTCGGCCGGCTCCTGCGGGCCCCGGCGCGGGCTGGCTCTGGGCGCCCAGGAGTGACTAAGCTTCCTGTTGTTCCACGCCGTCAGGGTTTCCCCAGTACCCGTCTCTTGTTGAGCAACGTTCACCGGCCGGCAGCTTCCTCGGCCGTTGCCCCACCGCCTCCCTCGTGCCCTTGCCGCTAGCAGGCTGTGCGGGCGTTCCTGTGCGCTCTGCTGAGCTCAGACCCGCCCAAACCCGCGCTTACAGAGACACGGCAAGCTCAGGAGAGCGTTAAGTTACTTCGTGAGTGCACTGTGAGCTGTGAGAGTGCCTAGGAAGAAATCACCTTCCAGCCTGCGGGAGCGAGGGCCGGGCTGTAGCTCTCCGTCTGAGGCAGCAGCGCTGGGTACGCCCGCGGCCGGTGCCGGTGCCGTTGTCCCGGGGGGGCCGGTGCTGCTGCAGGGCTGGCCGGGCGGGCGGTTCTCTGCTGGGTATCGCTCACGTAGCCCCGTCCTGTGGGGGCGAGGGGCTTTGCCCTGCTTGTGGGACTCCGGCAGCGTCCCTGCTGCTCAGGGGGTGTTGTGCCAGGGCCTTCTCGCCCGTCCCTGTGGTACTGATGGTCGGCGCTTTTCACGCGACGCCAGCTCTGTGCTGTAGAGAACCCCTTTACAGGCGTTACAAAACCCAGAAGCAGCTCTGGCTCGCAGGTGCCTCCCCGGAGATCCACGGGGCAGCTCGGGCACTGCATGCGCGTTCAGAGCGAGGCGGCCTGGGGCGGCTGTGGGGAGCGGGGCTGGGGGCTCTGCAGGGAGCCGCCGCGAGCAGGGCAGCGGCACCAAGCCACCGCGGGCACCCGGCGCTGCCCGCGCGTAAAAATAACACGGAGGAGCCGTAAACAAGCTATTTTTGTCTGGGGGGGGTGACCACGCGTCGGTGACTCAGAGCCTTGCTGTGCTCGGCCACTTGGGGCTCGCCCCGTGCCCCCGGTGTGCGCAACCGTGGGGGCCCGGCGGGGCCACAGGCCTCGGGAACCGAGGTGCGGGGCCGGCTGCCTCCCGCCGCATGGCCTGGTCAGCAAAGGCAAATTTGGGTGGTGCTCGCGGTGCTGCCGGCCCCGTCACGCGGCCGGACCCCCCCGGCGGGCAGCGCGCTGCGGGGAGCGTGCTGCTGGGGCAGGGCGGCGCTGCGCCTCTCTGCAGTGAGACCTCTCCTGAAAGCGAGCGGGGGCAGCCGGCAGGTAGCGAGCGGCGCCCAGCGGGGACGGGGCACGGAAATAACGGAACGTGAAATAGTTCCTCTCGCCCAGGAGTAAAACGTGTGACCTGCAGAGTACAGGAGGCCTGATCGAGCACGGGCGAGGTTTTAGCTGGGTGTGCTGAATTCTGTATGTTATTAACACGCTAATTCGGGATGCGTTCTTTCCCATGTCAGTTCCATAGTTTTTGTGGCAATGAGCAACGCCACAAACCAAGGCACTCCTCATTTTCTGTACACTTTCTCCCTGTCCCATTCCCCAGATTCTCATTTACAGGAGACGGCAAGGCTTCCAGGGAGCCACAGCTGCCTGTAGCAGGCCCGTATTTTAGCTTAGCTGTGCCCCGTGTCACGTACGCAGATAAACCACTTGCGCTGCACGTGAGGTTGCCGTGGCTGGAGAAGGGCCCGTCCGCGCCACGTCCGTTGCCGAGCGCTCGGGTTCCCGCAGGCGCACGCAGCTACCGCGGCTGGTGGGGCCGAGCAGGGGGCTGAGCGGCTGCGGGTCCAGAGGGAAGCGCTGCTTCGTGCCGGGGAGCTGCCCCGGCTGCTTTGGCTGGCGCTGGAGGGGCTGCCGCCCGCCTGCCCCGGCTCGTGCGGGCGCTGCGGCCCCCTTTGCAGCTCCTCGGGGGCGGACCCGAACCGTGCCCGTCTCCTGCGTCTGTGCCAGAGCAAGAGGAAGGCGTCTGCTCGCTGCCGGAGGTAAGGACCGCGGTGGCGAGCGGGTGCTGGAGGCGAGGGTTTGACGAGCGCTGCTCGGGGCCAGCTGCGGGGGAGTGGGGCAGCGCGAGCCCCGCGCAGCTCCCTGGGGGCGGCCGGCCCCGAGAGCGGGGCTGGGGCAGGCCCCAGGCTTTGCGGGGCGCCCGCTGTGAAGCTCCTGGTGCCCACCAGCGGTGACCTGTTCTCCTTCCTGCTTGTGGTACGCTCTCAGGGCTGGCACGGGAGCTGTCTGCACCTCTCCTGCATCCCTTCCCGGCAGCTCTTGTCCCACTGCCCTCCAGAGCACCCCGGCGTCGCTTTCCCCGCGTGAACGCCCCGTTTCCACGTCCCAGCCCCACCACTTCCGATCCACGTCCGCGAGGCATCGCAGCGCGGGTCGCAGGGAATGAGAGGCGGGGAGCTGCCGGGGCCGTGCCTGGCTGCGTGTGCCCCGCCGCCTGCAGGGGAGGTCGGGGCTTCGGGCGCCTTTCGGTGGCGGTGGGCCGTGCGGGGGGAAGGTGGGGCCCCGCTCCCTCTGTGTAGGTGCTGGGCAGGGGGAGGCAGGAGGGAGAAGGCCTGGCAGAGGTTCCCCGGTGCCTCTCCAGGATGTGGCGCAGGGGCAGGACGGGGCTGGCCCAGGGAGTCCGGCGGGGCCGTGGCCGTGGCCGGACACGCGGAGCGATCCCCGGTAACCACCGCTGCCGCCTGGCTTCCTGCCCACGCTGGAGGGCTGCGGGAGCGGAGCTGGTGGCCCTGCCACTGCGGGGCAGAGCCTGAGCCCCACGCGCCCTCCTGTCCTCGCCTTCGTCTTCAAAGCCTTGTGTCTTCCTCATGAGTCCCTCTCCCTTCCTTCTCATCTGCATTCCTCGTGGTGTGCTCCCCGCGGTGCTTTTTCTCCTTGCTGTCTTGCCCTACCTATCTAAATCAGCCGTTCCTATTTCCTTTTTTATTCCTTGCCCCCTTTCTGTAGTGCCGGGGGGTTTGACCAGAGCTCTGCCGTCGGTTTGTGGTCGCTCTCCCCGTGCCTGTGGCGGGGGCGCCTCTTTCTGTGGGCACGTTCCCGGGGCGTTTCGCAGGGCTGGGCTCCAGGTCTCCCAACAGCACGACTTAACGCGTGTCCCTTGTGCTTCAAATTTCACGTGTAATCTCTTTTTTCCAGCAAGCCCTCCGCTGTCCAAACACCTCCCTCCCTTTCATGCCCAACAGCCCAGCAAGGAGAGCGGGCGAGAAACTGCGGCTGGCTTTGTGCTGCTGCTGGCCCCGCGCGCGCCTTAGCTCCCCGCGCACGATGAAGGACGTTGGCCCCTGCGTGCGGTCTGCGGCGTCGCCTGCGCTTGCTCTGCGCGCCGGGCCGGGTGCCCTCCCCAGGTACGTGCTGCCGGCGGCACAGGGGCTCGTGGCACTCCAGCGATGCAGCAGGTGGAGGGGCTCGCACAGATATGTTTAAATGTCCGTTCCGTGGAGAGCAACGGAAGGTTGCCTTACACCACCTGCCTTACGCTGGGGTAGGTGGTATTTTTATCATTTATCATATATTTTTAATCTGAGAAGCCTCTGTGAGAGGTGTGTGTCTCACAGCCCTCAGAGCCAGCCCTTCCTTGCGTTTTCTTGAAGCGCGCTCGCTGCTGCTTTACACGGAGCTCACTCGTGTGTGTGATCTCCAGAGCGCAGTGGAGCTCAGGGAGAGAGGTCACGCTGCGGGGCGGGGGCGAGGCGCGCCAGGGCTGAGGGGCTGCAGGCGCCGGCCAGCTCCCGACGCTGCAGCGAGCAGCGCCCGCGGCGCCGGGTGGCCGAAGGGGACACGAGGCGCTGCTGGTGCCGTGATCCAAAGCCATCAGAGGGGTCGCAGCGGCGAGCCTGCCTCCGCGAGTCCCGGTGCGTATCCTGCCTGGGAGGTGTAGGCGGGATTTCAGGGACCGCACCCCGTGCCTGGCTACCCGCGCTGTGAGGACAGAGGAAGGTGGCTGGGATCGCACAGGCAGTGATTTTTTTCGTTTCAGGCGTTTTATGAGGATTTTAGCGTGTGAGTGATTTTGTGGCCAAAGCAGTCTGACAGAAAGTAACTGCTCGCTTTTCCAGCCGCTTCCTGCGGTGCCACCAGCCCGCTCTTGGTTGCTTGTACGAGGTCCAGCAGAGCCCCGGCCTCGCCTTTGCTGGGTGCAGGTTCCCGTTCTGCTTTTCACATCCAAACGAAAGCAGCGTTTCAAAGCACGGCTCAGTGGGAGACATTCAAAATAATTTCCCTGGGCTTTGGTATCGATTCACAGAACAGCTCACATTTGAGCGACTGACCTTGAGTTCAGGGAAACGTTTTATGTACCTGAAAATAATTTTCGTATTGATACCGAGGAGCTCAGGCCCTGGCAGGTTTCTCACTGTGTCCTTTCCCAGAAACCCGTCCTCTCGCCCCGCATCGACCAGGGCAGAGGCGAGGCAGCGTGCTGGTGGCTGCCTGGGAGGACCCGGCCGGGACAGGGCTTCGGGGAGGTCTGGTGGTTCTGCATTTTTCGTCAGCGATGAATTTAGATAAGGCACATTTTTTCCTAACAAGGGATTTCATGATGTCGAGAAGAGCTGGCGCCGAAGGAGCTCAGCCACCACCAAACGGGCTGCGGCGGCCAGGCGCATCCCAGGCCCTCACGGAAATTGGGGTTGTGTCCCGGCCGCGCTGGAGGTGGTGACGGAGCTGCCTCCGACCTCAGAGGGACGAGGACGTGGCGAGCAGGGCTGGGAGGAGCAAGCGGCGGTGCGCTGCCGTACAGCGAGAGGTAACGCAAGGCCGGTCCGCGTCGCAGCGCCGGCACCGCAGTGCTGCAGGCAGAGCCCTGCTGTGACGCGCAGGTTAACGTGCCCGTCAGCTCCTCTGGCGCTGCGTGCTAAATCATCTCCTGCGCACAAGGAGAACGGTCGGTCCTCCCAGCAGGGACGTCAGCTGCCTCTTTAGCGGTGGAGATGGCCGCTCGAGGGGGAGAGGTCTTCAGAGCCTGAGTACCAGTTTTCGATATTTGACTGGAACATCAGACAATTTTTCGGCGGAGCTGCCAGGTGCCAAAATCAGCTGGAAGCAGCCTGTGCCCAGTGGGATCCTTTCCAAATGAGGGAGTCCAGCAGGACTGACGCAGATAAGTCTTGCCAAGCGTTGAGTGTCTCCTACAAGGCTCTGCAGGCCTGCGTCTTCCCCAGTCCCTGGCCAGATCTGGGGCTGGCTGCACCCGCAGAACTCAGCTCTCCTTTGATCGGGCCAAGGTGAGTGGCCCCCCTTGTCTGAAAGTGGTGTTAGAGCAGGTCCTGTGCCCAAATGCAGCGAGAGCTCGGGAGGCACGGGTCGGGTACGTCCAGCCCCCAGCCAACCCCTGGCACAGCCGCCCGCCTGCGACTTGGCCGGCTCGGAGCAGGGGCGCGCAGCGACGGGGCGGCCGGCGCCGATGTGGACGTGGAGCTGGCCCGGCACCTCTTACACCTGAATTTGCTTGAAAGAGATTTTGCTGGGAGCAGCAGCTGAAGGTCCAGAGGCGCAGGAGCGGGGCTGCGACGCAGGTGGTGCTGGGGACGGGGTGGTGGGGTGGCACCGCAGCGGCACCACCACTGCCCGTGGCTGGGCCATGGGGCAGGTCGCAGGGGAAGGCCCTGACTGGGCTCTCCACTTTGTGCCCAAAATGCAAAGCTGGGAAGTTTCGTCTCACTTGTGCAGAGCTGAATTGCAGAGCTAACTGATACCTTGAAATTAGTCATTTTCCGTGTTTCAGTTGGCATTTGCCATTCAATTTTAGTTCAATGAGTTGCTCTATTGACAGCTGTTTCCCTCGCCGATACTGTTAGGTGATTTTGAATATAATTTAGGAATGGTTTCAGTCAACCCAAATTCGTTATTTTTCCATCAGTAAACTACTTGCTTGACAAACTTATTCCATTTGTATTTAAAACAATCTGTCTGGGTACTGTGCTGATAAGAGAAAGGAAGAACACTACAAACGGGATAGCGAGGCTTTAAAATACTCAATCTGCGGGGCAAAAGAAGAGGATCTTACGATTGTTGTGCAGACCGGGTCCGTAATGCCCGGTGGGTGCGGTGGCGTCCTCAGGCCGTGCTTCCAGCGGTGATTTCCAGCGCTGCCGCGACGTGGGGCACTCGGCCCCGGGTCTCACCCTGCGCTGACGTCAGCCTCTGCAGCACAGAGCAGGCAGACCTCCTGCCGGTCCCTGACCCCCGGGGGTACCGCGGGGCTGCCGGAGAGCTGCACGGAGCCCGGTGCGTGGCCGTGACGTTAGGTCTGGTGTTACTCAGCAGTGACCTTACCCGTACCGGACAGGATGCCGTGCGGAGTGCCCCAGGCAGAGCGGAGCGCTGCAGTCTGCGGCCTCGTTTCTCCGGGCCTTCGGCAGCTGGCGGCTGGGGGCTCGGGGGCTGCCGCCTGCCCCCTGCGTGCTCCAGGCTCGCCCCGCCGGGGCCCAGCGTGTGCGGGAGAGATGAGACGCTGCCAACGCCTGACACGCCGCGCGTCGTGGCGGTAGCGCTGCGTCAGGGTTCCCAGGGGTCGCTTTTCCCAGGGCGAGCAGATGCAGAACGAGCCTCGCGGTGACGGAGGGGACGGGCCCTGGCGGATCTCAGGCACGCACAGCACAGTGCTGCGGGGAATGCCTGAGGGGGGGAGAGCGGGGAAAGCCCTTCTCTCTGCCTGCTGCGTTGCTCAGATGTCACAAACGTGAACCACGCCATGTGGAGGCCAAACGGGAGCCTGCTCCTTCCACCTCCCCTTTCAGCATCTTCCTGCCTGGTCTGCAGGCACCCGCGTTCACGTGTCCCTTCCCGAACGCAGCTCCGCGCCGCGTCTTGTTTGGGTGTTGTAACAGCCTGCTCCCAGCTCCTGGGGTCCGTCTTTGCCTTGTGAATCGGGCTCTCAGCTCTACAGTGCTCTGCAGGTTTGTGCCTTGAAAAATGCGTACATGTTTCAGCAGTCGTGGCAAGGCGTAACGCAGGGTAGCTCCGGATACCGTTCCGTTACTGACAATTCAACGGCTTCTGCTCAGTTTCCCGCGTTAATTTTGCCCGTTGAAAAATGCTTTTACAAACTTAACCTTCCGCTGCCTCAAGTGTTTGCACCCCGACCTGTAACAGCCACTTTCCGCTTCTCTTCCCCGCCGTGGGCAGCAGCAGAGCGCCGGAGTCGCAGCAGGGACGACTCGGGCGGCGAGGTGGGAGGAGAGGAGGTGCCGGTCCCTGCGGGTGCCTCTGCCGCGTAGCTGGGGGGTGCCCCACGCTCAGGCCAGCAGCCTCCTGGCACCCGGGTGCTGCTGCGGGCGTGGGCAGGTCTCGGTCAGGGCTCGTGGCGTTTGCTCTGAGACCGCGGCTCCTGGGGCCGGCTGGCGAAGCTGTGCTGCGGCACGGGGCTGCTCTCGACGTTTTCCAGCGCCAGGAAGTTAGGATTTGGACAATTGCACAGAATTATTTGAAGAACCGCCTTCAAATTGCTGTGATTAAAAGCCGGGCGCTTTGCAGAAGTGGGAGTGCAGGCGGCACAGCTGCGAGCGCAGCTACCGCGTGGCGGAGAGCCGCTGGAGCGGCGTGCTGCCAATGAGATGCAGAGCTCGAAGGGGGAAATCGGGCGCTTGCGTAATTAAAGCGAAACGTTCTGAAAATATTTTAGATGTTTGTAAAGCGTGTTCTTGGTTTCGCAGTGGATGTATTGTGAGCTGGTTACCGAGTCGCTCCCGTTTAGAAGGAAGCCTGGCGGTGTGCAGCTGCGCCCTGTTGGTGGTAGCGGCGCCTCAGGCGTGATGCCACGTGACGGCGTCGCTGCCACGCAGCCTCGGCACAGCTCGAAGGAGGGCGAGCTGGTAACGTGAGCGGTTTGGCTTGGGGACCGCGCCGTGCAGCCGGACCGGCACCAGCCAGGGCGCCATGCTGCCGCGCATGTTCCAGGTCCGCGCTGTGCAGCGCTCTGCGTCGCGGTGGTGCAGCTTGGCCCCAAGGCGAGCACCGTGAGCGGTGGGGCGGGCTCCTGCCGCGGGGCCGCGGGCTGCTCTCTGCACGGGAGACCCCCCCTGGCTGCCCCTGCGCGCTCCTAAAATCACAAAAGCAAGGCTTTATTTTTAAACAGCAGCAATTCCGCTTTAAATATAGCATCTGTAACGGAGATTGCTCCTGCGTGGTTCCTCGGGGTGAGGACGCTGATTATCCCACTTAGGTCGCCAGCCAGCCACCTCCTGGCTTTCACCAGGCGGAGGAGCCTTTTAAAATATCAGAGTACTGCAAAAGCAAATGGAAACAGTTGCATCTGTTTTTTTTAGTCCTACCTATTCATGTATTACTTTAATTAATTACCTTAAAAGCTACGGTTGCTTTCTGATAGGGAACATACCCCCAAGTCCGAGGGAACGCGAGGTGCGCGGGCAGCAGCGCCGATCCCGCTGCAGCAGCGCCGATCCCGCTGGAGCTGTCGGGGCAGGACCTGCCCTGCACAGACCGTGCACTGAGCTGGAGGTAGTTGCTCATCACCTGCTGAGGGCTTCACACCCTCCTCTCCCAAGACAGAAGGCGATTTTTAAGTATACCGACTCTTCAAAGAGCGTGTGATAACGTTCGTTGTCGCCCCCCTTGTGGCATTCCCTTCTCAAGTCCGGCTGAGATGACCTGAGCCGTTCCCCAAGCTGTGCTGAGCAAGGGCTGCGTCCTCTCCGTTGGGATGTGGGGCTTGACAACTCGCCCGCTTCCTGTCGTGTAACACCAGAACAGATCGGCATATCGCCGAATACTGACTGTGCTGCAGTGTGTCCCTAAGCCGTGTCAGGGGAACCTGCCAGGCCCCCAGCTTGCTGCTGGTTTTAGTCGCTTACCTGGGAACTACCCGGCTCTTGCGGAGAGTGGCTGGGCGGCCGCGAGGCTGCTTTTTGGGCCGAGGCATTGGCAGGGCAACGAGAAGCTGTGAACAGAGACGGTGACGGACGTCCTGCTGCATACCCGAGGCTGCCGAGGCTGCAGCTCCGTGTCGTGCGCGGCCGCTTGGCGCCGCGTGAGGCTGCGGCGCCGGGCAGGTTACATCTCCTGCCTGTTTCGCTTGCTCCTGGCATAAAGTCGCTCCTTTTACTCCTAAAGCGTCGGTTATTGCATGCTTGAGTAAGGATCATGCGGATTACCAGAGATTGCTGTAAAAGGATTTGATGGCTTTAGGAGTTTAGAGAGAGGGTTCCTGAATCCTGCCCAGCAGCGTTCGCTGCCCCCGTGCCCTAACGCGCTCGCTGCGCGGGGCCGGGCGCCTGGGGTGCGGCAAGGCTGGGGGACGTGGGGTCCGGGGCTGGGGCGAGCTCGCTCCTCGGCTTTTTTAAGGCTGCTGAGTTTCAGGGTAATAAGACTGATCCTCAGCCTGTCTTCCCGTACAAAAGCGATTAGCACGGTTGATAAGTTAGGATTTGAGATTTGTACCTATGAGGTGCGCACACGAGGCTGCCGTTACGTGGCCACCTCAGCGTGTTTTATGGCTGTGCTGGGTGTGAGAAGATGCGCAGAGGTCATTGAAAAATATAAAACTTGTAGCTGAATCCATTTAATTCTTGCAACCGAGATCACATCCTGCCAAAACAAAGCGAGACGGAACGTCGTCACAAAGGAGTCACCAACTGGGTGATGCCGTCGGCTGGGGCTCTTCCTGCAGCACGGGAGAGCAGAGACAGCGTTTATGGGGTCGGGTGGCATCGCCTCCATGGCACACCGCGTGGGGACCCTCGGGCCTTGGTTTGCTGCCGCAGGTGCTCAGCGGGGGCACTGCAGAGCGTGGTTCTGCGGCGGAGTCGCTGCGCACTTGGTGCCCTGTGGCACCGGGTTAGGAGAGACTCGTGTTGCTCCTGGTCCTGCAGTGCTGATTTTGGCACAGACCTCCCGGGGTGACCAGGAGCAACACAAAAGGGCCTCTTCCTCCTCCTTTTCCTTTCCGCAATAACAGCCATAAAGCTGCAGAAGGAAATACACGGCACGGAAATAAATCGGTGAGAGGTGCTTGGCAGCAGCCCCGCTGGCCACCGGCGACTGGACTCAGCCGAGTGCCCCAGCCGGGCTCGCCGCGGTTCCTCTCCCCGCAGCACGGCACGCGCACCACTGCCGGCTGTGCCGTGGGGAGGAGGGCGCCCGCCCTGCGCCCGCTGCTCCCAGCACCGTCGGCTCCTGCTGGGCCGGGGCGTCCCACGGGAGGGGCTGCGAGGGCAGCCACGGTGTCCTGGGGTGGGCGGAGGGGTGCAGAAAGCGGCCGTGCGCCTTCCTGCCCCGGTCCGTCCTGGCCGGGCAGCCTGCGCGGGTGGGCTCGGGAGCAGGATGGGCACAGCAGGAACAGGGGCCTGCTGTGCCGTGCTGCGCTGTGCTGCGCCGTGCTGTGCTGTGCCGTGTTGTTGTGGGTTTTGTCATTTTAGACATCAAAATCACTTGCAGAAACAGAGCTGTGCAGACGAGTTTCATCTTTGCTAGCAGGGCGCAAGGCACTGACCGTCCCACCTTGGCGTTTGCCATCTGCTAAGGCTCTGGAGCTGCTCCGTGTCCCTGGCGTGTGCCCGCGCCCCCGAGGAGCAGGCAGGGTAACAAATGCCCTGTTCGAGTGGCTGCAGGACCTGCCGAGGGCAGTAACGTCCCCGGTGATCCGCACGCAGTGAAAGCACTGCTGTGCACAGGGCTGGAGCAGCGGGGCCGGGCATGGGCCTGGTTTGAGGTGCTGAGTCAGGCTTCGGGCTGCAGGTACCACACGTCCCCTGTCCTCCTGGGGCTGGCGGAGCAGCGCAGGCCCCGTGCTGCTGGCGAGTCTGGGGTGGCGGCTGGGCTGCCCGGCTGGGGAGCTGCCGTTTCAGAGCGTGCTTGTGTTTTCACAGAGGGATCCTCAGGACGGTTTGTGCCGTGTGGAACCAGAAGCGTCCATCACCAGCACGTCCTGGTTGTGCCCGGGAGTTGTGTGGGAACACCCGAGGCCGTGCCGTCTGCTCGCCAGCTGCGAGCCTGGGTCTGGCTGCGGCGTGGGGCGGGACAGATCTGCGAGGGCTGACGTCCCTCGGCACGGCGCTGGTGGTGCCGGCAGCGACCCGGCGTTTGGGCACAGCACGGGACGCTGTGGGGAGAGCGCAGGCTGCGCCGGCAGGGGTGTACGTGGTTTGGAAGGCTTCGGCTAGAGGTGTGCCGATGGGTAGCTGCCTGGTTCGGGGCAGGCACAGCCATCGGCTCACCGGGGCTGGAGTTTGTACCCGTCGGGTCAGGTCGGTAAAGCCCTCGCAGTAACTCTTGGTTTAGTATTTCAGAAACTCCTCTGAATGTGTGCTCGGTGGGCCAGAGCACAGCTACTGCCACAAAGCGAGTGCGAGCAGTGTAGTTTAAAAGGCAAACCCTAGCCTGTGTCTGAGTGTTTCCCTGCATGACTCGTGCGCATCAGCACAAGCAGTTTCATTGCTTACAGGCAGGGGCTGGGCTTTTCGTAACGGCTGCCCTCTGCTTGGGGTTTAGTGGGTGGGCTCTGCTGGCAGGAGGAACTGATGCTCCCTAAAAGAGACGTGTTTGGTTCGAGCCACAAACCCTTAGCCTGCGACAGCTCTGCGGCAGGATTGCTGCTGCTCGCTGGGTTCGGGCGTTAAAGGCCTGAGCAGCGCGGCAGCCCCGGCTGGGTGTGGGGGCTGCTGGGGTGCGGAGCCCGCGCTCGGCTCCTGCCGGGGCTCCGGGGCAGCGCGGAGCCGTCCCGGCTCGGCTGGGCACCGCCAGCATGGGGACAGGGACAGGGACAGCGTTTTGGGAGGTGGCCGGCCTCTCGGGTGCGGCTGGGCTCCCGGGCTGCTGGCGCTGCTTCGGCGTGGGGAGGGAGCAGGGCCGGGGCTCCCCTGAGCCGTGGGGGCTCCTTGCACTGGCGCTACCCGCTGGCCATCGCGGCATCCTGCGCGGTGCCGCTAAGCGACGGTCCTTAATTGGAGAATTAATTTGGCTCCGGGCCCCGGCTGAGCAGCAGCGCGTGGTACAAATCCCCACGGCGAGAGCACGTGGAGGCCACGTGGAGCTCCCGGTGCGGGTGTCCCCGTGCCCGCGGCGCCACCGGCAGCGCCAGGGCAGGAGCAGGAGCCGGCTGCGGCGCATGGCGAGCTGCAGGGCCCCGCTCCCGCACGTCTGCAGGGGGGCTCTCGCGGTACGGGGCCAGCGGACTTCTGACAAACCAGCAGCCTTCCAGCCTGCTTTCCGTGAGCGGCCGTCCTTGTATAAACAGCGGCGGAGCGGTACGGCAAGTGCTCTGTAACCCGGGCCGTGCTGCTGCAGCGTTATAAAAATAGCATAAACAAACAGACCCAGCGGGCTGCCGCGGCGTCGCTTCACGGCCTTCGCAGAGCAGCTGCGTTTCTGGAGCTTGGCCGTGCAGCTGCAGGTACCTCGGGCATGTAGAGGGCCGGCGGTGTTACCCGGCTCTGGCAGAACAGAGGGAATCTCCCGTGGCATGGCAGCGCTCGGCGCGGCCCAGACGGGCGGCTGGTGCCACGCTGGGTGTGCAGGGCCGGGAGCTCGCGGCCGAAACCTTTCCTGCCCTGCGCTGCGGGGGGAAGGCGCCTGATGGCCCTGCGGCGGGCGGCTGGGGGCCGCGTCCCTGCCCCCGGGGAAGGAGGGAGCTCAGTGGGAACGGGTGTTCTCTTTCAACAAATGGATAAGCAAAGCAAATACGTTATTTTCCTATAGACATGTTTTTGTTAATACATGTTATTGATTCCTGTTTCCAACTAAAAACTCCTCAGCACAGTAATTCGGCTAGTGGTTTTTGAGAAAAGGCAGAGGTCTGTACGAAAATGGCTAGACCGCAGGGTCTGGAGCACAGCTCATAGCAAAGACTTGAAGTTAGCAGTAGGCAGCGTGTGAGGCATTCTGCTCTTTGCATCTCTGGGGCTGTATTGTTCAGGGAGCTGTGCAGGGGCCGGGCCCCCCCGCACGCTCACAGGGGGGAGCTGCGAGTGTTGGGGGCAAATCAGGGCCCGGGAGGTCGTGCTGGGACCCACCTGGGGCCCCTGCCACCGCCCCCCGCTGCCCCCACCAAGGCCAAGGCTAGGCGGCCTGAAGTACCGCAGGCATCACGCTGCCCTGATTTAACGACGGCCGGGCTGCCTGTTCCGTTCTTCCTGGGCTTCCTGCCCGGGGGTTGTTGATACGATAGCCAGAGACAAACAGCATGTGATGGCAGCCTGCGCTCCCCGCCCCGCGCTCCCCTTCCTGCAGCCCCCGGGCCGGTGCTGCCCTGTGTGCCCCCTGCCCTGTGTGCCCCCTGCCCTGTGTGCCCCCTGCCCTGTGTGCCCCTGCCCTGCCGCCCCCTGCCCTGCCGCCCCCCGCCCTGCCGCCCCCTGCCCTTAGCGTGGTGCCGGAGGGCAGCAGCGTGGGGAGCAGCCCGGCCGCTCGCTGCTGGCCCTGGCTGCTGTTGAGGCTGTGCCGGGAGGGACGCCGCCCTCCTCGCCACGCCACGCGCACTCGCTGCTGTTGCTCGCCTGTTGCCCGGAGGATCCAGACCTTTCCCGTGCCCCGCAGAACCACTGCCGCGGCTGCAGTGCGATAGCATCGGGGCCCAGTAAAAATTGCGTGCCGGGAGCAGGCGGCAGCGGCCTCGTCCTGCCGGGCACACCTCCGCCTGCCCGCGGCACCGCCTGCCTGCCCGCCCGCCTGCCTGCTGGGGTGCTGCCCGCCTGCCTGCCCGCCCGGGTGCCGCCTGCACGCTGCTGGAGCCATGAGCACCCGCTGGACTTGTGAGGAAGTCTCCAGGGCAGACGTAAAAGCAAAATTATGACGACAAAGTTTTGCCCCGGGTGTCAAAACCGGGTTCTGGTGTTCCTTCCACCCGTGCCATCGTGCTGTGCGCCCAGTGCTTTCCTGCTGCCGCTTTATAGGAGGGAGGCGGGCACGGGCGCGTTTGTCTCCCGTGGCTGCCGGTTCACCAGGTGGGATCTCCGATAAAGAGTGTTGCACGTATCGGGAGCATACGTACTTCTAAGAGAATCTATTTTAATCCTGTAGGACTCAGTTAAAACGCTACCAGAGTGCTGGCACGGAGTTACAAGTGCTGTGCCGCTGTGCCCGGCTTCTGCTCCTCACAATTTGTTTGCTTGCAGTATTGGTGCTTTTATGCTTGAAAGAGCAGAAGAGGGTTCAGAAAAGGTCCACAAAAAAGATTCGAGGGGTGAGAGGGTGAAAGTCTGCCTTAAACTTTGTTGTCTGAAGTTAACTGGGTCTAATGAGAAGGTAATTAAGAAATGACTTGCTCACAGCACAGAAGAGATTAATGCAGACCTTGTTCTGGGGCAGGGTTTTTGACGGTGGCTTTCGGCCTGCGGTTCCTGACTGCTGGGCACTCCGCGGACCGTTTCTGAAGGTCCGTGGAATGCAAACAAGAAAAGAAAGCCTGTTCCCAAGCAGAGAGGCCTGCACTTCTTCTGGAAAGTTTGTTCGGACCTGAAAATGCAGAACGGTTGGAGGCAAACAGCGGCACCAGGTGCCAAAGCAGCAGGGAAAAGGATGCAGGCCTTTCGGCAGCAGCTAACGGCAGCTGGGCACGGGCACGGCTTACCCAGGGCTGTGGTGCGCTCGTAGCTTTTGCCCTAAAGTAAATCGTCCTCCTTAAGAGCAGCTGCTGAGCAAATAGCGACGGGTTTGAGCAGGAAACGACAGAGGGAGGCTTCTGGTCTGCCGGGAGCCAGCGGACATCGCATCAGACCATGGCAGTGGTCCCTTCTGGCCTGACAGCGTTGGAGCTTACAAAGTCCGTTAGAAGGCCCTGGTGTACAAAACACGATGCCAGGCTCCAGGATGGGTCTGGGGCGGCACGGAGCAGCCTAAAGCCCACCGCCAAAGTAAGAAAACTGAATTTAATTGCATTTCTGAGTCAGGCCTCTGAAATGGAACTGCTCCTCTGATTCAAGGAGCACACGTTGTAGCTCCTTGTGGCTCACTTAGCAGTAATTAAACCTGATTTCTACGCTGTGCTACTGTAAGATAATCATCTTCCAGGCAACCAGTAAATTACAGTTTGGCCCCACGTTCGCTGGTGGCACCAGTAATTAGCCCAGGTTTTAGTATCAGAGGAAGAACTGCCAGGAACAAAGCAGCGCTCTGCTCTGCCTGTGCGGCGGCGCTCTCCGTACGCCAGGGCTTTGTCGCCGGGCTGCCTGGCCTGCAAACAGCGGCAGGGTGTGCGTGCTTGTCCGTGACCGGGTTTGTCTCCCTGTGCGGGGATCGCTCCGACGGCAGCTGGCTGTGGAGGCGAGCTCTGAGAAACTGGGGCTGCCAGCGAAGAGCCGGGCGGGGAGGCGGGCAGCGCGGGGCCGTCTGTCCTGCCCACCGGGGAGGCAGGCGGGCGTGCAGGTCAGATTGCTGGCGGACCTCGTAACAAAGATACGTGTCAACTTCCTGAGCAAAGTTGCAGCATAAGGTCAAACTGTACTGAATTCATTTGTTTCCCCATAAAGATGGTTTCTTACTGAAAGTAAAGCTGCCTTCTGCATTGTCATTGCTCCCGGTTGGATTTATTTCAGAGATGAATGAATAAAGGGAAAGGATTGCAATTTAAGGGACCTGTTTTTTCCAGAAAAGGATTCTATTCTCCTTTTTATTTTTATATTTTTGTTGTTACCATCCCTTCGGTGAGGGTTGGGGCTCCAGTGCTACACTTCCGAAGACCAGTTAGTGCACAGAGCTTCCCCAGGACGGAGCGGGGTGCTCCCAGCCCACGACTCGTTGGGTCGTGCCCCTGCCCCGCCGGGCTCCTGGTGGGGGCACTTCTGGCTCCGTGGCCGCCTTGTTTTTTTAGGGTTGTATTGCAGAAACGTGTAGGTTGGAAACGTAAAGCAAGGAGCTGATACCAGAGTTGTGAGGTTGCTCCCATCGGTACGTGATCATTTCAGGAGGTAGCTGGCGCCTCTCCCTGGCCCTGCAGTGTTTGCTGGGTTTGGTTGAGCCAGAGACGTAACGAAAAAGATTTGCCTTTAACCGCCTAAGCCAATTATGTTCCTTCTCTTCCTCAGGGTCGATGTTCAAGGGAAAACTGCAAATACCTTCACCCACCACCACACTTAAAAACGCAGCTGGAGATAAATGGACGCAATAACCTGATTCAGCAGAAGAACATGGCCATGCTGGCCCAGCAGATGCAGCTTGCCAACGCCATGATGCCTGGTGCCCCCCTGCAGCCTGTGGTACGTGCGCTTTGGGGCTCGGATCGGTGCCTACGATCTGTTGTAGGCTGAGGGGGTTAGCGGGTGCGGATGGCTGTAAGAGCCCACAAAAGTTGGTAACTGGTGGAGAAAGCGAACAGCAAATGGCTAGTCTGCCTTTGTACTGCTTCCTTCTTCCTTGCCTGAATCAGCATCGCTTCATGTTTTGTTGAATTAATGCATCTTTGTAACATCTTTCTTCATTTTGAGAAAGTGAGCGATCTGTGTGGGCTTTTAGAAAATAGACGTTTCCGTTGCAATTTCGTGTGCTCGAAGAGATTCCTGGGTTTGAGAAGATTCCCACTGGATGTTTTCCATTCATTCAGGGCAACCTTCTCAGTGTTACTTGCTGGACCGGACCTGGGTTTTCACGGCCCATTGTAAGCAGGGTGCAAAGCTTGCCCCGAGAGCTGCGGGGCGTGTGCCGGGCTGCTGCGTGCCACCGGCAGGTCAGGCTGGGCAGGAGGAGCAGCGCGTGCCGATAACCAGGCTGCCTGGAAGAGACAAAGGAGGGGAAAAGGGGACCATCAGAAATCTCTCGTCTGGCCACAGTGAAATGTAATCACACGCTGCACGACATGTGCTTCTCTTCAGTACGTGTGCGCAGTGCAGGGTTTCGCGGCAGCCCGGGGATGGGTTTCGTTCTGCCGTGACCCGTGGTGTCAGCACGCAGGAACGTGGTGGGCACCCGCCAGCCACGCGCTGCGGAGCGGAACGCCCTGTGCTAGTTCTCTCGATCGCAGTCCAGAGAGGTCGGCGGAGCTAACCTATGGACAAAGGTGGCCCAGGAAGCTTGGGGTACACACTTGTAGCTCAGACACTATGGGGTACCAAATAGCGCACGAGGGAGGCTGGCGTGTGCTACGTCAAAGGGCAAACAGTGCTTCCCCGGCTGAAGCTCTGGCTTCTGACGGGTGAAATGGCAGCACGGGAGAAATGAGTTGGGAAATATGTTATATATATATATGTCTGCGTTAGCACTTCCCTGACAGTTCTTTGGTTCCTTCCTTACTGGAGAAGTTAGAGCTTAGCGAGTTGCGTCTACCTGCAGATACCTTCCAGGAGGAGACGTGCTGTTAGGTGAGGTCTTCAGCACTGCTTTTATTTGTGACGGGTTGTACTCCTCAGAATAAATACTTAGGAAAAATCAGCAGAGCACAAAGGGCTCTTGTACTTGCGCTAAATAGTGATTTTGGCCCCATGTTTTGGGGGTCTACAAAATTCCAGTGAACACCCTGTAGGCTATCTGATTTGGTTAATGCAAGCTGTTACTCTTCCGCAGGGCTTTATGCCTCGGCTGTTTCAAGAAAAAGTGTACGTGGGGGAGAAAAGCAGAAATGTTCTGGAGGGACCTTCACAGTGAATTGTTGGCATCACTTACCACAGCGTGAGAAGACAGGGCGTGTTATTTTCTCCTTTTGGCCATCTTTTTGTTAAACAAAATTGCATGCATCACCGAAGGAAGGAAGTGAGCTAAGGCAGCGTCAGCGCGTGAGCACCGAGTGCGGTGTCACCGCGCTGCTGCAGGGGGCCCGAAAGGCTGGGGCGCAGCCTGGCCCGGCCTCCCAGCGCCGGGGGGCTGTGGGGGGCTGCCGGGGGCTGCCGGGGGCTTCCGGGGCTGGTGCCCGCTGCTCGCTGCTTTCTGATCGGAAACCAAGTGCAGCGTGTGTGCAGCCAGGCAGCTCAAACGCAGGCTATACTTTACGTGCCTTAACTTCAGAGCAACCTCAACATTTTTCAATTTCCAAACAGACGTGTACATCCGCTGCGATTTTATTTTATTTCCTGGTTTGAGTACAGCGACACAGCACCGGTGCCAGCAAACTCATATCTGGGGCCATGAAAAGGCTTAACAGTCAAGGTGCTGCAGACAGTAAAAGCCACTACTTCAAGTATTCTTCCCCATTAACCTGTTCTTCTCTATTAACTTTTTGGTCTGCTTGTTTCATAAACGATAACCTGATACATCCCCTTGGTTTTATACAAAGCAGTGTGTAGCTAGACACCAATATTTAGGTAAACATGAAAAAATACTTGGTGCAGTGCTTGGGAGCGGCATTCCTTTTTACTATAAAGAGAGGCTGGCAGGAGGATAAGGGTTAAATCGAAGTTCTGCTCCGTGTTGCGCTCACCCTGACTGTACAAGGAGCAGCCTGAGTCGGCGCAGTTTGAGGCACGGCACAGATCTCCACCCAGCCGCCTGGGCTCAAGCGCTGCAGAACTTGTGGGTTCCGAATTCAGCCTCCTTCAGCACGAGGGCGGGTGGTGAGGCCCTCCGGCTGTCCCAACACGCTTGCTCCCAGGTGGATGTCAGCCTGATAATTCGGCTTTACTTTGTAGCATCGTTGGAGTGGATGTTGTGTCGGGGTGTGACAGGAGGTGGCTTACACCATCCCATCCGGTGCTGCGCCAGTCACTGTGTGCTTCGTGGTACGCAGACCGAAGCCGTTTGTGCTCTTGTGACTGTAAAGTGACCTGCTGTAACGAGGGGCTCCACCTCGGTGAGGGGGGCGGGGGGGTCCTCTCCTGTTCCTGCCCGATGAACGCTTTCACGAGCGTAGCCGCAAGCAGTGTCTGCGGGGTGCTCCCGGGGGCACCGCCTGGCCCCTGCGGCAGGCACCGGGGCGGCAGGAGCGCTGCCGGCCGCCCGCGGGGCAGCGGGGGCCCGGCCTGTCCCGCGGCACCGGGGGGCGTGGGGCGGCCGCTCGCTGCCCCCGGCTCTCCAGAGACCTTCCCGGGGCAGCGGTGCCCGCGTGGCCCTGAGCCTCGGAGGGCGCTTGGCTGCTCGGAGCGATCGGCGCTGCCCGAGGTTGGTGTCCTCGCGTCCCGCTGCTGCCAGCAGCCAGCCTCGAAGGCGGGGCGCGCGGCCCTAGGGCCGTTTTTCATCTCCTGCCCTACGAGCGTACAGCTGGCGGCAAGAGAGCTGCGAGCCCCGGCGCAGTACGAATCGCTGTGGTAAAACCGGTGGTGCTCTGTAGGGCTCTAAAGGCTGTGGGGCATTTATATAAACGTAAGGTGATCCCGGTAGCAAACAACCAGGGTGGTCTTTTAGGTGCTGTATTGGCTGGGTTCATTGGGCTGAAGTCAAATGGAAATCAAATCTCAGGTTACACACGAACAGTCTCACAGTTTTATTTTGAACGTTCGTTATTGCGCAGATGATAACACGATAATGAAAAGTATGGTTAACTGATAGTGTAGCTAATAATACTGTTTTATTTCCTGTAAAATTTCCCTTTTTTGTTGTTCGCATGGATGAAAAGGCAGACACGTTAAAGAAACTACTCCCGTTTGCAGACATTTCAGGCTTTTTTTTCTCCAGTAACCTTTGCATGTGTTTTTGTCCAGTGTTTCAAATGGACTTGCTCCCTGCTTCCAAACAATTCGGTCATTTCCTCAGAAACACAAAAACATGTGGTGCTGTGCGCTGTCTGGCTGAAAGAGATAGGAAACAGAGCAAGAGATCTGCGTTAACTTCGTTGTTGTTTTTCACTCTAAAAGTTACTTTGGAAGAAAAATCTAAATGCCTTGAGTAACTACTTTATTTAGATACTAAAGATAAACACTCCAGATGAAGTTTTATTTGGCAATTACACTGCTAGCACAGCGCCTCTGGATTCAGTGGGGCAGAAGCGTTATTTAATCGTTACTGCAGCGAACCAGCGCTGCGTTTGGGCTTACAGCGTTATTTGGTCTTCTCCATCTAATTATCTGCACAACATGTGACAGCCTGCAAGGGCATCTGACTGTTTCTTTTTTTAAAACAAACAAACAAAAAAAACCACCCCACAGTATTTGCATGGCCTCTCTCTGGCTCAGTGATTTAGCCTAAATAAAGCGTACCCCCGACGTTTCTTTCTGAGTGTCCGCCTAATTTTATAAAAGTCAGCGGTTACAACCTTCTGGTCTTGTTCCTTACGGAACCCCAGCGGTCCGCGAGCCAGCGCGGGTTGGCGTCAGGCTGGGAAGTGCCCTCACCTGTGTCCTGGAGGCGAGCGTGGCTCGGCGGCGTGCGTTGGAGCGCTCGTGCGGGTCGCTTGCGTGCTGCCTGCGCGTTTGGGCCGTGCTCCTCCGAGACCCTCGGGCTGCCCCGTGCCGCGGTGCCGCGCTGGCTCACGGCACTGCCAGGGCGCGGGCCGGACGGGCGTGCTCCAAGAGCTGCAGTTGTGCGGGGCGAGGCGTGAGCAGCACCTGGCGGTGCCCTGTCCTCGTGGGCTGGCTCGGGTGGGGGGTTCCCGTGGGGGCTCCTCCCGGCCCACAAGCACCGCAGGCGCTTCTTTTCCTTTACTAACGCACGTAGTGGCCGTTGTGCTTCGGATGGTAGCCAAAAGGCTACGATGCTGACGGCACGGCGGGTATCAATGTTTAAGTGTCTTTCTCCTTTTCTCTGATTGCAGCCGATGTTCTCAGTCGCGCCCAGCTTAGCCACCAACGCCTCGGCCGCCTTTAACCCCTACCTGGGGCCCGTGTCCCCGGGTCTGGTCCCGGCGGAGATCCTGCCCACCGCCCCCATGCTGGTGGCGGGCAACCCCGGCGTCCCGGTTCCTGCCGCTGCTGCCGCTGCCGCCCAGAAGCTAATGAGGACAGACAGGCTGGAGGTAGGAGCCGACAGGCACAATTTACCCTCACAAGTTATCTCCGTTATTGTGTCTCCTGCACAGACAATATTTTTCTTGTGAAAGAAAACTGCGAGTTTCACTGGAGCCGGTAACACCCTGTCTTGGTAATGGCTAAGGCCAAGGAGGGGGTGTGCCACCACGGCTCGTGCTTGCAGCTCTGCTCCTGGCCCTGCATCGCGGAAGGGGGCGGGAATACTGGGGGATGGCCGTGGGAGCAGCGAGAGCGCCCCGAGACTGCATTACTGTGTGTCCAGCAGCTGCTAACGAGCGGGCGCGGGTAACGAGCGCCGGGAGCTGGTGCAAGGGCCGTGCTGCAGCCGCCCGGGGGGGAGCTCGCTTCCAGCCTCTGGCATGTTTTTGCTCTGGACACATGCTGCTGGCACTCCCCCCGCGGCCTCCCGCGCCTTGTTTATCATCCTTCGCTACAGCCCTGACAAACGCTAGTCCTTGCTAGCTGTTACTCTCCCCTGCCCTGAATCTTTCTTATCTGAAGGCCTGACCGTGTTTTCGGCACCGTATCAGCGCTGCGGCAGCGTGGGCTCGGAGCCAGCGCGGTGCCACACGCTTGGGAGCGCCGTGAGCCGGGCGCTGGGCAGCCCGGGCGACGCCGTCCCTGCTCTGCGCGCGCTGTGCCGTCGGTCCCGGCGTGGGCGCAGGGCCCGGCCGCTCTCATGGACCTCGGCCCCGCGAGGTCTCGTCCGCGCTGGGACAGCACCGGGGCCTGGGGGTGCGGCGTGAGGTCGGGCTTCTGGAGATGGTCCCTGAGCACGCCGGGAGCACGGCAGGAGGAGCGACAGGGATCTGCCTTAAAATGCAGCCAGTCGTAATTGTAGTGCTCTTCTCCTTGCCTAGGCATCTGCAGTAATAGGGTATGTGTCTGCTTACAAGGAAAATTAATTCCTTTTTCTCAGCGGTTTCATCCCTGGCTAACAAGCTGCGGCAACAGGCTGCAGGCGAGGAGGAGCGTGGGGCAGGGCCGGGCAGCGAGCCCTCCCAGCACCGCTGCCACTATTCTCGGAGCTTACATCAGCGCAGGTTCCCCTTCCGCGGGATCACATCACTTCCCCTTTTAGAGTTGTTTTCTCCGAGGAAAGAGTTCCCCGAAGCGTGTTCAGGTTACAGGAGGCACAGCCTCCCCGAGCAGGCGGCCTCGCTGGGCTCGCCGAGGGGCGCTGGACCTCCCGTGGCTTTTTATTTCACAGTGGAGACTTGGCAGAGAGGGATTGAAACCAAAATACAATTAGATAAATTCATAAATAAATCACGCTGTGTTCAGAAACGAGGCCTGGAGAGGAGGCTGCTGGCAGCGGGAGCCCATCGGGTGGACGCGCCGAGGTCGGCTGCAGTGTGCGGCTGTGCTTCCAGCCGCAGAGGCACGGCGTGGGCCGGCGGTGCTCGGGCTGCATGGGCCCGAACCCTTCTGTTCCTCGCCAGGCGCGGGGCAGCCCCCGAGGCCCCCAGCGCCGGCTCTGCCCAGGGCGGGGAAGCGCGTGGCGGCTGCGTGCCGCCTGCGGAGCCGAGGCTGGGCTGGCCGGCAGGCTGCGACTGAGGCGCGCAGGGAGCTAACGAAAGCTGGGCTGCGGCAGGGGAACCTTCACGCGCAAGATTTGGTCCTCCGGGGGCTCCGTGCTGTCCCTGCCTTGCTGCCGGGAGGAACGCCCAGCTGCTGAGCCGGGCGTCTCTGCGCGCGGGGGAGCTGTGAGCGGTTCTCTCACAGAACACCCAGAGGCAAAGTCCGCAGTAAAAAGCGTTTCTAACCATTGGGACAAGCCCGCAAAACCGTCTGAAATCGGTGCGATCGAAAAGGAAGGCTGAGTGCTTTTCCTTTGAACTCGAAGGCAGGAGGGACGGTGTGGTGAAGGAGGGACGGTGGCCGAGGTGCAGCCCCGCAAACGAGCTGTGAGGCTTGGGGGAAGGCCCCGCGGGTTGCGGCCCTCCCTGCTGCACCCGCGTTTGCCTCCGTGGGCCCTGCTCTTCGGAGATGGCCATGTCCCTGAAGGAGGGCCGTCCCAGCCCGCTCCGCTTTCAGCCCTGCCGTTCTGCCAGGGCCTTGCCTTGACTCTGCCCGAGCTACGTGGATCACTTTAAAACATCCAGCTTCTTCCCCCCTTTCGGCTGTTCAGTTTTGCTGTTTATTTTGGCTGGGACCGAGAGCATTTTGCAGTTTACCCAGCAGCTCTGCGATTCCACACTGAGCCACTTGTACAAAAATAGTGCCTGTTGCGGGCAGGGGGTGTCTGCTCCTCCTCCTGTTTTCCCCGCAGCAAATGCAGTTCCAATAGTTCAATGTGTGGGTGAGAAGATAACTGGCCGGTGCTTCCCAGCGTATGGCCATTGAATCAGAGATACCCAGATTTAGCATACACATATCTAATAAGGACATCATTCTTATGAACAACAAATCGTTTGTATATTTTTTTGATTACAAAAACGCAAAACTGATTTGAAAGATTTTACGTGGACTGTTCCTTACCCTCAGAGAAGGTGGCATGTCCTGGCTGCCACGGATCTACCTGCTCTTTAGGAGAGCTCGCTGCTGTCGCTGTTTGTTATTACGTGATTGCAGAGCTTTATATGGCTTAGCTCTCCCTCCCTTGGAATGAACTGTCCCCTGAAAAAAAATAACTGCTGTGATGTTAGTGTCTAATCTTGGAACATGATTTGTTCTGTTTAGAATCTTAAATGCTTATTTTCAAGAATAATGTACCCGGTCGTTAATTAAATTAGCATGCGTGTTCTGGGCTACTGAGGCAGACCGACACACGGCTAACGTCTCGCCATACGTGTACCAGGGCTTTAAGGAAGGCAGGCAGGCAGCACGGACCCGCCAGGCGCTGAGCCTGGTCTCCCGAACAGCTCCGAATGTCCGCAGGACGGCCGGTCGCTGTTAGGAGCAGCAGGATGGATTTCAGAAGTACTTGGACCGTGCCGCCCGTGCAGACAGCGCGCCCGTGCGTGGCTGTTCGGTGCGTTCAGGTGCTCCCCTACGGAATCTGGGTCTCAGGGTGGAAACGTTGAGGGTTCAGACTTCTCCTGCAGCTTTCTCCACGTTCCTCTCCTGCCAGAAATACCGTGAACAAAAATACGGCTCTTCTAGTGAACTAGAGGAGAACCCGCAAAGGACGAGGAAGTGAGAGAGAAAGGAGTTGCCTGTTCGCTTTTTCTAAAAGCGCGTGTTTCCCTCTGAATGCCGTCGGTCTCTGTTAGAAGTGTTCGAGAACCAAGACTACTGCAATCAAGCTGCCGTTTCCTGCGTGTTTCGTATGTGCCATGTTTCTGCCAGAAGGCAGAATGTACTGGATAACAATATACAAGTTTTGATAAATTCAGTGCAAAGGAGGAGGCAAAAGGTGTAACTCGCTCGGGAAAGGCCAGGGATGTCAGCTGTGAGTTCATGTGCCCGCGGCCAAGCCTCGTCCAGCTCTGGGCGAGCAGCTCGGCCACGGCTGAGGTTTCGGGGCCGTTGTCTCTCCGCCAGGCTGGGCAGCTGGAATCCCAGCAGGGCGATCGAAATAAACTCGGCCCCAAATTAGAACAAGTGAAGTTCACGGCGATGACTGGCTGACATGGCAGTACTGGTTCCATTCCCTACCTCAGCAGTTTTCTGACAGCCGGGAATCATGCGGGTCGTTCCAGCTTCTTAAGTTCAGCGTATGCTTCTTAGCTTCTGTTATGCTCCTTCACTTACCAAGTGGAAAATTGTGATGCTAATTACAGGGCTGCTAATAAACAAACAAACAAACACTCTCCAGATCTGAAAGGCTAGACCACATATCATGCTTCCGTGCCTCCCTTTGCTCAAGCGGATGAATGATATATTGCTGCGTGCCTGTGGCAAGCAGTAACACCATTTTCAGCGCTTGCTTGTAAGTAAACAAGAATTGGAAACACTCTTGGCTAGCATCACAGTGCTTCAAAAGCCATCGCAGGTCATGCTGGTTAAAAGGACCAGCGGTTTTATGGTTTGCGTCTGACTGCTGCGAACCATCACTCAGAGATCTGCTCAGGACCTCTATGAGAGAGCCATTCATTGCCTTATCTCAGCGCCGCATGACAGCTCTGTGAAAATGTGCTCAATGCGTGCCAAAGTTTATCCGCCGAACTATTGCAGTTCCCTGGTCAGTTTTCCTGGCTTTTAACTGGGATAAAATTACCTTACCTCCGCATGCATTTTCTTTCTCCGTCTCTCTTTGTGTGTGTGTATATCTACATACTAATTTATTTATATCATCTTTGGTTTATTAATTGAGGAGTTCTTGCTTACATGTAGAGTTGTTTTGAGGCCTCAATTTTGCAGATCACCGATGAGAGGTAACGAGCAAAGACAGTCAGCTCATGCTAGTTGCATCCTTTTCTTTGTCTTCAGAGCAAAAGGCTTCAGTTTGCTGAAAACAAATAATCAAGTGAAATTATCCATTCTTAGCTATTCAGGAGGTCTGTGTTTGGGTAGAAGACAATGATTTATTGCCCAGAAAGTACTCGTAGCAATTAAAGAGAACAAGCTGTAGTGTAGGGCTGACCAGGCCATCCCTGCTCACGTTCGGAGAAGCAGTGACATGCCAGCTCCGTTCGGCGCATGCCTGGGAGTAAGGGGGCAGGGAGAGCAGGGGCCAGGAGTGAGCAGGGGTGATGCTAGCACGCGGCTGGTACAAGGAGCAAACTTGTGTTTTGTGGTGGCTCCAACAGAGGCCACGTCCTGGCCCAGCCCCTGCCTGCGTCGTGGCGGAGTGGCGCGTGTCACTGCGCGGGGACTGGGCCAGGAACCGGTCCGCCTGAAAAGTTCCCCAGCAAGAAAATGGTTCTTTGAGCAACCTGCTTCGTGTGTGCCACGAGAACAGCTCCACAGGCACCAGGCCGTGAGCAGCAGGGCCGTGGGGATGAAAAGAGGAAGGGAGGTGCCTCAACTGGCTTCTTTGGCCAGTATGTTTGCTGCCAAATATACATCCAGCCTTTGTCACCGCATGGAAAAAGACTATAAATAGGGCCGTGCTGGAAAGGCCACAAAGAAAGGGGTGCTTCCTGCGGGCAGGTTCACAAATGGCATTGCTCTTGTCCTTCAGGGGTGTCTTTCACAAGCCGTGGACAACGGGCAGCCGGCACGTAGAGTGGCACAGGGGTTAAAAAGCAGCTAAAGTGCTAGCACAGATGGAGACCAAATAACAGCCGAGTTTGGTTTCTTGTAGGGATCAGAGCCAAGGTTCTTGAGGAAGTACCGATGAGCCAGGCTCATGGGCACCCACCTTTAAAAGGAAATTCCATCCGCTGCAGCGGCTTTATTTTTGTACAGACTTGCCTGGTTTGGGCCCTTTCTGTTTCCTATAGCCTTTTGAAAACTAAGGTGACAAACACGTTTTGTTCGTGGTTTGTGCCCGTGAAAAGAGCGTGCATCATTTTCTCAAACGGAGCTTTTTCGAGGCGTGCAGGGGGACCTGGCGCTGTGCGGCGGTGGCACCGCTTGTGGCGCCTGTGGCGCCGGGCTGGAGCCCGCGCGGTGGCGGCGGCGATGCTGCAGGTACGCCCCGAGGCCACGCGGGTCCCTCCCGCGCAGCGTGGCGGTGCCAGGGCTGGCAGGCCTGCCCGCGCCCTCCGCCCTTCTCCCGCGGCGTTTCGGGTTCCCTCTCGCGGCAGCCGCCTGGATCGCGGGCCTCAGGGCACCGCGCGGCTGGGCAGCGCTCCGTGACCTCCGGCTCCAGGGCTCGGGGACGGCCGGGTCACGGCGGCGGGCGAGCGCTGCTGAGCGCTGCCTGCCCTGCCTCGGGCGGTCTCTGGGAATCAGCCACCAGCACGTTTCTTCAGGAAGCAGCCGGCAGCCCTGGGGGCGGCCGAGCTGCGGCCACGACGAAGCCTCCCGTGCGCGCGGTTCTTCGTGCCGGAGCCGCTGGCGTCCCTCGGCGTCGAAGCGCTCTGGCGGGCAGGCAGCGAGCCCGCCGCCCCCACGGCCGCGCTCCGCGAGGAGGCCCCGCGGCGCAGGGCCCGCACTGAGCGGCTGTCTTCTCCCGGTGTTGCAGGTGTGTCGGGAGTACCAGCGTGGGAACTGCAACCGGGGGGAGAACGACTGCCGGTTCGCCCACCCCGCCGACAGCGCCATGATCGATACCAACGATAACACCGTTACGGTCTGCATGGATTACATCAAAGGGAGATGCTCACGGGAAAAGTGCAAATATTTCCACCCTCCGGCACATCTGCAAGCCAAGATCAAGGCTGCCCAGTACCAGGTTAACCAGGCTGCAGCTGCCCAGGCAGCAGCGACGGCAGCTGCCATGGTGAGTTTGGGAAACGCATCCGAGGGTGCGAGTACGTTGGCGAGAGAGTAAGCGATGTGTTAGCTGGTGTCGCTGACAGCGTGTGTGCGGGGCCCGGTCGGTACCCGGCGCAGCGAGCTTTCCCAGCATGCGGTGTCAGCTCCGCTCTGAAGTAGTTTCAGGCCGTGACGGCGTTTCACTAATCTTGCCTGTTGGTGTACGGAGTACCTCTGTGTACATATACGTGTGCATACGTGTGCGTGTGTGTGTGCGTGTACACGTGTATATACAGTGTGTCGTGTGTTCGTGTGTGGGTAGAAGCGGCTGTCTCGTTGCGCAGAGAGATGAGCCCGTACGTACGAGCCACCGCGAGCCCGCGTGCGTAGAGCCGTAGTTCGCGACCGACCTCGGCGCGCGCGCGGCAGCCGCAGCCGACGGCCGCCCACCTTCCACGTGCCCGCAGCGCCGGCGGGGCTCGGGGCAGCGCCCGCACAGCCGCGGGGCGGCGGGGCCGGTTCTGGCGAGCCGTTCAGGAGGTGCCAGCCGCGCTCCGTCCCGCGTGCGGCGAGGCCGCGAGGGTGCGGTGAGCGCGGCCGGGAGCTGGGGCGCGGCGCGGGGGGCGCGGGCCGCCCCGAGGCCCCGGGGAGGCGCGGGGAGGCTGGCCCGGGGGGCCGCCCCGTCCCGCCTGCGTCCCGCCGCGGCCCCGCGCCGCGGGCCGTACTGTGCATGCCTAGTCTTGTTACCGTTGTACACGGCATCCGGTGATTTGTTTTTATTTGTTTTTTCTCACCTACCCAAATGCACTGCTGCCCCCATGATGCACCTCTGCTTGCTGTTTATGTTAATGCGCTTGACCCCACTGGCCATTGCCATCATGTGCTCGCTGCCTGCTAATTAAGACTCAGTCGGCTGTCAAATCACTGAAGCGACCCCTCGAGGCAACCTTTGACCTGGTACTATGACCTTTCACCTTTTAGCTTGGCATGTAGCTGTATCGTAGAGTTGAGTTGGGGGTTAATGTGCAGAACTGGAACACTCCCGGTGTCCCTCCCTCCCTCCCTGCCTCCCTGCCCGGCGGGCGCGGGGGTGGCAGGGCCGGGCCCCAGAGCAGCCCCTGGCTGGCACAGGCCCTGCCGCCCCCTGCCCTGCCCTCCCGTCCCGTCCCGTCCCATCCCATCCACTCCTCTCCCATCCCGTCCCATCCCATCCCCATCCCCATCCTGTCCCATCCCCATCCCAATCCTGTCCCGTCCACTCCTCTCCCATCCCGTCCCATCCCCATCCCCATCCCCATCCCGTCCCATCCCCGTCCCGTCCCGTCCTGTTCCGTCCCATCCACTCCTTTCCCCTCCCTTCCCCTCCCAACCCCTCTCCTCCCGTCCCTTCCCTCCCTTCCCATCCCCGTCCCCGGGAGCCGCGAGGGCCCCGTTGCGCACGGCGGGCGCAGGGCGCGTTGGCATGGCTTGGCGGCGCTGCGGCGCGGAGGCGGCCGGGGGAGCCGGCATGCGGCGCGCTCTGCATGCCAGGCAGGCGCTGGGGCTGGGGGAGCGGGGCGGCGCCTCGCCCGCGCCGGACGATGACTATTAACATCGCTTCTACGTGTTGATCCTCATGGAGCTAGCAGTGCTGCTTCCCCTCCCCGATAGCCTTGCTCCTTACCCAAACCCCAAAGCTTTACCGTAGCGTAATAGTTACGCCAGTTCCTATAACGTGCGGCTCCGGCACGTCTACCTGTATCGCTGTAATGGTAGGCTAAAGTAGTGCTCCCTCGTAAAGCTTTTACCTCGCCTTTTATTTGGTAGTTAAGTCTGCTATGCTGCTTGCTTGCTCATGGTTAAACATGGTGCCGCCTGTATTTTTTTAACCTTCTACTGATTTTTCTTTTCTCTTTTCTCTCTTTCCTTTTTGTCTCCCACCCATCCTTCTCCACACCCCACACCCTCACCCTTTTTTTTTTTTTTTTTTTTTACTGGACTTTATTTTTTTGCCCATCCACCATTCAGGGAATTCCTCAAGCTGTACTTCCCCCATTACCAAAGAGGCCTGCGCTTGAAAAAACCAATGGTGCCACCGCAGTGTTTAATACTGGTATTTTCCAATACCAGCAAGCTCTTGCCAACATGCAGTTGCAGCAGCATACAGCCTTTCTCCCACCAGGTAAGTGCTGCTTGTTCGCCTCTCGGGGCGGGAGGAGGGGTGTCCTGGGACCAGCACACAGGACAGCAGCCGCGCGTCCGTCCCGGCCGCAGCTCCATGCCGGGCGGAGGCAGGCGGTGCCGGGCGGAGGAGGCGCTGGTGCAGGGAGGCTGGCTTCTCTGTGCTTGTCTCGGAGGCTGGGCGGGTGTTTTCCACTCTAACATAAAAATCAGCATCGTGCTCTGTCATCCCAAATCAGAACTGGAAATCTCTTCTCTCCTTCCTCTTTCCCTCGATTAACTTTTCTCCGTTACACATCTTAAGCTCTCGTATCTGTTTCTGTTTGCTGTAAGACCCCTCTGCCTTCGTGTGCTTAGAGGCAGTTGTGAGCCAGGTACTTGAAGGCTTTGATTTCAGTTACGGTGCAGTGATCATAAAAGGCACAGACAGGCAGTCTCACAGGTAACTAACCATGAACCTACACAAGAAATCAAGATTCAGGCTTCTACCACTAAAGCCCCAGAGCTGATTTCAGACTAAGAGGAACTGAGGTGTGCTTAGTTTTGTTCCAGAATGACCAAATTTACACTTGTCCTAATGTAGTTGCTGAAGAATTGATGCCTGCGCTATGCACATAAGCAGAATTCCCTTTGGAGTAAGTGGGACTTAAAGTTTAAATATGTGCTTTGGTTCTGCAAAGAACACTTCATGCGAAAGCATAGTTTAAATGTGAGGTGAATTTGTGCCGGTATTAACACAGGTGAGTTAGTTTCTTACATACGAAGCCCACGTTAAAACAGCACTATCGTTCTAGGAGGTAAATGATGAAAAGCAGAGGACGTGCGCAGATCCGTACCCAAAGAATTTGAAGGAGTCTGTGAGGACAGCCCTTTGTAATGCAGACTAGCTGAGGGGAGGATAGAAAACTTTACCAATAAAATTTAAATGTTTTATCCTAAACATTTTTAGCATGCGCATTTGCAGGAAATTGGTGTAATGCTTTTTACCAACCTGGTCTAGTGGAAGGTGTGCCTGCCCGTGGCAGGGGGGGTGGAATTAGAGGGGCTTTAAGGCCCCTTCCAACCCAAACCATTCGGTGAGTCTGTGATTCTTTCTTAACAGTGCAGTCCAGCATAGAATAATTTAAGTGGCACAAAAATCAGTTGCTTTGCTTGATGTGGTAGGTGGTAATAACTTTTTAGGTTCCAAAAATTCATTGCAGCCACTGAAGTACATTAGTAAAAGCTGTTTGCAAAGCTTGTTGGAGTCGATAGAAGGACTGAGGGAGGAGGTTTAGGTCAGGTCCGTATACTAGCCCGTATACCACAATACGTACTGAAATGCATATGCGATCAGGGTACATTCTGTTGGTATTAAACAGTTTCACAGGTTTGTTGGCAATGCTTAACTGATGTAGTTAGTAAGCGACAGAGTTTTCCAGCTTCCATTAAATCAGTGAGGGTTGGATCATTTCTGGAAGTAATCGAACTGCTTTGAGTCATGTCCTTCAAACTTAGAAGCTCGGGTGGTAGTTCGTGTACATCAGACCTCACCTGTACAACCTGCCTCAGTTCTGACTCCAGCAAATCTGTTCTGAAACCTGCAGGAACTTGCTTCGTAGTTCTTGTTGCCTGACTTGAACTTTCCTGACCGCTGAAGTTTAGTGCGTGTACAACAAGAAGGGTGAGGGTCAGAGCAGTAAGGAATTGTCCGTGCCATTGCAACCCTTGAGGGGACCTGTTCTCTAGGTGCCAGGAGGTTTTTTCCCTGGGGCATGCGGACCTGTGTGGGAAAGGCTAGCTGCAGCTGTGTAGGAAACGATGCTACGGGGTGCTGCTTCGCTCACATTCTTAGTTAAGGATAAATTTGAAAAATGGAGCTGAGATTCTGTTCCCATCTCTGAACCCAGCAGGGCTCTTGAGGAAGGTTTAATTTGAATGCTTTGATGAAAAAAGTAGTTTCAGCTTTACAGTTCACAGCTTGCTTCGTACTTCGCTCCTGGCTGCCGACTCCTGGTGCCCTGGCAGCCACGCAGGTGGACGTTTGGCCCTGCGGCCGTGAGCTCGCAGAGCACCGGTCGCTTCGTGTTCACTGCTTCTGTACGTGCTCTGTCCCACGGTCACGGTGAGCTGGCCGAGGCATAGACCTCGTATGTGCAGCTGGATGAAATCCCGCCCCGGTGCTCGTTCCCGTCCTGTGCCGCAGGCAGCGGTCTCCTCAGGTGTGCCGATACAGCCGGTCCTGGCTTGTGCGAGCCACCGGGTGCCCGAAGGGCCGTGGAGAAGAGCAGCCCTCCCGCAGAGAGGCACCCGCTTTACGGGATGCTCCCAGGAGCCCTGGGCTCCAGGTGCACCAGATACTTGCCCAAAGAGATGTCTGCTCAGGCACTTCCCTCCTTGGGGCTTTGGGTGGGAGGCAGAGACCCCGGAATGCTAGGGAGGGAAGGATCGGGCACCGCCTCCGATTGTTCTCCCAGCCAGCAGTGCTTGTGCTCTGCTGTGGTGTTTTTCACTAGGGTTTTGTAGACTGAACAGAACAGACTGAAAGAAACAGTACGAGAGGGAGAAGAGGAGAAACTGCTTAAAACACCAGTAAACTTAGAGTATTTATCAAACCAGCTTTATTCCACTGCTGAAATAATCTGTAAGCGAGGCTATCATGAGTTAACTGAGCGCATCCCTGAATTAAAATTCTGCCCTGTGCTGAAAAACTAGGGAATGTTTGAAACCGGGCATTTATTATTCATGCATTCCTATTAGTCAGTCAACGCTTTTGAAGTCAAGATGAATATTAAGGTCATAGCAAAAAGGTTGTTATGACTGGTAAGAGGGCCGTACAGCAGTATGTCTTCGTATTTGCAAGTTATTGCACCCTAGCTAGGATCTTCATTTCTGGCTTATGTTCATTTGCTGCAGTTCCCATTAAGGACTTTGGGCACGGTTATAATGCTAATGATGGTAACTCAGGCTACAGGTTTGAGCTGAAAAGCTTTACAGGGGTATTTCAAAGAATCATTACAAAAATCTAACTTGTTTTTACTGTGTAGACCTAATTATGCATGGAATGACACAATATTCCAGATACAATGAAGTTTGTGCTACCTTGTAAATAGGGCACTGTGGAGAGGCAGAACTCAAAGGTTCTTCTGTATAACCTCGTTAGCACCCTAAGTGTCATCAGCAGGACTGAATTTTACTCCCTGTAATTCACAGCCAAATTTTGCTCCAGTCTTTAATCTTCTAAGCGGTCAGTTGACTTCAGCAATGGTTCACATAGTGGGAAGTCAGGAGAGCTACCCGTCTTTTAACCTTTCTTTGTGAATATCCCCAGTCTTCCCTATGACACAGAAATAGAACAGTAATTAGAATTATTCCCTTTTCTTTGTAGCCTTACAGACACGGTGATGGCAGAGAATAACCTTGTCCCCAGCGGTAGTTCTGTTGACTGACTCTTTCCCTGCCCAGTTCCATGCTCCTGAGGTTGCTGCTGATGCCACTACAGTACCTGGCTCCAGCTAAACCAGCTCCCGGCCCCCTTGGTGCTCTCACGGAACGGCAGGGAAGCGGCGCTGCGGCAGCTCCTGCGGGCAGTCTGCTAGGCTCCGTCCCCACGTCCAGTTCACTGTCCGCTCCAGATTTCAGGGCTTATTTTAGTTTCTGCTGCATCGGGCACAGCATTGTTAATAAATGATAGTTATTAAATAGAAAGTATATCTTTTATTAAAAGGGTTGTTCTGAAACATCACTATTCAAACCAAAATAGAATCAAAAATAGAAAAATCTGAGTTTGGTCTGGCGGAAGGCATTTTGCTGTGTAAGGTGAACAAACACCAGCTTATTGACATTTTAAAACGGATACCTTGATGTCTATAAAACACTATACTTCTGTTGGCTCTGTAGCTGAAGGGAAGAATTCCCAAGGTGCTGTCCCTTCAGTACTTTTGTATAGCCTAAGGAGGGTTGCAGGTTACGAGCACAAACTCTGGCAGCTTGAAATCTGTCCCATAATGTAGAAAAAAAGCCAAACGAGTACTCCTGGGCATTGCCATGCGCTGCGGGGGCGATCTAGCTTTCCAGTCACTCCCCTGAGGTGCGTGTTAAGCTAAGGGACAGGGAGACAGGCAGAATCATTCCTACTCCACTGCCAGCGCACAGGGCTCACCCAGATACGACAAAAATACTGTATGCCGAAGTCACTTCTTTTCCTTTTCCTTTCCTTTTTATCCCCTATCTGTTACCTGAACGTTGGGCCGCCAGATGGCAAGTAACGGATCAGTACAATCGTGTCACTGCTCGGGGGCAGCCCAGCTCGGCGCGGCCTTCCCTCGCCGTGCGGGGCAGAGCGGCTCCGCGGGCAGAGCTGTCGCTGTCCTCGGCAGCGCGGGGGGCATATCCCGGCCCCCTCGTCGCTCTGCGGCCACCAGCAGCCTCGTGCTGCCTCTCGGGGCACCTTTGGGCAGCGATGGCCAAAGCGGCGCCCGGGCCCCGCTCCGGCTGCTCGGCGTTGGGGCCCCGCAGGCGGCGGCACTTCTGAGTCTGCCATGTCCGAGGGACCCCTTCTAACAACCGTTACAGAGCTTGTGCCAAAAGGCAGAGACATACAAGACACAAAGGGTTGTGAAGTAAAGCCAGAGGAGCTCTCCTGGCCACGCTCAGATTTCAGTCCCAGAGGCAATGCACCAGCACCAGCTCGGCCCGCTTTCCCTTCACTGGAGACTAGTTCTGACGGATCACTGTGCTATTGTGTGGTTTGATTGTGCTGACGGTTACGTGCCACTGTTCCCATAATAACAATTTTTCTTCTTTGTTCAAATGAAATTTTCTAATGACACGTGTGATGGGTTGTTTTAATTCTTTTCCCTTTCCAAATCCACCTTCCTGTTGCAATGCATGATGGGCAGGCTCAATATTGTGCATGACACCCGCTACAAGTGTTGGTAGGTGCCAGCTTTGTTTCTTGATTATCTTAAACCTGTGGTGCAGCTCACGGACCCTCAAAATCCACTGCTAGATTTAACTTCCAGCTCTCGTGCCAATCCATCTCCCTTAGCCTCCTGCACTAACACCTGTCAATTAAATGCAATTGTTTTATTTAATTGACATGGATACATAGATGTTGTTAATTTTGTACAGCAGTTGTTTGAATTGCACATTGTTCCTTGGTGGATTTTGATTGGACTATGAGTTCCAGTGTTTAGAAACTATCTCGTGTTAAATAAAGACTGTATCTTGCTATAGCGACGTAGAAGTATACTGTCCTTCAACAAGATTAATTTCTGTTTGCAGTAAATATCTGGGTTGGATTTTTTAAAGACAAAGAATTGTAAATATAAGGGCATTTTAAAATTCTTCTGTTGATTTTGGTATTGAAATGATTAAGCTTGTTTGTGTCGATTTTCTTGATTTGATGGTAACAAGCGTTTTCCCCTTTTTTTTCTCTTTCATATCCCTCCCCTCTTTCTCCCTGGAATGTTGTCCTGCTTTGCACTGTGATTGCATGTCACGCGCTGGCAATGACGTCTCGGGCTTTTTGCTGTGATAAATACCATGCTCAATTATCCTACCACATGTCGCTCTGGTTCCCATACTGCTACACTCTTCTGTATGTTTGCTTATATGATTTTCCTTCCGAAAGTTCCCATGGTGCACGGTGCTACGCCAGCCACTGTGTCTGCAGCAACAACATCTGCCACAAGTGTTCCCTTCGCTGCAACAGCCACAGCCAACCAGGTTTGCTAATTTACAGCTTTGTTCCTTACAGACAACTTGAAATTGGTGCTTTTAATGAGCATGGGGGTTTTGATTTTACCTCTTGTTGGCCTACACATTCTCTCTAAGATCTGCAGCACAGCTTAATAAGCCTCTATCCATGCTCAAAAGGTGCTGCAGTTCCATTTCTGATGCTAAAAATAATTGATAATAGAGTTTCTGACTCAGTCTTAACATTTATGGGCTGTGCTGCTTATTTCTGCTCTCAGAGACGTAAAGAGAAAAGGGATAATACACGGAACCCATTATTTATTTCTATTTCTGTCCATAAGCCTATGGTTCCTTTCCATGCAGAAGTCCAATCAAAACCAGTAAAACTTTTGTGCGGAGGGATGGCAGGATCAGAATTTTAGCAGTCTGAATTTAGCAGTCTGAACATGTTCTGACTCTCCTCAGCTCTTCCAAAAGCAAAACAAAAACATTTGAGCGTGGGCCACACAGAAGCATGTTTTAAGCCTTTGTTTCCACTTGTGATTCTACTAGGAGAGAGCTCGGTGCTTTTTGCAGTAGACAAACCACAGTTAACAAAATGCCCGTTAAAATCTGTTTTTATTTCTAACTAGCTACCCCGATTATTTCCATGTTTGGACGTATTTTAGGGGGGAAAAAAAATAGCGCTTTGCTAAATAAGTAGTCAGAAGTCCTCCCAGAGAAGCCACAAACTGTGCTCTAAAGATAAGCACCGGGGCCGGAGCAGCCGCAGTTCCCACACCTGCCAGCTGAAGCTGCTCCTGAGCGCGGGAGGCAGCCTCGTGTTTTTATCTAGCTAGGCTGTCAGAGTGCAGATTCCTGTAGTACATCTGGCTAAAAGGGCAACAACAAAAACTTGTAAAAGACCATCTTGTTTCTTTCAGGAAAACACATGATTTTGTGAGTTTTACTAGAAATTGAGAAGTGCCTTCTGTCATTAATGCATCAGTTCTGGTCTGAGATGCAGGTTTTACTCCCAGCTCAGTGGGAACCACACGTGCCTTTTAGAAGAGGGAACTAAACACTACCTTCAGCATTTTGCAAGTGTGGCTCTGTATTTGTAATTGATTCCGGCGATAAAGGTCCGATTTCAAGGTAGGCTCGCCTGAGATAGACACAGCTCCGACTGAAGTCGTGAGGGCCGTCCCCTCGAGCAGTTCTGAGCTCCCACGGTGCAGCCGTCAGGGCTGCACCCGAGGTTAAGCAGCGAGCGCGTGCCTGTGTCCTGCTGCACCGTGCCTCTGTGCCTGGGGGTGCTCGCAGCCCCGGGAGCGGCCGAGGCTGCTCCTGCGGCGTGCCGCTGGGGTTCCTCGTGCCGCGGGCGCCCGCTGGGCTGGCTCCAGAGCCGTTGGGTTCGAGCCTTTCCAGCCTCGCCTGCTGGGCACGACCATTTTGTGCTACGCCCAGCTGTACGTTCTCCGTTAACCTGTCTGCTTACTGATCTCTCAAAAATATTACTCCAAAAATTCCGTTACTGCAGTGATACGTGGGTGTGCACATCCCAAGTCCCAAAAGTGGCCTGGGTGTTTTACAGTTCCAAACACACCTCCATGCAGTCTGCTTACCACGTAGCGCTTGCTGCTTGTGGGAAATGTTTGCCGACTTGGCCCCATCACTCCTGGGTGTAAACCAGCGTAAGAATTGCTTAGTATTTTGGAGAGGTAGCTTATAGGTATGACTACCTCTGCATACGCGTCACCTTAGCAAACGAGCACTCGTGTGCCCAAAGTATCGTAGTACTGTAATTTGCTGCACTGCACAGTTAATTTAAGTATTTATCCTTACATTCTCCATAAGTCCACAGAGTAGCAAGAACGAGCCAAGCCACAGAAAACCATCATTATTTTTTTCAAATCTTCTTTGTCCAAATTACCATGCACTTTCCCAAATAGATTACAGGGAAACTTTGTGTTGTAGAATCAGATCATTTCACGCATATCCTTCCTGGAGCCTCATAACACACGTAGTAAAGTACTGCAGCCAAACCTCAATATATACATATATAGCTAATATATGTATATACCATGTGAGCAATGCTGAAGTTACTTAATGCCACACGACGCAATGTGCATGCATGCCGAAAGTCTTAAGATCTGGCCCTTCATCTTCATTGACTGGTGTTGAAGGTCCTTGGTATGTCTCGACAGCACTACCCCTGATGCTTCTACACAGTTGGGTGCAACAGCCTGTCCTGCAGCAGTAGACAAAAATGGTATGAGAAGCTTCATTCCACCTGAAGCGCGTTTCTGTACAAGTTGGCAATGTGGCAGGGTTGCGTGAAGTTGGCAGGGGAGGAGAGGGCACAAAGGGTGGAGGAAACAAGACCAAGACCTGCAGGTGGTGTAGCTGAGAGTAAGCCTCTTCACGCCTCTTCCTGTGTGGATTAAGAGATCAACTAGTACCCGTTAGGAAGAAAAGGCTTTTCAAGTGCAGCAGCTGTTTGTGATCATACAAAGCAGTTCTGTGTCATATGCCCAAGCATGTCTTCCTGTACATGAACGCATCTACTTGCTCCCTCCAGCTGGACTTCCTTGTCCCGTTTGCATTGCAAGATCATACACAGCTCTCCTGGTATTTGTGTGCATTGTTGTTTTCCCTTGTTAAGGGCCTGACCTGCAAGGTCTGCTTAGGCTCCCTCGCACTGACATTAGTCTGTGTACCACACACCAGAGGGGTGCAAGACTGGGACCCAAAAATGAGGTGCAGAATATATGTTCTGTTATTTGTGCTGCTTGTAATCTACTGTGATTTACATTAAAAGAAAAAAAAAAAGGAAAATGAGTTGATGGGACACCTCCAGAGAGCCATGTAGTGAATTCTGTTTATGCAGACTAAGATTTTGAGAAGTGTTCCGCTGCTTCGGGCAGTCCTAGCTTCTCAGCCGATGAGCCGCGACGCCCCAGGCGGCTGTGCAGTGAGCACGCAGCCCGTCCCTGCGGTGGATTTTCACCCGCCATGAACATCCAGCTCAGGGCATCTTAGGGTTGGCACTCAGAAAACAAGACAAGGAAAGCAGTGAACACTTCACAAAATCAGACTGAAACCAGGCCGTTGTAGAATTTATCATTTTAAATGATACGCTGAAAGCACAGAATTTTGTGTAGGCCAACAAAAAGGGCTCTTTTCAATTACTGCACTGCATGACTTTTATAGATTTTAACTTCTCTTATTTCCTGAACGACCAATAATATTTGTATTTGTCAGTAGTACTTAACACAATGTCTTCCAGTTTTAAGTTGCTATTGTAGCACTTCAGTTGACTTTTAACTTATAGTTACAATATAAAATCCACCAACTCACAGCTGAACCTCACTTTTCCAAACTGTTATGTTCTGTAGCAAACTGCTGTGTCTGGGTTGGCTCATTGCACGTTATTCATTGTTTAAATTTTTTGCCTATAGATACCCATAATATCTGCCGAACATCTGACTAGCCACAAGTATGTTACACAGATGTAGACATTTTGTCATCAAACAGTAAGTTTCCAACGTGTTGTTGCTTGCAGTTTTCATACTTACTATGTGTGCATAATTTGTCTTTTTCAGGGAGAGCATGTTTTTATTTTCTTTCAAAGAAGGCTGATGAGGTATGGGTGGGGAAAGAGGCTGAGCTCCCACTGGCACAAATCTTTGAAAGGAGATCCCGTAGTTAGCAGCGACCACGCTAGCTAGCCTTTTGGCCCAGGTGTCGGTATTTGTTTGTATGTGCAGAAAGAACACGTTACACGTACGGATGTACTTCTGAATACTGAGGCTCTCTAATTAGAGCCTTACTTCTTGTTTACAAAGGGTGATGGCTCCAGCCACTAAAGTGAGCCGAGGGCTGGCAGGTCTAGGTGAGAGGTGGTTAAAGCTGAGCTCACTCTAGAAAGAGCTAATTTTAAATCTCCAAATTTGGGAAGCCAGCATCTGTGAAACTACAGGTTAGTCAGCAAGCTGAAGCCTGATTTCTTTTGAACACAGATTGTCAGAAAATGATGCGTTATGTATAGTATGTTTCTGGCGTAGGTTACATGGCAGAGAAAGGTCACAGAACGCTCAGGTTATGCTTGCATTGACTTGGGCTGAGCTGTGACTGCAGGCAGGGCACGTCAGCGTTGGTACTGTAGCCTTTCTTCCTGCAAAGCTTGAAGGTCAGTGTGCCTAAGCTTGAGAGATTTTTTTCCCCTGTATCTTCTTGCGAGTAAATTGTAGTTCCCAAACTCTCACTAATTTGCATGTTGTAATTAAGACCATCAGCAACACATCACCTCCTCTAGGATACCCTGTGATTTGTATTATCCTTCTCTCTCCTGTACTCCATTTCTGCTGTGTTTTTCATTGAATGGCTTGACCGTAATGGAATTGTTACTTAAGGTGAATATTAACCGATTTGCCACAGTGGGTTTATGATGATCATTATTCCTTTCAGCCGAGCATAAACGTTTTTTAACTGCTTAAGGGATCAGGTGGGATGCCTCTCCTCTGCAGTGTATGCTTGTTATCAAACTTCCCTCTGCAGACAGCTGGGAAGAAAAGAGCTCCTACTTTAGAGCCCATCCTGCAGTTCAGGAGGAATTCCTCTCTAGAGGTGTCTCCCGTGCAGGAGTCAGCAGAGACCAGAGAAATAGCTACCCCAGATGGGCGGTCAAGTAAGGAGGGCCCAGATTTCCAAAGCAGTGTAGGTGCCTCTCAAGTAGAGGCTGGGCTCCCATATTTTACAGAGGCAGAGGCAACAGGACCTGGGGAGAGAGAGGAGCACCTGGCTGCATGGGCAGCGCTCACGCAGCGTTTTTTGTGGGGATCTCTGCGTTCCAGGATCTGGGCTTTGGAGTCCACGAAACTCCCCCCAGATTCTGATCCAGTGGCTGTAGGCTCGGGAACGCCAGGAGGCCGGTTTATTGTGTGCTTTTATCACTGCATATTTTGTGTGTAAAGTGAGCTTTTGCAACAAGAGCATATTGAAGGCAAATCCTGAAGGTTTTTGGATGCAAACTTCCCCAGTATTGAGTGGCAGATTTCCCTTTCATTGCAAATACAAAGTTTGGGCTCATGTGGTGCTAAAAAAGATTCTGAAAGTGTTGAAAATGATTTATCTTTTTTCCTTTCCAGATCATAACTAAGGAGAAAAGGACAGTGTGTTTGGGTTGAGAAAAGGACAAGTTCATTAGCCATAATGTATATACCGTCAAGCAACACTCGGAAACTCCCTCAGCAGTAAGACATCCACACATTGCATGTTAACGAGATGAAACAAGAACTTGGAAATCCACTGCACACTGTTGCCTATATACTTTGTACATTTAATTGATATTTGTGCTGAGGTGATCTTATTGTCTAAAAACTACAACATCGTCTATCTTTTCTAGCACAGAAGTATGCATATGTATTTGAATATGCATATGTAGTCTATTTCCTACATAATCATGTATGTCACCTTGAAAAGACAGACTATGGTGTAACCATAAATCTATTATGTATTGGTACGTCTGTAGACCAAGATATAATTTTTTAAAGTAAGTTTATTTCTTTCAAGGTTTACAAATAACAAAGGTGCACCTTGTATTTAAAATTGCCATTATAGATGAGAGCGTGCATGCACAGTAATTTTTGTTTAAGAGTAATATTTTTAATGTAATAGATTGTAAGAAGTGGTAAGAGAGGTATCTGACAGAGATGAATGTGCCAAGCAAAACCACAACTGTGTATATTTTAAAGCACATCAATGGCTTTAAGTACCATGTTGTTAAGGATTCTCATGAAGTGCCATAGACTGTACATCAGATTAGAGTATTATTTCTGCAGTGTTATTTTCAGAACCACATTTTCACTTACTTTACTAGTATAATCAGTCAAAGGGCACCATTCTGTTTCAAAACCAAAGCTGTCTCAGAAATGGCCAATTACTCCTTACAGTAACATTAGACAGCACAAGAGAGATATTCTAGCCGTACAAATTAACCCATACTGGACATATATATAAACTATTTTAAGGCATTATAGTGTAATATTTATGCGTATTTTACTGTATAACATGATATATGAAAGGGAAAAGCCATTTCTGAGACACAGTAACACACGTTTGAGGAACTTATTTTGCTTCTATTTATAGCCTCTGTCGAAAGTCAAAAGGACTATAAATGCTTTGCAGAGATGGGTTTCACTTTTACTTCATCAAAGTCACGCATTAAATAGTGACTCTAAACAAAGACGAAAGAAGCACTGACATCAGATGCATGACAAACCAAAACATGAAAAAATGGAGATGTTAATTAGCATAGAAATTGGGTGGGTTAAATACTCGGGTGAGTTTTATATGTGACTTTTTTTGTTCAGATTAACTGCTTATAGCCTTAGAAAGCCTTTACAAAATAAAAACAAAAAAATAGATGTGCATTCAAGTTCTAAGAATGGATTCATCCAAAGGAATTCCTTTTTGTGGTTTGGATGTTGCAGCTAGTAAAGGATATTTTTGCTCTGTTCAGCAAAGTGCTGAAGTGGGGGCCAGGTCACTGGTAGCATAGCGTGGAGTGGAAGAAGCGCGAGTTCGGTTGTAGAACTCTCCATACTTCCAAGTTTACTGCAAGTTTTTATGCTTGAGAGAGATGCTTTATAGTATAAGAATGATGTGTTGATTTTACTGATTGTACTGTACATCTATTAAAGCCTTAGATTATTACATTACGGGTTAAAACCCATACCAATGTAATTTCAATCGTGTTAAGAAAGTATAGGTGACTTCACATGTTATTGTAGTTACTTAACATTATAGAATATTACTTATTTTTTTCTTGTTAAAAGTGTAGTTTTTATTTCTTACATTTATTAGATTGTTTTCATTTTCTATTACCAGTTGAATACCATTTCAGTTTATAGAATTTTGTTTTATTAGAGTTTACTGATGAATTTTTCAAAATACAAAAAAAAGTAGTTTTCTTCATAACATACTCAGTTTTGAATTTACATGTAGTGTCATATGAATATTCGTATTATTGTTGACTAAATGATTTATATTTTACTGATTTAATATTACAATGTAAGAATGTCAGTCATTGTTAGTTCTTGTCTAGTTTTCATTAAAAGAACAAAGATCTTTTATATGGATATCTTATAATTATATAATCATTGCTAAGTAAGAAGTTAAGTTGTTGCTATCGCAACAATCCTGGCAGACAATTGAGTAATATTTTGATGATTTATTTTGTTTGTAATTAGTTATTATGAGAAAATCTAGTTCCTAGATATTAGAATAAAATTTATTTTCTACTGTATCCATTTCAAATGTTAAAATATTGTTTAAATATTTTTTGAAATCCCTGAATATCAGGCCTTGTTATAAATAAGCTGCATAATCAATAGATCAAGGGACGTTTTGTGGATAATCCAAATATTCAAAGTTTACGTAACAAGAATTATAGTGTGTGTGTGCAAACTCTTGAGGGTTGATTATGCTGCAGTTTAGCATGTGGGAACGTATAGAGAGAAGGTTGACTTTTTGCACTTCTGTATATAGTCAAAAAAGAGAGAAACCTGTATAATAGTAAGATCTTATTTTGAATAAAAATGTCTATAATTACAAGGAGTTTTGTTAAGGCTAATAAAATGACAGGCTGAACAAAATTGCTTGCAAAAGTGGCACAGAGTTAGCACTCCATACCCCTTCAAAAAAGTTGCTTTGCTTTATGTGGACAGCTTGTAGTTTGCCAGGATTTTTTCAGCTGGAAAGATATGCCATCCTTCCAAGATCTCATGACTGACAAAAGCTCCACTGGTTCAAATCTGCCTGAAAATCATTAATAAAAAAAAAAGAGAAAAAAAAAAAGAAAAAAAAAGAAAAAAAAGCAGGTACTTCAAACCATCAAGGTGAAATCATGGATCAAATATTCCGTACATTATTCAAAAACTACTGCATGTTTAAAGTATCAAAAATATATTAAAGGTATATACTATTCAAACCAGTTTCTGACAATTTCAGTGGTTTATTGTTCACAAAAAAGATTCTTCAAAACAAATACTGACTTTCACAAAAAAAGTTAAATCATGAACAGGCAAACCAAACAGCACACCGTAGCTGTAGTTGTTATGTGATTATTTTTTATTGCTGTAGTGGTCCTGTTCTTTTAGCAGGTGAAAAAAAAAAAACCAACTATGAAATTTTACAGTTTTAATGGAAAGCATTCAAGAAGCCTTGTCATTATTTATGCCAAAGCTGGAAAGAAAAAGTGATCGGGCCATTCCTTTATCTGATCTCTCCAGTACTCATACTGAATAATGAATAAGTTGCACTTATTTGCAACCCCGCAACTTTCATCTGCTGAAAGGACAGATGTGCTTGGTTTTACTATTATGTAATCACAGACTTACTTTTTGCTTGTAGTTGCTCCAAATTATGTACTCTGTCCTGGGCTGCAATTTGTTTTTATGCTTATTTTATTATTACTGCTATAGTTGACCTTGCTGTATGGAAAAATAAAGTGAAATTGCCCTAATAAAAGTTCTCTTTCTCAATTATGTTTTTCTATATCAAGTTAAAAAGCCGCGCAGCCGGGCCCGACGTTAGAGGGAGCCCCATTACACCGCTTCCTTGCGCTCGTGCTGATAAATGACTCCTCTCATCGGAGTTGCGACTGAAAAACCCACAGGCTTAATTCAAAAAATTGACCTTGAGTGCGTGTCTTGACCTCTGGCACACCAGAAGAGCCGCTCCTCACAAAGGCTGCCCCGTCTCCGGTGTTCGGTGTTTGCAGAGCCGGGGAGCAGCTCGCGGAAGAGGCGTTCAGAGATCTGCTGCCGGCCTCATTCGCTCCTCGGCTCAACGCCCAGAGCCCTCGGTCTTAGGGCCGAGCACCCCGCTCAGCCCGGGGCTGCGGGGGGCCAGGCGCGAGGTCTGCTAAAGCCGCAGGAGGAAACCAAGCACAGCGACGGTTCAGGAACGCACCGGAGACAAAGGTACAGCCGTCCCCAAGAGCCCCGGGGCACGGGGAAGCATTCGTCGCCGTGCTCTCAGTCCCATGGAGCAGCCCCCTCCTGGGGGGCTCGCCCGTCACGGGGCTTAGCAGGCTGCCTGTGGCACGAATGGGAAATTGTCCGTCACAGGGAACGGCCGCCTTCAGATAGAGGAGGGGAAGTGTGACAGCTATGGGGTGGGAAAAGACAGGTGAAGCTCTTCTGGGAGCACACGGCTCGTGGCAGAGCGCTGCATGTTCGATGCCCCTTGGGGTGACGAGGGCTGGGGGGGCTCTCCCTTGCAGGGCCCTGCGAGGGCTGGGATGGGGGCAGACTGTCCGTCAGGTTTGGGGACGGAGAGATCAAAACCACTTTGACTGCTTCCACGTGCATTCAAGGACAAGTGAGGGCAGCGCTGGGAGGCACCTGTGGCACTTCCCAAAGGAGCTGAGTGCTCAGGAGGGCGCCCCTGGGGCTGGGGGCAGGGGCATGCAGGGGCCGGATGCGGGGCGTTTGGGAGATGGCCGGGGGTGCTGGGCCAGGAGGGAGGTGGGGTGCTGGTGCTGGAGAGCAGCATCTGCACGAGAAAAAGCATCTCGTCAGAACAGAACGACTTTCCCTTTGCTCGCCCCTCGGTGCAGCCATCAGCCCTAGGCCGCGGTGCCCCGGCGGCGCTGGCTGCCCAGCGCGGGCGCGTCCTGGCCGCGGGCTGTGGGGCTGCTCCTCCTGCAGGCGCGTAGCCCCGCGAGCAGCCCGGCCTGCCTCGTGGCCTTGGCACAGCACGGGGGGATTGCAAAACTCAGCTTAAGGAAAACAAAACCAAACCAAGCCAACCCTTCTGCAGAGCAGTGTTGCTAATTGCCTTGTCCGCCCACTTCTCGTTTTTCTCTTCTAAATGCATACCTCTAGTCCAGGAAAAGGAAGTTTGCATTTTCTACCTTCCTCTCAGGTATTGCTGGCTTTTAAACGCTTTATACTAAACGAGCTGTGTACCTTATTGTTAGTACTAACAGCACGCAGAGCCAGGGGGAACTCGTGCTGCAGCCGGCTGACCTGTGCTGAGGGGGGGCCCAGCCGAGCTGGTCGGCTTGGTAAGGTCACAGATAGGCCTCCGTGTCCTGCAGCTTGGTGCCATCCCTGTGCGGAAGAAAGGCAAGCACCAGGAGGAGATTTTCTTCTGCACGGGGTGCCCCGAGGGCCACCAGCGCCCCAGCGCCGTGCAGCAGCGCCGAGAGGTGCTGGCAGCGTGCAAAGGGCGCGCTGAGCCCGGGCGGGCTGGAGCTGTGCCGGGCTCCTGGGCCTGCAAGCTCCCAGCTTGCTCCCGCCTTCCGTGGCTGCTGAACTCACCGCAGTGCAAGTGCGAGAAGTGTTGCAATCATTAAAGGGAGCGTGAGGAGAGGCCTGGCTCGGTACCCAGCTCCCTCAGGCAGCGCTCTCGTTAGCGGAGGATAAAAACCGGCGTCAGCCACTGAGAGCCGCTGCGCTCCCGGCCTGCGGGGCTGGCCGCGCGGGGCACGGTGCCGCGAGCCGGCACGGGCAGCACCATCCGGCCCCGTGCAGGCAGCGGTGCCGAGCACCCGGGAACTGGCCAGGGTCTCTCCTGGGTTAGGAAAGCATCCCCCTCCCAGGGCTTCCCTTGGTTCTCTCCCAGGTTTGTTGCCCTGACGCCAGCTCCTCGGTAACTTCCCCAGCTGCCGGCTGCTCCCGGCCCCGAGGCCCAGGCCCCATCCTGCAGTGCTATCGCAGGCTGTCGCGTGTGATCCTGACCACCCACACCTCGCTTGTTTCTTAGCAAGGCTGCAAAATGGATGGTAGTGCAAAACAGGGAGAGTTCTTGGGAGCACAGCAATACCTTCTCACTTCTGCACTCGGGCAGCTCCTTGAACCTGCAGAGGGGTCTCTGCAAGCTGCCACCGATGCATTTTCTGCGCCATGCACACACACGAGCCCAGTGCTCGCTCCTGGGGCCGCAGCAGAGCGGGTCGGGGCGGAGTGGTGCCTGCAGGTACCAGGGCACCCCGGTGCGGTGTGTGCACCCGCCGTCGGTGCGTAGTGCTACCTCGGGCTGCTCTTCGAAGCACTTGGGCGAGGCTGGGGCAGCACCGCGGGGTTGGGTGTCCCTGCGCCCCCAGCCCAGCACCTGCTCACTGCCGCGGAAGTGGATGGAGAAGGGACTTGCTGCTGGGCCGGGGGGCACCGGGCGCTGCCGGAGCCCAGCCCAGTGTGTCTGGTGGTGGCCTCCTTGTGTCACAGCGCTCCAGAGGTGGTCTGGTCGAAGAGGGATGCAGGAGGTGCTTGTGAAGGTGGCTCTGAGTGTATCACGGGCCTGCCGGCACCCGCAGCACTCATCCAAGGGGGAAAATGTATTCGGTGTGTCATTCCAGCCACTGACAGCCAGCTCTGGCTGCAGCTCTTCCTGCATTAGTAATCTGGAGTGCAAAAAGCAGAATGATGTGAAAAGATTGTTGCTGCATGAAACCCGGTTCTGAACATCTGTGCTGGGTTGAAACTTTCCTCCGAAAATAGAGCTGCAGATACAGAACAGAAAGGAGCATGGAGGGGAGTTTGGGGGAACTAATCTGAATCTACCCTGCCTGATAAAGCTGGCTATGGGAGCTGCTTTGCTTCTCTCAGCATCCCCTCCTCAGGTCACTTAGACAATTAATTGCTCCATTAATTTCTCCTAAAACCAGGTATATTAATCCCTTTAGGTATATTAATCGCTTTAGCTGTATTCATGTGATAAAACAACCTTGTGCTGTTTGTGAACATGCATCATTAAAGCGTGGGGCAAGCCCCGGGGCTGTGTTTCACTTCTACCTGTGCTGTCCTGAACTCCGACCGGCTTTGCCAAGCGATCGCCGCGAGCTCCGCAGCCAGCAGCACCGCGGGCACCGGCTGCCTGCGGTGAGAGTGGAGCGACACCGACTGCCACCGCCCTGCGCACCGCTGAGCCGTGGCTCGCTCACAAGATCCCGTTCCGACAAGCCCTGTGCAGCGGCTCTGCGGATGCTGCCAGGGCCGCGTGGGCCGTGGCCGGGTGGAACCGAAGCGCCGTGCGCGTGGGACGCCCGCCGGCAGGAGCCCCGCGCCTCGCCAGCCGCCGCGGGGGCTGCAGCAGCTCGCCCGGTGCGGGTGCGTGCACGCACGCTGCCGAGGCAGGACGGCCCCTTGCTTTCCAGCAGGACTGGCACACTAAAAGCCAAGAGGCCTACAGGCTACAAGGAAATTACAGAGGCTGTAACGTGCCAGGATGGTAACGTGCCCGGCCATAGCGCTCCTCTTCAGTTGGTGCTGGTTTTCTGGTAGCTGCTGCAGTGGAATTTCCATTTAGTCTTCAATGAAATTATTTCTATTCATCTTTTGGTTGCAGCTTGGAGTGGCCTGTTTCAAGAGCTCCGTGCTTTCCCTGCAGCCTGTGCCTTAATGACATTTTATAGGGCCGACTCAGAAGCCGTCTGTTTGGGTTTAGTCTCGAGACTGGACAGCGAGCAGAGGAGGAAGCACAAATGTGCTGGAGCAGCGGGTGGCAGGCACTGCACGCGGGTGCAATGGTGGTGTGAAGCTCGTGTGGTGACAAAGCTCATGTGGGTGCCAGCCTGGTGGTGCCAGCGAGGTGCCCGGGGCCACCAGGCTGCCTGCAGCCGGGGGAGGGCTCCTGAGTGGCGCTGTTCGGGGAGCGGAGGCAGGAGCTGCCAAACCACGGCTGCCGGCACTTCGGCAGCCCTCGCCGGGTGCCCGCGCCCCGCAGGCAGCCACGTGCTGGGGCTGGCAGCGCTTGGCTCTTTGGCAGTGCTGTCCTCGGGCGCTTCCACCCCAAATCCTGCTTGTGCCAAAGAGGCTCCTTCAGCAGCCGTGCTTCCCACGAACCCACAGATTGCCCACAGGCAGAGAAGCAGCTGCACGGTGCGTGGGGAAGGTGACCCCCTCGCGGGGACGTGCGCCCACTCGTGCAGCACCGGGGCTGGGAGCACACAGCCCGGGGGAGCTCCGTGCTGCTGCAGGCAGAACGTGCTCCTGCTGGGCTGCGAGAGCTGCCTGGGGGCCTTCGGGGCTGTGGGGTGCCCCTGCCCCAGCAGCGCTCGGAGGGGCAGCAGCACCTCGGGGCGGCACCGCGAGCGCAGGGACCCGGCAGCTGAGTGCCATGGGCTGGTGAGTCAGGCGGCGATGGTGCCGATGAGTCAGTCATTAGCGAGCGCCGGGGCTTGAGCCAACTGCGGGCTCTCCGATGGCACCGCGGTGGGTGTGCAGATGGAGATGAACCAGCTGGAGGTGGGCAGCGCACCGGGACACTGCAGCGGCAGCAGCGATGCTGTCTGTCCTGACACTCTCACTTTACTGACAAAATGTCTAGATGCAAGTGACAAGAGAAATATTTACACGTATTCCTTAATGAGCAACCCTCGCTGGTGGGTGGAAGACCCCACTGAGGCAAGGTGAGGAGTTTGTATGGGGATGCAATGCACCCGGTGACGCTGGTGCTCCTGGAGCCACGCCTGCCCTGCCCGGGGCACCAGGGGCTCTGCAGGGGCTGCAACCGTCCTGCCACCATCCTGCCACTGTCCTGCCGCCATCCCGCTACTGTTTTGGTTTTTTTTTGTATTTTTTTGTTTTGATTTTCAGCGCATATTATCCATAAAGTCTGTAACTTACAGCGTTACCCTGTTCTCATTTTCCATAAGTTGAAACTGGGAGGCGTGCTGCCACCGGGAGGCTCTTCAGCATTCCCGCTCAGCCAACGCACGGAAAACCTCCTGGAGATGCAGCTAACACTCGGCGCATGTTGTAGAGAATTGCTTTGGTCTTTACTATTTATAAAGAAAATTCTGGAGCTCGACTTAAACATGCCAGCTTAAACTGCTTGGAGAAAAGCCAGAATTAGGAATTTATCACTTAAGTAGATAGGCGAGAGTAAGTGCATACATTAGGGAATTTGCCAAAACCATTTGAGAAAATGTTTGTTGTCGTTTACCTATTATATTCTTGCTAAGGGCACGCACTTCCTAGGATTTCTGAACACAGAAAATCTAATACAGCCTAAAACTGAACAGCTTTTAATTGCACCTACAGCTCTGTCCCTAAGTTCAATAACTGAGCGGGGAACTTGCAGATCAAGCAGCTTCATCATTTATCCGAAGTAACCCAGAAACGGGGCACAGCTTCCCTGGCCTTGGCAGAGGTGGCAGGGGCTGGAGCACAAGGGGCACGGATCCGCCTGCAGCTGCAGGTGGGCACGGCCCGGGCTGCCGGCGTGCGGTGCAGTGAGGTGCAAGGGGCTCGGGTGGCTCTGGGCACCTCTGCGCCCTCCCCTCCCCAGCGCTGGGGTTAAGGCCGCGCTGTGCCCGGCTGCCTGGCCCCGTCCCCGTCCGCAGGGCTGCCCCAGGCGGCCGGCAGGCCTTGCAGAGCTCAGCCACCCCCTCCCTCCCCAGCGCAGCTTCCTGCGCTCCAGCGTTGTGCCCCCGTCTGCTCACCTGCGGGCGCCCAGCAGCCGCCCCAGCGCCCGGCAGCCCGCAGCACCCCGGCTTTGGGCTGGCCCCAGCGCTGGCGGGGGCGCTGAGAGGCCTCCGGGCTCTGCCTCCCCCCGTCCTGCTCTTCAGCACTGCCTGTTGGCCTCCACTTTTTCTTTCGGCCTCCAGCTCTTTTCTTCATCCCCCGCTTTTTTCCAGCGTCCCACTCTTTTTCAGCCTCCCAGTCTTTTTTGGCCTTGCTTTTTTTTTTTTTTTTTCATCCTTCCATTTTCTTGGTCTTCACTTCTTTTGGCCTCCCCCTCTCAATGAGCCCCCTCCTCCCCTTCATTACCCACCACCTTTCTGGCCTCCCTCTCCCCTTTGGCCTTCCCCTGCTCGGGCTCCCCACTTTCAGCCTTCTCCCGCTCTTCTCTGGCCTCCCACACTTTATTGGCCTTTTTTCCAGAGAAGAAGCATGAAGCATTTTGAGCTGTAAATGAAAACCACTCATTCTTGCCTTTATTATTATTTTTTTATTATTTTTCTGAAGCCTTAAATCATTCCCTTCCTCTTTCCGTGGCTAACACTGAGCACTCCGGTTTGGCTGCAGGTCCATGCCCATGCCCCGTGGGCACAGAGCTGCAGCAGCACCCATGCACGTTCCCGTTGCTGTCTGTGGCCGGCATCTGCTCCCCTTGCACGCCCAACGGCCCCTGCCACCAGCCACCGGGCACCCGGCAGGCTCCAGGAAATGGCTCTCAGCTGCCAAATGCCTTGGCAGTCAGAAACAGAAAGGAAAAAAAAAAAAAAAAAGTATTTGCAGAGTGGGTGTAAGAAGTGCCGCTTTGTTTATCATGGGGAGAAACTGGGGCACAAGCCCTCCGTGCCAAGCCGCTGCTCGTTTCCCCGGGGCTTGGCGCTGCCGGTGTGCGGCAGGGAAGCCACGGGGCCTCGCGTCCTCCTGCCGAGGAGCAGCCACGGGGCCCTGCCGGCCCTTCCCTCCGAGAGCCGGTGCCAGGCACCTCCCGCAGGGCTGCCCAGAGGGGCTGCGCGGGGTGCTGGCTGCTGAGCACCCGTCAGCACCCCCGAGCTGTGCGCGGGTGCTGGCCCACGTGCTGCCTCGGCTCGGTGGCTGCCCGGGGCTCTGCAGCCTGCGCTTCCCACGTGGCTCGTGCCGCGGCGCAGGCTCCGTGCGTTTGTGCTCAGAGCTACCTCGGCGGCTGAACTTTAGCACCCAGCACGCTCAGACTGACCCGGGTTGTTTTCCTTTGGCGGGACCTCGGGTAGGCGAAAGGACCGGCTGTTGGCAAACGTGGATATTGGCCAGCCGTGTGAGGGAGCCTTCTGCGCGCTGACACTCGGCAATAAACGCCTTAATGACAATAACGAAGTGACCGCCGCGAGTCTCTGGTTGGTTAGTGTAAGTGCTGGAGCAGCCCGGGCAAACACGGCACCCATGCACCCGCTCACCTCCCTCGCTGTCACCCCGCCTGCCACCGTGTCCCAGGGCCACTGCACACGGGGACAGCTCGGTGTGCGAGGGGCCTGGCGTGCGAGGGGCCTGGCGTGCCTGCGCCCACCGGCAAAGCCATGGCTCGGCTTTGTCCCGGTCACTTCCCAGGCAGCAACCAGCCCCCCGCGCGTGCACGAGTCGAACACAACACTTGCTGCTGGCGAGCCCTGTGACTCACCGGTTGGTATATTGGGCAATCTCGTATTTCCCAATCTGTTTTCTTTCTCAGGAATTCAGTCTTTGCTCTGCTTTCAGGGCAGCCAAACCTAACCCAGCTGCCAGTCCGCACACGCACGCATCTCCCTGCCCAACAGATGCGGGCAGCACTTGGTCACCGGCAGCCGATGGCTTGCCGTTGACAGACCGGCAGGAGACCTGCTCCCCACGGCCCTTCGGCAGCCGGGGCGGCCTCGTGGCCCCCGCCAGCCCCCAGGGCTCAGAGCGAGCTCGGTGGGGGCTGCTGGGCGCTGCCGCGGGGCCAGCGCTGCCTCTTCGCCCGGCGGGCCGGGGCAGGACGGGGCTGGTGCCGTGCCTGGAGATGCCCCAACACGCGGGCGATGTCCCATGGGCAGCACCGAACATCAGAGAACGACAGATCCTCACTCTGCTTTTCACATGCCTCTCATGCATAATTTCATATTCAGCGCTAGGATGCAGGCCTGGCTAGTTCCCGGTTTATTTTCTGGCACTGTGCATTTCGCCCTGTCTCAGCAGCTCCCTGAGCTGCCCCTCTGGGTGCCCTGCTCCTGGTGCCAGCTCCCGCCCCCCGGCCCCGGCGCTGCCCGTGCCCCCTGCCCACAGACCCCACTCCCTGGCTGCCACCACAGGACACATCCCCCACCCACCTTTCGCTTGTCTCCTCTTTTTATTTCCAGCCCCTGACAATGATATGTAGTGCTGCAGTTTGAAGGTATCCACCAAGGGTGGCTGGTCATGCTTTCTTGTTTTTCGTTCGTAAATTCATCCCCCGTAGCTTAGATACCAATAATGGCACAAATCGAGGTGACACTTCAGCCTCTTGCTTTTCAAGTGGCATCAATTCAGGCCACTAAAGGGCAGGAATCAGTGAAGAATTTGGCACCTTGTTTCAAGCATGCTGTGACAGTCCTCCCAGCAAAACAGAATATTTATTAATTTTTAGTCCCCGATGCCTTACCCTTCTGAGATGAGTACTCATTCTGGAAAGAAATCTGTTAAACAAGGCACATGATTTTCTAGCAGCACCACTTGCAGTTCAGTTTTGAATGGGAACAGGAAGAAATGTGTCAACAATTTCGTGTCTCCTCATGTCTGAAAAGCAACGTACCTTGCCAAATTGGTAATGTGTTTCTGCGAGGCGCAGCGCCTGCCAAGCCCGTCCCCGCGCAGCACGCAGGAACATCTCGCGCCCTGTGCTCGGCGCACCCCGCGCCCGCTGCCCGCACCCACGGGCCCACAGGGCCCTGAGAGCCCCCGGAGCCACCGGCGGGGTCCCCGTGCCGTGTGTCCCCTGGTCAGCGCTGCGGGCGCTGGGTCATGCCCGCTCCCAGCGCCGAGGCGGGCCCAGCTGTCTCCCCGCGAGGCACGGGGTATCTGCGCAGCCTCCACGCGTGACGGCTTCGCACTTCGTAATTAATCGCATTGTTTCTGCGAGGAGGGCGCGTACCGGAGCGTGCCCAACGTCTCACAGGTCACTTGGTGGCAGTGCATATGTTGGGATGGGTTTAATTAGGGCTAAAGTATGGCCGTGTTCACACCTCTCTGCAGAAGAAGAGGGGGAGATGAGCATTAGCACCACGCTGGATGTCCCACCGGCGGCCCTGCGCCCTCCACGCTGCTCCAACACCTCTCACCGGGAAGCTGCTGGTGTTCGCCATCCACGTGTAACCAGCAGCAAGAGGAGCGTGGAGGTGGCCCCACCATGGGCATGGAGCCGGCTCGGCTGTGGCAGTGCCGTGCTCCCGCAGTGCAGGGCTGGATCCTGCGGGCACCGCGGGCCCTGCGGCGCCTGAGCCCCCGCAGGCATCGCCACTGTGTGCAGGCGCTCGATTGTCCTGACGGGCTTGGTCTGGGAATGTGCCTGCAAGGTTAGAAAGGATTTGTGGCAACTGTGGTGGGCTCCCGAGGTTCCCTGGCCGGTGGGGAACGGCCCCGGTGTCGTACAAGCCTTTAAACACACTACTCTGGTGGGCGACGCACTGTAATCAAAAAAAAAAAAAAAGATTGTTTGCAAATCATGTGGGGATTTGCTTTAATTAATTGTTGTTTTGTCAGATGTGTGCCGGGTCACAGAGGCTGCAGGAGCTGAGTTTATGTTTTAATTAGCCCGTGAGCTTCCCCCGCTGGAGGAGGACGGGCAGCACCTGCCGATGGGGCGGCTGTGGGGTGCTGGGCCCGGGCAGAGCTGGGGTGGCGCGGGGTGCAGGGGCACACGGGCTTCGTTCACTGTGGGTGTCGGGAAGGTAACGCACGGCACGAGCAGCCCCAGGCTGCCCGAGCGCGGGGCAGCCCCCCTGAGGTGACGGCCAGGTCCCCAGCTCTGCTCAGCACCCTCCGGACCCCGGGGTGCCGTAAGTGCCACCCTGCAGCAGCAGCAAGAAGGTGGTTTGCTCTTCTTCGTTGTGCAGAACTGCGCAGTAAATGCCAGAGCTCAGTCAGAGCTGCACTCCTGTAGCACGTTGGACATTAAATGCATGCAGAATCAATGTGATAAAATACAAAATAAAAATAAAAATAAAAAAAAATAAAAATAAAAATAAAAATAAAAATAAAAATAAAAATAAAAATAAAAATAAAAATAAAAATAAAAATAAAAATAAAAATAAAAATAAAAATAAAAAAAAATATGTGATACATTTTTCAGGGAAGAAGAGACCACCCTACTCGCTCTGCCCAAGAGGCTGGTGCTCTCCTAGCTGCTTGAAGGACATCTTAACTTTGGCATGGGAATGGCCTAACCGCCTGGGCCAGTTGTATTAAACCTGGCCTGGGAAGGAGCTGCTCTGATTATGTTTTTTTTTTTTTTTTTTTTTTTTTTTCCCCAGCTAGGCTGAATCCCAGCCTTGCCATCTCTTGTCAGGGACCACAGCTAGCACGGGAGTAAACACCATGTGATAGGAAAAATACTTGTAGATCATTCTGCAAAAACTGTACAGGTCTTTTTTTTTTTAAAAAAAAAAAAAAGTCATGAAAATTTTCAGTCTTTTAGAAAGAGGGTTAAATAAGGAAAATTCCGGAGATAATTCCGTTCCAGTCTGGAACGAAGTGGTGGATGGGAGGGCTTTTATTTCCTGTTGGTTTTGCTGATGATCCTAGGTTACTTTTATGGAGTAATATGGCATACTTTGTCTAGTCTTCCCTATTTACAGGAACATTTTGGCATGAAATGTTGTCAACATCTTGAAATGCTGCCATGTTCTAGCATTTTTTGTTTTAACACCATCCAATGTGAAAAAATTAATATTTTGACTCAACCTACTGAATAGCAAATCTGAATGCTGGAAATTCACAGCTCATTTCAAAATATGTCACAATTTCCCATGGAACAGAAATACCGAGTTTTTGACCAGCTCCGATTTTAATCATCAAATGTAACAGGTCTCTGAGGCGGAGCTGCCACGGGCCTGCAGCAGGCTGTCGGGATTTTCCCCACGCCTCCCTGCAGGTCCCCGGGGAGCGGCGGCAGCGAGGGCAGGGCTGCAGCCCCGGCACGGCTGCACCTGAGCGAGGAGCAGCAGCGCCGCGAGGGCCCCGTCCACCCCTGGGCGGCCGCAGAGAAAGCACCAGCGAGCAGCACAGAGGAGTGCTTCCTGCTGGACCTCGCCCTCGCGCTCCCTCTGGTTCCCTTATCTATCAGCTCCAACTAAAATTCAGAGCGCCGGCCGCTTTCCTGCCTTCCGTGCACCCGAGGAATCTGAGCAGCATTCCAGGAGGAGAAAGAGTCATCAGTTATTGAGCAGACATGTGTCCGGGGTCAGGGAGATAACTTAGCCGAGCAGATATGGCACTGTTTGCAAAGCTATTTGTGCAGAGCATCTGTTTCTCCAGAGCGGCAAACTGTGGAGGAAAGAGCATTTATAAATAAAAAGGTTATTAAATGTAAACAAAGGCTCTGGTGTGAATGGCCAAAAGTTCAGATAAAACAGGAACTTTTATGGACTGCTTTTCTCAGCCTCTGAGAACCAACTTGGATTTTTTTCTAGAGTAAAAACAGCTTTGTCCGCCCGTGAAACCTCCGGGGTCACCGTGCGTGCGCAGCTCAGCTCCCTGCTCCTGGTGCCGCCCACCCGGCACAACGCGGGAGCTGCGCACAGCGGCAGCGCCTGCAGCTCCCAGCCTGGGGCCTGGGGCCCTGCCAAGCCCTCGGCGGAGCAGAAACCCAGGGGTTGTGGCAGGGAGGGAAATGACTCCGAAATGTGGTTTTGGACTGTGGGAACCACAAGTGTACAGCCCGAACGGCATTTCTTACGTCACTGCGAGGATGGGCACATGCAGGTGTGGTTGCCAGCCACGCAGAGAGTAAAGCCCTTGGTTATTGTTTAAATAACAAAAATGATCTGCTATAAAATAAATAAAAAGCCCTATATGGATGTAAGCAAATTCCTTCACCTGGATTGCAGGGAGATCAAAGAGCAGCAAAGGACAAAGGCCCCCTTTCCTGCCAGGTTGCTTTGCCTTGCTGCTCGGCTCGCCCTGTGACTTCACGTTACAGGAGGGAGTTGTCTCTCCGGCAGCGAGAGCTGGCTGTTTTTCCACCGGCTGTAATCACAGGTCAGAGTGGTTTCAGGCGCGTAGCACAAAGCAGTTTCCGGCATTAATAATGCATTGTCAGGGCTGGTAGGCTCAGCAGATGAATGCTGCAGGTCCTGGAGGTGCTGAGGAGGGTGATGAGAGCACGGATGCAAAAGGCTCCCAGACACACGAGATAATGCCTATTTGCCTCACCAGTTAAACACCGCGTTTGTCTCTGAAACTGACCTCGTTAATCGGGTTCAGAAACCCCACGGTGCTGCCGTCCTGACCAGGCTGGCTGCCCTGGATGTCAGGCTCTTCCGTGTAAGTGAGGAGAAAATAACCGTAAGCCAGTTGTGGTCGGGCACAGCAGTCGCAGAGGCCTCCACACGCGGCGTGAAGCTGCTTCCTGCCCGCTGCGGCCCTGCCTCGCGCGGCAGCTCGAGTGCTCCGGGTGCTGCAGGGAGGAAGGGGGATCTCTTGCTCTCCAGAACGACTCGGGGGAGAGCCGCACCGCAGCCCGTGCTGCCGGCCGGGCCCTCCGGCCCTCTCCGGAGCTGGCAGCAGAGGCACCTGATGTCCAAGCACGGTCTCCAGAGAAAAAAAAATAACAAAGAATTTGGCTACACGTAACTTGAAGGACACCCAAGGATGATTTGAATGAGCTCTAACGCTGCTTGCGTGCCCTCAGAGTGGCCTTCCAGGTTCTCCTCCTCCTCCTCGAGTCGCTGCCCCGCTGAGGGGCTGGGAGCTGGGAGCTGCGCCCTGCTCGAGCCCCCGGCGCGTGGTGCTGCGGCTTTCCTCGGTGCACCCCCGCTGATGGACCTTGTTCTTCGTTTGCAGCTCTTAATTCTTGTGTAATAGAACAAATATTGGATGTTGAAGTGGCCCTCTACAAGAGGCCTAGCTCTTTTACAGCCCTTCTCATTTCTACATCTCTGTGTTCTGGGAGGACAGCTAATTCTGATTGTCCCTGTTTACCGAAGTGGGGCAAGTGACGTTCCTTGTGCCATGTCAAAGCGGGTCACGGCCAGAGGAGAGCACCAGCCTGCCCTTCAGCTGCCTCCTGCCCTCCCTCCAGCTACCCTGCCTCCACGTTTCTATCAGAAAAGCCCTGCATGGCCAACCACGCTGGAATTAGTTCTCCTTTTAAATGAACCATTCTAAAAAATTCATGAATCAAGATTGGAAGGCTTATTTTTCAGAAGAAGCCTCCCCTGCAGGAGGCGCAGGCCCTGATGCAAAAAAACCTCGATCCTCTCAGCATCCTGCAGCTGGCAAACTGCACGAATAACAAATAACAAAAACCCACCCGGGCCCAGGGTGAGCAGCCCCAGCGCTGTGCCGGCCCCCGCCCCGCACAGTCCCGCAGCGAGTGTGCAGAGCCGAGCGGGGCAGCGCCCACCACACTGGCTGCAGAGGACTGGCAGGCTTTTTCCCCACAATCAATAGCTGACTCGCGACTGTAATGCATGCACGAAAGTCTATCAAGTTTCTTCCTTTATGTAATGCTCAGCATTTTCTCTGCACCTTGGTATCTAGAAAAACTATTAGATACCTAATGCACCTCGCTACAGCAAGCAGCAATGCACCGGGGAATTCACGGAGGAACTCTGACATCGTTATCTTGGTAATCATGCTGCCGTGTTTCTTTGCTGTTCTGCAAAAACTAGGGCAGATAAGAGGCAGCCTTTCTAAGTTTTGGCTGGCTTTTCTGAGGTTATAGCCCTTTTACAACACGTTGCCAATGGAGAATGTTTGACTTAAATACAACTTTTTCCAGATTGCCCTAGAAAATATCATAGGCTCCTAATCTGTTTCTCTTTTGTTTTGAGTCTTAAAATGCTTTTTCTGATAAAGGATGCTATCATAAGAAAAAAAAAAAAATCCTCCAGAATTCATCTTGCCTAAGGGGTGAAGAAAAGCATGTAGTGGTTTGTTTTCATAGGAAAATCAGTCTTTGTTCAGAGGATGAATCAAACATGCAGAGACTTTGGCTTGGATGAGTTAATGGCGCATTTAGCAATAGTTTTATAACATGTGCATGATTTCTAATGAGCTACATTGCAAGAGGTGTCCAAAACTGTGATTTGCAAAAGTAGAACTGTATTTGGTGAGGAAGGTCTGCTTCGGTATCGGTACCGCCTACAGCCAGAAACTCGCTGCCTGGTCACAAGGGCTTGCACACGACTTCCAAGCAGGTATATACAGTACAAAGCATTGGCTGCCCTGGAAAAACTCCTGCATTTGCCTCAGGAGTGCTTCCCCCCAGTATTTGCCAGTTGCTGTGTGGCTACGTAGGGGCTGGGTCAGCGCATCCAGCGCTGCGGCTGGCGTGGAGGGGCTCAGCTGGCTCCGTGGCGCCACGTGAGATGTATTCCCGACTGGAAAACATCCTTTCTGCCCTCCTCTGTTCAAAACAGTCCTACTGTGAATGTAATACTTTTTCCACAGCTCTAGTAAATACAATAATAGGTCGCACATCCAAACCAGCTGCTCATTTATTTTTTTCAACTGCCTCTGAAAAATGCTTGTAATTAGGAAAAATCTATAACAAGAAGCACAAACAAATCGAAGTCTGTCATTAGCCAGAATGAGTCTGCTCTCTGCCTTAGCTATGGTTTTATTAAATTAGAATAATGAAGCAGAAGCTATACAAAGAAAAGCAAGCACTTTGGAAAGGTCTGAAAATATCTAGCCATCAGTTTAGAAAACACTTTCAAAATTAAACTTGAAGTTGTAAGCGTTTTAGCTTGTGCTGTTCTGAAACCTCCTTCCATAAGGCCACGGCAACCATGAAGTCCATACCACGTGAAACACCACGTGAAAGGCAAACAGAAGTACGTCTTCTGGCACGGCCTGGGTTTAAACCAGGGATGTCGAAGCTGCAGGGGAGGAAGGCGAGAGCCCAAGAAGCCACCCCCGGACAGAGGAAAGGGGCGAGCAGCCCCTGGAGTCTCAGTGCATGAGGGGCGCCGTGACCCGCTTCCCTGCCGCGGTTTCTGTGTATTTCTCTGTTCCAACGATCGCTTTCTCACATCCCTTTCTTTTAATAACTACCATATGGTATTTTCTCACTTTCAAAACCAAAACAAAAATGACCTTGCCGTTACGAGCTTCCCGAGCTGGCTGTGCCCCCGGCAAACCACTCCTTTCCCTGTCCCGCCACGTTCAGCTGCCGGGTTTCGCGCCCTGCATTTTGGCTGGGGCAGCCTCGCTCCTGGCCGCGGGGCTGGGGCTCTGCAGAGAAATCCTGGGCTGTATGAATGCGCTGAAAAATGTCCCTGCTGGAAAACCACGTCTGGTACAGGAGCACCTGGCACCCAGCGCCTGGGACAGCCGTGCTCGCGGGAGGAAGCTCCCGAAAGGAACGGCTGCTGTTGCTTCAGCCCCAGCCACAAGAAAAACCCCAAACCAGGCTAATTGAATATTCATCTTCTATGAACTCTATTAATTCTAGGCCTCATGTTCTGAAGAGCAAAATAGCTGCCGTAATTTCATTTCAAAATCTGAAGTAAATAACCACGAGCCTGTCATTTTTTCTGTGCTTTATTTTCACTGAAAGGAAGTTCATCTGCCTGCCTGGTTTCATTATGAAATGATCGGTGCAACCGCTAGAAGAACTTTTATTTATTTTTACATTTCTGACAAAAGCCTATTAACCCTAAGTGCCACAGCGAACACTGCCAACGATTCTTTGTCCCGATTTTAAACATCCTTTTAAAACCCAGCATTAATTTAAACAAGATAATATAAATTAAATTGTGTGATTTGGTGCACTTTAGTGTTCGCCTCTTCAAAGGCTCTGCCATTTTTTAAACAAGCCCCTAGGAGATGCACTTTAATATTAATCACTGCTAAAAAAAAAATCATTAAAAAAATAATAATTTTTTATGCACTGGAGGAGAGCACACCAGTGAAATTAAGTTCAAACAAGTAAATTTGGGAAGTGGCACGCAGGATGCCCGCAGTAGTGGGGCAGGTTGGCAGGGGCTCAGGAAAACAGGGGGGGCACTGAGGGCCGAGGTCCTGGCAGTGGCTGGGGGGCCCGTCGGCTCGGGTGCTGGGGCGGCCGCACCGACCGCCTCCCCCTCGTGCGTGCCGTCACCCCCAGGCCGCGCTCGCCCCCCGTGCGCTCAGCGGGGGTCGGCAGCTGGGAGCTGCCACTCGCAGCTGGGAGCCGTCAGGAGTAGTCGTGGTGCTTTCTACTTGCCTTGCTGGAGTCAGGAAGTCTTGGCATCCGGCTTTTTTCTCCCCACCCCTTGCCTTCTCAGCAATGTTTACCACAGCCAACATTGAAGAAAACTCGTCAAAGAAAAGTGGCCAGGTTTCAAATCCTTTTGGGGGCCTTCTGGGGATCTGCGTCACCTGAGCACGAATCCCTTTGGCTTCAGCCCTGAAGATGCTGCTCGTGCAAGACACGGAGGGATGCAGGGAACACAGCCGCCCGTTCTCTGCTGCGGCACCGGGGCTGGAGGCCAGCAGCCGGAGGGGCCGTGTGGTGCTGCCGTGCCCAGCCCCTCCGGCAGGCAGCCCCGCAGCCCCGGGACACCCCCAGGACCGCAGCACCGTGCTTACCGGTCATCGGTTACCACATCAGGCCTTCACACCTCGTATTTGGCCAAGGACTGAGGTTTAAACTGTCTCGGCCTCCAGGAGCACCAACGTCTTCGTGCTATGCTGCAGTTTTCTTCCTGTTGAGCAGAGTGCAGCAGGTGCTGCGGCACCGACCACCCGTCGGGTATCCCCCCACACACACTGTGTCAGATGGCCGCGCTCACACAGGCGCTGCCAGATCAGCTTCTGCCACAGCGCAGTGTAAACTTCCCTGACAAATCCTTCACTTTGCTAGCAAGCAGGAGCTGCTGCGTTACTGAGCAAATACATTTGCAGCTCTAATTCCCGGCTCCGTCCAGCTGATCACGCCGGTGCGCTCTGGCTCGTCGGCACGCTCCGGCCGCTCGCCCGCCCAGCCACGCCGACAGCCGAGCTGTGCAGGGGGAATCCATTAAATGCTGGGCCTGGAAATAGCTGACCCAGATAACTCGCACAGCAAGCTAGCCACCCCAGCACAGACGTGTCGCCTCGCCTTTCGAGAGAGGCTGCAAATCGATGGGTTTCCTCCCGCCCTGCCCTTCTGGTTGCCTCCCAAGGTCTGCCCGCAGAGCAGGGCGGCGGGCCCATGGAGGAACGCTCCTGACCCCCGTCCTGCTGCGCGGCGTCTTGGCGGCAGGGAACAGTGACACTAGCGAGCACTTTGGGCTGCCAACCCCAGTCTCTGTGCTCATGATCTGGGGCAGGATAGTATTGCTGGGGAAGCCCTGCCCGTGTGGTGCCAGGCTGTGCTCCTGGCGAGGGGACAGGCACACGGCACTCAGCGCTGGCCCAGCCTGGGGAGGGGCAGGGGGTCTCGGCCACCCACCCCATGCAGGCTGCTGCAGAGCGAGGCAGCGATGGATTCACCCCCGGCCCACGGGGCCCTAGGGCTGGCGGGGAGGAGGGAGCTGGCAGGGATGTGGCCGGGGGAGCGCCCTGCTCCTTCCACAGCACCTGGGCTTCCCGGGCCCTGTTCCACCCCGGATGAGGCTTATCTCTCTCGTCACCTCTATCTCGCCACCCCTACCTCATCACCTCTATCTCATCACCCTTTTCTCCTCACCCCTATCTCCTCACCTCTATCTCCTCCATCTCGTCACTCTCAGCAGGACTGCTGAGTGTCCTGGCAGCACGGCTCACCAGCACAGCGTCGGAGGCAGAGGAGCCACCGCTCCCCAGCCTGCGCTGCTCGTCAGACGGCCTGCCCCCGTCTAACACACCGTGCTGCTGCACGGCTCTCTGCACGGCTCTCTGCATTGCTCCAGGCAGCAGCAGTGAAGCGCTGCCGGCAGGGCTGCAAGCACAGAGGCTCCCGCGGGGCAGCAGAAGGCGACAGCCCCACGCCGTGCCCGAGAAGGCTTCCCCACACCCAGGGCATCCTCACCGCAGCCCCCGAGGGACCGGGAACCCCGGGGCAATGGGGCCGGGGGCTCCTGTTGCTGCGGGACTTTGCAAGTCGCGAGATTTCTGGGACAGGCTGCCAGCCACGTGTTCGCAGGCTTTTCTAGAACTGTGGCCAGTAATTAGACCAGGCAGTTTACATAGAATTAGTCCTGTTCAGTTAACCACAAAATTATGACTTCAGAGATTCGATCTCATTATTTGGCCAGTCAGCTTGGCAAGATGATCGCTATTCTCTCATTACACTACAAAAGCACTGAGCCTTTGCCCTGGCTGCTATTTTCTCTGCTGCAACCAGGAGCAGGGGGGATTTGGCACGGATCCTGCAGCAGGTTCTTTAGCCAAACACATGAAGCCTCATTAGCACCTGTAACAGGCAGGTATTTATTTCCATTAAGGCAGCTGGGGGTGCCTTCCTGCCAGGCACAGCACAAGCACACCGGGAGACAGCGTCCTGCTCGGCTGCGCAGAGAGCTCCTCTTGCCGCCTGGCATCTACTTGACTCCGTCTGCCAAAAGCCACGAGCGAGGCCGGCCCCAGGGCTCGGGACACCCGGTGTACTGGGGACGGGGCTGGGACAGGGCTGCCGTGGAAGGGGCAGAAGGTGCTGGAAGGGGCTGCAGAAGGCCGGCTGTGCAGGGCCCTGACCCCAACCCCCAGCACCGTCAGGCTGTAGGAAAATGGCATCATTTTTCCTCCCCCATATACTGGTGAAAGGGCTCAGGTGTGGGGCAGCTCCGTGTGCTGAAGCCATGCTGACCCCCCCAGTTTAACCCCACATGTGTGCTGTGCCGGCCAGCAGCGCCCCCAGCCCCGAGCCGGGCACCCCAGCACCACCCATCGGGCACTGCAGAGTTGTCCTCTGCCTCCCATCCCTGTCACAAGCCCGTCCTTCAGCCAGCACTCACATCTCCACAGCTTCCAGCACCCCCAAAAGCCCTACATGCCCCAAGCCCCACTGAACTGAACTCACTTTATTTTTGCTAAATAAGAACCAGCTCAGTGCCTGTACCGCTTGCCCACGGTGTCCGGACTCAGCGTCCCGCGTGCAGGCAGGCTGCCAGCGTGGAGGATGCAGCCCACGAGGGGAAACTGGGGACGCGGGGTGTGGTGGTGGGGGCAGAGCCTCGCCCGGCTGCGGCCGGGGCACGGGGCACGGCTGCAGCGTGAGCACCGGCTGGTGTCAGGCTGTGCACCGGGACCGTGCCGACCTACCGCCACTGTGGTTGCTTTATATAGACCTCTCTCTGTCTCCCACTGCCATTTTTTCTTCCTTTTCAGTGAATCAGGCTGCAGGAATTGTTTTCCCTGTCTTTGTCACCGTGACTCTCCTCGCTTGGAGATAAGGGGAAAAGCAGCCGGCAGCAACGCCCAGGCTGTCTCAGCGAAGGAGCGATCACCAGGAATAGTTCGCTCTTCTTCCCTCCTCTAGGCACTGCTGATTCAGGCCATCACTTGAAACCCGCGGCAGCACGGCAGCGGCAGGGCTGCACACCAAGGTGCCCTACAAGGCTGAAGCAGTTCGCGTTTACTGCTCGGTCACATCCCGATCGCTTCCTGTAAAACCACGCAGTTGTGGGGAGCAGACCTCTCATTTTCTCAATGTTCACCACTGTGTCACACAAAGACTTGGCAAAAATTGTGACGCTGTGTGCTGATACAGTTTCTTAAGGGTCACGGGTACAGGAAGAAAGAGGCGAGCAGGTGGGTGCAGACTGGGGGCACAGTCCAAGTCCCCCCAGCTCCAGAAGCAGCCGAGCCCTCGCTGCCCCGTCCCTAGCACAGGCACGAGGGCAGGAGTGTCCTGGGAGCAGCAGGATGGGGACAGGGCGTGCTGGGGGCACCCCAGGGCCCCGCAGGCTGGGGGTGCTGCTGCTGCCGGCCCCCAGCCCTCTCCTGAGGCCCCGGCAGCAAACGGCGCCGTGAGCCTGCCCCGGTGCGGCACAGACCCCGCCGTGGCCCTGGGAGGGTGGGTTGTCTGCCCGCACCCATCCGCCTTTGTTCTTGGCTTTATCATGTTAGGAATCAAAGTGGCAGATAGAAACGCTCACAGAGAGTTTTTTGCCTTTCTACGTACAGGCTCATTATGTTTTTAAGTCAGGGCTGATCTTCCCCCCATTAAATACGAGACATTAAAATCAATCATTAATAACTCTAAAAGGTTTGAGCAACAACAAACATACTCGTGTTTGAACACTAACAGAGGTATTTTTCCTTGATGACAGATTCTTTAGATAAATTCTAGAGATTATAAAACAGATTCTGTATTTCCAACTATTTTTCTCCAGTATATTTTTAGAATAGGCTCCTGAAATAAGCTTCTGAAGCTCCAATTTTGAAAGCCAAAGGTTAATCCCTTAAGAGCTCAATAAACACTCATTACGGGGAAGGAAAGCATTAGCGGGTGCAGGCAGGCAGGAGGGGACGAGCCTGCAGCAGGCAGCGGCTGCTGGCACTGCTGGCCATCGGCGGGCTGCAGCACGGCCGGGGGGAGCTGAGCTGCTCTTCGGGGGGAGAAAAGAGCCCCAAACTCACCGGGGGGGAAGGGAAGTCTGTTTGGTTTGCCTGAACCACCTCAGGGGAGCAGCTCACGGTTTGGACAACTCAGAGCCTCATTTATCTCCATCTCCTGGGCTCTCCACGGCCAACACCAGTTTCCTCTCCCCGGGCACCTCCCGAGCAAGGGGACAGCTCCTGCAATAAAGGCACAGCGGGCAGGAGGAGCGTGGAGCAAGGTGCTGCAGCTGCGTGAGGAGGGCAGAGGGGCACGCTGCCTGCTGGGCGGGCAGGGGGACGGACGTGCCCTGGGAACCGGCCCGCGAAGCGCGGGGAAGGGGATGCTCTGATGGGCGCTCAGATGAACCAGGTGCCACGAGACAGACCTGCTCGCAGGGTGCTGAGCGGGGCAAGGCTCCGCGCAGGGACCGCGCTCACGGCCTCTGCTCTGACACCAGCTCTTCGTTTCCTGATGGAGACGGGAAACCTGTCTGTTCTCACCCAGAACACCTCAGAATAGCTTGCTATTCGTGATTCTGATGTTTTTTCTACAGTCAAAGTGCCTACCATTTTTTAGTGACTCAGGTGGAAGCCAGGTGAGTGTATTTGTAGGCAGGATTTAAACAAGGGAGCTGGGGACTTGGTGACAGAAAAGCCCCTGCAGCCACCACTTCCTACCGCAACTGCGGTGCTCCAGCTTTTGTAGCTTAATCCGAAGCTGTGGCTTCAGCAACTGTACATGAAATTAGAAATGGCCTTAGTAATGATTGCCAGGGAATTCATCACCAGCAAGCCCTGAGTTTCTGTGATTCTGTGGTTCTGAGTTGGCATTTCTTTTTCCTGATGCGCAGGAGGGGCAGCTGAGCCCTTCCAGGCCATTAGAGGCGACTGCGACCCACACAGCTGGGGACAAAGGAGCCGGGTGGCCGTGTCGGAGGAGCAGCGCTCGGAGAAGGAGGCTGGAGCGGCTGCGAGAGGTGGAGAATGGCAGGATAACGAGAACGGCAACAATAGCTGGAGGAGGGATGAAAGAGGGCTTGCCAGCCGAGGCGTCGGAGCAGATTTACTGCTCAGGGTGCTCCGGTCCTGATCAGCTTCAAACCTGTCACGAGAGAGTCCAAAAAGAGAGACTTCTAACACTTAGTTTGAACTCCTGACACTTCTTTGTCATTACCATGCTTTCACATATTCCCAAAATAAAATGAAATAGCATTTCATTTTAATGGCATCAAGAAGGCTAAAAATGCCCGAATTCCATGATGCAGCAGCACTGAGCCGAATAATTTAGTTTCCATTTCCATGACTGCTATTTTTGAGGCCCTTCCTTCCCCAGGTTAAGCCCTTTGGACAAGACCATGAGGGGTGCAGGAAGGAGCCTGCAGGGGGCCCCGCTCCCGGGGGAGCCTCCCTCTCTCTAGATCGACTAATTTAGAACTGATCAGGAAAGAAAACGTGGGCACAAAATAAAAAAAGCTGGTGGATGAAAGCTCAGAAGGGCTTCGTTGTGTAATTTTCACACCAGCAGCAAGAGTTCACCTGCGCTTCTTTTAAATTGCTGTTGTTGCTCCCTCCAATCCATAGACAATGCACTAGATTTTCACCAACCATATTATTATTAGTCTCTGATTTTTCAGTCTTAGCTTTTACAAAATTCTTCCAGATCAGCTTCAAAATCTTCTTTCCGGTGTTTCATACACAGTGGGAAAGTTTGGCATCTGAAAATTTCTTCTGATTTTAGTACTCCTATAATTTTAATGTTGATAAAAATTATTTTAATCAAATAAATGACCTGATCCAAATACCATATAGAAATGTCAAGAAACAATTTTGCCTACATTTAAATGGGTTTATAAGGAAATACTAAAAGGGAAACTTGACTGAAAATCCAATATTATCATATTTTCTAACATCTGCTAAACATTAGCAGATGATGTTTACCATTGCCTTGATTTGCCAGCAACGCAATTACAGGTATTTGCTAAATAATGTTTGCCTCCCTCTGTTCCGGAGCTGGTACCGGTGCCTTGTTGTACCCTTAACACACACACACCTCCGGCAGGCAGAGCAGAGCTGAAAGTTGCTCGGGGGTAAGAGGTGAGGACATGTGCAAAAGCTAGCTCCGGAAAACCAGAGCCAGTTCTCGCAGCAGAGCCAGGGTGGGAGGTGCAGGGGCTCGGCTGCAGCAGCAGCATGGCTGCGGGGGTGCACGGCGCTCTGGGGGAGCCAGCGGAGCCGAGCAGGGCTGGAAGGAGGCAGCAGGCGCCCAAGGGACCCTGCTGCCCCCCCGGGCTGCCCCTGCAGCGGGGACACCCGCCCTCGTGCCCCACCGGGACACGCTCGCAGGGCGCTTCGTGCAGCACCTCAGAGCGAGTGCCACGTTCATTCCCCTCGGCACGTGAGGTAGCAAGTACTTAATTCTAATACTTAATTTTGTGATCTTCACTGTTTCCTGCCTGTTTGTCTTACGGCCATTTGAGAAAACTGCGTAATGCGAGTGTTTACGCACTATTAAACCTCAGTAGAATTGTCTCTCTTGGCTGGTAGCTGAACAAAAGATCTTTTCTATTGAGAATAGTAATTTCAATTTAAAATGGCAATATAGGAAGCAGACAAGATGCTCCCTGCTGTAATTAGAACAAGTTCTCCAGCACACTTTGTTATCTTTAGACTCCGGAAGTGTAGCAGTTCAACTAGGACTAATAAGTCACTTCCACTAACTCCATTTATTGCCGGGCTGGAATCGCAGGGGTATCGCAGCAGCAGTGCTGAACGGAAACTATTTGCATTTTCTGAAATACAGAAGGCACTCCAGCGCGGCAGTTTAGTTGTTTTTTTTGTTTATAATATTAAGAAGGTTTAGTTGGCTTATAACGTTACTAAAGGCGATGAGGGAGAAGAAAAGACGTATAATTCATCTGTGTGGGAATATATGAAAGTCATATTGGGTGTCCATTGGGCCTTATGATAAAGCACTCTGATTTCTCTTGCTTTCCTTTCATGACGTACCCATTATTGATTATAAAATTCTGATCTATAGATCACAGGATTATAATCTATCTATAATCTAATCATAAATATAAAATTATAATCCTTCATGCTCAACACTGTGTCATTCTGTCTTCCAAAGTTCACCCACTGTTGGGACTCTGCAGCTCCTTGGGGCTTACGTTCTGCTGTGTGCATCTCTCGCTAATTAGCCCGTGAACAGCTTTTGTTTTCAAGACAGCAAAATGTCAGTTCAGATATTAAAAATGCACACAGGCGCACACTCCTCTCGCTGGGGCGGGGGAGAGGAGCTTCCGAGCCTGAGCAGCACGCGCTGGAGTGCATCTCCTCCAGGACCCTGCGACCGCGGGATTTTGTCACCCCCTGGGTAGGGGACCGAGCCCCCAGGAGCAGCAGTAAGGACCGCGACTTCTGATCCACAGGGACAGCAAGCACGGAGGGCAGAGCAGCAGCGAAGCAGAGATGTTGGCAAAAGCACCAGCTGAGCTTCGGGAACGGCTTCTGCTGGCAGTTTCTGTGAGCGGGGCGGCAGCTCAGCTAAGGCTCGCTTTCAGCCAGCAGTGCATGTCATATCTGCAGCAGACATGCCTGAAAATCCTTATCAGCTCTTGAACTGCCATTTCCCAGGTTTCCTTTCCAAGGAAGGGCACACAAAGGCAGCCGAGGCTTGCAGAGGTGAGCAGGGCCCGTGGCCGTGCCAGGGCTCGGCTGGGGCCGCAGCAGTGCGGGGTCGGGGTCTGTGCCGCCCGCTGCCCCTGCCCCAGCTTCTCAGGGCACCTCGCTCGTGTGCTGCGTCCGGCTGGCTGCTGCCCTGCTCTGCTCAGGGGGAGCTGGGGCTGGAACCGCACCGGAGCACAGAAACCCGCCGTGTCAGCCCTCCAGGGGTGGGAAAGGGAGCGCTAGGCACCTCTTGTGGGAGATCTTACAAGCCTCTCTGAAGTGAGCCTGCAAAATCCGTGACTCCAGAAATAATTAGGGTTTGAAGTACTTCAGAGATGCACACACACGGCGTTTTCAGACAGGCGCCTGGCCCACGTTGCCCGGTGTGAAGGAGCGTGCTGCGGTGGGCCAGGAGAGGCGCCGGGCTGCCCACAGCACGCGGGTCCCGCTGGTGGTGCTGTGCCAGGGCACGGAGGGACAGCCGCCACCCGCAGCGGGCACAGCCTGCTTCGCCGTGCTCCTGCTGCGCCGCGCTCACCCTGCGCTCACCGCACCCGGTGTGCACGGGCAGGGCTCCACTTCAGCGCCTGCTGCCATGGTCAGAACTGCTTTTGTCTTCAGTGCCACAGGCATGTCTGTCCCGTACACCACTTCCTTGTCAGCCTCCAGCCTTCTGCCTCAGTTGCTAATGGCCACACGTTCCTGTAGGAGGGCAGCAGGAATTGCTCACACTCAGCACAAAAGCAACTTTCCCCATACCTATCTGCTCACCCCCAAATTTTCCAAATACATTCACTCACAAGTTCAGGCCACACCTGGGCATTTTCAGCGTGCGAAGCTAGAGCTGGCAGGAAACAAGAGATGGTGTAAATAGCCATTGCTAACAGTCTGTTTTCTATGTGTTTTAAAGTATTTTTAGATAGACAAGGATGAGCTTCCCTTTTTTTGTACGAAGACGCATTTGCCTGAATCCTTTAAGCCAAAATTTCCCAAGCTCTCAGCTGTGTGCGGGCGGCCGCTCAGAAGTACAGCAGGTAAGGGGAGCCATTAACACGGAGACAAAAAATACCAACTGGCAAGCACGTCACGCACCCAGGCGGTATGTAGGGCCAGGGACGGCTCAGCCTTCGGGCAGCGCCTGCCGTGGCGGCGGGGCACACACCGTGCGTGGGGCTGCCCCCAGGCAAAGCCGCCCCCGGTGGCTGCCCCCTCAGGACTGCATTTGGCACCCGCAGCCGGGCACCACTCGGCCCCTGCCGAGGCAGCGAGGGGGGGCTGCATCCCCAGAGGGTCTCAGGGATGGTGGGGGCTTCCTCCTCGGGCAGGGTGAGCGGGCGCTGGCAGCCCCCCGGTGCCTGTCCTCACCCGCCCCGCACGAGGGGACGTACCTGTGTGTATCCGCACGCACGTTTACCTCCGCCGCAAGAAGGCATTGCAGTGATCTTTTATGGATCTCAGTCTGAGGCTGGTTCGGGTCCATTTTTCTTACTGGCACACTGAAATATCGAAATCTGTGCCTAAGTTTTGCTAACCAAAACCAACAGGTAGCAACAGCTGGATTTATGTCCAGCCCGTTCCCTTCGCACACCCACACACTGCTATAGTTCAGCATTAATTGGGCTGACTGGGAATTTCCATTTGCTCGCTAGCGTGCTTTCTTCTCTCGTTAGGGATACATCATCCCTTTGAGTTAAATCAGCTGTTAAAAGAACAAAACATTCAGTTTAATGGAAATCAGTGGTATAAAATCCTAGATTTTGCAGAAAGTGCGTTAAGAGGCAAAGCTGGAATGAATTCAGCTTCAGCTATACCAGCTAGAAACCTATTCAGCTACAAAAGCATATGCTGGAGTTATGGAGGAAAAGGTGCTAATGTAACATGTTTTATGGTTGTGCTCCAAAATAAGAACAGATTAGTGATACAAGCAGGAAGACGCTAATTTGCTGGCTGCAGATGAAGTCATGTAACAGTATGGCTGCTGAAAAATATGCCTTTTTCTTTACTCATTTAAGAGCTTGGACCTTTAACTGTTGAAGCACTGCAGTCAGGATGTGCACGCTTACACCAGTACGTGAGATTTCCACTCCCAGCACTGCCAGGCTCTGAAGGCAGGTGCCGAAACGTGGGCTGGGGATGAAGCAGGAGGGACAGCGGCTGCCCAGGGCAGCGGCAGTGTCCTCGGCAGTGCCCGCCCTCCAGACAAGCAGCTGAAAAATGAGGGGGCGCTCAAGAAAACGTGAGAGGGATGAGGCCAGTATCTTGGAAAATCCTGCCCTGGCATAGAAAAGACACTGCAGATTCTCAGACCAGATTGTAAATGTGAGCTTGGAGTCTTCAGTAATGGATGAACTGAGCTGTAGCCGAGTGGTGTGAAGCATCACGACTGGTGGAGATTCCCTTTGACCTTCAGGTTATTTATATTTTATATTCTTCCTTAACATGCCTACCAGTCCTACAAGAACATCACACCAGCGGAGGTGCCACCTCTCTGCACAGCCGTGACTTCGTGCTGGAGCTGGAAACCTGGCGTCGGTGTAACCGCTGCCCTGGGTGCCCAGGCAGACCGGGACACGCGAGCACGCGCTGCTGCCTGCTCCTGATCACCCCCACGCTGGTGACTTCGTGGTTCTCAGGGTCTCGTGTGAATGAACCACGGCCCTTTTCACAGCTCTGCTCACAAGCCTTATCCAAGAGAAGACTGAGAAGTACTTGGATCATGTCTCTAAGCACCCCACAAGAACAAATGCTGGGCTCCTTGGGGCACACCAGCACGGACACAGGGGCTGGGGGTGCAGCGGGCAGGCACCAGCAGCTGCCCCCGCCCCGGTTAGCATCCATCGGGCAGCGCTCCGGCACTGACCTCTCGGCTCCGCCGCTTGGCTTTCCGGCGCTGCTCAGCTCACAGCAGCAAGCAGGCTGCAGATCGTGGTGCGTGTTTACTGATGCTATCAGTGCTGCTTCAGCATGACTCAAAATGTTCTCAAGACAGAATTCGAGAGCTGCCAAAAGAAGTGAGGCGTTAGCAATGGGCCTAACAAAATCGCTAATGAAATAACAATTGCAAAGCGAAAGATAAACTGAAGGACCTCTTGTGCGCTAACAGCATTGCTTTGTTTGTTCATTTTATTTTTTTACACGATAATCCAGGTCCTTTATTCAAATAAACGCTGGTTTTGGCCATGCAGCTGATTCTCCGGGGAGCAAGATGATGTTTTTATAAACGAGCACTGTGGGCTTGGTACTGTTATACTGTGCTCCTCGCATGTCTGCTCTGTGGGCTGGGCGCTTTCTCTTGCGGCAATGCTGTGGCTGAGGAGTAATTTTTGTTAGCACTTTAAAATCCTAGAGGGCACCACTGAACAGCTTAGCAAACTGGACTTTTTTTTTTTTTTACAATCCATGCTTTACAGGTGCTGCTGTCCTTGTCTCAGTCCCTCACTGGCTTTCCTTTCTCTTCGTATTCAATTGTATTAAAACTAAAACGCATCTTCACAGTAAATGTGCAGCTAGTGGATGAGTACAAAAAGGAAAAAATGAATATACAGGAAGAAAAGGTCTTACTATTACAAAATCTAAGAAGTTGCTTCAAAGCCGTAGTCTGCGTAACTTGGCCCCCAGTAAATGCCAAGTTGGCGACTCCATCTGCAGCCACTTGCATATTCCGACAGGGGCACAATGCGCAGCTGATTTCCCAATTAAGCTCTCTCGACAAAGTAGTTTTATAATTCAGGCAGACTCAAAAGTTTGAGACAGGAATGCATATTCATGAGGCACTAACAGCCCTCCGTCTAAGGCGCAGCTTTCAGCTGAGCGCAGGCACCGGCTCGAGGCGCCGCTCGCCGCCCGCCGGCGGAGGGCTGCAGCCGGCAGGTTGCCACCGGCCGGGCCCCCCCCGCCCGGGGGGGCTCCAAGGAGCCGCTGCCCCCCGCAGCAGCGAGCACCGGGGGCTCGGCGGGGCCGGGCCCACCCGCGATCGTGTCCCGCGTGGGTGGGCGGCGGGAGGCGTGCGGGGGGGGGGTCTGTGTGCCCGGAGGGGGGTCTGTCTTCCCCGGGGGGGTTTGTCTGCCCCGGGGGGCTCTGTCTGCCCGGGGGGGTCTGTCTGCCCGGGGGGGTCTGTCTGCCCCGGGGGGGTCTGTCTGCCCGGGGGGGTCTGTCTGCCCCGGGGGGGTCTGTCTGCCCGGGGGGGTCTGTCTGCCCCGGGGAGGGGGCTGTCTGCCCCGGGGGGGTCTGTCTGCCCGGGGGGGTCTGTCTGCCCCGGGGGGGTCTGTCTGCCCCGGGGGGGTCTGTCTGCCCGGGGGGGTCTGTCTGCCCCGGGGGGGTCTGTCTGCCCGGGGGGGTCTGTCTGCCCCGGGGGGGTCTGTCTGCCCCGGGGGGGTCTGTCTGCCCGGGGGGGTCTGTCTGCCCCGGGGGGGTCTGTCTGCCCGGGGGGGTCTGTCTGCCCCGGGGAGGGGGCTGTCTGCCCGGGGGGGGGCTGTCTGCCCGGGGGGGTCTGTCTGCCCCGGGGAGGGGGCTGTCTGCCCGGGGGGGGGCTGTCTGCCCCGGGGGGCTCTGTCTGCCCCGGGGGGGTCTGTCTGCCCGAGGGGAGGGTCCCCGGGCGGCCCCGGCCCCGGCAGGGCGAGGGCGGGGAGCGGCCCCCAGCGCCGCCCGGCTGCGGGCGAGGGCGGTGCGGGGGGCGGGCGGCGCGCCCCTGGGCAGAGCCGGCGCCGGGAGCCGGCCCCCCCCGGCCCCCGCCCGCCCCCGCCCGCGGCCGGCGCGGAGCCTCCCGCGGCACCGGGGCCGCGGCCGCGCTCCCCGCGGCGGCGCCACGCAGGGGCCGTCCCGCGGCACCCGGCCGCCCGCCAGCAGCCCCGGCAGCCCCGGCCCCGCCACGGGACCGGCCCGGCCATGGCAGCCGCGGGCGGGACGCCGCGCCCCGGCCGAGAGCGGAGCCGAGCGGGAGGCAGGTGGGGGCGCGGGGGGCGGCGGGGGGCGAGGGCGGCGGCTGCCCGGGGGCTGCGGGGGGGAGCGGAGCGGGGCGGAGGAGCGCGGGCGGAGCGGCGGTGCCCCCGTCCCCCGGTGGCCCCCGGCGGCCCCCACCGCGGCACCGCCGCCCGGAGCTGCGCCGCGTCCCGGGGCAGCCGCCGCCGCGCTGCGGAGCTCGCTCTGCGCGTCCCGTCCCGTCCCGTCCAGCCCCGCCGTGCCGAGCCGTGCCGTGCCGTGCCGAGCCCATCCGAGCCGTGCCGAGCCCATCCGAGCCGAGCCGTGCCGGGCAGGGGGCGCCCCCCGGGAGGGGCGCGGAGCCCAGCGCCCAGCCGCACGCGGGGGCTCCGGCACCGGGAGCGCTGGGAAGGCGGCCCGGCAGCCCGTGCACCCCGTCAGGCTCCCTTTGCGCTTGTGTCGCTGTCTTTCAGATGCGCCGCTGGCCCTGTAGAGACTTTGCTGCTTCACCTCAGGCTTATGTGACCCTGCTGGAAAGATCATGACCGAAGCCCTCATCTCTGCTGCTTTGAATGGAACTGAACCCAACCTGTTGTCCGGCAGCGGCTGGTCGGCGGGAAATGCCACCACCAAGTGCTCCCTGACCAAAACCGGCTTCCAGTTCTACTACCTGCCCACCGTCTACATTCTAGTCTTTATCACTGGATTTTTGGGAAACAGCGTGGCGATCTGGATGTTTGTCTTCCACATGAGGCCTTGGAGCGGCATCTCAGTTTACATGTTCAACCTGGCGTTGGCCGACTTCTTGTATGTCTTGACGCTGCCCGCCCTCATCTTCTACTACTTCAATAAAACCGACTGGATCTTCGGGGATATCATGTGCAAACTGCAGAGGTTCATTTTCCACGTGAACCTCTATGGCAGTATTTTGTTTCTAACATGCATCAGCGTGCACAGGTACACGGGTGTCGTGCACCCGCTGAAGTCGCTGGGGAGGCTGAAGAAGAAGAACGCCGTTTACATCAGCAGCCTGGTCTGGGTCATCGTGGTGGCTGTGATTTCGCCGATACTCTTCTACTCGGGAACGGGGATAAGGAGAAATAAAACCATTACGTGCTACGACACCACGACCGATGATTACCTGAGAAGTTACTTCATTTACAGCATGTGCACCACGGTGTTTATGTTCTGCATCCCGTTCATAGTGATTCTTGGCTGTTACGGACTAATTGTGAAAGCTTTGATTTACAAAGATTTGGACAACTCTCCTCTTAGGAGGAAGTCGATTTACCTGGTTATTATTGTGTTGACAGTCTTTGCTGTGTCGTATCTTCCCTTCCACGTGATGAAGACCTTAAATCTAAGAGCCAGAGTGGATTTTCAGACTCCACAAATGTGTGCCTTCAACGATAAGGTGTATGCCACTTACCAAGTGACGAGGGGTCTGGCCAGCCTCAACAGCTGCGTAGACCCCATTCTTTATTTCCTGGCAGGTGACACCTTTCGAAGGCGGCTTTCCAGGGCAACCAGGAAATCATCCAGAAGAAGTGAACACAATGTGCAGTCCAAAAGTGAGGAAATGACTCTCAATATTTTATCAGAGTATAAGCAGAATGGAGATACGAGTTTGTGAATTAATGCAAAAGATTTGGGAACGGTTTGCAAAAATCCTCCACTTTGACAGAGTAGGGCACGATAGTGCTGCAAGTGTGCGAGGAAAATTTATCAGTCTCTCAAACTCATTTTAGATAAAGCCTCTTTTTCTGATCTTAGAAAAAACTTAACAAAGTAAGTGGAAGAACTTTAATCTTAATGGAGAATAACATGTCAAAATTCAGCTTTCCTTCTCCTTACAACGTTCTCGTTTCTTTCTGACTTGTGTCAGATAAAGTAAAATGAAGTAAATCCCCTAAAGGAAGAAAGCAATCAAAGTGCTTCTGTTTCAATGACTTAGTCTCCCACATTCAAAGCGATCTTCATTAGCCTCCCTTTAAAAATAGGAAATAAAAGTAAGAAAGAGCAGTATCTTCTCTTCTGATGCTCAGTCCACATACCGAGCCTCGGTGCTGCCCTTTCACTCGCTTGCCATTGTAAACAAGTGTGTAAATCAAGGTCCTGGTGCGGCTGTCACACCTTTACGGTTTCATTATTTCTTCATCTACTTCTAGTGTTGATAATTATTTGGTAGTTTGGTAACGTTTATGATTCAGTCTTCGAATGCCAGCGTGTTACAAAAGATAGGCTTACCGACGTGTGTGCATGATTATGCTTTCAGTTCACGGCGGCCGCTCGTGGCAGACGCGGAACCCGCAGCAGACCGCCGCGCGGGCGGATGGGTGGCTCTGGGAGCTGGTGCGGGCACCTGCCTCGCACCCGCGGGCAGCGGTGTGCTTCGTGAGCTGCTGCTGGTGCACGGGTGGGCGCGGAGGGGCCGGCGGCCTGATCCTGCCTGGCGGGGGCCATGCGCTGCAGCCCCCGCCCTTGGCCACCGATGGTGGCGGTCGTCCTGCAGGTCTTTACGGGTAGAGCGCCGGGAACGCGTCTGCTGAGACTGGCTGTGCCTTGTAGAGGAGTGGAACTACGTTATCTGAGTTACCTGCATTTTCTTTTGGTGCAAGAGTATTTCTGTTCCTGGCAATCTTTACAGAGAACATGAAAGTTGTTTCCCAAGAATATAACTATAAAAAACGATATATATATGGTTTATATTATATATATGTATAAATAATTGGGAAGGAATTAATTTTTTGGTATTGTGACAAATTACTGTATTAACAAGATGTTGCAATATACTACAGACTAAATCCACCCGTTTATTGTATATCTTCTCCAAATGTGGAATAGGTCATCTAAAATTAGTCAAGCTGAAATGTTGTGTAATACAAGAGCTAGTGATCAGAGCACAGATGAAACCTTACATGGGCAGTCATTCATTTCTCATATTTTTAAGAAATGTGTTTGAAAATATTGTGTGTTAAGAGCAGTATGAAGGCATGCTTTAAATGATAAATTTAGTGTACAAAATTAAGTTCTATGTAATCCTAGGGGTGTTTTAAGCAGATCCTCATTCCTCCAGTCTTCATAGTAAGAGTAAAATATTTATATTTTGCTTACTAATTTTCAGTGGTTAGTAACAAACAGGAGTAGCCCTCGTTACTTTTTGACATCATTGTAAAGCAGCTTCTGTTCAGACATACAGCTTCTTAATCTGCAAAATCCCTATTTATTGAACTTATTTATTAGAAAACTAAATGTAAAGTATGTAAAGTGTGGTTCTCCGTGTTCATATTCAGAATTGGGCATTAATGGAAAATTTAACAGCATGTTTAAATCATTGTAATACTGTGTCTTCTAACAGAACATCTTTATAATAAACTCAATTCCACGCTGACTATTCACTCTTGATATATAACCTAGAGATAAATTAAACTACTAATATATAGCCTAGAGATAAATTAAACTACTGCTTAGGAAGCATAGCTTCTTGAAGCAATGTTAAGATCCCATTTAGCACTGTAAGATGAAAAATGGAGAGAGTGAAAAAATCCCAACCAAGGGTCAATTGCTAATTAATCCCTACTGACAAAACACTGTAGAATAGCACAGCCTATTTATATCACCAGAGAATGAGACTGATTCAGAATAAATGACTTCTTCTATTATGTGATTATTTGAGACTTCATTCAGCCGAGGCACGTCTTGTTTAGAATGGCAGATGAATTAAGCAGAGGGAGCACATTAAAATACGATATGCTCTGGATCTGCTTCTCTAGGTTTAGAATTGTATTCATGTCCCAGAGTTTGGTAGTCTATTTCTCTTTTTCCTTTCACTTAGGAAATGAAATGTTCCACCAAGTCTTGTCCGAAAAAAGATCCTAAACGCAGAAATGCAGCAGAACAAAAGCCTTGCACCCAGGTTGGTCCTTCTGTAGTTACTCACTGTCTTTTTGCAGTATGCCTCTCTAATAGGGCAAAGTTGGCTGGCTGTTATGCTGCATATAATTCAAGTGCAACCAAATTGTACAAGCCCAGGTATCCTGGGTTTGGCGTGCTGCAGGAGAAACCCACCTGTCTGCACAGACAGCCTGCTAGGGAAAATCCCCCCCGAGCTGCAAACGGCTGTACCTTCCCCGCAAACCTGGGTCTTGAGCTCCTGGGGTGGATTTTGTGTGCTCATCCTGAAGCAGCTGTAAGATCTCTCTGCTTCATCTTGCCTCACTGAAGAGAACTCAGCAATTGGCCTGGTGTGGTTACCCGGTTCGTTGCTGAGGTCTGTGCTGATATTTTATTTAACAGAGACCCTTTTTACTGCTGAGCAGCAAGGGCAGGCAGCTTCCCGCAGCATCTTCACCTCACAGAGGTGTACGGGAGCCTCCCACCGACCCCAAGAATGATCATTAAACACAGTTTACACACACAGTTAATTTTCCTTCTTTTAGGTCCCAGGACCTGCAGAGCTAACCCCTCAAACCGCATCCTACTCCCGTGCAGCTCCCAGACGCACGCACACCGAGGTGTCGCAGCCAGCACTGAGACCAGCTGGAACTTGAGGCTGGTCCTCACAATCTCACGTAGCTCCTGCTATTTTTTTTTAAAGCACTGCTGTTTTTGATGTAGGGTAGTCAGAGCCACTGCAAAATCACACCCAATTCGTATCTCCTCCCGCCTGGCTGCTTGTTACCTGCAGAATCGCGTGCGTCGGGCTGTCCCAGCGGCGGGGAGGCTGCTCAGGCACAGGGGACACCGCTGGGACAAAAGCCAAGGCAGGGTGCTGGCTGCAGCCATTGGCTCCGGGGGATCTTGGCAAATCTGACGTTAAATATTTCCCTTTTGGTACTTATCCTTACTACAGTAGTGAAAAACAATCAGTCCGTGGACATCCGTTTGGTTATTTGTGATGGGTATCATCGAAGCAGCCTTTCCCTAAGCTGCTTTCCTGAACTTCCTTTCTGACCTATCTGATGTGCAAAGACTATGTAATCTCAATTACAGCCTGTGGGCTTTGGCTGGCATTGTTAATTAATTAGCAATGATGACAACGGGCTGTGTAAGTGGGAGCCAGATTCAGCTCATCAACTCACTACAAGACCACCTAAAAGCTCCACCTTCCCTCATTGTGCTGCATCAGCCTTTGACTAGCAAATGCAATCAAACATTTTGTGATCTCATGATCATGTCTTTAATCTATTTTTCCTGTGTCAATTTAGGAATCTTTTAATAAATACAAATAATTCACTGAAGATGCCAAAAGAAGTTTGAGGTAAATAGTTATTTATGAGCTTAAGACTTACCAAAGCATTCTACCATGATCCACGCAGAAACAAATCGTTATTCATTGATTATATTTTGCTTCCTACAGCTCATGGGGTTAATTTTTTTCTCATTTCTGCCCATTAACGCCCACATATTGTAATCTTTAATACAAAATGAAATCAGTATGAAACCTACACATGATCTGCTGTCAGTTCAGAGATTTTCATAACAGAACATCTAGGATTTGAAAGTCCCTTCCAACTGAACTATTCTATTCTATTCTATTCTATTCTATTCTATTCTATTCTATTCTAATTTTTTTGCTTGTTTTGAATCCACTTCATATGATACAAAGTAAACTAAATCATAACGAAATCGTGATCAAGAGTATCTTAACTGCCCCTGCTTTGCGCAGAGGGCACTAAATGCCCTGCCAAGCTGCCGCCCGGCCCGGCCTGTCCCGTGGTGCTGTGGCACGGAGCGATGAGAATCTGGGGGACAACTGCGGCTGCTTAAGGAGGGGATTCCACAGGCACCAGACCGCAGGCTTCCTGTTTATGTCCAAGGACAGAAATGAAGATTTGTTTTCACAGTGTCAGCCCACAGAATAAACCCTCGGTCACACTGTGTGAGCCCAGCAGAAGGGGTCATTCCAGGCTTTCCTGTGCCTGGCATCCCGCTCCCCTCCTTCCCGGCGCGCAGGGACAGGGCAGGGGGCTGCGAGGCCGAGGGTCCCCTCGCAGAGGTCTGCCCGCCGGAGCGGCCGGCTCCTCGCATGCCCCGCAGTTGCAGGGCTGAGTCCGGAGCAGGCTGAGCACAACTCGCTTGTCTTGCGAGCTCCAGTCCCTCCAGAGCCCGGGAAGGATGCATTATGCAAAGCGTCTGCTTTTCCCACTGTCAAAGGAGGAAAGCCCTACCTGACCAGCAAGGTCTGTAACAGTTAAACAGGCTGGCCCCAGGGGTGGCAGGAGGCAGCAAACCCTGCTATTCGCCTCGCCGGGATGTCTTTTTCCCTGTTACTATTTTTTGTCTCCAGATCAGGCCAGAGCAAAGATTAATAGAGTGATACGTCCTAAAATGGATATTTCTTATTCCTGTGATAAGTCTATGCACTTGTACTTGTTGGTTAGCCTTGTGAAGATTTTGAAGGAAGCTTCAGGCTGAAATTCTTTCTATTTGAATACGAAAAAGGTTTTCAGAGTTCCTGAGCAGCCGCCTGACGACCGCCAGTAGCATCTATGGGAAGCACAGCACCTACGGGTGCCCACTGCTCACCAACAGTGCGCGTACCAAGCTCACTGTCACACAGCGCTTGTGTCCCTCCTGGGCACAGCCGCCTTTGTACAGGAGGGACTCGTGGAAACACAGCAAATTGCCCAGACTGACCCAATTAACCGGCAGCTGAGGCAGAACAAGGGCCGTGGGAGAGGCCGCCACAGTCCCCCCGGCGCAGGCCGGGTCTTGTGGGCGCCGGGGCTGCAGAGGCGAAGCTGCGGGAGGCGATTCTGGGCCTGGGGCAGCTGGCGGAGACCTGCGCTGAAAGGCCTTAGCTTCAAAAAGGTAGAGCTGCTTAAACAGCGCTGTGTCACCCCACTTAAACTTGTGTTACTTCTGACTTCAAGTCCTTGGAACATAATCAGAATCTACTACTGAATATTATTTCTGGAGTCTAATTGTATTGGCACAATAATTGCAAATACTTTGGAGCCATACAACTTGTGAATTAAGGCCACTACGTATTTTGTGACTATGAATTACAGCGTGTTTCAAGGATATATGTGAAAATGTTTATTTTTCTCTCGTAGTGTGATTTCTATATTGTTAAGTTCAATTTTTGTGTAAATATTAGTGAAAATTGACTTTGCAATATCTGCAGAGACGGTGTTACTTGGTATTTCAGCTTCTCAGGTTATGTAACTGCTTTAATTAAACAGTAGTAAAAAAAATCCCCTTATTTGTATGTAATTTTAATGAATAAGAAGGTTTTGGTTTTTAATCAAGCACAGGTTTGTTTGCACGTACATTTGGTGTTAGGCATGGCTTTTGAAGTTGTAACTATTTTTAGTGACAGCAGAGCTGCAGCCGCAGAGTTACTGGCACTGTACCTAGCAACCTTCGCTGGAACAGGCACCAATAAAATTCTGAAACACTTTTCCTGCCTTTTGTGTTATTGCGGTTAATTCACATTTCTAGGTGATTCTTCAGACAGCGATACGTGCTTAAAAATAGATAACAAAAGGCTTACAAAATGCGCACATTTCAAGACCCCGCGAGGAAGTAGCGTGGCCAAGTGAAGAGCCCTCGGGTAGGCCGCGGGGTGCTGAGCTCCGTGGGCGCCCTCCCTCGCGGTGGGACAGGGGCACCGAGCGCGGCTCTGCCCGAGGCCTGGGGCTGCCTCCCGTCCCCGCCAGGCCCCGCCGTCATTTCCAGTCTGGCCGGGGCGAAACCAGTTCCAGCTCCCTGTCCCTGCCCTCCCCGCCCTCCTGTTCCCTGCTCTCCCTGCCCGCTCCCTCTCGGCCTCGGGTATTCGTTCCTCCGGTACTGTCCGTGCCTGCAGCCTTCCCCTGGCAGGCGGTAGCACATCACCTACCCCGCACAGATAAAGAGCTGCATCTGTCTTTGCGGAGACTTTTCTTTCTCTTTGGCACTGGTTGCAGCATGCTGATTTTGTTGCAGGAAAGAAGGAGGGACTGCTCCTTTCCAAATGGCTTAACATTTAAAAATGATTGAAATGTTTAACCTCCTTTTTTATCCATACCTAGTCTGATTGATAGTACAGGGTCAGAGGTGGGGGCCCCCCGGTGCCAGCCCTGCTGGGGGCAGGGGCACTGCACCCGCTGCTGGGGCCGTGCCGCAGGGACGGGGATCCACGGCCTCTGTGGGGCGCTGGTGTTGGACCACCCTCACTGTAAAAAAAACATTTTCTTGTGTTTCCCTGGTATTTCCAGTGCTTGCAGGAATTGGCAAGGTCCCCCCGTGCCCGATGCTCTCCAGGCCGAGCAGCCCCAGCGCTCAGCCCCCACCGTGCCAGGTGCCCCCGTCCCGGCAGCGGCCCTGTGGCCCCACGCTGTGCTCGCTCCGTGTGCCTGTGTCTGTGCCGTACCGGGAGCCCTGTGCTCAGGGTGCCTGGGGGAACCCCGCTGGGACCCCTGTCCGGCCCCGGTCCTGCCCCACACTCCCAGCCCCAACCCCCAGCACGGCTGTGGGTCTGAGCGTGAATGACACGGCATGGCCCAGTGCTGGCGAGGCTGAAGCTAGCGCGGCTGCTGGCAGGGATATAAATCCCCGAGGCTTTGCAGGATGCTGTGGCAGCTGAGTGTGGGTGTTGCAAATGCCAGCAGTGCCTTGACATAAGGCACTGGGAGGACGGCGGGGTGCTGGGGGTGTTCGTAGGCACAGGGTGGGGTTGCACGTCCACACAGGGCTCCTGCAGCAGTCACCCACCTCGAGCACCGACCGGCTCAGACCTCTCTTTGTGAGGCACCATTACGGCCCTCCTGGTCCCCCAGGAAACATTTCAAATCGGTCCTACCCCTGCCTCCCTTTCAGGCATGTCAGTTTGTGGTCCTGCAGAGCAGAACCTGAGCAGCAGCAGAAGAAACCGCAGGGAGAGGCCGGGTGCACAGGGAAGTTTGCTGAAAATCGGAATTTCTGGTGCCTGTAAAAAATGTCAACATTGTGAAAACAACTTTACGCTGTAGTTAAACTTCCCAGCCCTGCAGCCGCGGGTGGAACCTCGCTCACGTGGTCTCTCCTTCTGGCCGCCAGCTGGGAGAAGCTTTGGGGTTATACGCAGCTTGGTACCAAGTATTATGCTAGTATTATTTTTAATTTCATAATTAAAGAGCACTTTTAAGAAACCATGCAAAGTTAACTCTTTGTAGGCAACTTGCATGGTAGAATTTTAGTATCCTAGGTATAAGTTCCAGAGAAATACGGTTATACAAGGAAAATAGGTTAACGTAGCATTGTAGAGGAGAGATGATTTATGTCTGATGTCACTGGCCGTTTATTATGGGAGATTCATTGAACGACACCGCCATTACAAGAGGCTGCTGATACTTCTTTAAAGCCTCCAAATTGCCATCCCAGGAAAACCTGGTGTCAGCACTGCTGTGGTGGCCAGAAATAACCCAGTGCTGGGCCAGCCCCTCCTGCACCAACAGCGAGCGGGCCGCAGACGTGTCCCTGCACGGCTCTGGGGCGCTGCTGGAGCCAGCGGGGTGGGAGCCGGGGAGCCCAGACTTCATTTCTGCCCCTTAAAGGCTTTGCCCGGCATCGTCCTGTGCATGGCGAGGTGTCTGTGGGGGGCCTGCCCCCTGTGCGGGTGGGCACTGCTTGTGGTGCTGCAGACACCCAATTTGGGTCACTCACCGCACTGGGAAATGTTTTTCTGCTCTGAGAAAGCTTCGCCACGACTGAGAAACCCCTCCTGGAACAGCATGGCCTTCAAAAACATGAATTGAATCAAAGTGAAGTAATGCAGATTTTATCACAGCCTACGGACACACCAGTACATCCCACGTAACCAGCAACAGCACTGAGTGGTGTGACTTTGTTCCTGCTCCAGAAGAGGTGCAGACCAGTGACCCTGCCTTAGTGCTGCAGAGCACACGCAGCACGGCATGGGAAGCACACACAGCTTTGGCAGAAAACGTGACACCAGCACTGGCAGTCCATGAAAGCCCAGCAAAAATAATAAACCACTTTGCTATAGGGAGGAAACGCATGTCAGTTTACAAAGCTGAAAAGGAATGACAAACCACCAAACCCTTGGGGCACTGCTTGTACGGGCTCCCCAGACGCCGGTGCCTGGAGGTGCCGCAGGAGGCGGCGGGGCCGGTCGGAGCCCGCTGCGAGGGCCTGGGCTGTGCCGGCAAGAGGCAGGGACCACGGCTGCGCTGGGTGTGCAGTCGGGTAATTATTTCCTCCCAGCAACCCCTCGTTGCCTGTATTCTGTTCTATTAATCCCGTCACTGGAACGCGTACCTCCACGGAGCTGCTTGGGGCAGCAGCATGAGCTGCTAAAGGGCATGACTGTCCCCATTCCCAGCCCTGTCCCCGTTCCTGTTCCCAGCCCTGTCCCCAGCCCATCCCCAGCCCCTTTCCCACTCCATCCCACCCCGAGTGCCGGCCCCGTGCAGGGCTGAGAGCAGCGCCTGGGACACAGGGCAGGATGGGCTTTGCCTCCTCCTGTCCCACTCCCTGGCACGTCTGGGGCAGGGGCTGCACCGGGCCCAGGTGAGGAAGCGCTGCGGGTGTGCAAATAAAACACGAAAAATGGACTGGAAGGGTTTCTGTAGCAACTACCTTTGTGGCAACAACAGCCAGGCCAGATAAAAGCAGCATGGCCAGGCTCTGCCTGCACTTCCTTCTGGGCTGCAGCTTTCATCCGCCCCAGAAATGTGTTGGGACACGTTTGGCACAAGCGGAGAAGTAAGTTGTTGTTTAACATTCTGTGTATCGCTGAGCTGTGGCACTGATGCTTCCTGCAAAAAATATCTGCAAGCGCGGCAAAGCTGTTTGATATTACAGGCCTTATTTAAACCAGCATTTAGATAGTAAAAACAGTCTCATTTCCCTCCATCCACACATACTGGCTGCCCATTAACATTCTTTCTCATGCTCTTGCACGAAGACTAATTTTGGCAAGAGACGCTCTTGCCCTAGATTTTTCAAAGACTGCTTGTTTTAAAACAAAGTCGTCTGGGGAAGGGCGAGAGCTGGGGAGGGGCTGCGCCCCTGCCCTGCCCGCCCCGGCCCCCCCGTGGCCCCAGCACCACGACCCCCGCGGGCACGGCGAGAGCCCGGGCCTCAGCCAGGGAGGGAGCCGGGGCCAGGCGGGAGTTTCTGCTCGGAGCAGTGGGAAAAAGGATTCAAAGGCTGCCGTTGACATTTACATGCTAAAAATAAAGCTCCCAGTGTTGAACGCTTTCAAAAAAAATTATGCCAATATTCATATATTACTTAAGGGACTCAATTCAGAGTAGAAGCTCCAGTTTCATAAGCCTGCTCTTGCTACTGTCAGAAAATCACCAAAATGGTCTTTTACTTCTCAGGTTGTTTCCTTTAGGCACTGGGCAAAATGTCACTGACAGCAAGAACCGAGCACAGGGAAAATCAGAGGAAGAGCGACCTGCGGGTGACCGGTGCAGCAACACGGAAAGAGGTGTAACGAGACCCAGGGAGGCACATCAACAGCTAAACCCTCACTTCAAGCAGATGGGAAAGACTGACTTGAGTGTTTGGATGGGATTCAATGAAAATGTTCTCTAGCCTTCCCTTTCTGCATGGGGAATAAATCTGCAAAGAAAAACATTTCTCTCTGCTGTTTGCTGGCAGGACTGGCATTATACCCGTGATATCTAGCATTGCTGCGGCCAGCTTCCTATGTGTTTGTTGAGAAGTACCCTGAAAAGTTTCTCTGACTGGCTGTAGGCACATCAGCCGGCTTCTCGAAGCTAACAGACGTGGATGCCATTTAACCGCCGTTCCCCAGGTAGCTGCTGTGTCATCAGCTGCCTTCGGTGCACGCACACAGGGAAGCAGACTGGCATGTTCGGGTGGCAGGGTCCTGTACAGGACGGCTCCACGAGGGACATTCGCCTACCAAGCCCTTGGTTGTCCTCTCCATGTGCTGAGGGGCAGCCGGCGAGGAGCTCCGCCGCCTGCACAGCCCCAGCCCCGCGCCTCCCCAGCCGGGCTGGCCGGGGGCTCTGCTGGTTTAGGCTCTCCTGCAGCTGATCCCGGAGGGATGACTCAGCCCTAAGTATAGTTATCTGCACCCGAAATAGAGCCGAGCCATGGCGCAGATCCCCAGCTGGTGCTGTGCGTGTCGGCCCTGCGACTGCTCGTAAATCAGCGAGCTGGAGGTGCAGAGCAGGGCCGGGCACCGGCGGGCACAGGTGGCCACTCGCCGTGGGGCTGGGTCTGTCAAAACCACCGGGGCCGGGGTCTGGAAGCGAAACTGCAAGATGAACTCTGCTTCCCTGCCAGGGTGCCACGGCTACTTCACGTTTTTATAGAAACAAAAGCTCTCGGTTGCTGCTCTTTTTAATCAGTTAATACTAACCAGAGAGCTTATGAATAGGATCGGTTTACACTGGATCTAAAAATATAGCCCCAACTACATCCAGGCACACACATATGTATCTGTGTGTATAAATATGTGCGTGTGCGTATACACAAGTTCTGAGAGCCAATGGTGATTTATGCTCTTTTTCCACTTTGACTGACCCATTAGAAATTGCTTATTGCAATACGAGCCTCACAGGGCGAGAAGTTTTACACCTTTCACCTCTGTTCCTCGCAGTGCCATTTGAAAGGTGCTGCAGACGTTCACTGACACTGCCTGTGTGGACGCAGAGCGGGTGCCCGGGCCGAGGGGACCCCGAGCCCAGCCCCAGCATCCCGGAGGGACAGGACGGGGCAGCCGTGCCCCTCGGCTGAGCCCCATCGCAGGCACCATGGCAGCGAGAGGCTGTGCTCCGAGGACTCTGATTTGCCTCCCAGCCTGAGTTGTTTAAAACATCAAGCAATATTTTGCCTCCCAGAATAAGATAAGCCAATTAATTTTTGACAGGGTTTACCCTAGCAAACACCAGAAATCAATTTGCACGTTGTGAAATGCTCCTGAAACCTTTCAGGGGAACAAAGCTCCCGGGGTGTGTGGAGGGGAGCTGGATGTGCTCTTGTGCTCTCCTTCCGTGTGGCTTTGTTACGCCTAATGACAGAGATTGAATGAAAACCTGAGGCTTAATTACTGCACAGTGACTAACCTGGCTGTCATCGCTACCTGTAATCAAGTGCCCGAAGTAAGGCCGGGAGTCTCGGCGGCTCCTGGGACACGCAGCTGGGCGGCGAGGCAGGAGCGGAGCCGCGGCCCCGTGCCGCAGGGCTGGGTCTGGCACCACCTCCACCAGTGGCAGAGCTGGTGGGAGTGGGTGGGATGGGACAGGGACCCGGCGGGGTGCAGCCCCCAGCAACGGGGTGCACACAGTGCCCATGGGAAAATCACTCGAGAGGCAGCAGCTGGATGGCTGTATCCAAAAATAAGACAGCAAATTAATTTCACCATGGCAAAGTGCAGTGAATTTCAAATTTTCTGTGTTCTTTTTCTGTTTTCTGCGATACCCTGATCCCACTTGATGCTGTCAAAGCAGCCACTCCTCGCTTTTCTCACCCAAGGCCTCTCGAGCCGGGCACTTTGCACCTGAGCATCTCGGGGTATGGGGCTAGGGCCCCCAGAAACCCTGCCTGGAACCTGGCATGGGGCCGGTGCTCCTCGAGGGGCCTTCGCTCTCCCTTCCCAGGAAGCTTTCAGGGGTATAAATATGCACATGAGATCACTCAAAGTGAGTGAGTCACATTTCAGTGTCATCTAATTATTAGTTTTATTATATGATATTTGCCAGCTCATATTGTAAACAGAGCTACTTTATATAACATATGGAGAAGCGTGTCAGGCTGCCAGTGGTTTTCAAAATCTCTGCTTTGAAAGTGATTTGAGTGTGATGCCTGTTTTCATAGACTCCAAACCTGCAAAGTTGTTAACATGTCTTATCCCACGAATTTGAGTGGTAATGCAAATGCAGTAGTCACAAAACCTTCTGAACTACCAGCCTGTGTGCGAAGGAAATAATTTCCCAGGTGCCTAATTCCTTTGCTAGCATTGACGCCATGGCTGTGACTTAAAGAAATGTCGGCAGCAGCAAAAGAAAAATGCAACGGGTCCCTGTGCCACTCTTCACTGTTAGACAGTAAGAACACGTCAGGGCTGGCGCTGCTTCCCTTCCCATTATTTGCTTTGGATCTGTCAGATTGCAAGCTGCAGGCTGGTCCTCAGGTCGGCTGCTCTCCTTACAGGCTACAGTTTGTCAGTGACGGAATTCAGTGTAAGATAGCAGGTGCAACCTCGAAATACGCAGTTCTAGATGCGGAGCCAGGGAGGGTCACGGCTGCAGCACCAGGCGGTGGAGCAAAGCCATCGAGGATGGGGCTTCGGGGACAGGGGCCCCTGCCTTGCCCCACACACGCTGACACAGACACGGGAAGCAGCCCGGGTTTCTAGCCAGGCAGAGCAGTGGCACTGTGGTTCTGCTTGGAGAAAGGACGTCAGCCGCGGGGCTGGCAGGTGAACAAAGCGGCCCAGCAGCCGGCCACTGTGGAACTCCCAGTGCTCACGAACCTGTTTGCCATCGATTGGTGCCATGGGGGCACAGAGCACAGCCACCCCTGTGGGACTTGGTGGTGGTGGCACCCCAGGGACACGCTCGTTTAATGAAAGCAGGCTGCGTGGCTGGAGAGCCTGGGGCACTGGCACCGCCAGGCTTGCGGCCCTCGCAGGCGACTGCGCTTGCCAAGTGCTGCCAGTTAGCGCTGCCAGTCAGCGCTGCTTTATCCGTACCCCGCGGAGAATAAAGCAGCCTTGTCCCAGGGCAGAACTGTGCGTGGGAAGCAGCTTGGGCCCCTTTCGCACCCGTGCCAGCAGAGGCTGGCCAGCCGGGGCTGTCTTTCCTCTGGGCCCCAGGACGCACAGATGGCACCACCAGTCCAGCGGGGCCAGCCCGCGGCTGCGACAGCACCGGCGGCAGCACAGTGCACCGCTCGCCCCCGTGTCTTGGCACCGGGCACAAGAGATGGGCCCATGGCGGGGCATGGGGTCACACAGCCTTCAGCCCTGTCCCTTCCCAGGCGTGCCCCTCTGCCAGACCCCAGGGCCAGGGGCGCGAGTGGTGGTGGCCCCCTTGCCACAGAGATCTGCAGCATGTGGCTGGAGAGTGTCCCTGCTGCCTCAGCTGCACACGTGGACCTAGCACAGCACCCACAGCGTGCACAGCGTGCACAGCACCCAGTGTGCAGCACCCACAGCATGCACAGCGTGCACAACACCTGCAGCGTGCAGCACCCACAGCGTGCACAGCACTCGCAGCGTGCAGCACCCACAGTGTGCACAGCATGCACAGCACACCCAGCATCAGCTTCGCAGCTTTGATTTCCCCTCAGGCTCCTGGGCTATTTTGAAATAAAAGCAGTTTTGCTTCAGCCCAGTGAAAGCCAGTGCTGTAATTAATTAACCACCAGACAAGTTTGGAGGATGGAGACAAGTGGCACACGCTCCAAACGAGCTGCTCTCAAGCTTTTCCCAGTCACTTGGTGTCTCGTGGCTTGCAGAGATGTGTGCTATTGCTTCAGCTTTGTTTTGACTGATTGTGAGAGGGAAGAGAGCTCTGGAGGCTGCTGAGGTTTGGTTGATGTCACTTTAGGAGCCCTCACTGCTTTCCTTTGTAACCGAGAAGCGGTGCTTCATTAACCATCCACAGTGCACCCAGCAGAACAAGAGGTGGGTGTCCTGGCCCCGGCACGGCCGCGGCTCCAGCGCTGCCATCCCGCAGGGCCCTGCGCTGGCTGCTCCCTGCTTGCCCTGAGACACCCTGAGTGCTCCTCCAGTTCGCAGGCAGCTGCGGGAGACGGAGCAGGGGGAGGCGCTGAGGACGAGGTGTGAGCACTGCCCCACACGCACCCCCTGCCCCGTTGATGTGTGCAGACGTGTTCCCAGCCGGCAGCGTGGTCCCAAGGCCGCCTTCCCTTCCCTGGTGCACCACCAGTCCCATCTGGCTTAAAGCACTGGAGAACATTTCAGAGATGGGTTTAAAGGATCTTTTGCGGCTACTGCCTGCCGCAGGGCGTTTTGTTAGCAATGCCCATCAGCCCTGTAGGAGGCTCCCATGCACGTGCCCTCGATTGTCCTAAAATCGCAGGCGGTGTGTTCGTCACCTCTGGCTTCCAGATCCATTCAGTTACCTGCACGCAGCAGCTGCTGAAGTGCCCTTTGAATGGACACCAGTTCCTCCCCTCTGCTGTTCTCTCACAGACCGCCTGGGCTCCCTCCTTGCTGCCCCTGCCATGTCCCCACCCTGGCCGCTCCATCGCACACCAAGTGCCCTTCTCCGCCGGGCCCTCTGTGCCGTCCTTGCTTTTTCCAAAGCCCAGACATAACACTGGATGGGTGGGCAAACTGCTCCTGCAGCACTCTTGTGCTTAAGGACATCGCTCTCATTTTTATTTATTTATGGTTTTGGTAAACAAATGGAATTCCATGTTAGGAAGGGGAACAAGCTATTTCCCTCCGTAGCAAGGACCTGGCGAAGGCTGCCAGCGTCAGCCCGAGGCAGGGGACCGCAGCTCCCTGGTGTCACTGAGCGGCACGCAGCCCCTGCAGGGGACAGAAAAAGGGGAAAAATGTGATCCGTCACAGTTGGCTCAGCGCCCCTAAACGGGGTCTGCGTGGCTCGAAGCTGACCTGGGCACTGCCTCAGCCCAGGCCGCTCCTAAGGAAGCACCGAGGCGGCGCAGGAAGGCCGCGGGGTGGAAGCCAGGGCTCCCTCTGCAGCTGCGAGGTGCCTCGCCTCGCCTCGCCGCGCCGCTCCCTCCATCGCCGCTGTGCCTGGGCGGAGGCATGGCCCGGGCCTGCACGGCCCGGTGGGGCCAGTGCCTGCGGCCCACCCTGCCCCTGCCGCCACCAGCCACCCACGGGGCCGGCGGGGCCCTCTCGCTGCTGCAGTGGCGGAGGTGACCTCCCTGAGGCACCTGGGGGACACGGGGGGACGTGAAGACGCAGGCGTGTGCTGGCTGCAGGGCGCCCGCCAGCCCCACGGGCAGCCCGGGGATGGGGCACGGCCCGTGGGGTCACAGAGAACACGCCTGGGAAGTCACCGTGCAGGCACACCGACACAGGCGGGCACGTTTGGGCAGTAATCAATTAAATGCCGTGGTGCTTCCGGCATTTAGCACTAACCCGGTGCGCAGCGAGCGTCAGGCAGATGCATTAATACGCAGAAACGGGTTTCTCTCTCAGACAGCAGGGCACGGCCGCCCCGCAGCTGCGGTCAGCGACGGCCGGGCACGGCAGGCACGCCGCGGGGCCGGGCAGAGGCCTCCTGCCGCCAGCACGCCCTCCGTCCGCAGCGCCACCCTGAAGGCTGCGGCCGAAAAATAATTAAAAACAAAACTAAAGGCATTTCTTTAGCGAGGACTTAAATGAAGCAGAGGTGATTAAGTGCAATGCACTGCATTTCCAACTACTTAATTAGAAACAGTACGCTGTAGGAAATTATCATGCCACATTATTTCAGTAAAAAGCTTTTCAATAAAAAGATTAAACAAGTCTGTAGTGCATGAAGATATGAGCAGGTTATAATTACTATTGACCTCACCTCATCAGCACTATTTAATTGATGTCAGGGTCTTTGTCTGCTTGTTCAAATTAATCAGCATCTGCCGTCCTCCAAAGACCACGTTTGCAAACCTCCTAAGGAAGCAGAAATCTTTGTTGGTTTTTTTTTCTCTCTTTTCTTCAACACTCTTATCTGAAATGTTGGCATCTCTGGTGGAACCAGGGGCACACACTGTCTGCGTTTTTAAAATAAGGCATTAAAATAGCTACTCGGAGCCACCTCCTGCCACTTGTGTTTCCCAGTCTTGAAGCACGTTAGCTTTTTTCTGGAAATATAATTTTACACTTTCAGGAGCGAGCTGATCCCAAGTGGGCTGTAGATGTCACTTGGTTTCTTTCCAAAACAGCCTCCAGCCCTGCCCCAGCCCCCGGTGGGGTCGGCAGCGGGCTGGGTGCCTCGGGGTGCTCTGCAGACACACGGGTTGATGCACAGGGCTTTTCCAGAGCACCAGCTTCGGTTTTTACCCTGCTGTCTGCGAGTATCTGAATGCCCTATATGATGGGTTTTAAAAGAAAATCTCCACGCAGTCGTTTAAGTGAGAGGTGCTACAGCTGAAAAGGCAAGGATTGACACTGTGCTTACGTGCAGTAAAGTTTGAGGCGTATGAAGCCAATAAAAGGTGGTGAGCAGACGCCAGACAGCATGAACAAGGGGAAAAGTATTTTAAATGAAACAGATAATCTGGTTATACCTGAACCAAACAGAACCAGAATCAGGAAACTTCTCATTTGTCACTACCATAATTTTACCATGAAATCTACTGTAAGAAAAAAAAAAAGCCTAGTGAAACTTTTCCGCTAGGCCTTGGGCACCAGCCCAACCCCAATTAAACTCCCTGGAGGGGGCGATCCCTGTGAGGCATCGGCACTGCCCTGGGCTCCCCACGTCCCACCCGGCCAGCCAGGGCATGTCCTGCAGACACAGGGCAGGAGACACGTCCCGTCCCATCCCACCTGTCCCTTCATGTCCTGTCACATCCCACCATGCCCTGTGACATCCCATCACATCCTACCATGTCTCCTCCCTCCCCATTTTACCCTGCAAATGCACAGGAAGCAGATTTGGGGAAGGGATTTCCTTATGTAGCTCACGAGCACATCCGCGATCCTCTTAAACTCAACAAGTCCTTTGCATTTTGCGTGTATCGTGGCATTAGCTACCAAAACCCAAGGAGATGGCTGGGCCTGCTCACCCAATTCTATGTGATAACCAGGAAGATTGGCAGTGTGCGCTCAGGGCAGAGGGCACCAGGGGGAGGAACCACATCAGCCTCGAGGAGTGGCCTCGCATCACCAGGAGGCCACCACTGATGGGGACATGTGCTCTGGGTGGCACGTCTGATGGGAATGGTGAGAGGGGAGGTCCAGGCACCCGGCCTATTTCGGGGCGACGGCAGTGCCCAGCCTGGCTCCTTCTGCACCGCTCCTTCGCTCGCCTCGCTGCCAGCACGGCCCTGGGTCCTCAGCCGGAGGAGTCCAGCCGTCGGTGGGCAGAAAGCGCGCTGGCACTGCTGCCTGTGCCCACACCGGGCAGAGCAACCCACCCTCGTGGCAGACGAGTCGTGGGCACCCCAAGCCATTCCTCAACGAGTTGAGGATTTCAAGATTTTTCTAAAATTACAAAGTGACTTCTCCACTGCGCCTTTCATTGTGCTAAGCTGATTATTACCATTTAGGAAAAAAAAAAAAAAGTAGCTTAATTCTATATTTTAGCAAAGCTTCTTTACTAAATGCATTCAGGAGAAAAATACGTCTTTTCAGAGGACCAGAAACTATTAGGAGAGATTTGCTGCGGGAGTCCATCCTCTGCCCAGCTCCTTACAGCCCTTTATGTGTCCTGGGTTTTGTTTAGATTTTAATTTGCTAAATACCGAGAAAAAATATGTCATGGCAGTAATGGGCTGAAGCAGGAAAATGTCAGACAGCGTCACCTCCACGATACGCAGCACAATGCCACCTGACCATGCGGGAGCACAGCCAGTGGCCATGGCCCAGGCCAGCAGCTTCCAAGCACCCCAGGCCCATCCCAGAGCACTGCTGCAGCCTAGCCCAGCAATTTATTGCAGCTTCCATTATTTCCTAGAGGTAATCACCTGATTACAGCACACCACTGTAATTATCACGGCACCCAGCGGGACTCACGGAGACCACAGTGGGCAATTACCTGCCGCGCAGCCAGCGCACAAGCAGGCAGCGTGTCCGTTGTTTGTGAGCTGTGACGGATGCATGGCACCGTGCCGTCCCTACTGCGGGACCCTATTGCCCTATTTCTGCCCTTGCCCAAGCTGTGCTTTCAGCTCATGGCTTCAAAAGCTGAACATACAAAAAGAAACAACCCCTGGGGAGCGGTGCCCGAGCAGCGGTTCTGCCGGCAGCACCAGGGCTGTGGCGGGGGAGGCGGCTGGGCCCGACGCCAGCTCTGGCACCGGCTGGTGGCTGCCCCACAGCCCCTCGCAGCGCAGGGCGTCAGCGCCCGCCAGGCCCCGGGGGTCAGCCGCGGCCCCCGGCCGACGGGCAGCTGCTGCCAGCACGGCCGTTCCCTTTGAAGCAGCCTTTCATCACGGCTCCCCACGGCCTCCTCTTTGTGCGCTGCAAACAACTCCAGCTCCCCCGGCGCTTCTGCCCAGGTCAGCTTCTCGTCGCTCATCGCCCTCCTTCTGCCTCAGCCGCTCCGCGGTGGCTTTGCATCTCTCCCGAGCTCAGCACCCATGACTGCGCTCCAAGCCCAGACTGCACTTTGGATAACATTTATTATTGCACAGCAGACAGGAAAAAATGTTATACAAAGGATACCACGCACCCACGTTTGCTTTTTCTTGCAATAACATAGCATTTCTGGCTCCCGTTCAGCCCACGCGCTGCTGCAGCCTCAGCTCCGTCCTCCCCGCCAGCGCCTGCAGAAGGAGCAAGTGGAGGAAACAAAATGTAAACTGCTTTTGGGAGGGGGAAGCAAAACTTAAACTGCCTTTGCGCTCCCGTTTGGCACCGGGGCTGATGCACCTGGAGCTGGGCTGCCCGCAGCCTCTGCAGCTCTGAGCATGGCTGCGGGGATGTGCTGGGTCCGCAGCCCCAGCCCAGGTGTGCACACCGTGACATTGCGAGGAGCAGAACGTCCCCTGAGCCCCGGCAGTGCCTGGCGCAGCCCCTGGCCGCACCTCAGCCCGGTGTCCCGGCGCAGGGCACCACCACGCTGGTGGTAGCGCACCGCAGGGTTTGGCCGTGCTGCGGGCAGGGGAGGCGTTTGCATTTCATACCTGGTTTACAGCGGGCTGAGCAATTCAGAAGTCAGCAGGCTTCCAAAAGTAAATGAGGGGAAAAACCGCTGCTGATTTAGGAAGCTATTTTGTGCTTGGAGCCAGAAGGTGGCTGTTTTCTGCCCATTACGCTTTCATCACAAGCCTGCCATTTATTTTAGCGCCCTGCGACTTGAGGTGTGTCCAGGAGCCGGGTGTGTCACCGTGTCCCCGACAGGTCCCACAGAGCCACGCCAGGCGCCACCCGTTCCCCTCTGCAGCTGCAGGCACAGCCACAGGAGCTGCGGTCTGGGGGCACCGGGCTGCAGCGAGGCTGAGTGGCCGGCGTGCCTGTGGGCACCCCGTGAGGCTCCCCACACATGGCCAAGTCCTTGGTGAAAATCACGGCAGTTGTGTGACCAGGGAAAGCCAGGGTCGAGGCTGGAGCAGCCTCCTGCGCTGGGGCACCGGCAGCACCCAGGGGCCAGGCTGAGGGCCCCCTCCCGGCAGCCTGGCTCAGGAGTGAGCACAGCGGCCCTGGCCCTTGCTGCACCCAGGGTTTCAGGAAGAGGGGAGAGGGTTTCTCTGCTGTTCCGAAATGAGAACAGATTTCCACCAGGCCTATGGAAACGGAGGGAGGTGTTTTCTCTCATTTGGGAAGCAGTCGCTGCTGTATACCCGTTTTAATCACAGCATCGCAGTGCCAGATCTCCAAAGTGCCATGCTCCTCCTGCAGGGCGACCTTGCAAAATGACCTTGCACGGCTCGGCACAGGCAAGTAGCAGCAGGGCTTTCTGCAGGCTGAGGGCAGGCAGAGAACAGCTTCCAGCTAGCGGAGCAGGAAGGAAAAGAGTGCCGGGTGTGCAGGTGACCGAAGGGGAAGGGACAGGAGAGGTGCGTCTGAGCGACGGAGGGGAGCACAAAATGGCAATCGCTTCTGTGCTCCTCGCACAGCGAGACCACAACCCTGCCATCACGGAGACGCGCTGAACAGAGCAACTCGGCACTGGAGCAAAACAAGGTGGGTGTGAAGAGGCTAGGAAAGGAGTCGTGATGTTTTGGTAAAATGTAAATTAGCGTTCAGCAGCGTGCTCGGCGAACAGTGATCCAGATATGAAAGTAAGTATGTTATGATGGAAACAAGGTAAATGAAGTCTAATAACCCCAGCAGTTTAGAGGAGGAGTGCTCCAGCATTACGATTGGTTCAGATGTGTCAGTAACAAGAAGATGCATTAAAATCATGAAGTGTTTTATTTTTGGAAAGATGATGTATTTCTCTTGAGCTTAATAGTGTCCTAATCCCACTAAAAGAAAGACTAAGTTATAATGTGAGCTCCTAAATAATGTATCACAGGTCAATTTTGAAACACACCAGAAAGCATCATTTAGCACTGAAGGTTTTTTATTCCCTTTAGGTATGGTAATGCATTAGTTGGATCCCAACTTCTTCGGCACTGCAAGCGTCTCGGTGGCTCTTCCCATCACACACACGCGCTATTTGGCAGGAATTGGCTTTGCAGCTTTATAATGGGCCTCCTGTCTTGCAAAGCTTTGGGATCGCTCCTTTTAATGTGGGTTTATGGCCACTTGTACTCTCGCTCTTCACAAAAACATCAGGAATAGGTTAGGTAAAATGTTGGGCAGCTTAAATAAGCATCAACCCTTGCTGCGCCAAGGGATTGACGGGAGACCAGCAGTGGCAGTGCTGGAGCCAGCTCTGGACTCGCAGCTCCCAGCTGCTGGCCAGCCTTAGCACAGGGACCAACCCCGTCCTCCAGTGCTGTACGGAGCTGGTCTCGTACTGAGACAGATTTTAGCTCTGCGGTACATAGGCAAAACATATACGTGTTTATTCTGGAAGGAGAACAACTTATTCTGTAAACTGTAGTCAGCCATTACATGTTTAGATATCAGGGTACTGGATAGCTGGGTACCATCCCCGAGAAAGGCTGCCCTATTAAAGAGCCTTCGGATGGAGGCAGTGCAGGCAGGGATGCTAAAAGCCTGTAATAAAACTCTTCCCCAGGCTGACAGAGGTAATTGCTGTGAAACCCATTTCCATACATGCTCCCCATCACGAAGCCAAAGCACGTGCCGTGAGCACGGCCTGGCTCCTTCTCCTCCTGAGGTGCCTCCAGGCCGCTGCCGGCCCAGCACCAGCACCGACCTGCCCGTGCATGAAAAACAAGAAGGGGATGGTGGAAAATGCTAATTTCCTTTTCTGAAGAACAGCCTTTCTCTTCCTCTGCAAACCCACTGCGCAAGGACCCGCAGCCGCAGGCATCGCCATGGTTACTGCTCGGCGCACGCGCGCTGCCTGCTCCGGTGGCACCAGCGCTCGGCCGGGCCGCGGGAGCAAGGCAGGAGCCGGAGGAGGACGCAGAGGGACACGATCGCACTTGGCGACACGCAGCCATGAGGCTGGGCCCTTCGGGTCGGCCCTGGGCAGAGATCTGCTCGTGGCGCCCATGAAGGCTCGGTGGAAGCCGGGCTGTGTGAGTGCAGGCACTGCTCTGGTCGTGGGGACAGGTCGCACACCCAACGTCGTCCTGCCCCACGGCCATGCCCCCGTGGTACCCCGGTGCTGTTGGCTATAGCTGCGGTTCGGTTACGTCTGTTTTCATTTGGTGGAATTGTCTGCACTGGCTAAACACCTGTCTCATAGCACGTGCTGAGTAACATTTGGCAAAGAGCCGCAGCAAAGCAGCGTGTGGCCGCGCCTCGAGAAGGCCGCCGACGTGGTGCAGTCAGGTGGAAGAAGGTGAGATGAAAAGCACTGAGCATCACGGGGTTGCTGGTCACACCCTGGCAAGAAATGGGACAGCGCTCACGGGCGAGCCTAACAGAAAGGTGCAAAGGAGGAAACACTGCGGTGGTGCTCCTTGCCTCCGCCAGAAGTTTGAAGAGCAACACATTAGGATTGCACCTCATGAGCGCACATGGATGCATCAGCTGCATGCAAGATTATTTAAGAAGCTTTAAAAACCACATTTTTGAAAGCATTTAGGAAATAGGTGAAGGCTGAGCTAAAGTCCCACTTGAAAACACGCGAGCAGAAATGGGCTGAGGTTACACCACTGCAATTCACTAGAAATCACGCTGGAAGTGCCAGGGTTGTGCTTGTTTGTTGGTTTTCCTTTTACATCAAAGCCATTTTATTTCCGGAGCCTTCAACCTGAGCTCCCCCTGGGCGACAGCTGGCTAACAACGCTGCGGGCAGGGGCTGGGCTGTGACCTGGTCCCTGCGCCAGTCCCGAGGCCACCTCTGTCCCGGGCAGTGGGCGTCCCCAGGGGACCGAGGCCCGCTGGCCGTGCCCCGGCGGGGCACACGGCGCCCGCAGGCCCAGCCTCTGCGGGCACGGCGCTCTGTGCCCAGGCCTCCAGGCTGCGGCCAGCCAGGAACGGGCCCAAGGGGCGACGTGGGGCCCTGGTGGCAGCTGCAGCACCGGGCCAGGAGCGGAGGGACAGCAGGGCTGGTGTCCTGCTGGGAGGAGGCGGCCGCTCGTCCTGCCGTCGGCAGGGGCAGGCCGGGGGGCACAGCTCGGGGCAGGCCGGCGGCAGGAGGCCCCCCCGCAGGCTCCGCTCGGCCCCGAGGGGCGGCCTCGTGCTCCCGGTGCCCGCGGGGGGGCGGCCCCGGGCTCCCGGTGCCCGCTGCGAGCGGCGGCACCAGGGGGCGCCCGCGGCGGCCGCAGCACGGCCCGGCCCGGCCCGGATCCGCGGGGAGGGGAGCGGGGGCGAGGTACGGAAAGAGGAGAAAGGGAAAGGGAAAGAAAGAGAAGGAAAAAGGGAGAAGAAAGAGGAGAAGCAAATAAAGAGAAGAAAAAGAGAGGAGAGGAGAAAGAAGAGAGAAAAGCAGAGCAGAGAGAGAAGAGAGGAGAAAAGAGAAGAGAGAAGAGAAGAGAAGAGAAGAGAAGAGAAGAGAAGAGAAGAGAAGAGAAGAGAAGAGAAGAGAAGAGAAGAGAAGAGAAGAGAAGAGAAGAGAAGAGAAGAGAAGAGAAGAGAAGAGAAGAGAAGAGAAGAGAAAGAAAAGAAAAGAAAAGAAAAGAAAAGAAAAGAAAAGAAAAGAAAAGAAAAGAAAAGAAAAGAAAAGAAAAGAAAAGAAAAGAAAAGAAAAGAAAAGAAAAGAAAAGAAAAGAAAAGAAAAGAAAAGAAAAGAAAAGAAAAGAAAAGAAAAGAAAAGAAAAGAGAAAAGAAAAGAAAAGAAAAGAAAAGAGAAAAGAAAAGAAAAGAAAAGAAAAGAAAAGAAAAGAAAAGAAAAGAAAAGAAAAGAAAAGAAAAGAAAAGAAAAGAAAAGAAAAGAAAAGAAAAGAAAAGAAAAGAAAAGAAAAGAAAAGAAAAGAAAAGAAAAGAAAAGAAGCCGGTTCCAGTGTTTGTCCACCCCTAAAGCAAACGACTTTTTCCCAGTGTCCAGTCTGATCCTCTCCTGAAAGTGTCTCCCTTTGCCTTGCCCCCAGCACGCGGTGCCCAGCCCTCCCCAGTTGCTGTGTGTTGTGCTGGGAGCCTTGCCTCCCCCAGCTGCGTGACAGGAGCGGGCAGGACCGGGATCCCTCGCAGGGTGCCTTGTGGCCCAGCTACAGCTGCTCGCGCCCAGAGCCTGCCAAGGCTCGCCCCGTGCCCGGGGCAGTGGTGCAGGAGATGTGGGATTCGGCCACCAGCAGCAGGAGCTGCGGGAGGGCTGCTGCAGCGTCGCCGTGCCTGCTGCCCTGGTGCGTGGCTGTGCGGCCCTCCTGCCTCCTGCCCCGGGTTGGGAACCGTCCTGCTCGTGCGCTCCGTGCCGTGGGGATTCACTGCCTCTCACGCGTGCACATTCTCTGCGGTGAGGGTGAAACCCTTCCCGTTCAAGAACGTGATTTATCGCATCCTTGACAAAACGGAGCAGTGTTGATCTGAGCCACCTGCCGTCATGCAGGATGTGAGGTGTTGAAGGCTTTGTCTCCACAATAGCAACCCACACTGTGCTCTGTAATTTTCAATAATTACCTCGTTTACTTTCCCTATGATATCTCAGGTATTCTGTTCTGTATTTCACCGGCTCAGCTTGCCGTAGATTTGCAGTCTGCATTCAAAGACTGCAAAGCCAGAAGAGATCGCTGTGATTTTCCAGTATGACCTCCTTCATAATACAAACTGCAGCACTCCCCCAGCCACATTCCTGCCTGGCTGCAGCATCTTGCGTAGGAAAAAATTATCTCGTCTTAAAAAAGCCGCTGGGGTAGGAGGCTCATGCTGGCTCTCAGGGAAGCGCTCCAGCGCGTGGTTATCCTGGCTCTTCACGTTTGCCCCCACTCTGGCATCACGGAGCTTCAATGTGCGAGCACTGGATCTTAAACACACTTTTCTCTGCCAGACCAGAGAGACCTAAAGGCAGCGAATTTTTGTTCTCCTTTTAGGTGTTCATCAGCTGTAATCAAATTACTGTAATTATCTGTCTGTCAAACTAGCCAGGGTAAGCTCTCTAGTGCGGAGTGCTCAATATATTTTGAAACCGGACCCTAAGTTTTAATCCACCACCTTCCAGATCTGAAGGAGAAGCAGCAGCTATTTTTGTGGGTTTTTTTTGTCTTCCTTTTTAAATCTAAGTGAATGTAAAAGCAATTCCACAGCCAACCAAAATGTGAGAAAGGGACAAACGTATAAAATAAATCCAAGTGCGCTCACAGCACGTAGTGCTGAAAATATTCAGCAGTCCAGATGCGGGCTGTTAGTGGTGGCCGAACAGAGAGCATCCTGCCAGCTACTGAAATCCCAGTAGCGTCAATTCAGCCACTATCGCTGAACATTGCACAGCCCCTAGAGCTACGCAGTGTTGCCTTGGAGACATTTTTCATGCAGCAGCGTGGACAAGGTTTCCTTGCGCAGTTCGCGTTGTGTTTGACTTGTATCACGACACTTGCATCCCTCCTGCCCCGGTGCCATCCGATGCCGCAACGTGCTCGTCCCCGCACTGCTGCAGAAAGCAACTCACAAAACCTAGTCGAAACTGCAGGGATCTGTATTGTCTGGAGTTTCCATTTTCCAGGTCTGTTTGCAGGGTACACGGAAACCCTAGCCAAACACCTGATTCACCCCTCTTTAAGGTACAGCAACTCCAAAAGTTAGGTTTAAGAGTAATTAGCGGAGCAGTCTGGTTTGAAAAGCAAGGTTTGAAAAGGGAGGGAGCATCAGAGCTGGAGGGCAGAGCTTTAACCCCCGGCTTCTCCAGGAGGAGCGGGGATGGGGAGGGATTTCTCTCCCTTCGCTTCCAGCCTGGACTCGAGGCCCGCAGTGCTGAGCTGAGCTCTGAGGGCCAGCAGCGCACGCGGGTCCCCGCCGGGTCACTGCGGCCGGTCACGGTCACGGTGCTCCCCGCGCCCCGAGCACAGCCGCGGGCAGCCAGGCTGGGTGCTGGACTTGAACGCTGGCTGTGCGATCAGTACAGGCTTTGTGCTCGCAGTTATAAAAGTATTTGGGCCTCCGGGTCTGCAAGCTGGGCGGCGCAGTGCTCTGCCTCTCTGCTCTCATACCGGCTGACATCTTCTTTCCGTACATACGTAAATCCTCCAGCTAATGCCTCAGGTAGAATGCACGCTGTTTATTCATGTACGTGGTGGTTGCGACCAGCAGCTAGACCTGTTAGGAGAGAGGTTCCAGTTCATGAGGGGTTAGGAGACAAAGCTGCAGGCTTGCCCAGCGTGGGCATTGGTAAAGAAGGAGAGTTGCTTTAAAAGCCAGCGGTTGCTCACTTTGGAAGACATTTTGGTCCTGCTCTGCACCTCAGACCAAATGCTTTTCTGTTAGTGGGTTGAAATAAAAACAGCAACAGACATATCAATAAGGTGGCAGCAGGCCACAATCCTCGGTGGTTAAAACTCTCCAGGACTCAGTATTTGTACTTTGGGGTAGCTCAGTGGAAGTCAGTGGAATTGCAGCAGCTTCCACCAGCCGCTGATCAAGTCTTTGCATTCTTCTTACTTTATCCTCACTGTGGGGATATGGCTGGACCTGGGCCAAATGACCGATTCCTGTTAAACTCACTGGTTTGGATCTCGCAGACCAAGGCATGCACGCATGGGAAGCTGCTGCAGTGCTCACGTGAACGCGAGGGAGCTGGCGGCCGTGCCACGTCCCTGCGCGAGGATTCGCTCGCACCGCAGGAGACCAGCGCTGGCCCCGCACGCAAGATGCCCCCAAAGGCAGCCCTCGGCACGTGTCCTGCGGCTCTGACTGCTCCCAGCCTTGATCTTGCCAGCGGTTGGAAAGTTTCATGTAAGTGCCTACGAATGCACCGCTTGTTAAGGTAAGCAGGTATCGGCTCACCTCTTTGGGCGTTCTCCAGTCCGACATCCCTTTTATGTTTGGCTCACGCACCTACCAGAAGACTAATCCTGTTTGTTAATCTGATTCTTTTTGTCACCTTGTTTGGCTAAGGGAACTGATTTTAAAATAGACAACATTGTAAACAAGAGCAGCAAATGGTGCTTGAAAGCTCCTGAGAGCCCCAGTGCTCCCATTGTTCCAGCGAGGAAGTGAGCCGCCTGAATTACATCTGCATGTGTCAGACGGAGCCGGGCCTCCAGCTTCAAGCCCTCCGGTCTGGTGGAGCCTTTTGTCTGAGGATGTAAAACCTCAGACGGCATTTGGCCACCGCTCCCTCTGGAGATAACCCTGCTTGGGGCAATTTGCTTAACTTTGTTCCGAGGCTGTCAGCGGTGGCGGCCACGGAGGGACCCTCAGTGGATTAGTGTTCACACAGAGGCTTTGTAACAGGCCTTCAAACGCATACCCATACGGAGTTAGTTTAAGAAAAACAAACTGCTAAAATGACAATACATTGTGTTTACAAGATTTTTAATATTCACATACTATTAATGCCCCATGTGAGTGGTTCTCCAGTACACTGTGGCACGGACAGATGTGAAGAAACAAGCCAAACGGCCTCCTGAGGGATGAATGCCCCTGGCTGACTGTACAGCAAGCAAGAGCAGCTCTTAACTCCACTCGGAAACTGTCCCCATTTCCAGGTCCGTGTCAGCTTGCGTCCAGAGGAAAAAGGCTGAGAAAACAGGGGAAACCACTATAAATTCTCACGACTGTCTGACGGGTGCACAGGATTACTTAAGAGTTCAAGGAGCTTTGTCACTTTATTAAGAATGTGCAAGGAATTTTAAATTGTCTTCTGGACAGGCTCTCAAATGCTCTTTCTAGAGACTGAGTTGATTTTGGCTACAATCACTGGATGAAGTTGTACATGGACTTGCTGTGCAACCCATTAAGTATTTGTGACTGAATAGGGGCTGATCAGCACAGAATTTGCCCCAGTGCAAGAAAACAAAAATAAATCTGGGCTGGATTTGTAAACCATTCACTGAAGCTAATGAGACTCTTTTTCCAGTAAAATAAAATTTAGCTCCACATGATTGAGCAATCCCAGAAATGCAAAGACAAGACAGCACAAAAGCAAACACTTCTCAAGGGCAGATTGCTAACGTGCTGATTGTGGTGCTAAAGCAAGAAATATGAAATTAAGTATAGTCTGTGACCTTATCTGTACTTCTGGCTTATTCCCATGCCCAAATCAAGGGCTGAAATTTATTGTTACCCGGCCTTATGCAGGCTGAGGTTGAAGTAACCCTGCTGATCCCAGTTAGTGCAGCTTACATGAGTCAGGCTCCTAAAGCATTTGTCGCCAAGCAAACTCCCCTGTCCCTTGGATATGTGAAAGGTGTAAGTTTGTTTTCCAAAAACATTCCTCCATCTTCCCTCTTCTCTGGAGGTAGGTATCTGAGGTGGAAGGCTTCCAAACAATTAAAACAATTGCTTTTCTAATTACCTTCTCCATGGGAGCTGAGGGATACTGGTGAGGGACAGCACGCCGGTGTCACCACAGGGCTGTTGGTGGAAGGGGATGGGGACAACCTTCCCCTCTCCTCACCTCCTCCCGAGCACAGGTACCAACTGCTGCCTGCAGGGCAACGGGACACCAGCCTCAGTTTTCTGGTGGGATGAGCAGGCATGGAAACCGATCAGGTTAACAGACAGCTTATGGGTCTGGCTTCTGTTACAAAACATTAGCTATCGGCTTTGCTTCAGCACGAAGCTTGGCACACAGACACTGCGATGGCAGGGAAAAAGAAAAAAGGCAGTTTGGTGGGGCCCAGAGTGCTTCACCTGGTGTCTTTTCCCCCTTGGACGCAGAGCAGCTCGGTACCTGTGCAGCCCTGCTGTGCCACCCCGCCAGCTCCCCGCGGAGCCGCGCCGCGGCCCCACGTGTGCGTGAGCACCAGGGGCACGTCCCACAGCTCCCGTCCCCTGCGGAGCTCAGCCAGGGGACGGAGGAGGGGGCACCAAAACAGACCGTGAAAGAGCAACTGGGGGCAGGGAGGAGAAGGAGGAGAAGGCAAGGGCGCAGAAGGCAGAAGGTACCGGCGGGGGCTGCACTTCAGGGTGCCCTGGTCGCCCCCAGGCACCGCGGCCGTGACCGTGACCCCGTCAGCAGCGCCCAGCTGCACCTGCGGCCCGTGGCACCTCTGCTCCTGCCTCCGTCCCCAGGAGACGGCTCTGCTCTCCCGGCTGTGCCATGCAGCTGGGTTTTGTACGTGGGATCTGCACCGTCCCGGAGCCGAGGCCTCACAGAGGCTAGATTTTTCCCCTTAATCAGATCTCAGGCTTTTAACAAGCTCATTAGAACTGCAGAGAAACACATTTTTAAAGCAAATTAAATATAGATGAAATACAAATAGCAAGCCACGAATGAACTTCCGTGCAGAATGAGTCAGGGGAAGTGCTGAGAAAGACAAGACCCACATTGCTGCACCTGAGGTGAAAGGCCAGAGCTTTTATCCACTCAGTTATCTGCCCCTGGTTTCAAGCACAAGTATAAAACCTGCCTGCTCAGCAGGCAGTACGTACGAGTTGAACCAATTAGTGCCGTATTATGCGACTTTGCAACCTCCATGCATCTGCATTTATTACTTGCTTAAGAAAATAATATTACCTCTAGCTTATTTTCCTAATACTTTTTTTTTTTCAATTTGCTTCTGTAATCATTAATCAGACAACCGCCTTCTTAATGGAGCAAAAAAACATCCCACCCATTTATCTGTCCTCTAACAGCAAATTGCCATTTGCTGTCTTAAACAGGAAATGAGCAATTATAAGGCACCAGGAGGTTATTTTTTATTTCTCATTCTCCCCTGGAATAATAAACGTATCAGAGCGTATGTGCGGTATATGTTGATTATTTGGACAATTGGCTGTGAGGTAAATAGCCTTTAAACACGATGGCAATAGGTGTGTCCATTACAATTTGAAAAATTGCATTAGCTTTTTAAAATAACTAGGTTTATGTGTTTTCCAGATAGCACAGGGTAAGCAAAAACCTTTTAAACTAATCAATAAGTAAAATAAATTAATTTTCCCAGATTGCTTCAACATGAAAGGATGCAACAGCACAAACACACGACAACTGATCATTTTGCTAAGCTGAAGTTAATACTCAGTTGTTAATGCAGCGTTCGTTGCATTAATTCCAACCCATCCAAAATTCCTGTCAAAAACACCCGCTAACAGGAAAAGTCTGCTCCCCGCGGCCGCAGAGGCTCACCCGGACAGGGGGGCGCCGGGCAGAGCAGGCAGAGGGCAGTGGGTGGAGGCCTGCCTTCATTTGCTAGCTGTGCATCTCAGGCCAGCCTTTCAGTCACTTTGGGAAAGAATAAAATTTAATCAGAGGAGATGGCATATGCCATCGGAAAGCCCTAACAGCAGCACTGACAGAAAAAATATTCACAACCTTTAATAGATCAATGTTAAGAACTGTAAGACAAAAATTACAATTTTGCACAGAGCAAGTGCTTTTATCTGCCTTTATTCTAATTGCTGTGCCTTTAACATAAACAGTTAAAAGGTGTGCATAGTCTGTTCTGCCAGCAGTGAAATGACAGTCAAATGTCAGTCCAAAATTAATGAATAGATGTTCATGGTATGTAACAAATCAAGCTACTTTTCGGCTAGCATTTGTATACCAGTGCTGTTGTTTCTGCCTGGTACAGTATCGGCGACTCTCTCCTGTTCGTGTCCCTAACCAGTACAATTCGTCAGCTCTTTGCTCAGCCCAAACCGCAGCCATGCTCAATGACAAGGAGGGAGGGGAAAAAAGCCTGTCAAACAGGATTATTCAAGAAAAAAATAGCTAAGTGGATTTAAAATTGCAACCTGTCACTGCCTTCTGCAAGTCATTTAAGAAGAGCTGGAAACTGTAATAACAATTTTATCAGAAACATAAAACCTAAGAAAGAAAAAGGGGACTTGTGGGAGAACACAGGCTGGCCTGGCTTTCAGCAGAAATGCCGGGTTCAGGGCACACCAGTCCTGGTGAATGCGGGTTGAGGATGACACCTGCAGTTCTCAGAAACAGTATAGAAAAGACATATGGATTACAGAATTTTGTATCTACAGGCAATTTTATATATTTATATTTAAATATGGAATATATACACTCTATTACATATAGAATTATGTATTCTGTAGATTATATATAATCTCTAAATACTTATTACACATAATTGCATGCTTAATATATATTAGGTATACAAACATCTATTTAATCTACTTGATATTTTGACATGCGATATGCATATATTTATATATTTATACGCAGACACTCGATTGCCCATAGGACTTTTCTCAAAGTAGCGATGATGTGTTAATGCCCGTGCCACTAAAAGCACCGGGACCTCCAGCACTGGGGCTGACAGACCTCACTCCGGCCATGTGAAGGTGAATATGCCATCGGCAGGCTCCCGCGCCGCTCTCCTTTCCCAGCAAGGCTTCTCCCTCTCTCGCTGCGCGAGGGACACCCCCACCGCTCAGCCTGCTGTGACGGCAGAAATAACAATGCTTCCTCTTTGCCTGCTTCCTCCCCCCTCAAAACCTGACTTGCAGGCAACTTTAGGAGATTTGGAGATCTCATGAATTAACTAACCGAAGATAGAAGTCAATTTAATTCTCCAGCTCCTTCCATAGCCTCTTAAAGTCCAAAAAAACTCTTATAGCTAGCCCAGGAAGAGAAGGGGTCAGGAGCTGGTGCCTTGACTGAGGAAATTTTGCCCACAGTCAAGGATAGGTCTAGAAGAACTACAGTGAATGCTGTCCCTCTCCCACACTGGGGAGGGACATGGCATTCTGTAATCACCATGGGTCCTCTCCACTAATCTCAAAATAAGCTAGAATATTTGTTAAACCCTTAGGATGTCTTAAAATACATGTGATGGGGAAAAAACAATACTAGACGTGAGAAGAATATGGACACGGTGGTGGTTACACACAGGACAGGAAAATAAAGTGAAGATTCCTGTTGTTTCCAAAGATGACAAGAAAGTGGTGACAAGTTGTGGCATCTGACATTCTCCTCTCATAAACTCTTCAAAAGAGAGAAATGGTGACCACACTGATGCTCTTACAAAATGCAATTAGAATATTTTTATTCTGGCCAATGCAGACGTGAACTTTGATCTTCTAAAATTTATGTGCTTCAGGCAATTTGAAAGCTTTCCTTCTTACCCATAGCAAGGCTTTCTTGCACAAAATGAGAAGATGCCATCCTTCCACATCAGAATTAATAAAAATCCTATTAGATAATGAGCATGACTATACCTACCATTCAGAGACAGGAGACATGAAAAGATCTTAGCTCGTTGCAGATATTCCTAGGTCAGAATTAAAGAACGGTATGGACAAGCTCTAGAAAACCACAGTTCAAGCATGAAAAAGATCTCACACCTAGATTGTGGATGGTTAAAATTTGCAAGTCTTTAATCACAGAGGCATGACTGCAGCAGGTAATCCTAAGGAGATGGCCTAAAGTTCTATAAGAGGGGTGAGATTTTGTTCATTAATCAAGGAACTGGGCTTATTAAAAGCTATGCCTGCTTGTATTGGCATGGCTACTGTTGTTAATTATTCTTTGGCTGAAAAGTTGAATGTCAAATTCCGGGTCATTCAAAACAAATTGTGGCTGACATGGTAGCTAGCCCCATGTCAACATTGCCTCTTGAGACTTACAAAGCAGACAGTTGGAGCTTATTACAAATTATTTTTAACAACCAAGTTAAATGCTTTATATCTGTCTTTTCTGTTCTGATCCAGTCATTGTTCCTGTAGTCTTTCTTGGGAAACATCCATGTCATGCATGTTTCCAATTTAATATTGTTCCTCGACTTATCTAAATGTTAAAAATAACATTAAAATATTAAAGTGGTTGAGCACGTTCCTCCTAACTCAGAGTTGCTTCTGCAGTTTCATGTGGTGCTGGTACTTTTCCTCATCCTAAACGATTATGTAGCTTTTGTTGTTCACAAACACAGATGTATCCCCACCTCCCTACTCCCCAAGGATTCTCCATTTCTAAAGAGAAGAATTCAGCAGCTCCAGACAATGCTGACCCCAGCAGGAATCCCTGTGGGACTCCCGGTGCAGATCCTGCTGGTGTACTTGGGCTAGAGGCACTGGAGAGCAAACACGGTCCTTCTCCTCCATGCAGTTGTTTAAATGGTGTTATTTATTTATGAAACGATGTGACCCAGCAATGAGAACGTGAACCGAGAACAGAAATGAGAACATGAGCAAAACCCAATAATTAAATGCCAATGTTTATTAGTCTGTGTTCTTCTGCCTCCTGCATTGACATCTGCATGAGAAAACCAGGATGTCTCTCCCAAACCACACTGAAGTAAACAGAGCTTAGCCACATATATCAGATTACAGGATATTGGTCCTGAACTAGTTTTGAACCAATGATCTAATCCTATTACCAATCCTGTGAGTCATTCAGGTCCACCAGGAGCTTTTAAAGCATTTTTTATTTAATAAAAACTTGCTGGAAAGACATAGTGTGTTTGGAATACACTCTCACCATCTCTGTTGATGTATTGATAGTAGAAAGTATTCTTACAAGTCTCAGACCTCTGCACAAACTGACGATGTTATTAGAGGATTAACAACTTAAGCTATTGGTCCTCCACCAGAATGAGTCCTAATTTTGAATTCTCTCCAGGCAAATCGGTGCCGAGAGTTTCATTTATCTGTTGAAAATCCCTGAAACAGCCGTGGTATCTCAGAGTACTTCTCTGTAGCTCTGAGAGGTCTACATGGGATCTGTCCCAAAGAAGGAAAAAACAGGAAAGCAAAAGAGAAAACACATTCATCAGGAAATAACTAGTACCATCAGTCAATGGGTCTGGCTTTACAGCCCTCTGAGTGAAGTCTCATGGATTTTGTCCAAAACAATGGCTGAGGGGAGCCCATTCTGTTACTCTGTGTCTTGTAATAATTACCTCCTCGAGCCCAAACTGTCATCTTCAGATGAGCAAACATCCCAGAGCATTAAAACTGAGTCTCTTGAGATACTCAGTACAAACAGCAGGGAAAAAAAAAAAAAAAAAAAGGCAGTTTAAAGAACAGTTTCATTATCTGAGTGAATACTAATGCTGTTTCATAAAATAACAGCAGAAAGAAATCTTCAGCTGTTAGAAATTTCTGCTGTTAGAAATTTTTTATGCTGCTAGCAATTTCTGGATGAACCAGTTTCAGAAAATACTAGACAATTATTCTATCACCCGTTTTTCATCGAAAAAGTTGGTAGCTACTGTGCTAATGCTGTACTCCACCATGACCCTATGTGGCAGTTTTACCCTCTCCTCCCTTCAGGGGCATTTTGAACGTGTTGTGTTCTTTTTTTTTTGTGGCTTGAGTTCTACTTCTGTCCCGGCTGCTGCCGTTCCTGGGCCGTTGCCGCAGGCCCGGCGGGCTGTTGTGGCCTGCGGCCCCCGGGCCGTGCCAGCGCAGCGCCATGACGTGCGGGGCCTGCAGGGCCTAGCGACTGCCGCGCGCAGTGCCGCGCTTGGTGACCCCGTCTGCGGCCTAGCGTGCTCTGCGGGCAGGCGAGGCGCTACCTGACAAGATTCCTCCCAAACTCCAGCTTGCTTAGAGCTCATTCAAGTGTTTTTGCACTGCAGTGTGCAAACTTGCTTCTTGCTCGCTTCAGCCGTTCACCTGCTTTTATTTTGTGTGCGCAAGGAGCAGCGCACTAGGCCCTGACAACTCTGATATCATCAGAAGTAGGGATAAAAACAAAACCAGACGCCATAAGCACTGTCTCTTTTTGACTGAACATCGGAAAAATTACTACCAGAAGTTTGAATTTGGTGGGATCACTCAAGCACTGATATACCACACCTCCTCGTGCCTTCCTTCTGGACAAAACCGGTGGAGCTAAGCATGGGGGGAGCACCACTTTTCATTTTTCTGTTCAACTGAAAGTGGTCACTTTGACTTTTTGTTTTGTACTGTGAGCTAAGTGGACAGTGTGTCCTCTGTTTTCTGAAACGGTCCCTTTGTCATTAATCAAATTCAAATGTATGCCTCAGCTGCTCTCTTAAATTCTAATCCATGAACTATGAAGCGGCAGTGGTTATCTGCTGAATTAAGTAGTTTGACTAAAAGAATCACATATATTGTTTCCAGTCAGTGGACACTATGAATTGATTTTATGTAAAATTACTGGGAATGCATAAGCCATTTTGCCAAATGTTATGGAATTTCTTATCCTAAACCCTGCGTGAAGCATAATTTATGTTCAGATACTGACAACTGAATCATACTCATCATTTATATAGCATTTTACATATTCAAACTGCCACAAAACATTAATTAAGCAATAGACTTCCTAATTCTGAAAAAGTGCTCTTACAATGGGATCCATGTGCTAAATGATTAGAGCCTATTGTCAATTTTTAAATGCTACTTACAGAATTTCATTGTACTACGAGTTTAGTTATTGGCATTGAGGTAAGTAGAAGTAGGAAGGGTGGTTTGGTCTTTATCTACATGAAACTTTACTTTTAAATGCTACTTTTGTTACTAATTTGTTATTTAAAAAATGAACTAATTGTAATAGGAACAGACTGTCTATTTGTAGACTCACGTTACATGAACAATGAAAGATAAACTCATAGCACAGTTTACTGAGTTTTTTGAACGTTCCAGAACAATTTTTACTACTAAGAACTTCTTCACAATCTATTCTTTCATATCTGAGGATGTGAGAAGGAGAAACTTAGAGAAAACTGCTTTATTCTGCAGTTCGCTGTATACAACACTGTGGGTAGGCAGAGTACATACATGCGCACATGTGCATGTATAAATGCTTTTGCAAAAGCATGTCTCCGTCCTGAGAAGCATACAGTCTGAACTGGATTTAATTGTGTGAGGATGGACCTGCGATGAGACAGGGAAATGTGAAGACAATGGTTATCCTAAGAAAACATGAGGTTTATTACGCAAATATTAGTAGGGCCTTAGCCATATTATCCATCACACAGCTTAACAATAACATTATAATGCACGCTCATTTGATCTCTGCAGATGAAATCTTAGTAGATCTCATAACTCAACTAAGCAGACAAATTTATTTTTGCACATAGAATTAGGCATCACCAGTATTGCAAACTTTCTTTGTATTTGTGTCTTCTTTAATTTGGCTCTCAAATACGTCTGCACTGAAAATGCAGTGGCTTTTTTCTTCACCTGTTTCTTTATACAGCTTTTACTGTCACATGAGTGAAAAAAGCATTTGGATCCAGAGGCAGCTTAACAGCCCAGGCACATGCTCCCCACCAGCTTTTCTCTCCCCAGTAACTATTGTCGGCTCCCTCAAAATGTTCCCTTACTCACATAGTCTAGGTACAGTCCATGCCATTAAAAAAATTAAATGACCTTTGTCCCTTTAGTGATCAGGCGTTCAGGAATCTGAGAGTGTTATCTAATTTTTACAGACACAATCCTACTTCTCTTTTAAATGTTCCACATGAGTCAACATTACCTTCGGACAAGTTCCCCTGCACAGGAGCCTCAGTCCCTCCGTTACATGGAACAGGAAAGCACAGACTCTCCCGTAATGCTCTTTTACAGCACCACTAACTTTCTGAATTTTCAGCTGCTTCAAATAGTCCATAGTTACATTCACTGTACAACAGCAAGGGTCACAATACCCTAGGTATTTCTTGTCAGAACCTCCGCTCTGTGAAGCCCAGTGTGTATTTTCTGTGGAGCATTTTCATTAGAATAGCCTATTACTTCGATTCAGTGTTCAGCTTGATTTTCTGAGATCACAGGTTTTTTAGGTATTTGGCTTAAAATAAATAATAAAAAATAAGAAAATTTAATTACACATAATTATAGCTTCTATAACGTTTGTACTTATAATGTGAATGAATGGCTGTATTATGTGTAAAAGAATAGAGAATTAGCTTTTAAGAAATTTGTAATTTGGATAGCATTTTTTTAATCATCAGATCAGCAATGTTTGTCACTAAACTAGTAAATGCACTTTTGTCTTTCCTCGCTCAGAAACAGATGGTGCCTGCTCTCTGCAGACGCACAAGTGGCAAAGGAGATACAAGGAATTTGCCCCAGCTTCTGTCACTCTCCATAAATCCAGCAAGGAAGCACAGCCAGGTCATTGCATCCAGAGGGCATGAGCCTGTACAAAGGCAACAGTGACCTTGACCCAATGACAGGGGCGACCAGCAGTGGCGCGAAGTGCCCCGTCCTCTCCCTCCATGCAGCACAGCCCGCACATCACCAGTACCTGCAGCTACAAACTCCCTCTGGCCCCCAGGCAGCGCCTCTGTGCCGGGCAGTGCCACAGGGTGCTGGGGTCTCCCTGGGGAGACGTGGCCCTGGGCCCTGCTCTGGGTGGCCCTGCTGGGGCAGGGGTCTGGATCGGAGGGACCCCAGAGGCCCCTGCCAACTCAGCCATTCCGTGGTTCTGTGATTCTGTTTTGCTGTTGTTACCTGAGCCAGCTCCACACCTTTTTTACAAAACGCTCCAGGTACTGTGCTCTCCACGTCCCTTCGCTCCCAGGAGCATGACTGCAGCAGGCGTTGGTCGCTCAGGTCCCAGAAGAGGCAGGGACAGGGCCGGAGGCGTGACTCACGCTTACAGGCAGGTCGGCGCTGACACCGGGGCACTCACGCCACGTATGAGTCTGGCAGAGGGAAAGCACATACGATGCACGCTCGTTAAACACCGGTAACCACGCTCCCCAAAAATCCGTCCCGCTGCCGTCACGCCGTGCTGGGTCAGCGGAGCGGGACGCGGCGGCCCCGCAGAGCAGCGCCTTCCCCAGTGCCAGCGGCCTCGCCCCGGCGTGCCTGGCCTCATGCCCGCAGGGAGCTCCAACGCCTCTGCTTCCAGTGAGCCGAGAGTGAAACTAACTGGGAATTTGCATTTTTTTGACTTCTTCTTTGACAGCGTGGCACAGCAGTCCTTCCTGGGTGAGGGAAGTATTATCATATGAGAGCCTTTATTAAGGAAGTGCTTTAAAATCGTTATTTTAAGCAATGGCACAGTGCAAAATGACTTCAGGAGGCAGAGAACTGGAAGGCTCCTTCCGAATCCCAGCTGCCATGAGATCCTGAGCCCTCTTCTGAATGCTTCTTCAGCCTGTGCAGACCCCAAGCTGCTCTTGTTTTAGGTGCTAAGCACTACAGTGCTGGAAGTTTTCATTAGAAAAAAAAAAAAAAAGAAAAAAAAGAAAAAAAAAGACACAATAAAAGACTTTAATTTGGTTTGTTAATGCAACCACAAAAGCCCCAGAGTTTACTTTCCTGTTCTGATGAAAGCATTTACTTATATTTGTTTGCAGAAGGATTCAATCCAATCTCAACTATGAAGTTTGTTGTTTACTGTACAAAGACAGATACTGAGGGATTAGTTAACAATGAAATCAAAACTGACTCTTACACAGATGTTTGTATTAGTCAGTCACCTCAGCGTCAGCATACAACACTTCGTTAAACAGTCTGTGAAAGTATCAGGAAGATAACTTCATAAGAAATTTATATGAATCTAGACCTAGGTGTAATTAAACCATGCCATGTTGTACGAAGCCTTCATTTTTTGTCAGAATAAGTGGCCGCAATACAAATGGGAAACAGTGGCTGTGGTGTATTTTGGACTGTATAAAAGCTTTTCCCACATCCCCTGTTTCTAGTAAGAAACAATGTTGACATTTTATTACATTCAGAGTAGTTATCGATAGTCTGCCACAAAACTGGAAGAGATATCAAAAGATTTATAATGCAGTTTGCATTTGTATTTGAACACCAGAAATGCAAAATTTCCTAATGCTATCACACTGGTTGTAAGCACTCTGGTGAACAGAATCAGAAATTTAGGTGGTTTTGATAAATTGGATAACTGTCAAACATTTGTGCCTTGTATGGCATATTTAATGGTGTGTCTAGTTTTGATTTTTAATTTACCTTTATGCAAAAATAATCTCATAGGGTAAAGCAGCCTACTGGCTTTAATAGCAGGGTGAAACCCAAGCAAAAAAAGTGAAGTATAGTTGAAAACTGAATTTCTGTGACCATCTTGACATTTTGTTCTGCTTACAGTGTTAAAATGCCTCATCCGTTCCATTCAAAATGAGAGATCCTCAAAGTTCACTGCTTGAGCAATCAAGAACTGGCTCAAACGAGCAGAAGATTAGAAGGATTGATTGGAGTAGATCCTAGGACTAGATATTTTTATTTGCTGTTTGTGAGTGGGACGAATGAGGAATACAGTTCTATCCTGAGGAACGCACTTCCTGTAAATAATTTGTGTACCTTTCTCATTTACCATGGATTGACTCCTGATGGGTTACTCTACTTTTATCCAGCCGTGATTCTCAGGTAGGTCTTCCAGTACTTTTTCTCACATGACTGGACTAACTTGGGCTGTGTTTTACTGGTCTATGTCAAGCAGCACAGTGCCACAAGCAGAGGCCGTTACAGCCATACAGGGCCATCAGCACTCCTGCAGTACCTTTGTACGGGAACTGTTGATGACAAAATAAAATATACGGAAATATAAATAAGTCTACATTCTGCAAATGGTAATAGTTTCTATATATTGTTGGAATTGTGGATGGCGATACGCAGGACCGCCTGCAGCACCAGCGCTCCAGAAAGCTCAGAGCTGTGGATATCGCAGCGGGGCAGGGAGCCTGCCTGCCAGGAGCCTGCCAGGAGCCGGCCAGGGCAGGAGGAGGCCCTGCGGGAGCAGCCGGTGTCCTGACAGCGCGTGACGATCGCCAGCTTTCACACAGATTCTCTGAGGGCTTGTGGTCACATCAGCATTCCTGACTGCCTGGTCTGACAATATCGAACGTGGCTTACAGATCAAGTAGTATCAACATCATTTCATCTTATCTGTTCGTTCTCATGAGGTCATCTGTCCATACAACAGAGGTTGTTTATGTGCCATGACTTGGCCTAAAGTCAAGCTGGGTGGGGTTATCTGCAGAGGCCAGGTGTTGCAAGAGTTAGTTTGCTTCCACATTCACCTTAATCTGGCCCAGCAGCTGAAGGCCTGGAAGATGAAACAGTATTTAGCGAGTGCACTGGTGACACAGCCGGCGGTCAGCCACTGTGATCCCTCCAGCCTTGACCAGACAGAAACAACCTAAGGGTAAGCGACAGGCAGCAGACCTTTTAGAACATTCAGAAAATGTGGCATTTTGTTCAAGAGATTTGAAGTCTATTGAGGCTGCAGATAACTTACATTAGTCTGAGCCTGTTGTGTCTTACTTTCCCTCAGAAAAGCTTATCTTCTTTGTTGATACGCTGAGCCAAAATTTACTTAGAAATTAATACTCAAATACAAGGCTAAAGAATACCCACCAGTATTTACTCTCTAATGTTTTCAGTTACCCAAGATGCAGCAAAAGAACTCTGCTGGTTAGAAAGGAAGCGTATATACTTCATAAACAACAGTGTAAATTTCAGTGCTGAAAGGATGCCATTTATTCTAAACTCTTGTTTTACATATTCTTCGCAGATGACTGAAGAGTGAAATTATGTAACTGGCATTGAAATGGTTTTCACTGACCTGCCATGTGGACATCAGAAAGGCTGCCAAATTTGGCACAGTTGTTTCATAAACTGCCATTGCCCATATGGCCACATAGCTTGCAAAGATTTGCTGATCTTGCAGTCTGCCTGTGCATTACAAAATAAAGCTCAATTAAGCAGGCAGATCCTCTTGTCTAGTTTAATTTCTTTTCTCTTGCAGTCTTAAGGACTCAATCAGGGCAAGGCTGAGGGATCCAAGGCTTGCCTGTCTTCATGAGAGCTAGAGATGCTCAGCATCCCAAAGGACCATATTGTAAATGTTTTATGAGTTTGTGCCAAGCGCCTAAAAATGGGTGCAATTTTTGTGAGCTTCTGCAGCTTTAGTAATATTATTATTCTTGATAAAATCCTGTGGGCATAGGTTCAGAGAGCAAAATATGCTTGTGTATCAACCTTCCCTCTTGCACATCTCTTATCACCAATTCTCTTGACCATGAACCACTAAACACTCTTCAAGAGACAATGAGAGATTTTGGTTAAATTATATTCTAGGGGATAGTTCCATTCTGTCCACTGAAAACTGTAAATTATTTTTTTTTTTTTAACTTTTATGTGTTTTTGCTATGTTTAAATCACTTTTCCGTAGTGATTGGAATAGGTATTTTCATTTTTCTCGTTCTAGTACATGGGGGAAACAGATCCTCTTACCTCTCTCAATTACCAGCCCCTTGCTTACACCTCTTTAATATTTACACGTCTGTGGACTCACTGACTTTCTGGATATATCCATTACTCCATAACGTTCATGGGAGTTACAGGCAACGAGAAAGGAAAGGAATAAAACTCTGATTTTATTTAGGACATTTCCTACCAAAGATGTACTCTCATTCTTTAAAATGAGAATGTGTTTCTGTCATTATTACCAAGGGAAAAAAGCCCTAGACTTTAGTTAAACTGCCAATATTTACAACCGTAGTTTTACATCACTAGTCTGAGACAGAAGGCAGACTATTACAGTGATTCCTACACAGAAGACCATAGCCTAACGAGCTGCAAACCCCACTGTCTGCTTCTTTAGGACTCTGGAAACTCCCGTCTAACTTACGAAATATGATAAGATCACAGTTGAAAGTATTCATTCCTCACTGCAATGTGACCAGAAGTGTCTGTCGAGAGAAACTCCTTGTTCCTGGTAAGGTGGTGGAAGAATAAACAAATTCAACTAGTTGAAGAGGGAAGACTCTCAAAATTACAACTTTTTACTGTTTCTGAATGTTGCTGCCAGCAGAGTTAATATTGCAATGTAATATAATACCAGTCAATGAAGAAAATGCATTTTTCTACAAAAAGGGCTTTTGCTGCAGACAGGAAGTCTATTTTTGGAATTAGTCATCAGTTTCACTTCGTGCTGATCATGCCATTTTCATTAACATACAATAGGATTGTTTCCATGCAAGTGCTATCAAGATTACATTTATGGTTCCAAAAGCTGTTTCAGTCCACCTACATACACCCTGACTGCTGCAGATAGTAACAGAGAAGTGTTCTTTGTTTTGCACGCTTGTCTAAAATCCCGATCTTCACCACCTTTTATTTAAACTGCTACTCTGGTAAATACAAAAGGACTGATATTTAGTGAAGAACAGAAATACAGCTGCACTTTGATATACTATGCATATTTTGATTATAAACAACATATCTATGAGCGGGATATAAACATGCCATTGAACACCTCCATCATAAAGAAAAATAAACTGGTATTGTCACACCAGATCTAGGGAGATGCCATGCAGTAAGTTGTGGCAGCACAGCTATTTTTTCAGTACCGATAAGATCTCTGGCAGGGCTTTTGTTGGAAATAATTGACTTTTTTTCCTACATGTCCTACCTTTTTTATTATTTATTTACATCCACCAGCAACTGCTATTTTTTCATTAAAATGAAACCCGGGTAATTCTGCCTCTCAGAATTCTTTTTGCAGAGGGGAGTCACAGTAGGGCTGCGTTTTCCAACGAGGTGTGCTAGACCTGCTAATACAGACAGGCAGGAAAAGGATGACTCCGCATAAATCACTTCCTCCTCAGGAAGTTGCTGGCAGAAGGGAGACTGTTCAGCTGGTTGAGTCAGGGGAGAAACCAACTCATGCTACTGCAAACATATCAAATTGCGGCATTAAGGAGTACCTTTGGCCTGAGTCACTTAGCAATTTGTCTTATCAGTTTCTTTCTGATTATCTAGGTGTCGAACAGATGGAACAGTTTCACTTATAATAAAACTACTCTACCCGTGGAATTACCCTAATCGACTATCTCATTTAACTCCTTATGTAGACATCTTGGTTCTAGAATAAGAATAGTTAATACCATAGGATTAAGATAAACAGAAATTAGGCAGTCTTCTTTTAGATACATATTCATGAATAGAATTATCAGCAGTAACTCAAGATGCAGACGTTAATTATTATTAGATTTAAATCCCATTGGAATACCAGATTATTTTTTTATGAAGAATTTTGAAAGATCTTTTCTCTCTTAAATATGAATCTTCTGTAATGTAGGGTAGGAGAACAAGTGCAGTTTTATTAGCAATCATAACAAGGACACAAGTGTCCAGCTTTTTGCACAGATTTTTTGGGCAGAGCATGAGAGTAGCATAGTTTATTAGAGCAATATGTTTCGTTGCCTTCTGATCAGTACTTGGGCTTCCTGTTACTGGAAAGAGGAAGGATGAAGCAGGAGAAGTAGAGATAGGATGACAGAGATCTTCAGCCACCCATTGCCAGGATGTGGACAGATTTTCAAAAGTAGTCAGCAGCTTCCACTACTATTCTTAAAACAAGTTTATACCCACCATGTAAATCTTTCTTACTGATTTTTGGTTAAACTTTACCAGCAAACTTTTAGGGCTGAGATTATCTCTTGCACAACGCTGAATGCATTACCACTATTTCAATAGGAGCAATCCAATTTAAATAAGGAGAAGTGAAGTTGTTTCAGAACAAGAGATGTACTGAATGTCAGTACTAATGTTATTAGACATTACTGTGACAAATAGAACTAAATATCAACCAGAACCACTCTTAGTGCTATTAAAGGAGCGAGGGGATGCTTTACTGATCAAATGTGCACAAAAAATCTTAAAAATGTTGTTTATCATATAGTTATTAAAACTGGCAAATGCTTTAAAATGTGAGTACTTACATTTTTGTGCTCAGAAGGTCGTAATCTCCTTCCTCAGCTCCCACCAAAGGAACCCCAAACCAACATACAATCGTCCTGATGACGAACCCCAGAGAAAGACTTTTTTTGTATGCCACTGAATTAAAAACTGATTCAGGGCCAGAGAACTTACTCAAATTCATATATTCAAAATGAATATACATTGAAAAATTTCTCCAGATTTGTTCAATGCCAGAAAACACTTAGTGTAATTCTGTGTTTTGAACTCTTCAGAGATGATTTCATCACCTTAGTTTCCCTCAGTAAGTATTCTCCCTTTACCTTCTCCCTTTTCCTTACAGTACAGTGCTAATGTTAATGCCACATACTAACAGTATGGGAGTGAGAGAATAGCATCGCTTCCCCAAATCATTCCAAATCTTCTCATTTTAACTATTTTATATTGGATTTTGAACTGGTTAAGTCATTAAAACTTAAGTGAATTGAAACAGATCTCTATTATGTCCAGGGAACCTTTCAGACATTAGGACGTTAAATGACCGTGTACAGTATTCTCTGACCATGACTTCCCGTAGGATTTATCAGCAGCAGTGCTGAATTAAGACATTCTCTGCCCCTTTAGTTCTGCTGAAAACACAGATCAATTCACTGCTCAGCTCTTTGTATTTAGCCCCAGTGGCCTGTAAGCAGTTAAGCAGGACCCACAATAGAAGGACCTATTCTCACCACAGATCAGTTCATCAGTTTTAGGGCCTGTTTACACCGTGGACCTAAAAACTGTTGCTGTATAACTCAGAGCAAAAAAAGGTATGAAGTCCTTTGGCCACCATCACCACGGAGGAAAGTAGAGAAAAATGTGTATGGAATTGCATCTTTATGTGGAATTGAAAGTTGTTACATAAATATATGCTACAATATTGTTATTAATATCACTATTATCTCATAAGACTTGAATGTCAACATATGATAGTTAGTATTATTTGTAGCTTTAAAGTTCAGTTATCATCATACCTAGCTAGCAAATGGCAGAGCACTATGATCCCAGAGGAGTCTCCTTCACAGTCACAAGAGCTTCCGATGTATTAATAAAAATGATTTAAATGAATAGCCACTAACAGAAGTCAGAGAAAAACTAAATAAAGGCTATCATCTCTTTGCCACTTCCACAGCATTATAGAGTTTCAAATACAATCATGTTCATGCACACTCAACTAATTCTAAGCACATTTTCACAGGGTCCGTTTTAATCAAAGCCACACACTTCCGACAGGTTCTAGCTCTGTTTCACTGACAGAGCTCAGGCTTTCTGAACTTCACAAACGTAGAGATGCTAGCTAAGCAGGACATATCTTGCAACTTAGCCCACTTCTCACATCATTTTTCTGTTCCCCAGGCATAGCACAGTTTTTCCATAAAACACTCATCCTAAACAATCTCAGTTGTACTTAGTCAGCTCGAAGGTTACATATCCCTTTGCTAACGCTGACCTTGCCTGGGCCTAATCCCATGGCTGTAAGTGGTTCGGTTATGTCTTTTGAGAGAGTACCAGAGGACCTGGCTAGAAAGTCCCTCTAGTAACACCAGAAGGTCTTCACCTATTTTCATAGTGCCAAATCTTGATGTTATCAGACAAAGATGAACATTCACGGTACTGAAACCTTTGATACCATAAGTGTCATTGATTTAAACTACAGAAGTTTAGTCTTTTAGCTATAATTAATGAAATTCATTTTGGGGAAAAGAAAAAAGAGCAACCAACAACACTATAGTTTTAAGATGCTCATACTTGTATGGGCAAAGGTAACTATAACAGAAAAAGCTCATGACTTGATCTTTCTAAATTATGCAGAGAAATAATCATTCAGTGAAACTACTCACACAAATAATGAGCAGGTTTACTCAACACAATAAAAGCTAGTTATGTATGTAAATATTGTATGGTAAACTACTTAGTAACCAAATTTATACTTTTAAGATGATTTTTACTTTGACATTTTCAAGATGTCAACAGCATAAAGATCAGTTTTTGCTTTGAACATAAAACACTTCCCTCAGAAATGACAGCAATCAATAGCATCACGAAGAATGAAAAAAATACATATACTGAAATTTTATTCTGTCCCTGAAATAAACAAATGATTCAATTGAATTGGGATTAAATGGATTGGATTTAAGCCAATGTTACAATTGTCTGGTCTTTATAAAATCTTCTGCTGCCGTGTTAGTGGAAAGTGCAGTGTAAGTGATTTGCATGTGGGTGCGCTGTAGAGGTGATGAAGGTAAACAAATCCCTATTGTAGCCAAAACCTTAGTGTAGGGCAAGCAAAGTCTGTCAGCAGAACAAGAAAATACAGTATTTTCTCAGTGATACTGTAGCCTTTCAGCCAATTTTTATAGCTGTTTTTAAAGATAACTTTGCAAACAATGGCTGGTCGATGACTGGTTTTGGCTCGCTTAGCTGAAGGTGGGAGCGCGCTGTCAGGATTAGATGTGCTACGCCATCTCTGGAGTACTGCTAGAAGGGGGAATCATACCGACAGCGAAACGAGAAACAGGGAGCGGTGGGGAAAGGGCTTGAAAGCCTCACTCTGGGCTCAGTTAGTTTGTTTCCAAAACCAACGTCTCTGCATGTCCATGCAGGAGGTGAGCAGTCGTTGAGGCTCATTCAGGAACATGCAGTTAGAGGTGCTCGCAGAGGTCTATTTCACTTCTTCAAAGAACCGCAGTGCTCCTGTGGAATAAAGATGGCCTTAGGTTTGTCACAAGTTAAGGACAATGCTGTAGGTAGAGTCTAGAACAGAAAGGCAGCCAAAGCCCAGTCCTCGGGGCTCAATATCAGGTAAAACGTTCAGTTGATTGATCTGTAGAGCTCTGTACAGTGACCTAGCTGAGGATCAGCCTGCAGGTGACACTTTGCAGGCGGGTGAGAAGACTGCACCCGGGAGGAACCAGGCGGAGGAGGCCTGGCACACCGGCGGCCTATCTGGGGACTCAGCAGAGACAGGTACAGGGCATGACCTACGCCTACAAAACAAACACGGGGAGTGCCAGGCTTCAGCTGCACGATGCGTTTAAGAAAGTTGTGGCCCGACGCTTCTCTTCCACCCTGAGTGACTGCGACACCCTTTATCTGAAGTCACAGCAAGCCATGGGCGCGGGCGTCCTCAGCAGAAACAGCTGGAACTGTTACCGGCCCCACAGCAGGGCTGGCAGAACGCGACCTTTGTCTTCGTGGGGAGATGTTTCATGGGCAAAGACCCGCACAAACAACAGTATGGGGGTTTCACTGAAGCTCCTGCAGGGAGGGGATTGCCAGAGATGCCGTTCTCTCCTGAAGATCACTGGAGATGCGGTGCAGCCAGACCAAGCAGAGCGAATCCCCACCGTGAATTCTGGCAAAAATAATTTAGTCAGAATTTAGCTGTGTGAGAACTGTCTGGTAGTAAGAGAATGCTGCTTACAGTTTATTTCAAATATTTCTGTCTTTGTCTACCAAGGCCTGTTGCACCAACTACTGTGTTTAAACTAGATTTATAAACAAGAAGGTGTGATAAAAGGGACTTACACGCCACAATTATTTGAATAAAGACTGAACAGTAAAGAACTGGCTGCGGCGTAAATGCAAAGACCAGAGGGTGCCAAAATAACTAATGATATTTTCTTGAAAGGAATGTCTGATTGATAGGGGGATGACTTCTACAAACAGTGGCAAACTGCCAGTCCCCGTGACTCAACCCCACCAGGCTCAACTGCAGTTAGCAGGCCACGGAACGCCAGCAGCAGCGCCATGTGGCAACTGCCACATCTTCAGCCCCAAAGGCCGGCCGGCTCTGGCTTCGGCGGGACGAGGAGAGGCTGAGAAGTTGGTCGGGGTGTGCTGGAAGGGCTCCTCGGCACCACGGCCGTACAGGGAGGCCTGGCGGGAGGGCGGACAGCCGGCCCCACGCCGCTCCCAAGGAGGGCGCCCAGCAGCGAGGGCTTTCCCCCGAGGCAGGCTTTGGCAGCAGGGCGGGCGCCCTCAGCCTCTGGAGCCACCCGGGCCGGAGGGGTCTTGGGGAGCGCTACCGGGGGACCCCAAGGGCCCGCACAGCCCGGAGGGGCGGCCCCGGGAGGGCCCCGCCGCCGCCCGGCCCAGCCCCGCCGAGGGAGGGCACGGCGACCCCTGGGGAGGGCCGATACGGGCGGCAGGGGCGCTGCCGGGGAGATGCCCGGGCCGTGCCCCGCGATAAGGGGCGGCGAGTCCGGGCGGCTCGGGCCCCTTCCCCGCCGCCTCTCCCGCGCGGCGCCGCCGCCGGGGGGAGGCGGAGCGGGGCCGGTGTGGGCGGGCCGCGGGAGCGGGGCGGGCCGCGGGGCGCCATGGGCCGCGGCGGGGCCGGGCGCGGCCGCTCGGCGCTTCCCGCTCCTCCTCCTCCTCCTCCTTCTTCTCCGCCGCCCCCTGCGCGCCGCCTCCCCCCGCCGCCGCCGCCGCCGCGCGCCCCCTCCCCGCCGCCCGGCCCCGGGGCGCGGCGCTGCCGGGCTCGGGGCTGGCCCGCAGCGGGCCCGTGAGGCGCGGCCGGCCCCTGCCCGCCCCGGCGGGCCCCGCGCGGCGCCGCGGAGCGCCCCTCCCTGCCCGCCGCCTGCCTCCCGGCCCGCCGCCCTCCTCCTCCTCCTCCTCCTCCAGCGAGGGCGGGCGGAGGGAGGGAAGCGGCAGCCCCGAGCGGGAGGCGAGGGAGGCGGCGCGCCGGGAGCCATGCGGGAGTACAAGGTGGTGGTGCTGGGCTCGGGCGGCGTGGGCAAGTCCGCCCTCACCGTCCAGTTCGTGACCGGCTCGTTCATCGAGAAGTACGACCCCACCATCGAGGACTTCTACCGCAAGGAGATCGAGGTGGACTCCTCGCCGTCGGTGCTGGAGATCCTGGACACGGCGGGCACCGAGCAGTTCGCCTCCATGCGGGACCTCTACATCAAGAACGGGCAGGGCTTCATCCTGGTCTACAGCCTGGTCAACCAGCAGAGCTTCCAGGACATCAAGCCCATGCGGGACCAGATCATCCGCGTCAAGAGGTACGAGCGGGTGCCCATGATCCTGGTGGGCAACAAGGTGGACCTGGAGGGCGAGCGGGAGGTCTCCTTCGGGGAAGGCAAGGCGCTGGCCGAGGAGTGGAGCTGCCCCTTCATGGAGACCTCGGCCAAAAACAAAGCCTCGGTGGACGAGCTCTTCGCCGAGATCGTCAGGCAGATGAACTACGCCTCGCAGCCCAACGGGGACGAGCAGTGCTGCGCCGCCTGCGCCATCCTCTGAGAGCGGCCGGCGGCCGGGGCTGCGGGAACAAAGGTCCGCGGCGGCCGGCACCGAGAGCGCCGGGCACCGGCACCGGGCATCGCCGCCGGGCACCGGCACCGGGCATCGCCGCCGGGCACCGGCACCGCCACCGGCACCGCCACGGGCACCGGCACCGGCACGGCCGGGGGGCGGGTGCGGCGCCCCGGGCATCCGCGGGGGGGGGAAGGAAAAAAAAAAAAAGGAAAAAAAAAAAAAAGAAAAAAATCGCGTTGGAAACGTGGCTTTTCTCAGCATGTACGTTCATCGAGTCTCGACCGTCGCGTGTTCCCTTGGTGTCTGCCGCAGACGGCTGTGGGCAGCGGGCACGGGAGGAGGCCGGGCCCGGCCCGGCGCCGCGGATCTATGCAAAGCGGGCATTGCACAGCGCAGCGGGACTGGCAGCGCCGCTGCCGCCAGCGTGGGGTGCCGGAAAGCGTCTGCTGATCACTTGTGAAATAATTCTCTATTTTGTTTACCTGCTGTATCGGATGGGAGTTTGCAGAGAGTGGTAGCGTGTTGGTTTTCTCCTGTTTTTTTGTTTGTTTGTTTTTTTTTAATCAGCTGTGAAAATGTTACAAATCTGCACAATTTTTTAGGCGTGCGTGTGTGTGTGATTTCGTTTTTATTTTATCCTTTGGCGGGTGGGAGCGGCGGTGTTTTGGTTTCTAGGGTTTTTCTTTTTGGGTTGGCAATAACTGATTTTGATGACTAGCTCTCTAAAAAGTGCAAAGACTTCCTAAATGCGATACAGGGCCAAGAGCAGCCCTGTGTCTGTAGAGTGCCTTCAAAACTCAGCTGTTCCAGCCGGTGCCAACCTGTGAAAGCTCCACAGAATCCCATTATCTACTACTCCAAAAACTACTTAACAGTTTCCTTTCAGTAATCATACTGAACAAGCCAGGACAAAAGGGCCTATTGTTAGTGGAATTTATTTCTTATTTCCATCTGAGCCTTTTAACTGTAATTTCCATGTCTTGCAAGTTCGGGCTTCATTTACTTCAAATTTGCAAGAATTTAGCCTTTTGGGATTTTGGGGGTGGGCTTTTTTGTTCTTTCTGTTTTTATTTTATTATATTTTATTTTTTGTGTGGGATGTACCTCCAGCCAGCAAAGAAAGAAACCTTAACGTTGTGATGTACCAAGAAAATTCTAACAACTGTCATTTTGATTCCAGACATGCGTTTAAGAGATGTCTATCCATTTTCAGAATTTTAATACAAATGCTGTTTTTTAGAAAACAACTTTGTGCGCTTTTATGTACTACACGAAACACTTTCACATAGGCCGTTAATCCTGATTTATATTGTAATAGATGTAAAAGTGGCATGGGGGGCTTGGGTTAGCTAAGGACAGTGCTTAAAAAAAAAAAAGACAAAAAACAAGCCCCAAGATTGCTAAATGTTGGGTAAAATAACAATTGGTGATACAGCTTTTCATATGTGTTTAGGTCCTGGGGCTATGTGACGCCAGCATGCGTGTGGAACGCTGTGTTCAGTAGGCAGCTTTAGGAAGGTAGCGCGGCTCCAGTGTGAAAACGTCTTGTAAGATCAGGACCTTATCTGTTACTAGGAACAGGTTTACTAGGAAGAACAAAATTCTAAAGGGCAATTATTTAAAGAAATTAAAGTTTTAATCTTGCTACGTTTTAACTCTTTAAAATTATGCATCGAGACTACTACTACTTTCCTCCTATGAGGAAGGATTGGGGTGGGAGGAGACCTGTACCTTCTGTGATTTGGAAGATCTGGGCATTTGTTTACCTCCATTACCTTCCTCTCTTAGCCCCTTCTTTAAAGATTAGTCTACAAAAAGTGCAGTTCTTTTTCTGCATCCCAAGAAGACTTGAAGTTATCTATACGACGTGGAAACAGAAACTGAGCAATGGTGTGTAAAAGTTTTTTAATTAGGCCAACTGAAAACAAACCGCCTTGATGTCTACCATAAATCCAATCGTTTCTTCTTTTAACTAGGAAAGTTTTCTGCTTCAACACTGGAAGGAGTGGTTTTCGTTTTAGCTTAATTCTACACAGTGAAACCTCAGTGATTGAGATTAAAATGATAACATTGTGTTCCACTTGGGGATTGGATATTGATTTTAGCAACATGCAGTATCTCCTGAAAATTGGGATAAGAGTATGTTCTGAATGTTAGGGGCTTCTTTTAACAAAAATACTGTACTGAAAATGATGAAAGCTTGATTGCAGCCATATCTTGCACTGAAGTTTTAAAAATACAATTTGCCATAATTTAACATCTCAGCTATTGTGATGGTCCAATTTTGCCTTAAATTCAGTGGGATTATATATATTTTTAGCACCTAACAAGCCTTGCTCCAGATCAATGTATTGAAAGCAACTCATTCAGCTTGGTAAAAGCAGATATTCATTCTGTTCTCCACAACAGATAACGGATTATTCATGTTTTGTAGTGCCTCCTGTTCTCCTATTGCCTGTGTTGTGACTGAGGAATGATGCAAAAATGGGTGTAAGTAGCACACAGTGGGGTGTGAAGTCCAGTTTTCCTTAGCCTAGCAGAGCAGCTGAAGGCAACTTAGTAAATTCTGGATTATGATTTTTTTTCTTTTTTTGTAGATATACTCTAGTTCTTGCCAAAAAGGTGTGTTCGTCAAACAGTGAAGGATTTAAAAAAAATCAAAAAAATATGGCATGGGTCTAATCAGAGTTTTGAATGTATTTAGATGTTCAATATTCTCTGTGACTTGGTGAGGACAGTACAAATAGTAGAGCTCAGTAGTCTGATCTTCCAAATACTTTGAAGTGTTTTGGTGCTTGTTAAACATAGGCCTTGTCTATAAAGTAGAAAAAAAACATACTGCTTTAACTTGACTGAATAATGAAAGCTATATTTGCTTCTACACTAGAGGAAAATATTGTATCAATATAAAGGTACTCTTTTATTTCTTTTCCCTGTGGGAATATGTTATACCAGTGTCAATACAAAGGTGGTATATAGCTCTTTTCACAGTGCGAATTGCAAAAATTTAATTGGTTTGGAAGAAAAATTACATGCCCAGCCAAAATACTTCCTGACAGTCCAGAAATCATGTAAACAAGGCCTTAGTTTAAGGCTGGTCTCATGGCCACATATTTTGCTGTGCATTATGATTGTATCTTTAAAAATTCAAGCTTGTTCTATCGCAAGAAAGCATGCCTTTGAAATGCCAGTCTCTGTGATTGTAACTGTGCAGTATTTTAAACCTCATTTTCAATACAGTTGTGGTTCTTCTCAACACAGTGCTCAGGCTTTATTGGTGCTTACAGTTCTGCAGACCACGGTACGTTCTGTGGCTGTGGGGTTCCTTGTTGGTTCTGCTTCTCTCAGACGAATGTTTGGCAAGTTTTTTGCAAAGGGCATTCTGAATAAAGGGCAGCTGGCTCTTTATGACTTCTTCATCTGGATGCTCCTTGCATGCAGGTGTTGTTAAGTATCAGATTTCTTTGAGGAGTGACAAAATGCAAGAAATTCCATTTTCTTTTAAGAGTTTTGTTTGAAAAGGAGTGGCATACGCGTCCTCTTGAATCCACTGCCATTCAAATTAATGGACAGCTCCTGTGATGGTAAATGGAAAGCGTTTGGAGCTGTACTGCTGTTGGAAGCTGTCTTGCTCTCCAGATATGTATAGCAGGCAACTCAAAACCTGTCATGATAGACCTTCACTGTACCCTTGATAACTTCTATTCTGAGTGGCCATGCATGTTCTGAAGAGGTTTGAGACTTGCTATAGAAGCAAGCTTATGTACATGAGCTCTGTTCAAAGGTGGAATAGTTTCAAATAATGATCTTTGTAGCTTATAGCCTCCTCCTACAGTGTTTACAGCTTTATACAAAATGTGTATGTCAATAAGATTCTCCTTCCTGTCATGTTGTTATAACATCATGATATAAAATCTCATTTTTGTAGGAATTCAACATTTGCCTGACTTGTAAATTTTTTTTTTTTATTTGGGGGTGACAACCTCTGGCAAACGTATGCGTAGCAGCTGAGAGAATGATTGAAAAGCAGATTTTAGTTCAAACAATTAAAGAAATTCAGATGAGTTATAGTGATGATATTTGAAATGTGTTGGTGGGACTGAGTCTTGTGTGTGTGTGTTGGTTTGTTTTTAATTTAAGTAGACTAACAATTTATTAGTCTGTAATCAAGAAGCTGACTGTATTTCCCAAGGAAGAGTGTGTGTGTGTGTATTTCTTTAGACTTCGTTGAAGTTGGAGTCAAAATTATTGCCCTTGCCATAGGTGATCTCACCCTTTGTGATCTCAATTCTGCATGCAGTTACCATCACGATGAAGAAAACACCCAAAGAAACCTGAACTAGTCAAGTGATAAAGGCGTCAAGCAGAGATTTCTGCGCAGAAAGCTTAAGAACAGCCATTAGAATCTCTCTATTGCAATCTTAAATGTTTGGAGGAGTATGACTGCTCTAATGCACAACAGTGCTTATTTAAAAGTGTTGATGCTAGAGCAGTACTTCACTAGATGACATATTATGCATAAAGCAAATACTACAGGTAAATAATTAATCTGCAAAATCTAACAATATGTCTTAGTTCCTATCTAAAAGACTATAAAGTTAGAAGCAAGTTAACCAGAACTTGTAAGCTGTTCAAATAAGTTGCAAAAGATTGGAAGCAGCTGTTGTGTGATGACTTTATTTTGGCAGTCTCTGGGTCTTTTGGAGGTTTGGGCAAAGAGGAGACTAAGTGATCGAGAATCCTTGGCTTTGTTTGGGATACAGAGAGATTTTTAGGAAAATGGTGTATGACATGTAACTTAGGCTTTAACGACTTAAGAATCATTTACTTCTATAAAACTCTTTGTTTTTAAGATAACATAAAAAGTGCGTAGTGAATAGATGGAATGTCCAGGTAACAGGTTACAGATGTCTCCTCTGCTTGACTACAGGTGGGCAAGAAGCTCCGCAGCAACCAGTCTGATCAGAGTGACATTGTGATTATTTTTTTCCCTTTTGATACAGGCTTGTTATTCTGTTGTATTATGACTCTAGGATGAAAAGGGATGTTAGACAGTATTCTTGTGAACGGTTGTAAATCAGCTTCTGGGTGGAAAAACTAATCTGGAGTGGAAGTGTTTTTTCTTTGAATTGGGTAGCAAAAAAGGTACAGGCCAGCCTGTGCATCAGCATTCCCTTGGTAAATTTCTCACAGGTATATTAACCTAATGCTTTGTTTCTGCAGTGTTACTGTTAAACCAATGTAAATAACTAGTATGAATGCTTACAAGTTGGTGTTGAGTTGTTGAGGATAGCATTACAGGTAAGGCGGTAAGCTCTGCGCTGCAGCTGCGTTTGACCTACTGTTAGTAGGCCGTGTAAGCAGGTGTGGACCCCGACGTGGGTGCTCGGAAGGAAGTCTCATTTTAGCTGTTTAAAGTTGTGCACCTGACGGTATTCCTGAGAAGCGTGGCTGTCCGTTACCCCGCGACACCTGTGTGAAGGTTGAGGGCAGGTCCCAGGCCGAGCGGCGTTTCCTGCTGCGATGGCTCGGGAGGCGCCGAGCCCGGGTCTCCCCCAGAGATGCCCACACCAGCAGGGCTCCTGCAGCCCTGACACCGACAGTCCCGAGGAAGAGAGGCATTACCCTGTCCTGATGAGGGGAATCGTTTAAATTCCTTGCCATCTTGCTGTCTCCAGATAGTCTACAGCACCTGTGACAGAAATGAAAGGAGAGGGCAAGGCCTCTCCGGCCTGCGGAGCTGTGGCAGGGCTGTGTCCCCAGCCCTGCTCTGGTTTCCAGCTTCAGCATCTTTCTGGCATACCTTTTTGGCTTCCTACACCTCCGTTTTTCAACTGTGTGTTGTGTCAAAGTGTTGATTTCAGTGAAGATGCACGGACTTCTCATGAAATTCTGGCTCTGGAGTTGCAGAACCAAATGAAGCAAAGGAAGAAGATCAAGAGAGAGTTTGAAGATGCAAAGTCTGCAGAAATGATGCTGTTCCTTAGAAGTGCATGTGACCTTTTCCCTCTAAGACACACCTGAATGTTGGAAGCAATTTTTTTAAAGAACATCTAGCAGAAATCTTGGTTTAATTAAGCCCTATGCTTGAATCAGAAAAGATGCTAAAAGCACTTTGAGTTGGAGGTAGGATACTTGAATGATTTCAGAAAAATGTCTTTGTTATTTTTACTGGCCTTGGTTTAAGTATTCTAATATTAATTATTGTGATCATTATTGCTAGATAGAGAGCATGCTTAAATATGATTTAACATATATGTTAATGTAGCACTATAAAAATCACCATGCTGTAGGGACTGAGTTATTTTCTAAATCTTCTTTTTTCAACCCAAAGGTTGAAAAAGGTGCTGAGAGATCGTTGGATTGTTTTAATGAGCTGGTAGTATTAGTATATGCTGTGTGGTTTGTAAGATCTTGTGAACATCCATTGTGGATTTTTCTGGTGGTAAACGAATTCAAAAGTGCAAAGCAAGGTTGTGCAATCAATGTGTTATCCACCAGCGATGATCTTACACTAAGTTTTCATAGCTCCCCGACACTGCTGCCTACGCTACTAATCACCAAAATCTCTGTTAACCTGCCTGGAACTTTACAGTGATGATAGATGCAATGTGACTCAACGTAGTTGGAAGCCATATGTATTTAAGGATGATATTAGTGGTAATTTTACTCCTTGAATGAACTACGGTAGTGCTACGTGCCTCAGTTTAGTATTGGGAGTTTACTGCCAAGTTTACTTGATGATTAACAAAGTTAAGATGAAAGCATGCTAATGAAGTACTTGAGTAATTAAGTTTCTAATGCTTGAGATCTTGATTTCCCATCTTTTTTGAATACTCTGCCACGTTCCAGATTGGCTGTCTATTTTCTGCTGTGTTTCTTGTTTCAAATATTATGTTTCCTTTATTGTGGGTTTTGCTTTCTCTTTGGCTGTTGGATCTTTTGGTTTTTCCTTTAATTAAGGGAAAAAATAGAGAGGAGATTCACATTTGAATTACTGTACAGCACAAGCTGCCTAGATTCCAGAAATACATGCCATATGCTTCACGTATTTTTGCAATAAAAACAAATATAAGGAGAACACTGTATATTTAAGGTATTTCCAAGGCTGGGACTCTCAGCTGAGAAACGGCTTGAAAAATCTGATTTACCAAAGAACTAGGTCAGTCTGGTAGAGGGAACTAGAGTGTTCACAGGTACTTCAATATTTATTTACTTACAGTATTGCTCTGCTTCAACCTCAGTAGTGATAGCAAAAGTTACAGGTTTCTGAGCATAAATATTTATGTATACGTACAAAGTTGTATATGATACCTACAACTCAGGAAATGTCCACTTTTTTTTTCAAAGCATAGAAAATCAGGAATTTAGTGCCCACGTGCATTGGGTATCAGACAGTAGCATAGAAACTTGGGTACGTGTTCATTCAGCCAATTAAAAGCACCAAGAAGAGTCTTGTTCCTTTTCAAGCATTTTTGACCTGGCAGAAATTAATTTTCAGCATTGCTAAACCAGAAAATCACTGTGGTTATTCGGCGTGTACAGTGTGTAGCCTTTTACCAGATGCAGGGATAGCAACCTGTCAAACTAGTCGGAATTGTTTGTGGTCAGCGCTGTCTGTGAATAAAACTTGTAGCTTGTGTCCCACTTCTGTATTTCTCGTGATAAGTAAGTTGAAACCAAACCTGTCTAGACTGAAACACTAAGAGTTCAAGGATGGATATTCTTGGATTCTTTACAGACTTTATGATTAATTGGAATTGCTCAACGTGCATCTGGTCGTAGCTTGTTTCAGGTCTTTGTAAGATGCTGACTTCCTATATCAGTCACTCGGGGTTTTTCAGCACTTAGCTAACAGAAATTAATTGACGGGTAACTGGAGTTCATTTGGCAAGCACATTAGTGCATGCTGATGTGAAGACATAAACTGTATTATTCCAGGATGTAAACAAATGCCGAACAAGTGTGTTAGGTGTCCTAATTGCCTACAGTAGAATTTTCAATATGACTTTAGTTGTGAAGTTATATTTGTGTTGATCTAGTGTTATGAATCTGAACTGGACTGACTTATTCTCTGATTCTACAAGCATATATATGCTCAATTTACTGTTCTTCTGTAACCCTTTTGAAACCAGAGGCTTATTTAAGCAACCAAGAGCAGAATTTAACTCCAGCTGGCATTTTAATTATTTCCTGTGTACCTAATATTGTGACCTTTTGACCTTAAAAGCAGCAATTGCATTTAAAAGAAAATCCTAACTAATTCTGTAGGGTTTTTGAAGTCCTATTTATTCTAAATTGTGTGGTTGGTTTAAGAAAGATACTGTAAAACATTAACATGTATTTAAAAAAAAAAAAAAAAAACTGTTCTCTAAGCAGTAACCCCTTTTAAAAAGATTTTTGTTTTTTTTTTTATTTGCTTACGAAGTCCCTCGGTCACTAAAAGGGCTTTGGGGCCCCACCCACGCTGGTGATTATTTTCAACATGCAAAATTGAGCAGATGACAGCATGATCTCTGGGATGTGGAGGTGGCGCGTCGTCCCCGAGGAGCGTGCTCACCTGCGAGGCGAGGAGCCTGTGAGGACACCAGGGGCCCTTCGGCTGCCCCGGGCTGGGGCAGGGGCTGGGGCTGGAGCGGGGTGGCTGCGGGAGGAGGCCGGGGAGGCTGCGGGAGGAGGCCGGGGTGGCTGCGGCGGACGCGCCTCCGCTGCCTCTGCCTGCGCCCAGCCTGCTAAGGGACCGAGTGCGTTTCTGGTTTTGGCTTGCTGTTCCTGGATGTCTCCTTCAAAGACAGCTTCTTCAGTGCCTCTCTTTACTCTTCAGAAGGCAGGAGGAAGTGAAAGCCTCGTGTGGGGTGCCATGAGCTCGTGGTGCTCAGTGCTAGCGAGGCGATGCTGGCAGATCTCAGGCTGCTCCACGATCTGGCGACTGCCTGGTGCTTAAGGAAGAAGGCTTAATCGAATGCCTTCACCTGTGCCTTTATTTTTTTTGGATGTCTAAAATGTAGGGTGTTTTTCTTTCTTTTCTCCTCTTGGTGGGTGTTTCTTATCTTGAAGTCATGCTGGGTTAGTACAAATTGTGAATGCCGTCTTGAAATGGCAATAGGTGGATATAAAATTTTTACTTTGTACAGTTCTTTCTTCCCATTCCATTGGGATTTATAGTATGTTGTATTCCAGTATCTGTAAGGTTTGGTCATACTCATTCACATCTCTTAGGCAACCTTTTATCCTTCAGCATTATCTAATCCGATCTAATGTGCAGGAGACTGATCTAACGTGCAGCACACCGGCTGACCAGGAGGCTGGGGCACTTACGGGGTAAGATCTCTCCTAGACCCTGGTGGTTCATTGCAAAACCTCAAGACACCAGTTCTAAATGGGATACCAACTACCAAATCCATCATCTTTTATTATGTGTTTAAGAGCATTTTCTTGTGAAAATGAAGGAGTAACGCTTTACTGTATGCTGCCCAAAGGATGTTGAGACAGGCTTTACAGGCACAAAGGTTTGTTTTCAGAGTCCATAGCTGATAGCATATGTTAGCTATAGCAGCAAAAGTTTCTTTTGCTGAAAACCTAATTAATAGGGACAAAAACAAAAAACATGTCAATGTTATAAGCAGCCATGGTGAGCACCCGCTGCTCGCAGCCAGGCCGGGGCCGTGCGCTAAGCCCTGCAGCTGCTCTCTGCCCTATCCAAAGAGCAGCGTCAGAGGAAGACATTGCCTTTTTTTTTTTTTTTCCTTTAATGGCCAATGCCAGGAGCTACATAAGCCCCTGAACTATGTCAGAATTGGAGGGAGAACAAAGGTGCCCCGAACTTGCCTTTTCCTCCTACCCTTCTGCCTCTTCTGCATTCAGAAACAGATGAACTCTGTGAGCCTTGGAGTCTGGGGGTCACTGCAGAGGCACGTGGTCTGCGTATATGAAAACACACACATTCTAATCCAAAAAATGTAGCAGTTCTGTACTTCTGGAAGCAAGACGCCTGTGTTGCATTGGCATAAGTACTACATCGTGCTGCAGGAACCGTGCAAAGAGAAGCATTCGTTCCTTCAGATTGCCCCACCCTCTTGAAAAAAGCTGGAAATATTTTCCTGAAATCCAGAGGTTTGATGCAAAATATACCATTTCAGTGTGCTCAGGAATTAATCTATTTGCAACTGTTACAATTTTTGTTCACTTCATACGGGGTCTATTTCCAATCAGTATCTTTTGAAAGACTGAGCACACTTCTAAAGGGCTTTTGTGATGACTCCTCACACTGCGCGCGAAATTAACTGGAAGTTGATCCAGTAGCGTGTTGAAAAACTTGTAACGGGTAAGAAGGTAAATACTCAGTAGAGGCTACAACTTCTTTCAAGGGTAGGTGTTAATTTTTAAGTCCAATGATTATCCTTAACAAAAAGGAAAGAATTGTTTAAAACACTCAGGAAAATTTCAATCTGAAAAATAGCGATTGCAGGACTTGGGGAGGAGTATGATAATTTATTTCAATTACCAATGCAAAATAGGTCATATGTATCTCTGTGCTTCACCGTCTTGTGAAAAATTTAACATAAGAAGTTAACATTCAAAATGTGGTGTTACCAGATTTTGATTTATGCGAGCTCTCCCTGGAGTGCAGCATGCCCGTCCCTTGTCCTGCTGCCCACGAAGCCGTGGCGGTTAGCGCTGCTGCCCGTCCCTGCTGATGGGTTTCTAGCAAAGCCGAAGTAAGCCCTGACTGATGGGACGGTGCTTTGCCTCCTGCAGCGGCTTTGTGAGGCCGTGTGGGTGGCTGGGGAAGAACAGCTGATTGCTGGCGTGGTGTGGAAATACAGCAGGAGTTTTTCTTCTAAAGTGGTGCAGGTAGGTAAGCATTTAAACAGTCTGTGTGTGTGCAAGGAGGAACCTCCGTCACCTGAAGCCTTCAGGGCCGAGTGGCTTTCTCGGAGACGCACCAGGGCTGAAGCTGCGGTGCCGCTGTGCTGCGCTGTGCTTGCTCCCCTGCTCCTGATGGTAATGGTGGGCGGTCGTGTCTGCACCCTTCAGAGCTGTGGAACTCGAGACCCTCAGCACGCTCTGGTTGTGCTCTCAGCTTGTGAATGTGACCTCCTTCACCTCCCTTCCACACCCGCCTACTTCTGCTTCCTCCCATTCTGCCCCAATTTAAAGAAGAGGGGTTGAGCCCGTATCTGTGGGTGCTTAAGAAGGAAGTAAATGTTCTCATGTGCACACCTGAGGAAGCTGGGGCCTCAGCTCCCTTGCACACCGCAGGAAGCGGGGTCGCTGCAGGACGGACGGCTGCACTGCCGGGCCCCGCGGGTGTTTGGCCCAAGGGCAAACCTCTGCATGGCAGCACCGAGGGGTGAGCTCAGGAGCTCTGCACAGAGGTTACAAATCCATCATTTAAGTTTCCAGTCATGGGTTGTTCCAGCTGATGGTGATTTCACTGGGCGTAGAGCAGGTGCCACATGACAAACACAGCCGTGATTTAAAAACATAATCTAGCCAATTAATTGAAATTCAGTCAGTCTGAGCACGGCACGTTACAGGTGTTCTTCAAGCTCTGTGCAACAGCAATAGCACCTCCAGTCTCTAATTTTAAGCAATAAACTCTGATTAATGCTTGAAGTTGAAGCATTCTAAAAGTAAAATGGATCATTCTGATGAAAAGCCGTCAGTACGCTGTGGGCTTCCTTCAGTCTGGTAAAAGGTTGGTGTTTATTGAACCTGGAACGTAATGCTAAAGGAAACGTTTAGAATTATTGTTTACAGGCTGCTGATTTTCACCACTTACTGCTCAGGCATCTTGAGTAGATGCACATTGTGATTTTTATGTATTATTAATAATATTATTATTTATTTTAATGCATGTTTGTGCCATTTTTTGGTGTTGGTAACGCATCCACTGGTGAGCGCAGCGAGGCTTCTAATGGTGGCTGACGGGTGGTGTTTCCCAAGAGCTCCAGCCTTCCGCAGGTTGTGTATTGGGGTGGAGGTTGAGCGGGAACAGTGCTATGGCTCTGTATTTGTTTCTCTGTAGGAACAGATTTCCAGACAGGGCTATCTTGTGGCCTTGTGTTCAGGGCACCTTCTGGATCTGTATTTGCACCAAGTCCTACGTCTTCATGGTAAGTGTGCCTGCCTTAATACAGCAGTGCTGCTTGTAAAGCTTTGTGCAATGTCAGTGCCGGGAGATGCTGATAGTCAATAGTTCTCTGCTAAAGCCTTAAAGGAAAGCACATCCAAGCTCCCAGGCAGACCTAGCAAGCTTGCGATGTGGGAAGTACCTACGGAGCCAGAGTCTCTCATTCCTCTAACCTGTGCACTTGGATCACACGGTGCTTCTCAAAATACAAAGCCTGTGGACGGGAATGGGCTTTGGGCAGCCTGAGATGACTAAATGGTATCTGGAGAGACCTCGGAAAGCAGGGTCAAGCTTTGGGCTCCTGGTCTGAGCCGCAGCCACGCGTGCTGGTGGAGCACCTGTGCCAGCGCAGGCAGGCTGTGCAGAGCAGGAGTGCACGTGGAGCAGCTGCTTTCGGAAGGTTTGCAGCTGCTTAATTCACGCTTGGAAACCAGGGCAATTTGCTTCGTAAAAGAAAATCATTGTGGTTATTATACCCTTTTTCTCAGCCATACTAATTTCCTAATATGTTTTAGGAGTTGGCATTTATGTTTCTTCATAACAGGATAAAACAAAAAATGGCTGGTGTTTCAGAGCCTGTTAGTGGAAAACTGAGAATAAACATACACTTTTAAAAACTTCTTAAATTTAAACGCTGTCTCGTATGAGTTGCATTTGAATTGACAAATTCTAGATCGGATTCCTAGCAGGCACTGCGCTAGGTGCATGAACTCTTCCTGGTAGCAAATCCCCTTCCAAAAAAGCTTTGGCTGTGGGCAGACGATAGTCCTGGGCGCAGGGAAGATGTTCCACAAGAATGTAGGTGATGCTTTCACAGCTGAGAAGTGCTAGCCAGTGATTTTTTCTGTATTGGTTAACAAGGTTTGTCTTGTTGCCAGTGCTCACTTTTATTATCCACACTCTCCTTTGGGGAATATCCTAAATAGCTGGAGTCAGTTAGCACTTCTGCTTAAAGGATTTTGCAGTCAGGATTCGCGATTTTTTCAGCATCATAAAAATCTGTGAGGGACTAACATTTTTATAAAGACGAGGCTTTGTACCATTGTTTATGAGGATGGTGAACATGCAGTAAAATGCCTTCCGCATAGATTATACAGTCAGCTGGTTACAAAGTACATTCATTTCATTCGTTCTTACCATTTGTTGTTCGCCCTATTATTATGAGTGTAGCTGATATCTGAGATCAACTATTACATGCTTAATGCTTCAGTAATATGAATAACTCATTTATTTTAAGGGAAAAAAAATCCAGCTTTAATTTCCTTAAATAGGTCTTCATAATAACAGCTGTCTACACAGGTGTTCATTGATAGGTGTATGTATTAAGTTGTTTTTCTGATTTGTTTGTTTGTTTGTGGGTGTCGTTATAGAAATGCCAATTCATTCTTTCCTTGTCTGCTCTCGACAGACGTGGCCTTCCAGCTCAGCTGGTGCAGCCTGACCTGTCTGCAGCGCTCACTGGGGGTAACGCAGTTCCCTGCCTGGGGGGCAAGTCAGGGCAAGGAGCATGGGAAGAGGAGGTGGGGGAAGTTCAGAAATGGAAACGGATGTTATGTCAAAAACGGTGTGGTATGAAACCTCAATTTTTTTTCTTTACACTTAGTTTTCACATAATGGAGCGGAAAATATTTTGTGCTCAGGAAGTTTCTGGAATTTCACTGTGAAATTTCAGATACGGTATTTTAATACTTCATGCCATCTAAGCAGAAATAGTGCATGTGTTGTTCCACTGGTGTGCCAACAAATTAGTACATGTATCTATATATATATATTAGTCTGAAATCATGACTTTCTACATCGAATATGCATATTTCAAAGTGTTTGCTTTCCATGTCTGACCAAAATCCAGATGTTGCCCGCAGAGCAGCAGCGTCACCTGCCAGCTTGCCTGTCCTCCTCTGTGTCCGGCTGGACCTTGGGGCTGCAGCATCTGCCCGCCGTGGGGCTGCCCTGCTCGTTCTGCTGGTGACAGGAGCTTGTTCATGGGAAATTTTGTTTTCTGAACTGGAACGAGCTTTTTCAATAGGAAGATGATGCATGGGGTCTTTCTCCATCCACTCATAAAACCATTCTTTGAGGTTTCTGGGTAGATCATGAAAGCTTTCTGTGCAGTATTTGGATGCCGACTTTGAGTGCTACAAATAAGATGCTCGTCCCTAGATCGTAATTTGGTTTTGGATGGAACTGGAATTCGTCAGTTGATTGACTGATGGGGAACCAGTGGAGGGACTCCCCACATAGATGATTCAAATCTTGAAGGAAGTTCCTATTTATGGTATATTCTTGGTGTTTACTTTAATCGTGTATTTGACCATAATTTACTTTTGTCAAACATACTTGTTCTGGGAGTAACGCCAGGACAAAAATTAAAGGAAATTAAGAAACCAGCATAAACCAGCCCTTTCTGCTCCACTCCAACTGTTCTCTTTATTTTTAGGGTATTTGTCTAATTAAAGAAATTGGCAGAATCTTAGCCCCATATACTTCATGAAGTTAAAGAAAGCATGAGCTTCAGTACAGGAATGTCACTGTGTCTCCAGGCCACGTTTTATTGGCTTCAGATCTCTTAATATCATTTTCTGTCCCATGTTTCCTTTTCTTAATGGTGCTAATAATCTCACAGAAGCATCATTTCTGAGTCCTTTAAAAATTTCCTCATCACATTTCATAGTATAAGATCCTTGTTTGCCATTTACTTACTACTCTATGGAGTTCTCCTAAGACACGCGAAACATGCTCCAAATGTCCATCCTTACAGCATGGATGTTACATAGTATAATAGCGATAACTTTGTAGTTATTTAGTGATCACTAGTACTATTTTTAATATTTTTTTGTCCTCCTGAGCTCCTGCCAACTGTGCTGTTCCCACATTTCCACACCAATGTCTGCTCGCCCAGGTGGTGCTGGGCTTTGCGCCGTGCGGCGCCGTGCTCCGACAGCCTCCTTCAGGGGGCCGTTTTCTCTCCGCACGACGTTTGCAGTTTCTGAAACTGATGGTTCCTTTCACACACGGCTGGGCAGGCAATTTATGTGCTGATCACCATAGAAACCCGCAGATACATCACTTGGTCAAACCGTTTCCATATTGTATCAGCCAGGCGGCATTGGAAAATGCAAATAAGGGATGTGAGAGAAGGTTGGTGAAAACGGAGTCTCTTTTCTTCATGGCACCAGTGTCAATGGCATTCCAAGCCACCCGCGCTCCTTTTTGGCCTCAGACCCGCTCTCTCCCCAGGTCGTGCTGGGGTCTCCGTGCTGTGGCGCCGAGGCTGCTGCTCTGCCCAGCCCGGCTCGTGAGCGCCGTCCCGTTCCTCCGCTGGCTGCTTAGGGCTGCAGAAGATTTCATTGCTGGGCAGGAGGGCTCTTTTCCTGCCACGCTGCATTATTTACAGCTAGCGCAATGAAGGATGCTAGGGAATATTGAAAAAGGGTTTGCTTCCCTAAAAAAATGAAAAGGCAAGGGAAAGGCTGGTTTATCCTTGCATAGCGTAGATAAATAGTCAAAGTATTAGTGATTACAGCTAGCTTGCAAATTAATACAGGGAATCTTTTAACTGCAGTTCACCCTGGATGCTCTGTGCTTCCCTTGGCAGCAGGAGCTGTGCTAATTCAGGTGTGAGCAGGAGTGCGCAGGGCAGGGGGAAGCTGGCAGGAATGAAGAGCTGCTTCTGTAGGAGAACAGCAGGAAAGTGCAGGAGGAAGGGAAGGAGGTTTGGTCTAGAGCACAGAGATGGCAAAAGGGGAGACAGTCCTCGTTACTGAGGAGTCTTTCCGGCAGTTCTCGTCACCAAAATAAAATAAAATAAATCCTTGTCCCCTTGCAGAGCAGAGGAGACTGCAGGAGTGCTGGGTGGGCAGCACGGCTCAGGGCACTGCTTTTACACAGCTCAGGCCTCCGCTCCCTGGATGGGGTAAGTGCGGTTTTGGGTGTCTGATGAAGGCTCTGGTTGCCTCTGAACACCCTGGTGTTCACAGCAGCCACCCAGCGCCGCTGAAGCCGCTGACCTCTCCCAGGGGAGGCAGCACGCTGCTCACGTCCGACCGATCCTCAGCCGTTTCCTCGGGGCACCCGTCTGTCCTGATCCTGGCACTGCATTTTGAGGATTTCCCCCTAATTACGAAGGTGATAAACTGCTTGGAGCTAACTGTAATAGAGTGAAAAAAAACATGTAGGAAGGAAATAAGCTTACCAGAGAATGGTGATTGCTTGTGTAAATGGGTAAGCGTGGGGTGGGGGCCGTGTGCCAGGTGAGAGAGGATGTGTGCAGGTGAGGGCATCCGTTTATGACGTACTGTGGGTTTTTCAGAGAGCTTAACAATTCACTTTTCTGTCAGTAATGTTGTCACTCGCACTCCAGCCAGCTGTAAATGCCGTAATACCTCTTCATGCGGCATTTCAAATGGCGGTGGTGAGCTCAGCCCCTCTCACGCTGGCACAGAGCGCAGGGGAAGGAGGTCCCAGATTCTCCCGCTGCGGTTCGTGTTCCGCAACACACCGAAAACCTGTGCAGCTGGCAGGCAGCGCGCGTGGGGGCAGAGCTGGGATGCGCTGTGCAAATCTGGCTGCACTGGACCAGGTTTTGCAGTAACCACAGGAGACGTGGTACGAGGGAGGTTCTTCTTTTAACTTCTCTTTTGAATACAGCAGTGAAAAGGGACTGAAGCTGTTCCTCAACCTGAGCTGAATATACACGGTTTTTTGCATGGGGTTGGGAGGATGCTGGGTAAGCGATCAAAAGTGCTTTGTTTTGTATTTTCAAAACCAAGTTTCATCTAGGAAGTGCTAAAAATATTTTGCTTTAAGACATCATATTTTCAATTTCAAAATTGATCTAAATTTCAGTCTGAAACTGCTACAACAAAAATCAAAATATTTCTCATATTTTTCTCTCTAATGAACTTTTTTTTTTTTCTGAGCAACCTTAGATTGGAACTTCTACTTCCATGTAGTTTGAATTTTTTTGTTATTTCTTGATTTAACTACCAGTAGAGAAGCAGATAATTTCTTCCAACACAACATTGTGATAATTTTAGGAAATCTGAGTCCTTTCCCATGAATTCAGTATTAGCAAAGGTTTTAATGGTTTTTGTGGTTTCCATAACGTGCTGTTGTTTTTTCCTTCTTTTTCGCTAAATGACAATCCAAAATTCTAGTTTGATGTCACCTGTCAGATGCTGTCATTCAGAACTGGTTGTGTGAATATTTGGGTCTTATTTCCACAGGAAGATTTCTTTCCAAAAGAATAGTTTTCCTTTTTATGTATTTGATTTTTAGAAATATATCTTAATGGTGTCTGAATGTTTGACATTATAATCACTTTTTCCTCTGTCAAATAGAAATTAAAATCATGCTTATTGCGTCTTATCAAACTCATTCTTTTCCTGGTTTTGAGACGAACTGTTAAAATTCACTTACAATACTGTATTTTTTTAATCAGCCATGATTTGACTTTGGAAGTAACTCAAGAGCTGGTATGATAAAACCAGCCTACTCTGGTGCCATTTCAGTCACACTGTGGTTTCCTCTGCATGAGGCAGCAATATGATTTATTATTTCTGCTGGTGACAGTCTTCCTTTGATAGAAAACAGGAAGGAGTTTGATTTTTTAGAAGACATACTGCATGGACGAATAAGGTTTGCATAAAGTGAATGTTTATAGATTCTTTGTTCAGATTGCGCCCATATAATATATACTATATTTCTGGTGACTTGGCAGTCATCTGGGAGCTCTGCATAATAAACCAGAAATTGCTGCTTCATATGCATAACTATATATGCACATTCTATTTAGAGCGCTATGCAGCAGAAATTTAATTCATATGCTCCTATCGCACAATGCTAGGTGATCCTGACTATGGTAAATAATCAATTAATAACAAAAAAGATATTTTTTTTTGTCTCACCAGGTTTTTCATATGGATGTTTATGAGAAGTGCTGTCTTTCTAAAGGTTTTCTTTGCTGCTTGTTTCATGGTGTTCGTTTTTCACAGAATCACAGAATTGTAGGGGTTGGAAGGGACCTCAAGAGATCATCTTAACTTATTGTAGGCAGAACCACCTCAAACTGCAGGTTGTGTGCTGAGCTGAGCTGAGACATTTTGTACATAGGCATATGCTGGCTTGCATCTGGGCTCTGACTCTTAAGACAGAGACTGGTTTCTGGTCTGTTGAAGCTGGCTTAATGCTTTGCTTGTTAAGTTTGCTCTACAGAGCTGCATCTCTATCACATAATTTGAAGTTTGCACACAGGAAAGATGAGGCAAAGATGGCAGTTCCTGGGAATGTTCCTCCCCACCCCCAAAGGGATGCGTTACCACTGCAATTTGTTCCCAAACAAACACTCACGTTAATTTGTTTCATGTCTTCCAAATCTCAAGTGATCAAAATATTACAAGGTAAATATTTTTATTACCAGCCCTCTTCTCCCCATTTTTTTTTTTAATTTGACTTAAAGTCTAAACTAAAGTCTAAAATCAGGTGGGCAAGGGCAGCTCTTCTCCTAAATGCAGTCCCTACAACTGAAATACCTGTTGTACCTTCTACATGCAACGACCATGTGGGTGGTGCTGCGATGCCTTTCTGCTGGGGCTGGGGCAGGTGTAGCATAGACGGGGAGCTTCAGGACATAACAAGGAGACCTGTGCTGCTTGCTTCTCTGCAGATACAGCTATGACTGACACCTGCCGTGAGGCTCAAAAGACATGGGAAACTCTAGGATGTGGAGTTGAAGTAATGTATTTTATTCCTTCTAATAAGAAAGAAGACGTGAGTAGACTTTGGTTGTGACAGAACTAAAAATAATTCCTGCAGTCCTGTGAGCAGTTCGTCTGGCAATGGAAGACTTTGTCTTGGGTAGGGACAGAGAAATCATCTGCCGTCCTCGAGTATCCTGTTGCTGGAAGGCCTTCTGCTTTCTAGCAGAGTAGTTTCCATAGATGTTTCCCATGGTTTCATCTTAGTGGCTGTAGGAATACCTTCCCACTAAAACGGCACGTGAGGTGTAGCAGCACGCTCCTCACACCGTTCCTCTGCCGGGCTGCCGGTGCTGGCGCAGGGGAGGGAGGCTTGCTTCCATCAGCAGCCGACGTTCCTCCTTAGTCCCAGGAGGACATCGTGGCATCAGCGGGATGCTGCAGGGGCAGGGTGAGCTGGCAGCATGGCATTGCTGCTCGCACTTCGCTGACTCGTGGTGTGGTTTGAACCATCCCAGCTGCTGGTTAGGCTGGACCAGGGTAAATGGGGACAAAAAGCTGGCTTCCCTTCCCCTCCTGTTGCCAACCACCCCAGATCCTCAGGAGGCGTTGCTGGTGCTCTGTCCGTGCCTGCCTGGGTGCCTGGCAGGTGGGTGAGCGCGGAGCACGTCTGAATGTGGCAGCTCGCAGAGATTTGCTTTCCGGACTGGGTAGTGAATCAGCCTGGAAAAAGCTGTTAGAGGAAGATGGTGCAGCTTCCCAGTCTGCCTGTAAATACTAATAGGAGCGGAGAAGGCTGCCAAGAAACATATACCCTCACAGCCTGGTTTCTCTTGCCTGCAATACTCCCGCTGAGCTACAGAACGCCGAATCGGTCTTTATAGACCTGCACCAGGCTCATCAGGGATTTGAATAAAAATAGATCTTAAATGATACCATCGTACAGCAGCGAGAAGTTTTAAAGAGTTGGGATGAAAACCCTGGCAGTCTGCAGCGTGTGCAGAGCCCCTTGTTTCCTTTTCTGCCAACAGCCCCGCTGGGTTAAAGAGCACCAAGCTGTATTTAATGATCCAGCTCAGCCTGGTGGCCGAGCTGCGTGCTCTGCCGTGCAGCGCGACTGGGGGGGGCTTTGGTTACTGGCAGAAAGAACAAACGCTTCCTGGCCGCTTTGTGCAAATGCCGCTCTGCTTAGCGGGGCTGAGCAGAGGTAGCTGCGAGCACAGGCCAGGGAGAGTAAGTCCTGTCTGAGCGGGGCTGCCAAGGGAAACGCACAAACGGTGCTCAGCCAGGGCGTGGGGAAGCTGCTTCTGGGCTTGGCGTTCGGGGGGACTGGGTTTGGTGGCTTGTTTTGGGCTTTGGTTGTGTTGTGTTGCTTTAAAAAAGCAATACTAATTTTGAAGAAAAAAAGTCTTGGTCACTGTTAACTATGTTGAAGGAGGTTTTTATTTATTTATTTATTTTTTAGAGGTAGCACTGTGCAGGGGCTTTGTGCTGCCTCATTGTCCATCTTTGTAATGGAAAAAACTAGTTAAAAGATTATGAAGTTGAAAGTGTGGATCTGGGTTCTTTTCAGGGAAACCTCCCCCTGTTTCACAGGGACCAGATGTTGTCCTAACTTCCAGCATTTGCCATGTCAGCTTTACTATTTCCAGCTTTCGGTATGCTGCAACATTCAGAGAGCAGTTTTGTGGTTTCAGGGGTTGGTTGTTCTTTGCAAATAAATAAAATAAATAATGGGCTTCATGGGCCCAAGCAAGGTTTGTATAAATTTAGGCCTCTTTAGTTTCCTTAAGGTGATTGTAAAGTTCAGAATTACAAAATGTGATTTAAAAAAAAAAAAAGAACAATTTCTTTTTCTTCCTACAATGTGTTCTCTCAGGCTTTGACATACAGCGAAGGTAGCTTTTCAGGGATTGTGTGAAATACTGGTGTTACTCGAGAGATGCTGCACGCAGCTGCAGGACGCCTGTGTCGGCCGGCCGGGCGCTGCCCCTGCCCGGGGCTGGGACCCGGCCAGGAAGGAAGGGTGGATCTGCTCGAGACTTCCTCTCCTGCCGCCCGCGCTGCGGCTCTTGCACTTCGCTTGCTGCTACGGGGGTGTCAGAAACGTGGGACTTAGGCCGAGGCTGGAAGGGTGGCTTCATGTCGCGTTCGGCACATCAGCCTCAGGGAAGAGCGAGGCTCCCGTGTTCCAGGAGACGCACACGCTGCTTTCACAAAACAGGCGTGATGAAAAGGCGACTCCTGAGGGTTTGCTTTGGCTTCTTTTCCAGTTTATTGCTAAAACTGCAAGGAATGAACAGGCTGTCGCTGGACTTTGTCAGAGGTCCCCCTCTGCTGCCGTGTGCTGTCTGTGTGCTGGTTGTTTTGCCTGGGCGATGCCCTGCATCTGGCATGGCCCGGTCTGTGTTTCAGGCCCACACGTGTGTTTTCGGCCTTACGCACGTGCGATGAGCGCTGTGCGGGACGAAGCACAAAGGCGCGCAAGCACTGAGAAGCGGGCTGTGCGTGCCCCGTGCCGAAGGCCGTCCTCACGGTGTTACTGCCCACAGACAGGCAGCAGGGTCTCGCTGAAACGCAGCCGAAGCCGGCCGGCTGCCCGACGTGCCAGCCGTGGCCCACAGGGCCGTGCCGCAGAGACGTGGCCGTGGGCCTGCAGCCTGTGGCTGGGAAGGCAGGCAGCGGCACGGCAGGCGGCAGCTGAGGGTGGGCACCCATTGCACCAGTGCCTGTGCCAGTCACACTGTGCTAGAGTCCTTGCTGGTGGCTGCTCTCAGCTGTTCAGCTTCCCGCAGCGCTCAGAGCTTGTGCAGTTACCGAGTGCATGCACAGCAGCCGGGAAAATGAGGTCTGCATTCGCACCTTGACTTCCTCCTCCTCGAGAAAACAGCTGAGATACTGGCTCCTTGAAAGCCATTGCCTTGCTGCTGCAACATCTGTGTCTCCTGTCAGCAGCTGCATTCACAACCCTTGTAAGCTTTTTAATCCCTTTTTTTTTTTTTCTAAATATGCATGGCTGCAGGAAGGATTTTTGCGGGGTATCTGCCTGAGTTGCGTGGTGTCTGCTAGGTCACCAAGGTGTTTGCTGAACAGGTCGCTGTGGCTGGATCCAGACATCTTGAGTAAGATAAAGAAATAACATAAGAAATACACAAATATATAAAAGTGCACTGAATGTATAGCATATGCTGTCAAAGTAAGTGTGTTGTTTATGTGAAGTGGGTTGTTCTGGTAGCAAACAGGATTGCTGTTGTTAAACCATATTGTTCTTGGGGAGTTATCTTTTGGAGGGGAAGGGAGCAAGGCTGGTTTGGGAATATTTCCATTTCTGTTTGTCTAAGCTAGATTGCGTTTGTGCAGACAAAGGGGAATTCTGTTAACTTTGTGTGCCTTTTTTAGTTTGCCTGATACAATCTGGCTGTTGTCAGACGTGGTCACATAGAGCTGCTCTTGTGAATCTCATAAAACTGGTCCTCTGTCATCTGACAGCTTACCTCGGGCTGAAATCAAGTTCTGGGGAAGGACATATGCTCATACAAGTCAGAAAGCGGGCCATCCACAAGCAAAACTTAATGTTAAGGCTGTGCTTAGTGTTGTGCAACTGGTACTTGAGCAATGAATGAACCGTGTAAGATCATCTGATTACTACTGTCAGCAGCTGAAGAAGCAGCCTCGTCATGTGTTCTCTTTTTCTTTTCTTGTAGGAGTGATGTGGAAAAATGCAGTCATTATTCAAACAATTATATATTATGTTTCTGTAAATGTACAGTTCAGTATGAACTCTTCAGTATGGAATACAAAATCCCCTAAAAGCGCTCAAAAAAAATCACATTTTTTTTCCTCTAGGTACGTTCATGGATGTCTTTACAACTTTTTGTCTACTAGTAAGAGATCTTTTGATTTAAATATGTGAAAGTATGGTTTCATTTGGGGGGGGGGGGTCTGAAAGAAGGTCTGGAATCCAAAGGCTTGTCCAAACGTCCCCCCAACTCCAACTTTTCCTGCCTTATTTGTCACAGTCAGGACAATCCCACAGTCCACCCAGACCATTTTTTTTTCCTAAATACTACTTTTTTTCTTTTCTTCTTGCAGCTGGTTAGTGGAAGATGGGACACCAATTCTGCTGCCAGCCTCTGTTGAAAAGGATTTGGTAGGGTAGAGCTAAGGAACCTAAGCAGCCTGTTTGTCGCTGCCTGTACCGCTGGAGGGTAACTTGGCTTCTTCCAGCAGCTTCTCGCGCTCTGGCATTGTGGGGGAAACTGTATATTCCACGCCGAACAGACCTGGATGGATCCAAGTAATTATCTCAGATCTTTGCTAATTGTTTCTATTCTCTCTCTTTTGGGCTTGATCCTAAGGAGTGGGGAGCACCAGTTATTCTCAGCCCCAGTTAATTGCTTCTGGCGATCCTGTTTGATAGCTCTAGGTTTATTGGCTTTCCTCCAAGTTTGCTTAACTAACAGTGCTGATCAGAACAGTATGTGAAGCTATGGATGTGTACTCAAGCATTTTCAGATCTCATTTAATTTCTGAGGCTTAACAGGATTTGTCAGGCCAAGTCATTTTCACCAAGATGAGTGACAATCACCAAGGAAATAGAGAAAGGCTCATTAGAGCAGCAAATTCAGAATTATGCATAAAGAAGCAATAACTGGTCCCACTAAATTCCCTCAGCTCTTTGACACCAAATAGCTCTCTTAATTGAATGTCGGGAGGGAGTATTTTTTTGCTCGTCTTTCCAAGCAGAAAATGATCAAATATCAACGAACCAGGACTGGGCAATTATTTTCCGGGCCCCGCTGTCATCTAATGCAAAAGTACTCTCCAAATATAACAACAGAGTGCAAATTTCTCCAACAGGCTTCTCTCCATATTTAGGCTGGAGGTGACGTATTTGTATTATTATTTTTTTCATCCTGAGTGAAGAGTTTGAAAGCCTGTTACTGAAAATGAGACAAAGGATTTATGGTTATGTTCCTGGCTCTTAGAAGTATACATCACCATGCAAACAATGCCAAAACTTTATACACACATTCTTACAAAGCTTGAAGTACTTGTCCACTGCTCAGCGGGCTGTTGGGCTGGGACACATCTTTATCTGCAGTCCCAGGTGAGCAGGCTGTGTCTGTCTTAGGGCCCGTCTTACGCTTGGCTTTTAAATATTTCTGTGTTAATGAAGCTTTGTTCCTCCTGACGTTATTGCTTAACTTTCCATGAGCTCGCTGGGGGTGGAAGGAAACCAACACTACAGCTGAGCATTTTGATGATCCAGGAACGCGCCAGCCAGCACCTCAGTAAGTACTGCTGCGAACAACTTCTTTTTTCCTAGGCTTGGTAACTTTTAAATGGATGGTACTGGCCTGAAAATTTCTGGGAAATCTGTGGGGTGTGCCACCATGGAACCCCACAGAATTCCTTGGATAAGGAACTTAATGCGACTTTAAACAACATTTAATACTTTGTCTTTTTCTCATTAGTGCCTTCTTGCTTAAGAAAAGAAACATTTATGATATTTCCATGCAAGTGAAGGGCTGCATTGCTTCCAGTTCCATCTCAGAACAGCTGTCTTAAAGCTGAAATCTTTATATCACTATTGGTAACAGCATTTTAAATACATTCTCTTAAAATAAACTAATAAAGAAAATCTTAAAGGTCTGTGTTTTACACAGTGATTTGTATATCTTATGCAAAGATATCTCACAAATCCCTGAAATGAAACAAATAGAAAACACATGTTGTATTGCCCAAACCACTCTATTGCCTCATTCTCACTGTAACATGACCTACAGTTCTCTCCATGGTGAGTGAAAAATCTTTTTATCCAAAAGAGTGTGCACGTTGTCTCTAGCTGGATGGACAGTCCCAGCCCTGGGAATTGTGTGAATGTGTTCTTTGGGTCACTAGATTTTCTGCAGAAAGAGGAAGAACCTGCCTCTGTTGATACAGATAGTTTTTCTGACTTCCATCATTTCTGTTTTTCACTGGGCATGAACAGTAGAAAGAATTTTTGTATTTAAATACATCCAGAAATTGTCTCTCCCTGTTCTCCGATAGCCCCTCTCCTTTCCAGCCCTTGTACATTCCAGTTACAGTGATGTGAGTGAGAAGCCCGACACAAAGATTGATCTATACTGATCAGCTTCTTCACAATGTAAGCTGTGAAGCTGTTGAACCACAGAATCCCAATTAGAAGTTGGTCAGATTGTCATGGTGTTTAATTTGTTTTACATAGTTGTTTTCAGTCTTAAACCTATTGATTTTAACTCACTTCCAATTAAATTTATTATTTTTACCAGATGAGTAATATTTGAACTTTAGATGTGTATGCAACTTTATTTCATGGGTGTAATGATTCGAGATGGAGAACTGTTGACACAAACTCAATACCCTCTAGTTAAAAATATTAGATCATTCTTTCTAGCACCATAAGTTCCAGCCTAATTGCACAAGAAATGGATCTTGTCTATCCGTTTTCATTTCTTTTCTTTTGGGGCTTTGGTTAAATACTATGAAATATTCATGTAGAGGTGAAAGAATTCATCTCAAAAGCTGAAATTATTTTTTTAATACAGTTCCTGTGCAAAAACCTGTTGTACATGTAATGATAACAGGTAACTGCTGCTATGTTCGTTAACCTACGTACCTGTTCTCTGGTGAGTGTGAGTTCAGAGAGAACTGCAGTTAGTGGATGGGTGCTGGAATTCTTCATGATTTTCAAATTGTTTTTGTTCACGTATATTACAACAAATGTATAGTTAAAAAAAAAAACTTGCAACAAAGAGTCTTTTCTCTTCTCTGAAGGAAATCTTTTTCTTCTGATGAAACAATCAGAGAAAAAAGATAATTAGAAAGACTTAACATTTATTTCTTGGAGGAGTTTTCAAAGAATAAGGATCATGATCATCTTCATTCAAAAATAAGAACAGGCATTGTGTGTTAAATAGCAGAATACATAATATTTCGTCTCTTTTTAAAAAAATATTCTATAAACTGCTTTAATACAGCTGGTGAGGAGGCAAATAAACAAAATGGACAATTCAGTTTTTATGTGTATTGCCTGACGATGAGTAATGGCTGGCAGTCCACCAAGCCGGCAGCAGGGATGGAAGGGTTAATAGACGCTGTAGCTATAGGCCCCGATACAGGCAGCAGCAGATCGCTGCTGATGAATTCTGGTAATGATACACGACCTGTAATTATCAAGCAATGCAAGTAACGAGCACAGAAAGGCAATAATGAACAGGGTAGTTTGGAGACGTAATTTAGGTTACAGCTCTGAAAATACGCGAGTCCCGCACCGCCAGCTGCTCAGCTCCAGCCTCCGCAGTGCTGTGCCTTGGAATAAGACTGTTTTGGAATGGACTCCTCCTCATTTAGAACCAAGACCTGTTCTTTCAACCCATTCTGTATAGCTAGAAGTCTGATAATCAGACAGGGAGGTAGTCCTCAGTCCCAAAAGAAGCCTAAGTTGCTGTATTGTTTTGTTGCAGTTGAACTGCTCAAAGGTGCTGCATGAGCTGTGCGTCTCCGTGAGTGGCCTAGTGCGAGCGATTTGCAGCCTGGATATATCTGCGAATAGTTCACCCTAGGTATAAATTTCAGTGTACAGATGGTGCTTTCTGCCAGCCCTGGTGAATGGGCACTTTCCCTGCAGGCAGGTGCCCAGCTCGCCACGCAGCCCGCTCTGGCCCGAGCTATCGGCCACGGGATGGGCACGCGGGATGCTCCGCTTCTACTGGAGCCTGTCCTTTAGAAGAAAAGAATAGCATTGTTTAAACTGTTTGCAGTGTACAGGAACCATCATGGTCCTCTCTTTTTTAGTGGCCAAATTCTTGTGCTTCTTTAATACTCATCATCTTGTTGCCCAAATGCCCTGGGTGGCGGGTTGGTACAAGCGCCTGCGGGCAGAGCGCCCCGCTTCTTGCTGCTGCTGCTTTCACGGGACGGCGCTGGGAAGAAGGAGAGCTCCCATACTGCTAACTCATCACAGAGACGGGCTGATGCTTATGGAAATAATTTTGTGGAGGAAGATTGATGGGAGAAGAAAAAGAAAAAGTGTATCTGCTGACACTGAGACACTTGTTAAATTTACAATTATTTCTCAAAGCTGGTTTAGGGAGAAGAAACAGTCTGCAGCTTTTAAAAAAGAACAAATGCATTTTGACACATCTAATTTAAAAATTTTTTCTTTTTTTTTAAATCTGGTTTGCTTGGCTCATGGCACCTCTTTTATTTTTTCATAATTTCCAACAAATTAGAAGTAAAGTTAGAATAGGAAGCATACCATCTGTCACCTCGTATTCCTTAAAATTGGACTCATGCTTCATTTTGGTTGCAGAACTCCCCCCTGAGCTTCATGTGTCAGCTTCTTTCACAAGCTAAAGACATGCCTATGAAAGGTATACTTATGTATAAGATTGTTCATGGGGTCTTTCATATCAGTTTGACTACAGTTTGTTGATTCATAATTAATAAATAGATCAGAATTGTTCATCGTGACATCATTAGCTGAACCAAGAAGGGTGGGAACTGTAAGTTAAAAGGCTAAAACAAAGAAATACTTACAGAAATAACACAACCAACAATAATACACATTTTTGTTATAGCACAGGTCCATTGTCTGAACTATTTCTTTCTTTCTTTATTTTCTCAAAAACTTCATCTTTAACAATACATAAAATGTTTGCTACGAAATGGGTGAGTTAGATCATTTCTCGGTATATCTGAGAAAGTGAGAGATTCCTTTTTGTAACTTCTAAACCTGCCCTAAAAATTTTAATTCCTTATATAGGTCCTCTCAATACCTTCTTCTTTTAAGTGGATCTTTTGTTCTCACAGTGCTGTTAAATTCAGTCTTCCTGGAAGTTCACAAATAACATGGACTGTCTGAAATGCTGCTGCTTTTTCATTTGGGGAGAAAGCTGCTAATTAATCTGAATGTACTTGTCCCAGCTATAAATACGTGCTTTCCGATACGTACTGTCAATGGCAAGTCATTTAGGTGACATAAATTGGTTTCATGTCATTTCACATCATGCAATATGGCACCTGAAGTGCTAGGATGCCAGCTGCTCTCTGGAGATAGAAAGGACATGTGTGTTCCTCTATTTTTCTTCTTTTTTTTTTTTTTTTTAAATTTAAATCATAGAAAAACAGGTAAAATAGATGTACAATTCAATACAATTTTCCTCTTTGTACTAGTATTGCAGGGCAGCATTGCTGGATTTTCTTTTTTGTTTTTGTTCAAGGGAGTATAGGAAGCCAATGACTGCTCGCTAATTAGAGACCCCATTTGGCTGCATGCTTTGTTTTATTAGACTGTTTGGAGAATGTAATTAGCTATCAAGCCAGAATAAGGCTGTATATCTCCAACCATACTTAATCAAAAAACGTGACTTGGTTGATATTCAGTTCTTGGTTTTAATATGAGGTTGTCCACATATTGCAATTTCAATATCTGCAGGGATTCCCCTCCCTCCGCCCCCCTTTTAAAAATCTCTGCTTGTTCTTTTCACAGTTACACTGCCAATGTTCTGTAGGAAATTACGGTGAGCAAAGCACCTCTGGTGTACTGTCAGGAAGCACAGGTGTGCTTCTATGCTGGATGCAGGATTTTCAAAATTCTCCTCATCAAACTTAACAGAATCAGAATTGGGGAAAGCTCTGTCCTTTGAAAAAAAATTTTTTTCCAGTCATGTTAATCAGGAATCTCATAAACTAGACAACGCTGAAGAAGTCCTGGAAGAGCTAACAACAAGTGATAATTATATTTATGGATCTTATCACACCAAGGCAGATAATTCTGTTTTTGCTGTGCGATTCTAGAAAGACAAGTAAAACAACAGAATATTTCTGTTGCATTTTGTTGCTCTGATTCTCCTTTAGGTATAGGTATGCTAGAGACCAACAAATGAGGGACGGGGGGAGAAATGTTGATTTCTTCCTTTTCACTTGTATCATCTGCTTCTCAAACAAACCGCCATCTCCTTGTTTGTAGCTGTGGAGATCATAAGACCACAAGGAAATTTCACTTGGTTTTAACAAAGCGCTTTGTGCTGAACAGTGTATTTAGCCATGGTTTACCTTTAGATGCATTAGTTGCTCTGAGAACAGAAGAGCGAGATCGCAGTGCCCACATTTGCCTTTGGAAGTTGCTGGCAGGCTGGCAGCAGCAGGGAAGAGAGAGGCACGAGTTTTTGGTTTTGTGGCCTTATTTTGGATAATGGCTGCTGTTTATTTTTGCCTTTTCTAATCAGTATGCTTTCTGGCAGCTTTATTTTTAATGTTATATAAAACAGACATGTGTCTGCCAGTGGAAATAAAATGATTGCACCCAAAGTATTCTAATGTGATACTAAGATCCAAATGGAAAATTTGTCACTGACTGCAGCAGGATTGGGCCCCAGCTCCGTGCTAATGAATTTTGTAGAAGAAAACATACTTGAAAGACTGATATTTCCCAGGTTCATGTAAAGAATATTTCATTGAAAGCTCTCATTCCAGTATTTAAATAAATTACAGGATGTAAAGTAAGCAGCCAGATCTTCACTGTTTTTACAGTAAAAATGTATTTTGCCCATTAGTTGTGCATTGTTTATAGGCACAAAGATGGTAATCTTATGCAAGCTACTGAAAACAATGGCAGCTTGATGTTTCAGTGTGGTAGGACACACGTTGGTATAATGTGTATTGTAATACACATTGTGCACGCTGTATTGTACAGCTTGTTTTTAAGCTAGACAGAAAACTAACTTTTCTAGACAGAATATAACTTTTCTGAAAAGTCTTAGTCTATCCTAGTGTCTCCCAGCATCTCTGAGAAAACAGATTTCTTGTCTGTGTGTTACCACGTGGATGGCCCATTTGAAAATTCCCAGGCAGTGCATATAAGAACACACCACAGCTACAGTTCATCAGCACTGGTGCTGGACTAAGATGGTTTAGAAAATGGGCAGAGCCTGGTGACAAACGTTTTCTTAGCGAACACCCGTGCCTCTGGAACCACACTCGTAGCTTTCTGCACAGCTCTTTCCTTTCTCCTAAGCATCCATCTCCGTGCTGGTCAGCCAGGCTCTGGAGCTCTCCTCAGCAGCTTTCTCCTCACTTTTGGGGAAGAAAATTTTGAAATATTTTTTTGAAACTTAGACTAGAATATAATAAATGTGGCATTTCTTCCACATGCGGCTCCCTTACCTGCTGAGTTCACTCACTACTCCCTTTCAATTCTTAAAAAATTTACCTTATGAAGTATGTAATTACGGACATTTGCATATTATAAGTTTGCTTATTTGTTTTATCTTAACTTCTAATTTTAATACGCAATCTGCTCATGGTCAGAATTAATGCTACTTTTTCCTTGTGGCTATGTTTTTGTAGATGACATCTCTTCTTAAGACGCACCTGCAGTTCCTGAGGATTTTGTGCAGCATCTTCATCCCCTCCTCTGTCCCGTCTTAACTCTTCTGTCATTTATTTTCTAGACACATTTTAATCCTCTGATATTTCCTTTGTGAGATCTGTCTAAGCTCATTTCACACATAAATAACTTCTACTAGGTATCCTTTCATGGCTAACACGTCCCACAGCTTCTGCATCCAGCTGATGTTTTCTCCTCCATTGACAGAGCCGTATTCCACGACCACCTCAGTAAATAATCGTGGTTTCTCCCCATTGTCTCCTATTTTTCTACTGAAAAGAAAGAAGGATAAACGTACAACCAACTCTTCTGTTTACCACCAATGCTTTCTCCAACTTCTCCAGTTCCTGGACTTGTGCCTAGCTCAGCCCTCCCCACCCTTTTGGCTCCGCAGTCCATCAGCTGCGTTCAAAGGCAGGAAGCCTCCCCCACACCCTCTGTCTTACTCACAGCCTAGCCCCAAGCACGCTCTGCAAGCTACGAGCTCTGGCAGACCACAGATGCTATAAATTGCCGCTGAGCAACCCACCGAGCAAGGCAGTCGCAAGCAAATCCTCTCGCCGGCCTCCCTCTGTTGTGGTCAAGAGTTTCTCCGTAAGCGCAGGTTCTGGCTGGTTCCTCTGGCCGTTGCTGCAGCAGAAGTCCCGCGGGGTGGTGCAGGGGCCGCTGCTCCAGCGGGCAGGGGCTGGACCCCGGCGCGTGCGGGTCTGCCTCCCGCCAGCTCTGCCTGCGGCGCTTGCCCTAGATAATTTTTCCATGCACAAATGGTGGTGTTTCCACTACACTTCAGACACAAACAGGAATGCCTTCCTTCCGGGAGTGGTAAACACATTACCTCACCTTGCGATAGCGTTCCTTACAACGGTGTTTTATCATTCCGGGGTGTAGGACACCACGCCACGAGGCTGAGGACTTCCATCCAAGGTCTGTGAGCTCTGGAGCACGGGGAGGAATATCCACACCGTGCCTGTACCGCAGGACAGGGATCTGGCAAAGGAACTTAGAGGCTGTAAGTGTGACGCGTCAGGCTTCATGGAGAAAAAAACGATCCTTTTTAAAGGAATGACAGTAGAGGATTAATGTTTTCCACCATATGGATCTGTGGAATACACCTCATTACGTTACTTTGACAATGTCTAGGTTTTGGCAGTTTTAATACCTTAATTTTCTTCTTATAGACTTCCCCCGAGGAGATTTCTAGATGGCTGGTAGTCACATTAATGAAAAATAAAAAATACTCTTTTAAATACACAAAGTTTAATTTCTTATCGTTAGGCAGTGTATCAGCTCAGGACCTAAACTGACAAGATGTTAAAAAATACCAAATGCCTAATGCTACGTAGGGTAGTCAGTCCTTAGGGTCTGTTTATCAGACCTGGGAAGCTGATTCTTGTGCCTTGATCAAAAACAGCATTTTTCTTAAGCTGCTCCTGAATTCAACACCAGATTATCTGCCACTTGTTCTGCACGTAACTTTTTGATCCATAGTTTGAAAAGCCAAGACAGAACCACATATTTTGAGATACTCAGTTTCTGCACCCCAGATAAAGAAATCCTTTAAATAAACATTTTAGCCCACTGCCATACTAGACTGTGCTTCGTAAATATGTTTCCAGTCCCTGCTGGACCACAAGGAATCTCAGTCTATGACTTCCTATTTTAAATCACTGTTAAGGTAGTGTGCCAGCGCCGCGGTGATGTCCTGCTGAGCCTGGTTACAAAGAAACCCCATTTAGATCTCAACAAGCCTCTGTCTCAACAGCAAGTAAGAACGTTCAGTGGTGCTTAGTGCTTGATGTAGGTTGTATCAAATGCCTGCAATTTTATGTGTCAGTAGGTAAATCCAAAGCCTCTTATTATGAGAAGGGATAATGGCATACAATATGTTAGAAAACAGGAGGCGTGCTGTTAAGATCCCGAAGGCACTGGGAATGCCACGTCCCGTGAAGGCCCCCTTAGTCACGGGTGAAGGGATCTGCCCACGCTCTAGCACACGAGCAGGAAATGAGGAAGCAGCGAGGGCAGCTCAGGGCCTGGTTCTCATCTTCTCCCTGCGAGATTCATAAAGAAATAACCTCATGAATTTCTGACAATATATTCTTGAGCTACAACTTGACAAGAAGAGGTGTTTCCAGAGTGCTTGGGTTGGAGTGCTTTTTAAAATTGCATGCAGTGTAAGTTAAATAAGGTAAGCTAAATAACAAATATGTGCTCATAAAGCATCTTTTTTTTTTTTTTCATTAAAAATGTATTTCATTGAAAATGCATTTAAATCCTACGTAACCCATTTTCTCAAGTCTACAGAATGTAGGCTAGCATTTTCAGCCTGCTTTCCGCACATGCCTAAAACAAACCACCTTTGCAACAACTTGCCGTGCATCTCTTTAAACAGACCCCGGTGGGATCCACGGGCACCGGCTGTCCCCAGCAGCGCTCGCAGCGGGTCGAGACGCGTGGACGCGCTGCGGGGCGCTGGGGGGCTGCGTTCTGCTGCTGCCGCCCCCCGCGAGCTCTGCCGTGGCGTTGCGTGGAGGGAGGACTAAACCACAAAGGTTTTCATCAGAAGTTGCCTAAACAGGTGAATGGGAATTTCGGGGGAGAAAAACTGGCAGCTTTCTGTGGTGTCACAGGAGCAGCGCTGTCCCAGCTGAGCTGCTGGGAGCTAGGCAGGGGGGAAGGGCTGCAGGGTGGGTTTTTTGGCTTTTTTGCTTTCCTGATTTTGGTGGCAGAGGCCTATGTGTTAGGCTGTTTACTATAAAATCCTAGTAGCTATGAAATCAGTAGTAACAAAATTGTTCCTGCTGATTTCTGTAGAGCCAGGACTTTAACTTTCTTATGCTTAGTTTGAAGGAAGGAGGGAACAACCTTTTGATCCAGGCTACATTAATATTTTTAAATGTTAAGTATTTCGTGACAAAACACTTTACAAAATATTTGGGTTTTGTTTACTGAGGAAAATACTGTGTTGTTTTTTTTTCCTTCTGTAATATTTTTTTCTCTTAATCTGCAATTGTGTTTTGCACCACCATCTCAAGCTCAAATAAAACCTTTCTGCAGACCACCACTGTTTTCGAAGGAAGTTTAACATGAAGTCATCTTTCAGGACCAAATTATAGTTACTTATTATTTCATAACAATAAGCCTTTTCATTACTAGTATTTTACAGAATCTTACTGTTGGGTATGAGTCTAATTTAAAAGAAAGCTTTTTAGATTTTGCTTTTGTAGCGTGTTACCATATGTAGACATGGCTGAAGTGCTCGGGAGGCCACGGGTAGGCACGTTTGTACAGCCACTCCTGTAGGAGCGTTTTCGTGACCCCATTTCAGTGACGTGAGTGGACCATACTGTGCTGCTACAGATCAACTGCTTCTGGTTTCTTGTAAAATAACCTTAAACAATTGGAAAAACAAAAGGGGAACAAATGAGATAGAAAGCAGCAATCAGCAAGCACAGGCTCTCTCATTTTTGGTTTAGGTTTTAATTATTGCTTAAAGCAAAACTCATGGTCTTGAAAATTGAGACCTCAGCAGTCTTGCAGCTGAATGTAGCAAGAAATATTTTATTTTAAGAAAGACATGTTTGATTGTTTCTACAGTGTTTTAAAGGTTATAAAAGTCTCTAGACAATAATACTATTTCAAAATGCACTATGAATGCCAAAAAAAAGCTCAGAGATGTTGGTTTATTATGCTTACAGCTTTATGGAAAAATCTTTCACTTTAAATTTAATAAAAGCTAATCATATCGTAAAATAAACAACTGAAGTTCCTGCAAAAACAAAGTATATACGGCAGCAGGCTGTACTAGCTTGCTAATATCCTGGCTCAATGTATAATGAAGCACATTTTCCTTTATTCAGATTCCTGCTTCGGTATAACAGGGATCCCATGGAGAATAATGCATGCATAGATGGCTATTCTTTGTCAAAGATAACAGTTTGTGAAAACTTCTTAGTTTTTTTATGATATTAAAACTGAAAATATTTTTAGCACTTCTCATTTTTCAAATTAAAATATAGTTTTGTTAAAGAATGTCTAAATAGAGATTTTGTCTGTTTGGGATTAAAAAAATACTAAACCCCAGTGTTTCTAATAGGCTATCTCTAACCAAGTCTTTTTTTGTTTGTTTGTTTCATTGAAACTGTTTTTTAAGCAGCTTGAGATTTATGTGAAAATATCTTATACTTCCTCTAAAGTCTCACAACCATAGTTGCACATTTTTTTTTTTTATTCATAGGTTACTAAGAAACATTCCAAAGAGAAAGTTTGTATTACTGACTCTCATCAAGCTAGAACGTCTCTTCTTGTCAGAAGAATTTCAAAGTATAATTAGGACAAAACTGTGCTGAACTTCTTTTTCTAGTGTCATTTAATTTAAATGGTGTTCACTTAAAATCCTACTGAGAAAGATTCTAATTTGTTATGGCTCTTTAACTTGGTAATATAAATAATCCTTAAATATACATGCAAGAGAGAGGTTTTACACAAGTGGTGCCTGTTGCTGGAGTGACTGTTCATTCACATGTAAAGGAAAATTCGATTAAGCTTACTGTGAATATTATTGTAAATAATTATAATATTACTGAGAATAATCCATGTTGAATTAAACTCTGGTTTATGACTGTGATTTCTTCTTCAGACAAAAAGAGGGACATTATGGCTTAAACTATTTGTGTAATGACATGTATTGTTGATTTGTGTGCAATTCACCATGAAATTCTGACTCATGGTCAAATTCAAAACTATTTAGGACTAAGATTAGTTTAAGAAATATAGAAATTTATTGAAACTCAGGAACATAGTAGTCACAGATAAAGCAATATACAAAGCACTGGGAATCAATTGCAAATCAATTTGTTTCATGACAAAAAAAAAATCATTCTTAGTAGCTCAAGATCATTGGCTTAGAAGAATATCAAATCTGTGCTTTCTCTGAAGGTGGACTTCTGCTGAGCTCAGTTCAGATGCAGGTCTACAAGACAGAAGGTTGGCCCAGGTGATACGCAGAGGTTCCTTTCAACCTCAGCTTGTCTACGACTCCAAATTAGGATGGCTAAAAGCAGGAATTGCATCTCCCAGGATTTTTTATGATGGTGACGGTCTGGAACCAAAACTTGGATGCATTGAAATGCTGCGTGAACATTTAGAAGTTGCGAGTGACCGGTCATACAACAAACAATCAAACAAAAAACTCCACAGCATGCAACACGTCAGTTCTTTGTCCTTGTCAAACTTCGCTGTGGTTTTGTCACGGGACACTGTCGTAGCCCCAGCTCTTGTTTTGGATGGCTGACCAGAGGCTTAAAGAACAGGAAAAAAAAAAAAAGGATGCGTTGGGGTCAGACCTCTTTGCTTAGCATGTGCTTCACCGAGACCCTGGGCAGGCAGATGCAGCTCGCCTGGCAGCCCCTGCCTGCCTGTGGGCACCGGCAGAGCCAGCCCAGCGGCGTGCTGGAGGGGCTGGCCCGCGTGGTTGCATTTTCCTTCCCTTAGGTGATACCCAGGTTGAGGGAGAGGTGTTTGTGTTTAGTTACATTACTGAATACTCCTTTCCAACGCGTATGTGACTTGTGATGGCTGCTGCTTTCAGGCTTTCGTACATATTTTATGTCAATCTTTGGGGGTCAAAATATTTTATTTTTCCCTTTGAGACTCATGTAATTAAGAAGCGGAAGCATTTATAATTCTGGTGTTCAATTCTAGTATTCTGAAGCATGATTTACTTGTTGCTGGGAGTATAAGTTAAAAAGAAAATGTCAGACAAGCCCGTTTTAACAGCTTCAGGGTAGAGATGTAAGAAAATATTGCTGGGAACCTTTTGTGTTTCAGAAGGTAATAGTGAGAGCTGCACAGAGCTTTATAGAGGGACAGCTTAACATAAGTCTTCTCTGGCCTGCAGAAATGTGTCAGAATTGTAAAAAGGAAATAGCATCCAGTCAATAGCTAACACCTCAGTAACATTAAATTGTTAGGAAAAAAAAAATTGCTGTCCTTGAAGAACTGCCTGAAAAGCACAAAACACTATTCATGCATCTGGTCTGGGCAAACATAAAGATGGCTTACCAGGAAGAATGTGTAGCAGACTAAAATTCTGTTTAAATCAAATACAGAAAAAAGAAAGGCATTTGTTTTACGCGTAGGGTTTATTTAGGTGTTACATTAAACTGAGGCAGACCGACCTGCTTCTCTGAACAGCTCAGAACGGGCTGAAGATAGAACTTGAGGACTGATGCAGAGTATTTGGAAGGCTAAATATGGTTGACATGAAGGAAAAAAAATACTAAAAATGATTTCAATGTATGAAAGCCTACTCCAGACAGCTTTGTTCTACTAAAATCGCTGATGGAGACAGTCAGGTGATAGTCTGAGATTTTACCTGTGGATGTACTGAGTCAGCCTGCTCGTCCATGCCTTTTACCTCTGAAGAATATCAAGCAGTCGCTCCAGCTAATTCTTCCTTTTCCATTCTTTGTCATCTTTCATAGCTTCCAGTGTGGTTGAGCAACAGCAGCAGAGGCAGTGTGGTCAGAGGTGGCGTCAGCTGGTGCTGCAGCACGCCAGTCCCCTTTCCTGCAGGGCAAGCAGTCTGCCCTCCAGCTGGTTTGTGCTTCACCAGCACCTAAAGATGCCCTCGAGCACAGGTTGTGCAATAACCGAACGCCTTCCCTGACCAATAAATAAACACAGGAAGGCAGCTGATCTAATAATATACGTTAAACAGCATGAAAAGTGGAAGAGGAACTGTGAATTAGTTTAAAATCAACAGTTCCTTGGGGAAATACAACAGGATCTGCTATACTGATTTTCCTTGATCAAATATTTAATAGTTAGTATAGCTGCTACAAACAGCTCAGCAGTAAAGAGACCCAAACATTATATCTCTTTTTCCTCCAGTTGATTTCCCATTTCAAATGAAATTTAAATACCTTAAGATGAGAATACATAATATTTTCATCTGTGTCTGCCTCTCATCCCTTTTAATGTGAATGCGTTGAAGGCAAAAATCATACGAAACATCCTAGTAGAGTCTGTCTCTGGATAGTTTTTTGTTTTGTTTTGTTTTTTTTTTCTGATGTGAACAGCTTGCTCAATAAAAAAGGTTGAGTTTGGGTTAAGTTGAATTAACTGTATTGTTTGGCTGGGAAATATTTTTAAAAACTAACATTTAATTTCAATGGTGTTCAATTACATATTTTGATATTTTCTTTCAGAAAATGAGATGAATTTAATAATGAAAAAAATAAAAAAAATTAAGTAAACAATTTATTTTATAGAAAAGAGATTTTTTTTTTCTGTTTTCATGATAAAACTGAGAGGACTTATTGTGACATTTTATTTGCCTCTAAATATTTCCATACGTTCCCCACACCCACCTGTGTTGCAGCACACAGAACAGGACCATAGGGATCACGTGAGGGTGGTCGTCGTTCCTGCCTATGAGCACACTTGGGAAGAGTAGGGATTTTGAGGGTCTGTATGAATGTGTGCATTATTTAAATCCCTTTTTTATTACTTTTTTTTGCAGATCGTTGCAAGTCAGGAAATAAAAGATAAGGCACAAGGAGCAAACAGAAACTTGACAGTTCTTTGGAGGAAGTAGAGAAGCCACAGTAGAGAAGGGCACAAAACAAAAACAATTTTGCAGCTGCCTTTGGATGCTCTGAAAGAAAAGGTATGGGCAAGAATCACATAGGAAGAGAGTTGCATGGAATAAGGCAAAAAAAAAAATAACGCAGTGTGGATGATTTGCCAATAAAGTTTAGGAGGAAAAATTTTTGAGAGATGATGTTAAAGAACAAGGGTGTGAGTTATCTAATGCCTGGTTGTGCAAATAAATGGGGAAAGGCGAGTCATGGCTGATTCCGAGGTGACAAGCTCAGGGCAGTGAAAGGACAGTGGGTGTGAACCGGCGGTCAGCAAGGATGAGCAAAGGCAAAAGCAGCGGGCTGAGGGTCAGACTGAGGAGCAATGGGATTTGGGGCTGCAGCTGAATCAGGAATGAATAGTTTGAAGGCAGAAGTAGAAAAGAAGATCACAGAAGGTATAAATCTGGATCCTTTAGGGATCTGAGCAGGGAGAAGTAAAACAAAGAGAAGTTGATTCAAGGAAGTGCAGAAACGTGGGAGGCACAGAACCACCGCCTTTGAAGAACCCGGCCCTGAGCAGGAGGTGTCTGTAGCTGTGCTACGCGTTCTTCGGGTAGGGAGGGAAGAAGAACACCAAAAAAGTACCCACCGAAAGCATACGCTTAGCACTGAGTACTTTCCAACAGAGTTTCAATTAAAGTAATAGGAGTCTAAAAGGAAAGCACAAACTAAATCACTACATTTATTTCATCAAACATTTGTTGTACATTTTGAGAAAGGTAGGAAAATGTAGACAGAAAGGGGAAGTAGCTACTAGAAATTTCCGGTGGTTAGTATAAAATAAGTGTTTGTGTGGAGGGCTTAAGTACAAATGTTTATGAATTCATCTGGGACAACTCTAAATTGCTGGTATTTTTTAAATCCATAAAGCACATTAGGTCACTAGACTGCCAACAGTTTTTGCAGAAAACTAGGCTAGAAGCAAACAACTATTCTACGTTCTGGAAAAATTAGATTCCCTAATGTGTTGGTTAATCATTTAAAAAAATAGAATAAATCATGCATTAATTATCATAGTGCATGTTTCGAAGTTTCTTTTCAATATCAAGGTTGCAGTCCCTGCATATATGATCAGCTGTCCTTCCACTTGCCTTCGGGCGAGCTTAGGCAGAGTTCTTTCAGAGTCAATGGAGCCTGGTTCTGGTTTGTTTGTTTGTGTTTCGTTTTGTTTTGTTTTTTAATCAGCATAAAATGAAGAACAACTAAAAACCCTGATGCTTAAATTTTAAGTTTATATTGCTGTCATGTTTATTTATGTTTATTATCAGAAAGTTCAAACAATTACGGTCAGTGGCGGGTCCATCGCTGCATGGCATCCCGCTGCACCCAGGAGCCGCAGTGCTTGGGGGCATGCGGGACGTGAGGGGAGCAGGTTACGATGGGCTTCCTGCAACACCTGGAGATTGGCGCTCGCTGCCGCCCTTCTGGAAGGTTCCACGCGGGGTGGGAACGCTGGCGGTGAGGTGAGTGACCAAGGGGCATCCCGTTGTGGGGAGGCGGGCTGGGTGGGCAGGCAGGGTAACGCGGCACAGGTCGGCCACCCGGTGCCGTGAGCTAAAAAAAGAGTGGCTGCAATTGGTATTCCAGTGGCAGCCTAAAACGCATGGGGATTTGTATCCAAATAACTATCAGGGTGACTGCTGTTCTCTTGGACTAACTTCATATTTTATTCATTGACCTCAATTCTTGTAATTTAAATTCCTGTCAATTGTAGGAGAATGATGCAGCAATTATTTTGTGTAAGCTACACATTTTATATCTTGTGTTATAGTCCATGGTTCCTTCCATAAGTCTTGTTCAAATTACAGCAGTAGTCCCCACGAGTCTCATGATACGAGAACTGGGGACCTCGCTATGGAAGCCTACATCCAGCTTTCCCTAAAGTACAGGAGTTGTGATCCCTGGACCAGGGGAGCGAGTGGGAACACAACCTCCCAGCCTGCTCTTCCAGATCACATCTCGAGATAGCTGTGGCTGTGCGAGCATCCTGATCCAGATCCAGAGCAACTGAAGGTGTTTTCACCTTCAGCTGCTTCTCAGCCCTTCTACCAGAGGCTTCTCTGTCTGAAACAGCACTATGATTTAGCTGCTATTACTGTTTGCTGAACCTGCAGCAGAGAAAATCGTCCAAGTGCTGCTTGATCTATCCTGTTAAAATGATTGTGCCTGAAGTGAGCTTAAATCATATTGCTAAACTGCAGCGGGAGCAGGAGCACGGTGACGAACCTCAGAGAGCAGCTGAAGGGCTGTAGCTGTTTGCTAGATAATGGGCCTTTAGTTACGAGACACTGCTGCAGAAAGGGGTGGCCCTGAGGACAGACTCCTGCTTCCGTGTCCAGCAAGAGTTCTGGGTCTGCTCGCTGGGTTTGTCAGCCAGCCCCAGTGTGCTTGTCGTTCAGAAGGATTCTCCAGCTGCTGCGATTTCAGCTGTGTTCCTTTTGCAGAAGTGTTTAACAAACACCTGCAGAGCTGGTCACGTAAAAGGACCAAGGTTTCTGGCTCATGGTTCCTAACGGTTCCAAAACGGCTCTTCCTTTTGGAGAATGGGAACTCCAGGAAAGAGTCGGCTCTTCCTGGGCACATGAGAGATGTGGACATTGTGGTTCAGGTGCAGGTACCTGCACGGCTCTGCCTCTGCCCCCGGCGGTCACGGCTGCAGGGAGCCAGCGGGGGGGTGCCCCGGCAGCACAGTGCTAACGCCCAGCTCCGGCGCTTCGGTGCACCTGCTGCTGGTTTGCGGCTTTGCTGGCCTTGGACATTAGCCTGCTGGGATGTGCTACAATTCAATACATGGAGTTAGGCTATTGCAGTGAGCGGTAAAGAAAATGTTGGGAGTGTCTCTGGGAGATTTTATTTATTTATTTATTTATTTTAATATCAGAATTCTTACTGGAAACGAGAGTTGTTCTTACTTGGCTGGGAGACCCCCAAAAAGTGCTGTGTGATCCCTGCGTCAAAACAATTCTGAGTATCTTGAAAGAGAGATAATTGCCTGGGAGCAACACTAATCCTAATCAAAATAACTACTCTGAGTTATTTGCTGTAGTACTTCAAAATAAATGGAGTGAGGAGGCTGTGTCCATTTAAATCCTTTACTCTGAATTGTTTGCTTCCATCTACGACAAAACGTTTTTGAAGAACTGCATGCTACTTCCACAGTGTGAATATAAGCATTTTGGAAAAGAGGCTAATCACCAGCAATTAACACTGTGTTGTGTATCTTTGTGCATTTTGCTCACAGCTTTAACAAGCAGATAAAGAGACAGAGGAGACATTGTAAAAATGTGCATTCCGTTTCCTAGCTAAAAGTCCTCAGAGCTCTATTATTGCTCTCCTGTTACTATGCAGAGTCCTTGCTTTATTTTCTCAGGCTTGCTGTACCAAAAAAAACAAGAGTACTGTAATAACACAAACAACCTTGCAGAACTTGAAGGCTGACTAAATGATTCTAATTCTGTTGGAAATCATACCGTGTTTACAGTATCATACCATATATTTACTGCTTCTCTTTTAGAGTACTATACTTTACTTGACAAATTTTTAAAAATTCTTTATTTAAATTTGCACAAATGAAAACGGGGGACACAGAAGGCTTGCGCACTGTACACCTCTAACAAGTTCCAGAGCTAACGGCACTTTCAACCCCACTGCAACTTAGGTGTTCCCCTTCCGCAATATAATTTACTCAGTGTTTTTGCACCACAAAAAAAAACAAACAAAAAAAGCTACCCATTTATTCAGTAAGTAATAACTAACTTTTTCAGATACTGAAGGAGTATCTGAAAAAAAGGAAAACAACAAATATGGTAAATTAAATTGGGGAGAAAAAGTTGAGATGTGAAGTTGAAGGGGAAGGAAGATAAATTCTTGTTCTGGAGTGGGTTTTTTGGTTGGTTGGTTGGTTGGTTTTATTTGGTTATGCATTACTACAGTACTGTAATGTTTGAATTGTTTCTTGAAACACTTACAGCCCAAACCTGAACGTGAAAGTTCTTAACAGTCGCTCAGAAGCATGAAAAACCACTCCTAATATAACAACGTTCAATGAATGTAACACCTGCGCTTTTCATCAACGACCTTAAGCAGCACTTAATTTTTCATGTTTGCAGCAGACTTTCCACAACAAAAGCAGTGCTGAACTATGATCTATTATATTTATACAACTATTGTACCGAATATCACTTATTTACTAAAATAAAATTACCCTCTTCCCAAATTCTTATCTATCTTATGCACAAAGGAATAAAATTACAAGATGGGTAAGCATAGGTTCAAGAGTACATAGCAAAGATTTTATTTCTTAAGCATTAATGTCTGAATACAATCTGAATATTTTTCTGGTGAAGGCTTTAATTGCATGTTGGTAACAGCGAGTCTTTTGTGGCAACAATCGCTCACTGGATCATGATCAGCAAACAAAGGAAGAGAATTAGGAAGGAGAGACCAACTCTTCCTGTTTGCGTTCCCTCTTCTGCTTCCAGTGCAATTATGATGCATTTCTGCATTCCAGAATGTAGGAAAAAAGAAGATGGGGGAGGGAATTTAAGCACTTGGGTAGTCTTGACCCACAAGAAATGTGTTCTTATTCAAAGAGAGATCTGTCTGCATCACTGTTCAGAAACCACCCAGTGATCGTGCTCAGCAGTGCTGGAGTGAATGAACCGCACGCTGGGCCCGGCCAGCACAGCGCTGTCTGCGCAGGGGCACGTGGGGTTTGTGCACAGAACACCAGTGCTTCAAACAAGCTCTCAGCAGTTAATAAACAGAAATTTCAGAGGGGTAGCTTATTCCTGTTCAATTCTGAGATATTGGAAAAAAAAAATCACAGTTTTTTAGGCTGGGGGAAATGTTCACTTGACTATTCTGGTCTGTGCTGGTAGAAAAGTTTTCCAGGTTTTTGTAGATTAAGTTTCTTTTTGTTTTGTTTGTTTGTTTATTTGTTTTCCTAAAGCCTGTTTTAACAATCCTTGAACTCATCTTTTTTTATCCAGGTTCAAAATTTCTATTAAGTGGTGTTCCGTGACTGAGCATAAGCTAGGAAGAGTGGGCAATGGACCTTTCCATTAAAACTGTGGAATCCCTGCAGTAGGCTCTAGCCTTGGTCAATAAGTAATTGGGCATTTTGCTGCTTTATGACAGAGCCCTCGGGCTGGCAGACACTGAACACCCTTTCATCCTTCTGACTTCAAAGTACTGCTCAGAACTTTGCAGAAACAGTCTTTTAATTAGATCTGTAATTGAAACATCTATCGGACTAGCCTACAACATCTTTTCAAAGTATCTTGTATGTAATGTTGCAGCAAATGAATGTGATTTTCACATGGAGCACAGTCTCATGTTTAATTATCACATCTCTTTAGCTTCCTGTAAGTGCACCTTTCAGCAGTTCCATTTCAGAGATGATTAAACCCTAGTTTATCTCACAAGTTGTACATATTTAAGAAAATATTCAAGGCTTTCAGAGAACTGGAAATTAATTATTTTGTTATAAAGCTGACCTTAGCATTTTTGACGTGGCCTACAGACTTGCTCCTTTTCATTTAGAGGAGCTAAGGAAGTTGTGTTCAAAGAGCTAAAACTCGACCTGGCTTAGAGGACATGGTAGGCATTAATATATAAATGCTTTTGTGAACATCCTAAAAATTCTCTGCCTCTTTCATACCCAACCTCGTTGCTTCATGTTGCATTATATCTGCTGATATTCTGGCAGTGCAGCCGCCAAGTGGACAAAGGATTTTCAGAGTTAAAAACTTGATTAACTGTAGTTTGAGTTTAAAATTTTATCACTAAAACTCTTCCTATGGAATTTTTACTCTGAAAACAAGTGTTTCCCTTACATTAAAAAAGTGTTTCCTTTATAATAAAAAGAGTTGCTTCTCAGAACATGTATCCATGTGTTTTAGGGATTACAATGTTCTGTCTAGCAAAGCATAAAGTTATTTTACTTTATTTTTACCGGAGGTGGTATTTTTCTCTTGGAGGCTCTGCAAATCTCCATGTGACTTACCTCTGAAAGACGTTTTGCAGGAGTTGCTAAGGTGATTTTGTGGGCTGGAAATGCACTGGTAATTTGTTGTTGTTTGCAGAAGGGTATGAATGAAGTTTCACCACGCACAGCAAGGCAAACATCCGTGTCTGGTGGTATTTCAGAAGGGGCTCTGTAGAGAAGATAACAGCTGTACAAAAGCACCGTTCTCAGCCCCTTCAAGGATGATCACACACAGTCTGGATGTCCATGGGGTAGAGGACATAAAAATTCTGATCACATTTCATCTTTTCATCATTTTAATCAGAATGTGAAGCATTTTAGATTTTTTTTCTTTGTTTTTCTTTTCTTTTTGCATGGGAATGATCTGACAACTGTTTATTGACAATATCTAACGTTCAAAAGCTGCCCTGAGTCCTAGCAAGCACTCTGAAGCTGTGTCAATGTGAAGAGCAAGCCCACCGCTCCCGCGCAGCTTTCTCACGGAGCAGGCGCGCGGGAGGTGAGGGTGGGCACCGGGGCTGGCGGCCTGCGGCCGGCCCGCAGCAACGGGCCCTCGGGTTAACGGGACCTGGGCCGGCTCCTCCCGAGCGTTTATCATCACACGGACTGGTTTTGTGACTTGGTGATGATTCTGTTTTGTATTGGCCGGGAAGACCTGACTCCCGAGTAAAAACACTCAAAATAAACAACACGAAATATTCACCGCTTTCTGCATAACAACAGCCTGAGCTACCTGAGAGCCTGTCAGAACTCGGGCTGCCCGACTTTTTATTTCGAATCTACCCTGAATGCCCTGTCAATTGCACTTGTAGGTACGGTCTCTGTAATTAAAATAAATTTCCAAATCTTGTGAATTATTCCCTTCCATTTCCTTTTATATATTCTTAGTTTGTCTTTCTATATTGTTATTCTTCTTTATGCACCTCTGAAAGATGGAAGCGTTCTCAAGTTTAAGCCTTCACTTTTCAGACCTCAGATTCATAACTTAATTTTATTTCCCCCTCCCTCTTAATGAAACTCTGGGCATAACAGTGATAATTAGAGATTTTAAAAAGAGATGAAGAAAGGGAAATAATAACTTAGTGCTTTTCTGATAAGAAATGCAGATTCTGCTACTTTGCAGGTAAGATACTGGTTAGCCATTCTACTGCGTCCTTGCCTGAGATAAAACAGTAATATTCATCTGTTAACTTCTCTTTGTGCGAGTCTGTGCCAGGACAGTATGCGAAGAGGGCAGGTAGAATTTTACAAATTCTTCAGTTTCTTTATGATTACCAAGATTTCATTTTTTTTTTCCCCCAAACAGAAGAAGCTTTTACCTATTTTTTCTTTTGCCAATATAAATACAAAAAGCACCAAATCTTGCACAAAGTAACTAAAAAAACAGTAATTAATTCAGTCTGTTTCTTCCAGGAGGGGCAACATGAATGAGATTTCAAAGGTGCCAGAAAGGGGTTGGTAGACGTTCAGTGCTTTTACCTGTTTCCAACAGACTGCTGCCCCAGTCCTTTCAAACATATCACTAGAAATGTTTTAGTGTGTTTTTTGCTTTGTTGTATTTTTTAAAAACCAATAAAAGCCCCATATTGCCTGCATTGCTTCCAAGGATGTGTCTGCCATTTTCTGGAACTGCAGCGGAACTTGAGTTATAAAAAGCAGCACAAAAATGAAGCTAGGGAAAGGAAGTTCCTTAAAAAACAATTTCATATATACTATATATTTTTTTCTTAAGTCTTTAAACCTTAATCAATCTACTTTCTTCTTTAAAATAGGCAGAGTTTTGATATTGTGAGCATGTAACAGAAGTGGAGTCTTGTGAGAATGCTTTTGCCAACGAATGCCATATAGTGAAGAAGCGAAACGACTGTTGGGAAGGAGCTGGGTTTAAAATGCTGGCTTTAGGACAATCGCTTTGCTGTTTGAAGAGAACAGAAGGCAGCACAGAGGTCAGTTACTTCAGAAGCAGCACTCGTTTAATTTTCTCCTTGTGCAATTACTGAATGTCGTAATGACACTATAACGAAATCGCACTGCTTTGTTTCAATGGAACAGTACCCCAGTTTTGTTCATTCAGTAATATCTTGGTACAATAACTTTCACAGGTTATTGTTTATGACATTGGTTTTCAATCAGAGGCATGCAGATCTTTGTGGGCTGATATACTATTAAAAGAAATCATGCAAATTATCTAAGAATAGCAAGTTAAGTATCGGGAGGCTTAAACTTGCATTGGAATTTCAGATTTCTCTGTTTCTTTTCGCAGGTCCAAAAATAGAGAAATATGATATTTTTTTTTCTTTAAAGAAGCCTTTGATTAAATCAGGATTAAAAAGTTATTAATCCTGCCAGATTTCCTGACAAATGCTATACAGCATATTTATAATAATAATAATAATAATAATAATAATAATAATAATAATAGAAGCTGTTGGTATAGCCAAACACTTTCCGTCCTATTTTTCTACATGATTGTTTATTTACCACTCAAGTGTTAGTAAATGGTACTGTACAGTGCATTCAAAATATTTGCAGTCCTGCGGGGCTTATATCCATGTTGCAGAGCAATAAATACTGTTGTCAAAGAATAGAGTAATCCAAAAATTACAGCTGCATACTTTGGAGGGATTTGGTTTAGAAAGTAGGTATAGCGGGAGCTTTTCTGCCTTGAAATGCACTTTCCTGGCTGAAGTAGGACCCGATTAATGGAGCAGATATTCCACTGCTCTCAGTTCTGTTCATGTTTTACACAGAATGTAAAATCCAAAGGCGCGTAGATGCGTACTAGCGTTTCTGAGAGATGGGGGTTTCCATGGCTACGCTCAAGCACCCGACGAGCTTGTGTCAGTGCGAAGTGCTCGCTTTCCTCCTCGCTGCAGGAGGGGTTGTTCCGATAAGGAGCTCGTGCTGCCTGCTTTCCACCTGGTGTGCTGGAGAAGCAGCACAGCTCTCGGATGCTGTGTGTTATGCCGAGGGACAGTTACACCCATGCTTGTGTGCATCTACTGTCCTGGGTTAATGTTTCTGTGCAGCTCAGGGAGTTGACCCAAATCTTATTTCAAATGAATGATTGAATAATGTAACTGATCCGTTTTGTGTGCTGCAAATTCTTGCGTTGTGACCAAGTACCCTCTTCTCAAACTCCAGCTGTATGTGACCATGCCTGTCTTCGCTGAGTAGCTGGGTGGTCACAGTGGAAGGAAAAAAAATCATTTTTGTACGGCAAGTAATAGCGACAGAGATAAAGTTGTTTGCAGGAGTCTTCATTCATAAGAGTTCTGCCAGGATTCAGAAGTTCTCTCCGTTCTCAGGCACCCAAACATACATGGAGGCTTGGGTCCTGGGAATAAACAGACCCTTGCAGATGAGTTCAGACCTCTCTGAGAAATGTACTTTGGGAAGCTGTAAGATTGCTTGTACATTATGTGAAGCAAAGTAGGGCTTCCTTTTTATGGAGATTCTTAGAGTGCTAAATTATTCCCATTTAGCAGTTACTTCTGGTTATTCTGCAGTCAGTATTAGGACAGGTAATGTTCTCAGCATGCCTGTCACTCTTAGAAAGGTAATGTCATCCCATGGCAGAAGATTCTGGAGGTGGCATATCTGATTGTATTGCAAGACATTCATATGTCTGGCATTGAAAACATGGAGAATGTGGCCTTTCCTATTTTCTCACAATCATTAGCCATTTTGGCTTGCAGCTAGGTGTCCAGAAAAGCTTTGTATCATTGAGAAAATGTCAAAGGGCATATCATTTATAATTTTCATAAAACTAGCTTATCCATACTAACACTAGATGATTATTTTGTGTGCAGGTCAGTGGGGAAGGGTCTTTATTATTTTATCACTGTGTGTATAGCTTTGGCTGTTTTCACATCGTGTTTGAACTCTGTGTTGATTTAGTCCAGGTGAGTAATGAGAATCAAAACGTTTCCATTGCATGGACCTGTGCCCAAGCAGGCATGTCTATGCTCAGTGGTGTTGGTATCTGCAATGTCTTGACAAGCCGGTGGCATTCTTTATTCTCCAACTTTTATCAAAATGTGCTGGCTCTCACATAGATGTGCTTTTTTCCATGCTGAGGAAACTTCTTTATGGTTTGAACAAGTCCCCTTAACATGCCATGTGAGTGCCTGAAAAGTAAATTGAGTTGCATTCATGAAGATATGTACAAGTCTGTATTCTGTGGTTTTAGTGGGAGCTAGGAGTTTGTGTGCTTTCATGAAAAAAATATGAGACTGAAACACCTGCTAGCCTTGCCCTTAGCTTATTTTACAATTTTTTTCCCTCTGTAGACAAGCCTTCCGTGTTGAGGAGAATGACAGGACTGGCAGGAACACAAGGCTGGGCAAGGTTGCTGAAACAAAGCCACCGAGACGTATTGGTCTTGAAGAAAGCTGGAGCAGAACTCAGCCTTTGTATGCGTTGTGTCCCCCACAATCTGGTGGGACTTAACTGGCCGTGCTAACTGGTGTCGCAATGTTTTAATGCTTTCAGATACGTTACTGGAGGGAACAGAACATACATCCAGCGTGGTTCTGCCTTGTGTCTTACCCTCTTTTGCCCTCTTGGCCTGAAAAATATAAAGCGAAAGAAAACCAGTGAACAGATGAAAGTTGGACCACCTAATGTAATGACATTAGACTTTCTGAGCTATCAGACCCGACTACAAATATTTTGACTTTTCATGCTTAGAAAGGCTACAATGAAAACCTCAAAGCTATTCTCTCTTAGTTTTGCCGTTGTGGTGAGCTGCTTTCCTTCTGCCTGATTTTCTGCAGTCACGCTAAAACTGCTTCACTTCACCACTGCCAATAAAGGCAAAAGACAGAAAATGAGTGAGAGAAAGGCTGGCATACGTGGGGAGTGGGGAGGGCCAGGACCACTGATATTTGTTACCTTCAGATTTCTTTCTAGGAAGAGATTTTATTAGATGTCAAGTTTTTAATTTAAAAGAAAATTAGTGTCATGTTGTTCTGTGGGTGAGATACACCAAAGTGTAATTAATCAATTTTCAGAATCATAACACAAATTAATACATTTTGTAGATGTTCCCTTCTCATATTGTTATGTTTTTACAATGAGGAACTGGACCTTAGGCAGGACTGTTACACAGTGTGATACTGAGCCTCTCAGCTGGGTTGTACAGAAGCCCAATTTTAAAGAATACTAAGTGTATTTCACAGGTCTGAATTTCTTTCTAAGTAGAAAGAGCAGTTGTTGTTGCAGAGCAAAAAGGGAATAGGTTGTTAAATATTTGCATTAGGTGCAAACTGAATACTACTCTGTTCCAAAATAGCTCTTAGTTTCTTTCCTGCTTACTATGTAGACCAGTCCATGTGCCTCAGGGAGGAGGTGGTAGCAATTCTGAGATTTGATGAATCACCATCCAAAGAATTAGAAAGTGTTATGATCCAATTATGATCGTAACAAGCCACTGAGTATCTGCAAACAAAAGAATAAACCACAGATGTATTAGCCTGGAATGCCTTCCAGATGAAAGATACTATAGTTTGCTTGAATGCCAATTATTACACATTCTGAAGCAATAACGAAGAAGTTAATTGTTTTTCTTTCTTTTCTTTTTTTTTTTAATATCCTTTTGTTTTCCCACATCAATTAAAATTTGTTTTACTCTATGGCTCAATGTCTAATTAATTGCATTTATTCTTAAGAAAATACTCAGTAAAGAAGAATGTGGAAAGAAACATCACAGAGTTGAATCTGTTCATGTTCTGAGATCCTGCCCCGAAGCCCAGGGAAGGGATGGAGATCCTTTTTCCACACTTGTGCTTTACAAAAGGGCCTGAGTCGAATTCAGCAACGTTAAAGTAGAAAACTTATCTCAGTTTTAGGAGGGCAGGTGTCATGTTCTTCTTGAAACCTGAACTCTCCTCATAGCTCTTAATTGGTGCACCAACTGTGGGGAATATGTGCAGGCTCTCCCAGTTTGAACTGAGTCTTCTAAAACTAAAATGGATAACAAAAAAACAAAACAACAACAAAAAAAAAAACAGCAATTGAATGTTTTTCTCTCTTTGGCTCAATTTTTCTCCTTCCCCCTTATGCGCAGGCAGCAGTGCCACCAGCCCCTCGAGGACGGCGCCCATCTGCGGGCTGCGTGCGTGCGGCTGCTGAACGACGGCAGCGGGGCGGCATTCGGCTGAGGAACGGGCAGAACGGTGTGTGTTAGAGAAGGCTGGTACGTTCTGTGGACTTGTGGGTTGTGCAAAAGAAGTGCACTGCACAAATGGAGATTTAATATTTCCTTTTTTTATTGTGATTTATGCAGTCTGAGCGCTCACATTCCTGAACAAAATACATTAAATATTTGTTGTGCCAATACACCAACTCTTTCCATGCTCTCGTTCTGAAAAAGGAACATACCTTATCTAATAAAGCTTGAGGAAGTTCTGCTGCTTTTTTTTTTTTTTCTAATTTTTGACCATGATAATTTTAACTATTGACAGAAACACACAAACAGTGCTGGAGTGGAAATACTGGGAAGTGTGCTCATTCCACCAGTGGAGTTTTTATGGATCTCCTTGTCTCCCTGTCTCCCACACGTTCAGGACTGTGAGAGAGATTAGCACATCAGTCGAGGCAATGTATGCCATGGCAGATTCCGTGATCGTATTAAGTGACAAAATCATTATAGACATACTTGAAAAGACTGACTTCCTCGTCATCTCAGACAGCGATTACTAATCGCTCTCGTATTGTTCTGTGCTGCTCTGCCTGGGCTATTTCTAGGTGTCTCCTGACTGTTGATGCATGTCGGTGAGTTTAACTGAAACAGTACTGTACATGGCTTATAAGGCTCTGCTGCAGATTTTGTTGAAGCGGATGGAAGACCACGGTGTTCAAGGCCACTGATGTTTAAAAATTGGAGAGAGGCACATAGATCTGTCACATGTTTCCAATGATAAAATGAAGTGGAAAGTTTGAGTGGAGCCTCTATAAAAAGGGTGAGGACCTTAAGGCCTCACAGGGGAACACAGAATTTCCATCCTCGGTGTATTTATGTGGGAAGTATATAGTTGGGTCTGCATCAGACTCGGGCCTAAGTGCACAGACGGTTCCCTACAGCAAGTGGGGCTGAGCTCGTGCTTGCCTCCCAGGGCGCCCCAGCAGTGCTTCGCCTGCCCGCAGTGCAGCCTCCTGATTTTGGACAGGTTTCTGCAGTGCTCTAGATCTGTGTAAAACCCCCTGGCAGAAACACAGCTCACGTCCAGTGTGGTGACAAACCTCTTTGTTTTCTGATGAAAACAAATTTTTACAGGTAGGGACTTAAAATGTAGTCTGTCCTACTGAAATTGAGCTGCACACGTCAAAGCACATTTGACAAAGAAGGAAAACAGGGATGTTTGGTGTCAGCAAGACAGATTACTCAGTTTGCACTGCTAAACCAATTCCTTCTTCTCTGTGAGGCAGAAGTCCCTGCTGCTGAGGTAAATCCCCTGACGGAGGGAGGGGGCAACCAGCGGCTGCAAGGAGTTTTTTCCAAGTGCGGTGGAAGCAGAATTTCAAAGACTTGCCTTAAGAGCCAATCTGAAGTGGGACAAAAAAGGGAACTTGCTTTACTCTTGTTTTTGAAAATGTTTGGATAGCTCCTTTTCCATTTTGTCTTCATAAAATAAAATAATTTAATTGGTAAACTGGGACTATCATGTACAATTTTGTTCTGATGAGTGACTTGTTTTATAATTGCTTAGATTTTACAGGAGAAATTCCAATTTTATCTTATCTTAAGACTCGTAAGTGATAGAAATTCATGCTGTAAAACATAGTTTGTGTGAGCCTGTTGCTGACAGTTGATTAAAATTCTGGATTTCATGTACTTAACATCATGGCTATGTGAAGGAACAATTAAAAAAAAACCAACAATATTGATGGTGTGCTGTATTAAAATTACACAGTCAAAGGAACATGATAGTTATGCAGTAGGAAATGATTGAGGAATATACAAGAGTGCTGGAGAGAACTGAAACCACTGAGCTGGTCGTGTTATTTTTAGCAGCATGTGGATGAACAGTAAGGGAAAACGCGGGACACTTCCTTTGCTAGCATAGTGCTTTGGAAAGGCCTAAGCATCCTGCGGAAATGAAGAGGAAATCCTTAAAACTGAGGTAGAGCTGGCTGGTGGAAAGGTCAATTACAATTTAGTCTGGTCTCTGGGAAAGCAGTTGGTAAGGTCAGAGAGAAGTTTTCCAATAAATTTATGAATGAAAAACAGGGTGAATGACAAGAGCATAAAACGCGGCTCTCCAATTACGAAACGTGAATGGCACAAACTGTGTTAACTAAGGCAGAATTGGTTACAAAGGACAGCATTGGCACTTCTTTTGTATCCAGCAAGGTGCTCTCCTTCAAGCCATTCAGAGTTCAGTGCTGTCGGAACGTAGCACTGGTCAGGGAGAGGCAGAGCACTCCTTTCATTCCTCCGGGAGGAAACCTTAATGTGATCTTGAATTTTAAAGTGATCCAGAATTAGGTAGAGTAACAGATACCACTGTCAAAAAAATGGGTTTAATGCAAAGTTCAAACAGAACTGCTATGATGTTGATGTTGTTAGCTATGAGGAGTATGTAAAGAATCTTCCCATATTGGCTGGCTCTCTTAAAGGCCATCCTGCTGCTGTGGTAGGAACGTGTGAGAATCCTTCGCTTCAGAAATAGTAGAAAAGTGTTTCAAACTCTCTATAGAAAGAGCAGTGTAAAAAACCTAACCCTACTCAAGATGTTATTTTCAGTGCTTTCAGGAGAAAAATGTCTGTGTGAATGTGATGTGGGAAGTCTTATATTTTAGACTAAATACCAGTTTATTCTTCAACTCTTTGATGTGCCATGCCATCACCCAAAGAATGCAGTAGTTATTTTAAAATCATATGATGCTGAATCAGACGATCAGACCACGCAATTTCTTTTTTTCTTTTTCTTTTTTGCTTACTGTGATTTTTGCATGCTTGCCATTGACAACACTGTAAAGATAAAATTTAACATTTGGAAAAAGTGGTTTCTGCTGTCAAGAGAAAAAAATGTTTTCCTTCTGATTCTTGCATGGACTTGAATGTCAGGTTAGTGCCAGGCAAGCTGACATGCTCTATCTTACAGTCTCGATCTGAGTACTGGATAATAAGGTATTTCACAAGAGCCTTCTCACATGTGATAGGCAGTTTGATGTCTAATACTAGCATTATACTCAGCCATCACTAAGCTGCAGACTGGAAAAGAAATTCATTCTGTTGCCCACATTAAAAGAAACATTACAATAGTTCTATTGAGGCATTTTCATGCTTTGGAGCAGGAACTTTCCATTAGTTTGAGAAATTCCTGTAGTCAAGGGTGTGCTGTGCTGTGTCTTTGTAGAAAACCACCCAGATTTGATTAAGATACAGGATCCCACGAAGCCTCAGTTTGCCTGTGCTGCACAGCGCCGTGTGGTGGTTGCTGATGCAGCCCTGCGTGGAGCAGGATGAGTTCCAGAAGAGCGCGGCCATCGCCGGCCTGCTGCTGCATGCACACCGGCCAAAAGAACAAGTCTGAGTTTCTGAGGCGCTGCTGCTCCCGTGGATGTTACGGGAGGTATGTGGGCTGGCGCGTGCTGGCGTTGAGGCTGCCTGCATGTTCTCCCCAAGCCAAACAGCAGGCAGAAATCAAGATGGGGTTTCCTGGTATGTGGTTGCTCTGGGCCTGTGCTAGGTAAGAGCAAAACCAAATGGGTTGAGTTTAGCATAGGGACAAAAGGGTCTGCACACCAGTAATGCATACTCTTCTCCAAAGTGCCTGTTCTGCAGTAGAAGCCAAAATTTCTGTGCCTTCAGGAAAAAAAAAAATCTGTGTGAATGTGATTGGCCCAACAATATTCTGTTGTCAAGACAATGTCATTAACTTGTACTGGCAAAGTGGGTTTCTCAGGGTCTCTTGTACCAGTCAGCGCAGACACTGATGATCGATAAAAGCTATGACGTCCCCGTTACCTACGCTAACCGAGATTTGTGCTGTGGACCTGAAAAACATAACCCTCTTCACCACGCACACGTCAGTAAGACGCCATGAGCTGGATTTTCTTTTCTTTGGATTCCCTCTGAATGTAAGAAAACACACACGGGCAATGTTATTGAAAGTGTTAGAGCTCGACGTGAGCTTTCAGCAGATGGAATAGGCATCAACAGCAGGAGTTGTCCCACTCAGGTTCTTGCTGTTAACATCAGCCAGTTGCTCCACGGCTTTGCCCAGTCGAGGCTGTGCGCAGGGGCATCGCACCCATCAGGGAGAGCTGCCGCAGGCTGCCTGAGCTCTTGGCCTCCCGTATGGCAACAGCAGCCGCGGCGAGAAGCACCAGAGCTGGGGTAGGCAGCGCTCAGTGGTTCACTGTCAGCTCTGGTGGCAAACGCTCCTCGCCTTTCTGTGCGCGCCGGGGAATTTTGCACTGCACAGTGCAACATGTCATCCTGGCTTTAGATGTTAACAACAGGCGCAAGGACATGGATATATCCCGGAGTTTGGTGCTGGTAATTTTCTCCTTTTACATTCCTAAGCTGTTGTGTGCCAACTCTTTGAGGGTGGGCTTTTACTTTGATGTTTTGTTGTCTTTCAAATCAGTAGTTTTACCACTAGTATTTTCTGAAGGGCTTTGGAGGGAGAGGGTAGGGAGAAATAAGAGATGTAGTAATTATGAATGTACTTGGTTAGATTATAAAGTCTCAAAGCTTATTAAAAATGAAAAACCATGGCAACCTCAATAATGCATCCCACACACAGTATACCTAACTAACAATGTGTAAAGTGCATTTAGAAAAGAGAAAATAAGCAGAAAGACAAGGGGAGAGAAAGCATTCCCATTTTATGTTGCTATTTTTAATTCTTAGATCATGAGTATTGACATACTTGTGCTGGCAGCACCTCTAACTTTTACATAAATGTGGGATCTCTTCTCAGTATTGTCCTTTATTCTCCTGAGACTTCCAATAGGACTTCTAGTAAAGGACAGATTTTAGCCAGGGAATGAAAAGCGAACATAGCAGTTTCCCTGAAGCTGCTTCTCCCGAGAAACGTTTGGAGTTTTGGGCAGTCCTGCCTCTCTTTGACTCTTCGGATCACAAGAAAATGTGCAGAAACGTATTGCCCTTTCTGTGCTAACATATGCCCCATATACGGTATAAACATAACGTCAGTATCTGTCATCTAATTCTTGCTCAGTGAGGCTGCAGATACCAGAGAAGGGGACGGCGTTTTCTTGGTAAAGCGTGCTGCTCCCGAGCTGGGGAGGTGATTGTTTGGTGTCTGTACTGCTCCTCAAGGTAGTGGAAGTAGAGGAGATGCTCAGTAGAAGTCAGATAAGCCGTGCTGTGTTATTTACCCTAAAAGCATTAGTTTCAGTCAGTCACAAGCAGGGTTTCATTCTGAGGCATTCAGGATCTCTGAAACCGGTGAGCTAAATTATTCGGATGGGAACAGGAGGAGCATGGGGAATCCCCAAAAGATGGCTCCGAAACCCAAGCCCAGCATTCTGTTGATGACTAGGAAGCTTTGGACAAATGGTTTTTGCAAATGTCTTCATAGGAACAACAGTCATTTTATGGATTTTGGTGCTAAAATTGTAAAGTGAGTCTGTCGTCCTGGAAATTCATGGAACTAGCTTGTTAAAATATTTGTGTGATTTTTCTAGTAGAGCCTGTGTTTCGGCTTCCTTGCCCTCCAGGCCTGTAATGGCTGGTAGCCCCCGTGCCCCTCCACCAGCAGGCTGCACCAACAGCCTGCTCATGGTCACGCCTTCGTGGGAGAGAAGCTGGGGGCTTGCGTCCCTGCTCAGGACTTCCTTGCATCGATGCAGACTTGGATAGCCTACAATTTCAGCAAGTATAGCAAACTTCTGGGCAAAAAAGGTGTTTGATGAAGGCTGGTTTTGGCATTTACATGAATTTTTTGTTGTTTGGCCTCTTTCCCATCTTCTCCCTTACTGCACATCGGAGTAGCTCTCTCCTCAGATGGCACCGCGTCGTGTTCCTCCCCCGTGCTACTCCCACTCCAAGATGTGCAAGTGGATTTAGTGATAGCGAGGAAGTCTTGGAAGAGTAATCTATTTCTGTTTTGACTCAAGAAATAGTGTACATGTAAAGGAAGGATATATATTATAATGTATGCTAAAGTCAAGCAGCAATGTGCCTAGCAGCTGATTGCAATTCTAATGGCACATACATGTGCTGTGCTTGCTGTCCTTTTAAATGCTTTTATCTCCTTCCGTGCTTAATACAAAGAACAGTTAAGGACTTAAGTACAACCAGGTGGAACCAGAGCCAGGTGAAATGCAGTCTGTAAGGTCGGTACTTCCCACCTGAGCTGTCATAAGGTCTCTGCTGACTTGGGCAGGAGAGGAGGACTGCCAAGCAGCTAGGGGCTCACTGCAGCTGGATGACTGCGACCCCACTGAGGAAGAAGCAGTGCTTTGGGAAGTCCCGCATTAACTGCTGCAAACCCACATGGAATCATCACTGCTGCGTTGTGGCACTAGGCACAACCAGCCCTGGGGTTACGCCGGTGCTGTAGGGATAACAAAGCTGAGGGTGTGGGAGGAGGTGAGGCTGGGAGCGAGGACTGGGCTCGGTGCCGTGGCGCATGGGGCAGTCACGGAGCTTCCTGCGCCCAGCCGTGCCCGCAGCGTGCTCCCAGCTCCTGAGGGGATGGCCGCAGCTCACTGAAAGGCTCTGGCTTCCTCCTTTCCCTCGGTCGTCCCTGGTTCCTGCCAGGACAGGATGGCTTAGAGGTGTGGGAGCTCCCGACAGTAAATCCTGCAGAAGGAAAGGCAGCAGGTCTCACCTGTGGGCATCGGAGAGCATTCTGTCAGCATTGCACAGGGGGGGTGGAAATTCCCTGCAATGCGGGTGGGATTTTACTGCTTCCAGACAGGCTGTGTAGACAGGCATTTGTTTTTCTGGGTAAGTACAGGAATGTGTACAGCAGGAGCAAAGCCTATGTTCAGCCACTAATGGTGAGATGACTCCCAGAATTTCGTAGCAAGAAAGGAAAGAGTTCCTGGTGACTAGAAAAATCTTTTAGGCATCAGTGTATTAGACAGAAATGTGTGTGGGAGTACTGAGCTTGTCATTCGTACAGTACATGCAGTACAATACTGAAATAGCACATTTATCACCCTAGAGACTGCCTGTGGACACTGATAGTTTCTGTGCTTTCTTTGCAGTAAAAAATATTTTTTTTTTTTTCAGAATTTTTTTTTTATATTGAGGTGGCGTAGCAATCTTGGGAGAAAGCAACCTTCAGCTTTAGCCTAGCTAAGTGCCCTGAAAGATTTAAAATGGTTTAGAGAGAGCTTATGAGTAACTGTTTTGCCAGATGCTATGCATAGTTAGGAATCCCAAGGCCGAGGTTAATTAATTTTATTTATCTAATGTACCTTCTACATGCTGTGATCATGGCAACAGTTAGTACTGCCTGAAATTTAAGGATACTTCTAAGAGGCTGTTTAGCTACAGGCAGCTAAACGTTGATGACCTTTTTTTCTTTGCCTCCCATTTCAGTCCCTTGCCGTACCAGGGTTTTGAATGGCAAGGCGCTGCATAAAGCTGTGCAAAGGGTGTTGCAATGGAGACAAACCAAAGGGATTTTCTCTCTGCGTGAATTCATAAAATCTGATGATTATGACTTTCTTAATGGCTTCTTTTTAGCAAAAGTCACTATCACACTGTGTTTTCAAGGAAGGATGAATTCTGCTTGTTTTACTGCCAGCAGTTAATACAACTTTTTATGAAATGGCACGTTCTGCTTTTTTTCTGCGTGAATAATACTCTAATTACAAAGGTGAGCTGTATAAGAATGAGTAAAGGGGGATTGGGTGTTTGTTTATTTCCTGTCTTGCTGGCCATCCTGTTACTTAGTACATTTTGCTTGCTTTTATGATGATGGTTTTGACTTCCCATAGCCACACCAAGCTGTCTCTCTCCTGAGGAGTGAGCTCGCGCAGCCTCCTGGATGCAAGCCCTGCTGTTGAAGCCAGGCGGTAGGCTTGAAAGGCTTTGCCTCAGAACTTCTGAGGTGCCCTGGAGCATTGGCTCCAACATATAAACTTAGAAAATTTTAGTGATCTATCCTGGTAACTGGACAGGGTGCTCTTCAGCACTACTTGAGGGATAAGTCAGAGCAGAATGGCAGGAAAGGCTGCCTACGGATTCCCTGCAGGTGCGTGCTGCTGCCTGCTAGCTGGCTGGTTAGCAGCAGGCAAACAGTTAAATGGTTGGATAATTGTGTGCATAATTACAGGACTCTGTGTTTTAGCAGTAACCTGCATTCAAGATTTTCTTTTGTGCATAATTAACAACAAAACACCCGGGTATCTTAGTTCTCTGTTTACTACGCTTTATGATATCTGGCCCAATAAAATGGTTAGCAGCCTTTTCTCATTTTCCAACATGCAATTAATATATAAAAACTGTAGCATGTTTTAGTCTTTTATGGCCTTTTGTTCACTAAATATGCTGTAGTAGGTCAGTATGCTATAGCTGTTAGAATAAATAATTAAGCAGGATGGTTGTCAAAATTACTTAATGTTATATTTTGATGTGTTATTTTTACTGCTTTAAATTCCGCTTATTCATTTGATGATTAATTCATGAATTTCAGCCATTCTGAATTATGTCATGAGTATGAATTGTTGCTGTAAAACAAAACAAACAAACAAAAACCTGTACATTGAAATGTGAAGTTTTTCCTTCCTTTCCAGTAGAAGAGGTGAGAGTGCTTGTTGTTCACACAACACTTGGTTGATGGGCCGTCTAAATATTGCATAAGGCTCGATATTACATGCTTGAAGGCATCAGAAATGGTAACCTAAACTTCACATGTAGATGACTTCCATGGAGGTGTATTAAAACTGCTGTAATGTTGAAATAAGCCAGATTCTTGCTCTGCGGATCTTGCCCTGCAAAGAAGGCACACGGGGTGCTTGGGGCAGCAGATGCTCTTTGCAGCAGTGCCGCGGGCACCGGCACCAGGAAGGGCAAGGCAGCACCCTTCTCGGCCACACGGGCTGCTAAAAGGTGCCGTGCTGTGTTGGGCTCGTCCTCCCAGAGTTTCCTTTCTTTGGTTTTTGATTAGTTCGAGCATTAAGCGGGGAGGGAAGTAGATTGGAACCTTTTTGTGAGCATTGTTAGTGTCAGATGAATCAATATTGGCCTCGAAGGTGAAATATTGTAATTTATTTAAAGAAGTATTAGCTTATTTACGGTCAGGAGGGGCTTTTGTAATTCGTGACACTGACATTTTTGATGTGACTTTTGTGTTTTTGTTATTAGTTTATGCAGATTAATGGGCTTTACTGAGAGTTGCACGTGTGTAATCACGTCTAAGTTGAAACAGTTCCTTTGAATTACAGCAGATCTAATTTATCATTATTTGAGTCGACAAATTAAATGTATTGTTTTGGATGAATCCTGTTTGGCTGCATTAATTGAGCACAACTGAATCTATTTACATAAATAATTTTAGGATTATGTTATTTTTTGATAAGTAAAAATTTGCCTGCCTTCTGTATTACCTCAGCGCTTGCTTTTATTAGAGTATGAGAAATAATTGTTCTCTAACTGAATACGTTTGCCCTGCATTTGAGGTGTCAGTGTTGTTATTAACTTATATATAGGAATTATATGGATTTGATTTTTTTGTGTGTGATAAACTGATCCTAGAGCAGGCCAGGAGGGTGAAAGGGCTGAAACTCCGCTCACAGGGCACTCGCAGCTGGGGAAAGGCCTCTGGTTTTCAGCAAGGATGCATTGCTTTTGTGCTCCTTCCAAAGGGACGTAGTTCCCTGTTAACCACAGAATCACATTGTGTGATTTAAAAGTGCTAACAAAAGTAGTTCCTTGAATAAAATGACAGGTCCGGTTGCCATGCTCCCCTCTGGTAGGCAGTTTCTTTGACTCGGGAGGAGTGACCCAAGCGGCACAGGGCAGTGCGAGGTTTGGGGCAGCGGCCGCTTTCTCACCAGCTGTGTCAGTCCTCTGTAAGAAAAATCCTTCTGTGTGCAACGGATCAGGCATCCCAGGAGCTGCTGTTGGTTAGGATCTTGAGAAAAGGTCTGGAGGTGACTCGCTCCGGAGGTCCTGCAACGAGACCGTGTCCCTCGGGAAGCTGCGCCCGCTCCCCAGGTGCGACCTGCGCTGTGCTGCCCCTGGGGTGGGCGCCGGTCCCCAGCCGGCACCGGGGGGTGACTCGGGTCCCCCTCCCATGGACACGCCAAGGCTTAAAGGTAGGTAACAGTGCGGGTGTGCTGCTTAAATCTGCTGAGAGGAGACATTTAGGTACTATTTCTGTTTAATTGGTCTCTCTCTTGAGAGTAGGAAAGAAGAGTTAAGCCTTTTTCGGCCCCCAAACCTGTCTGTCGGGGAACCCAAGTGCAGTGCTATTTGTTCCGCTACCCGCTGAGAAAGACAGAAATTCAGCAGCTGCGAGCAGCCCCACAGCTCAGTCTGTCACTGTCCCCTCTCTGTGCTGCTCTGGGACCACCTGGGAATTGTGTCAGTGGGAATGTGGTTTTAATGCTCTCCCTGAGGCAAGATCCTCTTCCTCCCTCCCCCCTCATCATTCTCCTTAGGTTTCAGTACTGGTTAGAGTCCCTACAATCGTTCCCTTAGGCCTGGAGGCAAACTGTTTAAGGCATGCTTTTTTATTTCTTCTAGATATATGGAACTTTTCTGACACAGGATTATTATTATGACACGTAATTATGATTGGATGTCTTCATTATATAATTGCATGATATATAATGAGTAGCAAAAGCTTATTTCCTTTGCTCTTTGAATACTGAACTTCTGAGATTAATTAAGCTGATACTGAAAACGCTTTTAATTATATATGCTGCATAAACATCACTATTAAGATCAGATGAGAATATTATTGCCTGAAGAGTTTCTTAATTTTTTTGAAATATCCACTGTGCGTTTTATATTGCTGTTTAAAGAAATGTCGTGGGTTTTTTTTTTGCCTTTTATTTTTGTGTGTGTATGTGTGTGGGGGGGAAATCTTGGACAGTGGATGAAATAATAGGGTAGTACCTGAATATTTGCTAGACTAGCTACTTTGCAGTATATAAAAGCAATAGACTAAAATTAAGAACATTTTATTTCAGTAAATAAATGCTTCCACGTGTTTAATTGCTAATCTAATGACCCTCCATAGGTAGGAAACTGATGTACGTTCCTACCCTTCTTTCTGAAGCTCGTCACCCTAAAATCCTGGTAAGAGTAAGGGCAGAAATGATGCAATCAGTGAAGAGGATTACAGCTGGTTTGCAGTGACTGAGTTTGCATGAACAGTCAGTTCACAGAGGAAGATGAGCGTCTCTGCTAAAATCAGTCAGATGGAAGAAGGAATCTGGATTTGGATAACACTGCATGAAGCGATGGGCTAACATAATGGGCTAGAGATCTTCCCATGTTTGGCTTTTAAAAGATAGGTTGTCAGGTTTGTTTAAGATTCATCTGTTTACAGAACTAATGTAAATGAGGCCAAAAAAGAAGTTAGATTTGTGGATTTGATAGGTTATTCGGTGTTTGCGGAGTAACTTTGCACACCAAGAGTTAGGATTTCTATCTGTTACAAGCCATGCAGTTGCATACTTGTGCAACTCTGTTACTATTACCAGTGATTGCATGAGTATTTTACTCATCTAGTGTATGTGTACACAATCCTAGTTCAGGGAAATAAACTGTAGAAAAGGATGTATGAATGGAATGGTTCTGGTTTGATGTGATTATTAGCAGTGACCTCGTGATACTCGTGGCCGTCTGCTTTCTAGCCCTTCTCCACCGTGGCCGTGTGCTCTCAGTTTGCCCATTCCCCATTTGATGGGCTTTCTCAGGAGTCGGTCTTGCTTTTGCTTCTGTGGTTTTGGAGACTTCCTTTGAATTCTACTGTTCCATTTAATCTCATGGCGAAGTGGCACTGTGTGTCTGAAGTTATAAAGGTCAAACTTCTGAGTCATATCTGTGGTCTTCATCACATCAGCTCACACCTATTACTGGTCTTGAAATGAAACAGGACAAAAATAAGTTGTAGTCTAAAACCAGCTGTCTTGCTCTGTTTTATGTTCACATTTCTGCTTGGTGGGAGAACTTTACTGTCAGTCAAACATTAGAGATTTACAGGATTATCAACATGCAGAAGGTAATATCTGCATGAAAGAGGTGGAAAATCAGGATGTACTAAAATTGTACATTAACATTTTTCATAGGTTTTGTCAAAAGTGTGATTTAGCTACCCTTTTCTAGTGAAAATTGCCCTGAAGAAAAACTGCTTCTGTTTTACACAACAGCCATAATCCTCACTGAGGATTATTAAGGACAGGTTTTGTTGAGCACGATAGGAAATTTTTTTGTTTAGGCCTGGCTTGACCGCAGTCTTGACAGCTGAATCTACGAGCGGTTTCTTCCCTCCCTTTTCTCTCCAACTCCAGTCTGCAAGAGATGTCTTGTTCTAGGCAGAGGTAGCCAGAAAGAACAGATGAAATAAAAATTAATAAATAACAGATGGTCTTGTGAACTTTCCATTTCATTGAAGGCTTTTGGGAACATATGCTTAAATTAGCAAAAGACAATAGGCAAGGTAATTGATACCATATGTACTGAATGTATGAATGTATCAGCAAAACTTGGGGTTCTCTTTATTGTAGTGCGTGCAAAGGTTTTCATTTTCTGAAGAGAACTTCCTGGAGAGTGAGCAAAAAGATTTGCCACCATCTCCCCTTCTGTCCAAAGGAAAACACTCTTTTTTAGTGACAGTGTTCTCATGCTTACTTACTCAAGCTTGCTTTATTAAGTCAAGGCAATCTGTTCAGTGATTTTTTAAGCTTGTTGTTACACCTGGATTTACTGGTCTATCTTCTAACTGTTAAGACAGGGGTCCTATCAAGGGATTGGTTTTACCAGCTATCCTTTCTCCATCTGTTGTCAGTTTTTAAAGATCTAGTTATATCTTTGATGCCCTTTCCAATGAAGTGTTATTAGCGTGCCTGCAGAATGTAGACAGAATAAACTTTGTGGTGTTTTTTGTTTTTTTTTTGGAGTACCATTTTTTCTTTTGTGTCTCAGGAGACTTAAAAGGTTGACCAAGAATTACAGTTCTGTTGACTAAGCTGCTTTGTGCTGCTGTCTTTATGCATTTGTATAGTTTCCCTGTCTCCCATACAATAGGCATTTTGCGTTATCTGTCAAGTGCTCAGGAAAATTGACTCATTTATGTTTCCTCTTTCCCTCTCACTAGTCATTTACAACCATCTAAATGGATGTGTGTTTGCAGCAAAGAAGAACTCAAATTCACTAATTGATGCACAAATACACTCATTTACATGCAAATTTGTTTTTTTAGAAATGCATCTATTTGCATAAATAAAACCTCTTTTCCAAATATTACTGTGAACAAAAGCAATTTTCATGGATGCCAAAAAAAGAAGTGGCTGAAAAGAAAAAGGCAATTCAGAATTTGCATGATAGTTACTAATTGTTTTCCTTGCTATTAGCCTGTCTCTGCTTAAAAGACAACACTGGTTACTATTTAATTTCTGAACACAAATCAGTGTGAGGGTTTTGGCCTGCAGTAGAGGATCTTAACTGAGCGTACCGAGGTGTGCAGGTCCCGGCAGCAGGCGCGTGGCGGAGCAGCGGCCATGGCAGAGCTGGGCGCTTGGTCCCGCGTCTCAGGGTGCTGCCGCATGATGCTCCCCCCTCGTGCTGCTTCCCATTGTGCTCCCTTCTCATGGGACATCGTGGAGCTGGGAGAGAATCTCAGCTTTCTTCGAGGGAAGGAGGAAGTATCTTTGCAGCTGGCTTTGCCAGCTTTGGTTTTACGGGTTGGTCTTTCAAAATGCTATTGCTTGGGGCTCCAGAGAGATTATGGAGGGCACAATGTTTAAATTGGAAACAAATAACAACAATAATAATAAAGTCTCCCTCTACCTCAGTCAAGTAAATATTTTTTTCATGTAGAAATATAGAAAAATATAACACTATTGTTCATCTTAGTATTCATCTGAGCATTTTTCTGATAAAATGTAGTAGTCAACGTGGCTCGAGATCATTAAATATGACTAAGCTATCAGCCATCTTCAGGAAATAGTAAGATTAGGTTTTCTGGGCAGAGCTTTACTCCATAGAAAGCTCTACTTGTTCCCCCTATCAAGAAGGGGAGGAAGGGTAAACCAAGGGTGCTTGTTCCAAGGAAGCCCTGGTGCACCTTTGTAACCTCCCCGTTAAACCTGGCTGCTTCACATCAGTGCAGTTGGTGCTTGCAATGCACTCTGCCTGGAGCAGGCAAGATGACATAAGCCATGCTTTACCTTCCTCTCTGGGACAGAGCAACCAAGCCAAGGAGCCAAGGAAGCTGCTGTCCGAGCTGACAACAGATGAAGAAAGCGTTACTCCTGATGTCCTAAGTGTCTGACCCTTGTTGTCCTTCATCCCTGGATGGCCTGCGGTCACCCCCAGGCACCGAGGACAGAGGCGTGCCAGGGCCAGGCACCTTCCAGGCTGGGGCTCCTTGCAGGGCTGTGCCCAGCCCGCTGCCTGCCCAGCACCCGAGGAGGGAGTAGCTTCCCTTGTTTCTCTCTTTCCTCTCTTATATTCAGGAATGTACTGTCTTGTTCAGGTGGTCCCAATCCCTGAAATCCAGTGTTGCTTTGGAAAGTTGGTATTCCTTGTAATTAAATGCTGTTCCTACAGTGCCAGTTTTGGTTACAGTAGCCCAAAGCCGAGCCTAGGTAAGAGTTTTGTAGGTCCTGGGTCCGGATCAGCCTTACTGGTTGCTGGCGGAAAGCAGGCTTGCAGGGGTGTGCACACCCCATGGGAAGGAGCCACATTTCATCCCCGTTTGCTTGGAGCGTGGGCCCAAACTCGAGGCAAAGGACTGGCACGTGGCAGAAATAACCCTGCTGGCCCTTTGTACTTATTCCTGGGACACAGAAACTTCATTAACGACACCTGCAGCATCACATACAGCAGCATTCACAATCCCAGCCAGTTTGGGGGGAACAGAGCTTTCTTTTCTCATCTGTAATTTTCTTCCTCTCCCTTGCCCATACTTCCTGCTTTTCACAGCAGTTCTGGAAGAATTTCAGGAAGCGAATCTATTATCAGCCTTTACAGATGTTTCTCCAGCTTGCCCCCGGTGCAGCAGCCCCGTTTCCTTTGGGGCGCAGTGCCCCTTTCCGCTGCCCGCGCCGCGCCTGGTTCCAGGGGCGTCCTGGTACCACGATGGCCGAGCGTGCCTTGCTGTGTTCCTGTCTTTTCAGGAAAAGTTTGACATTGTGGTTTCCTTCGTGAGAAATGTGTCTCGCTTGAAAAGGAAACATATTTTCCTTCTGAAAAAGCTCACCACAAAGAAAGCCCCCGGAGGCAGAAAGCCACCTCCGGAGGTGCTGCCCGGGGGCAAGGCCTGCTCGGGCCTGGGCGCCCGGCCTGGTTCGAAGCCCTGGTTACCGGCACAATGCGCTTGGCTGCATCTTCACGCCGCTTTTCCCAGTGGGTTTCAGGACATATAACAGAGAAAGGGAGAGCGGAATCAGTCCCAGAGTGCCGAGGAAGAAATGAAGCAAGAAAGAGTTAGATTTCTAGGAAAGAAATGGCAGAGCGCAGTGTAAGATTCGCGTCTCCTGAGACTACTTCTCTGCCCCTCCGTTACGTTCCCTTGCCTCTTTGTGGCCCTCCTCCCTTGGAAATACGTGGCGAATCGAAGCAGCACGGGTGGTGATGAATTTGTTGGCTGGGTAGTGACATTCATCCCATTTTGCAGCTTGCAAAAGGGGTGCCAAAAATGTCTGGTGTGATCTCTTTTTCTGGAAGACATTTCTAACCTGTTTATCGTTTTAAAAGCATCAAAGATGAGTAACTCAGCTGGGATTGTTTTATTTTTGTGTTCTGTTTTCACTGAGCAAAGATAAGCGTAAAGGCGTCGCTCCACACTTCTTTAATTTAGTGTCCGATTATCTTCTTGTTATCTCGGCAGTACATTAATGGAATTACACTTGGTGCTGTGCTGCCTGGCAGAGGTCACCGTCCCTATTAACCTTTGGGACCGGTGTGTTGTTCAGGTTGTTTGTTCGGGAGGGCTATGCCACGACGTGCAAACAGGAGGCACTGCACCTATGCATGGCGTTCTTCAGGTACCCAGATTCTCTAGATAGCGAAACAAATCGTTTTGCTGTAATCTCCTCAGTCAGCAATCACACTTTAAAGCATGAAAACGATAAAATACGAAAACCGAATTTTATGAAACAATATACCTATGTATGAAATATAGCCTACTTACAAATACATCATGTGACTAATCCATAGTGACTTTGTATGAGATTTGCTTAGAATTCTTTATATATGTATTTTGCACAAAACTACTATTAATTTAGGGCTTAAAGTCTTTTTTTTTTTTTTAGTGTTGTGAAACAGACAGCAAGCTTTTCTGCCTAAGCACTAAGGAAAAGTACAAGTTAGCTAATCATGTCATTTACACGTTTGAATGTTTTAATTTCACTTTTCCACTTTTGTGTAAAATGAAGTCACCAACTTTCTTTCATGTGAACTAGTCTTCCACAGCTGAAACCAGCAGGCCTGCTGACTTTTCGGAGAGCAAAACTAGATAAAGAGGGGGACAACCAAACAAGCCCACAGAACTCAATCCTGTGTTTTTAATGAGAGTTTTGAGGGAGGAAAAAGTCAGGATAAGGGCATGTAAAGATGCCCAAGAGATACCAGGATCAAAGCTTCTGCAAATCCAGCTGCTATGAATTTAATGTGCAAAAGCAATTTAGAGGCTGAGCCTCATTGAACTAGGCTTTGAACATTGAACTATGGAAGGAAAAGAAAAAAGAAAAAAAGTCAAATTTTACAGGGGAAAAGCTGGTTTTAAAATAGTGTGACTAAACTATCTGACTCTGAAAAACATTGCAATTAATTAGATATCTGAAATACTTCCTTTTAAAAGCTTTACAGCTCAAACATTTTCATATATATGTTTTCTCTATATCTATTCATTTGCTTGAAAAGATTAGAAGAACAAAAATGTTTCGTGTGGTATCTCGGTGGGGGGTAGAGGTTTTTTTTATTTTTTTTAACAAATACAATGTAAACCTGTAGCATAAAGTAGCAGGAATAACAGGATAAGTAAAGAAATAAATTCAGATTAAAGACTCTTTGTATCTTTCTCTTTTGTCTGTATGCCATTTGTATAAATTATCATTTTCATAACTAAACAAAAAAGTCACTGAATTTTACATTATATTCTCTTAATGGCACTGGAGAAACAATATGCATGAATTCAAACTTTATAATAGCTGTAAAACCACTGCTACTTTTATTGTAGCTTTTACAGTTTGCAATAAAAGTCTTTGGTGATTGTTCAGTTCATGGTAAATTAATTTCTTGCTTTTTTAGTTCATTGTATATTTTGAGGCTATAAAATGAATATTTACAGCTATGCTTTTCTAATTCCTGCAGCCATTTTTGTACATAGGTTGAGTTAATTATCACATCTTCACCTTGTTGTTTTGCTTGTCCTTGAAAGTCGTGGACTTCATCTTGCATGTTCCAGGTCATTTGTAAAGTTCCTGCTGAGTTCAGTGGGAGGGTCTAAAAACATTCCTAAATCTTCTTTCTTCACAGATTTTTATTTCTGCTGCTGCAACAACAGAAATACAAAGATCAGAAAAACTGTACCGTTCCTGTTACGTGACTGCTCTCTCAACTGCATGTAGTGTGTATGGGGCAGAGCTGTGTCTGCACGCAGCCGTGATACTGAAAGAATCGAGATGGCACCAATGCACACCCATCTAGAGCAATCCTCCTGAGGGGCCTCACTGCCTACCTGATCGTGTGCTCAAGGTATTTTCAAGATGTGAAAGAGGTAAGTGTATTTTAGATATATATACTGTATGTTCTGTGGGTTTTAAGTTTTGAAATTATTTCAGACAATAAAATGTCATTATACAGAGCAATGAATAGTTTAGTCCTAGTTTTGTAAAAAAACACTATATTCATAGTTTAAATGAGTTCGGTGTTTGTAAATGGTGGCAAGAACCTTGTGACATCTTTTCATTGTGCTGGTGGCATATTTGTTTAATGAAACATGCCTTCCTCGAAGTAATAATGCATTAAGAAAGACCTTTCATTTATTTGAAGTAGGGAATAGATGACATGCTTTAGGTTCCCCTTTTGGACATTTTTGCTCTGAAAAGTAGGAAATTCAGTGACATGGCTATTCAGGCTAAGAGAGCATTAGAGTAGTAACTGAGCTATTTGCCTCTTTGGATGAAAGAACATCAGAAGAAATTCATGAAAAGCAATCCAAAAAGATCCTGGGGGGAGCGAGAAAGGCAAGGAGCCAAGTACAGGCACTGGACACGGGGTGAGCAGCCTTAAGTTTTTTCAGGAAGCCGGTGTCTGGCCACCCATGGGAGGCAGCTTTGAAGCACAAAGAAGCTCAGGAAAGCTGGTAGATCTTCCAGAACAGCGTCCTTCAAGTGCAAGAGTAACCCATCCCAATACTCACAAAGACATTTGGATGTTTCAAGAGACTGGTTTGGCTAACCATGCAATTTATGATGAAGCTCTCATGCAAAAACACAGTGTACAGGAGGTGGAAGAGAGGACAAGCTGCAAAGGAAGAATTTTGAAACGTTGGCTGGGCACATGGGTTAATGTTAGGTAAGCCAAAACAGAACTGGAGTTGAGACTTGCAAGGGACATCAAGGGCGACAAGATAAGCTTCTACCGCTAAAGTAGCAGTAAAGGCTGAGCAAGGAAAACGTGGGCTCGTTGCTGAATCCAGTGGGTGATTTTGTGACAGTGGGCACACGGAGCTGAGAAACTCAATGCCTTCTTTGCCTCAGTTTTCAGCAACTTCTGTGGTTACAGTAAAGGTTGTTGATAATGTGTTCAGAGGTTTATCATCCACACTACAGTTGGATGGAGCCTTTAAAATAGAGGCACACGTGGGCAGCGTCTGTAGCGGCCTTTTAGTACAGCGGGGAAGTGGATTCCTGACAGTTTATGGTGCATTGTGTGGAAGGCAGACATCAGTCTGTCAGAACGCAACCACCAGACACCAGGAGGAAGCTTCAGAAGCAGCACCTGCTGTACTTCCAGCACGTGCGCTGTGTGTGTTCTGCCCGTACAGCTGCCTGCTCTGGCATTGCTCTCAGGAAAACAAGGCGGTGCTGCACAGTTCACCAGTAAGCGTACTGGGCCTTAGTCCTGCCATTCCCTGAGCAAAATTCTGGTCACTCGTTGTGCCTCTTCCAAGCTGCCAGCACCCTGCTGAATTTGATCATGAGGCTGTGGGAAATGGGATGCACTGAGGTGGCAGGAAGGGAAAGGAACTCATTGCTCCGCTGCTTTTCTTTCACTAAGTAAATACACGGCCTGTCTGGAGCAACCGTGCTTGTGTGCATGAGGAAATCTCACCATTATAAAATGCTCATGTGGTAAAACTGAATTTAGGAGTTCTTGGAGGTAAAAGGAGAGGATCTATTTCATGCGAGAGACTAAATGAAGCTCATAGTCAATAATAAAGCACGAACGACATGAATAAATTTATATAAGCTAGTTTCATTGGAGTGGCGGGATCCATAAAGTGTGCTAATATTTCTTCTTACACTGTTTGGATGCTTAATGTGTAGAACATTTGGTTCTGAACACAGTAATCTTTCTCTCATAAAGTGTCTAACATAAATAGACTGTATTCCGTACTAAACTTTTGTGCATTTTCTATTTTCTGGCTTGGATGAACACAAATCTTTGATTTTAAATGGCCTGTTTAGCAATCCTGCCACCCATTCCAACCCCATTGCTACTATGGCATGTGCGTGTAAATATATGCATTGCCTGCTCTGACTAGCATCTGCCTCCTTCCTGCCATCATCTGCGGAATTAAAGCAGAAATACTCATCTAGCATAGAATTTCAGGCATAGAGTTAAACAGGCATAAATTTTCATGTTACATTTCTTGTAAAGATACTTTAATTTTCACAGTTAATGGTAGTTGCTAGGCAAAGCAAAGGTTGTCTTAAGATCAGAACCAGATGTTTAATTTTTATATGAGTCTCTTACCATATTAGAAGTGATAAATTTATGCCTTTTGAAGCATACCTTAATGATGGATTGAGATTAACATGCAAAGTACCTACAGAAACACTGGCAGTCCTCCAAACCTGACTTTGTTCTCAGCAGCTCTCTTCCTTACCTTTTTGTTCTTTCTGTTAACAGATGCCACAGCAGTGGTCAGTAATAGCAGTGCAGATACAGAGGGAATAGAGAGACACTGTTGTTACTCCACAGTGGTTAGAACTGCAGTGGGGTTTACAGTATGACACCATTCGCTTGAATCCTTTAAACTACTGGGCTGGAGAGCCCTTGTTTTGTGGTGAGGAGTCAAAAATAGTGACGTGAAACCAGATTTTAAGAGTTACCACCCCTAAGTACTTATAGAGGGACTTCCAGTGACAATGGGGCTCTTGTCTCCTATGAGAGTCACGGTGAGTGTGGGGCACAGAAGCTTCTGGAATTCATCTAGCCTCTATACACACTGTCCGTATCCAAATTGCTTTTATAAATCCGGCCTTGGATGTTTTTGGTGCAGGTGCCATTTGATGCTATGTGCAGGTCAATACAGTGCAGTTTTGCTGCTTAAACCCAGGTGAACTAATGCTTCTCACTCAAGATTTTTGGAATATGTTTTCGAAAACAAACATCTGAAGATAAGAGGAAAACAAAATCCTGGTTTCTATGACAGCTGTGGTTGAAGAAGATTTAAAACCGAATATCGTATTAATCATTTTACAGGAAAAGTTGATGTTTTTATAATAAATAGTAATAGCATTTATTGCGTTTATTCACTTTAACAGTAAGACTAGTTCAGGATTCCCTCAGCCAGCCTTTAGTAGTGATTTGTCACGTTTGGAAAAGGACCTTCCTATTTATTAATTTGTGCTTCTTACCAGTGATTTTCTTACCAGGCTGGGGGCAGGGAGGAGGTCGGTGCCTGCGGGCAGCGGGTGGCCACGGGCTGCCCCTGCTCATGGCAGGCTGCTGCAGCCGGGCTGCTAGAGCTATAGCTCTGTGTCATCTCAGCTTAATGAGAGAATGAGTTCTGGAGGTTATGGTTTGCACCTTTTCCATAGGTAAGACATGCTTTTTGTTATTTTAAATTAAAAGCAATGGTTTTATGAGTTATACTGATTTTATTATTAGCAATATCGAGCAAAGTATCAAAGGCAAATTGGAAGGGGGGAAAAAAGAAAAAAAAAATTTTGAGCCAGGGCTTGAATCTCTTTTATTTTTAGCACTTTTTCAAGTTACTATTCATAACTGCCAGAAACTGACAAGCAGGAGAAACACAGTGTGAATCAAGATGTTCAGTAGTCATCTGTTCACGTTTTTAATTTGCAAATTTGACATGCAAATAATTCTTTTGCTGCTGGTGTTGATGCTGCTGAACGGTGTCCACACCCCTACTGGTGTGTTAGTGGTCAGCTGTATGGGGATTTTGGTCAAAACTTAACTGGTGGCTTTCTGTATGTGGTAGCCATTAAATGGCACAATTTAAAAAATAATATATGGTAAAAATCCAAGATCTTACATCCATAAACTTTGTAATATACTCTTGCTGCTCCAAAATAAGAGTCAAAAAAATGAGAATTATGTGAACCATTCAGCTGAGCTTCATGTCCTGGATTTAGTAACTATTAGTGCCTGCTCTCCGAGGGCGCGGATGTTTCAGAGAAGAGCTGCCCACAACAGCAGAGACATATTCTTCTCTAGCAGCTTTTGACTGTCTCACCATTTGCCAGCCAGCTGTACGTCTGAAGAGATCACTTTCTATATCTCTTCACTAGAAATGATCCACACTAGTAAAAGAGATTGAGAGAAAATATTTTTCCAAACGCTAGTTTAGGAAGAGGATGAATTCATTCTGTTTCTCCTGCAGCAGGTAGTGCGTTGCAGTTAGAACAGGGCTGGAGGCTGCAGCAGGCGGTGCTGCGGGCCCGGTGTCCGTGCCGTGCACGCCGGGCTTCGTGCCTGGTCCCACAGGCGAGTGTACAGTCACAGCGGGAGCATGTGAGGCGTGCATCTTGCTTAATTCATGCAACGGAAGTCCAGTTTGTGGGCCATGGGGATTGCTCTTTGGTGTAAATCAAAGCATGGGAGCGGGAACAACAGAGAGATGTCAGGCGGGCACTCCAGTCTGAACTACGATGGAAACACAGACAGGTCCCGTGTTGACCATGGTCTACCACCCAGGAGGTGACAGACCTTGGGAAGAAACCTATCCCCTTGATTTCTTAATGCCTTTCTCTGTTACAGGACTTAAACAAGCACCATTATGTTAATATCTATTTGACCTAATTATTTAATGAACTGTTTAATAAAGGAGTAGACTGGCCCAGACTCTGATATAGTGAGCTGCACAAAATCGGTCGGTATTCAGGAAGGAACACAAGGAACGAGGACACCAATGCATTATTTATAAAATTGGTCCCTTTAGAACATATTGCTTTTATCTGCTTATATATCTTGCTGAGCTGCCAGTTGGGGAGGAAGGGGAAAAGAAAGGAAGAGAATAGGCGTTTTCACTGGAGAAGATGTATTCGGTGACTTTGGCACCCTGGTGGTGCAGTGAGCAGGTTCTCATCGCGGGGCGCTGAAGTCTCAGCCTGCAGCAGGTGCTAGGGAACGAACTGCTGACAGCACCAACGGGCAACCTGAGGGCCCGCATCAGGCCTCAGAAGTCATTTCGGCCCCAGGACAGAACTGCAGGGCTGAGCCCCGGGGTGCTCCCGGTCCCCGAAGCGCTGGCTGTCCCGCTCCGCTGGGCATGCGGGGAGGCCGGCGAGGCTGCTGGGCAGGGCGGGCTTCCAGGGGCTCGTGCTCACGGTGCTTCCCCTGGGGAGCTGCAGGACGTGCAGCAGTGAAGGCAGGGCAGGGAACGCGCTGTGCGTGTCTTCAGGCGGGACGCCTTTTGGTGAGTCCACTGGATGGGAAGAAGGGAGTGAGATTCCTGAGTGACCTGCAGTAAGAATTTTTTCTAACTGCATGCACACTGCTATTAGTGCAATTCTATCCGAAAAAAATCGAGTTCAGGTTGATTGCCTGTGTGTAGTGCTAGCTTGGAGTGCCCTGTGGCAGTCATGCTGCGGAGCAGAGGTTCAGCCAGCGCCTCTGGAGCTAACTGGCTTGGCCCTCTTGGGAAGAAAAAGCAGCATGGGAAAACTTGTCTGTGGCCTGAAACTAGCAAGGTTCTTTTTGTTTGTTTTAGGCTTTTTATCTGAAAGAGAAACAGCTTCCACTTTTTGTCGCAGATGAACTGGAGCAGTGGGGAAATGGTTCCATTGCCTCATCGTCTTCCTAAAGGGATGTTATTCCAAAAGCCTAGCAGCTGACTTGGGGAAAGAAACAGGAAAACATTTTGTTTCTCATCTCATAGCTGTGCTCAAATTTTACTGGAGTTTTTAAAACTCTAATATTTTCCTCTGTGAATCAAGTTATCATCAAAACTCTTTAACAAACAGCTATTGATTCAATTACAAGCAACAAATAATTTTAAAGTATGAGACATTTCCCTTACCAAATCAATTGATCTTCTTCATACAAAGTACCTAAAATGATCATAAGGGCTGCTGCTGATTCGCAGGGCTAATGAATCGGATTGTAAAGTGTGTGTAGGCTACACTTTATGCCCCTTAATTTATAAGACAACTCAAATGTGGAAACTGGATGCAGACACAGTGTTCCTCTGTTGCCATTCACTTGCTGGATGGTGTGTTAGGGAGTGATTTCTGAAAAGACTTTCAGAATTAGACATGTGCGGGCATGGGCCTGAACTGATTAATTTTATTTATTTTCAGACAATTAAAAATAATCCACTTCTTTTGGGAAGGAATATTGATATTTTGGTCTCAAGATACATTTTTTTTTCTTCTAAAATATCTGATGGTCATGATCATGTGAAGGCCTAATTAATTACTTATTAATTACTCTTGTATCCCAGTGATGTCTGGAGGCTTCAGCTGAGATCAAGATCCTGGTATACTGTGCCCTGTATAAACCTGGAAATCAAGGCTGTCAGCCCATCTGTATGTGCCATCTGAGAGATAGCTTAATAAAAAAAAAAAGCACCTGCTATTTTAATTGTGTTTCAGGTGATCAATAAAATCAGACCAAAATTGATCCATTGCAGTCCTGCTCGATGTCCTTCCACTTGAAGCTGTTTTCCTAACTGACGGGCACGGGCCATCTGATCTCGGTTGTGTAGCTCCCTCGGAGCAGAGCAGATGCTTTCCAGGAGTCAGATGGTCAGATCGCTTACTACCAGGCTAGCAAAGCGGAGCAGAGCAGGGACTTTAGATGTCAGGCTGCGGGTTACACCCTGAGCAGGGGCTGACCTGCTGTTCTGGAAGCAGCCCTTTCCCTGCAGCTTCTGCCGACTGTCGCGCTGCGGCGGGCGTGCTGTCAGAAGTGCCATCTGTCTGTCCAGCTCTGTCCTCCTGCACACCTTCTGCTCCTTCCGACCCCAAAGATTCTTGGAAAGTGCCAGTTTTGTGTTGGCACTGGGATGTAGTCACCAAGTTCGTTTTGCATAGCAGGCTGCGTTTCAGGTACAGAACTGTTCAACTTGGGTGCAATGCTATGGAGTACCTGCTTCTCGTACCCTCCCTAGTTTAAGTGGGGATTTCAAACTGAGCCATGTGCTGCACAATGTGTTCAGGTAGCTAAGCGGCTAAATAGCTGAAAAATGTTGGGTTTAAACTGCTTTTTCTTCTTCTCGGAGTTAAATTGAATGACTACTTCAACTCCTTTATATGTAAGCCAGAGATATGACTGTGCTGTCACAGTAGACGGAGGATTAATGAATCACGCTGATAGCATGGTTGGAATATGCTGTTTGGAAGACTGTAAATACCCAAGATGAACTTGAAATGATCTGAAGTTAATGCTCTGAGCAGGCACTCTTCAGGCTGTACTGGTCACATAGTGATGTTACGCCTACGTGCAGCAGACATGTCAGGTTTGGCAGAGGGCTCGGCTCCCGCACTGCCAGGGCAGGACTGAGCTCGCTGCGGTTTGAAAGCTGGCTGAGTCCCGGCTGTGCCAGCTGCAGCATGCCACCGGAGCGAAGGCTTTTCATCATGTCTGTCTTCCAGTGTGGGGGTTTTGTTTAAGATCCGGAGGTGTGAACACAAAGGGATAGAGGTGATACACTCATCAATGCCATTTCGTTGTCAGAAATGGGGACCTGTAAAAAAAAGAGCAACAACAACAAAACTAGATGTTCCTAAAACAGGGAGTAATTTCTGTCATACAGTTGTTTTTTTTTCAATGATACAATGTCAAAACCACGGAGTTAATGACATTTGGAAATTTTTTAACCCTTCAGCTGCAAAGATCCCATTGATATTGATAACGAAATGGGGAAAAAAAGGGTGTTTACATATGAAATTAATGAAAAAATATGAATATAAATCCTGTTTATTACGAACTCTATATAACTGAAGATGTGGATTACCATACTACATATACCTGTTTTGTTCACAGGCTGCAGTTTAAACATTGTCTGCCATACTAGGTATGTGCCTTCAATCATCAGCATTTTTTTCTAATGGCTAAGGAAAATGGGAAAAAATGCTTTCTCATCTGTTTAAGAAATTTGGTCGTACCCAATGCATATATTATATAACGAGTTATGGTTATGTCTCCTGTCCCATATTTTTCTTCAAAAGACAAAGCAAAAGAGTTATTAATATTTAGAGTCAAGCAAAGTATGTAAAAGAAATCAGAATATCTGTAAATATGTCATGCGGAAGGACTCGCACAGCAACTCTTTGCAAACTGACAATTCCATCGTCTTGTTAGCTTTCTGCAGGGGACTTGCAGTGACAACTCAAAAGTTTGTTTCTTACTCTCCTTCTATTATGCTTTTAGATGATCTTTGCTTACCTGTTTGTAAGTAGATACAGTAATGGGTATTTTACAGAGGAAGTACAAGGCTAGTACTTACAAAGTATTTCCAGATCTTTGAATTAAAGGCATAGGTTCTGTATCAATGATCGTACAGCAAGTCTGGTGGCTTCAGCAACTTTTATTAATTTTCTATTTATATCAATGCATATTAATATAAAGTATGTACACGTCCTGTAAATTAATTTGAAATACTTCTACTGTTGTCTTCGCTTGCTCTTTTCATTTACTCTTTGAGGCCACCATGAAGGCCAGCGCTTAACTGTATTGAAGAAAACATACTGTTATTGCCTTTTGCTTAGACAACAGGTGGAGAATAAAGGAGGGAATTAAGTCCTGCAGAGCTGGAATACCTTTGCCCATGCAGACTGGCTGGTCAGTAATCAACTGAGTCTGGAAGACTTTCCTTTAACCTTTGGTAAACCATTCTCCATGGCCAGCAGTACGCGCCCCGCACAGTGCTATCACCAAAGGCTTCTGTGAGAGCCCTCTGAACATACCGTCCCTTCTTCTTTTTCTCAGAGACAAAGTAACATAGTGATGATTAAAAATCTCTAGTAATGCACGAATTTCAGCAGTCAGCTCAGTCATATAATTGCTTTCTGAGGGAGAGTCTCATGGACGTGTGGTTCTCCTCCGAGACCCCGGGCCTGGCTGTCCTTGTCTGCAGGGCGAGGTGCCTTCGTTAGTTCTACTCGTCCACAGCCATTTCCCTTTGCCTGGCACGATTGCTTATTATTTAATATGTCCTCGGGCAAGCTGGCTGCAGAAATCTCCCTGCCCCACCTGCTTGCTGGGCAGTCCCGCACGAGGAGCCTCGCAGCCTCTCTGCTCTGCTGGGCTGGGGACCCCCAGCCGCCTGCGGCAGCGGCTTCTGCCTGGCGATGCGCGCTGCCTCCCGCCGCAGCGCCCGAGCTGCCAGCCCGGGACGAGTGCCAAGCTTTCTGGAAGGCTCCCTTCCAGACATCTGCCATCCCCACCCACCCTGCCTTGGGTTTCTAACCCTGCAGGCTGTCTTCTTTTCAGGTTTCCACTGAATAAAGTGTAAAGATGTGACATCCTGGTATTTTTTCGTAGTACCCTGTAACTTAACAGGGCAAAATGTGGGTCCGAGACTGACTTTTCTCGTTTTGTGCTAGCCTCTTTATTGCTTTGGCAGCATTTTCCACCAGTGTATTAGATTGTCAGTTCTCTCTTAGCTGTTGTCTGTTAGCTGTTGTAGATGTGACTGACTGCTCACTTCATTCATTATCTGAATTGAAATTATAATCAACCAGTAAAATGTAACCTGGATTTCTACACAGTGCTCTGCACAGCCACGTTCTGGCACACCTGTCCTGTGCAAGTAACGTTAGGCATCACTCTCAGGTAGCACGTTACTGTTCTGCCACTGGGTGTATCTCTCAGTTAAGTAAGTAGCTGTAATGGATGGGAAAATGTTCTTCACAATGTTTGTATTTGCTCTACTTGGTCCTTGAAATTACTATTTACAAATCAGATCCTGATTCCCAAGTGATTCCAAAGCTTTTCTGCTTCAGTAGGAAAGATGTCTTTTAGACATAACAAGTAAGGATATGAGGCAACCATAAAATGCTCCAAGGTAAGGGCTGCAAAAGCCATGCCAAGCTGAGCAGAAGCCTAGCACGGGGGGTGCAGCCCTGCTCAGAGGATCACCTAACGCCTCTGCAAAAAAGAGAGTTTCTAATATGGACACTTTTATTTTATTTTTGAAAAGATAAAGAGGTCATACTGGTTTAGTTAACAGTGGATTTGAAATCCCAATATATAACAACAGAAAGCTCTTGATAAATAGTGTTTCTGCATTAATACAGCTGCGTGGAAGAATACATTAGGTTTTGAATGAATGTGCTTAAAGTTGAGCCACCTGAATTCATGGCGGTCCAAATATTAGGAAAGTTGAGCTCTTCAGGTGAGAGATTTCCATGACGTTTGAATAATCTGGTGTGAGTGTTCAGCGGTGGTTAAGCAGCTCGACACAGCGTGTGCATTAAGCCGAAGAGACGGCTTTTTGTGTTAGTAACCAGCACACACAGCTGGCGCCTCGCTATCGCAGGAAGAGGCAGATCATTATGACAGTGGCTCAGTATGCCGGCCCTGCATGAAAGTTTTCTCCCAAGTCCATTGTTTTTTCCTGTTGTGACCCTCTGCCTGACACAAGTGCTGCTGCGACACGCCGAGGTCTGACTTACCGCCTGCTGTCAGAGGAGCCCGCGCGCTTGTGCTCCCGGCTGAATACGGGACTGCATTTCCTGACAGACCGTGCTGCTGCGGGTGCCTGATAAGGTGTGGGAGCCTGATAAGCTCTGAGGCCTTGTTTCAAGGCTCCTGGTGTGCTGCAGGAATGAACTGTCTGGGGCTGATTGTTCCTGTATAAGTGAACATTGCTCCAAACTCGACCCATTTCTCATTCTTGAATCGCATTTCTGGCATACCAGTGCTGTTCCATCACTGACGTGTAGGTGATAGAAAGCAATCATAAAAGCCAGCTGATGTGTGAGGTGACTTTAGTAATGGACAGGGTAACAGGCATAAGTCTTGTTGCAATTTCAACTTTATCAGCTTTCTGTGTCTCAGGGCACATCAGTCCTGGTCCTTAGACATGCATCTTAAGCATTTTCTAATTAGTTTTCTTCAGATGCGGCATCTCGCAGTTCCACAGGACAATCCAGCATTTACAGAGTACATTTCCTTCCTGTCGCAACATCCTGGAGCTGCTTCTTCCGAGACAGATTGTTGGAGTTTGTGCAAATGAAAGAACGTTCAGTGCTGCCGAAGCCGCCGAGACGCCATCCAGCAGCGCTGCCGGCTGCACGCGCCGCGCTCTGATCGCTGCTCCCACCTTCCAAAACCTGCTTGGAAAGCACCCCAGGAGTGCTTTAAAAATGTTAACACGTTGTCAGTCAGAACGTTGTCAGAGCTGTTCATTTGCCCTTTCTTGCTTACTTGAAGCTTAGAAATGATTAAAAAATGGAACCGTTCCAGGAGTTTTTAAATACTGACAGTTTTTTCACTGCTCCCTTGTTCCCAGTGGGTTTGGCTGAACTTAAGAGTAGTGATCAGATGCATAGGTACTTGGAGTGCACAGCAGACCTTTCTGTCTGTTTTCATATCTGTTTTGTGCTGGAACAGATCCTGCACGCTGGCTGGAGTGCAGCTCTCTGCTAAGTGCAGCATTTTTGTGGAGAAAACGAAAGCTTGCTCCGAGCTGTCAGGCGCTAGTGGGGATGCCATGCCCGTGGCCGTTTGCTGCCTGGCTTTCCTTATCCCTGAGCATTCCCACCCCGCTTACCCTCGTCCGCCACCACTGACGGCCCTTGTGCAGCCCAGCGTGTGCATTCCTTGGGCTCATTCTGTCACCTTTGTGTGCACAGACAGAAGTAATGTATTTTGGGGGCTGAACTATGATTTTGGGATACTTATCTTTCCTTTCTGTGGGAAGAACAGACAAGATTTGCTCACCTTTGTAAAACACTTGAGAACATGGCTGAAAAATATGAAATGGCCACAAAATATTGTTATTGAATATCCTTATAAGGACATTTTCCTGCATGATTATGTGCTGCGAAATCAACATATATAATAGCTGAACTAAAAGGGATTTGTTCCTTAGGAAGCTTCAGGATAATCGTTGAGATAGCAGTGGTCGCTGTAAAAGAAAAGAAAAAGAAAAAAGACTTTCTTTAAACAATGCTTTTACTATTGGAGCTCATGTCTTTTCCAGGAGAATCCACACAGTGTTTTTGTCACAGCTGTGGAAGAAGCTCTGAAAAATCTAATAAATTGCTCTCTCACATTAAAGCGTATTCACCCTGCTCTGATGCTTCTCAAGCTGAGCACTTGAAGGAACATTGCTGAGTGATTGTTCAGGAACAAACGTGATCTTCAGCACGGTACCAAGGAGACTCCGCCGCACGCTCTGTAGGGATGAATTTGTATTCAGTGTGCATCAGCTCTACTTTCCAACCCCTAATTGTGGGAGTGGGGCTGGGCTCCCACGTTGGGTGCATGGTAAGGAACAGCACGTGCTGCGTCTGCTGTTTATGTCACCGATAACTGCCCAAGGAAAATAACTGGTTCAGATGGCCTTGAGCAAGGGGTTGTGCTAGATGACCTCCAGACGTCCCTTCTGACCTAAATTATTCTACTTCTGTGTGCAGCCATGAGCTGGATCCAAAGGCTGGAAAGCAGGATGATGGCCCAGAGATATGGCCCAACCTTTCTCCTCTGCTAAATGCAGATGTGCAGGTGGGGCAGGAGAGCTCCACACTACACAATCTGAATGTTCTGGAACTGTTAAAACAGTTTCCTGTGCCAGAATAATTTGAAACTACATATTTGAGCATTATAACTAGTAGCTCTTACCCTGTTTGTCTCCCTCCCCTCCCTTCCAAGGAGAAACTTGAAAACATGTTTTGTTTCCTTAGAGAAACTTAGAGGATTTATTTTTTTTTTGCTGAATTTTAAACTTAGCACCCAATTTACTCAACCAAAGCATCAGAAGATACCCAAGTTAATGTGAAAGGACAGTCCAAACTATCTCACCCGCTTTCCTAGGCCTGCTTTCATATAATAACTCACACTAAAACCTCTCCTTATGTTCCAGCTTCAGTTGTCAGAGCTCCTTGCTGTCTGTGCTCTGGAGACATTGGAACAGATGGTAATGGAGCTGTGCCACATGCAAGGTTTGCACATGCGAGTTTCTAAACAGACGAATCACATGAAAATGGAGGTATATGCTAACTACGACTGCTGGGTGGGACTGACTAGGAACCTCTCTCAGGTGTTTGCAGAAAATACTGCTCTCACTGTCAGTGAGAGTTCAGAAAAAAATCAGGACAGCTGCAATTCCAGTAAAAAAAATAAAGACGATGATCAGCGGTTCGATACAGGACAGACCCACGCCTTGATCCTAAACCCTTTTGTCATTGCAAGTTGGTATTATCCATCATATGGCTATTAAGGTTTCAAAATTGTGAAAGCTAGTAGGAACAACGTCTTTGAAAGAAAATCACTCCGTGTTTGTTTTCACCCTTAGAGAACAGCTTTCTCTAAAGCGAAATGCAAGAGTTACAATTTTTTACGTTTCATCTTCTTGCGTGACAGACTAGGCTCCTTGAGAATCTTTGGTGAGGGATCTCAAGAAAAAAAGCTCAAACACTATTGTCTGCGCTACATCCTTACTGATGAAAAAACTCAACCATATGTGAAACACAATTTTCTTCTACAAAGCTTTGTTGACCCATCTCTGATACCTATTTTATCCATCTATCTGTTAATGCTCTCTGTCTGTTGCTGAACCCCAATGTCTAACACGAGGAATTTTAGCACAGATGGTTAGCATTTGGTAAAGTTACATTCAACTGAAAATACAGGCGTATTACGAGAGATTTATGGTTAGCTTTTCAGCAGTGGTGTCCATATCATTTTTGCCCTTAAAGAACCAGGTATTTTTCTTCCTGTCATCAGTTCATCCCGTGCATGCTCAGCGTGGCCATGCAGCAGTGGGTTGGCTGGCCACGAGGCCCCATTGCCCTCCGCTCTCCAGAAGGCCAAGTTTAACAGGAAAGGCTTCACACATCTTTGGCTTAGAAATTCAATAATACATGATTAAACTTATTTTTTCTGACACCAGACCTTTCTCTGTTAATGCTAATGTGCATATATTTAATTGGAAAGGGAATTAGGAAGAAGGAAATAAAATTTGACAGAGATGTATATTTGCATTAGGTGAATTTTCTGTCCATTACAAATTAAAATCAATATGTGATTATGGTAGCGGTTGCTATTAGGTTCAGAATGAAGTCTGCATTTTGAACGAAGGAGCTGGTTGCCTTTCCCAGGTTTTATATGAGCACAAATACAGCACAGGATTAAAATGTACTCATCCATTCAAAGGGAAAAAATTTAGGCAAATGGGTGGCTCTGGTTCTGGGTAACCTTGGTTGTCCGTTCTGAATTTTTAGAGGGAGACATGATAATAAGTAGCAGAATTACATTCTCGTTCTGATAAATGGAGTCTGGACTGTGAAGCCTGCCTACAGTTAGGGTCTGAAAGGGCCAATGGCAGGACCTTAACCTGAACAAAATGTGATCAAACTGCATTCTCAGAGAGGATGCTCGTTTGAGTTTCAGAGCAGATAAAGGTCTTCCTTCAAGGGGCTTAAATACTAAAAAAGTTAAGGGCTTTTTATGTTTTGCTGCATGTTATAACAACAGTCAGAACCATAAATCAATATCGCATTTTAAAAGCTGAAGCTTGTTTTCCGTGGTAATAGCCCCATTCATGAGCAGCACTGTGGGTGTCAGAATATCCCCCTTGGGAACTGCATGTTCTTACTAACGCTGTTTTGTTTAAGCAATAACTTCCAGGCGTATTGGAAATATGAGGTAGCAACTGTGTATTGCATGCTGCGTATATACAGAGGACATGCACCAAGATGTTTATTCAGAGCACTGCAGGACCCTTTTCCTGCTGCGGTTTTCATTGTGCCTAGAAGCAGTGTTATATTCAGAGCTGATTCTTTCCTGAAAACAAAGGCTTTTGAAAGAGTTTATGATAATAAACTCTCATATGGCAATGCTGCAGAATTTCCACAGTGGGGAGCTTTAAGAAAAATGCAAGATTGTGCGTATATTAGAAAGGGAATAATGCTTTTAGTTAATTAATCCCCTGTCTTGGCTGCATTACTGTTTAATGGTTATAGGTTTGCATATTTTGTGAATAAACCTGTTGTCCAGATGGTGTTTAAATGGACCTTTGAAACTGATTTTCTTGAGAACAGCTAAAGCATTCACCAAAGGAGAATCTATTCTAAAGTCATATAATGTGCTGCAAGGCAGTGACATGTCCTCATAGCCTGGGGTCTGGATCGGTATCTAAAAGTGAACAGGGAAGAAGGGAGAATGATTCACAGCCTAACCCCAGGGCTGGAGACTGAGGACTGTTTGCAAACATGGCATTTATTTCTAAGGCTTGCCCTTACTCCCAACATAACAAAGTGTAAGTCATATCTCTTCTTGAACTACTTAGTGCTGTGCACACACTCACTGTTATCAGCAATCAAAGTGACAGATAATTTACATACATGTTAATTTGGATACCTTTGGGGAACGTTTTGACATTTTCTTAATGTGCAGATAGAGTAGTCTTTCTTTATGTCACTTTTAAAGATAAAGGAAAGCAGATTTCATTTCCGAATTGAATGCAACCTGTATCTTTTGTTCTTTAAAAATGACCTTAAACCTGAGATCTAACAACCTAGATTCAAGTACGAGTGATGCCCGTAGCCTTGTTCATAGCATGATTGTGCTATGAGTAACCCAACTGTAACTAATGGCAGAAAGTCCCCAGGGCGTAAATTCCCATCCGACATGGAGAGGTTGTGGTCAAACCCTCAGTGATGAAATGTTCTTGTCAGAGTTCACAAACTTTCAAACAGTGCGGAGCCTAGCAGCAAATCTGTTCCATACAGGTATTGTGTTTGCAATTTTATTTTTTCAGCATGCATACTTTGAGTGGAAACATCACCACGCTCAAGTAGCCTGTGTTTAGTAAGGTGTCACTGACTCACTCAGCATTAAATAAAATCAGTGAACATGATTATAAAAGTTATTCATCCATGGTATACAAGGTAAGAAATTCAGGAAACTAAAATCACTAAGAACTTGGTTCCTTTCCTAAGATGTTTGACAAATTTAGATGAAAGGGGCTACTTTAAGGTTGAGAGGTTTTTTCTACAGCTGAGTCTCTTAATATTAATTCTTTGAAAGTGCGTAAGTACATGTGGGCATCATACCAAGAGTTTAGTCTGGGTGGAGGTAAAAATGACAATCCAAAGATTTCTGCAGTTTCTCTTGCCAGCATAAAAGTCTGCCTCATTAGTGCTTTGTTTCCCTTCTTTTTGTCTTTAGCTGATAGCTGTCTCCTGTGTGCTTTGTCTATTAACTCAATGCAAGTAATGTTTACTGAAATGTCACGCCTAATTGTGAGTGATAATGCTGTAAGCATGAGAAATGAAGAGTACAAAGGAGTTTTCTTTAACCTAGTTCAGCTGCTCAGAACAGTTTAAGATGCAACCTACATTTTATGGGTTTGTACTAAGATTAAAGGGCATTTTTTCCTGTAGATAAATGCATTTTTATTCTGTTTTACTCTGCAGAGAAATCACAGGCTGTGACATATTTGCTTATGTCTGAAAGCATTTTAGAAGATCCTGATATTAGTCTGGGAACAAGCTTTTTGATGCTGAAATGCAAAGACTATTTTTCACAAGAAGGACTGCATGAGAAGGTGGGAATCTGGAGCCTGTGTTTAGAAATACCATGGATGTCCTTACTGTTCAAATCGCTTGTTTGAAGCAAGAGGGTGAAGTTCTGTTTCTACGCTCAGTGGGAGCATTTTGAAAAAAAAAAAAAAATCCAACAGGTCCAAGCCAAGAATTTCACCATAGCCTGTTGTTCAAAGAAAAGGCTCACCTTGGAAATGACTTTTCAGCTATAGATCATAACAGCCTTGACCCAATCTCTCACAACTTTGTCTGACAAAATAGGTCCCAAAAGGCTGCAATAACCCCGAATGCCTGCCCAGCCAAAACAGGTGAACGTTCACTGTTCTCTGTCCCAGTCACTAGCACTCGCTGCTGGTTGTACTGCTGGAAGTATGACCTTCCTTTGCAGTGGCAGCAGAGACTGAGGTCTGAGGTGTCGGTGCCTCAGAGCCTTAAGCAGGGGTTCAGGGACCGATGCGGCCGAGGCTGGATGGACGGAGCCCTGCTCTCCGGGACACCCCTGCACCTGTACGCGCTGCGGCAGCACTGGTTAGAGCTAAGAAGGCCCCGGTGGGCCCTTCAGGCATTTTCCAGGAGATGCTGAGCCTACAAAAAGCGTGTTGAACACACGTTTCTCCCTGTCCAAGGCAGGTACTTTGTGCCCACTGCAGGAAGGAGAGGGTCCTCCTACAGGGTGTCATGGAGAGACACAGAGCCTGTAACTGGGAGAAATGCCTTAATGAAAGGGAATGTTAGAGGTGAGTTAATTCCAGAACGCAGCTGGGCTGGGTTTATTGCTGGGTGCCGGCACCGGAGAGGGAAGTTCCTCTGAAGCTGGATGCAGAGCGAGGAGCACTGCGAGCTGGCAGCTGGAGTCCCAGGCACAATGACAGCGTGTTTTGGAAAGTTCTGGATGAAGTCTTTTGTTTCTTTATTATTCTGTGGTCATGTGTATGCTGATGTTGGAAATGCAGTTTTGCTTCATCTACCACACTCTTCTGTTTACAGAGATTTTTAAAATCAGAATTACAGAGTAGCTTTGCCAGTACTTATTAGACAGAAAAACAGTCGGGACAAAGCCCTGTGAAAGTATAGACATTTTCAGACCCTTAATTAGGATATTGAGGGTATTTTATTTAGAGGGTTTGTTTAATTCTTAGGAAGAAAAATACAGCATTGGAAGCATAAAGGTAATGTTTCGTCTTCAAATGCAAGTAAAGGCTTTTTGGGGCATTCCAGGTTTTGCTTCCCTCTCCTGCTAGGCAGGAGCAGCGTGTGCCTTGCTGAGTGGGGATGACAAAACCCCTCAGCACAACCGTGCCTTAGCTGGTGCTCCCCTTGCCTAGCTAAGGGAGGTTAAACTGCTTCAGCTGGCTGGGTCGTTTTCATTGGCTTGAGAACTGGTCGATTGTTTTTATTAGGCCCTGATAATTTCTGTAAAAGCAGCTTAATGTGGTTAGTGCTTGTTTTGCTAATAGATCAGCTGAAAGGCTTGTTGTGTTCCCATTGATTGCTAGCATTTTTAATTTGTTCAGAGGCTTAATTTGTAACCTCTTGGTTATGTTAATCTCTGCTTATATTACAGCCAAAACACTGCCAACCAATTTCTGCTGAAGTCTCCTGTTACTACCCGGAGATGTGTTTGTTCCCACCGCTTTGCATCCAGATACCATGGGCTGAGCTCCACGCTGCACCTGGAGAGGAGTCTTTGTGAGTCATTTCCCAGTATATTTGGGTCTTGGACTTTCTAGTGCCCTTCTCTCCTGAAGCATGGCTTATCGAGCAGTTGCAGGTGGGGCTGTGCCTGTGCTGGGCATGGTGGGTGCGTGCGTGCGTGCCCTGTCCCTCCAGCACCCATGGGTGCAGCCGCCCCTGCACGCGGCAGCTCTGGCTTCAGGGCTGATGCTGGGCTCGTGGGACAGCCTCTGCTTTGTCAAAGGGTTCCTGCAGGACTGCCTGCTGAAAGCCCCGTAAATACGGGTTCAAAGGAGATATGCTCCAGAGGTAAAGGGGAAGCTGCTGGGATAGGAGAGTACAGAAATAAGGAGGTGAGACTGCAGTGTTCATGGTCCTTGCCTTCACTGGGTTACAATTCGCACCCAGCTGGCCTTCACGAGGGCACTTGAGCCTCCTGCCTGCTTAGCTTTGCACCCGCCTTGTGTGTAGCACGTCTTAATGGGCTAACAGCACTGTGAAAAACACGGTTACATGCGTATGTACAGCACAGTCTGCCAGTCCCAGAGCCTAGCGCTGTTCTTGGGAGAAATTTTCTGTGTGTGTATTCCTGAGGTCATGTTTGAAGGGTCTTATAACTCCCCATGGCAAAAGCGTGCCCTTGGCTGCGTGAACATTGCAGCAGTTAAAATACTGCAAGAGTGAATTCCTGCAAGAACATTTCTTGATATCTCATTGACTGTAAAAATGGCTGAAATATGTTTGCTTAAAGCAAACTGAAAAGCCAGTAAAACTGAAATGCCTATCTTTGATAGGCACTAGACCTAGAAGCTTTAAGCCAAACTGTTACAATTCACAGGGAGCTTTAAAAGATTTGGAAGAGAAAGATCACCTGGTCTTGCTACAGATCCACTTCTGTGGTAATTACAGGTCTGCTTTTAAACTAATTGTTTCAGTTCAGTCTGAGATCTGGGCAGCTCCCTCTTCTTGCTGTCTGAAGTAGCACGCTCAGATGGGTGTTACACCCGTTTCCAGCACTGCCTGCAAAGCATCGCTGGAACTGCTTGCACGTCCAGCTGCCGCCTTTACCTTTAGTTTGGCTGCAGAGCCCAGCTAGCAGGCGGGCCACCTGCCGAAATGCCAGCTGGCAGCTTCGGACTGCTACAGGCATCAAACCCTGTCGTATTTCTGGTCTGCTTGGATTTCTTGCAGCTAGAGTGCCAAGATGCGATTTACAGGGATGAAATCCTGGCCGTATTGAACTCCGTGGAAGTTTTACTTCCAGTGTCTTTTCTACCTCGATACCAAAGTCTCATTGTCTTAACAGGGATAAAAAAAATTATTTCTGAATCTCTGCGTATGTTTTTCCAAGTGAGTGTAGTTTAGAGGGGTCTTTAGAATTTCCTCTCTAATTGTTAGAAAATTAACAAAATTTTTGTGGTTGGATTTTTATGTGTAATATTACTGTTAGAGAAATGTTTAGGAGATGTGCCTTCAATTTGTAAGAGTAAATGCAGCTGGGATGCTGATGAGTCTGCTCACTACAGCTGCTCCTCATGTGAAATCTCGCCCACCTGATGAATCATGTCCCATATTGCTGCCAGTTAGAAAACTGGAACAGCTCTTCGTGTGGACGTGATCTTTCCTGAGTTGAATAGACAGCAGAGAACGGCAAGCTGATAAGTTATAATGAGACTGGAAATAGGAATGGGTATTTTGACCTGATTTTTTTTTACGTATGTTTTTCACTGGACGGGCAATTCAGCAGAACTGGAACATGCTGCTTGAATTTCCTAGCAGACAATGGGGACGTCTGTGGGGCTCGCCAGCCCTGCCTCCCCCCAGCACAGGCTGGGGACCCAGCGGGTGGCAGCTTCCAGGAGTGCTCGCCTCCCTGCCCGGCACAGCGCGGAACCAGAGCAAACGTCCCTGAAATCACAGCCCTGACTGTGCCGAGCGCTGGAAGCAGTCCCTCACAGGGAGGGTTTGAAAGACAGTCCGCGTATTTACCTTGTCCCCTCCTTACGCTGCAGAGCGTTTGGTGATGGTGAACACAGGTGACAGAGGCGTAGAAGTGCGTGCGAGCTGTTAGAAATGTCTGCGGACTGAAAACCATTACTTATCTCCTCACAGCGTCTCCCTCCTCCTCGTTTTCTGTGCCTTGCAGAGTTTATTTTTGTCGTCTTTGTGGAAAGCAGAGATCACTAGCAGTGTCTCTGTAAAACCCAAGCATGAAAGCAGTTTGGAAAACATTTATTACTTAAGTTACAACATATTCCCACAAGTATTTTTTAATTGTTCATTTAGGATAGAAGTAGAAGAAATGGAATAAGAGGAGAGAAACATATTTAGAATTGCGTTCACATCAAGGAATTTGTGGAGCTGTAGAAAGTTGTTGTATGTGTGGTGCCAGAAATAACCATTAAAAATGAAGAAGTGAACAGGCCACCTTTTCCCACGCTGACCTTATTTTAGTTTTCACATGAGTATGAATTGTAGTGGCATTTGTGCAGTGTGCCTTTGAATGTCAGGGAAGAGCAGCCCCTCGGTCGGCCGGCTGCTGCCCCTTTCCTTCCTTCCTCCACGTGCACTGCCTACAGATCCATGCAGCCAGTGGTTGTTGGGACATCCCTCTGTGTGAAAAGCTCTTCCCAGCGGTCTTCTGTAATAGCACAAAGCTAAAAAGCAAATGCAGTGTGCTGCCTGACAGAGGTAGGTGTGACCTGTAAGAAGCAACTGGCCTGCAGGGCATTTTTCCTTTCTTTACTTCTGGCTGGTAAGTCATTAGCCTTACCCTGGGACAACAAGGTAGGAGTTTGCTGCTTCATTTAGCTGTGTCTGACCTGGGCAGAAGTCATGTCTGACTGACTGGGACACAGGAAGAAAGGAAGACGTGCGTCTGTCCGCTGCTATGCCCCAGAACTCTGTTAAGCCCTTTGATCGGCACCTGGCTGAAGCCTGAGCTTCTTCTCTTTTTCTGCTGTTCTACTTTTTTCTTCTATTTTTAATCAGCAGGCTCTCCAGGCTTCCTTCTCCAGGAAGCACAAGAACCGCCGCTTCCCTTTTTGCAGTCTGCCATACTGTTTCTTTATGCAAGAGAAATTCAGGTTCTTAGGGCCAGCCAGAAGAGGAGATCTCTGGTTTTCTGACACTCGGCGCGTGGGGCTGTGCCTTACGCTTCTGTCAAGGCGTGCCCAGCTGCTTCTTTGGTTGGTCTGTGAGATGGCCATCTCACAGCTCTGTCCATCTCAGCATTGAGCTGAGACCCCCCGGGGCAGTTAGCACCCTTGGTGCCTTCTGAATGCTTCAGTGCTGCCCCAGACGAGCAATTACGCTGCTAATTCTGAGCTGATTTAAAGCAGAACGCTGTAATTTTATCTTTTGTGGCAAGAATAAGCCTCAACTAGGGTGAACCCTACAAACTTCATAGAATTCTGAGATCAGCATGTTTGCCACAAAGTAGGTCTAAGCGTGGGGCCTGCAGCCGCCCCACAAGCAGCCCGTGAGCCCCGGCGCCCTTCCAGCCCCGGCGGGCAGCGCGCGCCCTGCAGCCTCCTGGCACCCCCTGGGGCCACACAGCAGCTTTCTGCCCTGTCTGATATGGGCAGTGTCCTTTGGGCTTTTCTGCAATAAATTAACAGAAGCATACTGAAACAAGCCATACGTGGCTTTTCTGTGATGATGAGCGCTGCGAACTGGGTATGGCAACATGTTTGTATTTAGTGTATAAACTTACAGGCTTGCAGGAAAAGCCTTCCTTTTCTTAAAGCCATAGAATCTATGCATCTTTCTAATGGCTTTAATTGCTATTTGATTTTTTTTTTTCAGTTTCTTGTGGTAAACCTAAAGTTCTTTAATTATAGTATCTGCAAAGCAGATGCCAGCCTTCCTGTATCGGATTTCTGTCCGTGTGGAGGTTCTGCAGTGTTTCAGCATTTTACAAGAGCTCCTATATGTTATTTTAGAGTAGTACTCATACACGGTTGGTTGAATTTTCTCTTGTTGCATTGGATGCATTTGAAGCCAAAGGCAACAGGGTATCTGTGCTGCGTTGCCCACCGGCAATGCATCTCATCTCATTTGGGACCCCCTGGTCGTAAAGTTTTGGGTTAGTGGTGGACCAAGAGCACAGCCACATGGAACCAAGGAATTCATACAACTTTTTGTTGCAGAGTGGCGGCCACAGCTCCATTGACCAAAAGGATACAACTGTCTACAGTCTGAGACCAGCTGTTGTAAAAAATGATTTAATCTGTGAAATCGTAGGTTACTATTTCCTAAACATAAGTTATTGTTAAGAAGGATAACAAGATACCAGAAATATTTTCGTTGTAAGAAACATCCTTCAGGACCATACATTCTTAGCTTAAATGATTTCTTCTGTCAGTGAGTTTCTGAATTACATGCTGATGTAAAAGCATTACCTGTAAGAAGTTCTGGGTAGGCTACATTATTGTTTTCTGAAGAACTGCCTCTGTGATTTCAAGTCTGCTTCACCTCATAGCATTTTTTTTAAAGCAGCTCGTTCTATGAGCTGCATTACATATTGCCGTCTTTCATGTCTCTTTCTCTTTTGTGCTTATGAACATCAAATCCAGTTAACACTGATTTCCCCTGTACTATCACTGACAATACTTAATACATACAGCAGGATAGGTCTAATTTTAGGAATAAATATATTGAATGTAGGCTGCAAATTTTCTTGCTAAAATAAATGTTGCTCGTGTTAAAGTAAACTTATATCGCCATGCACAGAAATAATTCTTTTGAATGGTTACAGTATTTGATCAATTATCACCCAGATGCTTTGCATTTAGGGTGATGATTTGCCTCATTCAAGGAACTCTAAAGGTAATTGAAGTGAATTTTTCAAATGGTGGATCAAGGACAGAAGCTGGTGATATGCTGCTTACCTTTTGGAGAGTAGCCAAGCATAATATTTAAAACATCTTTTTCTCCAGGGGACCATCCAATTACTACATCAGTTACTACATGAGTAAGATCAAGTAGCATTTTTCCAAATTAGCAGTAGATACAGTGAACTAAATAAAATCAACAATGAATTTAAACTAAACGCAAGGTGAGACAACAAAAATGGAGAATGAGCAAAGATGCGAGCGCTCCATCTGGCCGTTTGCAATCCAGAAGGGAATGCAGCTCTGTCAGAAGAGGGTCAGCGTAAAACAGCTTGACTCTCAGCAATCAAACCAAGCGCGGTGCAGTGCAATTGTTGTTGATCAAATACACGTTTTCTAGTGAAACCATCTGCAATGTGATTTGCGTCTTTCCTGACCAGAATATATTTATGAGAATGCACTAGTGTGTTGCGGTAAATGAGTTTCTTTGCTGTTGTTGACAACTTAAGTGATTCTTTTCATAAAATCAGAAAATAATCATAGCGCTGCCCATGTGGAAAATGGGAATATTCAGAAAAAATTTGAACTGCCTGTGAGATGTCTGGTTAAATGGGATTGGAGCCATGCGACAGGATTACAAAAGCCGTGGCATGGCAGTTGTGAAGGTCGGGTGAGGAAAGCGGCTGCGTTCAGAGCTGCCGCCGTGCCGGCCCTTCCAGACAACATCTTGCGAACCTGTGAGAAGTGCTGGCCGCTCCACTGCCGCCGTCTGTGTTCGCAGATTCAAGCAAATATCGGAGGACATCTTTGTAGTTCTGAATTGAACAGCTGCAGGGTTATTAGAAGATTCATAAAACCTACAAAAGGCCTCATGAATTTCTAAAGACTCAGAAATGTAGAGTGTGCAGAATAACATCTGCTCATGTTTCCTAAGGTCTATTGTTGCATCTGCCCTGACAAAGAATCCCAAAGAATGCACGTTGTTTGTATGTTTTCTAAACACTTCATGAGACATCGTTTCTAACAGCTCATTTGAATATCCAGGAATATCCTTTCACACAAATTCCCTCTGCAATCAAACAGGAATTAAGAGGAAAATCTGTTCTTGTTTTAATATTTGAAAAAGAAATCTGCTGAAAATCAGGCAATTACAGTTGCCGGAGGCATTGATGAGAGTGACTGGAAGCCAAAAGATTAGCCTCTTTCGGTGATTTTTCCTTTGCTTTTTCTACATTTGCTCCCAGTGGTGACTGGGAGAGGGAGCACACGCTGTAAAAGCCTTACAGGGCTTCAACAGTACTAAAATACTTCACTCACAGGAGCATTTGTTCTGAGACTGCAGGAAAATGCACCACCTTCTTTCTTCTTCAAAGTACCCCAGACAGTCACAGAGACAATAATGGTAAACTAAAAGTAAAGTTAACTCCCTGTAATTGATTTAGCTTCTGAACAAGCTTCAGTTTGTTATCCCTCTCCAGTTGTTATCGGGGTTGGGGGAGTCATTGTATAAGATGGAAGATTTTCTTTGGCGGAAACTGAAAATGGCAGTACTGTAAGAGAAGCTTTAGAAAATCACTGAGCTATATGGGGATTGTGTAGTTAACATGTAAGTACCTCCACAGCCAGAAAAAAATCATGGCATAGAACATCTGTTTAAGAAGAGTGCTGAATGGAAACTTGCCTCTTGAACAGCTTCACAACCCAGAGGATGTTCTCAGCTGCCCGAAGCTCGTTGGGTGGGTAAGTGCTCTGCCAGCAGCACCCCTCTGCCCACCTGCCTTTCATTCTGCTGATGTACATGAAAGTGTGGTGCTGCCACAGGGTGTTGCTGTGTTTCCTCTATCTTGTTCCGCTCCCATCTCGCCTGTGCTGCCATCGAGTTGCTGCAGGGAAGCAGTAGCAGCACCTGCAGTTAGACTCAGGACCTCGGTGGGCTTTTCATGCATTCGGTTTTCTGTCTCCATGCCATCACCACAGCTAATGAGCAAACAAAGGCTTCATTTAAGATTACACTCACATGACCATAAGATGTTCAAAAGAGACGATGTTAAAAATAGAAAATGACCGCTTGAAGTTTTCTCACTTGATAATTCTGGTTTCCCTCACTATTACCTAGAGTAGATGAGGTGTGCTTGCCAAGCGATTAGGAGTTCCCTCTTTTCTAATAGTTTTGTGGCCTTTTCTCCTGTGTGTCCTTCTCTTCTTCAGACTCAAGCCAGTGTTTTTTAAAATAAATTAAACTTTTCTGATGTAAGTCATGTTCCTTACCAAGGCAGCAGTGCTGGAAATGGGTGCCTGTAGTGGCTGTGCTATTTCAAAGACACTCCTGCAAGAAAAGGGCTTCATCGATGAGAGCCGTGGGTGCTCACTTGCATTTGCACCTTGAGCCTACTCAGGGGCCATATGACAAATATGATGTGCTGCCTGTTCCTTTCCATTGTTTGCCACAGAAGGGAAATAGTGATGTATGTCTTCATGCTCAGCCAGGGTCTCGTTCTTCTCGTAACTCTAGTGTTGGATGTTGGGGTGTGAGAAGGGCAGCTCGTACTTAGCAGCTGCAGCTGTAGTCAGTGTGCACCGCTCTGGTGCGTAGTAATGCTGCTTCTCCGCTGGAGCTCTGACTTCCCAGTGTTGCCAGGACTTTGTGAAAGCCACCAGCAATTTTCCTTCAAGGCTGATGCCGGAATGGGGCAGCCGTGGGGCTGCAGGGCAGGGTGCGACCATCCCTGCAGCGCTGCGCCAGGATGCAGCGAGTAGGGCACAGTTCCAAACCTCGTGATAAAATAGAGTGATAAGGACCATATAATCCAGATTAATAATATTATTTTAAAGCTCTTTTTGAATGTGCATAAATGTTATTTCAGTATCGCCTGTAAGTTGTGCAACAGGCTTTTTTGTCACTTTGAATAATTGGTAGTTGAAAAATCTTCCCCATCTGTTTATAATAAAACACATCTGTTCAACATCTGCTAGGGAAAAAAAAAGTCTTTGGTGGAGGAGAATCTGTGGATTAGGGAAAATGGTCACTGTTCAGAAGCCAGCAATCATCTGGTGAACCTGCATAATCTGCTTTTTCAGGTTCTAGAAGAACACACTTCCAGACAGAGGTGGTTAGTTGGTGGGGCAGGAAGGAGCTGAGCTGTTCACCTCAGTCTTGGTACAGAAAATCCTCCTTTCCAGACACTAACTCCTAAATTTAATTTATTATTATAGAAACATTAATAAGAATCACACATTCATTCTAGAATCATACCTCTTAAAATATTGGCCTATATTTTCAAAAACAACTAATAGCTGTTATATATTAGGTCAAGCCCTCCTAACATCCATGCTTTGGGCCTTAGCTGAAGCCTTTAAAAACAGCAGTCCCTTTGAAAAGTAGGCATCTACACCCTTATTCATTTTTTTTTCTTTCTGCTCAAAGAGGCTTCATGTACCTCAGAATTTTGTGTTATTGTAAATAGCACGTAATTGTAATCTACCATCCGCTATGTTCTCTGTAACTTTTTTACCTCTTTTAGAAGCAATAAGAGAATTATTCAAGTTCCCTGATTCAAAAATGAAAGTTTTTTTTACCACTGAGGTAATTCCAGCCTGTAACAGTGAGTCAGAGAGAGCACATCTCAGTTAAAATGTCGGTGTTTTTACCATGTTTCAACTGTGACATTCTGCAGTAAATAGCTATGACGTATGCATGAAACACATTTTCCAAGAAAGACGAGAGATCTGGACTATATTCCTGGTATTTGTAAAGAAAAGAATAAGTGGAGGGAAAAAAAAGTCTATTGCTATTTTTAGTTTTTTTTTCCAGACTCTTTTAACAAGAAGTACAAATCACAATTTGGTATATTCTTTGATAGTCACCTGCATATACCTGTCAAATAATCTGCATGTACCGTCTGCCAAAGAAGCACTGGAAAGCAGAAGGCTGAACTCTCCCGCAGTACTTGCGTTCCTGCAGATCAGCTCTAAGACAAAGGCATAATCTCCTCTTTATTTCCTGATGTCATTACACACAAATTAACACATGACGCTTTTCTGAGCAGAGTCGGCTTTGTTAACAGGTAGCAGGAACACAATGGTAAACAGCCTGGAGTAAGTGACTCCAATGCAATAATCTTTTGTTTTGGTTTCAGAGCAGTAGCTCTCTGAAATGCATCCTTTCAATGACATTAAAGCATGAAAGCTCAACTTCTGTTGGTTGCAAAGCCGATGCTGTTCTTAAACGGGTGCTGCATAAAGCAATGAGAGCTCTCATAAGACAGCAGAGCTTGGCAATGTTTAAACACAGGCTTACAAACATCTTAGGAAATGATAGGGAATTTGAATACAGTCAAATTCCACCACCTTCTTTTTTAATCTAGCTGTAAGCATGCTATAAAGTCAATTTGCATTTGATTTAGTGCTGTATGTAATCTTCTGTTCCATTTTTCTTTGGTTCACATATGTGAAGGACTTGAGGGACTAAATAAGTCATTATATATTCTGTGGTATGATGTTCTTCTGATAACTTTTCAAGGACGAACTGGGAAGCTTGCATATTAAACAGCAGCAGTCCATTATAATGATAGGTCGGCTGCAAGGATAAAGACAGATTTGTATTTGGTAGTTAGGATTTTATGTTTGTATAAAATTTCAGATTGATCTAGAAAGATCTCTTCTAAATAAATTCATCTGATAGACTCATTTTTCCAGGTCAAAAGTATCCAAAAAAGAGAAGGCTTAAACATTTCTAGTGTTCTTGAGCAGTGTGCTGGAAGGAGAAGACATAATGAGATTCAAAGAGGAGTTTGGACCACATTCAGTGTGAAAAGGGTTTTTCAAGGTTTGTCAAGAATTGTTTTACAAACCCCAGCTATTCCTGGCCAGTGCACGTACCTGCACAAAACCCCCTTGGACTCAAATCTTGTTCTGAACTTGAAATACAGACAATTTTTCAAACACCATCAAGTTGATGCTGGTCTAATGCTGGATGATAAATTCACACGTGTCTTGTGATGTTTTACTTTTTAAATGCAAAGCTAAGTGAGGCGACACTGACCATTTTCAGCGGCGGCACTTAAACGCCCGTCCAAGCACGAAGCCCGGCAGAGCCTGGCAGTGGGGCACAGAGCCGTGAGGGCGCAGGGCGCATCGGTGCTGAGGGGGGCAGCCACAGCGAGCAGCCAGGAGGCTCGGCCACCAGCGCCGCCTCGCGCAGCCCCTGCTCAGCCCGCCGGGCCCCCCGGCTGCCCGCACGGCGAGGGGAGCAGGCGGGGAGCATCGCCTGCTGCTGCCACCCCGAGCCATCCATCGTGCTGTTGGTCGTGTCGTGCCGCAGCTGGAGCCGAGTCTGACCAGTGCGTCCGAGATCTGGCATGGATTGCCCCTGGGGGCGTTAACCTGATCAATTATTCTGTAGTAATAGATGTTGTTGTAATTAGCTGTTGTCTTATATCATAACCCCGCACGTTGTTTCCATGAAGACAGAATTTTGTCTATAAAGGAACATCTTCACACCAGCAAACACAAAGACATCTGCTGCGTTCTGTGTGGCTCAGCCCGTTAGGAAAAGCTCGTACACTTCAGCATCAGTTACCGCTCTGATGGTGGTACTGACCAAGTGTCTCATGGCGGGGACGGTAGAGGAGATAAAAAGCTGTTCTCACCAGCTGTCCTTTCCTCTGGGGTAACGTGAGAGGTGCGCTGCTCTGTGCCCTCAGAGGTTACTAAATCCTGTGTGCGTTTATGTTTCTCTTCCTCCCTCTGATATAGTCACAAATGCTTTTGTCAAAACTAAAACCAAAACAGTGAGATGACACACGTCTGCACGGAACCTCTTCCCTTTGCTCACCTTCCCTTTTCAGCCAGTCTGCAGAAAACACCTTCAGCTCTAAGAGTGGGGCATCTTCTGCTCGCCGAGCTGACGGGCAGGGTGGCGTCTTTAATCCCTTAATCAGCGTCGAAACCAAATGAACAGAAGGGTTAGCAGAGGGAGAGATTTGGTAGCGTGGAATATGTTTGAATGTGTCCCTGGGGATCCAAGGAGGCCTGGCAGGTGACGCTGTTACCTGCGGCCGGGGCGCAAGGGGAACTCATTGGAGTGAACCAGCTCCGCATCCGGCTCATTTGTGCAGGCAGGCAACGGCAGCAGCAATGCGTGTGGTGCAGGAATGCATTTTGACTAGGGCTTGGGGATGCTGTTCCAGGTTTTCATCTGATTGTATGTGTACGGAACTGCCCGAGTAACCCTGAAAAGTAGCTCCCAAGCGATTAGAAAGAACCACCTAATTTGCCCTTTCAGAACTTGGTTGTGTGTTTGTATGTTTTGTGTCAATTTATCCTGTCACTCAGTGAAATCATAATTAGGTTTCACTGCAACATAAATGTTAGTGAAATGTGCTGTCCAAGTCAATCAGTGTTACAAAGAAATTAATCAGATCCAGTTCCTCCTTCTAATGAACTTCCTCATTAGCTGCTGGCTCTTCTCTGCAGCCTGTACTCATCGTGTGCAGTGTAGCTTCAGCAAGTTTCGTTACCCCTTTCCCTGATGGCTTTGTCATCGCATCCCGATGGGAACAAAGCAAGGAGCGTGCCATTTCGTGGAGAGACGTGTCAGTGAGCATGGGCCAGAGCACGGGCTTTGAAATGTGGTAGATCTTCTTGCACACCTTTAGAACACAAATTGCACAAAATGAGATTGAGAGCAGTAGTGCAGGGATTTACCTCTCCCAACCCTATCCCCTACTTGACAAAATGTTTAACTGCATAGCAATCGAAGAGCAGCAGAGAGGTTACAGTGTAATCATTTGTGTGTAGGTATCAGCCAATAACGTTGGTTCCAGGTGTTTTCTGTACTGCTTCCTTTTAAGATTGCCCTGATTTGCTGCCCCAGTCATCTGAATACCAGCGACTTGGAGAGGTAGAGACAGAGGTGCAAACGGAACAGTATTGTCAAGATGCAAAGGTTGCAAAACTGCAAAGCTCTGCCCTTTGTGATTAATTCAGACACAGAGGCTGTATGATGTAGTGTATGACGGAGCACACGTCTTTTATGCAAGGCTGTAGGAGAAATTAGATTTATATTTGTAGATCAAATTATCGCTTGATCAAATAAGCTTTAAGATGCAAGAAGAAGTTAAGTACTCAGCCGTAGCTTCGTTTTTCTGATCATTCACCAACTTTTCAATCTTCCCATTGTAGTACCTCTAATACCGTACGTAGGCCTCTGGTTCTGGTATTAATTATACACTTCTTTCTCCAACAAACCAGGTGAGCGCAAAGACTTTCTTTTGCTTAGCAGATGCTTATTTAGGTGCTGACTGCATGTTGCAGTGAAGCATGAGTCCTTAGTGCAGCTTCCTCTATGAGTCAGCATCGCTGTTTTCTTCAGCATATGGTTAGCATTAAGTTTCTTTCCAAGCACTTTGCTTGCGGATGGTCCTTTTTAGAGGTCTTGTTTCCAAGATGCAAAGATTTTCTGAGACTAAGTCTTGCCCTCTCATCAGTTATGCCATGCATTTCCCCTGATGATGTGAGGGGAAAAGATGGTTTATTGCCACTTTGATGTCAAAATTCCCATACATGAGGTGGCAACTGGTTGAGATCCTGACCCAATCTAAGGCCTGCTGAAATTAATGAGCATCTTCTGCTGGCTTTTGTTGTCTTTGGATCAGGCCATCAGAGCATGATCCCGTCCACTGAAGGCAGTGGGAATTGTGTCTTTGATTTCACTGGACCCAGGTGGAACACAGTGCATTAACTTGTAGTTGGCTGTTTCTCCATTAAAATTATCGACTTGCAGAATCTGTGTTGGTTAGGTATGTCATGTTAGCGGTGGAGAAATGAAGAGTCAGATATCCGTTCTGGTAATTCACTCTGCTTCTCTTACTGCTCTTTTCAGCTTTTCTTTATGGCCGACATGACAGCAATCACTATTCAAGACAGTTTTACAATAAAGCCTTCAATAAAGCCTTATGTCATTCAGCAAACTGGAAACCTGAAGTTCTGTCCAAATGCACCGTAATAAAAAGTCCGGGAGTAGGGCTGTTGGTGCTGCATTTCATCATGATGTTCAGCTTAAATATCCTCCCAGCAGCCCTCTCATATTAAATGATCCATCACAGCCCTGTATGGGCCCGTTTGTTTATTCATTTTAAACCAGTTCCGTCATCTGCAGGCACTGATATTTCACATAGATTGCTGCGCAGCTGCGAGGAGACTTTCTGTTACTATGCCCTGGGCCAGACTCTGACCATGTTTCTCTGCAGGCTGCAAACCCCATCGCTTATTCCCCAGTGCCATTCATGCCCACTGAGGAGTCATTGCAAAATGCTTTACTGGCAGTTTGGGCCTAGGGATTAGTGTTAATTTGATGACAAATACTTTTTTTTTTTTTTTTTCCCCAGGTTGAAGGAATTGTCTCCTTGCCCTTTTTCTGTGTCTGTGGCCATATGGCTATTGCACCTTTTCTGCCACAGGGTCCCATTGTACTTCCATGTTCTCACTCATCTTGTTCTTGTCAAATCGCCACCTCCAGCACAGCAGCTGGAGAGGGAGCTCTGTCACTGATTTATCGCGCTTCTGGAAATTAGAGAACAATGCCCCGTGAAGTTACAGAGATCCGAGTGGCAGCCTGTGTCTGCATGCTCCGCTTTCTCATTGCTCTGCATTTCTGCGAGGCACAAAGAGCTACATCTGCTTTTCAGCTTTGTTTGTGTGGTCTCGGGATCATTAGTCCCCTGGGACAGAGCGCGCCGCAGCGCGAGCTCACGTGGTCTTTGCTGGCGGACGGAGCACACGAGGAACACTTCTGCTGGCCTCATGCTCCCAGGTTTCTCTCAGAAAAACAAAGCCACACGATCCAAACTTCCCATTGCTTGGCCCGTATTCACTGCGGTGAAGACAGACAATGCATTTTCATAGCAAGAGCGGCGCATTTGCTTTTCTGCATTTAGTCACGTAGTCTAGAGCTAATGTTTTACATTATCTGTTGCCATACCTGTTTAATTATGGGTTTTCAAAGAAATGGTATTAGACACCACGTAACCTAACGACTGCTGTCATGAGCCGTTCTGTTGTTAACAGTATTTAAGGGCAGATTACTTCAGGGTAAATTATCATAGAATCATACAATCATTAAGGTCGGAAAAGTTGTTCTGTTCTATCCTTTTCCATAGAGACAGGTTACCCTTTCCCTGTTTGCATGCTTGCCCGTATCTTGTGACAGAGAGCTCACAAATTTCGGGGCACAAGCCCTGTGTGGGACATGCGGGCAGGAGAGCGCTGTGCGGGTGGGAGCAGCGGGGCCGTGCTGCCGGCCTCCCGGGGGCGGAGGGGCGCAGGCACCTCGGGGATCCCGTCCCAAGGCAGAAGCACTGCGGGACGGCTGTGGGCCGCGAGGGCAGGAGCCCCCTCGGCAGGCCCTGATAGCTCTTCCTCTCCTTTCCATAGAGAGCGCGAGCACTTGCTCGATTACAAAGTCTGCGATGCCCATGTACGCTACGATGTATTTGTTTTAACTGGTACAGCACAGACAGAAATCTCAGTCTTTGCTGAGTGCCCGTCCCTCTCAGAGGAGCGTTGGGAAGGCTGACGGACCCAGCCCGGGGCAGCACCCGGTGTGTCTTCCACCAGGGCCGAACGCTGTAGAAACATCGCGGGTGCTCGGGGCACGGCCGTGTGCCAGCCCACCCGCGGCTGGTCCCCGAGGTCCTGCTCTGCCCGGCCCGGCCACAGCACGCCCTGAGGTTTGCACCTCGCCTCGCGGGTCCCTGAGCTGTTCAGCAGCACATCTGCCTTTCCCTAAGGGTGCCATTTGTTCCACCGTGAGGCTGCAGTGAGGGGAATTCCCCAGCCTGCCTCGGGATGTCCGGTGCCCGGCTTCACCCAGGCGGCTGGGACGATGTGTCATCCTGTCTCCTTTATGCTGACCCGGATTCTTCGGGGCACATCGCTTATTACCATGGAGTCATCAGTCAGAGTTCGTAAAACAATAGCTTTGATGGGGCATTTAAAAATATGTGGCTGCTTATAATGAGATCTGATGCCCTGGGGTTATAAAGGGAACTATGGCGGTACATCGATGGTACTGCAATATTGCTTTGGCCTCAGAGGATTTATTTCTCAATCTAATCTTAAAATAAGCAAATGGTGTTATACATTCTTGAATTATTTAATGAAGAGCATGACAAAGTGGTAATTGTAAAAGCTGCTCCTTCCCCTGGAGCTCATCCCTTTGCAGCAAGCTGACCCCAGCTATCCTGCTAGAGGTAAAATTGTCTGTGCTGCAGCTTTTTCCCTCTGTTTCTGTCTGTCCACGCGCTTTCATTATAGTCCACTTGGACTTGGTTTTTTGAATTATATGTGAGCATGTTCGGTTTGAAATTTGTAATGTTTTTCAGGTTTCCTATTTTCAGATCTTTTCCATACTTTTCTGTTAGGATGTCTCACCTTAATTAGTGACAGTAGCTCTTTGGTTTGGCACATTATGAATCGCTGTTGACTGCACTGTTGAAAGGACACCGGCACTGATTGATAAAAAGGGTTTTTGCATTTTGTTGTGTGTTATTGTTCTCATAATTGCCTTGGCTAATTGCATTGCAGAGGTTTTATCTTTGCGGGCCTAAATCAGTTCATTAATATTTATTATTTAGACAAATGATCTAGAACACCACTGGCATTTCATTTTTGTGTAAGGAATAAAAATTGATTCTTCCTCTACTTGTAGCTGGAAAGGTTAACATCTTGCCTGGAGTAACTGCCAAACTTCCATGGGGGAAACGCTGAGAGAGGAGATACCGGGGTGACACGTACAGCCAGGGCCTGCAGTGAGGTGCGGCAGTCTTTTTGCAGATGGAAGCAAACGGGTGTTAGTTTGTCCTGGGAGGAACTGTTTTTAAACTCGTCACTTTCCTATAGGAACATATTTGTCTAACCCCATATTTAAAATACTGTAAGTTTCCTTCTGCCTTCACAGATGAAAAATTTTTCATCTTCCCTATTTTGTAAGAGCGTATAGGTAAAAACTGCTGAACGAAACCAAAAATAAAGCACCTTTTTTTTCATTGACTAGAGAAGATGGCAAGTAAAAAACACTTTATTTCCACCCTGTACTTTTTATCCCAGAGGGATTGTCTCAGGAGCCTTTACGGTTTCTGGAAATTTCATTTTAAATGCTCATGGAAAGTTTATAACTTTTGAAAATAATGCCAATAAATAATAGAACTGCTTGGTTTCATTTTTCCTATTTTCTCAGGTTAATATTCATGAACTTTGGTCCCTGTGCCTCTGGTCCCTATGGATTTATCGGTCTAGTCCCCAGTACGTAAGCACCGGGTCCCGGTCATGGCAGCAGGGCGGCAGTGCCCGGTGAGCGCGGTGACACGGGACGCCCATCACGACACAGGGCTGCCGCGAGGTGCTGAGCAGGTGCCTGGTCCGGACCTCATGGTGGAAGAAGGGCTGTGAGCCGGGGCCATGAGGGACAGGATCCCAAAGCACCGGCTGCTCCTCTCTGCAGCGCATAACGCCGCTGTACGTCAAGAGCTCGTTGGCTACCAGAAATGTGAAAATGAGCTTAATGGACTGGAGGACTGTGGGGTCCGTTCTGTTTCCTCTTCAGTGTGCGGGGAGCCTCTGGCAAGTGTGGGACAGTAATTTTCTGTGTATATATTATTGTTAATTGTACATTGCATCGTTGCCATATGGTCTGTATCTGGCACTTAGCTTTAGCAGCCAGCCTATCTCTCATTGTAAGCAGCAGGATGTAGATAGCATGACCTAAACCAGCTGGTCCCGGAGGTGTTAACTCCCTCCGCACTCAACTTGTGAGGCTTTCCTTATGAAAGGGTGTAATTATTTTAAGGCTGTGGGTTCAAACCTTGAGCCTTGTTTCTGTATTTAAAGTTAATATGTTTCAGTAAGATATGATTGCAGTCATGTGGACATATGATTTCAGGAATGTTCCCTTGTTCAGGTTCATTGCAGGCTAAGTGTAATGGCTTCATGTTATCTGGAGCGACATTTGGATGAGGGATCTGTCATCAGCTGAAATTAACCTGCACATGGCTCAGATGAAGATGAAGAGCATTTAAATAAGCCAGCTGGAAAGCATTTGCTGTTTCCTTTTATTCCCCCTCAAACACTGAAAATCCCATAATGTACATCTGTGTAGGTCTCACAGCGTTCCAAGTAGCGGGAGGTTGTGTGGCATTAGGGCATACTAAGCCTTTTAGACAACCTTGATGTGTCAATAATCCACGCCGTGAATTAAGGCTGAGAAGCGTCTCCTGCTCAGCCTCTCGGGCACTCTTGCCGACTCAGTGTGATTTGCTTGGGGTTAGCAGTGGCTTTATGAAAGAGAATTATAGGAAGTGAAATGCTTTTGTGAACAGAGCCTCCTGACCAAAGCTGGTGGAGGACTGTTGGGGATTAATCCAACCCTCCGGTCCCAGCCAGCATCTCTGGAACAGAAGTCGTTCATGATTAGAAGCACACACAAAGATAGAACTAATGAATCCAGTTTATCTTGCGTGTTGGGCCAGAGCAGCTTTTCTCGTTTTGCATGCCCAAAGCCTTCCTTTGTACAGGGTGGGAACTGAGCTGAGGATGAATTTATTCAGATGTCACTGTAGTTTCAATGTTGTTGAGTATTAAATGAAGCCAGTCTATTCTGCACCACCCTATGCCAAAACAGTTTAGATCAGAAAGCTAAAACAAAATAGGTGGATATACGCTCTGCAGGCCCTAAGCATTGAATCATAGCCGTCCTGGCTTTCTGATTCTGCAGGAACGCACCCCTATATTTCAGGGTAGTTTTGCTGACAGAACAAAGCTGGCCCCTCACAGCTCAGCTCCAGATGTCAGCCCGGTTCCTGGCACGCCTGCTGCACGAGACAGCCGTTACTTACCACTTCATCTCTGAAGACCCCCTTCATGTGGAAGACATCTGCTTAGTCAGCGGCAAAGTTTTGGCCGTGTTTTGACATGAGAAAACTCTTTGTTTTCTTTAGAAGGGTCTGCAACTGCAGACTGTCTTCAACTGCTGATGACAAAAATATGACCAAAAAAAATCTTTTCCACTTCTCTGTGGATGTAAATCATAACCTGTCTCTCCAAATGAGGGAGCAGGCACAGGCACAGCAGGCGCTGAACAGCTGCAATGCAAGGAGTGAATCTGCACTTTCATTAACTGAATGAGCAGTAAATGAATTTAAGTATCCAGAGCACTATTCACTTTAGTCTTTAGAGGTTTGGAAATCCATCTTTCTTTGTAATGGTATGGGGAAAATAACTATACCAAAAGGATGCTTTTTTTTACAGAAATGTGCAATAAGCTGTAGCTAAAAATACATGTAACCTCAGCTAAAAATCAGTGTAGCGTATCCCAGGGTCTGCTTAATCACTGAGAAAGGAAGGATAACGTGTTCTTGATACGTCCAAAGAAAGCCTTGTACAGTTGGTCCTTCGTTTGGGTACATTTTGGGAAATGTGTTCAGCAGTGACAAGGAAAGGGCACACACTGCTCCGGCTGATGGAGAGCAGGCCTAGATGGTTCCGATTAACATTCTAGTGCCACCAAAGAGGCTCAGCATGTCTGAGTAATTTACTGCAAATTGGCAGATGGCTGCAGTAAAAGGATTACCATGAATCAAGTTAGATGGCAAGTGTAACAAAGCAATAGCAAGTAAAAATAACATTACTGTTCTCATTCCTAGTTAAAGCTAAATGAACCCCAGTAGACTCAAAGCATGTTGAACGACAGCAGCTTCTGATGCCAGCTGAGAGCCCACCCAGAGCTCCTCTGCGTATTGCACCCTGCTCTCCCCGTGCCGCCGTCCCCACTGCTGGCCGGGGACTTTCCTCCTGCTGCGCTGCTCTGGCAGCATCTCGGCTGCTGCCTGGTGACTGCTCCGGGCAACACGACCCTTCGGGCGCTCCAGGAGAATCACCCCGGCATCCTTCGTACTTTGTATCATCACCAAAAAGGCCCCTGAATCGAATACGTTCAAGCTTTCAGCCATTCCAGAGTCTCAAGCTCAAGGCATGTAGCACTTGGACTTAGCAACTGTTCATTTTTAATATAGGTGTTTGCTCTGGGACCTCTTCCCTCTTTTCAGTGTTAGGCCACGTTGCACTTCCATTGCCTAGCCATGGAAGAGCCCACTCCAGCTGGACGTGGGTCAGCCTGAGGACTAGCTGGGGGTGGAGAGGGTACACGGGTGCTCTTCCCGTCTCCCCCAGCACCAGGGTGACCACCCGCAGTTGCTGAAGCCCTAAGGTTTCCGTGATGCTTCCAATCACAGTTGCAGGTGTTTCCGAGGACATATCTTCCTTGGTGGGGAAGATAAGTTCAGCAGTTATAAATGAAATGTGACTGGAAGATGATGAGTACTTTTCTGGGGCTGCTGATTCAGGGTAATTAATCCTGTATGGCACCCCGTCTGACAGGGGAGATGCAGCTGACAGCCCGTGACGAACGAGCTGCGTGGCCGCGTTCACGCTCGCCGCGGTTCAGCACGGAGACACCCTCTCGAGTCTCACACCACTGCAGGCTCCCGTGTCGCGCTGTGTTAATAACACGTCCCGTGTCCCGGGGGGACTGCATTGTTAATGGCTGTCTGATCTTCCTAATTAGCTTGACAGATTGAGAGGTCAGAGCCCTGTTAGAAATCTTGTGCCAGGTTTGTTGCACGATGTTATTTTATTGCTTTATTTATCACATGCTGGTAATTCCTAACTGTAGTGTCAGATGTGTTCTGACTCAAAAACCTGGAAGGTAAATTTGGGATTCATTCTGAAAGAGATTGATTGTTAAAGGTAACAAATCACTTTATTTTTAGTCCGATTTTCCACGATTTTCATTGTGTGTGTTATAATTAAAGAAAAATTGAAATATCTTTTCCAGCTGAATAACATTTAAGCTGGGATAATGTGTTTATAAAGATACTGTTTTCATTAAAAAGAGGTAAAAAATACTAATAATTTAGTATAGATAGTGACGTATGAGGAATCTGCTATCATGTCATACTGCTAGTTTTACACTTTGCGGGAACTGCAGCTTGTTGCCAGAAAAAATCAGGTCTTATGTATAATCAAATGCCTTTCACATTTTAGCTGGGGACATTCATATGTAGCTGCAAGATAAAAATCTGCTGCAGGAAGCCAGTTAGTCACATCAAAAAGGAAAAGCTGGCATGATGCCATTTGGGTTTACACTGATTTCCATCGATTTAATGTTTCGAAAGCAGTTGTGTGCTTTCTAAATAAGAAAAGCACCTCAGCGAGGCACTAATCTCTCACGCTTTCCCAACAGGAAGGAGAAGGGCAGCGTGGAAGGATGCAGGTTTGTAAGAGCAGAAGGTTTGCTTGGCTCCCCCAGAGTGTATCTCTGAATTTCACGTGAAAAAGCAGACTTGGCACGAGGCCTGCCAGAGGGCAGGCACTTCAGTTACTTGATTTTTCTGCAGTGATTGTTACTCAGTTCAAATAATCAGCTAAGCACGGCCACAATTATGTGACACATATGACAATATCGTATCTAAATTTACAAAAGTATAAAAAAAACTGACATCTGAACCCCCCAAAAAACAAATTAGCTCAGAGTTAAGGTTTCTTCTATTTTCAAATATAACCCGTGGTATAATTTAGGTTGCTAAGAACGATGGGTCGGGAAGGAGTTCCTCCGCCCCGTGCTGTTTTGCAGCTGCTTAGCGCTACTTGGCACAGTTCAGGCACGAGGGTAATGCACGTGGTTGACCCTGTCCTCTGACGTGCCATCACCTTCTGTCCTGAGTGCCAGAGCCCAGGCCACGCAGGAGGTGGCACGTCCCCGTGCCAGGCCCTTCCCTGGCCGGGGGTTCCTGCTGCTTTTGCCCTCAGTTGGGCTCCTTGGGCACGGCACCACAGTGGCCGGGAGCCCCGCGTGTTTCCTGGGACTGGTGGCACGTCCCCGGCACAGCTGCTGCTGCTCCTGCAGCCGTCTGCGTGTCACGGACATGTATGAGGACGTTATCAGCAAGGTTGAATAAGTGGCTGTCTTTTGTTCTTGCTTGGTGAATGTGATAAACCTCAGGAATAACAGTTCATTTCCCTCTCCTGCTTGGCTGCTTACTTGGCCTGTGGGTTTCAGACTTGGGTTTCATTCATGGCGAGATCGCTCCGTTTGTGTTCCTGGGTTCTGGCTGCAGCACGGAGGACGAGCCGACACAATGCGTCTTCTGTGCTCAGCGCTTTGGTCATTTCCAAGTGCTGCACCCCAGATGAATTAAAAAAAAAAAAAAAAAAGAGCTTCTATTTATCAGAGCAAGATAAAGCATTAGAGGAATGTGATGTGACATGAAATATATCACTTTTTGTTGTTGAACGAAGTTGGTTCCTTCATTCTCTGTATCTCAGACTAATTTTAGAGTATTTTCAATATTAAGAGTCTAGAATGTGTTCAGGCACGTGCTCATCAACTATTGCTCAATAGAAATTTTTGAAGTTTTACTGAAATAAGTAAAGACTGCAGTGCAGGCACTTGAGCTCAGAGGACAGTGAACGTATATTAGGTATATTAGTTAGACGCAGCACTTGTCCTTAGTTAATAACTGCATTTTCATCTGTAATGTTCATTACGCTCATTGCATGTATCAGAAGGGATGCAGGAAGACTCAGTAATGAATAGGGCAGCTAGCTTGTGAGGTGCTGCGCAGAGCTACAGCAGAGAAATGGTCACCAGCCTGAAAGCGTCGCTGTTGTTGTACCTGCTGTCCTCCCAGAACCTGCTGAAGGACTTCTCCCAGCTGAGCTGAACGTACACTCCCTTTCTCCTGTAAGGGTGAGATACCCTGCTCTGGTTAATCAGCACGTGATCCACAGATAAGAACAGTCCGATCAAAAGATCCATCGCCTACCTGAGACCTCTCGGCTCCCGTTTCACTTCAGAAAGGCACTCTATTACAATTTATGAACAGTATCAGAAGTTTCATGGGCATAATTTTTCCAGCAGAGATTTTGAATAAATACCTGCCTCTTTGGATTTTACTGACTATTATTATTTCATATGACAGTTTTCACATGAATTCTATGTTAACAACAGTTTCAGATGATCTTCATATTGCCTCTAGCCCTTTTTCTCATCCTTCCTCATACCTGCTTTTTTCTTTTTTTTGAAATTATTCTACGTTTTCTGATTCATCTGAAAATAAGTTCTATTTAAATACACATACTTTATGTATTTATTTTAATAGTGGACATTTTTCCTACTGAGAGATAAACTTCCATTTCCATTGAATTATTTTATATCAGTTTGTCATAACACTGTCATCATAATATATCTCTAACCATGGGTCTTAATCAAATGAAATTAGAAAATGACTGGTCGAGGATAAATTGCCACCAGCCATGGCATAACAGCAACTATTAAAGCAGTCAGCTCCAGAACGAGTGAGTGTGAGCAGCAGTTAGTTGACTGAGCAGCAAAAGCAATTAGGTTTTATTTCTGGGTTGTCCTGCGTGGCAAGGGCCAACTTGCCCTGTCTTTACTCATATGCAGCAAAAATGAATTCTTACTACAATAAGCTGATTAGTACCATAAAACTGATCCAGCTAATATAAATGTTTACACAGGTACTTTATCTGAAAAACATGGCTCTCTTATCTATTTACAAATCAGTAATGAACCAGCTTTGAATTCTAGGACTGTCCACAACCGTGCACGCAGGGCACTTTGTGTGCATTGGCTTTAGCCAGCGCATTTGCTGCTTGCCATGTTTGATGGACAGCAAAGTCAGCCAAAGTGGGGCTTATGAAGTGCCTTAAAGACACTGGGCACAAAAAGAGCACCATGAGAGTTTAGGTTTGTTTGCAGAAATTGCTGCTTGTGTGGCTAACAGCGGTTTTTTTGCACGCTCCTCATGGACAAAACTGGCCCTTGCAGGCAGGTTGGCACGGCGCAGTTAACTCGCAGCTAACTGGGAGCAGCGAGCTGTAAGCAGGCATGCATGGGGAGCCTGAATGAACAGTCAGGAACACTGCTTTTGTGGTATTCAACAGGCTCCAAACTAATAATTTTGTTTTAATCGTTATGAGTCAGTTAGTTATTTTAGGCCTTGCCTGCACTAGAAGAAATCGTGCTGGAATAGGTGGGAAAAAGAAGGCAAGCATCCTCAGCAGAGGGAAGTACTCCTCGGAGGAGGAGGAGACTTTGAAGGATTCTCTGCTCTGATTTTCTCCCAGAGTTGTTTCGACCGTTCAGTAACTAGTTACTCTGATGGTTTGTATTTCTGCTAAAGCAAACACAGCTTTTTACTTTTTATTATTCCAGATTAGCCAAGTGTTGGAAAATGGACTGAGCAGAAAGTATTGCAGCAAAATGTTTTCAGCACATAAATGTTTTCGAGGCAGTAAACTCCCATCTAAGGCATGCTTAACGAAGTGAGCCCTCTGTGGGGGTTATTATGGCATGAGCAGAGGGTAATTAGTGGTGACTCAGTGTAGAGGGGAAAAAAAAAAAGCTGGCTGTCACAAGTTCTTCATTATCCTCTGACTGAAATGAATGCCAGTTGCTGTAGTGCCACTTTGTGGTGAAACTGGGAACAAGATGAACATAAAACTACCCATAAACAGCGGAACAAGGAGCTGAGGTCCTGCCTTGCAGCCCACCCCTGCCCGGCTCGGCACCGCTGGGCCGCTCGGCTGAGCCCAAGGACCAGCAGCCCTGCAGCAAGGAGGGACTCTCGCTGGAAGTCGGCCACCTCCTCGGCCGAAGCGGGGTGCTCTCCTGCGCTGCTGACCCACAGCTGGTTCCACCCTTAACGCTTCTGAGCGCGGGGAACTGTCCAGCCTCTTGAGCTCGAGCGTTTTATCACAGAATGATCCAGGTTGGAACAGACCTTCAGGACCATCAAGTCCAACCACCACCTAACACTGCAAGTCCACCACTAAACACGTCCCAAAGCAGCACGTCCACACGTCTCTTAAACACCTCCAGGGATACTCCACCACCGCCTCCCTGGGCAGCCCATTCCAATGCCTAACCACCCTCCCCATGAAAAAATTCTTCCTGGTGTCCAACCCAAACCTCCCCAACACAACTTGAGGCCATTTCCTTGCATCCTGTCACTTGTCACCTGGGGAAAGAGACCGACCCCCTCCTCGCTGCCACCTCCTTTCAGGTAGCTGTAGAGTGTGATGGGGCCTCCCCTCAGCCTGCTCTGCTCCAGACTATTTCGGTGACAAATTTCATTGGCTTCATCTTAATCTAAACCAAAGATCTTTTATGTAGTACCAAATTTTGTTAGACTACCACGTTGTGAATTGGCTGCCCCTAGTAAGATCTCAGAGCAGGCACTTGCACCCTGGCCGGGCAGGGTGGGCTCTCGGTGGGGCCTTGCTGCAGATGACAGCGCCCTGTTGTGCGTCTTTTGCTGGTGTCAGAGCTATCAGGAGGGATAGCAGCACACTGGAAAAGCACGGCATTTACTCCTCGGGTCCTAAAGTGAGTTATTTATTTTCTTTTTTTTATATATATATATTTTTTTTCACTTTGTTTTCCAAGTTATTGTATTCACGGAGACTACTTGAGACCAAAAAGATGGGGCATCCTTTATTCTCTCTTTTTTTTTATTGATCTTCTATACTACCTCTTATTAAGTTTTTCTTTTCCTACTCCCTGCAGACAAGTCCTGCCTTTCTCGTCTCACCCCCTTTCCAGGGAACAGCATGAGCTGTGCTGTGTTCAAGGCCTTCCATGCGATTAGTGGCAGAAGACTGCCCATTATACTGCCTTCTCTCTTCCAGGTTTGAAGCCAGAAAATGTGTCCTACATTTCCTAAGAGGATCCCCTCATTTCTTTTTGCCCTATTGATGAGCCAGGCTCTCACGAACTGCGGCAGGGTGGGATGTAGTGAGGCCATGGAGCCGTTTCAGAAGGCTTCTAAAACAATAAAAGGAAGAATTGCTTGCCAAGTCAAATTTTACAGTCTCTTTTCAACCTGAACAGGCTGACAGCAGAAGCAGCAACAGGTAGGGCTGGTGAGGGTGCACATGATTAGGAAAATCGAAGTATGTTAAAGAACAGCAATCATTATTTGAATTACTTAGCTATTCAGGAGTAATTCTCCATCCATGGCCAACCCCACTGGAGTGTAAGTGCGGAAAACACAAACTAAATGAAGTGGAATCAATTTTCTCTATTTATTTTTATAAATGAAAACTGTTTATGGTAGTAATTCCAGGTGCCCTGGTCTGTTGCTACAAATGCAAATTAAAGGTGATTCACCACACCTCCCTTGCCACAAATTTCCCAGCTGCCTTATTTAACTCCTTACCCAAAGGCAATTAAATTAACACATGTAAGCTATTGCTCCCAAATGTGATGCATCCAAGGAGTCACTTTCTCTAGGAAATGCAGGCTTATAGGGGCACGCTAGCAAGAGCATCCTGCAAGGTTGGCAGGGGGTGATGTGCTGCAGTGAGCCCAGCTGGCTGGGACTGTCACCCGGGCAGGGACCCGCGGGGACACAGGTGCCCAGGGCAGCACCCAAGCTCTGGTTTGCTCACAAAATCACAGCCCTTGAATAAGAACAATGCAGGGAAGTGTCCATTGGCTGAGAGCGTGGCTGTTGCAACTGCTGTTGCTTTTATTTTTGGTCTGAAGTTTTGTCCCGTTTATTGTTTAAAAGCTCTCCTGTGGGGCCACGTTGTTTAAAAATACTTCCAAGCTATAGGATGTGAAGAAGGAAAGGAAAAGCTGGGATAAGGCTTATGCTAGCTTCTCGTGTTCAAGTGGTTATAAAGAGCTGGTTAAAAACAAGTCGGTTGTTTTACTGAATTGTCCTTTGTATCCTACAAAAGGATGAGAAGCACAGTCAAGCTTTGGATTTCTTCATGTGTCTGCCTGCTGGCAGGAGCAGCTGAGCACAGTCACCGCAAATGCTGCAAACCACGAGATCCCCACCCTCAGCCCTTCAACAGCCAGTACAAGGCTGCTTGGGTCAAGTCATCCACTCAGAGAGGTGGGAGGAAGGCACACAAACAGCTTAGGAGCTGTGTTTTGCAGAAGTATCACCTCAAGGACATCGTTACTCTGTTCTAAGGGAAGCAAGTAGTGCTGAAATGCTTGTTCCTCAAACTGCCACAGTGAACTGGTAAGCCTTATTTCCCAGAAAACTGCAAAACAGAAACCACATCTAAAATCACATCTAAAATATATTTTAAGGCCTTTTCTTCCCTTCCTGCAAGAACTTCCTTCAAGTTCTAGTCATGAACTGATTTCTTTATTCAAACCTTCCTGTGAACAGCCAAAGCTGGAGGGAGCTGGGCTGAGGTAGCAGCCCCCATGCTTCCCCCCCCCTCCTGGGGCACTGACCATGGCTTTTAAAGCTGTCCAGTACAAGCTGACAGTCCCTTCAGGACTTAAAATTCAGGGTTAAGTTCAGTCAAAACACCTGGAAGGGTGTCACTGATTACCTCTGTGAGTGTTTTCAGGTGAGTGGAGGACAATTTTGGGGAGGGGCTGTACTCTCGGGGTGGCTGAGCTGTGAGCTGAGGTGCAGGGCTATTGCTAGGGAAGCTGGGAGCATCTCACAGCAGATCAAACCTCCTAATAAAAATCACTGTTATATACTTCATGAAAGTCTAAAGCTTAGCCGACACAACTGTTAAATTGCGATCCTCTCAGTTAATCTGGAGTGACTTTATTCCACGCTTATTAGCCACTTACCAAATGCCCAGATACTTTTTTTTCTTTATTCCTTTCTCATGGCATTATTCTGCCTTCAGTGGTTTGTTTCGAATTCAAGTGAAATCTGCCTTTCAGTGTAGATACCATGTGGGTGGTTCTTTATTACATTCTCTTCTTCCAAAAGCATTCGAATGTTGTTTTGGGTAGATTCAAGATGTCAGTAAGAAACGTTCAGCACATCGCCCTGTTTGCATGCTTATCTATTGTGAGAAAACTAGGTCTTTTCTGAGCCTTTTTATCCTCTCTCCTGCTAAATGACAGATGACAGGAAGTCAACAGGTAGATACTTTGCAGCGTGATTGCCAAAGAGAAGTGGCCTAAATCAAGCCTTGATTGCTGGTAAATCTGGAACAAAGTGCCCAGGATTAATTGTCGAAGGACAACAACTCCCAGCCATAACTGTTGAGGCTGTTCAAAGTGAGCTTTGCATTTTATTGCTTGCCAGAGGCTATGGAAAAATCTAGAAAGATTGCTTCCCCATAGTGGTCTTTTAGGCGTATCAAATATTGGTCTGGTCTCGATGACTGCAATATCCAGTCATCAGCTTGGTGTCCTGGCAGGTGGGCAGGCACAAAAATGCCTGGGAGGAGCAAAGAATGCAGAGAGAATGGCATGCACCAGCAGGAGGCTGTTAGTTGGATGCAGCTGTGACTGAATTTTGTGGTGTCACAATTAGTGTTTTACCTTTAAAAATACAAGGATTACCCAGCTGTTATATGGTGCAGGAGTGACTGGCTGGATCTTGGTCTTATAATTAAGCAGAAAGAAGAGCACAGAATTTGAGGAGAGCCCACACTTGTACCCCACACAGAAGTGTGCTTGGTCCTTAACTCTGGCAAACACGTAAAGAACTGAAAAATTCCCTGTCTTCGGGTATTTCTGAATCCTGTATCCCAAGGGTCATTTGTGCAATTAATTGTTCCAGACAGACATCAATAGGAGATTTAGTTTTTTGTTTACCGGTGTTCTGTGCTACATAATACCCTAAGCAAACCCTGATCCGGTATGAATTGCAGAGTTTCACTGAAGACAATGGTACAATAGGTATTTATATTACAAGTGAGATTTTGTTGCTATGATTGCCACTTCTTCAAATACCCATATAATCTTAGTGCAAAAAAAAAAAACCCACAGCTCAATAGAATGTAAATGTGTAATTTTGTAAGACAGATTGTACTCAGATGTCACCACAGTACTTAGAATTAAGAGTTATGTATTTTTAATTGTTTCATTTTGCTGGTGATTTAATCTCCTCCTGTGCTTTTACAGTGCACCCTTGTAACTGAAAGCCAGGGATAGGAAGCTTGTGTTCTCACAGAAGTCCCACGGCAGAACGGTGTTTCAGGACACCAAGATCTGGGCATATAAGGTAAGAGTAAATGCCTAACACCATTCCATGTAGCTGTCTCAGAGGAGAACGAGCTAGAATAAAGTGAAACATTTCTTTCCTAGATAGAATACAAGGGAATGTTAGTTTATATCCTGTGCTTTGATCAGATTTTGAAAAACACATCAGGAGCTTAATTCCAAAAAAAGAATGAGAGATGTTCCAAAGTTAATTCTTACGTCTGAGTTATTGTTTTAAGTGATGATAATAAACAACCTTCTGTTTTGACATTCTTTTGGCAAAGTCACAGAGTCAGAATATCTCTAATCTGCATTTTTGTGAAGTTTAGGAACATCTGATACCTTGGGTATATATGGAGTAAATCAACTCATTGCACTCACGTTTCAAGATCTAACTTTCATTCCAAGTTCATATTTCTATGTATATGTTTCAAAAGATTATATTTGAAAATGGCTTTGGCACTGGGATTAGCAGTTTTTACATTTGTTTGCACAAGTCTCCATAAAAATGTGTCAGCAGGAATAAAAACTCAGGATGGAATGCAAAATGAATGGAAGCAACCCCTTGGACAGGATGAGCCTGAACTCCAGCCTGCTCTCCCCCTCACCGATACATTCCCATCCCCACAAGATCAGAGTTCTTCACGGTCGGTAGGGTATTCATCTGCACAGGCAGCTGAGATATTCAGAGTTACTAATTTACAGAATTGAAGTCCAGGGGCAGGCAGGAAACAGAACTGAGCAGAGGCCCGAGGTTCTGTATGGACAAGTGGCAAGTTCCAGAGTTAAACTGCAGGAAGCCCAATAATTCATGGGCATGCCCCATGCTCCTGTATTTAGCTATGTTGTCAATTTTGCCTTCTGGTCCGTCCTCCTGTCTGTATCTTTCTTGCAGTGTTTCTCTTACACACCTGCAGAAGCATATTTCTGCGTTACACATCTGCCAGAGCTGACCGGTCCTTTGCCAGTGTCCAAAGGTCATCGGTGAAGCTGACAAAAGGATCATCACTTCCTTGTTTGTGCTCAGCAGCTGGATACGAGCATTCAGCTTACAGATGGCCATGAACCCTCCTTGCTGTCAGCTACAAATTCTGCAAGAGTTGAGGAGTGACCCACAAGCCAGGTAACAGGTGCAGGAAATGCCACTGAGCTCAGAAGCTTTACAGAAATGATTAGTGCTGGGAATAGCAGACAATGAATTAGCCTCGGTTTATGTGCTGATGGCTGGGCTGGGCCTGCGCACTTTGCCCGGGGCAGAAGGTGCAGTTTGGCTCTTCTGTCCCGAGTGGGAGTGGGCAGGATTCTGGCACCTGGCTGCTGCCCGCTGCCCCGCTCCTCCTGCTCCCGGGGGCCTGCGAGCGTGGGACTGGCACGGCTCGGCCTCGGGCCTCAGGTGTGCCTCCGGGAGGAAGTGTGGGCCACAGGGCAGTGCCAAACCTGGTGTACGTGGCACCTCCTTCGTGCAGGGTGGGTGAGGAGCCCTGAGGCAGGCTGGTAGCTTGGCACCGCCATGCTTCCAGCAAGGGGTGTGTGTACACTGGGTGCTGCTGGAGCTCGGCCACCCGGGCCTGCTCCCACACCGCAGGGCTGGCTGTTTGCACTGCCGGCCTAGGGTCACGCATGTGGAAGTGAGATGCAGCTGAGCGAGGGAGGAGAAAGAGCCAAAGGCTCTTTGGATGTGTTCTGAAGCAACAAATGCATTACCTGCGGTGCAGCATGTAGGCACTCTTAAGTCCTGTTGTAGCCTTCACAGGACCTTAGAGAGAGTCCCTGGCCTAGCAGCCGGTGTCTGCCCAAACACTTACTGTGCCTGACACTAAAATGCAACCGTATAACCCGTGTCCTATACCAACAGGGAAGTGAATTAAAACTTTGGATAACACTTAGACCAACCTCTCTTATTCTCTACATGGACCCTACAAGAGCGCTGGCTGTGGCTCACAGCTGTTTGAGCTGCAATCACAATGTGAAATCAGTGCTGTAGCTACAGCTGCAGAAATTCCAGAAGTTCCTGCTCTGGGTTGCCTGCAATGTAAATCAGGGCGTGAGCCCTTGGAAAATGCTGGTCTCTGTCTGCTTCATCTCAAAATGAGTGCTTGCTTCTATTTAAAGACAATGTGTTTTACCCTGAGTTTATCACAAAAGGCTGGATAATTGGATGATACAAACTGGCATAGCTCCATGGATGCCAACTGGCATTTAACCCCATTTCTGCATTACTTGATGGCTGGAACCGCTGCTTTGGATGGGCATCAGAGCAAAGGGATACCAAGGCACATGCAATGAGACATGTCATTACCTAGTGGTCAAACCACAGTACAATATTTTAAGAAGTTTGCATTGTCCTAACCCCTGAGTCCGGTGTGCTGGCACTCACGTGGCGACTTCCTGACCGTGTGTCACCTACCTGGAACTGAAACCTTTCTATTTCCCAGAGGTACAGTTGGTGGCACCTTTCCAAAATTCTCCTGGCAAAACGTGTTTGTAAGTAAGCTGCACAGTCAGTGCCTTGTCACAGTGTGCGTAGATCTCCAGATGTTTTGCTTATTTTCACATCCCACAGACACACACTGTAGTTTAACGGAGGAAGAACTGGATTTTTTTTTTCATCTGTCATCTCTTTATCACTAGCTCTTGGTGATTGACTAGAGAATTTATGCGTTGCAGATGCAGCCCCTCGGCTCCAGCGAGGAGCTTATAAATAGCGTAATGCAAAAACTGCAGCCTGGCGCCAGTGCTGCGAGCTGCAGAGCCATGTGCCCTTTTCGTGGAGGAGTCTGTAGCACAAACTCCTCTTGGCCTTCTAGTACATCGCTGGGCTCATAAATTTTTCTGAGGTTAAAAATAAGATAAACAGCTCTGTCTAGTGGCAATTTCAATAACTACATCAGAAGGACATTACTTCTAAAAGAATTCAGCCCCATATGTGTTGAATCAAGTGCGTTTAAAAATAGATGGTTGGCTTGCCTTTCTACATGGCAAATGCTCCAAGTACTTCTCCAGAGACCCTGGATAAACATGTGAGGCCGTACTCTGCCGTTAGCTTTCTCCTAAGAGATTCGCTGCCTTTATTTAATTTTCACCAAAACCAATACAACTCCCTGATGGCTTGCCACTTCTCAGGCTGTGGCTGTATCTAACGCCTCCCCTTGGACATACTCAGTGCTGGAGGTCCAAAACTTGCCTTGGGCTCCCAAGTGGAAGCTCTCTTTGTGCTGGAAGCCGTGTGGGAGCAGACTTTGCATCACTCTGGGTTCTTGTGGGTCCTGTGGTGCTCCTGGAGGTGGCTCTTACCCGCAGAAAGGGGAAGGTTTTGTTGGGATCGCCGTCTGCACAGCTCGGGGCCTGCAGCAGCCCCGCTTCAGGCCTTCCCACGGGCTGCCGTGTGCGCTGCTCCGCTGGGCCCGGCGGCACCCAGTTCTCGAGGTGAGCCTGGTGGGGACAGGGGCAATAGCACGGATGGCCCAGCGAGGATGGGGAACCCGAGGGGCTTTTTCATAATTTTAAAACCCCATCACCACATAAGGTGGGCTGGCCCAGAGCTGGTGGTTTGCAAGGTGGGCGTGGGGTGGGCGCAGCGGCAGGCAGGCATCCAGCTGCCTCCTGACACTGGGGAAGGTGTTATCTCTGGCCTCTAGAGTTTAGCAGCCTGACACCCACCTACGTGGTCTTGCTTTTCTTGTTCTGTCACACTCAGGTGTGTGCTCATTGAGATAAGAGATTTCTGAAACGCAGAGGCAGCCCACCCTCCTGCTGCACACCCACCCACTCATCATTATCTGCTCTGTTTGATCTTAGAGAATGTTTCAAAGAATTCAAGAATTGTTTTTTTTTATGATATTGATGGTAAAAGAACAAACAAACAAAAACTTTTTATCAAAAGGGAAAATGGGTGTGAAGAGAGCAGTTAGTGAAATTATTGATATTATAATTGACTTGTGTATTGGTGTTTGTTGTATATGTGCATATGCATCCATGCATTGTACAGCCTAGATCTGGGAGTCACACTGCCTATATTAGTTGTGGTAAATCAAACTAAGTAAGCAGAAATAATAAAGAAATTGCGTGAGGCAAAGACTCGGCATGCTATCCTTGTCTAATGATGTCAGATTGCAGAGGATCAAAGGTCGGAGCCTGAAGGAAGGAAGGTGACCTCACTAGGAGCTGCTCAGATGTCAGGTGAAGTGCACGCCCCACAAACACCGATAGCATGTTGGCGCTGCAGCCAGAGGTAAGAGCTGAAGATGCTGGTAGATTACAAAACAAATGGCACAGGTTTTTTATATGTAAAACTCTCTTGAAACAAGAACTCTGCTTTTTCTAGGTAGGCAGTCTTTATTTCTTAATCTCAGGGCAAGCAGGTAGAGACAGAAATAAAGCTGTGGCTAGCTGGAAGAGTCATGTGCAACAGAGCTTTAATGTGAAGTCTAAACTTGCATGTTTGTCTGAAGTCTCCAATGAAGCCAACAGAATTTTATAAAAGGAATGCATTCTTGTTAAATCTGTCTCCTCCCTTGCAACACCTCCAGTCAGAGCCTGCAGCCTTGACTTGCTTTTTGCATAAGCAAAGGCTGAAGATAAAGAGAGAGAAGCAATAATAGAAACCTGCAGTTTGCAAAGTGCCCTGCCCAGAAAGAATTCAGGACTTTGATTCAGCTGCTGTCTCTGGACTCTCGCTTTATCTGAGTTCTGTGTAAGTGCTTTTCTTTGTGCCCCATCTCTTTGTTGCCTTTCTCTGCCATATACCAGACTGAATCTGGTGAATTGGGTTTTTCAGTTATTTTTGTCCGGTGTTTTTTAAGCTGCAAGTCCTGGATCATGTCTCCTATTTCTCATTCTCCCCTTGAGCTGGGTTTTCTTTCTTACATCTCCTTTTATGAGTTCTGACTCAATTCACTCACTTTGTGTGTTGGCATCTCCCATCACGACTGCCTGCCAATTCCTTGCAAGCCCCGTGTCATCTCCTCCACGCACTGTGGTTCTTGGCTGCCTGCCGAGTCTCAGACTTCACACTTCAGGATTTCTAGGATCTGCCCTCTTGAGAATTTTTTCCTTTTTTTATTTCCTCTCCCTTTTAATATTTAAAACGATTTCTCCTCTGGCCCTGAGTTGAACTCTCTCCAGGCACAAGGCAAATCAGACTGTTCTGCAGCCTGAGGTGGAGCACGCTGAGCTCAGACGGGCAGCACAGAGGGCAGGCGCCGTGTGCTCCTGGGGTTGTATTCAACACGTGAGGGTCTCTCGGCTGCCGCTCTGAACAGAAAGATCTGTGGGTAACCCAGCATGCCAAGTTTTAATATGCTCCAAAGATTGATAGATGCTAAAAATTCCATTTGGTGACAAACTGAGGGAACGCAACAGTTGACAGGAAGCATTATCCTGGCAGTTTTAAGTTGTTCTTCCTATTTGCTGTAAAGGGTGTTTCCCACATACAATTGTGCAAAATTGAATAAGAAAAGCTAGCTAATTTGCAGGGGAGAAAAAATTCTTAAATGTGGTTGTATATAAACCAGCTTCTCTTACAAACTTATTCCTAAGGCTTCCTCAAAGTTGCTTGCTCTTTGGAAATTCTGTTGCTGGTTTTGTGGTTCCATTTAGTACCAAATGGCTACTTTGCCTGCTTTTTTGTATAACGAACAGTGTGTATGTCAATCACATATAAAACAAACTTGCACGTGTTAACATTAAATGGTCACAATCACTTTCTCATACTCTGTTTTGATCTCTGTGGGAAGCAGGCACAGAAAGAGACGAAGACTGTGGATCTAGAAATACGTACATGCTTGCAGAAGAACTTGCTGGCCTGCACATGCATTGCTCCAGTCTTCATGCGAAGTTTGTATCTGACCTAGTATCTGGACAAAAGTTTTCTTGGTTCTTAACCTGTAGTATTAAGGCAGTAATTCCATAGCTTATGTTGCTCATTATAACTAATGTAATAATCACATAACAAAATATACAAATAGAGAATAAAACTGTCTTTTCATCCTTAGACTAGAATACTGTGTTCTTTATAACCCATTTATACATTTGTATAAACATGCCATATGGATATTCATTAATGAATGTTCTTTGCAAATATAACCCCTTCTTTCTGCATGTAATAAGTCAGCCTTGACTTCTGGATAGTGTTTGCATAATTGGAATAACCTTATATGCCAGACTCAGAAATTGCTTAAGTCAATGAGAAGCTGTAAGTCTTTCCACTAAGCTGAACAAGTTTAGGATCTTGATTTATTTTCGTATTTAAATTTAGATCTTTCTGCCTTTGTTTTTTTTTGCATAGCAATTTTATAATATTGATCACTTGTGATATATGGCTGATCACATAACTCATACACTATTATTTCTTTCAGTCGATTTGATACCTATAAACTCTTTTGCAGTAATGTTACCCTCATCAAATTTCCTGGGTAAGGATGTCTGTATACATATTTGTATACATACATATAATATACATGTGTGGGCTGTATGTATATATTTAACAGCACAAACTCCATTCTGCACACATGGTTTCTGTGTGGGCAGAAAGATTTAATTCACAGACATCGGTGCCAGAGCAGGAGTAGCCTGGTGGCAAGCAGTCCCACACTGGCTCCCTTCCTAGCTAACGCACGCTGCCTTTTACACAGCTGTGTGCTCATCCTCGCGGGAACAGAGATGCCTGTAGTGACCGACTGTGCAGATTTCTTTGTTACAGATTCTCAAATGCTCTCTTTATGACCTAGTGTTCTTATAAATAACTATTTTTGGTTACTTTCATGAGCTGCAGTTGACAGCGGTGGGACTCCTATTTAATTACATTATGGTTCTTATTAATACCAGATGTGTTCATCACAGCTCGAAGGATTGCAGTGACTACCAAAGGAATTACGCCTTAAGTGGAGTCTGACATGTAAATCTCAGAGTACTGTTCTCCAGAGACTCATGTAAACTGCCCGTCATTTGTTTGCTCCTTCAATTCTTGTATTAAAGGCACCCTAAGCTGTAAGTGTACCTGTCGCTTAACAGGGCTTGTGTCTAAAGCACTCTGCTGAGGCTGGCTGCTCTTCGCAGCAGGCATAGTGAGCGGAGCAAGCTGAAATGTCCCAGAACCTCAGACTGAATGTTGCTGAAGGATAAATCTGAAGGAGCAGCTGATTTTGTATCAGGGCCTACCTGGGTGCGTTCTTCAAGAAGTCAGCGGTAGGGCACCAGAGCAAGCAGTGAATGGTTGATTATACTGTGGTATGCAAAGTGAAGATCAGAAAAAAAAGGCTGTTCCTGCATGTGTTCTCAGTGGTAGGAATTAAGACGGAATATCAGGGAGGAATGCAAGACAGAAGGCTCTAGCAGATAAGGACAGCGTGCAGTAGCAGCTTCTCAGGAGTCAACAGCAATATGAGAAAAAGCAGCGTCTGGATCTCAGGGTCAGTTGATATGTTTGCAGATAATACACATTGCTCGTCGACTCTGTTTAAACAAGTTTCTCTTTTACAAACTGATTTTTGCCAGTGATTTAATTGCCGGTTTGATGATTGCTTGCAACTGCATATAAATCATTGTCTAAAGCATTGTTTTCATTTGTCTCCCTCAAATATACAGCATTAATTCTGAAGTAATAAGATTGGCAAAATACAATGTATATTATTCACATCTGTAAATGAAAATAACTATTAGTTAATGTCCAATAGAGATTATCAGCTAGATGTCTTAGCAGCAGCTCTATTTTATGCAGGCAGAATTTAAATAGGATTGGGGTCAGCAGTAATTTAGTCTGAATAAGGATGTGGTTTTTGGTTATTGCTGAACTGTATGCAGATTTGAAAAGAACGCAGGCAGAGAACTTGCGTGGAAGTAAATGAGAACAAAACTTAATCCTTTTCTATTTTCTGTAAGCATCTGCTTCTTCTTTTATGTGCAAGGGAAAGGGGCAGGTAAGGAAGTATGTGTGATTGAGTGATCTGTGAATTATTTGCATCGATAGATTAATAACCTCACCATATGGAGCAAAATGAATGAAAATGTGTACTGTGCAAGTTGGTGTGTGCCAAATTTCATAATACTGTGCATTAATGATTTCTAGGAGAGGATTTTCTCAAAATACAAACACCTTCAATTCTACCCGTGGAGCTGTGGATGCACGTCCTTCAGTCCCCCTCTTGCCACTTTTGTGCCCCCGTGCAGCATTCAGCCCCCCCTCTGTGGCGTGCAGCACCTCCACCTCTCCTTGGGCTGGCGTGTTCTCAGCCCCTATCATGTTTGGTAAAGCCAACAACATCATCAGTGCTGTTGGAAACATGTACAAAATTTAAGTCTTTCAACATCTATGTGAAAGAAATATTAGGTAAGAGATATTTTACACTGCAAAAGAAATTGCAGTTCGGATGCTTGTTTGTGGTTCAGCTGCACTTTGTGAACCTCTTAGTTCTCCCAAGCCACTTTGCAAATTCTGTATAGCTACACATTTTCTGGTGTTTCCTACTACTGTGCTGGTAGTCCCAGATAGAAACCTGAAAAAACATTTTCCTACATAATTTCAAAACCTAAAGAATGTTGGATTTGAGTTGAATTGTTAAAAATACATGGGGAGAATCTTAGATTTCTAAACGAGCTACAGATGTCATTTTCAGGCTGACACTTGCTGTGTTCTTGTGCCACTGTAATAGTCAAGGATGTTTGTTTCCAGCCTTCAGCTGAAGAGTTAAGGATTAGCAGAGGCATCTCCTGCTGAGATGCACATGGTCTGGTTTTACATGATGCTAATCATCTATGCATTGAAAAATGATGTGAAATATTCCAGGTTCTAACTTCAAAACTTTGGATCTTGCAGAAATGAGTAAAAGCCCCCTTCCTGCAGGTGGACTTATTCGAGAAAAAGTGCAAATACATGACTTGCACACACACACGTGAGTGTGTGTATGACACATATGTGTCCTCCTGTGCCTAGGTGAAGCAGTAGCTAAGGTCAGACACTTCCACACTTTTCTAGCTTCCAAGTTTTAGTCATCCTACATTTTCAGCTGGAGGCTTGTAAAGGTTAGCTGGAAACGAGCTTATCAGTCCAGGAATGTAAGTCACAAACTTCTGCAGCTGTTAGTCTAGCATGGGAATTTGAATGCAGAAGAAACAAAGGATTAATGGGGCTCCGATTTTTATGTCACACATGCGATATTCTGATGTCTGTTGCCGAAGATACAGCACAACCGATCCGTGAGCAGCCAGCTGACTATAACCCGCGGTTTCTTTGTACACAGAAACAGTGCTGCGGTTGAGTGTGGCTAGGCATACTTTTTCCACGAGGTGAAGGAGGTGCATGGACAGCGTCTCTTGTTAGCTGGGGACAATCCTTGGTGTCCCTGTGCCAGCACGAGGCCCACAGCTCGGGCGCAGAGGGGGCCACTAGGAGCCCTGGGGGTAGGGGACGGTCAGGAGAGCGTTCCTTGTGCCCCTACCATGGCTAGGAGTGGTAGAAGGCAACTAAAGCCAGACAAACTTCCTCTCAAACCATGGAAAGCCAAACAGAGGCCTTATTTATTGAAATGATTAAGTCGTTATTCATTTTCATTGAGTATGTTTTTGGCCTGTGAATGCAGGATTTGGAACTGCCCATTCTGCGCTCGTTTTTCCATGTCTAAGCCATTCTCGCTCCGGTCGTGTTTTGTTCCAGCTACATCCTTTTCCCCCATAAGAGCGCAGTGCCTGCTGAGCGGCTGCAGTGTGAAGGAATTTGGTGCTGGAGACAGGGCACTTGTGCTTCTTGTCTCACCTTTATAGCCTTGATATGCATGAAATAATTCCCAAGTCTTACAATCACTGCGACTGGCCCTACTTTACATGTTATTTTTATTATTTAAAAAGACTCCTTTACCAACACTGGTCTTTTTGGTCTTTATTAAGTGAACACTCTTCATGACAAATGTGCACTTAAATCTATTCTGTTCCATGCTGTTTTTTCCAAATACAGTATTTTCACTTCCCTTTCTCCAAAGAGCATGAGAATGGACAAAATGTGAAGCATGTGTAAATGAAATGATGGTGTACAGCCCAGAGGAGAAAGGAGATCAATTAAAAGAAAATAATAAAAAAAGGTCTTGAAATCTCACTTATAATGGATTCAGAAGTTGCCTGCTTGCTTGCTTGTTAATGTGGGTCTATTAGGACTGCTAGCTCTGCTGCCTCTGTTTAGCTCTTTGTGAAGAGCTTTTCATACTGTATTTTTCGAATACAGAACTAAAACCATGCTGAGCTTTTCTTTTGCCCTGACAAGAGCTTTTATGTATGTGCAGTGGCTGCCTTGTTCTTTGCTATCTTGTTCTTCAGTCCTGGGCAAAGCTCTGTATGTGTTAGAAGCAGGCAGCCCTACCATCCTGGCATTACCTCTGGTTACTAGGAGCAGGATTTCCATGCTCCTGGAAGGAGCGACCCATTTTTTGGTTCATTATTTGCACTGTCTTTCTTGCGCTTAAATGAGAGAAATCTCTGTTTCCTTTGGGAGGGACAGGGACAATGGAAAATAGTACCCTTCTCGATAAAGAGGCTTCAGACTCTTTGTCAGTGACAAGTCAGCTGTGAATACGTATTTCCCCAAACAAACACGCGCTGTATGTATATGCTGGCGGTCTGTTGCATATCCTTGACCTCAGCTGCTCTATCCAGCAGGACTGGAAGTATGCGAGGCATGCCGAGTACTCTTCTTGCAGGTACTAGCAATGATGAGTTGAGAACAAAGAGAGAAGAAATAATCACAGAGTGGTTTCTAAGCTAGCCATTTTTAAAAAGAAATGTATACATGAATATATGAATACAGATAGGTGCATAACTAATGAAAAAAAAGGAACTAGCTTTAACATCAACTTGCAGAGCAGCGTGCTTGGCATTGTTTTGTACCTCTTTGTACAATCTCACTAAAGAAATCAGGAGCTGGACGGGCAAAAAGCCAGCGCTCCCTGCTCAGCCCCACATTCACCAGGACTTCCCACCAGCTTGCAGAGCGCTGCCAGGGGCCTCTTGGGGCCGCTCCGTACGGCTGGCTTACAGCCTCTGCAGCGGTCCCGTCCTCGCTAAATGGGATGTGGCGACCGGGGTCAGTGCTTTCAGCTCGGGAGGCATGCAGGACAGTGTCGGGAAGGGTGCGGTGACACCCGTCCTTTGCCCCGTTCCTGGCTGCGTACCTGCCTCTGAGCCCGGGCTCTGCCACTTTGGGTGCCTGGGAAAGCCGGCACTGTGGGCACATTTGGTGGCTGTGGGCAGAGGGAAGTCTGGATCTAGACTAGGGGAAAAAAGATGTGCGTTGATGCCTATAAACATATATAACTGTCTTAATAATGCGCCTAAAGTGCCCAAATGTTTCATTCATGGAAGGATGTAGCATACAAGCAGTGTTTAAATGTTCATCTCAAAATAACGCATCCCTCTTTCCCGTTTCTGCAGTGAGTACCAGCAAAAGGGCAAAGAAAGGTATTTAATTATATTGTAATTTAAATACTACTTTCATTCAAAGTAGGACTCTGTGAGAAAGGCTATTTTTAGACTGAAGTTTTGGAGCAGACCTCTTTTGTTGTAGAATGACGTACTTCTAATAAATCTTTCCTCCCATGTTTTGGAGATCAGCTTTCAAAATGTTTGTGTCATAGAAGCTTGCTGTTTCTGTGTTTTCTCCTGTATTTGAACCATTTCAGTTTCTGTAGCTTTAGTTTTTGTTGGCTAGTTTGGGTAAGTAGTTTAGTCCAAGAACATTGGTGTGGTTTTTATCATTGTGACTGGACTCTTCTGTTAATGGTTTACTTAAAACAAAGATAGGTATTTGCTGTGGCGTTTGCTGGCCAGTCATAACTATCTGGAGTATTTCAAGTATTTCTAGGTTTTCACTCACAAGGATAAGAACATCTGTAGCCAGCTGTCCCTTTTAATGTCGTCTGCTTCTGCCTTAAATATTCCTCTTGGGATTCCCAGGATATCTGGGAAAGGCTTTTGAGACTTCGAATCATGATGAAGCGTAGCCTGCCTGGGGCCACCGGCCCTAGCTGTGCCTGTGGGACAGACAGCGGAAACAGCTGAGGTTGCAGAGGTGCCGGCAGCATGATGCGAGGCTGCAGCGCCCGTGGCACAGCACTGGGTATGGCCGAGCACCCGCACCTCTGCCTGCCGCCTGGGGGAACGCTGCTCCGCGTCCACAGGGGGACCGAGTGTCTCCATTCTTCTGATGCGCTGGCGGCGTATAGCAGTGCCGTACGGGGCTGCTTCAGGCTCCGTGTCCTCATGCTAGGGTAGTACAGTGAATGTTATCATTAACTGGAATGAAGTTAAACATCAACAGCAAAGAGAACAGGGGTACGAGAGGATCCCGTGTCTGTCCATTACAGCATGTGCACATCTTTGTTCTGCAGAAAATGTTCATCCATTTATTTAGTGTTTCAATTTATTATAATGACCGTTAATTCTTCTGAGAAGTTATTTTTATTCCACTGGAAAACTGAAGTTAAAGCTGTCATACTCTTCATAATGGATCGTAGCTGGTTTGCACTTTGCTGCCTCTCTAGATGGTCTAAATTCAGCATTGAAGCTACTGCAGAACTCCCCTCTGCGGCATCCCGATTGTACGTGGTGAACTGTCGTTTTTGTTGTATCCCCACTGCATGCACTTAAATCCATTTAAAGCTGGCATGTATCAGTAGAGCTTAAAAATTAATTCTAAATCAGTAAACTCGTTTATGAGTATTTACAAAGGAGTTTGGACAGGCTGAGCTGAGCGGATCATAAAGAATTGTTCCTTATACAGCTGGAGAGGTGTGGATTGTGCCATGGCTCAGGCTGCAATGTAAGGCCAAATTCCTTTCCTGTGAGCTTGACTGTATGATTGCTGCCAAGTCACAGGAGTCCATAAAGGCACTCGCAAACTGATATACAGTGCGATCCATAGAGAGCATCTGGAAGGAGAAGCGTTCTGCTTGACAAAAAGGAACATTCTCTGCCACTCAGCACATGAGAGTTCACCACTTGCAAGCCTTTGTATCTGGTATTTAATGTCCCCGAGCTAGGTCTTGAAAATAATTGCTCTTTTCGATAAGCCTATATAACCTGAAGTGAAGTGAGATGATTACGATAATTTATTTTGGTTATTTTGCTGTTTGAAAGAAATGGTTAATTATGATACAGAGCAAGCAGACACCGAGCTAGGTAAACTGGCTTGTGACACATGTTCTTCGGTTTTCTCTTAGAGAGAAAAATGTGTTCTCTGTACTTCATTCTAGCTTCTGGCTTTTATCACTGACAACACTAGACCACAACCTGCCTCAAAGCACCGCCCCGGAATGTCAGCCCTTGCCTCAGCGAGCTCCATGCCCCAGCGAGCCGGCGCGGCAGCGGGCTGGTCCCGAGCACCAGCCCCGTGCGCGTGGCTCGGTTCTGCAGGGCCACACGGGGTGCCAGCGGCTCAGCAGCCCTTTTCCTCCTTGTCCAGGTTCTCAGGGGAGAAGGAACATGCAGAAACAAGAACAGGAAGCACTTTGCAGAATTACAGACAAATTGCCGCTTGCAATTCTCTTTTTAGGTTTTCCAAGTAATGACAGAAATGTTAAATTTTTCTTCTCTTGCTTTCAGACTGCATTTTTCAACATTTTCAGCCTCTTTATTTGTCTTTCATCTCCTGAGAAAATTTGAATGAAGATGTAAATGAAACATGAGCGTTTGACACCACACATGGATCCAGAAATGTATATTTAACAGCGCAGGGCTCACTAGGAAGGAGCCAGGCAAAATCTTCTGAGGGCTGCGAAGAAACTTTCTTGCTGTATGTGTGCATACCTTAGCCCGCTCTTACCAGTTTTAATGCCATGCCCCAGATACTTCAACATAAAAAGAAAAGATACAACATTGAAAATATGTAATTTCAGCCTGTAGAAATGAAAAACCAAAGCACTGCAGATAAGACCAGGTATAACTGTGAGCAGCGTTGTACCAGGAACCACAGTCCACAGAGCTCCCCGTCACCCGAGGACCACCAGCACTGTCACCCGGCTCAAACCTTGGACAAGTCTCGGGCCATGCCCTAGCTCCCTACAGCAGGACAGCATCCCAGGCCGTGTTCCAGCGCATTCAGCACAGCTCGGCTTTTGTTTCCATAGCCATCAAGTAAGTGCCACGCTCGCCTCCAGTTTCAGGTGCTTGTGAGGCCTTTACCGAGGGAGTGGAACTCGGCGGGGTCGGTGCCTGTTCGCCTGTTCCCTGAGCAAGGCCCTCGCCTGTCGGAGCTCTTCCCCACTAGGTAAGGTGTGCGAGCGTGGGCCTGCCCGCAGCCTGCGCTCCGCCAGGCCGCACGCTGTCCTGCCGGCCTGCGGGAGTAAGTCGGGCCCCGCGACTCCCACAGTACGTTTTTTTCTGAGTAACTTGAAAAGTATTTAAGCCCTTCATTCACATCCATAAAACAACTCATTCACCGCAGCTCTGCTGGGCAAGGTTTCTGCTTACTTTGGGTCCAGTATTGCCTCTCTGGAAGAATGCCTTTTTCAAGGTCTTGGTCACCTTCAGTTTGATTTCAGGCATAAAATTAATCTAGCAGTAATTCCGAAGCCAAGTGAAAAGCAATAAAAATATTTTGTCTAAGGGAACTTGTTTCAGAGATAAAATTAATAATCTCAGAAAGCCAAGTTTACTGCTTAGGCAGAGCGCACTAGCTGTTCTCCTTCAGACAGAGGTCTTTGGCAAAACATTACTTTGTCTATCCACATCTTTTTTTCCCCTCCTTTTGAATCCAGACTTCTTCTCTTTTGGGAATCTGTTCTTGGCTCAGAAAATGCCTCTCTGTCCCCAGCTCTTTTCTCTCTTTAGTCTCGTTAAAAGCATTGTATGAATTCTCACACTTCTCACTGTGTTTCTAACTTGCTCTTGTTTCAGCTGAAGGTCTTTCTTTTCCTTCCTGCAATATTCCCTTTCACATACGCCCTCTCCTTTTTTTCTTCCTCACAACTGCATCTATCGGTTCTAGAATTCCAATTGCCAGGACTGCCATTTGCAGGTCAGGCAATAGATGTGCTTTTTAGTGGCGCTCTGTAACGCTTTGCAGTACTGGGAGCTGCTCGAGCACAGAACCATCTCGGTGTGTTGAGACCTTCACCCGTGCTTCGCTGCTGCAGGAGGAATCCCTGTCTGCTGTCCAAAACAAGGGCAGCCGTAGTGCTAGTTCAGTGGTCTCTGAAAACCAACCCAGGTTCTCTGCCATTGCTTTTACTAGCTTGCACTGAGCACAGACCCCCAGGAAGGAGATGTCTGCACAGACAGCTGGGGATCTCCTTTGTCCAGGAGAGAGATGAAGCTAAAGTCAGTTTGGTGGTGCCAGTTCTGTATTTCCTATTGCAGCAGTCATATAGAGGGTGTAGCAGAAGTAGGGCTGAAATGTATGGTTCCCTGACCAATCCTTAATATAACAACTTCTGGACCCCTTCAAAAATCACACACATTAGACAGGCTATAAAAAAAATCAAAAATGCAAGAAGAAAAATATAACAATACAATAATACCAAGGAGCCACAAAGCTTTGTTTGGTATGCCTTTTCTTATACTGATTTCCTCTTCATTTTGCAGAAGTCACTTGTAACTTGCATTTTCTTTCTCTCCAATGGCAGAACCAGCAGAAAGAGGCAAAGTTGAAATCTGAAGGATGTACATTTAATTCTCTGCTCTGTCAAGAGGTTTCCTAGCTGGTCATGGACATGTCATTTACGTCTTTGCGACTTGATAAAAAAATGGGGTCCTTTCCATCTCAGAGGGCAACGATAGAGCTGCAGCTGACCAGGTAATAAGACAAGTACTTCTAAGAGATGCTTCAGTTGTGGTTTTAATCCTTGGGTTTTTAATGGGAGTTGTTGTATGTAAGTGCTGAGATGTGCTTTGGGGTTTTGTGTACTTGTTTTATATATGCATATGTATATACACATAAAAGCTGTATGCATTTGTATAATTTATCAGAATTATTTTGATAGGGCTGTGTGGGTTCTTGTGCATTGCTTATCTAATTGCATTCACTGTTAATAGCCTCCTTTCTTAATTAACATAAGGTTCTTTTAGAGAAGCGAATGATGGGAATGATGTCAAAAGGGCTCACCGAAGAAGAAAGACAATCAGTTCTAAAATGGTGGTGTAGTGGATGAGAAAATGGAAGGATGTAACAAAAGTTCAGCCTGGGATATATCTCTTCATTCCTAAGGATCTTTAGAGAAGCAGAGATGAAAATGAACTTTGAAGTTCTGTACAGTAGGTTAGGAAATAAGTCACAGTCAAGGTGAAGGAGGAAAAAAGGGCTTAGAAAATATGATAGAAGTTATTTCCAAATGAGAGGAACACTGCAGTGATTGCTAGAAAATAAGAGCAGAAATCTGACCGCAAGGGTGATAACTGTTGAAAATTATGCTTGAGCTTAATGAAACCATAGTGGTAAATTTCAGCACACACTAACAGACTAAATCCTGACAATTAAAATGTATTTGAGTTAACTAGCAGGTTCAGAGCTGAATTGGGAACACTTCCAATAGCTTGAAAAAGAAAGATAATAAAAGAAGTGCCAATTTTTCAGAATGTTTAGGAAAGGAACAATCTTTCATATACTGATCTTGACCAAAAAAACAAGCACCACAAAAACCTTCTTACACGTTGTTTGGAGAACTCCCAGTGCACCGTACATTACAACGTAGAAGGAAGGGTGAAACGAGAGAATGGCTTCTCACTTAGCAGATGCGGGAATTCTGTCAAACTCATTGTCATGGAGGTGCAATTAGTCACGTTACAGCCAAAATCATGGTCTTTCTGAAGTCAGTAATAAAACTCCTGCAGCCTTTCATGGAACCCAGATCTCACCCGTTATGTATGCGTTGATGCATAGTTTCCACTGAAGGGACCTCAGCCAAGAAGCTAAGTGAAGCGTGGAATCTGAATGTGGAGAGTACAAATGGCAAACTCCATTTTAAGGAGGAAAGGCACACGGTAGAGTTTCAACTCATTAGAGAAAAAACGTTTATAAGCTTATGTGCCTCACACTCCAGATTTCCTCATTTTCTGATTCTGTTGCTATGACAGCCATAAAATTCCAGGATTTTAATGCAGCAAAGGGAAAGTCAGGTGCGTAACTCTGGGTCAATCAGTTGTCTTGTTGCCTGACAGTGAACCAGGTTTGGCATTCCTGAAAATCAGCCCAGTTAAGGTATGCCATCAAATAGGGCTTGGGTGTCTAACCAGAGAGATGCAGGTCTGAACGTCTCAGCCTGCGTTCCCAGCGCCTGCCACGTCTGTAGAGCTGCAGCACCGGGTTGGGGCTCCCGGGGGTTCCCGGGGCGCAGGCTCAGCGCGAGGCAGACGGGCACAGCCCAAAAGGGTCTATAGAAATGGGAGGTTTTCCTGCCCCAGCTGTAAGGAATGACACCAGAGGTGAATCAAACCTATAAGCTGTTATCTATCATTATGGAAGTTGACCACAAACATAGTGGTTCTTCAGGAACCATTTAAAAAAAAAAATTATTATAGTATGAACGGAATTTTCATTCCTTTTTTTTTTTTTTTTTTAACTAAGGCTAAGACTAGCTCTTTGGAAACATCCACCCAATTCCGTCTTCCCCCTGCCATTAATTCAGGCATTTTCTGTGCAACATGCAGGCAAAGAAAGAATAAAGAAAGAGCAGACAGAAAATAGCATCCTTCAGCTGCAAAGATGTGGTTGTACAGGCTCCCAAGATTTCTTTAGTTTCTAATAGCAACCACAAAATGTCTTCAGCTATGGCAAGCAGCGCTTCAGTCCTTTTGTTGGGAAATGTTTGAAGTACCTTATCTTCCTGCTAGGCTGTTGAAATGGCAACATCTTATGAACTATTGTAATCAGTTAAAAGAGTTCATATCTACATTTTTCAGAGCCTTTTCCTTGACTGTTCCCTTACAGAAAGGGCATTCTTTGGATTAATGAGTTGAAATTCACTTTCAGAATTGCAGACATGTAAATGCAATCCTAAAACTGGAAAAACACTGTATAGAAATAAATTGGAGATGAAGGGACTCAGCCTTCTGTTTCTCAATTCTCCTTTAAAATTCAGATTCATTGCACGTTCACTGAACAAAACTTACAAGTAGGTGTAACTTTTGGAAAGTTTGATAACATTTTATAGAAATTACCTACTTTAACAATAGGCTAATCCCAGTGAAACTAATTATCTCCACTGAAGTCCGTGCAAGTTTTACTAGTGAAAGTATTGTAGATATAAAACTTGCTGGAAAATAAAAAGTAGCAGGAAAAGAGGACAGATAATTCCAGCAAGGCAGGAACTGGTTCTCACATCGGAATTAAAGTCCCACATACAGACACAATGCGGTCAAGATGCTGAAGTCTCCATAGCTCCTGCTGGGAAGCTCCCAGACACTGGACAAATGATGGACAGGGTTGCTGCGTAGCTGCCCTCTCCCTGCAGGAGATGCCCTGTGGATCCACCCCCGATGCAGGCAGTGAACAAACATTATCTGGGCAGGTTGCTGTTAACAGACCTGGTTAACCAGTAGCATCAGCTTAAGTGTTAGTAAACATAGGGTTGTTTTTATAATCGTGCGGACAGGAAGTTCATAACTTGCATGACAAGAACCAAGGCGGTAGCAGACCTCAAGCACCAGGCATATTTCAGTGGGTGCTCATTCTTTCCTACTCCTTTTCTGCTGTCCTGTTCCAAAATACATCCCAGTGTAACAGTAAATATTGAGACTTGCTTCAAAGTCGATAGTCCTTGATGGAAACATCAATTCCCGCTGTATATTTCCCATTAACTGAAGCTGACATCACATCTGAAGTGCCTCAGAGGCACACTGATGCACCCGAAGCGGCTCACAGGCTATGGGTTTTAGAAGGTGTGTACAACTGGACCTCGCTGGGACCATCAGTAGTGGGAGAGGAGGGGTGGTTCTGGGCACAGGATAGGGAGAGAATAAATTGGCAGTGAAACATTTGTTTCCATATGCACTGGCTGAAAGGAAGGCAATTAGAATGCAGGCATCAACAGGTTCTTTATTACCGCAGTGCAATCTGTTGGGGGTGTTCTGTCCCTGAAAGCTTTTAGCTAATGCTGCAGAGCTTTCTGCCTGTGCTGATTATTTTAGCAACAGCAAAAACGATTCAGAGAAAAACTGAAGGAATTAAGGAACCCACCTTTGGCTGTCTGATAGATTTATATTTGCAATTTAGCTGAGTGTTACCCAGAGCAAAATCTCTCACAGCCTGTATCTGTACGGGGCAGAGCGGGGAGAGGAGCGAGGCTGCGTCCCTGCTGGGTGCCGGGGCTGTCGGTGCGCTGCGACTGCCTGTGGCAGCCGGGGAACGAGTGTCCTCCCCAGCACAGATCTCCTGCTCGCACTGGCATCGCTCCCTCGAAGTTCGTGTCCCTGCCAGAGCGGAGGAAGCAGTAGCAGAAGCACTCCGCCAGTGGCCTGGCTGCAGCACACTTGCATCTGGTCTGTGCTTCAGTTTGGGGTGACCTCTGTCGCTCCTGTTGTCGTGGCAGGGTTTTGGGAGACAGTGAGAGTCTTATTCATTCATGCATGCTAATTACGAGATGGAGACTGGCACTAATCTGAGAACAGTTGGCTCTTTTCCAAGTAACTGTAAACAGACTGCCTGAAGTCATGAAAAGAGCTTAAAAAGGATATTTATATTGATATTTCATAGCTGCCAGTACAGTGCATGGGACCTGGCTTTGAAAAAGGACAATTCTGAAGCAGTGTAACTCACAGCAAATTTATAGGGTTTATTTCTGCTGCAGTCAGTTTCCATGGGCATTGGTTCTTGTTTCACATCTCCCTGTGTCCTCAAAACGACTGGGAGAGAGAGGGGACTGATTAAAGTATGGATTAAGAAGCATTGATGCAGCAAACAGTGTAAGTCCCTTTATTTAAAGACACTTCTAGAGACTTTTCCTGAATATCTCCAGGTTATCTGCAAAGCTGAAGAACTAGAGCCCCCCCAACACACAAGAGCTCGGCAATGTATATGAAAGCTTTTTGAAACTGACCATACAAAATGCCCAAGTATTTTTCTTCCTCTTCTGTCACATTGCACATAGTAACTTGCTGGAAGAGTTAATGTTTAGGAGATTCAGTTCATATAAATCAGTATAATTCATCTGGATTTTAAACCTTTTAGTTCATCTTATGTATGTGTTAGATAAGCAAATAATAGGTGAGATAAATGCAGTGATTGCTCTTCCACAGCTCTAAAATTCCATTGGGATAACACGAAAAAGCTGTTAATGCGTAAGAAGCTAATCATCTGCACGTGGTACCAGAAGAAGATAAGGAGTAAGAATAATATGACAGCAGTTTTGTGCATTTGTTTTGTGGTTTGGTAGCACAAGGCTGGCCTTGTAAAGGCGCTAAGCATGGTAAAACTTTTGAATATATATTTAACTTCCAGCATAGAAGTACACGTGTAGTGCTGAGCATGAAGGGAGCCCTGGAGTCTCTCCGGTCTGATCTCCCATATGCACGAGCCGTCCCAGTTTACTCAGTTACTGGTGCACTGAGGTTTGTGGAAGAGGTTATCAGGCTGAGAAAAGTATGCTCTTGATTTGAATGTGGGGAAAGATGAATAATCCCTCATTTTCCTTGGTGGATTTTCAGGGAATAACCGCATTCACCACTGAACGTATCTGTGCACGCCTTTTAATTGTCTGCCTGGTAGTAGCTATGATAAACAGTCTTCTGGGTAGCAAGGGGGTTATTGGCATGTTTAGTGGCAGGCAGGTACAGAAATGCTTTCTGGTTTGGTGCAGATTCATTACGTCAACTTTTAGGTCATTTGTACTAGCTAGGAAACAGAGGATTGACTTATTTTGACTTATTTTTCACTAGTGAATGTTCAAGGTCACTGACTGGGTTAACCTGATTCCTGTGAAGACAGGGATGAAAGCTGTACTAGCGGATTTCTTCCCTGTGTCCAATGTTCGGGGTTTCACACTTGGCAAACAGCTGAGCCTTGTAACCAGCCCTACAGACAGGCACGCTCTCCCTTCCTCTATTTAGTTCATTTCAGATTTTTCTCAGCTAAAAAAGCACCTTACTGATTTTACTCTGAGACTTTACTTTGTATGAGGTGTTAATAACTACATTTCAAGTTCCTTCTTCTCTTAAATTATATAGTTGGTTCTACTTCTATTACAACTTTAATTTTATTGCGAGTCTTATTTCTTTCATACAGGGTGTGAAATCGAACGCTGAGGTGGCCATTCAGAAACAAAAATTATTCTTGTAAGTGCATCATAGTTAATAAGTATGTGTGACAGAATAATCTTGTAAAAGCTGATTACCTCAATTATTAATAATTAGGATTTATGAGTTAAGTAATATGCTGCAACTGTATCCAATTTCTTGGCAATTTCATATGGAAAGTTATGAGATAATTTTAGAAAGAATTCTCTGTGTGAATTTTCTTTATAATTACCACATAAGGCTGTGAAATCCTAAGTGACGACTGAACTAGCATTTTAGGTTATGCCTGTGGCTTTTCCTTGCGTGCTTTGGTTGTTTGAAGTTGGTGTGGTGATTTGAAGTTTTGTCTCATTGGTGAGACATGCACATTTGTCACTTTTAATTTCAATGTGCCTTGCTTCATTTTATTCTTACTAATTTTTTTTGTTTTTCCTGGATTTTTCTGGCAGAATTTATTTATCTAAAGTACATGCATGTGTACATGCGGTTGGATGAGTAATAATGCAATTTTAATCTACTTATTTTTTTTCCAATTCATTGATACACGAACTCTTGAAGTCTGGAGAAAAGAGCAATTAAAATTCTAACAATTTTTTCTTTTTTGGGGGGCCCTTCTCCCTTAAAGTTCAGCCAGGAAGTTAAGCAGGTGCCTGTCTTTATATAAGCAAGTGGTTTTGCTGACTGGCGTTGGAAAATTTGTGCTCTCAAAGTTAGGCACGTATTGATGCACCGGAGTGCGTTACAGCTTGTGTGCAGCCACGTCTGGCACCTTCTCCTCCATCCCCTTACTCTCACGTGTCCAGGGCATGGTCGGTTAGCAAGCCTCTGCAGTAGTTTGCCTTCAAGTCTGGTGACAGTCTTCCTTGTCACTACAGTTCTCTCCTTGTCCATAACTAAATTCCTGTCTTGTAACAAACACGGCTATCACCTCAGCTTTCAAACTTCCCAAGAACTGGTCTGAGATTTGGCATCTGCCAAACAGAAACCTGGTGGCATTTTTTGGTTAAATGTACTCTCACAGAGATGAACCAGCCCCACTTGTTCCTGCCAACTGTAGTGACTCAATTGGTTTTCTGAATCTGGGAGTATTTCCTGCCCCGTGGACAAAGCTGTCAGCGCTCGTACAGGGACCGTCTGTGGCACAGCTGCGTAGCACACCCATCCCTGCGTCCCTCTCCCCATGGCCCCAGAACTCCCTACTACAAACCCCTGAGTCTGGGGCCCTAAAGAAAGCCCCTCCAGGTGGTTGCTGGGTGGCAGAGCTCCGCCAGCAAAGCATTTGCCATGCGGTGTTGCTGTTGTGTGCTGTAAAACAGATGGGCCATAGGCCCAGGTCTCCACATTAAAGCTTTGTGTGCTACTCTTTTTAGGCTGAAATCTGTGGAGAAATCAAGTTTGTATCTTGCAGGTGACGGCAGCCCTGGCAGCCAGGTGGGAGGAAAGGTGTTCAGCTTAACAAAGCTTCCGCTGGCCTGAGCTGCTTGTCTGTTTCCTGGAGCTCAGTGAGATGTAAATGACCTGAGTGCTTCGCAGCTGTGGGTGGCAGAACGGCTGAGAGGGAAGGCCAAGATGAACAGCCATAGGTATGCACCACACGTTCTTCAGCGCCTGATTTTCCCACCTCCAACACTCTGGGTTGGAGAGTATCCCAGGGCCAGGATCCAAGCATCCTCAAGTATTCAGGGTATTTCTGTTCTGCCATTCCTGGCAAGAGGCATTGCACAGGGATGGAAATCAGACCTGGATTCCAACTTCCCTGCGTCTGAGGGAAGCCCAACAAGTAATTCAGTTTTGAGGTTTAAGGCTAGGAAAGCAACAATTCTAAATTGTTATTTTGACAAGTAATCGTGGAACTAAATAAATACTTGTGCTGAATGCTCTGCGTACTGTGACGTGATGGCTTGTAAAATAGATTGCCAGCTGGGACCCTGCCTGCAGCGAGCCTCCTGCCCTGGTCAGAGCGGTGCTGGGGCAGTCAGCACTCGTGTCCTGGGTGCTCCCCACAACCTGTGGGTGTCCCCCAGCCTCGGGGCCTCATCTGGGACCTGCCTGCAGGCGAGGGGCCGAGTAAGCGCTGCCCCCACACGAAGCACGTGTTCAGCTTTTCTTCTTAAATCCTACTCAGTTCTTTTAAGTTACCTAAAACACAGATTTTGCTGTCGTTTGCCAGAATTGCCAGTAAATTCACCGTTCATTTCCCCTTTTCTTACCAGAAAGCCACTCCCAGCTTTCTCCCAGCATTTGAGCACCCAGTGAAGCAGTGACAGCTGCGCTAAGGCTAAGGAGCGGCTGGGCGAAAATCTGGTGTCCCCCGGGGGCTGAGGAGGTGGCAGGGCGGCACCACGGCTGCCCACAGCACCTGGCACCGCGTGAGAGATGAGTCCTTGTGCATTCCTCACAGGATTACCACAAGTGGTAAGCTTTGAGGAAAGGCCTCGAGCACCTGCAGGCTGACCAGCTTTTCCATCTATCCAGACTGGTCTAGGTGTCGCCCTCTCCACAGAACTTAGGCGCTTTGTGGACCTGGCGGCCCACGGGACACGCATCTTTACGTTAACACCGGGGTCAATTAATTCGTGTTTTGGTGAGGTGCGGCTTCGTTTATTCACGGTGAAGCCCGCGCTCTCTCAGAGCCGGCGTTTCACCAGCCCACGGGGCCCTGCGGTGCCGGCAACCGGGGCCGGGCTCCCCGTGGAGCGCCCGTGCCCCGCCGCCGGTACCTGCGCGGCGCAGGCCCGCGCTCCGCGGGCGGCGAGGGCGGAGGGCAGGGGAGGGGCCGGGCGGCGGGGCCGTGCCGAGCCGTGCCGGGACAGCCCGGCGGCGGCCGAGAAGGGCTGCGGAAAGGCCGCGACCGAGCCGCAGGTGGGGCGGGAGAGCGGCCGCCGTAACCCCCCCCCCCCCCTTTCCCAAGCCGGGGGGGGCGCCGCGATGAGGTGAAGCCGCGGGGGGGGCCGGGGCGGCGGGCGGGCCGCGGCCGGCAGCGGGGCGCTCGCAGGTGGGAGCGGAGCCCGGCGGCAGCCCCCGCCCCGCCGGCGGGGAGCGCGGCCCCGGGGGTGCGGGCGAGCCGGGGCAGCTTCTGCCCGTGCCGGCCCGTCCCCTCCCCCGCTGGCCCGGCGCCCGCCGTGCGGGGTTGCGGCGGTGCGACGAGCCGAGCCGTGCCGTGCCGTGCCGAGCCGCTTCCCCCCGGGCGAGCTGCGGGGCCCGGCGCGGGGCAGGGCGCGCTGCTTCCGCCTGGAGGCGGCGGCGAGGAGCCGGCGATGGACGGGGGCAGCGAGGCCGAGCTCGGCGGCAGCGGCGCGGCGCCGCTGTGGAAGAGGAGGGCGACGCCGCGGCAGCACGCCCGGGGCAAGCCCCGGCCGCAGTCGTACCAGAGCCCCAGCGGGGTGCTCGTCACCGACTTCCCGGTGGAGGACAGGTGCGCCTTCACCGTCACCCAGCCCGCAGAAACCATCAGCACCCGCCCGGGCGGCGCCGCGCCCCGGAGGGCGCCCCCCTGCTTCAGCTCCGACGCGGGACCGGCGTCCAACGGGACCCTGCGGCCTCCCGGCTGCCCGGCCGCCTGCCCCGAGCAGCCCGCTCGCCTCCTGGCGCTGGTCTCCACCGGCCCCCTCGGCATCGCGGCGAACGGCGCGGCCGCCCCGGCGGGCAGGCAGCCGGCTCGCGGCTCGCGGAGGGCCCCCGGCCCGCCGGCCCTCGCACCGCAGCGGGACCGGAGCGCCTCGACCCCCGGCCCGCAGCCCTCGCCCGCCGCAAATGCGCGGTCCCCGACCGACGGCGCGGCCGTGCCGCCCTGGCAGCCCAGCCAGCCTTATAAAAACCCCGAGCAAGTGCCAGCGGGGCCCGCCGCCGTTTCCCGGGCGATTTCCCCGGAGCGAGACTTAACTCCTCAGGGCCCGGCCCCCGAGGGCCAGCTCACGGAGCAGCCGTCCGTCATCCTGAGCACGAACAGCCCCGCCGCTCTCAAAGTGGGCAAGCAGCAGATCATCCCCAAGAGCTTGGCTTCTGAGATAAAGGTGACGAGCAAAAGCGGCAGCCACAATGCAGAGACGAACAAGAGGGTGCTCAAGGTCCGCAGCATGGTGGAGAGCCTCAGCGTGCCCCTGGTAGCCGACGCCGAGGAGGAGGCCGAGGGTGACCTGGACAGCCCGGGGACGCTGAGACGCGGCTTGCGGTCTACGTCGTACCGGAGAGCTGTAGTGAGCGGCATCGACTTCGACAGCTCTTCCAATTTCAAGAAAAAAAACAGGATGTCTCAGCCGATACTTAAAGCGGTTGTTGAAGATAAAGAGAAATTTTCTAGCTTGGGGAGGACAAAGGTAAGTTACGTTGACCGGCGGGCGATAGATTGCTTTGAGTGTTGTAGACTACACGCTAGAGCAATGTGCGATCTCTAGTTGTCCATAAATGCTAGGTTTTATTCCTGTTTTTTGCTAGCAGCAGCCTTTTTGTAGTCATTGATGAGTCCCACAGATGACTTACGTGTGGTGCTTCCAAAGTGAAGTGGCAGAGACCTTAGGGACGCAGTTCTGTTGAAATCTAGGCAGCTCAAAAATGTGGCAATAGCAGCTTCATGCTTGCGTTTCCTGCTGGATTCCCCAGCACATTTAGGTTTAGTTTCACAATCAAATTGATATTATAAAACCTGTTCCCCAGAAAGTAGTAAACACGAAAAAAAAAAAAAAAAAAAGAGTCAAGCTGAGTTTATTATGTCCTGACTGTGAGAGAAAATGGACCAACAGAAAAATAAACTTACACCCTACGCTGGCTGAGACATTACTTTAAAAGTACTTAAAAAAATCAGAGTATGGTTTTTAAATTGACAGACTCCACTTCGATTATCTTTTTTTGTGGCTTAATTCCAACACCTGCAAGTTACTGTTTTTTTAAACATCCTGGTAAATTTCCGAAGAGTGTTTTGGAAATGTGTTATAAAGTACTCCAGGCAAAGGGCTAATGCTATACCTGTTAAAATAATTATCAGCTTTTTGACAATTTTTAGCCAAATTAAAAATTACAGAAGCTTTTGTGAAAGTGGGACAGGTGTTGAAATAGCAATAGATCAAATCGTGAACTACTCCTGAGAAAGGAGCTTTTTGGGTTTCGTTTTGGTAGTAGACTTTTATCAGTAACAGCAAGAAGTTGTTTAAAGTAGGATGCTGTGATATTGCCCTGTCTTTACACGCGAAACTCTTTCTGCCAGTAGCTCTCTTGAAATTGACTACGTAGACCCAGCTTGTTGCACCAAAACAACTGTTTTATTTCACAGGTTTGTCTTGGTCACAAAACATTCATTTACAAAATGCTTAATATGGTTGTTCTTTGCAGAGTGTGTAGAAAGCTTTAGACAGCTACTCAGATCCACTCAGGTCACCTTAGAGCCTTGCAGCAAAGCCCAGAGACAGTGAAATGAGTTACAAGTTCATGGAGCTCTTGTAAAGTTAGTACATGTTATGCTTTTGAAAGCATAAGAACAATAAAACATTCGGGACAAAGATACATATAAACAACATGTGCATAGAAAAATCTGTGGTGGCTTTTCAGTTTCTCTGATGAAACAGTTGTTTTCACAAATACTTCTCCAACGTAAAAGATTTATAGATCAGGGCCTTTAATTTGGAATAAAGTGGAAGTTCTTGTTATTGTTGATTATTTTGCTTTCTTCTTTTAATGTGTATATTTCTTTCCTCTTAAATTTATTAGAAGAAAACGCTGAAAGGACAAGGGACATTTGATGGGGAAGGTAAGCCCTTTTCTGTACAGACTTGATGGTATGTTCAATCACAAGAGAAGTTAACTTAAATACCATTTTGCACAATTCTTTAATACTTGGTCAGAGACTAAGTACCTTGTTTTTCAGTAAATTGATTATAATATGGAACCATAGTTTTGGCACTGGGTATATTTCAATGAATATTTTAATGAATATGGAATGGCAGGTTACAAATATGTTTTTGTCTGAAGGGTATCTTCTCAAATTAGACTCTTGTTCCTCTTAAAAGAATTGGTTGATGTGTCTATCTCAGCCCTAACAGCTCTATAGAATTACATAGGTAAGGCTTTCCCTCCAGCTGGGACTGTCTTCCTGCCTGTTTCCTGTGACTCCTGACAGGTGTGAGACAGCTTTTGTGGATCAGCGTAGGGGCTGAGGGTCATCACCTGCAGCAGATACCTGAATTGTTATTCTCAAAGTTCAAGGTTAATGCAGCTTTTTCCCCCTTTTTGTCATAAGCAAAAATGCTGGGACCACTGGAGTGAATTCCTTGACTCCTTAATCCTTTACTTTTCTTGCTACCTAGCCTTCAAGCTCAAGTGTCAGAGGAACACTGCCCATGGATCTTCCCTTTTATGTTATTCGTTATTTCAGAGTTTTGTCAAGTTCGCTGCTCTTCCCAGTATTCCAGCACAAAAAAACTTGCCCGGCAGTAAGTGCGTGGATGTGTGATGGCAGTTTTGCCATCGTGAGAAATGGGAAGGGAACGTTCCACATCTCTGTCTCTGCCATTTTTGTAACTGAGTTAATGCTGGCAGTACTGAAACAGGTGAAAAGCACGTTTCATTTTCAGATTCATAGGCCCCGTGCTTATTCAAGCAACCTTTGAAGTTTCTGTTTTGAATAGTTCTGACTTGAGACTTCTGAAGATTGGGCTATTTCGTTCACTTAGTGAAGTGGGAAGAGAGTATTTAAAGCTGACAATAAAAGTAGACGTGTATTGGACTTACAGTGGTCCTTCCGATTAAAATAGCCAGACCTCCGGATTAGTGACTCTGCTCTACTGACACGCTTGTTCCGTTCTTAAATTGCTGGCTAATTATGAAACATTGTACAGCAAACCAAGGAAGAAAAAATTGTTGTCTGTTTTTTCTTGACAAAGGACACATCTGTTCTTTAATTCAGTCAGTGTGGATCTTTTTTGGTAGTGGTACAGTGATCCATTGTTACTGTACTGCACCATTGTCCATCCTAAATAAGATACTATCTTTGTCTTTTGGAGTTTGTGAACAGCACATTGACGTTTTCGTTTCTTTCATTGTTTAAATGTTACTTAAATTTTTTTTGAAAGCAGCTAAGCTAACTTTCTAGCAATTAATGACATACTATTGTTTTTTTATAGAAAATAATGTGTTATATCAGAACTATAAAGAAAAAGCTCTGGACATAGATTCTGATGAAGAGTCTGAGCCCCGAGAGCAGAAATCAGATGAAAAGATTGTTTTTCACTATAAGCCCCTGAGATCAACGTGGAGTCAGCTGTCAGTTGTGAGTATTAAGTCATTGCACAGCCAGCCAAACAGTGTCTGAGACTGTACTGAAACAAGTCCTTTTACTTGCTACTGGAATTTTCAGCTCAAGTTTTTCATCTTTTTTTTTTTTTCCTTGCAAAATATAAGGTGGTATATTCTCTTATCAACACAAGGTATTCTGGATATTCTTTTAGCAACAGATTTGCAACCGTTCAAATGTTACTAATCCAAATCTTGGGCTCTCACTTTAGCTTTTACTCGGGTTTTGTGTAAGGTAACTCCAGCAGCTTAAAAATGCATAAGTCATGTTTTCTCCATCAATTTTAGTAGGTGTAGACTCATGTTCCTGCCAGAATCATTTTCTCTGGTTCCCTGACATCTCCCGTTTTCATTTGCTGGCACAAGTGTTTGTAGGCTCACGTCGCCATGCAGCAGACTGGTTAGAGGATCTGATTTGAAATTAACAAGAAAAAAATGTCAATGTAGTTTACAGTGAAATTAAATAGAACTTTGAAATGCAAAGGAATTTGGATTTCATAATCTTAGGCTTTAAGATACTTTTTCTTTTTTTAATATGTGCTGGATGGAATAATCAAGCACAGCTCTTTTGATTGCATATTCAGTTTAAGACTTTGTACTTTCCACAGTCCCCAGAAATGGTGGCTTAGACCTTGCCTGATAATGGTGGCAGCCAGGCCAGTGCAGGTCCTTAGAAAAGCTAGGAATTAGGCTAATGTCTGTCACTGGATCTGGCTGTTCTGAATGAGGCACTACCAGAAAGCCTTAAAAGGTAGGTTTAATTCCTAGCAGCATGTAAACTTGGAGTGGAATATGTGCTTTGTGGTTCCTTTCAATAAGTTGGGAGTGGTAGGGATCAAACCTTAAGTAGCATTTAGTCCTTTTTTTGTTCTTCTTTTGACTAAACTTATTTCATAAGAACAACATGAAAGTCCTGATCAACTATTGGTTTGTTTTACATTGGTCTTTGTTTTACATACAAGACTATAAAATGAACTTTCTCAATTGCATTGCTTGCTAAGACTCAAATTTAGCGATTCTTTTAAAAAACAAAACAAGCAAGAAAACACCATAATTCACTAAAAATGTGAATTCTGTTAAAAGCTTTAATTAGTTACGAACAAGTTTCTGCTGAACTGCTCTCAGTTACTACAAGCCAACTCTAAGCTGATTGACTGCATATATGTAATGGAAAGCATTTTTAAAAGCTATTCAGATGGTAGTATTCTGCTATTGTTAGCAAAGCCTATTTAGTACATGCAGTGGGTTTTTCTTAGTAGCATTGTTAAACAAAGTAGCATTGAGCTCTTTCAGTCATTACTGTGATCTTGCTAGCATCCCTGCCGCTAAGCTGGAAAATCAATGATACTAAGTGATAATTCTGTAAGCTTTCCTAGTATGCATAATTTTGAGACCAAAGAAAGAGTAAAAATTCTGTGTTTCTGTGGTTAGTTTTATCTTTTGATCATTTCTGTGGTTTCTGGGGATAGCCATAAATATATATACATATACATATATATATATATTTAACTTGTAGAATGTAGAACCTCTCATCTCTATATATGACATAGGAAAGGACTGTTATCATACCACATGATCACCTAAAATATTTGACAGTTGGGGCCATTAGCTGTGTATACCCTAATAAACGAGTAACTAATGCTGAATAAGATCTGCAGGCTATTTAGGCTGTCTGTTTAGAAGAGCTGTCTGAGAGATACTGACAGTCTTGCAGTTCAAGGTATTGAAATATGAATACCTCATTGATTCAGTAATTATAAAGAAGCCAAGACAATGTGGTTTTAAAAATATTTGAATTATATTATGAATTTTTTATATTATATTATATTATGAATATTTTGAATTTTCTTTCAACGAATTGAGTATTTGAAATGTAGTTAGTTTTGCTTAATACTGCAAAAAAAGTTTGTTTCTAATGAAGTCAAATTAGTATTCTTCTGCCTTCTAGGCAAACTAGCAGTTAAATGCTCAAGAGCTGGAAAGAATGTTATTCAGTAATAATAATAATTGCGAAAACACTAATTTGTCTTGAGACCAAAGCAGTACAAAGACTGGCTCAGTAAGAGAACCATTGGTGTATCATGCTTACGGTTACACGAACCAGACTTGTTCTTTCCCATTTCGAATGTGGCAAACTTGCTTAGTGTCTTTACTTGATTTACAAGGCTCAAAGTGGGAAGTATATGGGAAAAGGTAGTGCACTGTGAAAAGAGTGTGGGAACCTGCAGATCTCACGGTGTCTCTGTTTACAACTCTCTGGAAAAAATGTGTGTTGTCATTGCGTGTTAAACGTGAGTGCTGAATTGTAGCAGGAGGTTACTGGGGAATGTCCAAGCATTGGGTTTCAACGCACGGTAGGGAACAGCGGGTTTATGGTACTTGTTAGCAGTGAATATGCTAGGAAATCGGGGGGAAGGACAACAGAGTGACTCCCCCATCTCTGCAGGTGGTTTCTTGGGCTGCCCAGGCCTGACAGCTGGTGCAGCTCCGACTAGGCTTGCTGCTTGAGGGAGTGAGGGGTTGTGAAGCCTTCGTGTATGGAGTTGTCAAAGCCTTTAGACTGTAATAAAAAAGCTGTTCCTGACCTCTTACAGCATACAGACACCTGTGAAAGTAAGATGGAGCCTTTTCAAAGAACATTTAAGGACTCTGAAGTAGGGTGGTGTTTAAACCCAGTTCCTTTCAAGTTGCTCTCTTGACCCCTCTTCCTCTTTGGATTCCTGCGACAGATCAGGCAGCAGGCAGGGGCTGAGCAGGCAACCAGTTTAAGGGCCAGCTTATCTGCTGTCTCTGCGCCTTCCAGCTTTCATCTGTTCATTTAAAATTTTAATTTGGGAAGAATAAACAGTATTTCCAAAATACATCCCAAAAGCATCTTGCAGTATGTTGTTGGAATTCGCTGCAGATCATATGCACTGGTACTACCTTGTGTGTCACGTTAAATGTATTTACTTCCCAACAAATGCAGCAGTCCGTTTGGGATAACAGTGGTATGTACTTCACACACAGAGAGCAACAGGGTCAGTTAGGCTGGAAGGGATGTTGTCTTGGGATCAGCTGTCCCAGGCTGTGGCTGCTCAGGTTCCGAGTACATCCGAGCATGGTGCATGTTTAATTTTCATTATGACTGTCAGTGCTGCTCAGGTTCTCACAAATACTCGTCGTATTGTATTTCATTTTCTGATCTTTTTTCCTCTGGTGTGCAACAAGTATAATTGAGATTTTTCTCCGTTGCTCAAAAAGCTGCTGCAGGTTGCTTTTCTGAGCCACTCTGTGACCTTTCCACGGCTGCCTCTCCTCTGTGGTATCAAACAAAACTACGTGTTTGTACTGTCAAGGATCCTCAGGGCTCTTTTGTCCTTCAGTATCAAAACGCTTATGTTCGTTTTGGCTTATGGTACAGCCACTCTGTCATATTTCTAAAGTATTTCTTGTGAGTTCTTTTTCTCCTCTATGTAGCTATTTCTTATTTTAGAGGAAGTTCTTGTACGTAACTGCAGAGTTAACCCCTCGTTCTTTTTGTCATTTTCTCCTTCTTGCCATAGTTGAATCGGTCATGACTGAGCCTCTGGAAGAAAGCTGTCCAGCGTGATGGGGAGACAGCAGTAGTAGCTGGAGTGTTGTCCCTCTGAGTTGTTTTTTTTTTCTTGCTATCTTCTTAGCTTATATTAAGTCAGTGTTGATGGCATAGCATCACAAATGTGATTTATTTTTTTTTAGTCTTTCAGCTGATACGCTTTGGACACCTTAAAAATAGGAATTGAATTTTTTTTTCTTGGGGTATGCCAAAAGTAGTCTCTGTATTTGGGCCTCCTTCTTTCTGGAAGCTTTGCAGTTAATTCAGTGCATAAGCTAGAGCCGTCTGCTTCTACAACTAATTTATATGTGCACCTCGAATGCACGCACACATGTATGACTAGATGATAATCACAAACACAGCTTATGTTTTTGGAACATAAATTTAGCAGTTGCCACATTGTTCTCACTGGAAATTTACAATTGCTCTATTAACAGGAAGCATTGTAATCTCTTGGATATCTTCATAGGTATTTCCTGCGTCAGCATATTTTTAGAAAAGTCTTCCATGGCATCCAAAAAAGACATTTTACTTCCTCATGAATGCTTTAAAGCTTTCAGGCTGTTGACTGAAAGGTGGTTGAGTAGTTAGTCAGCTAACTAGTTCTGCCTTGGTATTCAGAAGTGTATGCTCGTGGTGAGCATGGGAACCTGTAACATATTCAAAAGAGCAATTGCTCAGATACATTGGGATATTTACATTTTCTTTGTAAGTGTATATTACCAAGCAACGTGCCTGCAAACTGCAGTGCAGCACCCTTAATGTTATGCCATCTTTACTGCTGAGCCTGCTGTCCAGGTTTGTGGTGGCTGGTACGCAAGAATAAAATTACAAATCACATATCCTTTAAAATCGAAGGAGCGAGTGGTGTAAGAAGCAGCAGCTGTCAATGATAGTATGTTAGGAGCTCGTGGAGAAAATCCAAAAGGGGAACGGGAGAATGGAAGCACATCTGTTAAGTCTGATGAGCGCCTGAGTTCCCTGTCCTGTGCCACGCTGCAGCTCCACGCGTAGTGCTGTGCCCTGGCCTCTTCCCCATCTCCTGGTTGGGGTCCTGTGCTGGTCAGTCCTCTAGAAAACACACAGAGCCAGTCCCTCCCTGGTGTTTGGCCTCCTGTGTTTTTGAGTGTTCTGTTAAATGGCGTGATGCACTCGATTCACCCTGGGAAGGGACGAATCACCCTGGGAAGGGATGAACTTTGCAAGTCTGTGGCGTGGTGTGCAGTAGCTGAGCACTTGGCCTCAAGCTGCAGGGTGTGCAGCTCAGGCTGGCGTTCGTCACGGTCCTGTGTGGAGAGCTGGGGCAAACATCTCGGCTGATCTGGCTGTAGGATGCAGAGGGAGGAGAAACATCATCGTAGGGCTGGGGATGGTAAAAACACAGAGGTGTTTACTCAGGACTTTGCACATCTCTTTAGAGTGAAGGTGGAGCTTCTCCAGAATAACTCTTGGTCAACAAACTACCTGCCTAAAAGACCTTTAGGTGTGTTTGTTTTACAAATTAAGATGCTAAGATGTTTCAGGCCAACCAGAAAATAAACCTTATGATAAATGTGTATCAATCAAGACATCTGTCTTAAAAGGAGAAAACAGTTTTTACTCTTCAGTGTGTGTGTGAAATCCAGGAGGGTTGTGCAGGGTGGCAGTGATTCAGCTGTGAAAGCTGTTGCTGTAGAAGTTCTCTGTGTGTCCTATAGTAGTTTTTAATGACTTTTTTTGTTCTTTGGATAAATATTATAAACATTCAGTTTTTTAAACATTTATTTCTGGTGGTTCGTTGTTGTCTTCAGAAGTGGACAGATTCTTTATCTGAATTTTTAGTTCAGTACTTAAATTGTTGTTTCTTAGTGCAGTGTTTTAATAGTTCTGTGTTTTGGTTTTGTTTACTTTAAATTATATGTTTTCTACAAAACGTGTTAAAATATATATATATATTTTTTCAGGTGAAAAAGAATGGATTATCGGAAACAATCAGCCAGGAAGAAAGAAAAAGACAAGAGGTACTCTTTTGAAATAACACGTTCTTTTTTTGTTGATAACTTTTTTTTTTTCATTGTTAACTTTTTGTTTTGTCACACACGTGCCTGATTTAACACTCTGTATTTGCTCATAAGGAGGCAAGTTCAACACACTGCTTCCTGTCCTAGGGTGAAGCATGCTGTCTTCTCAGGGAGAATATAGAAATGAAACCTGTCTCTTGCTGATGTGCACAGATCCCTGCTGCATGTCTCCTGCCAACACCTGCAGGTCTTGCTGGAGTGGTTCCTGGGTATGCTCACTCCAGCAGGTGTAGCCTGGTTGATGGTACTCGGTAGCAGCAGACAGAAGCAACCCTGTTCTGTGCTGGACTGGGAAGGTGTAAAATTAAACCTGTGTTCACAGAGGGTAGGAGGTTGCAGATAAAACAACCTTTTGCAGGGCCCTTTAGTTGTAACTAATCCTGTCAACAATTCTGAACGTGAGCAGTGTGCATCTAGTGTAACTAACGTATTTCTTTCACACTGAAATGAAGTAGGAGCATCCGTGCTGTCAACAATACAGAAAACAGCAGCAATTACTGATACAGTTATCTTCTCTCTCTGTCCCTTTCTGTCTCTGTCCCTCTCTGTTTCTTTTTTGCACCTTTTGTCCTCTTTATCTGCTTTCCCCTCTTTCCTTACTTACAGGGTCTATGTCACAATGAATGAGAGGTGTTGAAAAGAATAGCCTGACCTAGCCAGCTATTAGATACCTGCATTTCTTGAGGTATGTCCTTTAATAGGGGGAAAAAAAAAGGCGGTGGTTTTTTGTTTGTTTGTTTTATTTTGTTTTTTAATAACAGTGCTGTAGAATTACCTGCCATGGTAATTTGCTCCAAAATTTCCTTCAGGACATACCTCAGTGAATGTAGCCAGATGAGATCCGACTGGGGTTTTCCATGAATCATAGAATCACAGAATGGTTTGGGTTGGAAGGGACCTTAAAGATCATCCAGTTCCGCCCCCCTGCCAGAGGCGGGGACACCTCCCACCAGCCCAGGTTGCCCAAAGCCCCATCCAGCCCTGAGCACTGCCGGGGATGGGGCACCCGCAGCTCCTCTGGGCAGCCTGTGCCAGTGCCTCACCACCCTGTGTCGTTCGCAGGCATGTGTATAGCAAGCCTCAGATGCTAATCTAGCTGTGACCTACAGCTCTGGTGTCCGGACCTGAAATACAGACACACATTGCATATACGTGATTAGACAGCAGGGGGTTGGTTGTTTGTAGTAATCCTACATTTTCTTGACTATCTTCTGCTTCTGGGGGCTATCAGCTGTGCAGCAGTTCAGGCTATGTGTTCTGCTTTTCTGTCTCCTCCTGCTGGAAAGCTTTGAAATACAAGCCATTTATTTCAGTCGTATCCTTTAGAAGCCTTTAGTCAACATTTCCCGGAGCCAGATTTACATATCTTCAAAGAAAACAAGTTCTTTAGATGCCTTTTAAATATGAGGTCTGTAATGTTACCAGAAATGTTTTCAGCTTGGCATTTTTTTAATTTGAATATTAAAGGCCCATCCTTTCAGAGAGAACCTAAAGAAATATTCTTAAGACTTAGTTGTGCTATTGTGGTTTTGCTTTATTTCTTTTAAATTGCCTTTTGTCAATTATTTTATTGTCTCTTTAAATTGCTTTTCAGTCTTGCATTATTTTTGCTATCATAATATATTGTCACTGCAGAAAAATGTATTTGTTTATAGCTTGATTAAATGTCAGTGTCCTACATTCATAGGCATCCCATCTTTCACCAAACATTACCGGCTTAGGTCTCTGCATCTTTCACTTAAAGAAAATGCATCATATAGGTAGAGTGATGTGAACTGAAATAATTTTCAATAGATAGTCCAGTTTTCTTGCAAGCTGGAAACTAACCTTATGCGTGTGTACAAACTCCAGTGTGCTTCTGGTCTCTTAAGTTCTGTAGAGTGTCCATCCGAATTCAAGTATCTGCTTGTGCTGATAAAAACCAAGTTAACCACAACGTGAGTTCATGTGTCATTCAGAGGCTGTTAGCAAGCAGCTGGTAAATACCACCACAGCCTCTGCTCGTGGTGCGGTTATATATGTCAAAGTTGAGATCGTTTCTTAATCCTTTTTTATCCTCCGAAATGTTTGGGTCACGGGTAAGAGGATATCCTCTCCCATCTTAGGACATCGGAAGAAAATGTCCCATGTATTTCTGACTGTGCTAATGACTTTCTGTCACCAAACTGGGCGAAGTCTATGAGGGCCCTCAGTAAAAGCATAAACAAAGCCCCTTCAAAAAACAATGGGAGTCTGTATGTTCTTCCTGTGTTGAAGGCTGCCTGGTTGGAAACCAGTTAGTCAAAGCACTGCACCGCTCTCGAGGCAAATCCTTTCTCTGTGGGCACAGCAGAGAGAAGCATGAGAGGCAGAGGGGAGTACCCAGGAGGACTGCCTTCAGCATGCCCGTGGTCTCTGCTGGTTTTATACCTGACTGGGGGAGATCAGGGTTTCTCTAGAGCACGTGCATCAGACATCCAAGTGAACTCCTCTTGTAGGCTGCTACTTGCAGACACTCCATCCCACTTCACAGAGCCATGGGCATTATTGCTAGGTACTCAGATCTGCAGTCGTGCATCCAGAGTACTTACTTCTCCTTCGGTTTAAGGATGCCTGGAGAAGCTAATTGCAAATAACCAATGAAATTATACATGCAAGTAATATTGGGAGCAAAGTTGTATTGTCTTTGCTGATGGTATTTTGTGTTAGTAATGTGATGACAAAATGTGGCTTGGTGGAGCTCATGACAAAAGTGGTCTTGGAGTTTTGTTTATTTTTTTTCCACCCTGTATGTACAAGAACTCCAGTGGACTAACAGCAAATCAAGCCTAGAGAGGTAAAAGATGCCTAAAAGCTGGAGGGGTTTCTACATCAGGGAATAACATTTCCACTGGAACAAGTATGTGGATTTCAAAGTCCAGGAGTCCACTAGAAGTTTGCTTTGTGTGCCAGCCGGCTGATGGAAGTTACAGTGGCTTTGGTTCCTAAGTGGTGGGCTGATAAACCGGAGAGAAAGTCGTCACGGGGAGGTGAGGGGAAGCACTGGAGGTCTGCCACTCAGCCTGAGCTGCCTGGTGTCTGCTCAGCCTCCAGGCTCCTGTCGCAGCCTCAGATATCTCAGCTTCTCGTATGCCTGCTCCTAACTTCGTGTGTTAAAAGTCGCCAAGGTATCAGTGTTGATAGATGACGAAAACTGGAATTTTGACTAAAACTGGGATTTGCTTTTCTGCAGATGCTTGCGGAAGCAAGTACATTTTTAAGTAAATAACCTTCCAGCTTCTCTTTTAAGAGAGCAAAAGCTAATTCTGGCTGGTGAGCAGTAGTATTAAGATTTGAAGCTTCCAGGCAGACCACAGAAATGGACATGTTTGTAAATTTAAAACAAAACAAACTCTCATGTGTATGAATAGGGAGTGATCACAGCTGGTGTTATGTTGTTGTCCTCAAAGACCATTTGCAGTTGTATTGAAAAGTCTCAATATAGCTTTTTTTCAAGTGTGAAATCATTAATTTCCAAAGGTAAATGATAAAACTCTCATGGAAATGAAAGCTTGCATTACAATTTCTAGTTTACATCCAATAGCTCCTCTTTGTATTCCTCCTCTACATTTTCCTTAAAACAAACCAAATAAAAACCTACCCCCACCTAGTCAATAGTAAGTCTTTTCTTTTACTCTTCCACTTCGCAGGCAATATTTGAAGTGATATCTTCTGAGCATTCTTACTTGCTGAGCTTGGAGATTCTGATCCGGATGTTCAAAAATTCCAGAGAACTGAGCCTCACAATGACCAAAACGGAGAGCCATCACCTTTTCTCCAATATTACAGATGTTTACGAAGCAAGTAAAAAGTAAGTGTAGAAATACAAAAATATTTTTTTAATTACACCTGATGATTACTAATAGTAGTCAGAATTTCTTTCAAGCAAGTAATAAAATGTCACGTACAAAATTGTGTTTTTTTCTGTTATCACAAAATGGAGCAACAGCCACAAGGTTGAAACTTCAGTAAAAAGTGTATGCCTAACAATTTAAGAATGAGAAGTCAAATGTTCCACTTGTTGAATATTCAGAATCTTAGGCTTTCTATAGGCTATAATTGAATTAGAATGGAATTTGGTTCTCTGTGCTTTGAGAGCGCTGTAATCTATGTGCTCCACAGTGCTAAGAACTTCCTTAACATAATGCAAAAGCCAAGGTTTTGATTTTACTAACCATAGATTCTGGTTTTGTGATGTGATTAAGTCTCTGTTTATTTGGATTATATTTTCTTGTTATACCTGACAGCCAGCTCCTTGGATAGCAGAGCTTTGAGTGCTATTTATGATGTGTGGTAGTATTTGCAGACTCAGGCAGTGCCTCACCTACGCTCTTGTTCAGAGAGTCATGTTGCTCTTATTTGGAAAAATTTAGCTTTTCTTGTTAGAATACTCTCTGTTTTTAAAGTTGAACACTTTTTTTTTTTTTTTTGGTTTGTTTGTTTGTTTTCTGGCTGTACTGGTTTAGTAAGGAGAGCTTACAGGTAGGCTGAACTAGAGATGTCCACTTAGCACATGTCCACATAGCAGGTAACCATCTCCTCCAAAACTGCCATGCTAGTTTGAAGATGTAAAACACAAATAATGGTGAGCATGCACGTGTGTTTGACAGACTGACAGACACACCTTGCTCCCGTGTTTGAGCTCTCGTTTCATGAGATAGATGTGGTATTAGTTTATCTGAAAATTGGTAGGGATGGAAACAACATGGTGTATTTCAGTAGCAGTAAGCATCCTTCACGTCCGAACAGTTCCACAGCTAGATGCTGATACATTAAGCAGTTGTACTTAGTCTCCACAGTCTATGAAATTAAACTTACCCTGCCCCTATTAAACTGTTAACAATTGAGCAAGAGTTGCATACTTGCCCTTAGGAACTGACTTGCCAGTGTTTAACTTAATCAGTTGAATCACTGTTTACTTTCTCCTGAGCACTCAATGTGCAGCATACTGTGCGACTTTGGTATCTTTTATGTAAACAGCATAGGCGTTCTGTTCTGCTGTTTATGAACGGTGCTGCGCATGCCATAGCACCTGGCAGCAGAGACTTGTGTTTCTTTTTGAAGGAAACATGACTTATGCTCAGATCTGCTCTGTGGTTTGTTTGTTTTTTAATTTCTTCAGTGTGAAGTCAATAATGAGAGAAATTGATACCTACAAATGTGGCCTAATGAAAAGGAAACGTTTACAGATCTTGCACAACACAGATGCGGAGAAGCCTCTTTTGTTATCACTAATAATTATTGCCAGAATTGTTTAATATTTCCAGTGCATGCGTGTGTGCACTCACAGCGTACTTCAGGGTTATGAGAACCTTAAACTCTTCAAAAAGTTGTTTAATGAGGTTTGGTTTAGTTATCATTTGCTTGGTGCCTTGGTGTGATCAACAGCAGTACTGGAAGTTGAATTCCTGTGGCCGATATAACTAAAAAATAAAAATGTTCATGCTTGTTTTCTTGCACCTTATGTCCAGTTTGAAGTAAAGCGTGAGGCTAAAGGATGCACTTGGCCTAGTTAAGATATTGTTTGATCTTCGTGGCATTGTACAACTTGAAATGTGCCTTGCTTTGTTTCTATGGAACAAAAAACACCAGCCTCTTTTCAGAAATGGGGCTACTGGTTGGATAAGGAATCTGTCAGGCTAGGAATATGTCTGGAGTCAGTCTTTTCCACCTTTTCATCTTTCTTTCGTCCCTTTTGTTTCCTTCTTGTAGAAATCATGAACTTCTGAACCTTTAGCATTAAACCTGTATTTAGGGGGTCTAATGTGTTGTGTGAAGCGCAAACCTAAGGTAGGAGCTGTATGACGGGTGTACATTTGGAGTTACTGGGTACCCCTGCACTTCAGCATCCCTACGTTCCTTTTGACTTCTCTCCTTTTCCTGTAGTTGAGGCCTTCAGACAGAGGCTGGGTATTTTCCCAGCTAATAATTCCCACCCCAGGACAGAGAGTTACATGACGGCGGTGTTGGTGGGGAGCACAGACTACCCAAGTCCTTATTTTCAAGGAATAATACTTTTTAAAGGCATCTGTTTACCTGAAATGTGACTTGTAAAGTATCGTGAGCGCATTTTTTGCTAGACAAATACTGATGTTACATACACATCATGTGTTAGGGGGTAATTGCCATCTTTTTAGATAGCTTAATAGAAACCAAACGTTAATGAGCCTGGAGACCTTGCTGCTCCTTTGGGATGGTTTGAAGACACAGTTGAACATATTAGTATAATTATGTATGCGAATAGGTATTTGTTTTTTCCTGTGTTTTCAGAGAATGAGCCTTCAAACCCATTAAACCTACTTTTAAATTGCTCACTTAAAATATTTAAAGCAGAGGTGGAGGGGGTAGCAGTATTTTTAGGGGAATTCTTTAAAACCCTTTTGATTAATAGTCTTCAAAGGCAGTGAGAGGGGAAAAAAGAAAGAATGGAAAATACCACACTAGCCTAACATTATAATCTTATTCTCTTTTGTCTGGGAAGCGTAGTGGCTTAAGAACTTGTTTTTGTATAACTTGGAGTAAAAACAGAATTCGTAACTCCTTTTTAAACTTAAATGAAAGCATATTTTGTTTCCTGAGTTATGCAATACTGTTAAGCTATAACAAAACTTAGTGCTCACTTTCTACAGCTTCATTTGTGTAAATAGTGCAAGTGGCTTTCAAACAAAAGCCTCTTTATCAATAAATACCTCCAAGCTAACTGCCACTTCTCGTTTTCAAGCTCTTCTAAGCTAGCAAAACTCATCCTTTCGTTACAAAAGTGTCATAAACTTGGACATTTGTCACATTACATGTGCCGTATTTTAAGCAGCCTTTAGTTTTCTTAAAAAGACAAAATAGCTCTGAGGGCATGGGTGTAGTTATCAGTGGATTTGGTTGCTCGGACAAAAGTTTAGGGAGCTGAAGAGCGTGAACTGATAAAAATGCCATCTTCAGTCACAACTGCTTGGAAGTTGTATCTAGGAACTTTGACTCAGAACATGTTTAAGGGATGCTCTCCAGAAACGCCAAAATGGCTCGTAGTGCATGGCAAGGCCATTCCTAACGGAACAAAGCTGCCTTTGTTAGAAGCTGAATACAGACAGTAAAGAGGTCTCTGCTTTCGGGAGGTCACTGGAAAGTTTCTGACGGTGGGTCTGAATAGCCCGTGCAGCTTACATCGTGTTTGTGTATTAAAACATCCTGAAAGGTGGCTTCAGGAAGCCTTTAATTGTGTATTTGCCTGTATGTGTAGCGTAAGAGCTCGTAACTGATAGAGCACAGAAATCACACGAGTGGCATCCAGAGCCAGTGAGAGCTGTTAAACTGAGATGTGAACTGATCGGTATGCCAGAGGTCAGCTTATTCAGAAATAAAAGCTTGTGTAGTCTGAGAATACTGCACGATCCATCTCATGAGTCAGAAAAACTCTCCAGTCTCAATACGTGCTGCAAAAGAGGTCAGTTTCCCAAGAGCATGCCTTGGGAATGGGGAGTTACAGGGAGATGAGAGAAACGTCTTGGAGAACAATTGGTCTGACAGGCCAAATCAGCAAATTTATAGGGGGATGGAGAGCTTAGCTTTTTATTTCTCTCTCTGCCATTAGGCTAGCAAAAGGCAAAAAGCTTAGGGAATATCAAAAGGTTAACGTTAGCAGAAAAAAGCAAGAACAAAGCACATTTGGACAGGTTCAGACTGTTCAAACTCTGTGTGTTGATTCCATTAGAGGAGCCTGTGTGGGTTTGTGAGGTCACTTAACACCTCATCTGAGCATCTTAACTCCGTGTGTGGGCGTGTCAGGATCCAGGTAAGCTTTTTTATATCACTTTTCTGTAAATTAGCTTAATGTTTCACCTCTTTCTGGCATCTTTATGTGTAGTGTACCTTCATCTTTCCCCATGGGATAACATGGTCCTAGTCTGCATTTAAGTGTTTGCATTGAGCATTAATGCATTATATAGCATTAACCAGGTATTAGAAGCTTTGCTTGGAGAGAATGAAGAATTTTGTTACTTAGCTTCTTTGTGAGATTGGGGGGAAAAAACTGAAACACTAAGATTAGACCCTGGGTGGAACAGGCAAACTGTAATGTGCAGAAGATGGGGCATTTCACTGACCACCAGCAGGTGCTGGTGGTCACAGACCATATGGCACACTTGACTTTTCTTCAACATGTAGAGCACTGCTAAGTTTACAAATTGTGATTTTTGCCTTTCTCCCAGCCTTGTGCTGCTGATGGGGACGTTTTTGATTGTCAGGAGACTCCAAGGAGTCCAGAGGACATACTGTAGAGCAGTGAGTCCAAAATGCCGTTTGTTTTTCTCTAAATTTCAGTTGCTGACAGAACACATTTAGGCATTTGTGTCATATTGATGGCTTGGGACAGTTCGTTTATTTTTGCATTTCCTCGGGTTGCCTCCCTCATGGTTCAGACATCAGTGCTAATTGCTGAACTCTTCAGCTTTAATATCTAGGGCTTATTTGTTTGGAGAGTTCTTTCTGCAGCTGAGAAAACTCATTGGGTTGACCTGTGCTGTGGTTCTTTGCAAATGGCTAGCAGTGCAGGAAAACAGTAACTTGAACATAATATGCAGCTGGTGCTTGGATGCCTGACCCAGGGATTTTTTTTTTTATAAAGTAGCTTCATTATTTGAGACAGGATTAGATAGAGGATTTCGATATTTGGGAACTGCCAGTCTGGACAGAATCATATTTCCCTCAGCTTGGATGAACAGAACTTGAGAGCAAATTCTCTTTTAAATGAGTTTAGAAATTTTTATACCTATATATATAAAATAACAATTGAGTAAATACCTAGCAATTACCTATGCAAAAAGTGCCTTGAGAAAATATCTGGTTTTCCAGAAACTATGAAATGCCTGTATGTTCAAATTGCTCACTTAAATACCTCCAGAGGAATACCCCAAATTCACAGATGCCGTCCATCACCTTCATCATGTGTCTAAACTGTGGCCAGCTGTTGCCAGATGCAGGAGAACAAAACAACAGCAAGGTGGTTGTGCGATGGCTCCCACGGTGGCTGGAGAGTGGTGACACTGCCCTCTCGACTGTGTTCGAGTCTGCTCTTCCTCCTGCTTCCAAATTGCCCTTGTTGGTGACCCTGACTTCGATCAAAGCTTTCCTCTCCAGTGGCTCTGACGCGGCACCTGCAGCAATGGTTGTGACCAACGTAAGGAGGCATTTTTTGGCTGGTATCTATGGAAAACTTTCTCAGCCCGAGATAATTACTGTTGATAGTGATCTCTGCAGGGGTTGCCAGAGATGGGTTATTTCTACTCTTAAAACACCATTATTTTCCACTATTTTATTATATATATTATGTAGCATTTTACTATAATACTGGTTTAGAGTAAAAAAGATAAACGAAGTGTTTTTTGGTATATTCCCTTGTCCTGTGTAAAATCCCTTTCAAGCTGCCAATTGCAGTCTCTGGTTCAATATCTCTCTGAAAGAATGCAGCTAAAAGTAAAGAAAACTGAATGTATTTGAGGTTCCCTTCTGTCTGACTCGTGGTCCTCTGTGAAATTCAGTATAGTTCTCGTGTTAGATTGCACGGTTTCTCTGCTGGCAGCCTGATCTGTGCCTTCACAGCTGAGGTGCTGTGAAAGGTCGTTTCTGAAGGGGCCTCCTGGGGATCTGCAGGAATACTGTGTATGGCTCACGAGTGTTGGTGCTGTTCGCTTTTAACAGAAACTGGCCTTGCATGTGGCATTTGCAGTCATGTATCTTACTGGTGAGCTGAGCCTGGGTATGAAGTCAGTTGTAAAGACCAGATGGGACTGGAAGACAGAATAAACTTGTGTTTTCTCTCAGACGGATTGTACGGTATCTTCGAGAAACACCAACATAAAGCTTCTACTGCCTTTGGTTGTGTGCTTTTTGTTCTTTTTTCCAGTGCTGGATAAATGAAATTTAAATATTAGTTGCATAAAATTTGTATTCGCTCAAAATCTGGTATATCCTAGAGGTAATTTGTGATGTCATTTAAATGCTGACAATGTAATTGTTTTTCTGTTTCTTTCTAGCATCCTGCCTCCATGGTATTTTACCCAACAGATCTTGAAATGCTTATCAAGCTTTGCATAGACAAAGCTTAATCCCTTTAAAATGGTAATAGTTTGTGCAATATTTTAAGGAGACCTTCAGATCATTTCAATGATTGTGTTTACTCATTTTGATAGTTAAAGTACAGACTGTGTAGCAGGATTTTGTTTAAAAAAAAAAAATAAAAATGAAGGCAGCTTGTTTGCCTATGTTTCCCACATGCTTGGAGCTACCACCTCCTGCTTTGCTCAGAGTAGGCTCTTCAGGGGATTGTTTCTGAATGATTGCATGCTGAAGCAGTACATTAAGTATCTTGTTTGGGTTTTAGGGTTTTTTATTTGGCAGTGTAGATGTACCCTGTGTTTATCATCTTTTTACCACATGATAAGAGACCACCACTTGCCAAGGTCAAGAGTAAGAGATGAAAGTCCCCTCACCATTTGCCAAGATCAGGGTAAGAGAAGAAAGTCCCCTCATTACAAACTCCAGTACTGACCGAAGGATAGAGGGAACCCATTCTTGTAATGAGTTTTATTCATGAGTTTTCCAGAGTAAATCGGGGTGTTTTTTCAATGCATTCTTCCCCCCGCCTCTCCCTGCCCCATCTTCCCCAAAATAACGTGAGCATTTGCATGTCCAGGGAAGGAATTGAGCAGCCCTGCTCAGCCCTCCTGTGGCAGGGTTGAGTTCACCTGGAAAGGTGAAGACGTAGGCTGCACCTGTAACCACTCATCTGTTCCGTGGGTTACTCCGTGTTTTCTTTTAAGGTCTGTGCAGTCTCTCCCATGTGATACTGTTCCTGGTTCTTTTTTTTTCCTCATCCGCAAAAGATGATTCTGCTTTGAAATGTCAGCTAATTGCCATATCATCTCAACTGCATGATTGTATGTGTGCATTTTTATTGAATTGTCGTTGTGGTTGCTAAAGCTTGATGATATTAACAGTGTTGGTCAGATGAAAAGTAATTCAGTTTTGTTTTTGACTTTACAAAAGCAGTCAGTATTCTTGAATAGTGGCCATTAAAATGTTATTTTATTTTAACTCTTTAAAGAGGATTTTAGTAATTTTTTTTACCTATCTGCACTTGTATTCAAAACTTCATCTGAGCTCTATCCTCTCAGTATTCTTCATGTGTTCTGCTGCAAAAGTTATTTTTGACAAATTAATTGTCCTTGTGTCCTTTTCTGAAAAATTTGTTATTGAAGAACCATACTGTCAATTTATATTCCCTGTGAAAATGCAGCACAGATGGTATGTAACTCAGTGTCCCAGAGTTTTATAGGGAGAGGTTCACTGTAAGGTCCCCTTGGATCTTTTCCTCTTGTAATTAAATTACTTGTCAGAACTCTTCTGACAGTCTGTTGTCTAGGACTTTGTGTCCAGTTTTTCTTCTATCATTAAGTACTTCTGGAGATACTTTTTTCTTATTTCTCCCGCTGAGATTCTCAGCCTAAGAAATGATGCATCTCTACCTCATGCTCAGTTAATGACTTTTTAACATAAACTCTATAGTTTCTTTTCATAAAAGGAAAAAAAAAAAAACAGCCCACAACACACACAGTCCAAATCTCCCCTCCACCAGTGACTTAGGAGAGTTTGTGTTCTCCAGCAACTGAAAGTTTTGGCATCTAATAAAAAATACCTTATTTTGAGATGGCATTTGTGGTGATGTATCTGAAAGAGCATGGTAAGAACAAAAAAGTTAGGAAAGATCTGTGGCATCTGGCATCACCAGGTCTATGGCAGGAAGCTCTCATCTACCATATTTGTTTGTACTGAAATCCATCACTGTATTATGTGAACATATTCTCTGTTTTAAAAAAAAAAAAAAAAAAAGGTAGTGCCAGCAGCAGCATTCCTGGTTGAATTCTTGCAACCTCTGGCTCTTCTTTTGTGGCCTAAGCTCTGCAGAGAGAGTTATTTATGTGAATATTTGTGTTTAAAGACAGTTGTTGTGTAGAGCAGCAGTACTTAAAATTTTAAAGCCTTCCAGCTGTAACCAAACCCTATTTACCCAGTCAGTGGTTATGCAGCCTTTCCTGCAGAGCATCACTGCCCCACTCGTGAGCCTCGCTACCTGCACAGATCCTCTCCGCCTGTGTTGCTGGGTCCTGCAGGGCTTGTGCTGGTAGCAGCTTATGAATCTTGCTCCGATTTTCAGATTTGCTGTTGCTGCAGAAAGCACAGAAGAAGAAAACTATTTATCTGCATAATTTTGGTAGTGAGGTTTATTATGTTCAACAGGTATTTGAGCTTGACCTCTGCTTTCCCTATAGAAAGACTGATAGGGAACGAAGAAGCAGTCTGTTAGTTGGGGCTGGGAAAGAAGTAACTACTCCAGCGGCCAGCCTGGTTTCAGAGAACTGCCCTCGCCCTTTTTGTGTAAGAAGAATGCGTAGCTTTGAAAAGGCACCAAGTTGTTAGTAAGCCTAGAAATAGCCGTGTTTAGCAAGCCTGTCAAAGCAGGAGGATGTATGCATGTTCCCTTGGCTCTTCTCATGCCTCGTCGGGTCAGTGTGCTTTGTTTAGATGGGGCTTTAAAGCTCTGCAGTCTTTTACGGGACTAAATTGGCGAGATGAAAGCCTTCGCTGCAGACGGACGAGTTCTGTGGCGTTGCTCCCCACAGATCTGGACGCCTGAGGTTGGTTTTTGTGGTGGCTGTACCTGAGAAGCCTCGGCTGCCACAGCATGGTACTGCCTGTCAACCGCAGCTTCCGCTGGGGCCGTCTCAAAGTGACAGTGATGGATGCAGACATTTATTCCTACTTTTTATAGGAAGAGCAGCTTTATGTGCAGGAATATCAAAACCTGCAACTTTCTTCCTCTTGTTAAGCACACGTGATAGTTTACAGCTGTGGGTAATTTCACCTGCTGCTGTCTAGGGAAGTGTCTGGCGCTCTGAGGGTGTGAAGACAAGTCCACGGCGAGCCAGCAGGGCAGCCTCGTGAGCCGGGCCTCGCTGGCTGCGCCTGCTGCTGTCCTGCCCTCAGCCTCTCCTGTGGCCGGCACCGCCGCTCCCGAGCAGTGCCCCTGTGGTGCTGAGAGCCACTGGGGCACTGCCTGGCACCACGCACCTCAGACCCGCTCTCTGTCAGCTCTGAGTTAGCCCGTCACCAGCTCGGCACGGGTGCCCTTGTGAGGAACGTAAACCTGGGAGTGTTTGTGGTCTCCCTCCGGTGCAGGCCAACGCCATGCTCCAGGCAGGAGGGTGGCCGGGCCCATGGGGAGATGACAGTGACAGATCCCAGACCTTCCTCTGCAGAGTCTCCTGGGCACTCACTAAATCACCGTCACCTCCAGGCTGTGGTGGAGTTCCCTGGCTGAGGCACTTCCCTCCAGACTAAGCAGCAGTTAATTTATGTTTCTGTACGGTTCATGTTTTTACATTAACAAATGTTTCTTCCTGAATGTAAGGATTGGTTAGCTTGCTTGCATATGGCAACAAAGGCAGTAGTTGTGAGTACTGGTGGCTGGATGTTGTCCAGCTGGGGATCGCAGGTGACAACCCAGGTGCTCAGAGCCTGTGGATCGCCCGCCTGGTCCCTCTTCTCTGCTCTCCAAGGCCTTCACTTGCTGAGTGTGTTAGCATTGCCATTTTAGCAAGTGTTACATGGGAACAGCTTCATTCCTATGGTTAGAAAGTTTCACAAAAAGACTTACAAATTCTTTGTTTGTGACATCAAAGAAATCATTTTGTTCTGTGGTAAATGAGTGGCTGACTCTTCAGGCCCAGGGCCATGCAGATACACGCTGCTGCTTCTGAGGACAGGGAGCCCGACTTTGTCCAGCATGGGAAAGGTTTTTAAAATGAAGACTCCTGTTGTGATGTCTTCATAATTTATCAAAAAGATTTACGTTTCTAGTGCCACAGCGTGTTCTTTGTGGGCTCATTTGTCAGTGGGTAATAATTGGTTGAATCAAGAATTGTTTTTTTTTAAATGCATACCATTGAACTAGATGCTATGAGCACTTCACGGCTATCTCAGGAATCTCCCTATAACAGAATATATTGACAGGGTTGCCACGGCGTTTTTATTGCTCTGGATTTCTGCCAGAATACTGTAAATAGTCAAAAAGGCAAGTGGATTACCATTAGTACAGTTACTCATGGGTAGGCCTGCTGCAAGTTGTTTGCTTGCTGCAGAATGAAAAATAGGCTGGCAGGATCTTTTCGTTGTTGTTTGGCTTTTTAGGTGCTTGGTGGATATTGCCTGATAAAAGGCATTTTTGTGGGCTATTAGCTTTGCAGTGTTTGGGGTTTATAAATATATGTGTATGTACATAATGTTTTCCATTATTTAGGTTGTGGCAATCCCACAAACTGATTCATTTCAAACACCTGCAGATGCAGTCCCTCACCTTAATTACTCTCTTTTTCAGCCATTTTGTTTCTAAAAGCTCTGATTCAGCATGAAAACGCTATGGAAATAAGGCTGCAATTTTTCCATTTTTTGCTATTCAAAATTCTTCTCTCAAAATAATTAATCTGTGGTGTAGATGTTAAGTATCTGTCCCTGATGAGAAGATCCACATTTGCGGAGGCAAAAATTGGAAATTTTTATTACCGTTACCTGAAATTCTTTGAAATTGATCATTGTTTTTGAAACTGGTCATTGCTCCTCTCTAAGTGGGGGAAGAGGAATTGCACTTTGATTTCACTCCAGTGGCTTTTTTTGTGGTACTGGACAGTGATGCGTCAGGGTAAAAATGTAGTCTCCCTAGGCTTCAGCAAGGCCTTTAACATGGTTTCCCCCAGTATTCCCCAGGAGAAGCTGGCAGCCCATGGAGCCCATGGCTTGGACAGGTACAGGCTTTGCTGGGTTAAAAACTGGCTGGGTGGCCAGGCCCAGAGAGCAGTGGTGAATGGAGTGAAATCCAGCTGGGCACCGGTCACCAGTGGTGTTCCCCAGGGGTCGGTGTTGGGGCCCATCCTCTTTGATACCTTTATTGGTGACTTGGGTGAGGGAATTGAGTGCACCCTCAGTAAGTTGGCAGACGACACCAAGCTGGGGGAAGTGTTGATCTGCCAGAGGGTAGGGAGGCCCTGCGCAGGGACACGGACAGGGTGAATTACAAAGATGAATTGTGTGGAATAATAGGCAGGCTTGTGCTTACACCGCTGTGCTTACACCTCTGTGCTCACAGCTGAATTAACTAGGGTTCTTAAGGAAGTTGTGGATACCTGGCACTGCTTTAATCTCTGCCTATGAGTAGGAAAAGCTAGGCTAAGAAAACTGCCTGAGCAAGTATTAGGATGTTGCTCCACATGATGATCACCAGCTTGTTATCATCCGCTGGAAGACATGGGGAGAATCTTACCACAAGCCTCCAGAATACTGAGGGGGAAGCTCCTGTTGTAGGGACAGGACAAACTCCGGTACTGGTGTGTGCTTTGGTGTTTCTAGATCTTGAACTAGAAAAAGAAACAAACAGGAAATTAATTACATCTGTGTTTCTAAATTTGGCACATAGTCTTCAGGAGAGGAAGAGTTTGAGGGTATTCAAATTGGACATTTCTTCTAAACAACACGGGCAGGACCGAGGAAATCATTTTGTCTCTGATTCTGTTTGACTTTCACTTAATTGGATCTAACTTTAACCAGAAAAGTTCTGTATTTAACAGAAACAAGTGCTTGAAATAGATTTTTCTGGTCTTAAGCAAAAAATAAAAGTAAAAATCACAGAGCACAACAAATTTGTAGTTGGTTAAATTGACACTAAATTGTTCGGTACAAATCTTTATGACAGAATCAGTCCTAAAGTTTTAAGTAAAAGGTTTTATGATGCGTCTGTTTTCCCATGTTTGGATGCCCAAAAAGATAACCTTTGAATCAAACTTCTATGCATGATTTCCAGAGTTAATAGTTCTTATAATGTGTTCTGGGGGGGATGGGACTTGGCTACGCTGCTTCTCTCTGGCCTGTTTTTCTTTTCTTTCTTTTTAGTATCTCCTGGTGTGCAAGATTTGTACTGTTACCTAAAATGACTGTGACTGATGTCAGTGATGAAGAGCCAGATAAATTTTAAAAGTGTAGGTTCTTGATCCAGCATGGTCAAACACTTTGTCAGTGTGCCATACGCACAGGAGGGAGAAATGCTGTATTTTCTGAGCAAAGTAAAGCTGGCAGTGTGCAAAGAAATTCTTCCAGCTATAAACATGTCTGAGCAGAGTGGAAATGAATTCCAGTCGTCTGCAGCTCGTGGTGGTCAGCTGTTGAGAGCTGACTATTGTGGTTCACGGGAAATTGTAGGCTGTGTGGAAATTTGAAGCCGACTGTTAGCTTGCAATCCTTGTCCATGGATTGCAGGGGATTTCATTGCAGCTGGTATGCTTTGCTGGTTAGGACTGCTCTCTTAGGCACTACAGAAGCACATACATAGCGTATTGCAAGTCAGTGACAACTTGAAACAGCTCATGCTTTGAAATGGAGTGGATGGAGGATAGGATTCTACAGGACTATGCCTTCCAAAAGTGGCAGTGCTATTAAAAACACTGCTGTACATCTTTAAGCGGAAAAGGGAGGAGAAAGCTATAAACCGGAGCAGACAGCATCATATCTCTTTGCAGGCAATGTCCTGGTTGTCATTAAATGACAATACTGATAAGCATCAGTCAGTAAATCTGCAGTGAGTGTGTCAGGAAAAATAAACCAAAACATCCACAAACAAAAATATTCGTTTGACTGTGTGACTGACCATTTGAGAGTCTGGCAATTGTTCAGTTCAGTCAACTTTTTCTAAGTCCAATGGAGAAAATTTTAGTGAACCTGTGTTGTTAAACATCCGTGTGATAAGCTTCTGCACGTCTTGTCTTCTCCTTATGCGTGTCTGTAAAACAAGCTATGCGGAACATTGGTGTGCTGAAAAGCCGAAATGCTGCAAGACAGATTTTGAAGAACCAGTGTTAGTAGAGAGAAAATGTGATAAAGGGTTAAAACAAAAATGTTTCAAAATATTTTAGCTTAATGAGAGATCGTGTGTTCCAAGTATTTCCTTTATTTCGCTGTGTTATGTGGCAGTTTTTTGTTACCTGGTTTACCCTAGTGAGTTTGGGATACTTCTAGTGAATCATCTTGTTGTAAAGGTTTCACAAGACTGATATCAGAGAGATTTTTTCAGCAACTTTTATTTTTTTTTTTAGCGATTGCACTGATGTCAGACTATTAGTGCAAGTAATTCTAATGACCTGCAACAGCTCTAATGCCACTCTGAGCTCTTATACCCCAGAGGGTGAAAGTGTTTCTAATAAGCAGCGTTGAAATAAAGGCGTTTGTTTCCTGGTAAAATTAGAAGGGCAGGAATGAGTGAAAAGCTTTCAGAGGCCAAAGGGACTCGGTATGGAGCAGAAGACAAACAATGGGGAAGAGGATTTTAGTTTCTGTTTCCCTTTTCACTGTTCCCAGTCTGTGTCTGGTTTTATTGGTAGATCAAAGTTTATGGTGCATGACTACCTTGTTTAGCTCAGCCTGCTGTGTGTTTTTTGTATCTAGTTTAACAGTTCACGCTTAACTTTGTTTGCTTGAACATTTCTGGTATTGCACTTCCCTTATTACAGGAGGAAGTGCTGTGTTAATGTTGTGCTTGGAGTTGTTCCATTTCTTTTCAACCCTGTTTCTGGAAATTCCAGTCTAACCAGACCAGTAAGGCTTTTTTCGGTTTTGGCAGCTAGAGTATGGGAAGTAATTTGCCAGCATTGCTTTTGCTGAGCTCTGCCAGGTGACACCACCACCCTTTGACATGTATAATATAAAGACTTCCCACACTCTTTTGCCAAAAGGAGGAATGATCTCACCCTCAAACAAACCATTCAAATTGTCATTAGGTAATAAAAGCCATGGGTTGTATCAGGTGAAGTATAAAATGTTGCAAGAAAAGTCTACTATTTTTGGATAAAATGAGTAATTTTTTCGCTTTTTTCACAGGTTCTTCAAAGAACTTGAAGCAAGACATCAGAACAACATCTTTATTGATGATATTAGTGATATAGTGGAAAAGCATAGTGCTTCAACGTTTGATCCATATGTAAAATACTGCACTAATGAAGTCTATCAGCAACGAACGCTTCAGAAATTGCTGTAAGAGCTAATTTTAAAATATGACTGCAAAATCACCCCCCTTCGTAGTAGGAGTCAAAGGCTATGGTATTTGGTGCAAAACCTATGGCTTACAGCGAAGCGTGTACTTACATGCTTAGCTTTACTTAATGCACAAGTTCCTTTGAAGTAATTGAGAGTGAAAATATGCCTGGCTGCATAGTCCAATCCTATTTGTTGCCCTGTGTTACATTCCCTTTTCTCTGATAAGTACAGTTTTATAAATTTGTCAAAGCCATGGTTTACTTGCATGTTACATACGAATCTGTTTGCACTCATGTTCATCTGTGGGAGGAGATACCTAAACATCGGTGCTGGTCTTGCATATCTAAGTAAATAAAGCTGAAAGCTTAAGTGATATGAATCTTTCAAGCTGTACTTTCCTTGCTATTAAAATGTTTTATTTAAAATCTAGCAACTTTCACAATTCTTTGGTAAAACATTCTGTTTAATTCCCTCCTTCTTTTTCCTACCAGAGCTACAAATCCAGCATTTAAAGAGGTGTTATCACGGATTGAGTCCCATGAAGATTGCAGGAATTTACCAATGATCTCTTTCCTCATTCTTCCCATGCAGAGAGTAACTCGTCTTCCCTTACTGATGGATGTGAGAACAGTTATTTTTCTATTTTTTCCTTTATGCATGTTTCTCGAATGTTAACACTCTTGTATTCAATTCCCAGTTCATTCCAGACAAGGCTGTAGATACTGGCTTATCTGTTGACTATGAACAGTAGCATATGCTCGCTTGTGCGGTCAGAAATTAAATATTTAGAAGTTCTAATCAAAAGGTTTGTAAAGGATAAAAATAATTGATTCAGAAGACAAGGAAGAACCTAGCACAGAAATGTTACATAGTGTTAGGATTAAAATTAAACTTTACAGATTTAAAAAAAAATATATCCTACTTTATAGATTAGATAAGGATCCTTTTGCAATAAATACTTACTTTCAGAAGTAGGGTCTTTAAGACCTTAAGAAGGTCACAGTGTAACCTTGAAGAATAAACTGTTCTCAAGGGCACAGGAGCCCCTTCTGAGTGGAACACTGTTTATACACTCTGTTTCCCCTCAGTGCGTTACACTGTGAGAAGTTCCCTTCCCATGCAGGTTACTAGAACTAAATTTATGAGCTGGACCACCAGCAATAGTATAGATTAAAAGCTAAGCTTAATTAATTCTAGCATCGATAGGGTCCAGAAACAGGACTAATGATTTTGGTCTCCTACATGGACAGAAACTGTGCACTGACAAATTTGGTTGATGATCGGGATAGTTACTTAGTTCATTCTGGGACGTTGAACACCTTCTTCTCTGGAGCATGTTTCTACTTAAAAAATTAAATAATAATCTAGTATTACTTTTGTGTGTGTCATTAGTTGATCCAGGTAGCTGTGTAAACCTTATATTGTTATATATTGTGTATATAAGGTCGTATTGTTTGGAGTGAAATCGATTCTCAAAGTTTCAGTGCCAGAGATATGGCTTCAAATGTGTTCAAAGAGGAGCAAGCATGATTGAAGCAAAGACTAATTTATTCTAAAATATCTTAGGATGTTTTTGTTTCTCTTCACCTTTTTGATTTCCATTAATATGTTTGTAAAATTCTATATTTGTTACAATCTGTGCTTCTCAGTCCTCTGAAGTAACTGATATTTTATTTCAGACTATTTGCCAGAAAACTCCGAAAGATTCACCAAAATATGAGAACTGCAAGCAAGCTCTGAAAGAAGTGAGCAAGGTATGTCCTGATGGTACGGGGGAAAAAAAAGCGAAACTAAGAAAACCGTGCTTTCTGCTTTTATTGCTAGTTAACTATATCTGCTGCTCTCAGTTGTTCAGTTGTTCTTGTCTTACTGTGTAATCATCAGAATCAATGACAGAGGAAGAGCACAAGTCCGTTTCCATGTATAGATTGTAAAATACAATAGCACTTTCATAATAAATTCCAGTTCCATTTTATGTGAAACTGAGCAGATTCCCCTTTTTAAATTGTGAAATTCTAGTTTATCAATTTATATTCACACGCATATATAATATGTATATGTGTATATATGTTCTGGAAATAGAAGACTTTAAAACAGAACATTGTGGTTTGAAAAGAAAATTTAAGGATCTAAGAACTGTCTGTTTTTTGCCTCCAAGACCTCAGAATTTCAGAAACTGCAGCACATCATAAACTGTCATTAAATGTGTTGTATTGGATGTTCTTTATTTAAACAAAACAAAACCTTTCCCTGCATGTCGGGGCTAGACAGTGCCTTGGGCTTTGAACATTCCTTGTTTAAGGGAAGAGCAGTGAAAGATAAAAACTCTAAATTGTCTTATTTAAGAAAGACCACTAGGGATTGGTTTTATGGCTAAATTATTGTCTGTTACTTAGGAAAATACTGTAAATTCAGGAACACTCTACTGCTGCCAATTATTTTTTTCTGTAGGAGCTGTATATGATTTATGAAGTATTTGATTATAAAAGGAGAAAAGGCTTATTAATGGTTGGGAAATGCTGCATGATGTTTGTGAGGTTAAGGGGAATGCATTTTCCAACCTTTCCGTCTCTGCCCCCGTTGTTGTACGCTCCTCTTCCTCCAATGCACAGACTTCTGTAAGACTGTAGGATGCTTTAAGGTTGCATTCTAAAGGCCAGCTGCAATGAAACTTTCTCAAAGATACTGTTTGCCTTAGCTTAACAAGGCGGTGCTGCAATGTTTGTGTTGGGACTTTCTTCTCTAAATGAGTTGCAGGTGTGTGATAGACAGGGCAGTGCGCAACACGGATTTGTCAGTCCAGAATGTTGGTTTTTGTGGGGCTGATCATTAACTTGGATCAGAGAGTAAAACCCTTTTCAGTCAGATCTGGCTGTAACATTGTACCACCTGGGCTTTGCTGAAGAATAAATAGTTATTATAGTGTTGGATAATCCTGGTTGAAAGGGACTTCAGGATGTCATCTAGTCCAGCCTCTTTCTCAAAGCAGAACCAGCTGTTGGGCCTGAGCAGGTCACTCAGAGATGCATTCAGTCTGGTCTTGAAAACATCATGGCTGCGGCTGAACAGGAAAATGTCAGGTCCTTTGTAAATTTTATGCTTCCACAGATGTGCATTTTATAAAGGAGCAAGAGTTAGTGTTACAAGTCTTGAGTACATTAAATGTGTTAAATACATGTCTTGTTTCTAGTTGGTGCGTTTGTGCAATGAAGGTGCTCGGAAGATGGAAAGGACAGAAATGATGTACACAATTAACTCCCAGCTGGAATTTAAAATCAAGGTATGATGCTATTTCTGACCGTAAACCATTTAGCATATGAATAGCTTTGACCACATGCTATGGCTTTGACTACATGTTAAATTTTGATAGCTTCATTTCCAGCATAAAGTAGATTAGCATAGGCTGTAACACTGACATCACTTTCAGTCAAGGAAGACAAGTTCATGTTCTGGGGTAGCTGAAGCTTTGGAAACTCAGAGAGTAACTGAGGACTGTTGTATCTTAACCAAGGTTGATTAAGGTTCAGGTGGAGGCTTTTCAGGGAAAGAGTATAAGAACTTTTTTAAAAAAACAAGAATGAAAGGGACTATTTTATCTATTGCAGCTGAACTAAAACATTAAAAATTTACCAAGTTTTAGCACCCTAGCATTTTATTTTCTGAAAACATCATCAGTGAGATTCAGCACACTATTTCTGTCAAACTGCAAGATGAATTAACTCCATGGAGTGAGAGTGTGAGCTGGCTTTGATGCGCTAGACAAATTGCTGTCAGGTTTTTACCATTAAAAGAGAGGCCGACCTACTACTTGACAATGAGATGTTCTTGTGTACCTGAGAGAAAAATTACGCCTAAATAAATGCTTTTAGACCAAGGGAAGGATCCCAACAATGTGTGACTGTCCGGATTACGGCAGCATGATATCAAAAACAAGGTGTGGTTCCAGCCATCTCAAGATGTGTTTCTTTAAATTACAGTATATTTGTACAAGATTCTGATAGTTCTGCTGTAAAAACATGTCACTTTCACAAGTTCCCCTTTAACTGGGAGGTGCTAGAAATCAGGAAAACAATGGTGTGTGCTGCATGCAGCTGAATTCAAGGAGGCAGGTGTGAAATAAATCAGCCCAGCTGGGTTTCCTCATAGGTGTGTGTGCCTGCGTCTCGGTCACACCTGCGGGCAGGAGTTACCAAATTCAGCTACAGCAGCACTTCTGGCAGCATAGGATATGCAAACAAAGAGTGAGGTGCCAGCCCGGAAGAGCAGGCTGTGCAACAGCAGACTTTGGCGTGGGTGAAATTACTTAAGATAAACTTCACCTTTACTAATGCAGTTTGGTTTTGTCGTTTGTCAGCAAATTTTGTTTTGCTAGTACAGAGTATGGCTGTACTTAAGGCTGCCTGTGTCTGTGCGACGGTGCAGGCAGGGCTTTGAAGTAATAACAGCGAAGCGTCCCGTATTAAACTAGTGCAGGTAATTTCTTAGCTTACTTTTCAACCACAAGAATAGCAAGCATATTTGTATATGCAGATGAAATTGAATCCTATACTGTCTTAGTTTTCAAAATGAATGTTGTAGTCTTCTGCTGGAATGCTCCTGTTCAAACACAGAATATCTGAACGATGAATGAGTTATCATCATCGTATTTGAAGTAAGTAGGGGTGTATGTTTTTGAAGAGACAGTTGTTAAAGGATCTTTGTCAGTCTTGCTCTGAGGAAATCCTGTTTCCAAATTGTCCAAAGGATTTTTATTTACATGCTTTGACTAAAAACTGAGACTAATAATATTTACTTAAAACAACAGCAATAAAGTAAACACTTCTTAACAAGTGATGTCACTACATTTGCTAACAAGGGTGGATAATAGCCTCAGGTGTTTGGGATATTCTGAAGTGGAGTTTTAGATAGTCTGAAAACCTTGGGTAACCTTCCCGCATTCATTCATAATTTTCAAATCTACAGAAGTACCTGACAGTTGTAAAATGTATTGAGTTCCTTAAAGGACTTTTAGTCTGTTACTTTCCCTGTTGGAAGAGGATGCAGAAGCAAGAGGCCCTGTATAATTCTTCCAGTGGACGTGCTGTGACTAGCAACTCTCGCTAGTTTCATGGGAATAATAGCAACTTTATTTTCTTTTCTGTATTCTTTATGCAAGTTTTTTTTTTTCTTCCCTCCTCTGTGCATCTTAAATATAACCACTTAGTGGTTTTAGACCTTATCTGTGGTTTGAGAGCTTGCCAGCTGGAGGGCTTGCCAAACTGCTTTGGCCAAGTCTCAGTACATTTTAAGTTCTAATGGCTTATATAAAAAGATGGTGATATAAGTGTTGTACTCTTACGGTAATTGCAGGAAAAATAATATTAAAGAAAAAACAAGGTGCCTCTGGAATATAGTCAGTTAGGAAAATGAACTCATTTGGAGTAGAGATTAAAGGGATTTTTAGTTCATGCTCAAATAGAAAATTTTGAAGACGTTTTTGTCTGTGATACCATCATCATGGTGCTATAATTCTGCTTTATAACCATTATAAATTAGGTAAACTATTTCTGTTCTTTCCTAATCCAGTATTTTGGGATGTTTTGTTTTGTTAGGTGTGACTGTAGAGCATGGGAGTTACAAGAGAAGCTACTAAATGTAGGTCATTTTTGTACACAGCTAATCTGTAGAATTTCTTTTAATTAAGATTCAAAAGGTTTTTATTCTTAAATTTTTCAACTTCAGCACTAGAAAAGCTTTTTTTTCTGCAAACAGGCATTTGAGTTCAAGAACCAAACTCTTCTGTAATTTCTGTGTTCAAGGACCATCTAGCCCAATGTTTCAATTTGTAAAGTCACAAAAACTGTGGTGGTGTAACCTTAGGGCTATGGCCCAATGTTTCACATTCATGTACCATCACATGGAACCATTACTGCAATTCAGGAAGTTTAAATAACTGGAGCTGTTTGTTTCAAGAATTGATTTTCACACCAGCAGAGTGTAGATTCAGAATAAGCCCTTTTTTTAAAGAAAAAAAAAAAAAAGCAGAATGTTTATATAAACTTCAGAAATTACTAGATTTCAGTGATGGAATTTGGGAGTTCTTCTGATTGCCACATACGGATACTGAGCTGAATTGACCTTTTGTAACCTGTGGTTTAATAATGTGTATTAATAAAATGACCATCCATAAGAAAAATGCTATGGTACAATCCTTGGAGAAAGTAATAATGTTGGATTGATGTTAGCCACTGATACAAGATGAGTGACGGTGTCAGTTAATGAAATTAAAGAGATTTGTAACCAGATTGTTCTACTCTGACTCATAACAGAGACTTGGATAAAAATCTATTTCGGAAATATGGATTTGAAACACAGTTCTGCATTTCCAGATTGGAGAATACAGTAGAAAATGCATTTAGTAAACTAATGGATAATACAAAACTAGAAATCTGCAAAAAGGTTGTATAAATCAAAACGGAATGTGTGATCTGAAGTTAAGTGGGAAGAAGTATCTAAAGAGAATTTGACCAAGATTCAGTAGAGGTATTTTTTCTGTAATTTTGCCATTTTGAGCAAGGTTTATCTGTCATTCATGTGCTATCTCCTAACAGAAAGCACAAGGAATAGGCTTCCAGGAGCTTGGTCCTGCTTTTTGTGTTGAGTGTGGTACTGCATGGTGGTATAAATAAATAAATAAATAAAAATAAAATCTTTTGAATGATTGCTTTATCATGTGCCATTTCAAAGTCACTACAGAATCATTCCTCAAAATTCACAAACAAGGGGATGGCCACGCATAAAATTAGGGAGGTTAAAGTTTTGTTCTTCCAACAGCACAATCGCAGTCAAAGCACTGGTTTGGTTTTGGCATCGTGCTCCAGGGCGAGTATTGACAAGTTGAGTTAGTTCACCAAAGGGTAGCTAAGTGATTAGATACAAAAAGACAGTCTAAGCAGAATGATGAAGACAGCTGACAAGCTGAATGAAGAAATACAAGCACGTGAAAGATATTTTAAATGGAAAAGAAGCAGTTGTCCTCATTAGTGTAATCATTACAGACATAATGAATTTGAGCAACAGCAGAGAAAGTGCATGTCTTTGATAAGATGAAAGCCTGTTAAGTGTAAAGTAGAAACAAAAATTTGATTATTTCCCTTGGGGTGAAGAAAAATGTACATAAGTTAACAGTTAAGTGCCCATTTACTGCAGTGGGTCTTAGGTACAAATGTTAATAAACATGGGCAAAGTGGATGCCTCTTCTCCAGGGGCAGTGTGGACCTGCTGTTGGAGGAGCTGCAAGGCACAGGGCGTGCAGCTTGGGCTTCGCCTGCAGAAGTCACCCCGTGAGTCTTCTGTTCTGGTGCCAGACAGCCTCAGGTGCTCCATCCGGCATGTACGCTGTACCTGGAGGTGCATAAACACAAAAGTATCAACATCTTCAGTTTTGAAATTAGGACCAAAATAGAAGATTTAGAGAAGATAGAGAAGACGGGTGAGACTTAGAAAGGAGTGTCTTTATCAGCAGCCACTATTCTAAGCAGCACAGAACTGGTCGCATAGGGGGAACCTTTCCTCTGTGTGGCACCGAAATCTTCCCACGTACTAGCTCTGGTCAGCTCAGTGCTGACAACTGTCAGTGAGATTGCTGATGGAGGAATCTTGGCCCCTGGGAGATGTTGCAGCGCTGCCAGCACTGCAAGGGACCTTTGTGTCTTCCAGGCATCACGTCAACGTACAGCTTCAGAGAGGATCTGGTCTCTGTATGACAGGACATGCAGGCTCATATCTCCATTCACGTTCATGACCCAGAGAAACAAAAGGTCCTTCTGTGGTATCTACTTCTCCACCAGTTGGGAATAATTTGGATTAATAAAGCCTGGCCTTTCCATTAGACAGCTATTATCCTCTTTGGCTCGATTCACCTACTTGAGATGTTGGTCCTCATCCTACCCCTGATGTGGCCTGTCATGAGTGGATACCTTAAGAGAGGTCCTCTAAATTCAGACATTTCTCAAACCACTGGTAGATTTATGGTGTCACGAACAAACTATATTGTTCAGGCATTAAAAGGGACAGCTAGTCCTTACGTGTCACATACTCCTTTAAGCATTCTTTCACAGAGCTGTGCTGGAATTTCAACATGTGGAGTAGAAAATAGATTTTACCACATTTGATTGGTAGGCCTTCTACTATCCTTCACGTATTTTTGCAGACTTTCTCTTCCTTGGAAGTACGTACTCTGAACATCTCAAGAATAATATTCAGTACAGTATTAGTATCTAATTTTCTGTGCTATCTCCATAACTTGTCTATTTTCATAAGTTCATAGAAGATTTCAATGTGGTTTGTACAGTGTATTTCTCTATAATATAGGCTCTTGCATTTTTTTTCTGTGCTTGGTACAAAACATGCAGGAAGAAGGTACAGCATCATTTTAACTGACTTTAGAGATGTGCTGAAAGGCAGTGTAAGGTATGCTGTAGCCCGTGTGTTTGAGATGAAGTGCTGAAGCTTTTCCTTCCAACTGTTCATGCAGAAAAGCTGTGAGAAAAAATCAAGCGCTCAAAGAATGATTGCTTACTCTATGAAAACTGAAATAATCCCCAGAGACAGTATTTTTAATCTCCTTTGGAGATCTCATGTAGTTTGGTCCATCCTGAAGCATATGACCAGCCAAGTCCGTTCATTTTTGTCGTAGATGAGTAATTAGGTCATGAACGTGAGCAATTTGCAAGTATTTGCAGGCTATTACTTGTGGATTATGTGAATGATAAAGATACCTTAAACCTTCGTATCTCTGTTTTGTGCTTGTACTCATAATCTCTGAGCTTTGAGTTTGAGCAGTTTTTCCAAATATTTTAGACTGTTACCTGATTATTTTTTTTTAATTCTACTTATACAAGATTAAAATATTATTTTTTTTCTTTGTAGCCATTTCCATTGGTTTCTTCTTCACGATGGTTAGTGAAAAGAGGTGAATTAACAGCATACGTAGAAGACACTGGACTTTTTTCTAAAAGGACTTCTAAACAGCAGGTGTACTTCTTCCTCTTTAATGATGTCCTCATTATCACCAAGAAGAAGAGGTAAGAGCTTCACCAATGTAAAATAGTCTTTTTGTTCAACTCCTCGCATCACAGAGAGAGCATCTAAGTTATCTTTTAAATTTTCATGACTTTTGTGCGTGCCTCACCGTACGGGAAATGAGAGCCAAAACTTCCTGGCTTTGCAAAGCCGAACTTTATTTGCATCCACAGCATTTTTACATGTTTGCTAGCCATCTGCTTTTTTGAAAGAATGAATGAGATTCAAAGAGACCTGGTACATTTGCAGCATAGAATGGGAGGAAATCTGGATGTAGGAATAGAAGGTATTTTGAGGAAGTTTGCTGATGACACCAAACTTGGAGGAGTTGTGGACTCGAATGAGGGTAGAAAGGCCTTGCAGAGGGATCTGGATAGGTTAGAGAGCTGGGCGATCACCAACCGCATGAAGTTCAATAAGAGCAAGTGCCGGGTCCTGCACCTGGGACGGGGAAACCCTGGCTGCACGTACAGACTGGGTGATGAGACGCTAGAGAGCAGCCTAGAAGAGAGGGATCTGGGGGTCGTGGTAGACAGCAAGTTGAATATGAGCCAGCAGTGTGCCCTGGCGGCCAGGGGGGCCAACCGTGTCCTGGGGTGCATCAAGCACGGCATCGCTAGTAGGTCAAGGGAGGTGATTGTCCCGCTCTACTCTGCGCTGGTGCGGCCTCACCTCGAGTACTGTGTGCAGTTCTGGGCACCACAGTATAAAAAGGACATGAAACTGTTGGAGAGTGTACAGAGGAGGGCTACGAAGATGGTGAAAGGCCTGGAGGGGAAGACGTACGAGGAACGGCTGAGGTCACTGGGCCTGTTCAGCCTGGAGAAGAGGAGGCTGAGGGGAGACCTCATCGCAGTCTACAACTTCCTCGTAAGGGGGTGTCGAGAGGCAGGAGACCTTTTCTCCATTAACACCAGTGACAGGACCCGCGGGAACGGGGTTAAGCTGAGGCAGGGGAAATTTAGGCTCGACATCAGGAGGGGGTTCTTCACAGAGAGGGTGGTTGCACACTGGAACAGGCTCCCCGGGGAAGTGGTCACTGCACCGAGCCTGTCTGAATTTAAGAAGAGATTGGACTGTGCATTTAGTCACATGGTCTGAACTTTTCGGTAGACCTGTGCGGTATCAAGAGTTGGACTTGATGATCCTTAAGGGTCCCTTCCAACTCAGGATATTCTATGATTCTATGATTCTATGAAATATGGATTAAAGTTGTGTTAATTACAGTCAAAATTTGTGAAACCATTTGTATGTTTCAATACACCGTGTCTGAGAAAGTAAATGAATTATGAAGGTATTTGAGTTTCTAACATTGCTCCATCAGACTGCATTTAGAAATTGCAAGTAACTGCTTGTTAAATGGGATTTAGTTTTTGCAAACTCGATTGGAATTCTGAATTGTCAAACAAATTCAAAAGTTTACCCTTGATGCCTTAACAAAGGTAGATTTTTTGGGAGGCAAAGTGATACTCTTTCCCCTCCGTGCTTTACCATGTTGGACTGTTTTTGAGAGAGCTTGATGGGAAACTGCTTCTAGTAGTCTCCACTTAAATTTTATCTCTAGATTTGTGGGGAGGCTTAAAATCATTTAATGGAATTTACATCCTCTGCTATTGCTGTTAAATAATACTTTGATAGATTAACTTTCTTCCTGAGGCTGAAAACTGTTTTGAAGAATAGTTTTGCATTTGCACTGATCAGTTGAACCAAATACCAGCTATTTTTAAAAGATACTGTCTTGTGAATCTTCTTAATGTAAATCAGAAATTGAGCAATGAGGTAGAATATTAAATCTGGGAAGAGAACGTGAATATTTAAGCAAATAGAAAGATAAACAAAAAAGAAGGAAAAATATATTTAAGTCAAATAATTTTTATGCAGATGAGCAGAAAGGCGAAGAGAGTTCTCCCCAGCTATCTTAGTGCTGGGAGCATGTTTCAGAGATTCAGCGTTTATCAAAGTTCACGGTGCAATGTTTCTTTGAAAGTCCCTTGCTAAATCCCTGGCAGCAGATCAGAGTTATGCCTCATGTTTTTAAACTGCGCGTTTGTTTTCTCACGGGATGGCTCTCAACGTATTGCTGTGTTGGTAGCTAAGTAAATGTCTGAGTTAGGAAAACAATGAAGAATCTATTATCTGTGTTGTTACAGTGTTTATTGGTTTCCTATGTGATGGCTCCTTGTCCAGATTATAAAACAGATTTTTATAGCAACATATTTTATTCAAACTTTGGATTTATAACAACTTCCAGCTGTGGGAATTGAAATGTCATAACTGGGCCCAGAAGCCAAAATTAAAGAAAACTTGATGTTAACGATCAGATTTATCTGTTCACCTGAAGAACACCCCCAAACAAATTAGGTAGGATAGAAAAGGATTGATTTGTGTGAACCTCCCAAATATTCCGAGCACAAAGCTTGCACTTGACCCGAGTGGATAAGCTTATTCATAACATTCGAGCTTTTGATGATCTGTTCTCCTACCCACAGCGTTACTGTGGACACCACAGCAATGGACAGCAGCGCTTGTTGACAGTTGAGTTTTATATGCTTGTGTTTTTACTTGAGGAGTTGCTTTCTCAAAAGATTCTTAACATTGCACACAAAAAAAAAATCACTCGACTGTGCTAAAAATACTAATTACTTAGTGCTGCAGTCATGCTGCTTAATCCTTTCTCCAAAAGTGAATCCCCGGCCATCCCGGGGAGCAGTTTGCCGTATAAGTCGAAGCAGCACGCTGTGCCTCCCAGCCCCTCGGGGCCCAGCGCTGCCTGCCCAGGCTGCAGCCCACGAGGGTCAGCAGCCCCAGTGAGGCAAGGCTCGGTCACCCCTGCTCACGGGCTGCTTTCAGGAACGACTTCCATGTGTCAGAGTCATCGCTGCGAGAACTGCATTTTGAATACTGCGTGAGCAAGCGTTCCCAAAACCTTTTTATAAGGAGAATTACTACATTTTAGCTACAAAAAGATAAAGGGTGTGCTGGTGTATGCTTACTATGCTCCAGAGTTCTTATGCTTTAACTTTAATGATGCTTTATTAATCATAATCTTCCTCAGCTGCAATTTCACCTTGTGGTTGAAATGGCAAGGTTTGGCTGTGTTCCCTGCCCCATTCAGTGGGTTATGTGAAATTTAGCTACCAAAATTTCTTCCTTTTTAATGGACGCTGAAGGTAATATTCTGACGCGAGGAGTAACAGGCAGTATAATTCACATCTTAAGAGTTCTTTCTATCTGCCTCATGATTCACATGGACTACACTACAGTTCTTGTTATTTGTGGCACGTTTGGGAAACTTGTTTTCTCTTGAGCTAGTGAAGAAATGATTTCACATTGCACAGAGTATGATGACATTAGTGCCTTACTAAAATACAGGATATTTACTTTATGTGTACTGCTTTTAGGTTTGTATGTATTTCCTTCATAATTAATTTTCAGTTTTCCTCTTCTAAATCCCAACCACAGACAAAAGTATCATCCTTCTTATGCATCCCCTGCATGGCTGATGAGTGTAACTGCTGGGCTTAGATATCCATTTGCCTGCCATCAGGCATGGTGGAGCTTCCATAGCGGGCACTTTACAACTGCCCTCGGGGAAGAGGAGACTGGGCTACAGAGGAGGCAATTCTCTGACATCTCTGGCATCTCTGGCTGGAAGCTTACACTGTAAAATTATTCTGCTAAAAATGGGACACGCGGCTAGCTCAGAACTTTGCAAAAAGTCAGGTTCCTCCTTTTTTCCAACATGCCCTTTTGAAGATGTGGTTGCGTATTCTGGGTAGTAATGCTCAGAGCTGCCTATGAGCAAGCCCTGCGCTCTGTGGAGCTCAAGAGAGCTCCAGAATTAATGAAGTCCTGTTGTGTGCAACTAAAGTAACGCTGCCATGTTGAGCTATTTGGAACATCTACCAGCAATGTCCTGAGTGCTTTTAGAAGAACTCAGATGAATTGCAAAGAGACGTGTATTTTTGTGTGAGGATACATTTATTGAGTATTCTTCTTTCCCGTAATATCCCCTAAGGACACCACTAGAACCCCATCTGTTTTCACAGCTCTGTGGCTTGTCAGCTCCTGAGATTGCCTTGACACTGGAATGCAGCTGGACTTCATACACGGGAAATCACCCAAAGGTTAAATACTGCTTGGGAATGTTACCTGTTCACAGCTGCTTGAAAAAACATGCTTTTTTAGCCAAGATGCCAGGAATGATTTTGTAACTAAAGTAATCATGCTAAAAAAGTGATTAAAAATTGCTGAAGATTTATAAAGGACGTTTACTACCTTTTATTTTTATTTTTACATGTGATAAAGGAAATAGGGAGAATCACCACATGCTTTCTGTTAAAGAATAGGTGGCCTAGAGCAGATGTCTGGTCTTCATAAACGTGCCTCCAAAATGTGCAGGCCTTCCTTGCGGGGGGACATAAAATAGTCCTGTTGTTCTGTGTTGTGAGTCTAAATAGAAGTTTGGCAAAAAGTTCAGCCATAAACTGAAGGTGCACGTTGGCATGTCTGCGTTAGCTGATTGCTGTAATTTTAAATAATGTTTTAAACGGCTGCGGTGCCTCCAGCCCTCAGCCAGCTGTACCCGTGTGCTGCTGCTGGTCAGAAGTCTGTGGGCCTCCCGGAGAGCACAGGGGCTAGAAAGATAAAGACTCCTTAATAGTTCAAAGCAGGCTGTTCTGTTGAATGGAGATAAGAAGAATTTGTAGAGGTTTATCTCAGTCGATTAATTAGTTAGGAATGCATTCATTATTTACTATGCAAATGTATGGACTACATTTCTTTCTTTTTAGGTTCAAGGTCCCCAGTGACTACAGCAGCATCCCTAGCTGGTTTTGCTAGTTCTGTCCTTGGCTAGGCAGCAATTGCTGTATAAAAGTTGTTTAAAAACAGAACTGACTTCTTAAAAACAAACAAGGAAGGGGAAATCACACACCTGATGGAAAACTAAGCATTATACTTATGTGGGTTTTTTTTCCCTTCTTTGTTTTACAGTGAAGAGAGCTACAATGTCACAGATTATTCTTTAAGGGATCAGCTCGTGGTACAGCAGTGTGACAGTGAGGACCTGACTTCTTCTCCTGTAAAGAACACTTCAGCTATGCTGTACTCCCGGCAGAGCGCTACGGTGTACCCCTTCAGATTGGCAGTCCTCAGTAACCACGCAGGAGAGAAGGTGGAGATGCTCTTGGGAACAGACACTCCGTAAGTAAATAGTTATAACTTCTGTAATTTTTCCACCTGATCGTCTCAGGTTGTTGTTGCTCTCCCAGCTCCCAAGCATGGCAGTATGAAATGCCCAGCTTCTCTTTGTTTGCAAAGCTTAAAACAAGATGAAACAAAACAGTACAGTAGAGTTCACAAGCAGGCAGTCTGTATGATATCTGATCAGCAGTGACCAGGGAAGGGTTACATCAGAAATGACCCTGTGTTTGTCACGGGCCACACTGGTGTCCTGTTCAGCAGCGCTGGAGAGTTTGTTGTTCCACCTGCTGACTGTTGTGATTTGCACTGTTTTTATTCCATTAAGTGTGCATTTCCAAAGCTAGGCAAGGTAACGGTGACAAGCCTTTCTGTTTTGTAATGGTTGGCGGAGAAGGAGAATGTGCAGCTTGTATAAGATCCTAGATAGAGGAATAAATATTTACTGGAATAAAATAGAGCCTCTCCAAACCTGGTTCGTTTTCTCATGGATAATCTTGTCATGAGCAGGCTCAGTGGTTTTAAATCCATGTCATGTTACTGTCATTCTCTTTTTTTGATGTCATGTTGTAGGGATAATAGCAAATTGAGTACACATGCTAAAATTATGTAAACTGAAGTATCTGTTACTAGGTGCTGTTGTTTTAGGTCTTCAGACCAAGAATTAACTGTGCCTCTGCCTCAGAGACTGCCAGTTCCCTAGGCAGTGAGTAATGGCGTGGCTGTGCTTTGCAGTGAGTTACTTTAATACCATTAGTGATAAGTAAATTGAGAGCCCATTTAGAGGGTAGAATAGAAAGGAGAAATGACAAAGCTTCACTTGTATGTAGTTCGGTGTGGTCTGAAATAGAGTTCTCATCACAAAGCCACATCTGACTTTCTGCAAACATTTTGCTGCCTCTTCCAAACCTGCAGCCAAATGGCTAAGTACAAAGCTGGTGGCAGTAAGGAACAAAAAAAGGAACTAAAAAAATACATTGAGGTAATGCAGAGGGAGTCCGTGTTGGTGCAAGGCACAGTGAGCTACAGTCATGCATTGCTTCAAGGTGTTGAAAGATTATCTGTGATAGCTTTGCATAAAAATGTTTCTCATAAACAGGAACCAAAAATCTTAGGTTTAAGACTTCTTATTTTTGAAAAAAAAAAAAAAAAAAGGAGAACTGACATGACCATTCCTAAACAGTGAAGACTTTTTGTTGCATTTTAGTTGGAGGGGGTTTTCATCAGAGGGAGACTGTAAGTCAGTGTAATGTTGCTGAAGACAGCAGAGTATCTGAAGGGTAATCCAGGCTGAAGATAATAATAATGCTGGATTTCTGAATCCCTTCTGGTTGTTATTGGTGAGGCAAACATGCCAGGACTGCAGGACAGGGATTTACGGGGGATTGGAGGGGGGAGCGTGGGGAGAAGCTTGTATGTGCAAAAATAAAGGTGGTGTTTTCCAAACTGAGCTTAAAATGCAACCATTTTGATTCCAGCAAAGGGCAGACTATAAGCTGTCACTGCTTTCATTTGCAGTCCTCACTTAGCATCAAGATAATTAGCTCATTCTAATTAAGCCAAATCTAGTGAAAGTTAATTATTGTTCTATTTGCTTCTTACAGTAGGATGACCTCAGGCTTTAGTGGCGGGTAATGCAGTTTAAAATTACTTTAAAAACAGAGTAAGCAACGTAGCTGCCATTAACCTTTCACCTTGCCCTGGATGCATTTTTCCTGTGCGAGGCTCAGAGGCTCCCAGGCACAGCCCCTCAGGGCCCTGCTGTCTTTGGAGCTTGTGGAGAGGGTCTCTGGCTGCCCCCTGCCTGGTACAGCACTGGGTCTTGGGCACTCTTGGTGTTAAGGTGCTGTCTTTATTAAGCATCACAATGCCTCTGTAGCTACGTGACTTTTGTATGGCATACCTCAACTTCTCTGCGTAACGTTTCTGACCTCCGTTGCCGGCATACACTCCGAGTTTAAATTGTGAAGTGCTCAGTTTCTGGAGCGGTTTCATTTGAGCCTCTCTAAGTCTCTGGATCATTGTTGAGAGCCCAAAGACGACTGTGGACAATGAAGGTTAGTTACCCAAATACTACAAATACAGCAACGCTCTGAGACGTGTGGCTGGGGCTTTGGGTGGTCCTGTGTGGACCAGGAGCTGGACTTGGTGACCCCTGTGGGTCCCTTCCAACTCGGGATGCTCCGTGGCTCTGCTTCCACTTGAACTACAAATGGCGCTGAATTATCGCTGCTGGTTGCTGTAGCGTAAGTACGTGTTAGGTCAAATACTTCTCTAATATTTTCTTCTGAGAGCTGGAAGTTGAGATGTGGGTTTTCTGCCTCTCTTGCCTGCTAGCAGAGAACTTCTCTCAAATAATCACTGGGGCCATGGGGTAAGTGCCTAAAGTAAACTGGAGAGCAACGAGTGTCCTGTAGCTGCAAGCAGTCCGTACACCTGCATTCTGTAGTGCGCTTAGGTATGTAGCTGTCTTGCCGGTGGTTCAGACCATTACCGACCTCCCAGACCAGTGCTCGCCGCTAAGAACTGCAGGTTTTTGCATTCCTGGCAGAAGTTGCAGGCAGCTTTGGCTGTGTAACAGTGCTCCCATCTCATCCCGGGCACGCGTGATAACTGCAGGTGAACCTACGCGTAACGCAGCGTAGCACGAGGCAAATGTTGCCTTTACGGGGTAGTTAGGGAGATTCTCTTAGCATTTATCTTGACAAGACGACCTGGGATAATCGGACTGCAGAGATTCATCAAGGATTGCTCTGGTATTTTTTCTGCACTGGTTTCTTCCTTGCTGCTTTGAAGTACCTTGTCCTGCTAGTTATTTTAGCAGCAGGGCATTTCTAACAAGCGCTCCGTGCGTAGGGTGCAGGATTAGCTGGGGGACATGGGCACAGGGGATCCCGCGGCACCGCGGTGCAGCAAACGCTGAACTGAGTGCGTTGGGTCCAATGCTGAACGGTGCTGTCCCGGGGCAGCTTTGTGAGCCCTGTACCACAGCGGTCGGACGGTGTGGGAGCGGAAACTGCAGGATGGGATGGAGGAGGAGTTTGGCATGGCCGCGGGGAAGCTGGGGAGCTGTGCCGGATAGAGGTGGTCCTTGTTCTCCTGGGGCAGTGCTGGAGTGCTCCGCTTTAGAAAAGGGCAACAAGCGGCGTCTTGTTCTTTGGGGTGCGAGTCTCGGAGAGGCCATCGCTTCTCTGTGGTGCCATTAGCTTGCACACAGCCCTTCACAGAAGTGAAAGATGGGATCTGTTCCGCGGGGGCTGGGGGCGGGACAGAGGACATGAAACAGAACGCTCCAGACGCATCCCAGCCTGGAAAAACTTACGGTTTTAGGTTTGCTTTCAAAGTTTAGAATAACTCTGAAAGAAACTATAGATCGTTAATGATCCCTATTAAAGATCTTATTATAAAGTAAGCAGATGATTCAGACTTGCTTGGAAATGCGTTTTTATTGGGAAAAAAATGAAGCGCATTTTTAGTTGTCTGGGCTTTTTATAAAAAGACATTTTGTTCTACAAAAGATTACTGCTTGCCTATATAAGGTTTGTAATATAAATAGCAGTCCAGCAGATTGTCTTTCAAGGGAAAGAATCTCTGACAATACCTCCTTGATGTGAAAACTCTTTTTATAGAGCGTTACCGTGTGTTGTGCGCTCAGGGTACAGAAAATCCCAGATTTCTTGTAACTTTAGGCGAGCGCAATGGGGAGGGCAGAGGCAGGAGGAGGCAGCTGGACACTTCAGAGCGCTCGCTGAACGGGGCGATGCACAGGTGGAAGCGAAATGTTTGCGTTGACTCCGATTTCCAGCGCAGCAGAGGCCTGTTCCCATTGTCCTCGCTCCGGGACAGCTGTAATTGTGCCTGCTGCTGGAGGCGGAGGGTTAAATGACACGGTCATTTAGCATTAGATTATCCACTGGTGCTGGCATCTTTTTGTATTTGTTTCCCACTCTGTCTGTTTACACAAGTAACATCGATTCTCTTGAAAAATACATGGAAAGTTGCAGAGGGACATACATAAAGGCTTTCCTAGTCTGGCTGAAAGCAGTGGTTTCTGGACGGGATTTTTCATATGCTCTAACAGTGCCTGCTGGGAGAAGGTGACTTCAGTGGGAGCAAATTTGTTTTGTTTTCACAAAATATATGGTGTACATGGATTTATGAAGAAACATGTATTTAGACAGGAAGCCAGTCTGGCATTATCCCATTTTTTCAGAGTTGCCTGAAAGGAAATGTAATTTTCTTATCCAGACTGGTTAAGGGAAAATACGAATCTGTAAATAACATGTTTCTAAAAATAAGAACAAAATTAAGCTTGTGCAAAATTCTATATGTTTTCTTACTGTGGTTGAAACACAAGTTTAGCACTGGTTTCAGATTTTCAAAAAAATAGACAACTGCAGAAGACAGATGTTACTATTTTTAGTTAAAAACTCAAGTTATCTAAAGACAAAAACAAAATTTTGAAAAAGAAAATTCAAGTGGGTTATTTGTTTAATTAGTCGTAAGTATTAGTCGCAGACACTAGTAGAGAAGTTTACCTGCATTACTTAAAAAACAAAATAAGGGTACGTACGATGTGCTGCCAGTAAGAACCATGTGTGTATAGGCATTTTTTCTACTCTAACATGCTTAAAATGTTTAACAGTGCTTGAAGAATGCTGTTACAAGAAGTAGTATCACACCTTCTGGCTGTATTTTGAGAGGAGGAGAAAGGAGGTTACTTGTTCAGTTTTTCTTTCGCAATAAGAGGAAGAATTTAAATACAGAATCGTGAAAAGGGAGTAGTCTTGATCATTTTTCAAGAGCATGAGTTGGGAAACTGAATTTTTTTCTTTGCTGTTTGCAGGAGTGAAAGAGCTCGCTGGATTACGGTGCTTGGGCAAGACAGAGATGGGCAGAAAACAGACAGAACAAGTAAGTTGCAAGTACTGAGATTTTTGAGCACTGACAGGAGAATAGAAGTGCACTGCCCCTTAGCGGGGATTTGAGCAAATACAGGCTGGATCCTTAAAAGGTCACCTTTTCTTTTCCTGGGCTATGTTACTTTAATATACACGAAGCTGTCATCTCTTCCTTCTTTGAGGAGCTTTGTTTTGCCCAGCTATTTCTGTTTGCGTTCATTAACACGGGTCAGTTGTTTCAATCTGTTACCAAGAGCATATTTCTTCATATGTTTAACCCAAGTTTGTGTGCAGTTGTTCAGGGGGGAAGCCATCTGCATCGTTTGCTGCCACCTGCGTTGTGGGTGGGTGGGGTGTGGCAGGGCATATGCTAAGATACACTGATTTATTTTAAATCAATTATATACACATTTGAATAGAAGATATGAAATGGAAATATTCTAATTCAGCCTTTCTTTTTTTTTTCTTCCCCAGCCTTGACTCAGGTAGAGATCATCAGAACTTACACAGCGAAGCAGTCAGACGAGCTCTCTCTTCAAGTTGCTGATGTTGTTTTGGTTTATCAAAAGGTGAATGATGGTGAGTATGTGTTGTTAGTAACCCTCTCTTACCCCTGCAGATGAATCCAGCTAGAAGAATTTGTTTCCTAATAGAGATGGCCATATGATGAATAAAGATTAAGCTTCCAAGAAAAACTTGAGCATTTAGGTTCAAGTTTCTAAGGACAGTCTCTGTTTAGGCAACAGATGTTTAAAGTAACTCATCACCAGTCATAACTTTTATAGATCAATCATGTACGCATCACGTATGTGATGACACTGACTCAGAAGTTCTGACAAAGTGCCTTTAAAATTACTTGAAAAGGTTTGTTGCTCCCTGTCTGTTCACGCCTGCAGGCTGGTATGAAGGGGAACGGTTGCGGGATGGTGAAAGAGGCTGGTTTCCCATGGAGTGTGCTAAGGAAATCACGTGTCGCGCCACGATCGACAAGAACATGGAGCGGATGGGACGTTTACTTGGACTTGAAACAAATGTGTAGATGGTTTTTGCTTCTTCATATTGTACTAGAGGATTTGCACTAACTGCTGTCAGCAGGGAATGGCTGCGTGCACTACAGCTCTCGCATGGACGACGTGGGTCACAGATGTGTAAAATCTGGTAACAGAGCACTGATGTTTCAGATAGTCCTTTTCGGTTTGCATTTTGACAGCTCTGAACTGATGCCTGGCTTGAACTGTAGCAGATTTCAACTAGAAGTAGTTTCTTAGGCATTGGAGATCAGTTACGCATTTTTTTTCCTCAGATTTCCCTTTCAACTTCAGTTCCTTCATCCCTGCTCTTTACTTACACTTCTGCCACTCTTTTTTGATCATTCTGACTTTCTTTCTTTTAAAATTGGACCTTGCTGTAGCAGAGCGAGCACCAGAAACTCACCAAATCTATACACTGAGCTGGAGGTGAACAGGAGCATAATAGTGGGGAGGGAGTTCCTGTTCCTTAGAAACTGCAGTCGTACGTTCCCAGTACAATTAAGTGGGTTTAAGGGGATACTTCCTTGCTGTGTCAAAATCCTTGCTTAACCTGAGCTAGAATGAACAAGCATGTCATTCATAAGGGCTTACCTCTCCAGCACAAAGCCAGGGAGGAGCCAAATTTGCTAAGACTGAATTAGATCACTGTAATCACTGTGGGTGAAGCTGACACAAGGTAAGAACTAGAGACGTGCTGCTTGTGGTGCTGGCCTCCAGTCCTGGGTGTGGGTACTCAGTCATGCAGCTCAGGCGTTCTGGTGCGCCGGTGTTGAGATTTCTGAAAGCAAGCAAGAAGTACCAAACTGTACCAGGTACATAATGATGTTGAGTGTCTTGTTCTCAGATCCATTTTAGCACAACTATCAGACTCAACTTGGGCTTGTTTTCCTTAAGAACAGCCTTGGTGTGAGCAGTTGTTAGCTCGCTCAGATCCTTCTGGCAGGTGTATCTTATGGTGCTTCTTCCAGGAATATTTTTTTAAGCTCATGGGTTTTGCCAAATGAACAAGTCCTTCTGTCTTGTGTCTGCTGTCTGTCCTCAACTCTAAAGGCTCTTTTAGCTCTGAATGCCTTCCTGGCAGCATGGTTGCTTTTCCAGTACCTTGCGGTAGGTTGCACCTTTAAAGCTTAAACCACATTTTCAATACAAAGTACTTTCAAGCTGCAGAGAAGTAGCCATAACACATCAATGTGTTTTTTTTCCCACTAGCATCAACGTGAGTTTTAAATGCCACTGCTCTGGTTCAGGATTCAAGTGTCTGGACTCACAGGATTTTTTTGATATTTTAAAGGATTGTATAACAGCTGGAATTGTGTCCATTTTGTTTCAGTTTTCTCCAGGTGTTTGGCTAGGTCTTTCTATTAAGTTATTGCTGTACAGCAAGGGTTTTGATGGAGGATGGAGACTGCAGAAAACATGAAGTACATTTTTCTGTTTTTTTTTTTCTTCCTTTTTGCTCTTCTGTGCTAGAGGAGATTGATTATTTCCTTCTGTGGAGGCAAAAAGTTCAACTGAACTTCAGTTTACTGAACTTCCTCTTTAGCGTTTGTCAGCGTGTTGAAGCCACACGCAGAAAAAGAGGGAGTTGTAAGACCTGTAGGGATCTAAGCTGCCAGGTCTCTGCTCATCTCCGCTGTACGAGGTAAGAGCACCGCTGAGGAAGGACGTGGGAGCTGAGAGCTCGGCCCCTTAGGTAACGTGGTTAGCTTGGTGTCCTGTCACCGCCTTCGTGACTGCCACGGAGCGGAGGCTGGAGGGGAGCAGGAGCCACCCCCCGGCACCGGGCCCTCGGCTCCAGGGGTACCCAGCTCGGTGCTGCCGCACGCTTCTCAGCTCCCGAGAAGCCCTCTCACCATTGCACTACCTGCACCACCTAGATTTTTGCAGCTGCAGTTTAGCTTTGGAGTTTCACAGAAAAAAAACAACCACTAAATATTGTGTGAAGAAAATGCACTAAAAAATGAAGTAAGTTTCAGTGCATCATTTCTGTATATCCGTGTGACAGGTTGTACTATAAAAATCTTCACCTTTTAAGGACCAGCTGGTAAGTCAGCAGGCTTCAGTACCTGCTAAATAAAAACAAGGCAAAAAGTTGTAGTACAAAGGCTTTCTCAGTCCCCGTCTTTTTTTTTAAAAGGGTGGTGTTTATATTCTGTACTATGGCGATCTGTGAGTGACTTTGTTTATAAACATGTACCTCTGTAACAATTGAAAATCGATTAGGCAATAATTTTGTACAAAAATTCTTACCTTGGTAGTCTGACAGTGGTTTTACAGCCTTTTGAATTAATTTATAAATGGACTGATAAAATGGTAATGGTATAAACTGTAAATTGAGCAAAGTCTTATTTAACATAGTAAAAAATACTGCTAATATTTTAACAAAGAGTTTATTGTACACAGGCAGATGTTTAACAAAACTGAATGTATAAATCCAGGCATTAATTTTATTCAGATTTTTAATACTGTATATATTTTTTCATACCTTGTCTTTCCAAATAATGTTTTAAAAGCCATTTTTCCTATTCTCAGACACAGTTCTTCAGGAATTAAAGACAGTTATGATTTTATAGGACAACAATCAATAAAATCTTTTTAAATCCTTACTAAAAAAAGCTTCAATTTTTCTTAAACTGCAAATTGTTAAATGATAGTTCCTTAACGTCATTCTTGTCAGAGAGGTTAAATTTTTGTAACTTACGTTTGCTTGTTTTCTTCCTGTTTTGTAAAGATAAACAGCACAACTGTGTCCTCCATCCCTCACAGACATACCTGTGCACAGGAGGTTGGAGCAGTGACCAAGCACAAGCCCGGGACCCCGCGCCTCTGCGTTAGGGAAGAACCCACAGGGTAAGGGCATGGAGGCGCTGGGGGAAGGCGCGGGGCCGCAGTGGGACAGCTGCCACAGAGCAGCCCCCAGGCCCTTCCCTCCTGCCTGATGCCGGCTGCTGGAAAGTACAACTGGTATCATTATTTACACATTAATCATGTTACTGTGTAAGTAAGGATCTGACCACACCAACCCACAACCACCTCAGTGTGCTTCGGTCTGGTAGCAACCCCAAGCACCTGGGGTTGGAGCAGCAATCCCACCTCGGGTTTTCAGAGGGGAAGGAAGGTGCTCCAAAAACAAGCCTGGCCTCCTCTGCTCCTTTTTAACCCAAGAGAAAGCACAGTCTAGTCACAAACTGACTGTTGTATAAAAAACAGCTATGCTGGATCAGAGTGGTGGCGCTCCTTGTACACCATAGATAAATACAGCTGACACTGGATTAACTGACAGGAAGCTGTGCCCCTGTTTTAGTCCTGTTTTCTTCAGGGTAACACGAATAAAATGAGTAAATCCTTCTGAGCCCATGATTCAGGTGGACAAGAAAGGCCACAGGGATGATTTCTGTCAAGCAGAAGGGAAAAAAAAATAAAGCCTCTAAAAACTGAAAGTTGGTTACATTTGCAGAACATCAAAATGAGAAGCAAAGGCTTTATTCCTACAAGATAAACCTGGAAATAATGTAGCTATGTCTGCAGAGCAAACAGAAGGTAATAGGTGGCTGCCAACTAAACTGCTGGCACTACTCAGGCCCTAGTTTAACACCCACCCATCACTTTCAGCTAAATCTCAATCTTCCCCCAGCCCCAGGGGTTAAAGGGAAGAGCAGGTCTGGCACACTTCCACAGGTCTGACCAGACTAGTTCTCTCAAATCATCCCGCTTGAAATGCTAAAAGAAGCATAATTCATCAAATGTTCTTAGATAGCTGGAAGCATTCAAAACATTAAGAACTAAGAGCAGATGAAATAACACTTTAAAGAAAAGTATTTTAATGTAACACTATACCTATACATGATTGCTTAAAAAACTTAAAAAAAATTAGAATACAATGAACCCTTAAAGTAAGTGTATTCCACCATCAGTTTTTATAACCATGAAGCTCCTGTAGTCTAAATTTTTCCATTGGTACTGATGATGGATGGGTACAGAAAGTGAAGAAAGATGAACTGCCTGGGATGAATGGAAGAAGGTGAGAGTATTTCTGAAGACTTTCCTCCCACAGCACAAATTCAACAACATATGTTTTCAAGTTAGTTTAATTAAGCTATCATTACCTTCTATGGAAATGTTGGTGAGAAAACTGCTGCAACAACACAATAATTACTCCCCACCCCCCAAGAAAAAAAAAAATCTTTTGAGATGTTTTTATCGATAGCAAGAACAGTTTAAGCACAATTAAGCAGTACTTCAGCTTCTTTCCCTTCCCCACCCCCCCAAATCTGGTAACAAATATTTAAAAAAAAAGCTACAGTTTTAGAGGACTCGGAGGAAGGACAATACATACACCAATTAACATTGCTAACAATGCATTTTTTTCTTACTTAAAAAGCTACCATGAACACAGAATACCATGCATATACAGATATTACCAACTATTTTGGAATAACTGCTCTTCAGTACGAGGGAATTACCTGCTTGCCCTAAAAGAGTTTTTCCCTCTAGCTAAATAAATGTTATAAAAAAAAAAACACAACGAAACAAAATAAGTGAATATGTCAGCTTTACCAACACAGATGAAAGCGTGTCAACTATAGCGCTCGTTCTGAAACCGTGGAGCATAGTTTCTGGCACTTTCATTCTCCTGTGTTGTGATTAAGTCTATAATAGCGGTCAGTACTGCTGTATCCCTGGATGTAGTATCATTCCAGTCCACGGGGTGTGGGTTTTCTATTTTTTCTTGTAGAAGATCATCGAGCTCTTGTCTTAAATTCTGCAGACAAAAAGTTTGTTGGAATGAAAAGAGGCAAGTATAAAGCTACACAATGTTACCACAGTAAGTTCAACTCCCTTGCGTCCTCTGTTCTCCTAATCCTTACGCCTGCTGCTCTTATATTGATTTATTTCAATAGCGCTACCTTCAGGCTCAAAAGCTGCTTTTCAAAAACTAGCTTTGCCTTTTATGACCTGATCATCTCTGGATGTGATGGCCTGTTCACCCATTAGCTGATTCTTTAAGGAGACTAAAAATATTTGGGTTAAGAAAGTCAGATGCAATTTCTAGGATCTAATAATCAACCAAGCTCTATTCAGCTCCTCTTTTCACTGGAAAGTATTATGCCAGCTGAAGAGCCCCATCCTCACGTTCCATATCCATGTGGTTATTTCATGGACTGATCAGGTCATCCTACAACTTCTCCTACAGATAACTACAGAAATTATGCTCTTCAAATCTCTTACTGTAAGATGTTTATGAGCCCTTTAAATCTACCCTATGACTTTTCTCTGAAGCCTCCGCTATTTTTCAACATCCCCATGAAATTTCCAGCAGAGGCTTTAACAGCACCTTCCTTCCACCACTGCAAAAAGCACACAAGCCTCACTGTCATCAGTCCAGCTATTACAGTAGAAACTCAAATACATAAATAAAACTTCTGAGTGCCTACTCCTAAGGCCAAACATAAGGGAGTTCATCAGTGTTTACTTCTACCCAGTTTATCATGTGATACAACAGCCTGGTCAGAATGTTATTTTTACTACAACTTTTTAATTTGCATTCATATACAAACCTTCAGTAGGTATCTTTCATTTACTGTGTATACTTCACACGCTTACTAGGAATACATTCAAAACATTTTGTTATCTCCCTACATCACCAGTTAGGCAGTAACATCAAATATAAAAAAAATCTCTAGGAAGAGTTACTGTTACACTAAGATTTCCGTATATATTATTATTAAATATAGTTACCTTAACTAACTGTGCTATTCTAGCTGGAGACTGGAAAACAATCCATTCATCCACAGCAATGGTATCCTGATCTTTATCCTTCTGAATGGATATATCTCCTCCGAAGAACAAGAGGCAATACGGAGAGACTTCTGTACAATCATATAAGTAAATCTGCAAGAAGACAAAATTGTCCAGTCACCCTTAAAAGGATGTTAAATGACATCACTAAGCCTTAAGACACTCAAAATAGAATTCCAGAAGATCATTTTTCAATCATTCATAGATTTGCAAAACAGATTTGAAGCAACTCAGTTGGAAGAGTTACATAAAATCAGATTAAATGGGAGCAAAAATGGTCCCAAATACAGTCCTTCACAGAAAGCAGTGAACTCCAACTAATAATTCCATTAGTAATCAAGCAGGAAAAAGAAAGCTTGCACGCTTTTTTCTTTTTTAAAAAACAGAAGCAGAAGCAAGAATCTAACAGAACTTAGTATACTAGTTATTTGTGGAACAATACCACCAAGAGCCCACAGAACAGAATCTGACGGCATGTAAAAAAAGTGACCCAAAACTTGAAGGCTTCAAACAAAGCTGCTGCATACCTTCTGGGCCACGATAAGGGACACTTCACATCCCCTGATCGAACACATTAAAGAGCTACAAAAATAAGTTACACAAATATAAACCACGACATACACTGCTAGTTCTCATCTTCAAATGGTACACAAGCCAGTTATAATGGAACTCTGTCTCCTCCACATTAACAGATTTAGGATGAATATTAACTGTTCCATCTGTCTTGGTGCAAACTTTCACCCTGAAAAAAAAAGTAGATTTAGCATGGAAATAAGATACTGAAAACGTAGCAAAATCACATCCTAAGTTAAAAACCCTCCAATTCTCCACCAGTGTTCTGAACTCCGAAATAAGGACATTTGAAGGAACTTCAATTTCTTTCCTCAGAAGACTGCAACTGAATCTACAGTATTAATTTTCAGATACCCCTATCTCTGTGCTTAAGTTTAAATTCACCTCCTTAATAAGCCCTGTTGTTCTCTCCAGTAGAAAAGACACGTAGCTGCCAGGAAGGTTCAGTGCTGATTTATACCTGGCTCCACCACGCGGCTAAGATGCAGTGACACAGGATCTCCCGTCACGTTTGCAGGCTTACTCTTACATGCATCCTTCAGATGACTGAAGCACACTGGACTTGGTTCAAAATAGAGAATCAACTGACTGGTAGTGCCAGCTGCAGACGGATCTAAATTAAGCAATCTAAAGTAGAATTTTGACTGCCTATTCTTACACCTACCATAGAAATAATCACTTGTTTTCTTTGTTCATTTTTTAATTCTAGGCACAGTGATCACTCCTAGCTTGGTGCTTCTACACTATATACCCAGGAAGTTCATCCAAACATACAACCCTTCATTCTGTCTTAAGTCACGTTCACAAGAATATAGATATCCTTCTTGCACATACTATTACTATGGATAACCATTAGTAAGAATAAACACTTTGATAATATGAGAAGTGTTAGATCAGACCAGAATTGCTAGGCTCTGTCTTGCCAAACACTACAGAAGGAAAGAGTTTCAATTGTTGCTGTAGACCAAAAATGATGGTAAGACTCATTTAGCAGCTGTGTTATCAATGTAATTTAGAATTATGGATTGCTTGATAATGTCACACCGATTACTTCACATACCAGCAGGTATGCAAATGGTCAAACATCTTTGCTCATATAAGTAAAGATCAGCAATCCCATGCTCTGATCTGTCACATTTTCAAATGAAGTAACCCACACCCTTGACTGATCTGTACAAAAAAATTAAATTAATGCATTTAAACCATTGCTCTGCCTTACCAAGCTACCTAACACAGAAAATACTTGAAACACAAACCAACATTGTACCAAATCCTTACATTTTTCTCTTTTTGCTAAAGCTTGGCCGAATCTTTGCAACTTTTGGATATAAACCAGCACAGATGACTGCTTTGAGCAACTTCTCATTATCTGTAAGAGACAGCAAAGTAAGTAATGCAGTTGCAGTTCCATAAACTGAGAATTTGACTCAAAAGCTTTGTTTCCTTCTGCTGTTTACCTGAGTTGGTATTAGATTTGGGATCCTTGGGGTCTCTGCTATTCACAAATCCAGCTGCAAGGAGATGCTCAGCAAATTGTCCTTTCATGTTATGCAGCATCTAGGAAATAAAAATTGTCCCAGATTGATAATATGCCAAAAGGCTACTCCCCTTCCCCCACAGATGTAATCCTCCATTTTCAGACCATCGGGATGTTACCTGGAGCGTATTTGAAGACAGGAAATATTCCCAGCAATAGTCTTTCTCAGTTCTGAATCCACGGCGCCGAGTCTCTTCCCAGCCCTAGAAATTCATACCATAGTTCAAAGGCATTTAAGTAAACACATACTAAGAAAATTAAGTATATAAGGACAGACCAAAAAACCATAGGTCAATAAACAAGTTACATTTTTCTCCTTGAGAAAGCAAACCCTTTCATCTCTTTGTATTATGTACATATGTGTATATATGTCCACACACCTATACACATACAGCAGAAAAACACAACAGTTTTGAATTGAAAACTTAATTTTTCCATGGTGAGGAGCAAAATCTAGCCAAGTTTGTCAGAATTTCATTTGTTGCTATTAACAGTCTTGGGCAGCAACTCTGTTTCCAGGCCATTTATTTCCTTTTCTTCTTGCCCAGTGCTACACAGCTAAGTCTCTAACGCTTTTGAAGTCTGCTCCAGCCTCTTGCAGGTGCCAGAAGGACAAGAGTTAATGACTAAGGGATTTTTGAAGAGCAACTGGGAAACTGCCACAGAGAAATTCTACTGTGTTCATCCCTCATCAAATACACGTTTAGAAAGTAACAACGCCACCATGAATTTACATTTCCACCAGTATATCCGCAAGAAATTAGGTTACTGAGCCTGAAGACAAGACTCCTTAACACTAGAAGGGTGAAAAGGAATTTGGTTTTATGTTTCTGTAGAAACCAGGGAAGAAATACTTCAGAGCATACACTGATCAGATTTTTCCTTAGACTAAAGCATAAAACCCAAACCAAAATTTCTGAAGGAAAGAACGTTAAAACACGCTTACTGTGAAAGCATTCACCACTGTCAGATGATCGCTTTTTGTGTTCTTTGAAAGTTCCTTTCTTCTTGCATCTGCTACTTTCTCTTTGCCCTAAGAACAATTAGAACTTATAAAATATTCATGACTGACAGGCCATTCTTCCTTCTAGGTCACCTTCCCTAACTAAGGTACATATATACAGCAATACTTTGCATGGAACATACATAAAAAGTGATGTTACTTCCAATATTCTGTAAGCAAAACACATGCTATTAAGTATTGCAAGGCAAATAGTACTTATAAATATGTAATTAACCTGAAAGTAGGATTAAAGTTCTTTTAAACTACAACATCTCAGTAGTGTCCTAATATTCTTATAAGAATCTTAAAATCTTATCTGTAATGCTCTTCTTAGAAACTTTACCAAAGGAATGACAAAAGGGTCTTTGAAGCTGAGGCTTGCTGCAATCGTCAGGACTGGATCCAAGCAACAGAATAAAGCTCCAAAGAGAATCATTTTTCCGATATGTGGTTCAACTGGTAATCGTGCTAAATGTACACCTAGTGGAGTCAGTTCCTCTTGTCTGTCCAAAGCATTCTGTCAGAAAACAATACAAAACAAAAATCATAACTGCAGTGTGGAGGACGCAGCTAGCTTCAGTATGGTCAGACAGGAAAGTGATCGTGCAAATTACAAAGAAACAAACATTCAACAGATACAAGGAAAGAGCAACCATCTTCAGTTGTGTTTCAAGTGGTTTATTGGGCTCAGTGTCTTTCTGGACCAAAGTATGAAGACTAACACTTGAGTGTCTTCTCCTGGTCAAGCTTATTTTTAGACTTGTATATTTCCCTTCAGTGTCATTTCTTGTTTCATTCACTTTTCCCTTTGCTACTTTACAGCCTTGCCACAGAACAACAAATATATCATTGAATTTTATCTGAACATTTATAGAAGTATGACAGTCTACGCAGTGCCTTTCATCTAAATCAGACATTGCAATGTATTGCTACAACTGATTTGTACAATTAATACTAGGCAAGTCAGTAGTACGAACTGCTCATTAATCTCTCCTCCCTCAGCAAAGGGGCACTGACATACGAGAGACCCTTCTCCTATCTGCCTCACTTACCCCCAGAAATACAACCTAAATTCTTCACTAATCCAACTGGGATAGAAATACTTGGTGGATTCACCATGAGCAGGGTGTTACACAACTACCCAGTTAAGGATCTGCATGGAATCTAAACGCAAAGTGTGAGCAGTGTTTTAAGTGATTCAGGAACTACTTTATGCAGCCCAAAATTTCACATAATATTTAATATTTGAAGTTTATTTCCTCTGTTCAGTCGGGATGACAGGACACTGCATAGCCTAGAGATATAAAGGGTCTGCATAGTAAGGGTTTCAAATGTCTAGACCTGTACAATCAGAATGGTCTTGGATAACAAACAATGCATTAATAACATGGCTGTAAATAGATTCTTCCTTGCATGAAACTGTATGTTAAGTAATACTTTACCAGCTCCATCAGATGATTTATAGCCAACATTACAGCATCGCGAGATGGTGGATCCATTAGTTTGCTCAGAAAATACGCAATTCCTCCAAGCTTTAGAATCTGAAAGAAAAAAACAAAAATGAAGATGGCTACCCACCTAAAATCAATAAGCAGTGACCAGAGTAGTTACAAAAGGTGTGAATAACTCACAGCTTGAATTAGGATTTCAATAATTAAGAAGTAAGGACAAAATAAAGACGTGTTAGTGATGAAATTTTAAACATCTATTCTTCAGTATGTTGCATGTGGTATGCCTTATGCATGCATAGGAATTCCATACAAACTGCCAAAAAAGAAACATCACTCATGTCAGTTTTAAAAGAATTTTACCAGAAGGTAGTTTTAAGAAGCTTTATCTCTCAGCTCCCTGGCATTCTCACAGAAGCAGCTCTGATCTAATATTTTTTGAGGAAAAATTTGTGTTCATATTTGTGTTAGAGTTCAGCGTTTATTTATACTAGACAATATATTTTTCTTGGGTTTGATAACATTTTGCAAACAATTGCTGCAGTTATTAATTGCATATATTGTGCTTTTGGTGTGACAGACTTGAAGACAACTCTAACCTCAGAGTTGCATTAATTTAATCTCTCAAGCTCTTATTCCAACAGAAACGTCACTAGTACACACGTTTGAAGATGCATATGCTTACCTTGATTTGCAAGCAAAGTTCTTCCAAAGGTGTCCTCAAGATCTCAGGTAGTTGATAATCATCTAGAAGGCTAGCACGGAGCCCATTGTATAGATGGTAACAGTGACCTGGCTGAACTCTAGAACATATTTAAAGAAATAAATGCATGCTTTTTCTATGACATTGTGACATTATGACTGTGTTCATTTGTAAGCAGCTTTCCAAAACCCTTCAGGGAATTAGAATTGAAGTGTATTCAATTGTAATAGCCATTTCAGCTTTCAGAAACATAGACCCATCAACAGGAAAACAAAGGCATAGAAAATGCAGAAATCTCCTATAAACTGCTCAAAGGGAACAATGAGGAGATCAGAGAAGAACGGTATGTCTGAACAAAAGATAAAGTATTCCACAAGGTATTTTGAGAGGGAGTGAAATTTTAAATAATTTGGTATATATCTAAGCAACATTAATTTGAAGGCAATTTTCGCTTTAATGTATCATAGCCTCGTAAGTGAGGTGTGAACGTAAACGCTATCAAATTTGAAAAAAAATGCAGGATTTATTCTTCTATAATAAGGAAGGAAACTCATGACTGAAATGCAGCACAAGTTATATCAGTTTCTTAGGAAAACAACGAACCATTCTTTCCCTAAGAACAAGAGAGTCGTACTACTATCTGCTTCTGAACATGGGATTAACAAAGTACTACCTTCAGCACACATGAGCTCCAAGACAGACTGAAATTTAACATCATAAAGGTTTTCTAACTAGCCATTATTCTTACCTTCCTGCTCGACCTTTCCTTTGCTTGGCATTAGCTTTACTAACCCACTCTGCTGCCATTGTGCTGATGTTGTTCTGGGTATCAAAGTGAGTTTCCTTTATCTTTCCACCATCTATAACGAACACCACGTCATCTATTGTAATGCTGTTTGAAAAAAGAGAAAAAAATGCAACTCTTCATCTTTGCAAGTTTAACCTAGGATCTTAAGAAGGTTTAGCTTCTCTTTACCCCCTCCCAAACAGCAAGCCAAAAATAAAAATTCTATGCTTGGAATTTCATTAAGAAGAATGTTACTATGCAGTTCAAGAGCAAACTTGTTTTATTCTCCTAGGTCTGGCACCACAGAGTCACCATATGCAGTTATAAAGTCTGTAGAGGACAGGCAGTTCACATTTATTATGTACAACAACTGCAAGTCATTATAAATCATCCATGTTTTGATTTTTTTTTTTTTTTAAACAATTCTCAAAGGAGAATTCAAGCTTAGTCTATAGACATATTGGAATTGAAAATGTTATAAATCAATGATACAAATATTTCAAATGCATTTTGAAAAAGTTAAACAGGTTTATATTTTTTTATTTTGTCAAAATTATAGGGTTTTTTTTTGTCTGCATAGCTAGCTATTTACCTAGTCTCTGCAATGTTGGTAGCAATCACGATTTTCCTTACTCCTGGCGGGGTCTTCTTAAACACCTGTAATTATCCATGGCCCATTTATATGTTTGCCAAAACCAAACATATGCTCAATTAAAATTTTTGGTAGTTGTGAAATGTTACTTTATTGCATAATAATAAAAGACAAGCATACCTGAGTCTGGTTAACAGTAGGCATCAATGAATGTAAAGGTATGATAATAAACCTATCTGAAAATTAAAAATCAGCAGAAGATACAGAGTAAGCACAGATACTTTAATTATACAGGAAAATCAAGAATACAGAACACAGAAAATACACTGCAAGTAAATCTACTATTTCCACTTCTTATTCTGAATTGGTTTTTACCATGTAGATAATGGCATATTTTAATTTTTTTGCTGTTTGTTAGCAATGTTCAATACATCGGTGTTAAGTGCAGGAGACACATTCTGAAATACAGACTTACGTGCTAGAAGCTCAGAGGAATATAAACTGAATAAACTAACCGCCAGCTACAATGAAAGGTGGGGCTGTGAGGGGAATGGGAAGAGAACCCTACTTCTGGGTTGGCTGACAACTGTATATTAAACTTAACGTATTTTTCTTACGATTCATCTCGGTGTTTTATCAAGTCTATTACCGCAACAGCTATACATTGCTGCTTGTTTAAACTAAGAGGCCAAGGCATCTTCAAATGCATTCTATTTCAAAGTATAAATATCTGTGAAATACCTAAGCTTCTCTGGGATAGAAAATCACTACATTACTCCGCAGAAGTCTCCCCCAAAAGCTAGTAAAACATAAAACACACATAATAAACTCCTTTATACCTTTTTACTTTAGAATATGCCAGTTTGTATTATGCTATGATGGCTTGGTAAATACAAATTACTGTACAGAACATAATATATTCACTTGTAAATTCATTATTTAATAACTGCTCGAGTTTATTTATTAAACTGACATTCTCCTCTAGTTTTCAGTAAGTTCTCTATCTATAGAACATACACGACATGAATTATAGTAAGACTATCTTAATAGTCAAAAGCATAGTTAGGACAAGTTAGCTGAACATGAGGTATGCAAACAAGACAAAATAAAGCATATAGGATAGGCATAGGATATGTTACTGCCCTATTAAAAGGAATCTAGGAAAAAACAGAACTTAAAAGATCCACCAGCAAAGTATTAGAGAGAAGCTGCTGAAGCATCAAGCAAAAATAAGAAGTTAACACAGAATGAAGAAAGAATTTAGTTTTGGATGGAAGTTACTGTAGCTATGTAAAAAAAAATGCTGAACACACTGCAATCATTTTGAAAGGGAAGAAGGAGGGAAGAAGAAAAGTCCAGTGCAATACCAGCAAACATAGGCAAAAATAAAAGTTTGCCACTAATGCTGCTGCTAAATTTGCACATAAAATTTTGTTTTTACCTGACTTAAACATGACTTGTGACATCAAGAGATCATGCAAAGTGCTAATGTTGTCCCATCCTGGAAGAAACACTAGAATTGCACCATCCTATATATAAAAGAGGAAGTGAATGGGAAAAGTTAGAATAAGTTACATGCTATTCAAAAAATCACCTACTTGCATACTGACGCATATATTTCAAGTAAGTGATACCCGAAACCTCACTGACTACAACTTGAAATATTTTGTTTACTACAGAAAAAAAAGTTTGTCTTGCTGCATATTTATCTGAGCTTAATAAACAAAAACTTCATTTTCAACATTTTCCCCTGCAGCATTTCAAACACTGCCATGTAAACACTGGAAGAATTTGAGCTGCTGTTAAAGCTGTTAAACCTAAAAGAAACTAAGTGTAATTTTCAACAAAGGAAGAACAAAAGAAAAAACAGCAAGTCATCCTCATTATCTACAGCTTAAATACTCTATCAATTGAAATATTAAGTGAGTTGACATTCTCAATAATCAAAATTCTCTTCAGTGACTCACCTACGGTGTCAGCTCTTCCACAGATGTTTTTGAACACAGAAATGAATGTATAACTTAAGGCTATGGTGTAACCTATGTATATTACCCATGGCAACAGAAGTTATTCTTTCAAGTTTGTTACTGCTTCAAGCACAGAATCCCTCTGATAACAATGTACCTAACAGTATTAAACAAAAAACCTTTTACTGGGACTCTAATTAGGATTTTTAGCTTCAGAATCTGATGGTTTTGTATTTCAAGATCAACCTCCTCTAACACAAACAACAGAAGAGAAGCCACAATTTGAAATAAAGACTATGTAAGAGTTACTATACTGGTCAGAGCCTCACAGAAACCTAAACGTGTAGGTGAGTAAAGTTCTCAATGCATTTTTACATTAAAAAGTAACTAGTTGCCTTGTCATTACATCTGAAGCACATTTAGGGACAACTACCAATGAAACCGGAATAACTACAAAGCGTGATGAGCTATAAGTAGGAAGAGCTTCCTAGCTGCACATTTGGTAAACGCGACTGAATTTTTGTATATCCTAGCAAAATTCTTATCTTCACACAGATTACTCAGGCAGAAAACTATTTAAAGCCAATGGCACACTGTAGATATGAGGGAGTGAATATCAACTCTAAACAGTGCTGTGCCCTCTCTCCATCATTCCTGAGAGGGAAGCTCCTAGATGTTAAACATCTAGTTGTACATTGAAGAGGTTTTCAGACTGGTTTTCTACAGCTATTTCACAAACCGTAGGTTTTACTACACACCACAAAGAATACTACCTTGGACAAGATAAACACATGCAGTCAGAAAAAGAACTAAGAGTTAAAATTTAATTTGCAGTTACACTACTATTCATCAAATGACTAATGTGTATGAAGACATCTAAAAGCTTATTCTAAGGAAAAAAAGCCGCAATTGGAGTTAAAATGGAACCCAAACCTTCAGACTTCTATCCCATTTTATTTGAGTCAATCTCTACTATCATCAAAAGATTTACAGTCTCTTTAGAACAAAAGAAAAAAGTCTGAAATTAACATATATGTGCAATATTTCCAAGCTTTTTACATGCGTAGCTATCATTAATGCCTACAACTGTTATTGAAGAAAACTTAGATACGTGCTACCTTTTAAACATGGAATTTACCCCTTTATTTCAAAAAACAGTGTCTGACCACATTCTAAACTCAGGGCTTAAATAGTAATTGGGTATTTAAAGCTGGTAGATTACTTTTGAGAAAACAAAACAAAACAAAAAAACTAATAACAAAAAAACACTTCTTTATGCGTATGTAATAGACCAAACTACCTACCAACTTTGACTTTCTCCACCAGCCACTGACCACAATTCAGTCATAGCATGAAAACACGATGATACAACACAGAAACATACCTCTTCTTCCAAAACAATGTGTCTGATAAGTGCTGCTATAAGGTCAAGATCAACCTTGTCATCGTCCATCATTTCCAAGGCATCTATAGTACTTGCGGAATACCTACAGGCATCAAAAGCATGCATACTGGTTACTTACTAACACATAGTCACGCATGCATGTCTGCTGTAAGGTTCTGCTATCACTCATCTGTGTGACCTACTACTGCTCAATTTCTTTCTTTCTTTGTAGGTACAATTGAACAGGCATGCTACTCTGGAGACTTATTTTAGTTCAATTATTGCCAGTTTAGAATAGTAAGTTTAAGAATTATGACTGAACTGTATTTGGAGCATTTCCATGATCTCTTTGGGTTATGATCTCATGGATTATCTAGGATCTAAATAATCTGAGTTTACCCTTCAATTTATCCCTCCCTCACAGTACGTACAGAAGGCATCTCATCTGCTCAGCCCTTTATTTTCATGAAACCTAGTACCAATTACCAATTTGTTCCAAAGACCTGTCTGAGAAAGGGATGGACACGTACAAATGGACAAGTAGAGCATGGGATAGAACAGAGAGCACTGAGGACTTGCTCTCTTAGGAAAGAGAGGTAAAACAGAGCCACCTATATTAGTTATTGTTGTGAAGCTGGATATATAGGAAGTCACAAACTGCAGAGGTAAAATAAGACAGGAGAAGAACGGAAAGATGCCATTCCTGAAATAAATTTGCCAGGCTACCTAAGTAACCCACTTATTCAGATAGCAAAGCAGTCAAAAGCTGGCAATCAAAGAGAATGTCTCAAGCACAGAATCTCTGCTGGGTGCTGAAGAGGCAAAGTTTTTTAGCTTGGTTTTAAACCACTCTCGAGGAGTATTAAAATGTTCATTAAGTTAACAACAATTAATGCAGAAGAGTGAGAACAACCTGCCCCGCAGCTGCCTTAAGTATTCTGGCCACCGTTCCCTGTAGATTTCCTCTTTTTCTTCTTTTTCTGGCCTGCTTATATGCCCTTGCATGAAGCCTTTCTTCCACCGTGGCCGACGGTCTGTGTTTTCTGGCATATACCTTTAAAGTTAAATAGCAAATACAATTTTGAAACTAGTCATTTAATCCTGCTGCACAGTAGTTTTCTAAACTGTGGACAATATACGTACTTTAGCTGTACCATATTAATCGGATTCTCGAATTTTCCTCTAATTTTTTTTTTTTAATTACAGAAATGATAGGTACCATCTACAGTAAGCATGAAAACAAGTAAAAAATAAATATCAAAGACTAGCTTAATTTATCCACCTGAAAATTCACCACACTGAAAGAAAAAACTGAAGTTTTTCTCCTCCCCAAACCAACATTTCCAGGTTGCTACAAGCTTATTACTGTAAAAGCCACTGAAATTCCCTCGAAAGGTTTTCTGCAACAAGATGTCCAGTGTGAGTTTACTCCTGAAAACCACAACTAATTTTTCAACAGGCTATTTATACTGAGATAATCTTCAAAAAGACATACTAAGTAAAATGAGAAACCAACAAAATACTATCTATACTGGTGTTGAGAAAATACACTCACCTCAACTTCTCAATTACATCTTCAAGAAGATACTCCACCACTGGGAAAGTGAACCCGGGTATGTGAACCATTGGGCAATTATCTGTTGAGAAAGGCGTAAGTCATTTTTCAACAGCAAATAAAATAGTGTTCTGAAGTAAAAGAGTCAATAAACATTCTTCACTATTTTTGCAATATAGTTTTCAAGCCTAGAGGTTTTTCTTCTCCCCTTTAAATTCTCATGGAAGATGTCAAATTCAATTTCCAAGGAAGTGACTGAATAAAGCAAGCATAGGTAGCAAGCAGTATACTGTTCTCCAGCACGTTCACCTGTTTCCAGTTACAGGACAGCACTTGAAGAATGAAGAGCTAAAGGCTTTGCTCTGTTTGCCCACTCACACTATGACTTCTAAAATAAGGTAAATATTAGAAGCCTAAATCACTTAGAAGGAAAATTCATAGGAAGCATTTAACCTACCAAAATATTCAGAAAACTTCTCTGCGTTTAAAGTAGCACTCATTAGTATTACTTTCAGATCCAAACGCACATTCAGAAGATCTTTAATAATGCTCATTAGAACATCTGATTGAAGATTTCTTTCATGAATTTCATCAAGGACTACATGACTAATACTGGACAAATGCCTAAAACAGAAGAACAAAAAAATTAAACATTTGCTTTTAGCAAAAGTTAAAAATAGAGCAGAGACCAACAAGAGCAGGTCATTAGTCAAGTCATTTGGTAATTGTATTTAGTTTCTAAAAAAATAGGAAAACTTACTTATCTGACTGGAGCCACTGTAGGACAATTCCTGTGGTACAGTATAAAATTGAACCTTGTTTCCTCGGTAACCGACTGGAAGAAATACATCAAGAATTCTTGAGTTTTCTTCTTTATTTTACAAAGTACTTAATAAAAAGCTTAAAGTTAAAGAGCAGGTAGTTGTTACAGGCATTACGAAGTATGCCTCATTCTTGAACTTGTTCACAGTTCAACTGGGGGAATGAGGGTGTAGGCCAGAGTCACAGCATTTTTGTTGCTGGGTAATGAACTGCTTGTAGCCTAACGGAACCTCTGACTTCATTTCTCATCATTTCTACGTTGATCTGCTGACCCCAAGTTCTCACAACTATCTGAACTCAGCACAGATAGCAGCTAGAAGCTAAATACACAGCACTGTAACAGTCTTGATTAAACATTAAAGAAAAACAAATGAGATTCTATAAACTAGTGCTTCAAATTAAAGTGCTGAAAGGACTGAACTGTCATCTCTCACCAGCAGTTTTTCCATCAATGGTAAGTGAGGTTTCATTGTTTGCTAGTAACATCCCACATAATTTTTTCAAATTACAGATCACTGCAAGCATAGTAACTTTTGTTCTATGGCACTAGGTCTACGAACTCTTGTTAACAAGACTAAATTTATTACCTAACCTTAATGGAATTACTCATTAGGTAAGCGTAACAAATACATAATTTTACCCAGAAATACAGCTTATAGCATTCTCTCCTTTAGCATTTTAATTTTTCCTTTAAATTAATTGATTAGGGACATTGCTTTTAACCTCTGTGTATAGCAAAACCTTTTAGAAGAACTGAAAACAGGACTTACTAGTGAAAGTACAGCTTAGTGCTAACCAAACCTGCCAGCTTGAAGTTCAGAACTGACTTTGTGTTACAACCTCAAATCACTCATTTACATGCTACACAGAATATGATAACCACGCTCAAACTTTTTGGTATTTTTCAAAAACTTTATTCCCTATACCAGCTGTTCAAAGGAATGTCTTTTAGAGAAAGTAAGAGAATAAAAGCACTTGTCCGTGTTAAGAACTGCCTCGCAATTTTTTCTTTTTGAATAGACACCACTTTACATGAAGGAACAAAAACTGTCAAGAGAGCCTCTTACCTCTGAAGACGAATCTGGTAACCTGTACTCTTGCCGTTACCGCATGCTTCTGCCCTTTCAGCAGCAACTCTCTCAGCCACCTTCAAAAAAACAACAGCACGTTAAAAAAAAAAACCAAACACACGAGGCTGATCCATGATTTAGCTACTCATCAGTAAGAAACACCTAGAACCAAGATGAAATGTAAACAACAATAACAGAACACTCTGAAAACCATCTTTTCCCTTTCACTGACAGCAGTGTTTCCTGTCAGCAACTCAAGAACAGGTTGGCAACCCAAGACACGTTTTAGAGAAACACAACCATCTAGGCATTAGCAGTACGTACTCCAGAATGCACCACCCCTTTCAGTACGGCCAGCTTTTCCTCATGGAAAGTGAGGTTCTATACTGATTTGATATTTAACTATAAAAAAAAAGTAATTACTGTGCACTGGAAAGCCAAGTTCTTTCTTGCTTGTTAGTGTATTTCTAAAGGGCTACACAACACTACTGTTTTATCTCACTTCATGTTTGCACTGCCCAGTCCATTAAAGTCACCAATATAAACCATGCCTACATTCAAGGAAAAGGGAGGCATACGGTGCCAGTACTCTGATCACTACCGAAACTTACAAAGTATCGAATTAGTCTATATTAATAATAGATTCTATTGCAAATAACAATTTTAAGACTGAAAATGAATACACAAAAAACAACCTTTCCTGTCCACTGCAGGCAGAATGCTAATCTTGAACTCTACGATTAGTGTGACAACATCCAAAAGGAGACACCGTGCACCTCTCAAAGAAACTGATCTATCTGGTCATTTGGATTTTTTCCAGATCTGAACTTCAAATAAACTACCAGATTGTATACTCGGCTAATAAACTTGCCCTGTAGCTTAGGCCCAGTAAAAAAAAAAAAAAAAAAAAAAATCTATTTTCGTTCAAAAATTCTAAGACAGTAATTTTATCTCGGACTTACGGTAGGGATGACAACAAAGAAACACACCCACAACCGTAAGAAGTAAGTTACTCAGTTTGTCAAAGCGGCACTTACCGAGATAGCACTGATCCTCCTAGGCTGAGTACAAACAATCCTGCAGGTAGACCCTTTCCCTCGCTCTATGTAGTCATCCAAGATGAACTGCGTGACTTGTGTGGTCTTTCCACAGCCAGTTTCGCCACTTATCACAGTTACTCGATTATTGTTTATAAGGTTTACAAGTTCCTGTTTCCAAACAAAGAAAACATTTGCAAGTATTATTGTCAAAAACAGATTTTGGAAGGATTTTGATAATTCTCTACTACCGTGAAGTGAACTTAAAAAAAATAAAATAAAATATCACAGCAACCATATACCCATCTGTTTCCATTAATATTGAAAGCTCTGAAATCTTCAGCACCTTCATAACAGGCAACAAAGGCTTCCTCTTACTCCCAGTTGCACAGTTTTTTCTCCTACTTCAGAAGAGAAATGAATCTTTCTTCAAATTAAACATACGCTTACCTGTCTCATCCCATACGAAGGGAGCTTCTCTCGGAACCTCTGAGAAAAGAGAAAATAACAGTACGTGTTTTCAAACACCTGTTCAACACTGAAGTAATATTAACAGATTTCATCCATGATCTGGACGAAACAGATCAATAACGTGACAAGCTGCTCAGCCAAGACTGAACAGGCCCACTAGAAATAAATGTAATTCCATGCATGTTCTCAGCTTCACTAAACGTACCAGAAATATTTACCACCAACAGTTCTGTACGCAAAGAGGCACGCATACGCAGTTTAAAGACCAGGGCCTTGAACAGCAGGCCTCCCATCTGACAGGTGCTAAAAGCGTTTCCTTGTACAGCTTTATACACTGCCATTACAATAACCTCAACTACATTTCGAAGAGGTGTGCCTTCAGAGCCTATTCCCCTACTTTTAATTTTACACACAAACGCAAAAAAAAATCTATTTAAAAAAAGAGAACTGAAAATACACATCCAACTATACAATGCGGATACTTAAAATTTTGGATTTTAAACAATCAGAAATTATCACTGACGGCCTAATTTTCAATCCCTGTCCCGTTGACAAGGACGCGTTTTGTAAATTCTGATGGTACTTTTTTTCCTAAAGTAATGTCTTGACAACTTTGAGTAAATTAATTACAAGAAGTTTTCTAGTTAGTTCAGTTTATGTAAAAATAAACCCAAAAGCTTTCTCCTTAACATATGGGAAGTACCTGCATTTCAATATATCTAGGATCGGACTTCTTCTTTCTTAAATCTTCTTTAAGTTGCTCATCTAAATCGGTATCTTGCTGATTTTTTTCAAATAGATATTCCACATCCCGATCAAGGAATGTTTTTTCCAAGACTGCTCTCTGCTTGATAGGAGCTTTTTCAGCTTCTGGTTTCACTTTTGCGGGCTGTTCTGGAGTATTTCTGAAATACGGGCAAAGAACAGAAACTTCAAAGATTACCCAATATACGCCTGGCCACTGAGAAACGTACACTGAAAAGTTCCCTGCACCACTCCCGGCAGATCTGGTTTTGGGACATTATATCCCCAAGTTGCTTGACCCCTAACCTGAAGGCAGTATGGCGCACATCGTAGAAACAAAAAAAAAATGTACAACAGGATCTTCAAATGTAACGTGTTCTTTCACATCAGAGCTAACGTACTAACAAAACGTCTCCAGAGAACTACCGCTTAACGGCCTGTCAGAACCGCCGCCCCGTAACTGGATCTTTCACCAGAACCCAACCCCATCAACCCAGCCTACTGAAGGCAAGGTACGCGACCCCCCATTTCGCTGCCTATTTAAATCCTTTCACAAAAGGCATCGAGAATGGGCCCTATTTCATAGAGGCTGAGAAAACTTCCCAGCGCTGCCGAACGCCAGAAGGAGGATGACAAAAGCCACCTGCGGAGGAGCGCTCCCAGAGGCCGCGGGAACTTGGTCGCTCCATAACGTAAATCCCCTGCTGTGGGCCTGGGGACCGGTTAAAGGGTTTTACGGCTTCAGCTAAAAACCTAACACCCCAAACTCGACAGCAGCCTGGAAGAGAGCCTCGCAGCAGTGGCTAGGGGATGGCTGCGTGCTGGGCCGGGGGCACCCGTAGAGCCGGGAGACCTCTCCCAGCGCGCCTCCTGCCCGTTCGTGTGATGTGGGACGCGAGGCGCGGGGCCGGAGCCTTACCCGTCCTCGTCCCCGGACCACCAGGACATGGCGTCGGGCTCCTTCTCGCTCCGGCTCTGCACGGCCGTCAGCAGCTGCGCGATCTGCTCCTCCCGGCGCTCGTCCATCCGCACCACGGCCCGCTGCGGACGGCACAGCGTGGCGTCACCGGCCTGACGTCACCCGCTCGGCCCGTGACGTCACCCGCTCGGCCCGTGACGTCACCCGCTCGGCCCGTGACGTCACCCGCTCGGCAGGCAGAGCCCCGTGAGGCGCCCCCCGCCCCTCACCTGCTGCCGGTCCGTCTCCTTGCTCCTCTGGCCCTGCTTCCGCGCGTACCACAGCCCGATCTCGCGGCCCTTCAGGTGGCTCGGGTGCCGCCCCCGGCCGCCGCCGCCGCCCCCGCCACGCCCCCCGTGCCCGCCGGCCGAGGCGGAGGAGGAGGAGGAGGAGGCGGCGGGGCCGCCATCGCCGCCCCGGGCCCAGCCGCGCCGCTGCTCCGAGCTCATGGCCGCCCGCGGCCGGCAGCCCGCACCACACCGCACCGCACCGCCCCTTCCGCCGCAGCACTTCCGTCCGCCACGGGCTCCGCCCCGCCGCAGGCCCCGCCCCAACCGCCGCAGCCCCCCCCGCCCCCTCGGGCTCCCTGGGGCTGCGGGTTCGAATCCCGGGCCCGGGACGTCGGAGGGTCCCGGCCCCCCCACGTGGCCGTGCTCTTGTAGATGGGGCTGCAGTGCCAGAGGGAGCGTCCTTCTGCACGCATCGCTACTGCTTTGTCTCCTTAACACGGGGAAAAACACGTCTTCTGAAGGAAATCTTACGGATTGAAACATTTCAGATAAATTTGTACACGTAAACGTTGGAAAGGGTAACCGCGCGTCTCTCAACGCAAAGATCATTTCCCAACGTCTCCGACAAGTTATATTTCTTGCAATAATCTTGGTGTCTCACAGATTATCGAGCCTTCCCGAGGCCTTTTACCCACCCCTCGCACTCACGTCACCCCTCCAGCAGCAGGCCGTCACCGCGCGGTAACGGGCCCGCGCACCAAGGTGCAGCAGCGCGAGGAGAGCTCTGTGCCCTCCCCTCGGTGATCTGAAGGGCCTCCCTGAAGTCAAACTCCCGATGAGGGAACGTGAAAGTTGTCGGGCACGCCCTGGGGTGAGGCCCAGCCAGAGAGGAGCCCACGCCACAGCTGTGACCCCGCGAGGCACTGCCGCCGTCGGTACGGCTGTCTCTGTGGGGAAAGGCTGTGTGTAAGGATGGGAGGTCGTTAACATGAGCTTTTCCTGCAAAACAAACAGAAGAGTGCAACATACAGGCATATACACGTACAGGTACTGTAATTCAAATAGGAGCTGCTGCCTGAGTCTATAAAAGCAGAATTTATTCTGTTCTGAAACACCTAAATCTGCAAAATTCATTACGGGAGAGGAACATAACACTCAAAGGTTCATCTTGGAAGTCATTATAGTGATACATACCAGGAGGTGAAATCGTGTTCCAGAATCTATGTATCAACCCTAAACCTATAAAGGTAAAATAATATATAAGTAACATTTATTTTTTATGAAATTACTGCATTTTGAAACAGTTTGATGTTGTCAGATGTATTTTCTATCAAGATTAGAATAGGAAATTTACATTTCAGTGCCAGGCTATAGCTTTTATTTCAAGAAGCACAATCCTTTGGGGCTTTTGGGATTTGGAGCCTGGTCCTGCTTCTTACAGATTTAGTTTTCTTGTAACTCTGTTAACTTAATGCTATTCTCAGTGTACACGAGCACCACTGAAAGGAAACCCCAGCCCACTGGATATACTGCTTACCAAAGATTACCTCCGAAAGTCTTTTGCCCTTTCTTGTTCTCTACCCTTTGCATTATTCAAAAGCCCAAGTACTAAGAGCAGGGGAAGCCCAGGGGCTGATGCAGGTCACATTTTCCAAGGGATTTTTGCTCAGCCAGTTGCTATGGTGTCTGAGCAGAGATGAGGTCTCTTTCAAGTCACCTTCAAACAGTCATTGACGAACACTTTGCCCTCAAATGTCAAGCTGTCAGTGAAATACATTAAAAGGTCATACAGGGGATAAACAACAGAAGAGGACGTTGGGTTGTTTTTTTGTTTGTTTGTTTGTTTGTTTGTTTTTCTTTAAAAACTATTAGAAAAGAAGTGCTTTAAAAATTAGGTCCAAATGCACTTCATAAAATGATAAAGACACATTGACACATACTGAATACACAACCCAGGAGCAAGTGTTCTCACACAGCGTTTGCTGCTTTGTGCAAGGAGCTCTTATCTACTGAATAATTACAATTTGCGTTTTCAGACAGGTTAAAATGTTTAATGATGTTAGTCACTTTAAAGTAAAATATAAAACAATCAGACATTTGTACATGATCAAATTTACAGATTCATTAAAGAAAAGTTCCTTTTCATTACAGCAGCAAGACAACATTCTACAATTAGATCAAGCTCAAGGTCACAGTTATGCAGAATTTCAACACCTCCTAGTCCTAACCCCTTCTAAATGCATCCGTCAGAATATCTGACCAAACAGAAGGTGTGATGGGCTGCATCCTCCATCGCAACCTTGCTACCTTTTTCTGGAGTGAGCACGTCTGTTGCTATAAGGCAACTTTCTGCGTTCCTGCTGCAAACACAAAGCAAAGCAATATATTTGGTCCCTCTTCTCTATGCCTACGAATGTAACTTATTCAACAGACTTATTGTTTGTTCCTTCTACTGTAGTTTCTTGTTAAATCTGAAATATAACATAGCATCTTAGTGGTACTGAGAGTCTTGAGGCAATCTTACAAGAATCCTTATTTCCACCTTGGAAAGGCAGCACATGAAAACCACACCTTGCACAGAGTGATCCATCTCGATCGCAGCACCGATGATGACAAACCCTCAGAAAAAAAGAGCTCCCAGTCAAAAAGCACTAGCATTTCAAGCCTTTGCAGTGTATTTCATGTAAGCCTTAAGGACTCCATTCACTGTTTCAGCCTTGGCTTCTCTAAATTTGACACAAAACAGAGTATTCACGGGTTTTAGGTTGATTTCAGACTTAGTTCTAGGTTCCCCGTAAGACAGTAGAGGGACGGGCTCCTCCAGAGGGTGCTACAGGGCAGGAACCTGATCTAAGTAATCAGCCTCACTCTCGAGGTCAGCATCTGTCAGGTCTCTTAAGTCTGTCCTCCCTGAATAGCTTTGTCCCCCTCTCCTAAGGAGTCACAAACCAGTTGTAACCCCCAGCTCCTGACTCAGCCCTAAAGCGTGAGGGTCCACCCAGAGAGGTCTGATGGCAGGACTGCTGCCAGAATATATAGGGGCAGAAAAGGGGCTAGTGTTCCTTGCGGGCCGCAGGGACTCCTGCAGCTATCAGCAAGTGACACCCGCTCTCACGGCTGTGTTGCTGAAAGTACTAGCTGAGGAAGAAAACAACATTGCAAATCTGTTCCTTGCTTGGGGATGGCTCTAGTCTTTAAACATGAAAAATTACTGAAATTAATGTTGATGCTACAGCTCTTCAAACACTTTAAATGCTGCCTTATCTGGATGGAGAGCAAATTCTGCAAGGTTGAGAAACTTCTTAACTCGTTAAGAGATCATGGAGGCAGAAAAGGGCACACTTTAGAGTAACTGACAGAAAATTAATGAACATTTGATGCACTTGCAAACAGAAATGTCAAGCAATGAGAACACTTACGTTTCACAATGTTGGACTTACAAAATGTGCACGCTTACATTTCAGCCACTTGTATCCAAAGGTCCATACACTGGCCACTTACATAGGTATTACATATCAATCATGTACAGAGCAATAGAAAATTAAACCATCTAGATAACTTTTAGTCCTTTGCTTAGGCAAATAAATGAGTTAGTCTTAGGCTTGTGCTACATATTTTCAGGTAAATGATTCAAGTCTGGTACGTCAGTATGAGCAGCATTGCAACAGTCATTCAAACCTGTTCAAACTTCACCCCTATGAAGTTGTTCCCTCATTTTCTGCAGGTTCCCACAGACAGACCACACAGTGCCAAGCAAACAAGGCTGGTTTTTAGATTTTATTTAGGATTTCTTTTAGAGACAAGTGTTCCTCAAATAAATAGATATATAAATAACTTGAAATTCACTATGCAAAGCTGTAAAGCATTTAAGTATTTGCTTTGCTATGTGTATATTTTTAAATGTTTTAAACTATTTAAGAGTCTACCCAAATAAAATTAATTTATGTGCTAGGAAAAAACAGTTGGCATTGTATTTGCTAGGGTAGCTTGAGTCAAGAGGAGCAACATCTGTCAAATCAGTTTAAATGTTTAGGGTGAAAGTCTTTTAATTGTTGTTGTCATCTTCTTCCCGTTTTCTGTATGCTTTGTTCAACATTTGTATTTCTTCCTGATAGCCACCTCTTTCCATATGTTGCTTTTTACTGTTCTGCCGATGAGCTTCGACCGTGTCTGGAATTGTTATGTTAATATCGCTGTCAGGATTGTTTGATGGTATGAAGAGAGAGTAGGAAGCAGTTTCCCCTAAATCACATGAGACGAATCTGTTTTCTTTCCGTGAATAACGTAAGGATGGAGACCTCACCTGTGTGGACGACTGGCTGATGTTACTGATGATTGACACAGTATCCAGGGCCTCTTCATTGTCACAGATTTCAAGAACTTCTAAATGAATTTTAACACTCGTGTCAGCAAATGTATTAGGAGACTCTTCTGGGTTTGGCTCGTGACCAACACTTTTAGATCGATAAACTTCAATTTTCTTTGACGTGGGTGTTATTTTTTGTCCTTCAGTGCTTACCTCGTACGTAGATAAAGAGAGAGTTTTTCCTGTGGGTGCTTGAAGAGACACAGTTCCTTGAAATGCACACAGGGGAATAGCTAAGGCCCCACCTGATCGCTGAAAAGAGAAAGAATGACCATTATCTAATGCTAATTTTTGAAGTTAGAATCTATTATAAATAATCAATCATGCTTAGCTTATTAAATTATTAGAATTTTCCTTGCATTATTTTAGAAACCTGGTATTCATTATGAGTTTTTAAAGAATATAAAATGTTACTGCTATGTACTTTACTATAAAAAGTACACTAAAATAGAGTATACTTTACACTAATATACACACTATATTTGAGTATAGAGTCATAGATAAGAAGTATCAGAAATAAAGTCCCAAGTTACTGTGACTCAGCTACAGCTTATGGACATAGACTCTTCACGGTAGCAGTCTACACACGTAACATTTCCTGGCAGCCAGTGCACAATGAGACAACGACCGTCAGCAGGCACCTCTCTAGCTAGTATTAACAGGCATCTCTGAAAGTGTTTTCACTTAATTTCTGCTTAATTCAGACCGAGGTACTGATCTCCTGCAGCTTCTCATACGGTGACCAAAGGGAGAGAAGTGACACCAGAGAACTGTTCAAAAACTGGGCCCCGTACTGAGAGCATCTGTCTCCCTTAGGTGCTCTGTTTTAATTAATCTTAACTAAATTACCTGCCTAAAGACAGACTAGGCTAAAATTTCCAAATCAGCTTGACAGATACTATTCAAGGAAATTTTTGCTCATTTTTGTTTATTTTTAAGGTGGAAATAAGTAACAGTAGGAAATCTATAATAAGGATTTACAAAGTCCCTACTGAGACGGCCAGAGGGCCAATCCAGACTCTTGCTGCCAGCCACATTTCACACTGGCTCTAGACACCAATATGGATTTCTCTCTAGTACAAAGCTGAATTTATCAGAAGAGAAATTTTCACAGACTTGGAGGGATAGAGAGTAAATTCAGTTGCAGCTCTGGAGCACTAAAAGTCATGCTCAAAGTAATGATTTTTAGCGGGTGCAATGAAAGTAGTGTTTCAGAGGCTGTAAACAAATAAAGGCATTACGCAGAGAAATCACTGGGAATGCTTGCACGGAGAACAGAGGAAACGGTTTGCTCCTACATGGTCTCTGGTAGCTTACTCAGTGGTGAGTTGCTACGTGCTGCAGGACAGACCCTGACCCTTTTCCTCATGCCGCTAGGGCTCACATTTTTAACTGTGGAGGTCGTCCATTCAGCGACTCATGTTGGAGAGAGCGAAGTCGATGGCAGCAGGAGACACAAAGCTACCAAACACCGTACACAGGTTCTGGAGAACCTCACTGCAGGCCTTATTCTCATCTGCTTTGCTACAGCTGGGCTTTGACTGCTTACTGAGAGAGGCAGGAATTAGCACCTGAACACTTCTTATTTGGTAAAATCTGCTACTGAAGTGAACCACAGCTTTGCTGAAGGCAAACTCCTTGTGGGGCTGTGGAAGCACTGGCCGTGAGACAGGGCAGCTCACAAGGAAGGGCTGCACTGGTTAGAGGGAAACGTACAACAGAGAGGTACTGAAATTAGGGAAAGCTGCAAAATCCAGCTCTGCACCCACACAGACACCAGGGAGAAGTGTGTGCAGAGGGTATTGGAAAGCTGCCAGCCAGCAAGGTGAATCACCCTGTAACCCTTCTGTGCTGGTTGCTATGCTGCCTTCGGGACTCCTTGGCGATCCGTTCAATCTACCTCAGGTATCTCCACATCACTTTGCTATGTGAAATGCAAACTTACTCCTACTGCGCTGCTCTCTGCTGCGTTCCCTCTCCAGCTACGGTGCCTCCCTGCTGCCCAGAGGGGCACACTGCCAGCCCGAGCCTCATCCTCCTCGTCCCCATCCACCTGCAACCAAGAGACAACCCACAGAAACCCTGAGCTTCCGAAAGGACCGGTCTTTCCCTGGCGAGTTACAGCGGGATGCCCCGAGCTCAGCCTTGGAAGCAGAGATTCCAGTCTTGTCCTCTTCGACTAACGAAATATCCTGTGCGAAGTGTGAACAGAGAAAGGAAGAAAAGGAGGAGGAACAGAAAACACCAGGTCTAATAACTGGCAGCAGGGAGATGTGCAAGCATTAGTCAGGCACAGAAAGGAGTCCTTCCACTTGGACCAGTTCTGTTTAATGTTTCCTTCCCAGTAAAACTGAGAAGTGAGTAGAAACAGAGAGGTTTAGGGTACTGGAAAGATGAAATTGTTCTTAGGGAGCTGGGTAGTGCAATTACTTGCTTAATATTAACGAGGAGAACTTTACAACCACACAGCTAAATCAAATGACACATTACCTCATCTTCACTAAAGAGCACGAAAAGGAAATTAGGTTTCATTGTGTAGAAAAATCTTGCCAGACTGTGACTTAATACAGTCCTTTGACAAAGGAATTTGGCTGACAAAATGCTAGGAGCTGGGCTGCCCTCCTGGAGGGAAATCAAAGTTGTATTAGTCTTTGGAATAGGTCTGTCGGAGAGAAACGGTCCTCAAGCATCTTCCAGCGTGCAGTTACAGAGGCAGCTGTCGTGCTGTGTCATAGCCAGCAAAGGTCCCAGGTACGTGAATGCTCCTGGTTGCTGCTGGAGTCCGGTGCTGGGCTGGGCACGGGGGTGTCTGGGAGGGTCGCTTGCTAAAGGGTGAGCACCGGCAGCCCTTGTTTCAAAGCGATGACGAGGGCACTTTTTTTCCAAGCACAGTGAGGTGCTGGCACTTAACATGTTCTGTACTAACTGGTAACTAGGATCGCTCCTCCAGGTGAGATGTGAGACTAACTGCTTTCTGTTCTGTTTTCTCTCTAGGAAGCTCTAGTCCACTCATCTTCCATCCCAGATGCTTACTGATGCCGCCAGAGGACAGAGCAACAAATTCAGCTCTGGGTAAGACCAAGTGCACAAAGCCTGCTGGCCCTAAGCAGTGTGCATGGTGGTGCAAATTTGGTGTCTTGGATATTGCAATGGAATGAGCCTGGATGCAGCAATTCCAGTGACACACGCTCAGAACAGTGTTTCTCTTGGGCACTGTGATATCGCTGGATACGAGCCCCGTATCTCCGCTTCCAGCCCCTGCCTCGCTTCTGCAATCAGTGCTGAAAGTCTTCACAGGGTCATTTATGCGTGTCTGCATTTCTGGTAGGTACTCGAGCTCAGAGACTGGAGCACTTACATTATGCAGAAAGACTTCTAAAGAATATGTAAAAAATAAGTTAAATGAGAACTCCTTACTTCAGTGCAAGGTTACGTTCTACTTGATAAAACACCACAGATTCGTCAGAGTGGATGTCAAGAAGGCGGAGGGTATGTCTGAGGCACCTGGAGGGGGAGTGAACAATCCTCGCTTGCTGGAGTGAGTACTCCACATCTGGAGAATAAGAAGTTTTCCAATGACCATAGATTTAAAGGCTCTTTCTGTAAGTCTGTCTTCTGTTCAGAGATCAATATTTACTTTTAGAAGTGAAAGGGACATGACAGATCTTCTGGGTCACTTCCTGGGCACCAAGCAGGAAGCCGGTAAACAACACCTAGAAACTAGAAAACTTTTTTCAACTAGAAAGATTCCAGTAGAAATATTGTTCAGTCACAGACACCTCCACCTGTTTTGACAATTAAGAGAATGCATTTGTCTCTCTACAGCCAGTGCATCACAAGGCCACGCGTTCAGGACTGTGACAGGAGCCTGCCCTAGGAGCCACGGCCCTTTTCGGCAGCAGCTTTCCAATCACAAATCTCTCAGCACACTACAGCTGAGTACCCGTGTATGAAACAAATCCATTCTTCATCAATGCAAAATAGTAGAAGTTTAAAAACATCCAACTAATTACTAAAAAAAGTGAGCATTTGCATGATACAGTAGAGCTTCCCAAGCAGAGGTTATTAAACACTAAATCCAGCCCTGGGGCCAGGTGGCAGGGGAAGGCAGGAATAACGCCGGAGGAGAGATCCGAGCCACTGAACTGGAAACTCACTGCCAGGCCTTGATGTCCGTCCCCAGGGAGACCCAGCGCTCCCCGCAGGGGGGACGGCTGCGGGCTCCGGGGGGGCAGGAGGGAGCTGAGCCCCCGCCTGCCCTGAGCCCTTCCTGCCCCGCCAGGCTATGTCCCACAGCGTGGCAAGCTTCGCTCCAGTCAAGCAGCCCAAGGGAAAAATGCTACGAGTGAGACCACTGTTACTCCAAAAGAGAGAAGAATTCATTGCTGGTTTTATGTATGGCCAGGTAAAATCAATCATAACTGGAACTGCTCTCAATGTAAATCACCATGAATAAGAACAGAATGGGACCCTTGTCTTGGTAATGTGATTAAATTCTCATTTTTGTTTCTTCTGTGTTATTAACACCCCATTACCTTATCACACATCCGTGGCAATAAATGGGAATCTACTAGCAAACCAGACCACACGGATACATCCTGGGAAGAAGTATTTTATCTTCCCTTGCCATTGTTACCTACTGTTCAGCTTTCTGATTTTAGGTTTTATGATACAATTTAATTCTAAAGCAGGAGGAGCAGGAGGCAAATCAAGTAATGCTTGACAGTGGCCATCAGTGTATCCATCCAGGGTCTTGGATCTCATCCTTGCAGTATTTTAGTGTGAGCACTAAAATAAAGCATCCACAGTTTTAGAAGGGTTATGATTAACCTTAACTTCAGTAAAAATAGAAAAAAAATCTTCTCTGCTGTTTCTGAACATCTGCCTTCTCACTTGACACAGCCCAGGCCCCAGATGTTTTTGGAAAGGGTCCTGCTCCATTGGTCTCTTTCCACGCTCTTCTGCCCACTCTTTGCGTTCCTGTATTTAAAATACAACCTAGTTCCTTAAAGAAATACACTTATTATCTCCTCTCATACAATTTATGTCATGTGTTCTCTTTTAAAAGTGTTAATACAAAGCTGTTTTTAAGACAGACACACAAGTCTTGCTCTCAGTGATTCTGACCCTGTGAAGAAGACTTGCTTGTCTTTCTGGAACTTTACTCACTCTCAGCTCCTAGGAGAGGTGAAGGAAGGCTCAGACATCTACCTGAACACAGCAGACTGAAAATCAAGCCTGCTTTGGTTTTTATGTCCTCTTAGAGATACTTCTTCTTTGCATGCACACAGGCACAGATACATAGAAGTATTCATTTATTCACTGTAGACACACATATACATATATAAAATATGTACCTTCTTACAGCTCATGTCTTAATTTCTGGTAGTTCTGGAGGGTCTCAAATTGGCAATGCTCAAATATTTCATTAAAAAAAAAAAAAAGTGGCATTCCCCATCCAAAACATTCTGTAAGCTAAAATTGCTGTCTGTGCTGAGACCAGCTTTAATTGAATCCTGCAAAATATTTGCTGGGTCTCATGAAAGCTGCAGACTAGCACTAAATCTGAGCTCTTCCTCTGGAGCTTTCTGCAGGTTTGCATCACAGAAACAGCAAGTTGGTAATTTTTGAGGTTGCTTAATATATTTCCACATGCTTTTCACCACTTGGGAATGCTGCAGGATCTCTGATGCTGTGATGGTCGCCACAAGCTCCCTGCCAGTGGGAGCTGGCCCTTCTCTTGCCTTGTGCTGCCTCTTGTGCAGAGCATTCATTTCCATCACGTCCTGTCCCAGGGCATACCCTCTGCACAGCTCCTGCCAGAGACGGCCGTGGGCTATGCTGTCTGTTGGAATCTGGGACGGAGTTCTCACTGGAGGACTACGTGTACCAGCACATGCATTTTTTAACAAGCAAAGACAGAAAATTACAATGAAGTAAATCACAAATGCACTTGTTCCTTGAGGAGCGCTGATGCATTCTGAACAGAGGAATCGCTACATAATTGATAAAGCAAACGCCTTCATTATTAAATGAAATCACCACCTTCCAGATTTCACAGAAGACAGAAAATAGTTGTTGCTATGAGGCAAAACTTCATCGTCATCTCATTGCGGTTTAATGCTGGTCTCTTCCATCCCATTCCAGCTGCCTGAGCTGAATTTAACCAGACCCACCAGGTGAGGATGCTGCGAGGGAGGGGAGGTTTCAGCCTGTGCAGAGGACACAACTGAATCCCACAGCAGCTGGCCGGTGGCCCTGGCGGAGCAGGGAGAAAGGGTCCACTGAGAGCTACCTGGCTTCCAGCCTTCACATGGCCCTAGCGAGGCCATTCACGGAGCCCAGAAACCCCACAGTCTTCCCTTGAGAGAAAATAAGCATTTGAACCCTGTGGCTTTTCCGAGAGTGAAGGAAAGGAAAGGGGAAGGTAATTTTTATACGGTCTGTCACTGCATTTCTCCTTGCAAACTGGCACAAAACGGAACAGAACGCCCTTCTCTATCTGTTTCGCCAAGAAATGGTTATACTTCTATGAAAGATTAATAAAGGGGTATTAAGCTGAAAGCACAGTTGAAGAAAATTTTAATTTCATCACTTGCCAAAGCAGAGCCTTGTTCTGCTTGCTGGCAAGTGCCACCCGAGGGTGTACGGCATTCCCTCTGCCTCCCTTTAGTGTCTGCAGGAGCTATCAGTATTATCATCAGTATGGTACTTGCACTCGACATTCAGAGTAATTTGTTTAAGATTGTTGTTTACAAGCGATCAAGAATTTATTCTGCTAGAGGGAGCCCAGAAAATTCCTTAAGGGTAACACTAACATTTCAAGTACCAAACATTTCTACTTGTATTTCACATTTTCTGTTACGTATGACTGGATTCATTGTCTTACAAGGACCTTAAACTCCGTGGTCCCAGTTCTTCAGTGCTGAGCATCTGTACAGACCATCGACTAGTCTGGATTAAGCACACACTTCCCAGGATATCCTGGCAATTTTTTTTTGTTGTTGTTCCAGGAAGCAAACAACTGCAGAGCAGGGAAAGAAAAGCATGATGGCTCCGTTCTCCAAACACAGTTATCAGTTAATATTTCATCTCCTGCAAACAAAGCTGACTCTGCTCCAGAAGTAGATCCTTAGCTAGAAAATGCTTGTTAGCAATTGAAATCAAAGATAAAAAACTGTTACATGAGCTGAATGGTGGCTCAAGTACAACGGTTGACTCAGTTTGGTTTTAAAGACAATAAATTGCTGTTGCAATACTGGCAAAGCCAGTGGATAAAAAAGGTTAATTGGGGGAAGAAAGGAAATGCCTAACGGCCTGGAATTCCTACATGATCAAAGAAGGAAATTTGGCTGGAGGATATTCCAGTGCACCTAAATGAGATGCCTCAGAGGATCTGAGACAGCCTAAGAAAACTTTCAGACGTCACACAGGGCTAAGGGGAGAGCTGCAGCACAGCTGGCTCAGCCAGCTCAAGCACGAGGCGGTTTGGAGACTCCCCCTCAGGATTCCTAATTTTCAAATGTCACGAGTCACAGGCCCTAGAATACTAGACGGGGGTAGCATTAGTGTTACAGGGAGGCAGAGCTCCTACTACTGTGTGCATCTTGTCACTGGGAAAGATAGGAGAGCTCTGATGGGAGCGCCCAGAAAGGAGAATGACGCTCCCAAGCCTGCTGAACATGAGCCACCATGCGGAGCCACCAGCAGAAGGCAGGTCTGGCTCTGTCCCAGCCCAATGTCCATCAGGCCGTGCTGCCTCCCAAACAGAAATTCAGTACCCTGAACAAAGCTCTAATGAGCTTGCATTCCCAATGACTTTGGTGGAATACAAGCTCTAGCTGAAAAGTTTTATTTTTAGAATGTTTCCAGTAAGGATCCCATCATTTCTTTTCAGAGACAATGTGTTTTCTGTTTATTTTAAAACAGAGGCTTAGTCTTCCTCTTCCCTAAAAATAAAAATTAGCTGCAGTAAAATTAATTACTGCAATGGTTTGCCCTTTGAGAGGCCGTCTGCAGTAAATTTAGAGCCAGTCGGGTATGACAAGAATAGCCAAGCTCACCTCAGATGACCTGAAAACTTGGGTTTGTCATTGGCTTGCCCAGCCTGGACAGACTTTCCTTTGGACCAAACTGGCCACAGAAGGTGCAACCGAGGCATCCAAGATAAGGATACTGCAGCCAGGTATCAGAACTCCTGTACTCAGCTGGCTGTGCCTGAAGTAAATGAGCTCAATGGAAAGTCCTTTAAAATTCCACTTTGCATGGGAGATGATCTGCTCACATTCAGTCCCATTTTTGTAACAGCTGCAAAACTGAGCCTTGCCCTTTTCACCACGCTTGGTGAAGTTTATTCCATGTAGGTACTGCCAGTCTTGGAAAAAAGCTCTGAGTTCCTTTGCAAGCACCGCACTAACAGACGTTCTGCTCAGCAGCTGGTACTGTAAAGTTAAACTGAAATGGTGGTTACTCTTACCAGGAAAATACAGCGATTGACTAATCTGTGGGATCCTGCCTGTATTCAGCCTTGTCCTCCTGGGCGAATGTTTCTATTCTCAGTTTTCCTCCTGTTGGTGCAGTTCAACAGAGTTAACTGCAGTTTTACTGCAAGCAGGGTCAGCAGGCATCACAAAGGCCACACCACTCTGTCCTGCTCAGAGCAGAGTTAGAAGACGATGGTGAGATGCTACCTCGATTTTCCAACCAAGAGCAAGAAGAGATGGGATGAGAACACCACAGTAAGTTAGCACAGATATAGTTGTACAGGACAGTGGAAAGCAAATATAATCTTCAAGTCCACTCATTCCATGTTAACTGGAGTGTTTACAGTGTACTTGGAGTGAGACAGAGTCTGGGTATTTATCACTGCTAAAAACCCTTCCAACTGCAGTCAGAGACACAGCGCTGACTCCTCCTAAGTGAAATCATTTACACAGGCTTCCCCCTTCCTCTCCGCAGGGCACAAACAGATCCTATACACAGAGTCTCTTGAAGGAGCTTGCTCGAGGCAACCCGTAGGTGAGGTAATCAAGTCAAAGGAAGAAAAAAAAATCAGAAAGCCTATAAAACATTGCAAGCCTGGCAGATTTCTGTTGCCTGAAGGCTCTTAACTAGCGGCAAAAAAAAAAAAAAACGACATATTTACAGCCAATCTCTTTGGGAAAGGGAGATACACTGCTACTTTATAAGATGTTAAAGGTATCCTTCAAAAATGCAGCTAAGCAAGAGTTAGAAATGACAAGTACAATTTTTTGTCTCCCTCTCAATTATGGCTGGCCTATATAGGTCTTAAATAAAAAACACTGCCTCATTCTTCTTTCATGCCACTTTTCTCCCAGAGAAATCACCTTGATGGAGTTACTCTTTCCTCACAGAACTGAAGATGAGGGGACAACCAGCTATGGCATTTTCCATGACAGCACCATCTTCCCAGTAGCACACAGCCTCAACAGAAAATCAAAGGTGTCACATATATTGTCTGGCACCCTTCTCTCCAAAAGCTGAATCAAAGTGATTAATACCTTTCTCTCTGCTTCTTTAAGGTCTGAAAAAATAACGGAACAAAAACTACTGCTTTCAAAATGCAAATTAAAATGGACAGCCTTCTGCAAGGTACTCGTTGCTCAGAGGTTGAAAAAAATGTCTTCTAGGGAGAGATTTCTGATCCCTTGTTTCCCTTAATAATCTCAGGCAAGTGAGCAGCGCGGGCCAGCTGGCACACGCTCGCCCGCCTCCCCACAGCCAGCACGAAAAATGTTCAGTCCTGGTAAGAGTTGCTTCACTCTGAAGTACTGCAGTGGCTGTTGGCATCGGATGTCTGAAATACCCGCAGCTCTTCAGATGAAAGCTTTGTGCAGACTGTGACAAAGCCCTGCTAGTTACAACGGAGTATTTACCTGACTAAAAGCTGCAATGTTTGCACTTGGGACATTTTGGATCAGACCCCCAATTCAGCAACCCCGCTACTTACAAACTTCAGTAAAACATGTTTTCATTTTTCGTCTGTTTTGATGAAGTTTGAGTAGCTAAAAGTCACCTACCCACACCTGCTTCTGACCTCCCAGCTCGCAAAGCTAGGCAGGTCTGCTGCCTGGGGTGTCGGGCCGGTGTCGGGCAGAGCCCGTCGCAGTGTCCGCTCCCCCTGCGCGGTGCAGCCTGCAGCAGGTCGGCAGCAGCATACGGGGTATGTTTGGGACAGAGAAATGGGAAAGTTAAGGATTAGCATTTCATCTGTAACTGAGCAAACCCCACATATAACCCTTAGCATGACGACTAAAACCACCTGACGCCTCTGAACAACTCGTGCTGCAGAGGCAGCGCCGGGAGGAAACGTATAAGATGGCTTTGTAGGACAGAAATAAGGGGGCACATTTGCAGGGCACTGCATGTGGTTCAGCCTCTTGACTTCCATTAGTGATAATGGGAAAAACACAGCTATGTCCCTACCCAGAGGATGCAGCCCAAGAGGATATTTTTGCCTGTAAACACTGCGATTTAGTGCACAGCACTGCACCCAGTATTCCCACCTCTGTCTTTATTTTATCAGCACAGCCACTGCCATGTGCCAGCTTTGCAGCAAGACAAGATTTATGGAGGCTTTCTTTTTGTGCTCATTTTTCCCACATCGAAACAAAGGCAAAATCACAGCTTTTAGGTGAAAGGACTGAGTAAACTTACTGGAAAGTGCTAAAGAAAGAAAGAAAAAGGTGGACAGGACACAATAGGAAGGACCTTGAGGGGAGGGGTGAGAACAGGAACCTGGTGACATTTTTCAGCTCTTCACATGCTGACATACAAGGAGGATGTCAATCCAAAGTCATATAATGTGTAAGCCAGTATTACAGAAATGTACGTCGTCATTGCAGTTGAACTTTACGATCTTTGTAGGTCCCTTCCATCTAAACTATTCTGTTCTGTTCATGCGCTTTACACCTACGCCATGCTGCTCCTTCCACATGCTTCTCAGTCACAAGGAGCCACATCCTGGTGTCCCCCTTCAGCTGTGCTCAGGTTTCATTCTGCTGAAAGGAAGGTACTGCTGCTTGCTCAGAGTGCAGCACTCCTACATCAGCTTATCTGGAGTTTACCCAGACGATATGCAGGACACAGACAAATTCCACTTTCCCTCCGTATTCTCAAGAGAATTCAGTACTGGACGAGCAAGCAGACTCCCATCTACTGCTCAGACTGGAGGTTGTTTCCTTCGTCCTTCCCTGCGTGGGAGCAAGGAGACTGGGCAGAGAGCACTGGGCACCCCCGGGTGCCCGCTGACCCCAGGCATTTCCCTCCCTGGCAGGGGGACATACCGGAGACACGGCCGCTCCGTGAGCCTGGACCTGCAGATTCAGCACCTCGCTGTGGTGGCATTACAAGACTTCAGTCTTGGAGAGTCAGTATTTGCGCCTGGCACCATTTCCCTTTTCTGTACAGCTGGGGGTCAGCCCTCTGTCAGCCTTCCCTTGCAGTCCAGCACTTCTGTTTTCCCTTGCAATAAACAACTGATCATTCGCGCCCTGCATGAAGCTCTCAAATCTCACCGCTCAGTGGGGAAGTCTGGCTAATTCTCTTGCATTCTGTCACACGGAGCTTGATAAAGCACTCCACATGGTCATCCGTGAATAGACAGAAATTGCAAACCCCCAGGAACCGGCAGGTATCTACTGCCCAAAGTTCGGCCACCTCCGCTTACCCCAGCTGAGGCACCTACGCAGAATTTTTCACGCTTTTATCCAAGCCCCTGGTGCTTCTGCCATTCGGTGGTTCCACAGGTCTTATCGAAAAGCCAGTAATCAAAATGGTGAATAAATACACCTACATTGTTAGTTTACCTTACACATTTTTCCAAACTTCAATTTTAGCATAACTGAAAATGATTCCTTCCAAGAAATCTCAAACCACAGCTCCGATATAAATTCTGAGAATACCCTGCAACTGTGCCTGCTCCCTGGGGAGCCAGGTAAATCTTTTAAAATAGGAAAATAAAGAATGATGAATAACAAATAATATTTATAAATTAATAGTTACAAGCTTCCATTGCAGATACCTGAAGAGAGACCAGTTTTTTCCCAGGCTTTGTGTAAACAAACTTGGACAGGATCAAATTAAAAGGGAAAGATGAGTGCATGTGAATATTTATAAAAGAAATATTTTTCAGAGAAAATACATTCTGTAAAGATTTCCGAAATAGCTTAGAGCTTCAGATGCAAAGCTCCTCGTACTGTCAGTGGATAGTGTAAACCCACTTCCAACTGGCAGCAATGAAAAATGTCAGTCTTCCTTACTAAATGTAAAATTCCAATAAAGCATACAAAGCACAAGGTTCAAGATCCAGTCCCCCAAAACCAGCAATAGCTTTAACTTAAAAAGGGGCACAGGAGCTGGCTGTGGAACTCAACCCCCCCATCAACTCTTAAGGTAACTTAACTAATTAGTTTCTAAGACCAGAACTAGACACTGAACAGAATACTGTGCATAAGACCTCGAGAAGTACAGCCACAAAAAGGGTTAACCCTCAGAGAGAGCAGCCGTGTCAATGGTCAGGCAACGGACTGAGGAATTCCCACGGGATTAGGTCAATTCTTTCTGATGGCGGCCTCTAAAAAACATCAGTGAAACTTCAAAGTACAGACAAAGCTTATAATAGATGTATTGGAAGATAATCAGAGTAAGTGGAAGGGAAAACACAGTCTGCACGTATGGACTGTTTCTGGAAATGAAAAACAGAACACTTCCTACCCTGCTCTTGCGATGACTTTTTGTGGTCTGGAAGTCGTGCAGTCACTAGCACTGGCTAACAGCACAAGACTGGGTTAGGACTGGAATAAATAAGTTAAGGCTAAGAAATCAATATTAAATAATGATAACTAATAAATTACAGAATCCTCAAAAATAAGGCTAAAAAAAAGACAATAGGTCATTCATCAATGCTTCGTCCTTTTCTCAGCTTCTTGCTTTTCTCAGTTCCTTTTGAGAAGCACAAAACCAGCAGCTGCAGGATCCCCCACCAGTTCTCCGCTAACACAAGTGCTGCAGCCTGCACCGCTCTCCCTGGGGGCAACGTGCAGCCGGCATGCAGGCAGCGCGGACACGGCTGCACCTCACCCCCTGAGGTGCCATCATGCACATCATACACCCCATACACAGCCATCTTAATGCTACCGGATTAATGTTTTTCTACCTCTGGATCACTGCAGATGCCTACGAAAATAGCATAACTAATTAAGCGGGTTAATATAAATCAACACACGCACAGACACACACAAATTTGTTCAAACTATGTCAATTTTCTAAACCAGTGCCACTAAAAATCTCACTCACTGCTACGACCTCTGGACACTGACGTGGCGTTAGTGATCTGCGGCAGGAAGTATACAGCCTAATTGCATTTCCTGAATTAAGCACCACCATGTTACAGGGTCGGCACAGACAGCAGAAGTTATTTCAGTTTACAGTTTACCTTTCAATGATTCCACAGCTTTTTAAAGTAACACGAAGTGAACGGTCTGTGTTTTCTGTGTGTATCCTTCTTGTAAAGGATAAAATGCACCAGGTGCTGCCGGTACCCTGAGCAGGAAGCACTCTGGGTTTGCCTGTGGGCTCCAGCATGCTCAGGCCGGGTTCATTTCCAGCATGCTGCTGTTCTTCCTCCTGAGCTTTCTCAGAGAACTTTGGGCTTCTTCCATGAACCTATGCTCCTTCAAGCCTGCTTTTATTACGACACTACATCTCATCTCCCTTTTCTATCTCTTCTTCTCTTCAGTCTGCAAAGTGACTGTGAGAAAGATTAACAAAAAGTCCCTTAGAAACCTGGTGACAGCCAGCTCTGTTTCTGCCTGACCAGCACAGCGCAAGTAAAAGCCGCAGCCAGCAGCAGGCCACAACTGAGGCAGGTCCTCAGGCTTCACCTGCACAGTAAGATCAGTGGTGATGGAAACAACAGCACTGCACCAGCAAGAGTTGTCCTGCTGGAAAGAAATACTTGCTGGGGGGCTGCTGCCTGCAGGGGTATGGGGCTTCGTGGGGCGCAGGGGGAAAGCATTTGGGGACTGTGCAACACTTCCTACCGGATGTTTAGGGGAAGGATGGGAAGCAGGGAAAGGGCAGGATCAAGGTAATTTGGGGAGGAAGAAGCATGGGAGAAAAGAGGAACAGAGCATTAAAGATTCCTGCCACATGCCCGGGGTGGCAGCAGCTGCAGTGCATGCGTACAGCCGCGCATATTCAGGAACAACACTCCCACTGGCTGGTGAGCAGGATAAGGGATGAAGGAGCCAAGCGCTGGAGCAGCTGCTCAAAAACCAGATGCTTGGAGAACTGGGGGCTCGGGGGCTGAGGGCGAGCACTGGGGAGGGCCTGAGCCTGGCCCAGGGGCTCACGGTGGGATGCAGTGCCCGAGGTCTGTGCTGCGGAGGCACCCGGCCGCGCTGCGGGATGCAAGTGGGAGCACGGAGCCGCCTGGCCTCTGCCAGCCTGCCGGGTTCGGCAGCTCTAACACAGACACTTTACAAGAGCTGAAACAAAGGGGAGTTTATAAGCTAAAAGCACATCAGCACATTCTGTGAGGAACATATTTTCCCCTATTACTACCGTACTCTCTGTTAAATTTCCTGGTACTTTCTGTGCTTTCAAACCAGGTAGTAGAACAGAAATGATACAGAATTTTAATGTGAGAAAAATACATTCGAATGTCCTGTAGGACAAACCACTGTATATTTTCAACAAGTATGTGCAAAGGGACTGAGATTATGTTTTCCTCAATAAGTCCTCACACTGAGCATCCATGCCCTTTGCTATGTGGAAATTCAGCATGTTACAACACTTTTATGACGCCACTTGCAGCTACACAGAAAACTCATCTGCAATTGCTATTCTTCCTCCTACTGTAAGTTATTACAAGTTCTGTTTGTTGAACTGAAAGCTGGAAGTACCCTAATAAGAACATCTATATTTATTTCTGTCATCAAGCATTTATAGTCTGAAACTACTGAAGATGAGGAACTTTTATCTCATTAAGATAATCATCCATTTCCTGGTAAGGTATGCTGTCTTCTCCCCAGTTAGCTAGCTTAATTGGCAAATGAAGCAAAGTACATGGTCAATAAATGCTAGGGAAAGACTCCCTTTTTTAACAAAGTGAGTAATGGAGAGAAATGAGGAGAAAGTGACTTTTTTTAGATACTTAGGGACTCTAGGTAGGCTGAATAAAAGGGGTGGCTTTTTACTTATTTAATGTTTGGCCCAAATTGATCTTTCACCCAACATACATCTGAGAAATGCATTAAAGTTCTTTTTACAATGCTTGCAGGAGTTTCATAGTCTGCCCTTTTTCACCAGCAAAGCAAATGTCAGCACTGTGAAGCTCTGGAAGCTCGTGCTGAATGTCAGAAACAATGAGATCTGTAACTTAGAAGCCTTGAACTTTTAGACCATAGCAGCCTTAATGCCTGGCAACTGCACACTGGGTTATAACTTGGAAAATGTCAGAAAAGGATGAATTAGGATTCCTTGTAATGCAAGTACTGAAGAAGTCTGTCCAAAAGTGACATATAAAGCCTCAGGGCAAGTAAAGCCAGCCACACGCAGTCATTGCCAACTACTTCACAACAAGATTCTCATACCTGCTGTAATGGAAGTCACAGGTCTACCAATTTGAAATGGCAGCCACAAGAGATGGGAAAATTATTAAAAAAAAAAAAAAGTCTAAAAAAAAAGTCTGGAAACTATAGCAAGGAGGGCTAATAATGAACCTAGTGATATATCGACTATTAACTAAACTATACATGCACACAATGGGGTACCAAGAACTAGCAGATTAAAACCAGGTTCAGTCAACATTGACTTTTGCCCACAAACGTAGTTCATCACGGCACACTGCAAGGGAGTGAACATTTGCCTTTTCATGAAAGGGATGATCAATCATATCAGAAATATCATACAGAAATTCCTACTTCAGCTAATTTATAAACTCGTGTTGATCAGAGGAAGAGGGGATTCTGCTCTTTGTTTTAGTCCTTGGGCATGTGCTCCCTGGTTGCTTGGGCATTATAAATTAAAAAGCTGATCCTAGCTCCTTTTGCATTCCACCAAGAGAAGCCTCCAAGGTGAGCAGGCAGAACTGACACTTTAAGTTGTCTCAATTTACAGCAGCAATACATAACTGTGACTGTGTTGCATATAAAGCATGAAAAGTGTGCACACAAAACTGCACTGGTTTATCTCGAGAACAGGCATGTACCTCTGCTGCCAGACGATCATTACGTGCATTGTTTACGCAGACCAAAATTGTGTGCTAGAGCAAAAACGCCTTTGCCCAGCACAGGTGCACACAGAAGGAGCAGATAACTGCACAACACACCACTGCACTTTTTCAGTCCTTAGACCACCCTGAGATGCTTTTTAGAGCCTGGTACGCGAAGAGAGCAGCATGTAAATTCCACAGGGACAAGCAGCTGTTGCTCATTTCAATTTCCACTACAGATGTCAGACTGCAGGCTTGCCTGGTACCTCATGCCAGTGTTCAGCCTTTGGTTCGTAACCACCAGTTCTTAGGAGACAGAAAATCTCACACTTGTTGCCTGCTTTACAGACAGTTGGAGAAGGAATGGCTAACAATCTTTCCCTTCTTTCATTAAGAGCTAAAATACTTTTCAGCATTCAACCTACATCAATGGTTGCAATATTTTTCCTGTTAAACAAACTCTGACTATAGAAACAAAAACTTGGCAGTTCTCCTTTAAGCCCGTGTTCTTACATGAGACAATAACTGTCCTTTTGTTGATCCAATTTCAGTCTGTTATTACACAAAGGACAGTTTGGGACAATTCTCTCTAACGGCTCTTTAGTGTTGACCCCAGCTCAGAAGTCAGGGCAGACCCTCTCAGCATGGGCACTCACAACAAGGTTTGTCATGGCAGAAGAAAAATGCCTCCAGCCTGCTGAAATCACCGATCCTGATGATGATGATAAGCCCCTATCAGCACGGCAAGGACCGGCTTCCATGAAGGAGGACTCTGCACAGGGAACAGCCCATAGTTCTGCAATCTGAGCACTGCAAGCAAACCCCCACTTCTGTGGCAATGGGGGTACATTCAACAGGGCACACCTATAGATGAAAGAGTCCCATAGCAAGGCTGGAGCTCTGCATATTAGTTTTAGACAGTACATCCTTGAAATTTATGGGTTTTGATATTCCTCTTCTCTCAAGCTGTGAAAAGCTCTATAGCTCTATTGCATTCAATACAGTGAGAGGGCAGGATCAGGACCTCTGTGCAAAGAACTGCATAAGATAAGTTTATAGACACCTTCTACAAACTGTTAAATTGAAGGGCTAGCATATTAGGACTCCACCTTCAATCACTTCTCTCTCAGAGCTCCTGAAAAATAATAGATTCTTCAGAACTTCATTTTCATGATAACTGTGCACATTCTAAAGGAAAGGGACAAACAATTTAATACTTGGAATCTTTGTCTGAATCTAATAGGAAACTTTGTGACCTGACTTAAATCTGCATTTTTCTGTGGACTCACCATTCGTGTTTGTTGTTTTCAGTTCTCGTTTTTTCAACTATGACAAGCATGACAAAAAAGTCACCAGGTACTTGGAAATACTCTTAAAAATACAAGCTTTTGGAGTCTTTTGGAGAGAGAATTCCTATTCGTTAGGATGAATTAACAGAATTTGTACTGAATGCTTACCATATACAGATCATGCAGGTGTACGCAAAGTAATGGTGGAAAAAAAACACGTTTAAGGAAACGAGTGAGAAATTATTGCAGGACCAGAACCTGCAATAGGCGTGCAGGTACTAAAGCAGACAACGCCTTTTACTAGAAGTAACTGCCCGACCAAAGGAACTAACAGTAATGTCAAAGCAAGGAAAAATTACCCTTTTTTTTTTTTTTTTTTGTAAAAAAGTTAGGAAATTGTTTTCCCTTTTTCTTTTCCTTGCGAAGTGACTCCCGCCGCCGCAAGGAAGCGCCTCACCTGCCGAGGGGCCCGCTCCGACCTGCTCCGGCACCACTCCCAGCCCGGGGGCTCGGCGCCCGCCGCCTCCGCCTGCGGCAGCCGGCGGCCCGGGCCGGCCGCGCGGGAGCTGTCCGCCGCCGCGGTGCTGAAGGGCGGCTGCGGGGCGCCGGGCGCGCTCCCGGGGCTCCCCAGGCTGGGGCAGGACGCGGATTTCCCGTCGCCGTCGGGGTGGTGGTTTTCGGGGGAGATTCGGTAGATTCCGTAGCCTTGCTGGAAGGAGAGGTTGAATTCGAAACCCCTGCGTCTGGCTGAAGAGAGAGGGGTACAACGTCACGTTGGAAAGTCAAAGGCAAGAAGGGAAACGATGAAAACGACATTCTAGAACATGGAATAAGTTTTTAGTCACAATTTTCTATCGTAAAAAGAACGCATTGTTGAGAAGAGATTTCTCAGAGTGTGTTGTCGTGCTACCTTCTCAATGAACTCAGAAGGGATATACTCCAAAGTTCAGGGTTTCCAGGAAACTGGCAGATTACCTGCCGTTCTCAGAACCACACAATACATGTCGCTTTATGGGCTACACACAAGAAAATACTTAAGTTTTGTAATATTTTTGCTGCCTCAAGGCCTGTTTTGGCCATATTCTCACAGGCAAAAAATTGTACAAAATGATAAAACATTTCTGAGAATTCATAATTAACCTTCAATGCCAACAGTCAAGCAAGACAAACAGATTTCTATAACAAATAGTTGAAAGTATTTACATAATGAAACATTTCCATATTCTCCATTCTAAATTCAGTGCTCCAAGTAATCTAACACAGTAATCAAACAATTGTTCAATTTAAGTAAATACACATTCTCGATCACTATTTATATCCTTACATTCTTTCTCTTTTCAATAACAAATCATCTGAGATTCCTCACCCTCCGCTTTCTTATTTTGCTTTATGTAGTAACTGGAGAAGTGTCTTATTGAACTAATGAAATCATCTTCCCGCCAAGCCTATCACACTACATTCTAAACGAAAAGGTTAAGTGGTACATTTATAAAACTTGTATTTCTACTCAACGGCTTGTGTGCTTACTACATCATATTTAATTATGGGTGAAATTCTGACCTTAGCAGTCACTGTATTAAAACTTCTCAATGATATTAGTCGCAAACATCTGAGGCACAGAGAAAAACAGGCCTTTAGAAGATTCCAAGAAGGTTATCAGTGAAGGTTTGGCAGCTTCTGTTACCTTCAGCTAAAATTTATAAGCGTGCAAAGTTTTAGGCTAAAAAGTGTGTGGTAGGTGCTCAGCTTTGAACACGCTCCATGCGTGCACTGAGACGTGCCCCTCCCACAGCCCCTGTCCTCTGCTGTTTGCTTTCTGGTGGCACTGTGATTTCCAGCCACAGCTATAGGGCAGGTGTACAAACAATAGCTCTTCTCCTTCTTATAATTTGCTCGTAATTAACATGTTGTTGGTTTTTCCCCATGACATTAAACATGTTTAGCATGGTCCATGTATTTCATTAGTGAAAGTCAGATTATGACAGATAAATCTTTCCCAGGTAAGAGAGGAGGCAGAAACTAGGATTCAGAGTCCTTTAGCTCTGCTAACATATCTGTCAGTGACTTGGGCAAATCACCAAGCATCTGTGCCTCAGTATCCATTAGTACCAATTAACTTAGTTTTCTCCAGCTGTCTTGCAAGAATGCTGTGAGGCTCATATATTGTTCTGAAGAGTGTCTATGTAACTCAGGCAAATGATTTCAAGGAATACCAACAACTGTCACCGACACTAACCTCCTGGCCTGTTTACTACGAGATACATCCCACCCGCTTGTCAGGCTCCCATCCTTACTTTTGAGTTCTTCTGAAGACAAAGCATACGAATTCCTTCTGCAGTTTATGATGCAGCCACAGGGCAGGTGGATCCAGTGTTCTGACAGGACAAATACTGGGGTGACGGTGGCAGCCAGCAAAGTCAGCAGGAAGCTAAGAGTCTCAAATGAAAGGCTTTGAAAGCCAGTGATGTGCTGGACAACCATTTGTATCTGAAAGGCAGAACATTTTGAAATTTAAATTACTTCAGGCATGTGAATTCCATGAATTCACAAAATATCCCACTGTGAATGTGACACAAGTAAAAGCCCAAAGTTTTCATGTATGTTTGTATGTTCAGCCCAACAATTTTGTTTCCAATAGAGAGCAGGGAAAACACACTGTCAGAGACTTTCCTCCTCATTCTGCATTTCTCAGAAAATCCCTTGCTTAAGCAAAATGTTAAATACAGATGGTGAGCACCGTTAAAACGAGCTACTCACAATCCAAGCACCTTAGGCGGGACGCTAGCTAGGTCTCTCCTGCCTGGTACTGAGGAACTCCAAATCCTGATGGGGAATAGGAGAACTTAGTACCACACAGGACAGTGCTGCAGATGTGCTGCCCTCTTTGATGCCCTCTTTCAGTTGAGGGAAACTCAGATGCCGAGTCTGAACATATCCCAGCTGCAGAGAAAACACCAACCCAGAGCCACGCTCCATGTCCTCAACCTCCTCCTTCCTAACTGCACGTGAATGTGCCTCTTCCCAAATACACTGCTGCATGCACATGGACAGCACCCCCCGCCAAAAGCTCTTTGTACACAGATTACAAAGATGCAAACAAACCTCATATTTCTAACAAACTTATTTTCCAGCCAGCCTAGCAAAGGACGTGACTCACTGCTGTTGACAAGACGCAGAAAAGCTAGCTTAGTAACATTCAGACCCCACAATGCTGAAGAAATGCTTGTCAGGCATCTGGAAACACAAAAAGGTGGACCTTATTCATCCCTGGATTCAGCTGACACAAATGATGTGATGATAGAGTAACACACTGATGAATCAGGTTCTGCCAAACCAGCTGAAACCCAGTTATGTTCACGTAGTGTGACACAGACCTGTTTAAAAGGACTTTTGCTGACACAAACTACACTATAAGGAACAACGGCAATGGCAGTTCACTTCACGGCACGACGACTCATGACCCATTTAAACGTAAGTAAATATTAAAGAGTAAAGCGATCTGATAATTTACCATCATTGGAAGCCAGAGAATGACTTTTGTCAATGCGAGAATCAGTGAGAATCGTTTCTGGGCGAAGCCCACTGTGAAGCTCCTGCTCTGTGCACTGCTCCCACAGCGGGGCTCGAGGCCGCTGCTCTCAGCCACACCTTTCCTCAAATCCGCCTCCGAGCTTGGACATGCGTTTTGGAAATGCTTCAAGGTTTTATCCACAGGGTCCACCGGTGACAGAGATGGGGTGGCAGTACTGCAGCCCGCGGGTGTCCCAGGGGTGATGTAGCCTCGAGAGATTTCCTGGTAATCGATGTGCAACAGCTGTTGGTCATCTGAGCACAACAGCTGGTAAGTCAGAGGGACAGACAGCACTGTGAGGAGGCAAAAGCACAGTGAGTAGACAATAAATAAGAACAAGATGTAGGAGCTGGCACAGTCAATGAAGCAACCCCAGGAGGTGGGGACATACTTGCCCCAGCCACAGAGAGGCAAAATGCAGATCAGCAAACTGACAATCCAAATGCTGAGAATTGCCCACACCATGCTCACTCGCCGTTTGGAAGCGCTGCAGCTGATTGTCTCAGTTTTATTGATGCTGTAGAAGTTGTATGAAACTATAAGAGACCCTTTGAGATTGCTAGAAATGCCCTGGAATAAATATATAAGTGCTGAGGTGGTGCACAGAGGCTGGGGAAGGACGTCACTTGACCACTGGGTGAGCATGAAAATAATCACTGGCACAATGCTGATCAAATCATCTATTGACAAAGAGGTCACAATCATTGAAATTGTGGTTTTATTTTGCATTTTCAGCAGAGAAACTAGTGAATAAATGCTGCCCAGAAGCGCCGTGAATGCAATGACAAAAGTCAAGCAGAATAGAAAGACATTCAAAGTTCTCTGCTCACTGGGTTTATCCATAATGCTGTGATTTTCAGCAAAGAAGCTCGTCCCATTGACTGACAAATTACTATGCGTTACCGACATTGTCCTTGGAAAATCTTTTTCCTTGCCTTCTCACTGACTCTGCAAGTTTTCACGAGCTGAAACCATAACTGTTAGCTCCACATCACAAGTTTCTTTGTTTTCCTTTATCTTTTGTGGCATCCGATGAAGAAATATCCAGGTCTACGCATCCCCGATCACCAGAACAACACATGCTCTTGAAAAATCAGGCAACAGTGAAGTACCAAAGGTGCTGGAAAAAATGCAATTCTTCATAACCCTTTCAGTACTGGAAGATGGCTAATTTAGTCTCCTCAGGTAATAACAAGCCGTTCACTTCTGACAGATATCAGGCAACGTGCCTTACTCACGAGTCCAGCTGCAACGAAGGCAGTGTCAGGTATCTTCAAGCTCTAGTGGCTCGGGGAGAACATAGTGGAAATGGGAGGCTGTTGGATTCACCCTGCGCTGTTCGGAGCTGCAGGAGGGAGGAGTCAGATGCAAGCAGGATAGCAGAGAAGAGGGGAGTGAGTATCTTCCCACCCCGGAGCTGCCTCTTGGCTGATCAGAAGGCTGAGACAGTGTCCCCGCCAAGCCACACCTCCGATGCTGACACTGAAATCCAATGCAAATACTCAGATCTGATGTCAGCCGTAAATGTCATTCCCGTAAAGCCCATGGCTGCTCCACGGCTGTGCATCACAAGCTGGAGGGCTGCTTTCAGCCTCCTGCACTTCTGCGCTCCGAGCTTAGCACGGGGGAAAAGCTGCAGGAGCCTTAGAGGAAGAAGAAAGAGAAGGGGTGTGTCTGCTCTGCCTCTTGTGCCCCTGCTCCCACTGCACACGTGTGCGTGTGCACACAGCGTACGGACACTAACTGTGCCGTCACACTTGGTGGCAGCCTGTTATTAATGGCAGGGAACAGCCACGCACATCAGCAAGGTGTTCCCTGCCTGTCTGGTGTCTCTGCTCAGGCTGGGGTTTATAAAACTTTCATTCCCCGTGTGGTTCAAATCTAAATGCTCACTGTCTGCTCTAACGAAATACATGGATAGAACCACGGCCAAGTGCGTTTTGGTATGTTAGGCGTGTTTTCTCTTGAGAAAGAGGAATACCGATGAAGCTTACAAGCTGACAAAATTTTCAGCACTCGGATGTCAAGCAGACAGGTAAGTTCAATGCAGTCTTCTTGGAGAACTCTGCCTCTCCTTTCTTTTCAGCACCACTTTGCATTCAAATGCTTGACAGGGATGCAGCACAAATATCTTCTGATTAAGGATTATATTGTAAGGCTGCTCCAGTTACGTACTAATCTGTGTAACATTACAAATCCACTTGATTAGGAACCTGTTAATAACAACGGATCCTCGCCCAGTCCTACCCACCCCATAGCGCCATGCCATACCAGCCACCACAAGGCTCACGGGTGCTGAGCCCTCAGCAAGACCGGCAGCGAACGCGAAGGCACAGCCCCAGCTCTACCACGACAAGTCCGCAATGCAGGGATCAAGCTAAGGACAATGATAATTTCTCTGAATATCCCCTCCTTCCCTTCCCTTCCCTTCCCATTCTCAAGCTGCCCTGCCATGGCACTGGGAAGGCCGATGTCCCAAGATGAGCCAGGTCTTCAAGCCACACCAATGTGTCACACAGAGCCACAAACCTGTCCTCACCACAGGACCGACGTAAAGACGCACTCCTCCTATGCAGCCCAACCAGGAGCCGCTGCCCTTCCATTCTCCCCTTCACATCGCGGCTGCCTCTATGTCAAGGATCCCACGCTCTTTACCAGGACTAACTGCCAACCCTCATGTCACAAATTTGCAGAACAGAGTGGCATCCATCCTGCCTTCCACACAGGGCGCAGTCCTGGATCTGGACCATCCATCTGGCCTCTAACTGTACAGGATTTGAGTTGGCTTTTGTGATTTATCCGTCCTGCTGGACTATTGATTGTTAATCTGTGCTGTGCCAGCTAAAGGCCAGGGCTCATTTCCTTCTATTTACAAATCACAGTCACCTCTGCCCCCACAAGTCAACTTTAAATCGAGGACAGTGTTCTAAATCTTGAGATTAACAGCATGAGCCAGATCAGAAGAACAGTCACAGAAGGTAAGAGAAAAAAGCATCATTCACCCTTGTTTGGACCCCTATTTTTCAGTCTGGCTTCCTCAGAAAACATGCAACCACCCTGTCTGAGTGTGGATATGTGCATGTGCACGTCTCTCTCCCACCCCTAATTCCTCAGTTCCTTTGGACAAAATGATCGTTTTCATTTCAGTCTGATGGTGTCAAAGCTTCCCACAACGTTTATGAAAACGAGCAGCTGATCAGAGAAGATAGATCCCAGCAGGCTCCCCAGCCAGCAGACAGGGTGCAGTGGAGCCCACTCTTCACCAGACACTAGTGAACACAAAGCAGAGACTTTGTAAATATCCCAACCGTGGTGGAACTCGGCTGCCCACCCGAGTAAAACCACCACAGGCTGGGATTCATGCCCTCCTAGCTACCAAAGTCAATCAATTAACCTAGATGGTAAACTGCAGAAAATAGGCTTCATTCACTCTGGCATGTCTTAGTGCTTCCTGACACATGATCAATTACTTTCATTTTTAAATTCCAAGCTTCCATTGCCTGTGTTGTCTTCATTTGCTCTTGCCACATTACTGTGAGGTATTTAGAAACAATGTTAATAATACTTGGAAAATGCAATTTTCCTACTTTGGGAATTTTTGCTCCTGTACCCCAAGCCATTATACCTGCACTGGATGTCCAATAGCTCTGACTGCAGATTTCAACCACAAATTTTCTGAAAGTTCCCTTAGTACAATCTTCGTTGCACATTTCTTTACTGATCTTACTTTACGAGCTGTGCATATACAGGCTCTCTGCCTCTCTACATTTTTAGACACTTTGGTATGAGTAGTTCATTCCATGCATTCCCTTTGTACTTGGAATGAAATGCTCATCAATGTTTTTAAGAAGAAAGTCACTTTTATTTATCCCCATATCCATTCAAGGCAGCTGATGTATTACTCACTTCAGCTTCTCTTCCCACAGAATGTATTTAATTATATGAACTGCACCTTGCCATTCCCTGTGGCAGCTTTTACTGTAAGTTACAATATGGTGAAATGTTCTTTCTTCCTTGGTCATTTCATAGTTATAACCTGAAGGTCTTAGGAGCAATGAATTCGAGCAGTTTCCCCTCTTTTTTTTTTTTTAGTGTGACTGATAAATTCCAATAAAATAAAAAAAAGTACAGAAAAATCAGTTTCAATCTTAAAACTAAAGAGAGAATGCAGTTGTGGTAAGGAGCACGCAGCTCTGCGAGTGCCAGTGAGAGCAGCCCGATCTCCCACGGAGCTGTGCCTCGCGGTACTCGACTGGCACATCCAGCGGGGTCTGAGCACCAAAACTTTTATGGCCAGGGCACATGAAACTGCACTGGATTCTCTGTTCTCTTCTAAAGGACAAGTTTACATTGCAGCATTTCAGAACTTACAGGAACACCACCTTTCTAATTTCCATTTCAGTCTCAAATTTCACTGAAATCTGTGAACAGGCTCAAATGGCTGGAGGAGGTGACAGGTGAGCAAGCAGAAGGCACACAGTGTCATCACAACCCCCCTTCTACCCTCAGATTTTCTAAAGAAACAGTGCTAGAATGGAATATATAGCAGTGCCAAGAAAGCCACAGGTAGCAACCTTGCAGAAAACAAGACAAAGACACGTTTCTCTGCTGCTAAGTCCTTGGTTTGGGCTGTGCCAAGGAAGGCATGCATCTGTAGACTGAATTCCTTCCTACCTATTCCCTTCATTCTCTGCCTTTGGACTCCTGGATTATGGGAGGTTCCTAATACAATACTGTCCTTTGCAATATGCATCTTGGTGTGAATTCTCTTCTGTGCTAAAGAATGATCACAAACAGAAAATATATAAGGCATGGAAATCTCCTCTCTGGCCTCATTTCAAACATCACGACACAACAATGTCTCTTTAACAAGTCAGCACTACTTGACAGTCTATGAACGGATTTCTAAGAGACACACTACATGTAGCAATTCAGGAATGCCTGTGAAGTGAATCAAATATTCACCATTCATAAAACACAATCAACAAATAGGTTTTTAAAAATTTATCCTATTTAGTGTATGAGTCATTTTATTTTCATACCTTGCACTAAGGTAAGCTTTGACTTACGGGTTTGCCTCCTTTTCTCACTCATGAGAGACAAGGTTATTATAACTGTTGTACAAATATTTCATTTCAGAAGGTAATATAGCCTCTATGCCAGGCATAAAGGTATATATATATAATTCCATAAATGTCTTTGTAATTTATTCCTCAATAGCATTTGATAATTTTTTTTTTCCCTAGACTTTTTAACAGACTTTAAAAAAGATATCAAATAAATGACTATTATTGGTCTACTGGATTCAGACAACACTTTCAAGATACAAGATGGTTAAATGCGGCTAATTATTTCATCTGGTTATTTGCCCCAGATGAACTCAGTCCATGCCGACTTCTAAGAAAAAGCAGATACTCTGATACTTAATCCATTTCCGCTGCAGCTGTATTGCTGTGCTGTAGGAAAAGGGTGCTTTCTGAATTGGAGCAATTAGAGCAGTGTAAATCAGGAATAATTCCATTAAAGCTAAAAATATGATTTAACTTATGTGCTCATTATGGGTTAGCCTGCAACAGCTCTAACTCAAGTGAAACAGAAATTTGCTGTGCGGATGCTCATTTCAAACCCAGAGGATTGCTGCTAGTCGCAGTAGCAGATCACCACCTGTCCCTGCAAGAGGTAGCACCCTCTCTGAGCAGATGTGCTAGTTCTAAGCACTGCCCACTGCCAGATCTCCAACTTTTCTTTTTTGCTTCTGTGCTGTAAATGTAGACAGCAGATTGAGACTGCAGTGAACTGAGCGTTTCTGGAGAACTGCAGAATTAGTAAGGACAAATCGAGCTGAAAGCGAGTAAGCCCCAATGTGTCCACTAGGTGAGGTACAATCATGACGTGTGTGTCTTTCCCTGACACATTCAGAAACCTATACACAGCATGCCAATGAAAAATGAAAATAGTGCCAGCACTTCAGTGAGGCTGGCAATAGACAAGATGGCTGAGATGAGAATGAATCCGTCCAGGTTGCTCTGTACGCACACTGCCAGAGATGATTATGTGCTGTCCTTCAGGAAACGTCCAAAGTGGGATCAGCCAGAAGAGAAAGAAGGAGTTGTAAGGTAATAATAATTCCAGGAAGGCAATGCTGAGAAGGAAGAGGCGTTAAGGAAGAGGCAAGCTGCAGTGTGTACCAGGAGGAAAAGGGTCTGTCACACTAGGAAGGCGTTATTTCTCTAGCGGATGGCACGACAGAGAGGTGGTAGCAAAATCTGCAGCTCCCAAAGTGGAGAGAAGCTCAGTTCTGGGTAGTGTGGAGAGTAAGACATTCTGCTAGCTGTGGCGTAATGGCTCTCTGGAGACAAGACACTCCACAATGTCACTTTTATTGAGCAGCCACTGGCTCAATGAATTGATAGGAGGAGACAGACAGCTAGCAGGGAAGCTATTCTTCAGTACACCTCCTCGCAGTAACTGTTTGTTTTCTAATAGAAAGCACAGCAGGCTATGAATATAATTCATGGAACAGCATGATATGAATGCTTTTAATTTTGCCGTGCAGCTCTACTAGCAGTAGAACACCCGTACTGCAGCTGTATTAGTGTGGTCATACCTAATCACTGAACAAATCCAGTAAATGTAACACTGTGCTCTATAATCACCCTTATTTTAGACACTGCTAAATGTATTCATCATGTTGGAAAAAAAGGAAACGTTGTGCATCTATCAGGAGCTGGACAGTAAAACCACACTGCTGTGGAAAACAGCACTGTGAGAGTTAACTGGAGAATCCAAACAGCTGGAAAGAAACAATTATCCCTTTCTGATGGGAGGAAAAAAATGGCAAAAGGCAAGGACTGACCCTGCTATGAACCCAACTGGAAGCAGCAAAAAAACCAGCTGTATATGTAGAACTTTTTCCAATAGTAATAAAATTAATGACCACAAGAGCCATTTGTAGTACTGTTTGCACATTGCACTGCTGCTGTATAATCTCAACAATTCTGCAGTGGGTTGTCTTGGCCCTTCAGTTCTCTTTTCATAGTTACTTCCTCATCATCTTCTCTCCCCCTAACCTTCAAGGAAGGCTGAATGAGAAGCCTCAGGAGTTAGGATGAAACTGAGTCCTGCAGAGTGAAGATCGTAAGCTTCGGAACCCAATTCTGCCTCTAGAGGACTAGGAATTGTATTTGCTGGTTATGACTGCTTTTATCTATACCAACAAAATTATCACCTTCCTAGCACTGACCTGTTTCTTGGAGAGATGCTATTTTGGCAAGGAAGCCAGTGTTGCTTTACCCTGAAACCACAAACATAAATGTTATCATAAATGATATCCAAAGAAATTGGACAAAGCACAGGACAAACCTTACTGCATGCAACAACAAAGATAAAATCTTATTTTAAAAAAGGGAATCCTGTCTATTCTGCACATACATTACAAGGACTTTAAGGGACCTTACTTTAAGGAGGAAGATGGCTTTCATGCACCACAGTAGTATTTCTCCAAATAAGCACAGGAGCAGAAACGTGCTGATCTTTCCCAGAGGAGTCCCAGGGACAGGAGCAGCTCTGCAGGAAGGTGGCAGCCTTTCACCATTCTGAATGAGGAAGGAAGGGTTCCAGAGAAATTTAAGGTCCCCCATTACAGAAGACTGCTATTGCTTAGAGTGTAGAAATATTCCTTCCTAAGACTTCCTTAGGAATTCTTCTGTTCTGACTTGCAGCTCTGGAAAAGGTCAGAAAATCAGGAAAGAAAAAAAAAAAAAGAGTCTGGGGTAAAGCTGAAAAAACCCACAAGTAATACTGTAGAAGAAATACAGGTGATAAAGCAGGTTTGGCAGATTTCAAGTATTCTGTTAAAATGTTGGAAGAAAACAGTAGATGTTTCTTTTCCACAGCCTTAACAAATTTGAAAAGATATTAAAAGTCATATGGGCTGAGAATGAATGTGCCAGCTCTAGGCACCGTTTTTGTGATACCTGTGTGCTGGAGTCCCTAAAAATCACAGTTCATAACATACCCATATCCTCTAACTTCTTCCCCAAAGGGTAACCAATTGTGCGTGTTCTTTTGAAATGTTTTTCAGAGCACTGAATAAAGAAAGGGCTGCTAACTAACTTTGAGTGACAGTAAAAAGGTCTATTAACCTTGCTGATGTAAAGGATGACTGAGTTTCCATTAGAAAGGGTCAGAAAGGTAGTAAGAGAGGATACAGGAAGACAATGAAATCTTTCCTCTTATAGAAGGGAATTTTTGTATAGATTTTTTTTTTTTTTAATAATGGAAAAATTTAATTGAAGTATGAGCTCATCAAAAGGACAGTGTGTTCATGGGATCTAAAGCACTGCAAAGAAGGAATACTGCAGACTTCAGAAGAAATTGGTTGTACTTTCCCACTACCTTTCACTAGGTGGTACGTACTTGAGAAAGAAAATGTTCACTTCAGTTTATGGCGGTTTTTAGTTTCAGATTTTTCTAAATAAACTTCACTTTCCAGTAATTGGATTTTTGTTTTTAAAGTATTTTTAAAAACCACTGTGCAATGCCAAGGGTTATCAGATCAGGAGGCAATGCAATGCGAAGAGATGTTGGGGCTTTCTCTCGGCCGGCTCCCCCAGGTACACGTTGGGCTGATCCTACTCCAGATCAGCAACGGCATCAACTGTTTGCTTTGGATATGCTGGGAATTGCTCAAGTGTCTATAATTATCCAAAATAATCAGCTCAAAAAGCAGAACATCACATATCACATAATGCAAAACATAAACCATGTGGCATAATCTGAGGTTTGGTATCATCTCATATATTTGGGTAGACCTGTGCAGTATCAAGAGTTGGACTTGATGATCCTTAAGGGTCCCTTCCAACTCAGGATATTCTATGATTCTATGATTCTATTTGCGCAAACTAACAAACTAAGGTGGGCAATGATAACAAAGCTTTACTGGTTGAGCTGAAGGAAATGCATTATTTCATTAAAAAAACAAACAAACAAAAAAAAAACACAAAGAAAACATACTTTCTTCCATTTCCAATCAGTTTAATATAACTCGTGAGTATTTATGTAACAGGGGACCTACTGGTTCTCAATAAGGTTATTTTTCAGACAAGGGAAGGCTGAATTAAGAGTGTCATAAATTGTGTTACACCAACAAGAAACAAAACAAATACACTGGTCTCCTGTAAATCCATTCATCATCACTTAGTTTTCGTACTAAACATTTATTTTTGCCAACTGCTTCCCAGGTTCTGATGCTATGTCTAACCAGAGGACAGGTTCCCAACCCAGAAGCAGAAAGATTCTGTATTCTGACCTAAAAGATCTGACAGGTTCTGTTTTGGAAAATCTATAAACCATATATTTTTTGGCACTGAGGAGAAATCAGAGAAAAAGAAAAGTATAGGAAAGAACAAAATGCCCAGTGTTAAGATAGTGGGGCATTTTCCCATCAATTTGAAGATGTTCTCCGAATAAAGACAGAATGAAAACTAGAAGGTCATTCAGAACTGATTTACCCTATGCATGATGATTACTGAACCTCAACATTTTTAAAGAATTTATCTGGATTCATCCAGTAACCCCATTAGTTATTTAAACTCAGTCCAAGTTACAGCAGTATATGGGAGCTGAAAAATCAGGCCAGAATTAGCATAAAATCCAGCTCTCCCATGAGATGTCTGATACTTTCTGTGTTCGATTGTGGAACAAAATAAGCAAATGTTATTCTATTTATTTTCCCAGTATGAATATTGAAATTTCTGAAGAGAATTAAAAAAAATAATCAAATCTTTATAAACCTCAAAATAATTTCAAAGAAGATTGTGACAAATTTAATACAGTATTGCCAAAAGATGAATATAGGCTTGTGTTCTTCACACAGTCATCTGCCTGCAGGCCTATAAAGCAAAACCCAAGAACTACAACTGACTTTAAAGGCCCTCGGTCACAAGGCTTTGACAGGCAACTTTCATCCCCGCTGCGAGCCTTCCTGAACTGTATCAGAAGTAACGCCACTACCGACTGGTGCTGCAGAGGCATGGTGATATGGGGAAGGCTGCACGCCTACCGTCAAAAGATCTACCAAGATATCGCCCCTGGGCCTCCAGCAAGCACGCCGTGAGTTCCACAGAGGAAGGTGGACTGGTGCTGTGGAAAGGCAAGTACCAAAGCAATGCTTCCTGTCACTGTCACTGAGGGAGGGAAGGGAGCTTTAAGGAGCTGTGAGGGAAGCAAGCAGATGCAGCACAAGAAGTAGCTACATAAATCCAGGACTAGCACCCTTGCACAGGTAGTGTACCGCCTGACATTGTGCATTAGGAAATGGAGGTTAGGGATGTGCTTACCAGCTGAAAACCAGGAGTCAAGTCTTCTCTGAGGCTACGTGCTGCTGATCCACAGATTGTCCCAGCCCTATGAAGCAGCCTGCCAAATGTTCAAGACTGCGGGGCTTCCGTTTTCTGCCCTGTGCTGCATGCGAGCCAGAAATCACCGCAGGTACAAGGCAGTGTGGCTTCACCTGCAAACAGCACACACTGCATCAGGTTTCCAGGAGTTGTCATATTCCCCAGTGGACTATAACTAAAATTTTAAACAAAATGTAAAAACGTACTGAAGACATTTAAAACTGAAACTGAATTAAAACTTCCAGAATTATGAACATTAAGAGCAAAAATACCAGTGATGCATATGATGATTAACATATTTGTATTCCCTACTGGGAACATGATAATATATTTGTATTCCTCTTCTGGGCCCAAGGCCCTTCTCTCCCCAGCGCAGCTGTGAACTACTGAATGCATTCAGCAGGCGCGTCCTTCAGTGAGCAAAATGCTAGCTGAAACATGAATGTCGGACTGTGCTGTTTTCACTCTCCTGTTTATCACTGAAGAAGTTAGTATTCACAAATTCACTATTTTTTTCAGATCAGCACCCTTAGAGAATATGTACAGCCATATAATATAGAATCATATTTTCACTTGCATTTACAAAACCTAAAAGGACTTGAGGTGTATTTCAGCAGCAACCCGCAGAGGAATTATGTTATTCTCTTTAATCAGTCCATCACGCTATGCTCTCCATCCCTCCACTATGAAGAGCTGCTGGGTGTAAACACTCTTGACACGTGGAGACACAAAAGTACCTACTTAAAGCGATGACCTGAGCACAGAATGGAAGGCCAGCAGTTAAACAACTTCAACTGATTATTCTTTCCACTTCTGGATGCAAACTGACAGGGTTAGTCGGTATGTTTCTGTTTTTCCATTCTTACTTTAATATGAAAAAGCCTTTTTACCGTGAGGGTGGCCAAACACTGGTGCCAGTTCCCTGGAGGGGTTGTGCAGTCCCCATCCCTGGAGACATGCACCTCCCGGCTGGACGGGCACCCTGCTGGAGCTGACCCTTGCTACTCAGGTAAGTCATTTCCAGTCTGCCCATTAGGTTACTCAGGAGGAACACGGACAGGCTCCCCAGTTCCCTGAAACACAACAAAATCAAACCAAATGCCTTGCGATGCATGAGTTCCTAAAAGTGCCCAGCCAGCTGAGCGTACAGAGCCCATCATTTTGTTATTTCCTGTTTTTACAGGGACTTTCGAAGCCTGCCAGCTCACACAGGGCTCGAGAGACTCACTGTGGAGCACAGCAGGACACTCAATAGCTACAAAAAGTACTTCAGTGGCCTGGGCAATGTTTTAAGATGTTTAAGTGAGCCATGCGCAGGAACCCTACAGCAGTAAGGGTCAGGATGGCTGCCTGCACTGACACTCACAGCTGTTTGTCCTGCCCTGAGCAGCTGCACATCAGTGTCCGCACAGGGCTCCATGCACCGAGCTCATCCCGGCAGCAAGCACGGCTATGTCCCATTGGAAATGAGAGTACAGAATAAAAAAACAAGCATCCAGCATCCTTACTTCACTGGAAGCCCATAAACCCAGTGAAACAGGAAATTAAGGCCACCAGTGTATTCACCAAATCAATTTATATCATACATAAAACACCTTAAAAATGTATGCACTGAGAGTGCCGTTTTAAGTCCTGTCACACCTGCAGAAAGTGTGGGCCATGACAGAATGTGCTAAATGCCATTCAAGACTCCTAGCAAAAATTCCTTACAGCAAACATGAATATAAAATCACAACAGATCTTTCTTCTTTTGTCAAACTGGCAGTAGCCACTACCAGCCCGATCTCGTTACCTGCAATGAACGAGGCACAGAGAACTGCCTAACCATTCAGAGCAGCTTTCAGGCCTGCAAAAATTCATGTTCGAAGCACAGAGGCACAAATATATCCACATATCTCGAGATCCCCTTCATCTGAAGGGACACAGGCAATTTGTTTACTGCAGCACAGTAGTCCTGCCATCTTCGTCAGACTGCATTCACTGAAACGTCAGCGTGAAGGAAGCTCATCTACCCAGCCAACCTCAATAACAGAGTTAACAAACTTTTAATAGGGGGTGACACTGAAGAATAATATTTATTACATAGGGCTTTTTACTCTGCTGTGGTATTTTAAAAGTTATCGGAGTGATTTCAGAATCAGAGTTCTATCAAAAAGCAGGAAAAAAAGAATGTAATGGACTCCAGTATTACTCAGGTACTTTTGAAAATATTGCACCTTATTTTAGAATTCATAGCACAGCATAATAGTAATACTATATCTACTGAATAATGGATAAAAGATAAAAAATAATAAATGACCTTCGCAGGCTTTAAAATAGTCTGTTGAAGCAGGGAGATTTTGTTTCTCAAATTTGGTGAACTCTGAAACAGGAAAGCCTAGCAGGCTTTTAAAGCTCCACTTTTACTACCAAATTACAGATACTGTAATTCCAAGAAAAACAAGGCAACAAAGGTATAAATATTTCCTAGAACTTTCAGTACACTGAAAATGAAGCTCTCGTCTTTGATATTGCAGTTTGATCTTCCCCAGCAACATAAAATTGTTAATTTACAGAACTAAAAAAAAAATCAACATATTCAGAAAGTTGTTGAATAATAAAAGATGCAACAATAATGGATATGCAGAGCTAATCTACACGCATTTTCTTAATGATTCTACTCAAGAACTCATGAATATTTTAATGAGACTGTGAAGGAGAACCTCCCAAACACGATCAAATCCCACTTAGAAAACAACCTTTCAAATACAGTAACAAGCCCAGCCTCTGATCTGCAAATTTTGAGACTCAAACTGTGATAAAGAGACTGCAAAATCAAGGCTTGGTGCCTACAAGAACTGCATATATTGTGACGGCAAGGTATGGGAAGTCTTGCCATAAATACCTTATTTTGTCAGATCAGATGGAAACCATGCATCGCTCCATTCCGAGATTAAGCTTTCAGAGAGAGAAAAGAAAGAAATGCTTGAGAAGAACACTAGATTATTTCCACACACTGAATCTCTGAACTCTTACGTTTGTCTTACCCCCTGGGAGGCTGAGTTTTCATTACAGGCTCATTGATGTTGTTATTGGTACTGGAGCCATACCCAAGAACACAAACTCCCCCTGCACTGGCTGGAGATCAGCACTGTGTATTTCCTGCAGCCGACCTGGCAGCAGGCTGAGCCCATGCCAGCTCGAATCCCTTAAACTATGTGCTGAGGCGCTGGAAAGGACAGACGTAATCCAAGCCCAGAAGTCCCCACTGGGCCATCCAAACTGCAGTAGAAATCTGAAATACGTCCCATTCAGTTAACGTGAAAAATGGGCATCATGTTCAGTCACCCTGCAGCGCTTGGAAAGCATTAGGTGCAAAGGGCAGTAAATCCAACTACCCCATTAGGTCCTGAATTCTGCACGTGCACTCCAAAAGGGACCAAATTCTTAAAATGCCTGTGCACATACACAGCTGACCACGACAGGAGTTTAAAAAGCTGGCATCTTGTTTTGATGCTCCTGATGCATTTGCTATGGTTTCTGGGCACAGAAGGCACCTTGTAAGCTGTGGCAGAAGTGGCAGAGGGGGTACACAAATCCTATTTGGAGCTTTAAGCTATCGTCAATACTTTTTCTAGCATATGATACTCAAAAGAGCCAAGAAATACATACTGTAAAAGCACATGTATTTTTCCAGTGAACTGACATTTGTGATTAGCTTGGAACAGCCAAATCTCAATATAAGTGAGTCATTCGCTCATCGAGAAAACAGGTATGGTTAAATAAGCACACTTAGTCAGAGTGCACAGCATAGTAATCAGGTGTAAAGTGAGCAGATTTCTAGCTGACTTATTTAACAACACAGGAATAAATTGTCCTCAATCCCCTCCACAGTCTTACATTCTCATCACCTTTTAAAGTATCAGTAAGTAAGTTTAATGGAAGCATTAAACAATTCATGATTCTGTGCCTGGGACAGGGCAACCCTGGCTGCACGTACAGACTGGGGGCCGAGAGGCTGCAGAGCAGCCCCGTGGAAAGGGAGCTGGGGGTTCTGGCTGACATTATTTCTCACAACTGGTTGTTTGCTAATTTTTTCCCTGAAGGTCTGAGGACAAAACATCCAACCAAGATAATCAGTTAGCCTCCATCTGCAGCATGTCCACTAGTCATTTCACAAAGTGTTTTAACCACTATGAAAGCAATAACTGATTAAACAGCAATCCATAAATCCAAATTTGTAACTATTTGACTACGATATTTTGTTTAGAAGGAAGCATAGCGTTGATCACAGACAGATTATTTCAGTCTGTGGGCTGAAAGCATATTTTTTTCAACGCCAAAAGGCACTCACTTGATACTACTGAAATGCTAGTATCATTTAGTAAGTTCTAAGAAGTCAAGCTCTTATGACTGCATAGTCTGTGACTTCACGGCAGTTAGCCTACTTTAAAACATTGCTCAAGTTTTGGGGATGAAAAAAATCAAAGAGTATCTTTTCTTTGCCAATTTGTAAATATATGGCACACTATTGTAACATCAGAGACTCAACAGAGTATTAACACTCCAATGCTTAACGAATAACAAGATTTTTTTCATGAGAGTTATTTTATATGAACCATATCTAGTGAAATCATTTACCAAAAAACTGTGAATTATATCCCTACAAATATTTAGGAATAGTAATAAAAGGAAAAGAGTCTGTTCAAACTCATAGTAATTTTTAAGCAATCATTTTTTCAGAATGCATTACATTTAGGTTATCCTAATTAATTTAAGTAAGAAAACACTCGAGGAAGTAATAATATTGACTGTAAGGCAGTAGCAACCTTGTGGAAACTCTCATGTGAATACACAGAATTTATAAGGGATATATCCATCTGAAAGTCCCTTGGGCCATGTAGTTTCACATCAACTGATTTCCAGTCGATTATGCCTTAAATGTTGAGGTTGGGTTGATTTATTATAAATATTGCAGCCTGAGGGTTAGTGCTATGGAAAAAAAGTGCTTAAAGACTCCTCACATATTGACAGCAGCTTGCATTTCTCATACGTATTTCACTGTTAATTTTGGTTTGGTAAAACAATTCTGAAGGAATACTGAAAAAATCCTTCAATTCAGTTGTCTAATGTGCAAAGACCCATTCAGATCTAACAAGGAAAAACAATGACTTTCACCATCACTACTTTAACTACTCAAAGCATGCCTCTTCAGTAAGTACACAACAGTGCATTGAGACAGAAGCAAAGTACACTCTAATTAAGAACCGACTCAAGGTCAGGCTCATCATCTGTTTCTTAATTTTTAATTTGACTTATCAGTAAAACATTTAATGCTTTTTCCTTAAAGCCACAGCAGACAACACTTTCATACCCAGGAATCACAGAACCACAGCGGGGCTGCAGCTGGAGGCACCTCCAGCTCCCTCTGCCCCAGCAGGGCCACGGGCCACATCCCAGCAGCTTCCGAAGGTCCCCAAGGAGACCCCAGCACCCTGTGGTACCCACCCGGCTCCGGTTTGTGCCCAGGACCTCTGCCCTTGGTGCTGGGCTCCCCTGAGCAGGGCCCGGCTCCTTCCTCTTGCAGCTCCCTGCAGGTCTGGGTGGCCGCGGGGGAGCTCCCCCGAAGCCAAGGCCTCGCCGGGCCGAGCAGCCCCAGCCCAACTGCCTCTCCTCAGAGCAGAGGGCCAGCTTGGTGGCCCTGCGTTGGACTGACTCTCTCCAGCGTGTCCATGTCTTTCTTACACTGGGGGGTCTGGAACTGGACCCAGCACTCCAGGTGAAGCCTCACCAGCGCTGAGCAGACAGAAAGGATCCCTGCCCTCGACCTGCTGACAGCCCTTGTCCTAATGCAGCCAGGACATGTGTGATGGTCTGAAAACAAAGATGCCCTTTTCAGCATTTTTTGTCTCGCAAACCTCAAAACTAGAGCAGCCTTACAATTTCCTCAGGTCTCTCCCTCAGTCAGATAGATCCTTCCCTACTTTCACATAATTCTTCTGGTCCAGAAGGCATAAGAGCAGGTCTCTCTGCTGAACTATCATTTATAACTTCATATAGATAATCACTGGGATTAGAAAGAGCTTTTAATGCAGGTATTACATTTATCAAAGAAACAGACCAGGTAATATCAATTCCTCATACAACTGTTTTCAATTAAAACCTTTTCTGTTTTAAGTCTAAGTCAGCAACATAAGGAGTAAAATATACATTAACCTTTTTTTTTCCAGTGAAAAGGGAATTCTATTTCTTCATGATTTAGCAGACAGACGATGCTAGCTTGTTCTATTTGTTATGAAGATATGCAGTCTTCAAACTAGAATAAAGTGAGTTCAAAATCGGCTGCTTTCCTGGCTTGATTGTGCAGTGAAAAAGCTGCTGCCAGCTATCTGCCTTGATCAAACATGGCTTTAAGTGTTCTTAGAAGACAGAACATAAAAAAGAGGAAAAAAATAGATGACATCACAACATAGTATGAGGAAGCTTTAGAAGATAGGCATGAAAACAGAAAAGGAAACGGGAAGAAAAAAAAATCCTATTCTCAACCTTATATTCTAACTGACTTTTGTTCTTCTATTCTCTTACTTTCATTCTTTTACAGCAGTTTTCTCATAGATTTTCCATTACTCACTTCCAAACAACTTTTGTTCACACTCTCGCATTTCATTTTCCCACTCAACTAGATGTCTACTTTTCTTATTTTGTCTTTGCTTCCTGTTACCTTTTTGCCTTTTCTTTTTCTTATGTCATGTTCTTTCTCTCCCTCTCTGTATTCTGCTTTCTTTTTTCTCTTTCCCCGTTTCCCATGTTCCAACTCACCACAACCTGTATTTCATGGCACTGAACAACCTCATCATAATTTAAATGTGTTCATCTGCACAAAGAGACCCTGAAGTTAGTTTTTGTCAATAACTAGTAACATTCCTCTTCAATTAGATCCATCTACAACAAAATGTCACAAAACTACAACCCAACATCATTCTCTATATACAATTCTACAAACTGGGTAAGATGATTTATAGCTGTATTCTGCAAGCTTGGAGTTAAGAACCAGGCTGCCATCCTCACTGATGAAGAAAGCCTTTTTTAAAAAAAATAAAAAATAAAAAAAAATATTCACTTAATTAACGTAATAGATTACTACTAATAAACATGGATAAACAAGAAAAATATTCAAGACCGACAGGTTTGATAAAAGTGTGATTGACATAAGAGGATAAGACCAGAAAAATTCAAGCTTATTCAAGAGCCTTATGACTGCAGATTTTAAGCTTACCTGAGTAACATTGCTTGAGTACATTTCTCTGGTTTAGTGTGTTATTATGATGTCAGATTGGCAAAAGGACATGCATACCTCACTAGTTAAACTCAATGTATTTTTGTAGATGTCTTACATAATTACAATATTTCAACTACTTAGCTGAGTAATATAACACACTCCAAAATAATGAACTGACCGATAAATGACTTTAATCACAAGTAAAGAACTCCTTTAGGATTTAGTCATAAGTACATCATTAGCTCTATGCAATGTTTTTAGGGACATTAAGTCATATATAAAGACAATGAGTTCTGCTGCAATCAACTGGGTTAAGTGCAATTAAACATCACCATAAGACACCAGCTCCCTCCCAGCTCAGGATATTCTATATTTCTAATCAGGCTGGGTGTTAGGAAAAAGTTCTTCACTGAGAGGTGGTTGGGAACTGGAACAGGCTCCTCAGGGACATGGTCAGGGCACCGAGCCTGCTGGAGTTCAAGGATTGTCTGGACAGTGCTCTCAGACACAGGGTTTGGGTTTGGGGTGGTTCTGTGTGGAGCCAGGAGCTGGATTTGGTGAGCCTTGTGGGTCCCTTCCAACTCAGGGTATTCTGTGATTCTGTGACGCTATGAGCTGTGCTTCTTGGATACACAGCAAAGCTAGCCGTAACCTGACAGGTGAGCACCACCAGAGTGGCACCCTGGGAGAGATAGGATTCTTTTAAAAGCCAAGGAAAATAAATACATAAACCCAAAGCAATGCTTTAGAAAAAAATGTTTTCTACCTGAAAAGTCAGGGAGATCCATCAGACTACAGGCAGCAGCAGCACTCCGAGGAGGTTTCCAGGGCAGCGGTACCACCAGCGCCTGCTCCCGGCCATCCCCTTCGGGAGCATGGTGCCCCTGCCTGTACCACAGCACCAGCGCTGCCCCGCGCCACGCTCACCCGCCGGTAACACCGCGTTCAGTATTCTGGCAAATGCTTTGTCTACTAGAGTTTCTGAAGTTGTTAATATCTGCAAAAAAAAAACATAGTCTGGAGAAAATTAAAGCATATTTGGTGCAATCTTCATTAGATGGCAAAATTTGCCTTTCTTTGTCATAAATGACATACAAACAAGCTTAGAAGACAGAAATTATAATTAATTTTTTTTTCTAGGAAAAGGAGTGACGATTTTGTTTTCCCGGCAGTTTTATCAGTATTTTTAGTGCAGTTTTTGTATTATTCACGCCTGTGACTGCAGTCAACCAGGTAACTGATAAACATTCAGTCAGCGATGTGTTCTCAAATTCAGCTGCATTCTGAATCAGCTTCTGTTATTACTTTAATGTATCATATATCAACGCTTCTGACAGACTTCCACAAGTCTTTTTAATAGTAACGCTATCACTTGTCTTAGAGCTCCTAATAGTCTAACCTCTGTCATGCAAAAGTCATTATATCATACGTACTTTGAGGAGACAATACTCATGTTTGTAATCCAGCTTCCCCTCACTCCTCAATTAAAACAGAACAAGAATCTTAAGACAACAGTTTGGTATTGCACACTTTTAAAGATTGTACTCTTTAAAAATATTGCAGGAATTCTGCTTCACTGTTAATTGCTTGATCATGCAGACTCAGTGTATAGAGAAGCTCTGCTGATGATTACTTTAAGTTTTGCTTCCACTGGGACTGGGCTTTTAACGCCTCTCTCTAACTGTGCGTATAAAGTAAAATGACTGCTTTTCTACATTATTAAAATGGAATAGTGCAGTAATTTTTATGGCACAAGTGATGAAAACATGAACACATCCCGTTTGAATCCAGTGGTGGCTGGTACTTCCATTTTGCATTCTGAAAAGAGAATTTGTGAGAGTAATTATGTTTTTTCATTTCACTACTTTCAGTGAAATATTTTTGAGCTTTTTTTTGTTCTCCTCCAACACTTAGAGTTGTCATACCCTTTATCTACTGCTAGATTTGAATTAGTAAGGCAGCAAAAGTCACCATGACAATGGTAACTGCAAACTGTTTAACCACAGAATGTATTTTATCATTGCCAAATTCACTTATAGATGTAGTACAAATCCTGTATGTCTATCTGTTTATCTTCCATTTAAAAAATTGTAATGCTAAATATCAATTCTTTCTAAAATGCGGATTTTCATTAAAAAACATTAAGAAACAACCTTCACTGAGAGAGTTAGTTGGTTACTATTGAGCATGTAATTGAACATTTGTGTACTAAGCACTTGTAATTATACCATCACTAGGTCTGCCTGATGTACCACTTACACAGCAGCCCAGCAAGGAAACTCAACATACAGGGGAAGACACCAGTTTAATGACAACAGTATTATACAGGTAACAGCATTTGCAAGTTGGTGCTGGTGAAGGGACTAAAGGACCTTGGCTGTCCTCTTTCAGTAAACCCATTCCTCATTTACACCTCAGATGATCTGAGATGACAGCTGCCACACCACAATCTAATGAAGACACACTGTTTTGGGCTTATTCTTGAGCTCTCCATAAACCATGATTTAAGCAAAGCATGAAATAATTAAAACAAGATACCAAGTTATTCCATAGGCAAAGAGAAATCTGAAGAGAGAACTACAACATTTGAAAGGCCGGTACTGAAAGGTTTGTTGTCATTTGTTTAAAACACAGCGTGCAAATGGTCAAAAGCCCCAGTCATTTTCCTTGTGCAGTTTTGGTTATTCCTTTTCCCACTCACTACCCAGCTAGACACAGGCAGGTCAGAATCAGGACGGCTGTAAACAAATGAAACCCAAACCAAAACGAAACTGAACCAAGTCAGTGAACTCAACTGAAATGACGAGGTTTGTGTCAGGTTCCTATGTGCCAGCTGAGGAGGAGCAGTTAGTGATTTCTTCCATTCACACTGACAGGAAAGGTTTAGAAGTGAACTGGAAATCACAGGTAAGGTCTGATATGCAACCTCCAGCAACAAATAATGCCAGCAAGCCCCATGTGTCTGTGTACGTCATGGCTCTGAGTTCAGCTCAGGTAGGGGCAGTGGTTGTTGGAGGATGCTCATGCCGAGAAATCACACCAAGAAAACTTCTAGTAGTCCCGGATGAGAATGAGCCACACGATGTGCAGCTATACCTTTAAATTCTGGCAGGAATACATGTGAGGACACTGAGTTCTCAGCATAATTAGCTCTGCCAAGTCCCAGAGCTCCTTTGTTAGTTATACATCTACAATGATAATGCGGTCTGAACGCCTGTCGCAGTACACAAAGGCTCATCCCTGGCAAAACACAGATTCAGTCCCTGTTTTCCCTTCTAAACTTGTAATCCTTTCCCTTCACCGCGGATGGTGCTGCTTCCACAACACCAGAGCAAGGACACGCTACCAGCGCTGCCACGCATTATTTACTCACCCTGCTCCTGCAGGACCCCCGATACCACGGCGAGGTAACACAGGCCGTGGCATGCGAATGGCAGCGGTGACACGTGCGAGGAGGAGAGGGGACAACATTCTTGACAGCTGAGAGATCAGCCTGCTCTAGCACATCGTTATGTATTCCAGCCCACTACACAGTGAAGACCCATGGATAAGGTTACGTATCAAGATCACTTTGATATATGAACTGAATTTCCATCGGTTATTTATTATTTGTTTCTAGTACAATGCACTTCACCAGCAGGGAATGTGTCCATTATGAATTTATCAAATACGCTGTGTTATCAAAGGCGGGAACTCATACATTTGATTAGGAACCTTTTTATTATATTCATGTTCCTGGTAAAATAATCTTTCAACAGAAATAGTCAGACCAGAAGAAGCCTTTTGTGATTCATATGCAGATCTTCACTATGAACCAAAAATTGTAATTATTTCATTTCCATTACCACCACCCTCCACTTTTTGCACAAGGAAAGTCAAATTTACATAAATATTCTGACATACAATCACAAAGTAATCATACATTTAATCTCACTTAAATATGCACAGACTGATAAAACAGTAGTAGGAACATATTACTAAGCAATGTTTTAAAAAACAAATTGAGACCATTTATAATGCTGATTTCTCTAAATTCTGAATTACACAAAAATGTGTCATTAAAGAAAAAAAGCATTAAAAGCTAGACATAGAGCTGATTATATCGGAGCAGCTATGATACATCATTGCTTTGCATTACAAGTAATATTACATTGTCAATATTCACTAGTAGGTAGTAAAATTTGATATGCTGTACTGTAATAGTTACTGATTTTAGCAAATAATTTTTTAATGTAGAAAGTTAACTGCAAATCACAGATGTTTTATTTTGTAAAGCTCTGACTCAGAGATGATGCTCAACAAGAACAATCCAACTCTGCTAGACTTTTGTAATTATCTTTTATGCTAAACTTCCTGAACTCTAATATATAGCACTTTTTTATTTTTATTTTTTGGAATTAATTCATTTTTTCCATTCCTTGTAAACTCTTTGTTTACTCCTAACAACCTCTCACCTTGAAATTGCTCTGCCTGATGAAAGACACTGTCCAGGAGTGATTAGCAGTGCATCCTACATTTGAGAACATGAGGTGATGCAGTATAATCATTGTAAAGGAACCTCAAATCCATCCTTTTGGTGAAAGTATCAGCACTCACACAGGGGAAATGCACTCAGGAAAATTTGGCTTTAAGCACAAAAAGATAATGGATGATAATAGCCTTCTTATTCCCTTGGATCAAGTACTGTGCTGTCCAGAATTTCTGCCAAAAGTAAATGCATTTACTCTGTACTTTTTTACGTACTCACATTTTCAAGGATCCAATTATTTTTCCTGGAATGTGTTGCCTGTACTTGAATACAAAATACACAGCAAGTTCAAAATGTAGCGGCTAGAGCTGCTGTATGAGGCACAGTATTACTTTATGTCTCTTCCGCAGATTAAAAAAGAAGCTAATTATACAGCAACCAGGATGAGACCTGGGTTCCGAAGAACAGTAAGATGTGCCATTTATTAATCTACAACAACCCCTTATGAGATCTCAGGCATTTGGCTCCTTCTTACACATCTAGTATCATTTGCCACTAGTCTCTGAACCTTTATCGTCATCTGCAGAATACTGTTCACCACCTCCAAGGGATTTATTGAATCCTTTATGAACATTAACAGCTTTTATCTCTAGCTATGGTGAGACACAGGGAGTATTCAGTGAAATGGACATCTTAACTTCCCTTTGAGTATCAGTATTTGGAATATGGGAATCCTGTAAAAATTTTGAAAACACCATGGCCCCAAATGCACCTTGAGCAGCGCGTTCATCCCTTGGAGTCTGTACACACATGCAGTTTGGGTGTTCTTTCACAGGAGACAGACACTGTGGCAGAAACTGTCTGATGGTGTCTGGATGACAGGCAACAGAAAAACTATGGTGGCTGTCCTGCAATCCAATTCTCTATTAGAAGAAAAAAAAAAAATTTCTAACATTCATACTGCAAAGGAAAAAGGCTCAATCATGCAACTGAGAATCAGACAACACGGTAAAATGATCAGCATCAAGAGAATATCTGACAGAGTAGTCTTTATCAGACACACTGTTCAGTGGTATTTTGTACTGAAAGACTGGCTGCGCTGCACATTTATACCAGGTCTTACTTTATCCCTGTAACTCTGTTTATCTTCCATAGCTCTCCTTTGTGTATTACATACACATGCTGCTTGGTTGGAGCCACAGCACTTGAACTCTTAGTGTCAACACTCAGCAGCACGTAACTACAACCTCCACACTGAAAATTATAACTGTTTGGCATACTTAATAATTGTAAGTACTCTTGGCAAGTACCTGATAAACAGTTCCTTATACACGCACTCATCTGATGGACAATTCATAATTTTAAATAGGATAATTAAAGAAAACCAAAATCCAAACAATGTCTCATTTTTAGAAAAACAACTGTGATAAACCAAGTGCACTGACCAAATGACCAACAAGGGAAAGTGAATCTAAAAAATTTGTTAATCGTGTTTCCACAGTACACTATTGCAAAGTGGACCATATTTCCTTTATTAATTTTTAGTCCAGTCCAGTATACTCTAAAATCAATTACTGCATCAATTACCATAGCTACTTTACAGGAACTGCTTCTGTTCTGCTCAAAATTATCACAGATTTAAAAATCAAAATAAAATCCCTCATTATGTTCACAAACAGACAGCTATACTAAGTTGAATGTATATAGAAATATAGAAACCAAGAAATTCGAAGTCTTTTTAGTAATCTCTGGTGGCCAACTCCTATAGAAGTATATCTAAAAAATCATATTTCAACAGCAGCTGTGTTGATTGCCCCGTTGCCAAGTAAAAATTAACCATATGCTCTGTGTATCAGTGCGTAGTTCGATTCACTTTTCCTTTTCCCAAATGTGCACTTAAAAAAAGCAAAAAGAAAGAAGACAGGTTGTTCAGAAATACTATTGTTTACTAAATTTTACCTGAAACTGTAGTGTGAATCTTTAAAATCTATTAGCTGCAGAAAAGCAATGGGTAATTCCATAAAATCGAAAGCTGTTGTATCTCATCTCTAATACAATAAAAACAAACAAGAGTCTAAAAAGAATAGCAGTGAGTTATTTAATTCTCACTGAAAATACATTAGGCCAATTTCAGTCTAGTTATTAAGGATTAGTGGGGAAGACCTTGCAAAATAAGGCTGATACAGAAACAGGTTTTTTAATGAACTAATGAACCTGGCATTCCTTTTTATTTCCCTGCCTGCGTTATGTCATGAGGGCATATAGCTAGAAAATATAAAAAATAAAAAATAATCAATAAATAAGCAAGCAAGCAAGCAAGCAAGCAAGCAATAGCAAGTCTACCGCATTAAAATACTCCTGGAGATTTAGAAAATACGAGCTGTTGCAGTGCTTCTGCAAGAGCGTTACTGTTTTCTGACCCTTCCTTTTATCCTGGGAGGGCACCAGTGAGGAGGAAAGCAGTGCAGTGCATGGAATACATGGACTGCTTTTCCAGCCTGAGCGCAGCAGTTTGCAGAGAAGACTAAATGCTGCATGTTGAAGCCCACAGGTGATTGTACAGCTGGGAGGAGCAGCTGACACACGAGCTGTTGTGCCCTGTTCCGACAGACAAGCCGGAGCAGTGGGCAGAAAGCAGGCTTACAGGGTTCTACAAAAGGAAGTGCAAAGTCCTGCATCTGGAGAGGAACAAGCCCGTGACCAGTGACCGGCACACACGGGAGGCCGACCAGATGAAAAGTGGCTCTGTAGAGAAGAACCTGGGGGTCCTGGAGGACAACAGGCTGACCGCAAGCCAGCAGTGCACCCTCAGGGTAAGGAAGGCCAACAGTTCCCCGGGCTGCATTCTGAACGGCGCTGACAGCAGGTCGAGGGATGTGACCCCCTCACTCGGCACTGGCGAGGCAAGCCCGGAGCACCAGGCTCAGTGCTGGGCTCCCCAGCACAGGAGAGGTGGCAGAGCCAGCGCAGCACGGGAGCGCAGAGATGACCACAGGGCTGGGCCACCAGATGCACCGGCAGGGGCTGAGGGAGCTGGGAGCGCTGAGACAAAACCAAGCGCTAATGCGATAGCCCAAATGAGCGACATCAGTCCGATGTTTCCACAGTTCCAAACGACATAATGTAGCCTCATTGCAGACTAAAATTAGCAGTGACTGGAAAACACCAGCAGCAAAGTAATTGTCTGAAAATGGCAAACAATTTTGACTTTTTTTTTCAACAAAATTCTAAACCACGAAAATCCTCAAATAATGGACTAAAATCAGCTCTGTCTAACCTTAGAGGTTGGAATCCATTTATCCAAATAACTTGTTTTCTGTTCTGTTCCCGCCCCTCCTTCCACTGAAAACAGGAGGAAGTCCTAAATCCTGATTTAGGCACTTAATTACGTACCTAGAGTTATGTGGGCTGAGCCCTGACCTTATGGTTGAGATCTTGAAAAATGTATGGGTTCTGGGGAAAAAAAGTCTGGGCATTTGCACAGGGGATAAAGTCTAACAACTCTTTGCTATGTAGACTGTGGCATACAAAAGAGGAAGCTAGCAATGATATTGAAAAATTATTTACTACTTCTCCATTGTGCTGAAATTACCATAGAAATATTTAGGATGGGTGTGGATTAAGGGAAGCGTTAGGAAAACGTAACCGACAAAGGAAGGGTACAGAAAAGAAGAATTAGAAAATGAGGGGGAAAAGTGAGTCACTTGGAAATAATAACATGTTCTGAAGGTTACGCAGTAGTTTTCCATGCTACTCCCTGCAGAAAAATGAGTTTTACGTCACTGTTACAGAAGGAGGAAAACAAGGTTATATAGTAGTTTTCCATGCTACTCTCTGCAAAAGATGAGTTGTATATCACTCATATAGAAGTGGGAAAATGGATGCAGAGACAGGTTTATGGATGAGGGACAAAAGACGATGTCTAGAATCAAAGGCCCTAAGAAAATATCTTACTAAGACATTAATGACAGAAAACATCCTGCATGTAGAGTTTGATTCTGTCTACATTGTAACCTCTGTGAGGAGAAAAGTGGGGAAAGAAGAGAAAAATGGGAGACTAGCTGTCAGGGCTCCAGGACACCTGTTAGCAGGTACAGAAAGATGATATCTGCATTAGCAGATGAATAGTTTGGTCCGGCAATATAAGGAGAAAGGTAAACCAGACAATAACAGAGCAAAAGCTTGTTTGTGATATGGGAGACAATATGATCTAAGAAAAGGATTTTATGACTGAACAAAGGTGACAGGTGACATTGGAAAAGGCAGACGATTTTTGAAGTAAACTAGATACCAGTCTGTGAGTCATTATACAGCTGTTCATGCATGCAAATCTAAGAAATACCAGCTCTAAATTCTGCAACAGGCTAGAGGCTAAGGCCAGGTACTAGAGGCTAAGGCGACATATACCTGACATGAGCATACATTTTACAAAGATATTTTGCTTCAAAAATGTAAATTCTACTTCTCTCCTTGCATGCCCTAATTTCCATGTGCTGATCACCTCTCTGACAAAGAAATTGAGAAACTAAGAAATTAAGCTACAAAATTATATGGTTTGGGTACATCCAAATCTGAGCCTTCCTCTGTAAGTAACCTACCACAGTAAGTCATACCATTATCTCTAACACGCTTGCATGTACCAAAGACAATTCTCCAGATGAAACCAGCTTATAAATGAAAACCATTACTTTATTATGTATTTAGTGATTTTTCACTAGAAAGAAGAATTTTAAAAAACAAACTCATGGCAGCTAAACCCCAAAATGTTGTTATTGGCAAAATCAGTCAAAATTATGAAAAAAAAAAAACTAAAAAAAAAAACACTAAAACTACATTGCTGCACGTGTGATACAGTCTACGAGAGTCTACGAGAGGAGTTCCACCTACAGAAGACAGTTGGAGAGGATACGCAAGGAAAAACACAGCAGCATTACATCAAAGTTGCTTCATGGCAGTACCACTTCTCTTACGTGGCATAATCGTGAGTCCTCAGTTAGCTTTCTTATGTCCTAAAAAAATCCTGTGATGAAAAAAATCCTGATTTGGGAAAAATGACTTTTCTTCTGTCTGATCATAAATGAGATTATTTTGAAAGCCTCCTACTCAACTACCACAATATTCAGTGCTCACTTTCCTATTGATTTCAGTGGCAGATTGACCAGGTGGCCATTTTTCGTCCTGTTTTTATTCATATTTCACTATTAAACCTTATGATTTCTTTTATAAAAATGCGAATTTTATTACATCAAGAAACAAATCAGAGAAAATCTTATTAACTCTTCCGCTTTATGGAACATAATAGCTTAGAGAGAATACACATCTGCATTGAAGTTCAGCAGGCAGTAGGTAAAGCAGATCTGTTTGTATGGATAGCAGGTCCAGTATTACTATATGAGATATTATAAGCTTATTAAAAATGTAATCATATTCACTGGACAATGGTGTTTAATTAGATTTATTAATTAAACGCTCACAGTAAATGTGTTCTTGCATGTATTTGCATAAATAGCAGTGAGCCTTGCAAAAGAAAAATAAATCAATATTCAGCTGTAATTGATGCTGCTATGACTATGAACCTAACAGACATTATACTAGATGTGTTCTGATTTCCAAATCATAGCCATATTTATTCTAATACACAAAAGCACATGAGAAACTTCCTACTGTATGAACAGTGTGCCAATAGGCAAATATTTACTAGAGTTAATATAGTCAACAAGAAAGACAAACAACTCTTCTTGATAGGTCACTGTCACAGTAGTGTGCAGTTCCTTCCCCCGAAACACTACGTTAGTGTGTGATGTTGGAGGAGATAAATTAATACAATTAAAGTCCATGGCATCTGAAGTCATAAAAGTATCGTAGCAGAGACATTAAGGCACATTTAGGCTCAAGATGCCTCCCATGTGAGTTCATCAGATCATCAGAAATAATTAATGGAAGACTGGAAGAACTATCATTAGACTTTCAGTTCTGATGTATGAGGAGCAGAAGATTTTCTGTATTTGGAGGGGGGGAAGCAAGGAAATATTGATAGCTTCTAACAAGTTTTGAACTGGTTTATGTTCTTTTTACAAGCAAACTGTAAGAATAATCTGCTTACAAAGACAGGCTTGACCCTCTTTTTTCCCCAGACAAAACTTTTTCTGAAACTTGTTGTTTCTAAAGGCATGCAATTTGGAAATTATTTTTGAGTCAGTATGGAGTATAATTTGAAAAGCACTGACCCAGATTCAGAGCCAGCATTAAAAGGCATCTTACAAATCAATTTCAAACCAGACAGCATTTTGAAGTTATCTACCCATCTATTCAAACGAGCTTGCTTCTGACCTTTCTCATACAGCCTAGCTTGGATGGAACCTAACTGTGAAAAATGATGCCATGAACTTTTAATTGAAAGATTAAAGCAGCTGAAGTAAAAAGCAAAATAGCCTTGTTATTTGGGTACATAAATCACAACTAAAAAGATGAGAAAGTAAATCCGATCCTGAAACATTCCTGGCTGAATTCAGCATTTCTGTTTCTCTGGCAGCAATAACTTATGGGAGAAACAGAATGGGCAAGATCAGGGGATTACTATGTACTCAGCATTTTGAAAGTTGCGCATGCAGTCTGCCTGGTCCTCCTAGGCAAAAAGAGGTCTGGAAAACAAGTAACGTGGAAGTGATGATGGTGGGGTCCAAAAAATGAATGCCAAGAGAAGTGAACTGTTCTATTAATCCCCAAATCTTTTCATACTGTAGAGTAAAATTAAAGAAGATAGGGTAGTGCTTTGAGTTGAAGAGATCTGTTCACCAGCACGAGCAATAGGACTAAGGGTGTCCAATGAGAAAATGCCCGTCAATGACTGCGACATTTTCAGTGAAACCAGCTTAGCTGGGATCTATGACAGAAAGTCATATATCCTTGGACCAAGCCAGAAGTCCCCCATAGTAGCGCCAGGCTCAGAGCATTCCAGCAAATCACACCTAATTGCTCAGTCTGGGGTAAGCTTGTTCCAACATGGCCAATAACTTCTATAGGCAAAACCAAACGTTTTGCTTTCAGAAAAACTATTCTCTGTTTTTTAGGAACATCTTCCATATAATTTATTCAGCCAACAAAAACTGCTGAGTACCTTTTTAAGAGAACTTAGGAGCTCTAACAGGGAATACACAAATTTTCAATCAAAAAGAACTATGTTTAATTTAGCATAAGAAAAATTCTAAGAAAATTCATATGCAACAGAAATGTTGAACTAAGAACATAGCAGACTAACCGAATAATGCTATCTAGCTCTCACATTGCTTAGGAAAAGCATATCAAGTGATATATTTTTACTTAAAAAAGTGTTAAGTTTATTTACACTAAAATAAAAATCTGTCTGACCAATCTGCAAAGGTTCACAGGAGTCAGCAGAACTGCACTGATTAAAATCAGCAAAGGATGTGTCCTAGTGAGTAAGTCTGATAATATGCAGGTATCTGAATGTTTGCTTACTTGCCTGCCAAGAAGATTTGGGTCTCTTCACTGCACACCAAGGTGTCTTTTAGCAATGAAGTTATCTATAAGAAAGAGGAAGAGATGGAAACACAGAATGATAACTAAAACTTTTTTTAAGGTGTACCAGTATTATTTTCAAATCTATAAGCTCTGAAAGCTGCAGGACACAATAAGAATATAACATTGCACAGTGTACACAGGTATCTGCATTGTTTCATCTACTACCTTGTTCTTCAGAAAAACAATTCTTTAATAAAAGAACACAAAGAGAGCACATTTCATGCACTGTGCTGAAGCCCTGCAAATTGGGACTAATTCTGAGGTCTTTAGTCAGGCTGAAAACCTCAAAAGAACTCAGAATTAAATTTTCAGCAAGGGCTCAAAAACTTCTACAAGCTTCTGAGAATAGCCACTGAGAAGCCTTCTCAGAATAAAGCAGCAGTATGGGGTTAGATTCTTCCCCAGGCACAAATCCAGAATAACCACAGAGAACCTGATGGAGTTATTTCAGATTTACACCACTGCAAAATACAAGTATGTTCTGGTCTATCTGCAGTGCAGTGGAGTACAAATTCAGCATTCAGCAGTGTATGTAAAAGGACTAGTCCCTCCTTTGGCAGAACAATGTAATGAAGTACCAACTTAACGGATGACAGTAGTCCAAGTCCTGCCACTAGAGTTTATGCTGCCCCCTGGTTACCCAACGTAATTACATCTGTAAGAATAATGGTTTATTTTCTGATGTAAAAATCCATGGTAAACTTATTCATAGAAGAGTGAAGCAGTCCTGAGGTTGATGTTTATAGCATCTGATGGAGTGATGAACAGCTTTTCCAACCCAAAGTAACTGCCATTCTTTTCTCTCTTACCTCCTTCAGATCTTGGTGCTGAGAAGCTGTGCACTACCCGAGCCTGAGCAAGGCACAGCTCGCTGCCCAGGTACACATTATTTTCTCAGCTTTCACTGATGAGTCATCAAATACTTTCCCGATACCAAAATCGTACACTGTTTTAACAGGTACTCCACTTCTATTATTTAATACTTGTATTCATGTAGCAATTCAAGGTCAAAGAGGTCAAACCCAAGCTGCACCGTGTGCTGCACTAATACCGTCAACTAAGGTGAGCCAAGAGCCTCCTTTCTTTGACTGCAAGCCTCAGAGCTCTGCCAGCACTTGTCTGTAAGGAGATACTTCCCTGGACAGAAGAGATAACACTTCTGTCCGTCTCCTTGAATTCCTGTGCCTCCATCTTAGGGGTGAATTCCTTGAAGAGGAAAGCACACACAGAGAATGCAGGAAACAGTAACACTCTAAAAGGCATTGTCCTTGTCCATAATCTTTAACATCTCCAGGCTCCTAGGGATAAAGAGCATCGGTATGAAAAGGAAAGCACTTGACGCTGTTTTGAATGATCTTCCTGGCTTGTGACTAATGCTATGAGAGATTTTATATGTGCAAATGGAAGGGAAAGATTTGCCAGTTTGAAATTCAACAGAGAAGTCGGGGAAAGGGGAAATCAGTAGAGCTGAATAATAATGGAGAGAGAAGACATAGAGCACCGAAATAAGAAAAAATGCATAAAAATTGCTGCACTGCAAGAGGGAAAAAACACGCTGACTATGACTGGGCAACAGTTTATCTGAAGTACGATTTGGCAGCGAAGTGGGAAAATATTAAGAGCTCCTTTGGAGATCGTTCTGCTTCTCCCCCAGCCAGGGTGCTTAGCACTCTGCAGACAGACATCAGTACCTTCCAGGTCTAACACTAAACCAAGTGGTACTTGGCAATAAAAAGAGCTCACAGGTTTATATATTTGAGAGCTGCTGAAAGATTTTCAAATTCCTTTCAGTGAAGTATGTGAAGAAATAATGAGGATTATTTCTCTAGTGCTGTGTGAGAGGTGAGGGATTTGGACACTGGAATAAAGCCTTCACTGGCCATTCAAAAAAGGTACTGGTACGAGTGTTGTGATATCTAAACGTATGGAAAAAGTTTATGAGCTGATCAAAGATATTAGGGCAAGAAGGTGTATTTCACAAAACAGGAAAAGCAAGAAACAATCGGGGCTCATGTTGTGCTACCACATAAAGCAGTCTGTCAATAATGCAGTTCTGTTTTTCTGACAGGAGAGTACTGGGCTGCAAAGCATCTGCTTGGAAAAGACATCTTAGGGGATAGTGTTCCAATTCATCTTTTGTTTTCATATAAGTAAAATAAACACTCAAAAATCACGGGCACGTTTGAACCTCTTGTATAAACGCTAAAGCTGATCTTTTTTTTTTCTTTTTTTTCTTTTTTTTTTCTTTTTTGCACGTGTGTATGCACACGCAGTCCTTGTAAAGCTGTCCCTCCCTGGCAACAACAGCTGTAAGGATCATCATTACCGCCTCTGCTGTCCTGCGTTCTGGGAAGAAGAGGCAGGAAGTTAGAGGAGAGCCATCTCATGGGGAGAGGTGAGCTACAGGTGACATGAAGTCAATCCCATGGTAACGGCGTATTTATATCAGTCCTAATGGTCTTACATTTACAAGTATTTTGAACAGAATTACTATACAGCTTTAAGCAGGTAAAAGTGGCTTTTCTTTTAATACCATTCTTGGAAATATCTGAGTCAGTAATTATCCTTCTAGAAGGGAATAATAATAATAGGGAAGGTTATTATTTTCATTTGTATGAAATAAATGCTTTACAGACAGAGAGACAGCCTAAAGTAACTGGAAAATTTAACGGGCAGTTAGAATGAATGGGATGTCAGGGTAGCAACGATAAGGCAGCTTCAGGGACGTATTTTCAAACAATCTAAATACACAGAAATTCTGTCCAAACACACAAGGAAATTCTCCATTTTGCATGCAATGAAAATGTGTCATCAAGAAAGAGTGCAAAACACTTGAACTTTTGTCTCTATGCAGATATATCAAAAATGGTCAATTCAAATGAATTTCCATGATTTCAAAGACAGGAAATGAACTCTAAAACCAGAAACTTCCCATGACAGTAATTATTTGTCATTGTTTGGCAAAGAAAACAGTAAAGAATACCAAGGTCAGAAATGATGCATTGGATGTGATCCTTTATATCGTCCAATTACTGCAAGTATTTCCCAGCCAGGATTTTAGGGGTAAAACTTTGCCATATCCTTCCTTCTCTTCTCTGTGCCTATAATGTGAAAAAACAGAACTTTCAGAGTCTACATTCTTTGTATCAAAAAGGAAAGGAGGTATAAGGCCTCCCAAACTCTCTTATTTGTTTTGGTGTGGTCCCAAGCACAAATACTCCTGTTTAATAATGGCATAACTCCATTCAGAAAAGTACAGCTATAAAGATGTCTCTGGGGTTTTGCAGTGCCTAGTTTTGCACGGTGCTGGTTATTGGCTGGTACTGACCACTGTCCCTTCAGATGAAACTAAACTGAAAGATGTGCTGAAGATGCTACTGGATGCAGAAACCATAATAACGGTGGAGCTCTGTAAAGTGGTGTACCAAGAAATGCAATGACACTCTGTGTATGACCTGTGAAATTCCTAACCACATTTAGAACTGAAATGGACTAGTCTTAATTACAGAATGCATTAAAATATTCCTCAGAAGTTTTACAAATTTACCGTATGTTCACCACAACTAAGATTCAGTAGTTACAACCTAACTCATTACATAAGTACAAGTGTCTACTTCTTATACCTGGGAAAAACGTATTTGGTAGGAATAAGGTAACACTGAATTTTTTATCAGATATTCAATTTTTGGTTCTTTAGTGAACAGCAAGCCTGGAGAGGGGAGAGAACACTGTTTCTTATTAGCATTACCAGACAATGCACCAAAAAACACAGCAATTCTAAAATCAATATAAACCAATGAGTAATGCAGCCATAGTTCACCTGGCAGGCATTGAGATTAATATCTCATCCATACTAATTGAATTTCCACTGATAAATTCAAAAAAGAAATAAAGCAAGATCAATATATCAGAACACAATACAATCAGCTAAGACCATTAAATTGTGTGTGATCAGGTTTTTGTCTTCAGTATGTTGCTCACTCACAGACTTACATTTGGAATGGAAACCCTTCCTCTTCTTGAGCATCTTTCTCCTTCTGGTGAGGCCTTAGAAGAAAAAGGCTGGGTGTTCACCATCCACTTCTTGCCAGGTAGAAGCTCTGGTTTTCCCAAAAGCCACAAGTCGCCTTTCTGTAGAAAATGTAAGGGTGTGCAGTACTGTTCTTTCTTTTTCTTAAAAAATCAAGCTGTAATCTGCTGTAAAGTAGGTACGTTCATCAGTCAGTAAAATTTAATGCTACTTCATACTTCTACACGTATCTAAACTCCGTCCTTGCAAAATCATTTGATTTTGGCTAAAGGACACAATTCAGTAATAGTAAAAAAAAAAAAAAAACAAAAAAACGGTGGTAGCACGAATGGTTTAAGTGAGCTGAGGAGAAAAGAACTGCCCAACCTACACACAAAAGATCTGAGGTCTTGGACACAGCTGGTTCTAAAACATTTGGCAAGTAACTTAAATCCTATCAACATAGCAAAATATATTCAAGACTATCACAAGACCTTATCTTTTCCACTGCTTTGCACTTCACAGATGCTTTGCATTTTAAGATAAAACTGAAAGTCCTTCAAAATAATTTTTTTTTCTAAAGATCCTTTTAAAAGTTCCATTTTTTTTTTTTTTTTTAGAAAGTCCTTTTTAAAGAAACTTTTAAAAGGTCCTGTATCTGATCTAGGTATACACCTGCTACATTCTCTGTTACTCCAGTAGTGTTTGCTATAGAAAATTAAGTGCAAACTTCTCACCAGCATCACTGCAACATTACTCAATCCAGTCTTTAACCCATTCATTCAGTTAATAAGAATAAACAAAAATCACACTGTGCAGAATTCTGTATTCTTTGAATCAAACGTTAGCATCTGAGGACCATCAGGGGAATAAAACATGAATTCAGGTCCTTGAGTTTGATTGAAACAACGTGCTTTGTGTGTTCAACAGCACAGCCAGAAAGAGGCAAGCGAGCAGTGTCCCCCAGTGTTCAGAATGCAAAACCAAGGTACAGAAGAGCTGCGGCAGCTCCAGCTGCAGTCCCACACTGCGAGCACACCGTTCTTACTGTATTAGAAGGGACAGCATTAGCTTCAAAAGGAACACAAGGCTCAGGATGACAAAGACAGCAAATGGCATGCTCTAATGCCACTCAGAGTGAAGACGACAACCACCATGTACGTGCACGTGCTGCTACCCAGGAAAACAGCCACAGCCAATATCGTGTACGGGTGAGTAAAGCCAGAGTCTCTGTAATGAACCCCTTATAAACAGAAATTGTGATCAGAAGTAAACTTATTTCAGGCTCAGTTCACTGAATCATAAGCATTAAACACATTTTCCCACCTCTGACAAGTCACACCTTTCTGTTGAATTCACAATAAACCACACAGCTTTACAAGATGCATATAAATTTTCTCTTATTAGTGACAAGGAAGTAGCAGATAAAAAGGATATTTGTGGTCTTCCCCTAGAATGTAACTCATTTAGAAAGCCTCGCAGCTGACTAAAGCTCAAAACTAGTACTGCTATACACTAGGACAATATGAAGGAATATTCATTACTCATTCTTACATCTGCCCAAACACCTGTATTTTGTTGAGATCTCTAATGAGATTGTTCAGGCACAATTAGAGAAGAATTTAGTATGTGGGGGTTCTGGTATAATAAAGGGAAACAAACCAAAGGTCATTGAAGAATTCTACCTTTCATTCTTCTCTCATGCACCTTTTTTGTTGCTTTTTGTAATTGGTTCTGGGATGCACAGTCCATAGCTTTTGCCTCATTTTCACTTGTACAAAATTCTGCCAACTCAAGACAGCAAAGTTCACTTCACATTCTGAAAAGAAAGCCCAGCAACCTTTCTAAGCAAAGGTTAACCTGAAGCGATTAGAGAAATAATCTTCATTGCACAGATACCTCTGCCAAAAATGGAGATCAAGCGAGAGCCGGTGAGATACAAGCATATTGCACTTCTGCTTTGTTCAGTCGTGATAACTCAGGTTTAGTTTTTTTCTGACAACACTGAGCAGTTTTGCTTTTTTTTTAAAATCTTCTCAAACATAGGATAATGTCCCTAAAAGCCGAATGAGAACATCAAAACAACTTTTGCAGTCAAAGTTCAGCCACTGGAATCAAGGAAACCAATCTCTGTAGAGAGCTTCTCAGAACACACTCTAATGGCAGAAAATAGCTTTCAGTCTTGCTATCTCACAATACTAATGTATGAAGCAATCAATTAGAACCCTGCATCCCATCAAGAGATATAATGCTCTTAAAAGATTTCAGAGAAGTGGAGCCAAGACGCCTGAAGCCAAAGAAAGGTCTCCTCTCAGGAAACAGTTTGAGATAGTCTTGAAATAGTTATAACAGAAGTTGGAAGAGGCAATAAGATTTTTCAAAATATAGAAATTCCTACCCTTTAAATTAACCAGATTTACTTAAGAAATATGAAAGAGGCAAATATTAGGAAATAGTGAAGATTTTGCTTTAGAAAGGCGAATGTTGAAATGTTCTGGATTTGCTACTATGCTATCACTTGCCTAAAAGTTTTGGCATTACACGGGTATCTCTTCTGCTGGACAGGGAGAAGGGATAGAGGTGAATGGCTGATCTGCAATGCCCCTGCTCTTGAGCATCCACAATGGTGGGGGAGGTGGGGAAAGATGGACATCGGCAGTTATTTCAATTTGTTTTGATTTCTTTCCTAGTTTGGTAGCTGGTGAGCATCAGGTTAATGCAATGTTTGTGCTTTTCTTTACGCACTACCAGGACTACTGGCACAGAATATGTGCTAATTTTCCAACTTGCTTTTCTGTTTTCTCATCTCTCTTAATTACCTGTAAATGTATACTGCCAGTATAACCTTTCCTCACTAAATATCTCTCAGTTCTGACTTTACTGCTTTCAGCAGAAAGCCTGGCAGCAGAACTGTGTTAGATAATTGCATGTACATACAAAAATAAATAGATATGACTCACAAAAGAAACAGATCTTGCTCAAACACCCCATGGTATGAACATCAAGTTCTGTTTTTTGTCTCAGACAATGGAGTTCACATTAAGTTTCATGATTAAATAGTAAAATTGCGTGGAACTGATCTGGCCAAGTAAGGCAGGAGTGACAGTTAGGAGCATTTCTTCACTAGAGACAACTCGTTCTTAAACGAAATCCTCCGGTCACAACTGAGATGTGAAGCCAGAAACTACCTTGGAAAACAAACACTATTAATAAGCACATTAGAAAAATGTTCCTAATTGGGACATACTAATTTTCCAAGTGCAGATTTCCAATTGACCATGGTCATCTGACGTTCTGCATGCAGTCTCATCTCTCCAGTTAAAAAAACCTTCCCACATGATACAGCCTCTGCAAATGGAACAACTGTCTGTGAAGTCAAGTGGATGACACAACACCTAGATGTGCAGTCAATAAAGAAGCTTTACTTCAAAGGGCTGGAGAGTTGGAATCAGTTTAAAAACTTACAAGTGACAATCAAACTAAAAATGCTGCTCAAATCAGCTGTTTGGCCTAAACACTTTGATATTTCCGCAGAGACAGATAAAGGGATATGGATATTAGCCACGTTCATGTTGCACTGCATAAGTTGTGCGTGGGAAAATACCCCCCACCTCCCAGCAGCAGTGTGAAAAATAGTGTGATGGATTAGTAAAAGTTGTCTGAAGAAATGGTGATAGCGATGTCAGGACAGCCATATGCATGCCCTCTCCCAACTCATCTAGCTACCTAATTTACTAAGTAATATATTCATTATATTGATTGACATAAAAACTAGGTATTTTCCCCTTATTAAAAAATTGTATTACTGTAATGAATCACATATACTCACTTTCAGGCAAAACTACACTCACTGTGAAGTTTCATCCTGTTAAATTCAACAGAATTACTTAAGTGATTCCTCTGAAGTTAGTACTAGTTATCAGTATGTCTAATGTCAAGTGCTTCCTGACTTATGCTGTGCTTTACATAATGAAATAAAAATTAAATTTTTACTTAGTATGAGGTAAAATGCTGCCTTCCCCAGTCTCCACTCAATTTATGTATTTCCTGTGTGCATTTTCCAGAGCAGGTATTTTTCTCTTCCATATCTGGTTTCCAAAACCAGATCTTCCTGCTGTTTAACAGTGAAGACTGGCACACCACAGAAGTAGAATAGCAGTCACAGCAAAGAAAAATGATGCTTTAAAGGACCACTAATAAGTATATTCAATATGGAGGAAAAAAAAAAAAAAACTGCTTTGAATTGGAAGAAGCTAGGATAAGTACTGATCAGTTCCTGTGGATTTCAGACAGCCAATTTTGTCAGACATAATTCCTCCAATATTCATGATAGAACACAGAGAAAGGGGCTGGCAGCAGAATATTTTTTCTCATCTACCACCAGCAGCCATAGTTCTTGTTATGCTAGGGATAGAGACTAGAACAAAAGTATCATCTTCACGACAGTGAACAAGTATATAAGTACTTAACACAAAATCTTACCATCATTTAACTCTATGCATTTGAAAGAGAAGAAATTGAAAAATTAATGTAGAGTGAATATAATTTCTATTAAACAAAAAAAAAAAACACAAGTTTGTACTATGACTTAGAGCAGAAAAACACCAGCAAATAGAAAAAAGCCACTATAATAAAATCCAGAAATGTTATGCATAAACTTATGTATTCCTTCCAAGCAGTACTGACTTGATCTTGAAATGCTCAAGGTTAAAACTTGCTATACAAATTATTTTTGAAACCTCAGACATGTCAACATTAAGGGCATTTTAAGAAAAAATAGAATTTCTGCATAAGGGGAAAAAGATCTTGGAAGAAAGATCCACACGCTGTCTGTGATTATCATTGTTAGTCACAACCGTGTTCACCATGCGCTCAAAGTTAAGCACATGACAAAATCAAGCGGCACCTTACTGCTTTGTTGGAACCAAGCAGAATGCCTGGCACCTTACAGCACAAAGTCCTCAAAGGTTCTGCAGCTCTTCTTAAAGGACAGACTGGGCTCCGTGCCCCATGGAAAAGGTGGAATGGTGATCACAGGCAATTTTAACCTCAGCAATTTGTAAAGTGAGCAAGCTTAGCAAAACTTGTCTGGTTACTTTCGCGGCATGAAGGAGTAAAACTAGGAAAGCAAGTTCATGAAAATACAAGAAAATAGGAAGTACAAAAAGCATTAAAGATTTTTGTCCTAATGCTAATCCAATTAAAATTCCACGTTAAATTATCTCTAAAATTCCATAAGCATTGCAGTATTGTTCTAATCAACAATAAAGAGCATAAGCTCCTGGGTTCCAGTTCCAGCAAGGCACTTAATCAAACGCATTTAAGCAACCTACAGAACTTAACATATCTTTGAATGAACTATATGTACATCTGTGGAATCAATGTCACAACTTGCAAGCTTTTTTGTTATGCCATTGTATTTGCATCAGAAGGATGGAAATTATGAAAGTTTCTCATCACTAGAGGGAGCTACTTTCACATATTAATACACTGAGCTAAATGCAAACACCGAAATTAAAATAAAATAAAATAAAATAAAATAAAATAAAATAAAATAAAATAATAAAATAAAATAAAATAAAATAAAAACTAGATGCTCTTTGCATAAATTGCACAGTCATACTGTCTGGTTCATACGGTCCACCAGAGCTGGGGTTAACTTGCAGGTCCAAGGATAGAGTTTATGTTCTCTGGCTTTGAAAGGAGGCTTTAGGAAGGGAAATGTGTTTGTTTTGTTTTGTTTTGGTGTTTTGTTCGTTTGTTTGTTTTTGGTATCAGATGTCTTTTCTGTTTAGATTAGTTTAGCAGGGAGTGATGTACAATGGTTGTCTGTCCTTACGTGTTACACAGAAATTTTTCTTAGACTTGCTGCACCCAGATTCCACATGGAACAACATAATAACAGCAACAAAAGGAATTGGCCAGTTATTCATAGCTAATCACATAAAACTACATCTTCCTAATTATTCTCATTTTCTGTAATTCATACTTCTGGGTCAGATTTTTCCCTTCCGTCTCTTACACAAAAGCCGTACTTAAATTCAGATCCCCCCTCTATATCCATTACAGCAAGAAGTCCAAGGAGCCTGGGGCGAATCACTCTTTTCAACACAGGCAATAACAGAATGTATCAGTAGTCTCCATCACAGCACCCAGCACAATAAGCAAAACAAATCCACAAGATAATTTCAGCAAGACTGTCAGCTGCTGCGTTATTAAAGATGTTTTAAAAGGGTGTAGTTTCTTTGCCCAACAAGATGCTTTGGGGACTTCCAAACATGTAATTAAGATGTTTCAAAAAAAAAAACCAAAAACACTACTATTATACACATTTCTCAACCTGTAGCCTGTAGCTTAAGGCCTGGCTCCAGCTGTTCTGATGTGGGCTGTCCCTGAGGTCAGAGTCGGTTTGTCATCACCTTATGGGGTTTAGTCTGCACTGTGTGCACACAGTATCTTCACTGATATGCAGATGACATTCAGATAATCACCAAACTTTACCCCCCAACTACTTGAATTTAAAAAAAAACAAAAAACAAACAAAAAAAAAACAAACAAACAAAAAAAAACACTTATACAATGTTGGCATGAGGTGAGTAACTGACCTAATTCCTCAGAGCCTCATTACACAAAGTTGGGTTGCAGCAGAAAATCACTCAACGTGGGCTGGGAGGATTAGAGACCACACATAAGGCTTCTGTAGATGCTCAGGAGTCCTAACAGCAGCCCTTTTTTCATCTCACTGTAACAAGGATGAGTAAGTAACCGGAAGATACAATGCCTATACCCTCTCTTCCAGTGACTTTATCAGTCCAAATGTGACACTCAACTGGCTTTCCACATCCACAGATAAGCAGATCATTTATTCAGGTTCCAGCTCACCCAAGGAATCAAGAAGAAAGGCTGGATTACTTCCTACCTCTTAGAGGTGACATTATGATACCCGTATTGTGACACATTTACTTAGATTGCAGGTATCTTGCGTCATGATTCATGTTTTCTTTCACCTTATTTACAAAACAGACCAGCAGACCGGCTCTGCCCTTGGTTGCAGTGGTGTTAAATTGCTGGGGAACAGACTAACCCAGGTTTTGTTGGTAACACCTGACCAGAAGCACAGCGAGACTCGGTGGTGCTTGGCCCCTCTCTGCTTAGACCAGTGAGCCACTTTCTGTCCCCCTCATTCTGCCAATGGTACACAAACTGCAGGGATCTCCGGAGCTAAAACATGTTTGCTCAGTTCTGCTGCTGCTGCTACCGAGTTGGCTTGAGTGGGTTTGCAGGGCTGCGAGAGGGAATTTGGCTGAAGGCGTGTTTTCTTTTGTTTCAGTGTGGCATTCATGCTGCTCACCCCATAGCAAGAGCAAAACAAAACCAATTTGTGAAGTCAATTCTTAAAAAATCATATCTGCCAAATCAGAGATGCCTGTGTTGTGCAAGTTCTGAAGGCAGCTGGGGGAGTTCAGCGACACAAAACGCTGTTTGTTTTGAACGCACTCCCCTTTGGTTAAGGGAACGTCAGAGATCTCCCCGAAGGCTCTGACAGGAGAAAGCAGCTTCTTGTCGCCTTTGGGGCTCAGCGGGAGATTAGAGATGCCCAGGGACCGTGTGATTCAAACCAGGTCTCGGTCACCTCTGGGACACCTCATGCATTTCGGTTCCTAAATCAAAGTTCAGATGACAGAATTTCTAGATGGACTGCCTCTGCTTGGGAACCCAGAAGAGACTGTGTTTTGTGACAAAATCAAGTATACACACGGACTGAACTAAGGCTGAAGAGTACAAGAAATTAGTCTGAAATCAACATTTTCTGTGTATTTTTTTTTTCTGCGCATTCTCATTATTCTGGATGAGCAGATGGGAAACGTAATTTTCTGGACCTTTTCTCAGAAACACACTGTCTGATGGAGTCTCTTCTCCTTTTTGGCATGATATCTACTACTCGCTAGTATTTTTTCTCCATTTTTTTTTTTTTGAGAAGCTACAGGCATAAACCTTAAGCCTGAGCTGAACCTCTCGTGAGAATGGGAAGTGTGGGGAATGACAGCTTTTACACCCAGCTTCTGGACTCGCATACCTCCTGGCCTGAAGGCTGTCAGGCCTCACTCCAGCTGCCTTTATGGTCTTCTGAGTCCCCAGGAGGAATAAACACAACACTCCGAACATCCCTGCTCCCACTTCCCCTTAGTCATAGCACTATAAGGAAACCACTCTGTGGGGTGGAATTAACACATGGGTTGTAGAAATTGTTTGGACCCAGGATGGAACTGGGGTCACAATTCCTGCTCTTACAACCTTCATTTTTTTCATGTTGGTGAGTTTTGAAGGCAGCAGGTAATAAGTGCTAAGCATAAAACTACAACAGCAAAGAAATGCTGCCTAAAAGCAGAAAGTGTTTTAATTGGTTGTCCTCAAGCTTTTGTTCAGAGACTGAGTCTTTTCTGAGATATTAAATCTACTGACTTGATGGCTATCAAAATGTTTTTTAACAGCTGTCTGCCTTAAGTCACCTCCTTTTCCTCACCAAAAGAGGACACGCTGTCACATTAGCATTCTTCCTAGCTGAAACACCAGCTGCAAACTGCAGAAGTTAAAAGACGTGGCTGCAGCGTGAGCATTAAGGGCAGATGGAATATTTTGCTTCTCAGCAATGCCTTGAACAGAGTAGTGCTTTTCCCACCTCTTCTGTGATTACACAGGTGACTACTGATGATCCTGCTCATCTCTTTATGTTCATTACTGAACATCGCTCATAGTTAATGCTGGACATCACACTGATGGCTGCTGAACAGACTGGTGTCCTTGTGCTTGAGGAGATTTCAGTGTGACTCCCAACACAGATTTTTGTTGACCCAGGTAAATAGAATTAAACACTTTTTCACACGAGAAGAAACCTAGATATTCTTGTACTTTATCATTCATACACAGGCGAAGACTGACAACCACTACTAGGCCTTATATTCCAAAATAATCAGTGCTTTCTTATGCTGTCAGACAGAATTCAGCACAGCCACAACAAAGAGACAATGAGCTAACTGAGAAGGAAAAAACACTCTTCTTTTTAAAATATCCCCTGACCTCTGGAAAGATGGAGTACTCACCACTTCGATTCGGTCAGCATTATTCTTGTGTAATGTCAACTTCATGAGCTTACACAGATTTTCTTAATGATTCTGTATGTTTATTATTTTTAACAAGGAATCTTAGGATCTATCATCTACTTTTAGGCCACTGTGTTACTTTTTTTTACACTTTATTATGGAAACAAGTAATTGTTTCTAATAAAACCTTGGAAATTTCTGCATGTGCTTTAACCTAGCCATAAAAAAGTTACTTAAACACTGGCAAGGACTAGAAGAGATCAAAAAATACAATAAAAGACTTAAAGATTCTGCATCTTTGCAGAATTTGTCTCAAATAAATCTCTAAGCTACAATACTAAATTAAGTCTAACTTATATGCCAAATACATGAAATGCTGTAATCAAATCAAGGTTAATATCTATGAAAAACATATTCTATGATTCTTTTTTTTAACTGCGTGCTCCATCAGAAATAAATAAAATCCTCCCCCACCTGATTCTAACTTAATTCTTTCTCCCTCATCTGCAGTAATCAATGAGCACTCAAAGTTACCTAAATTCTTTGTAGGCCATCAGTGGTCCATAGATACTTCCATCAGGGCTGTGGATTTGTTCTTCTAAAGTATTTGTCAGGGTTTGCTGTAAAAAAGGCATATCTAAGAGTGTCCAAGAGGTTTTTTTGATAACTTAAGCTCTCCCTGCTTGGCAGCTCCAAGTCCTGTTCTCCTGTGTGTTTCTCACCTGCAAATTTAATCATATTAAAATTTGCTCTTGTAGGGAGGGTAACATTGCACAGAAGAGTATCACTATGTACAGATGGGAGCAGCTGGAGCTGAAAACAGCACCAGGAGGACTCAGTGCTAATAAGCATAAATCCTGAAAGAAGAAATAAATATCAGTGAGAGAATGTGTGGGAGATAACTCTGCACTTCCAGTTTTTCATGTGGGAGCCAGCTTATTTTACTCCCTCTTTAATGTAATGATCCATTGCAACTTAATACTGTATTGGTACCAAATGAAGGGAAAAGATAAAAGGAAGGGAAGTGCCACTTATTGAGAGAATACGTATCTAAAATCTGTTCCATTTCTTGTCAGAACAGAAGGGACTGTAGCATAAAGGCTGGAGGTACCTCATGACCAGCATGGTCACATTATGTGTAGTGAATGTCCCCAAGAGAAGCAGTCTTGCAAAAGAGAACTCTCAGGTGAATTTCTGCATGGAAATCATCAATTCAGACTTAGGGGGGACATGTCCAGAAGTGTGTCTACTCCCTATTTCGTTCACCTCACAATCCATAGTAAACATATCCCTGCTCTTTCCTCAGCGTGCACTTGGGGGCTCTTCAGGTATACATACACTCACCTCTGCTGAATGCAGCAGAAAGCAAAAGCAGAAGAAGTTTTCAAAGCTGATAAACTGAATTAAGTTGTTTTGAAAGTTAAACATAAAGTAATTTTGGTAAGAATGACTCTTACCTATAACACTAGTTCAAACGGTGACCCTCCTTGTACATTTTCCAACATTTCATCTGCACAGAGATCCACACTGCTGCCAACTGCCTCAAAAAAAGAAGAAAAAAACCTTTAGCTTGTCAGAAGGGTAAGGACAAACCTCTCGTTATTCTCTCTACCAGTCCTGGTTACTCCTGGACTGCGCAAACACATTCTTAAATTTTCCACAACCTTCCAAAGGTGAAAGGAGATAAAAGTAACAGAGAGAAAGAGCAAACATGGTTACAAGACACTGAAAGAGCTTTACCCCTTTCCTTTCCTTTCCTTTCCTTTCCTTTCCTTTCCTTTCCTTTCCTTTCCTTTCCTTTCCTTTCCTTTCCTTTCCTTTCCTTTCCTTTCCTTTCCTTTCCTTTCCTTTCCTTTCCTTTCCTTTCCTTTCCTTTCCTTTCCTTTCCTTTCCTTTCCTTTCCTTTCCTTTCCTTTCCTTTCCTTTCCTTTCCTCTTTTCAAAAGAGAGATCTAAAATGGCATTTAATGGCCAAATGTACATGGAAGGAAATGGAGTAAACTAGGGCCAAGCACGTGGGAATCTGGATGTGGGAGAAAGGTGAAACCACCGAGTGGTACTGCTGGGGAGTCCTTCATGGGACACGCAGTGAAGAGAAGGGATGGCAAGAGGCAGCTGCAACATACGATTAGCAAAGGGCCAGAAGTGCATCCCATAGCCAAATGTCTCAAGTTATAACAGACACCTTGATCTCTGTCCCCAGGCCATAATATTCTCACGGGGGTTCAGCTAGGTCTCTGCTTCCGAACTGCTGCTGCCTCTCTGGAGCGTCTTCCAGCAGGAACTCCTACCACTGCTCAGTGGCGAGACAGGGAGCAGAGGTGGTTGTTGATCTGTGCAGCTCTGCAAGCGGGCGGCAACACGTCCAGCTGGACCAATTCCACTGCTGCCGCTGGGGGATTTTTGATGTTCTAGCTGGATGGTTTCATTCTCTTCCTTGCATTAATTCCCACAGCCCTTATGGGTATTTGCAGGAGGTCCTAATGACTAGCTGGCATAATTATAATCCCTCTTTTCCATAGGTATTTGTTGTACCAGCCAGAAAGTAAAATTTAATTCTCTTTTTGACATCTTCCAAGCCAGATTTTACATGTCTTTCATCTACGTTTCAGCCCCTGGTGTGTGAAAAAAGTAAGGTAAGCTGAGCAATCGGTATCCCCTCAAGCACCTTCGCACAGTTCCTGTGTCTCAGGAGTTACATGGGCTTGCACAGTTTGGTTTAAACTGAACACATCTTTAACTGCAGTGCATGGACACATTATATCTTGAGTATTTTTTACGACAGAATATCACCAAAATTCTGTGGGAGTTTGACCAAATCAGAAATGAGTAAGGGCTGAATAAAAACTTCAGGACCTAGTTCATCGATCATGAAATCTCTGGAGACTTGAAATGCAGAAGTGGCATCCATGAGTTCAAACAAATCTAAAGTTAAACATTGATGTTTCCAGTGGAAGTTCATGTGACTGACTCAATCAAGTAGGTCTTCTCATCTGCCAGTACCCAAACTAATAAACCTGTACTGACTGCAGATTGCGCAAAGACTGCTCCCCTGACCTGAAAGCAGCACCGTTAGCTCTGTAGGTACGGCATCTTCAACTTCAGTGTGAACTGCAAAACCACCTGAGGACTCAGACATTCTGCCTAGATCATTGCTGTTATCTCTGCTAGCCACATTAAGCTCTAAACTGTATCCACGTATGTTTAAAAGAGTTGGAATCACAGGAATATTCTCAGTTACATTACTTTTAATCTCCTATTTGATGGCTCTGGAAAATCTAGTTGAAACTGAAAGCCTTGGCGGCTTGTTACAAGGAATCTCCAGACTTCCAGAACTCTGTCTTTCAGGATTTTCTGTAATACCAGCTCAATTGAGGAAAATGCCTTCAGGTTCTAGACATCTTTCTTAGGAGGGAATTTACTACGATTGCCACTTCCCCGTAACTCCACAGGTATCCTGATTGCTGTGTTACAAATTCAAATGCACAGCTTCTATTTGCAGCAACATTCAAGAGTATCTATGGTTCTACATTCTTCCTGTTATTGGCTATCAAAACTTCCAGACATGAATTAATTCCTGTCTGTGAGGAAGAGAAAGATTTATGATCCTCATCGATAGAGGGGGAAACCGCATCTCAAAGCATGATGAGGTCAACACAGCTGTGTGCAAACAGAAACTGAGCTTGCAAGCAAGGAATGGATGCAATACTTTCCAAAAGCTATTCCTTATTACTGCCCCACTGCCATTATCATCTAATTGGAAAATTTCTAAGGGGCAGTAGTCCCATTTGGGACAGCTGGATATGCATTTCTATACAGGTGATGGGGAAGACAAAGAATTTTTAGAAAACTTTTTTGCCATCACTCACTTATGAACAGTGTGGCCACATAAGGCTATTTTCCAATAGGCAATAAGAGCAGTGCTAATCAAAATTGCTAGATTTTGAAGTGAGAATTTACAAAGAAAGGAAAAATGCTGCTGATGATTGTGTGCTATCTTTTTGTTCTCCCCTATTTTGATCAGCTTCAAATGGGGACAGACATGAATCTAGATGACCTTAGCTGCACCCTAGACTACACTGCAGAGGGATCATGTCTCTCAGTGTTTTTTTTTTGTGGGATTCCAGCTAAGTACACCAAGGTCTACCCCACCTACAAATACATGCAAACTTACATTCTAACATGCCCTTCTGAGTCCTTTTCTGTGCAGACAGTGACTTAAAAGGAAACCCTCTGGCTCACTGTTACACAGACAAGGTCAGAGTTACACCATGTACTTCTTCCTGCACCTGGCAGCTTTGCAGGAATGAAAGCCAAGAAACTAGTGCAGACAGCTCTAGCAGCAGCTATCCACACTGTGAATGTCTTGGCACAGGGGGTCCAAGCTAGAAGGCACCTCAAGCTGCAATATGACCCATTTATGTGTGGCCCAAGAGAGTGCTGTCTTTGATTAAATATTCTACACTGCTGCAAAGTATTTATACTGCAAACAGGGATTTCTTCAAGAATGTGTACATATATGGGAGCTGGACTGTAGGAAAACATACACGGATTTGAAAACAGGATGACTTGACTTTACTATTAATTCCAGCTCATCACCACTTGCCAGAAGTCAGTGCCCCTTCAGCAGCTGTTTCAGGACCCAGTTGAAAAATAGCTGGCAATTTCAAGCCAGCCAATGTTGACAGTGCTAACTGCCAATATTACGGGCATGACCTTAGCTGGCAGATCCAGTGGATGCTCAAAAATCTTGTGTGTGGAAGTAGGGACTACTCAATTTTTCACTCAAATATTAAACAAAAAAATTTCAGCTGATTTTGATGTTAGCCTGTTTGAGGAAATTTTGAATAAAAGCTTAAAAAGGACTGTGAACATAGATTCCACGTAGTCTCACAGTTCAAAGAGATGCATATTGATTGAATTATGAGAGAAATACTCACCAAAGCTGTTCACTGCATAAACAGAATTCTGGTATCCCAGGCTGTAAAATCACCCTTTCATTAGCCTCAAATTCACTCCACCGTTTTCTAGAAGCACAAAAAGAAAAAAAAAGTATAAGTTCGAGAACAATAAATTTTGCAGTGAGCTCTGCTAGTGTGAGTGCTTCTCCATCAATCCCTCTTTCTAACTGTTTCTAATAATGGGATGCATATTCACATCTATTAAGTTACAGAGGTAATTTGCACCCACTTAGAACTCCATTTGGAGAAGTATAAAAATAGCTTGGTAATAGGAATCTGGACCATTTCTTAAAATGATGATTGGAAATATAACCAGAACAATTATTTTAGTTTCACTAATAACATGAAAATCAGGCAGAAATGTGCCTTTGAACATTCTGTGACAATCTCTTTATTTATTAGGGATATGAACATGGCTCCTGCAAAAAGTTTTTTCACTCTTATGCTACTCCTTCCCTCCTCAGCTGATCATTACAAAAGAAAGGAATGATTTTGAAAGAAAGCAGAATCTCACTGTGATTGTTCCAAGATATCTTATGATTCAAGATCATTGAACTTTCCATTTCAATTACATGCTCAATGATACTACCTGCATCTCTGCTACCATTATTTCACCAGGATGTCAGCATGTATGCTTGTAGTATACTAGAAAATAAACACAGAATATTATGGATAAAAAAAAAATACAGCACTTGAGAGAAAGGGAAGTGAGTTATAGTCTTCAGCACATACAGTCTGTTTGTATATGTCAATCCTAATTGGGTTACTAGATCAGAGAAATAGTTCACATGCCTTTCACTTCTGTATTGCTTCACAATAATGTCCCAGAATTTTGATTTCTGGAACCTTCATTTATTTTCCTTATAGACTAGTGAATATTTTGCCTCTAATTGTACACATATGAAATTTGGTGATACATACACTTCATTTGAAATAGAAGGCATAGTCTGCTCTGCGATTTCTAGCATCTACTGAAGGAAACTGTTATCATCAACTTTTATAATTTCAGCTCTGTAAACTTTCAGCTGAACTTATTTCTTCACACAATGTCCAGCTTCAGTGCAACATTGCAGCCCAACAGATTTTCTATATTTAAAAGTAAGATTTCTTCCTTGTTTAATACTTTTTGTGAGGATGTATGAAAGGAATTTCTTCTAAATAATAAACAATCACAGAATTAGATTTGTGTCTCTTCATTGCGCTGTATGATAGCTTTTCAATATTTGCACCAACTTACTTAAAGATTTTTCTGCTGAAAACTAGAAAGCATTTGTACTACATTAAAACCCAAATGAGGGATTTATTTTGCATTCCTCTTTTTTTTTTTTCTCAAAGATTTTGCAGAAAAGCTAGGAAGAGTGAAACATCTTTGCAAAAAGTGAACTAGCATTGTCTGCTTAAGGCTATCAATGAGAGCATCATAGCATTTTGTATGTAAATGCTTGTATTATTTATATACAAATGTTGCAAAAATATGCATCTTAATTAAAATGTTAAAAATTAACAAGTTCTAACTTTTCATAAAGTAAAGACCGAAGGACAATAGAGCTTTTCCCCAGGGATTCCTCCACATCCCTTCTGCAGTACTCTGGAACAATACTAGAACACTTTGGCAGTGGCAGTGGCTCCCTCTGTAAACTTAATTCCAAAAGTTCTTTGACTGCCAAGCTAAATATACAACCATTAAAGATTTTTTCAGTGGTGGGAATCATTGCACCACCCAAGCTTATCTTTAATTCACATGTTCTTCCTCTACAGAACAACAAACAGCCTGGTTGATCTTCTCCGAACAAGAAGGTTTTTCCTAGTTAAAGGAGCAAAAATAGGAGGATATGGCCTGGTTGAAGAACTTTTGTTTAGTTTCATGACAGTGTTGCCTCCGTAAGTCCCAAATGCAAATTCCAGACAGGAGCTATCTGTCCTTTCCCTCCTTGCTGTTGCCCTTCTCTTTGCAATCAACTAGAGCCCAGGGACAAAATGGCCTTCCAGGCAGCGCTGCTGAAGGAGGGGCTGAGGATGTCTCAGCCTTGCTGCAGATGGAATAAGTGGCACCAAAGTGTGTCAGGACCCTAAGTGCAATATAGTGATGCTTGTATTCGAGATGCGGCATCTGAACTGGTGCCACACCCAGGGGGTACAGCTGAATCAGCAAATGAAAAAACAGATAACTGCGGAAGGTAACAGAGAAGATGCCCGCAGGTTGAGAAGACACAACCAAGCAGGAAAATTAAAGGGTTTGAAGCCAAACCACTTGAATCACACCTCTTTGCAGCTATAGTTGTCATCATCCGTATGATTGCTACAACTTAAAAGCGTTTGAGCTTGATTTGATCCCTGCATGACAATCTATCAAATCCAGGAGTCAGTACTACCACTCTATCATAACTTCCCATAAAATTCATGGGTATCAGACAGTCACAAGTTCTCTTAAATGAAAGGGCATGAAATTAAAACCTTCCACAATTTTTGGTAATTCTTTCAGTAAGAATGCAGTACTTCAATAAGCAGGTGTGCATAAAAGGGAAACAACATTCATATACCCTGAGTTATAGCACTGTAGTAGCACTGTAGTTTTACTTACATCTTTCACCACGTCCCAAAATTTTCTTTTTGCTCTCCTCATTAATCATTTCTTTCAGGCATGCCAGTGTGTCTTCATGTCTCTCCAAAAGAAGTCCTCTTTTCAGGACATATCTGTAAAACAATTAACAAATAATTGTAAAAATAGTAAGAGTCATTTCTGTACTTCAGTAATAATTTTCTTCTTTCTGCCATCCAAACTTCAACACTACCATCAACTTATCCTCCAACAACAGGAAGCCTACAAAGAAAACCCATCAGGAGAAATGAATGGCAGAATGAGGTGTTTGCATGCAGGTTGCTCTTTGTCTAGAAAGCAAAAATGCAAACTGCCTTCTACATAGAGAAGCACTTAAAAATATGATATGCAAGTGCGAGGCCTCACAGGAATCTAATGTTAAATAAGTTAAGAGCTCAAATAAAAGATTTAAACAACATCTGTGCTGCAGAACAATGTAGATGCTGGTTAATCACAAACCTGAGCTAACTGGGATGGCAGTTTTGTTACAGCCAACACCCCCGAGCCCGCTGTCCTGCTTGGAGTCTGCTCTGCTTGCCAGGGCCAGGAATGCTCTGACACTGGAGCATTCACAAGAGTTTCTCTCCTCTCACAGCTCACGGTCACAGCTTTGTGAACACATCTCTGATTTAAAAACGTGCTGTGGTGTAGAGGGATTGGTTTAGTGGTTCTGTCTCAACACCACTACAGAAAAGTGGGTGAAAACAGATCCTCAGAGGTCCATGTCCACAGCAGGGCCACACAGTGCTTAACCCAACCTTGCCATGTTCACAGCGGGGCCACACAAGGCCTAACCCAATCTTGCTGTTGCCGATAACTAAGCTGCATTTCCTGAAGGGTGGCTGACGCGTCCCAGAGAAGACTGACCTTCCTCCTGGACTTGTTGGTCCAGGGTACATCAAATGCATCAGCTTCATCAACCACAATTCAATAAAATGGAAGCTGGAAGCATTACAGAAATCAAAATCCAATCCCTTGGCAACAGCGGAGGAGCAAATGTCCTACCCGGACTTCTATAGGTGGTAGTACTTTATATATTTTTACTGTCACCATGAGAGCAAATTCTGGGATCTAGTTTTATGCCATATATCATTCTAACATCATAAAACATCTGGTTTAATAAATGCACTTCTGTGCACTTCTGTGGTCGGTGGTATCCATGTCTTTCAGAGGAAGAGTCCCTTGTCAAACGTGAAGGGGAATCTTCTGAATATATACTGCCAGGGAATGATTTAAAACAAAAAGGATTCCATCATATATTTAGCAAACTATTCAAAAAGATCACCTGCCCAGATTTAACTCTAGTTTCTGCTTTTTTGGGCTTTAATATGAAACCCAGAGATAGCATTAAAGAAAAATCTAAACTGCTGTCAAAGTAAATGGTTTAATTTCTTACAGTTATGGAAGACCTACTAGATTCGGATACAGATTTAAGACTTTTTAACCTGAATAATTCCCGCTCAGAAAATATGCTCAATGTTTTAAAACCAAATGCTGCTAATTGGACTGCTATATTGCAGGAGCAAGAGGTCTGTGATTAGCTTGTAATAAACTTCAGAGGCTTTCTTGTGGAGGAATGCAAAAATGCATCTAATTTCATTTACTCTGAGCTTTAGATCTAAATTCAGCTAAAAGCTTACAGCTCTATTCAGTCAATTTAAAAATCACATCAGTTTGGTTGGGGAAAACAAAAAACAACAACAACAAAACTCTGTTTGGTTGCACACTGGTAGAGATGCATAAAACACTGCATTGCAGCCCACTTAAGGTTGAGCTAAAAAAGAGAAAAGATTTGTGAAGCTTCACAAAACTTCCATAAAGCATGAGCTAAATACTGAGCTGGTGATAAAGTCTCAGAATATGTTTGTGGAATATGACTTAATGGAACGAGTTTTACTGGGAGCACTATGGGCAGTCTGAGCTATTATTTCACAGGGTTTAGAAAGCTGAACACTACTCGGATCTCCAGGACGTAAATGCATTAGCAGAAGTTTGTGAGAAAGCTTTTACAGAGATTTCTATACGGCAATTAGCTACCTCCCTTAGTCTTTAATGTCTATAGGAAACAATTATATACAGTTAAAGAAAAAAAAACAATAAAGAGTGAAAGTGAAAAGCATTATTAAATGATTTTCCTTCTTAGTGATGGTGTAACAAAAATCCTTCAATATTCAATTCTTACTGGATTCATGGAGGAAATTCAGCACAAAGCAGGGCCCAGCTTTAGGCCCTGAACTCCCAGTGCATGTGAAGTTCAGGATGTGAACTCACTGGCCAAACAACACCAACACACACGGTAATTAAGGACACTTAATGAATTAATTAATTCCCTCTCCATGAGGGAACATTTCCCTTCCACACTCAGAACTCACCTTGATGTACACATGCTACTCATGTGACCTAGGTGGCCTGTTCTTTTCTCAGACCTAAAAGATAAACCTTATAAAAATCATCCTAATGCTAAATAAACATTTACAATGAAGTTTTTATTTGGAGGAATCTAACAGCAGTTCTATACCTATAGACAGAAGATGTAAGAAAAGATTATGGAAGATGGAAGTGAGGGACAGGACTGAGAACGTTCCTCCCTAAGCTTTTGATCCCAACCTCAGAAGCACTGGCCAAGTTAGCAGTGCTGTGCTGAAGAATCAAACAGAAAATTATTTTCTCTCCCCATCCTGTCTAAACAGTTGAATGAAGTAAAATACCAAGAATAACCAAAAATGTCTTTTCTCAGGTCACTGTGGCTGGGTAGTAACTAACAGACACAAACACGTCCTGCAGGACAGCAGCAGGGAACCATTCCACATTCTGATTTCTAAGACAAGTTTATTTGGGCATTTTTTCCTCAAGAAAACTCTTAATCTGGTATTTCACTTTTTCCAGGTAACAAACTGCTACTGATTCCAGTGAAGAGAGGTAGTGGTAGCCCAAAGTTAGAAATAAAACAACAACAACAAAGAAACCAAAGGGGAAAAAAATAAAAGAAAATAAAAAGAAAAAAGCATTGGATTTAACTTTAAGAAGGAAAGGTAATACGTGATGACATCCAGGAGGACAAACGCATCGCCTTTGATAGACATGGGGCAGAGGGAAGATGAAATCTTGTTTAATGGCAGCGAAGGGGAGTATTTCACTCTGAAGGGCTCAAGTTCTCTATTTATAGTGCAAATAACGTAGATGCAAGCATAATGTGATGCCTCCTTAAGTGCCTGCCAGTGACGTCCGCAGCCACCCTGAAGGGCTTTCCCCCAAGCGCTCCCAAGCCCGTCCCCACTTCGTCCCCTCCTCAGCACCCCAATGGAACCAGCTCAGGGGAGCAATCGTCCATACCTGATGGGCTGAACTAAAGCAGAGGTGCAGCAAACTGTTGATCAACATAAAACAGCCCCCAGCGCTCTCATAAAATGAGCTTTTTGAAGTCAGTCTTTAATAATAATAGGAGCTGACAGAAGAGGCAAACACGCTGTTTATTACAAGAAAGTCTCCCACTCCCTCTCAACTTCATGCCTCCCATCTTTTTCCTGTACAGTGCACAGCTGCATATGTAAAAATATCCAGATGAAGAAACAGGAAAATACTACTCTAAGATAAATGTGCTCACCTCTGTGACGGTTTCTAAGCATGGTATGATGCAGCTAACCATTTCTACCCGTATAAAATGATCATGAACTAACAGCTGCAAAAATAACCTGATTTTTTTTTCTTATGTGCAAAACTTTATAGTAAAATTATCCTTGAAACCCACAGTAAAGCACTGTGGTTTGCCATATTTCAAATACGTATGAAGAAAATTCTTAAATGTTCAGTTCTTGCAAGCACAAATATTCCCTTTAAGTCCTTGGGTGTAAAAATAATGTTGCTTTACCAGTACATCGAACATTTATTTAAGCATTTGAAAATAGCCTCTGGTGGTAACAAAATTATGGTCTTTGCCTCACTCTTATTTTCTGTTTGTAAGAGGAGTTTATTTCCCTCTGCAACATGAAAGTGCTGAAATCCAACTCCTTCATAAGCCAAAAAGTCTATAACAAGAGCAACTGCCAAGGACTAGGAACAAAATTTGAAACTCATCCACACTGCCCTTATCAAGGGCCTGATTCAAAGTTTCCTGAAACTTAGTTTTCAGTGATTTTAGTGGAGTTCAGAGCAGATGCCAAAAAGCAACAACAAAAACAACAGAAGAATAAGGCATACACAGATCCTATAAATACTTCTGGCACTGAGTAGTCCTTCTATAGGGCGTAGCATCTGTAGGATTCAGAGCAAACCTATAAGCCCTCAAAGCAAATGACACAAGGATATGAAACTCTCTCCATTTCCACCATCACCATAGTATTGCTTCATATGATGTCTTCTGAGACAACGTGTCAGTGCATTATGCAACAGAAAAATTAAACATTCAAAGGTTCCTTTTCCAGACCGGCTGCGTCTCTTAATTCATTTAGCAGCAATGATCTCCCAGGATTCTCTTAAAAAAATAAATGGGTTAAACTGATGAAGTAATTTTAATGTGTGTTGACAAAGGTCCAGAATTAATGTACAATTACATTAGCTAAACTGGGGACTACTCTGCTCATCCCCCATAGAAATGTTGTCTTCTTTTATTATTTAAAGCTTCTATTAGTATATATTTATGTGCAGAGGAAAGAACTATATCAAATGCTAATTCACTGAGAAAACATTTCTGCATTTTCTACAAAATGACACTGGAAAAGCCATGGAAGATGTATTCGTTTCATTTTGAAGTTTCTTCTACACTGAATTTGTACACAATCTTTTTCTTCTCCCCTTTTATATCACTGCTTTTTTTTTTTTTTTTAGGGATGGGTTTTTCTTTCTGCTTTTTCTATTTTTTTTCCTTCTTTAGGGATGGGAAGTGGCATCGGTTTTGCTGCTTTCTGCCAGCAATGTGACCGAAGGCTGCAGCAATGTGACGAGCTGCTCTGAGGCCCACTCAGCCTTGTCAGCCCCACTCTATGCTAAACGTTTCGGCCTGTGCTAAACTAAACGGGACTAATTTAGCTAGTTCTGAGTTTATTTTTAACTATGGATCGCTGCGCCAGTAAATTGTGAATCCCACCCAGAGTGCCAGAATATAGGTAAGCCTACTCGCTAGGCCTGTCGTTTCAACATATGCAAGCAGGTATTGGTAGGGGTGGGCTTGCTCTTGAAACATTGCTTTCTAATGACCGAAGCCATGGAAAAGCAGATAACAGTCTCTCTGGTAAACTAGGGAGGTTTTGTTAAAGAAATCAATACCATCTTGAAAAGAAGTTTGGACAGAGCATTCATTTATGTCAATGATAAAAATCAGTTTTCAATCCCTGTGCTTCTAGCCCCACAGTGACAAGCAGTGAAGTACAAGCTAGAACAAAACCTCAAATTCTGATCTTTCTCAGTGATAAATTGCCTATCTTCACTTAAGAGTACAAGGTCACATGGATTTTGTATCTGGTACTGGAAGATAAAGCAATGCTTTAACGGTCTCACCAAGGAACTGTTTTCTTAAGGTCAAAAGATGCTTAAAGAATATTATTTTCAAAGACATCTGGTGAGCCCCCATTCCTTTCCCAAAACCCCTCAAAGCACCATTTCACCTCCCACAGTACTGCAGTGCTTTGACTACGCCACTCTCACTGCAGATATGTTGGCCTATTTCTTGACTATAAATTGCAACTATACTTTAACTGAGTTAGGAGGCAAATGTGTTGTAACACAGTCTTCCAACAGCATGATATTTGTGGTGTAAAGGGATTTTGAGCTGACCGCATAAGGAGGAATTCCATTTTGGGGACCTCAGGTTTTAAACTCTGACACCAAAGGCTGCCCCAAAACCCTGTGATGGATACAGACAGTGTCATGATTATGGGGAGAAAATAAATAAATAAAAAAAAATAAAACACATAGGAAAAACATTACTCATTCCAGTAGCAACACAATATAAAACAGCCCAAAACTTCCTGCATTTTTACAGAATCATGCAAATTTCTTAAGGAGTGGGGTGAGAGGAGAACCAACCCGGTTCGGACAGCCCCCCTCCACACACCACGAACAGTGTGTTTTTTACTTTATCAGTGACAGGACCAATTCGACCAACATCTTCTCAACAAGTTTGCAAAACGTAGCTTAGATTCTTCTTCCCCTACCTCAGAAAATGGCAGCAGGCAAGAAAGAAGAACCCCCCCCCCATTGTGAGCTTTTTGCTCTGGGTCAGAGCACAGCCAAGGACAGGAGCAGTGAACGGACACCTGAAGAGGCTGCAGCTGTATGAGCTGTGTGTCCAGGAATACCCCACCCACACATCTTCATGGGGAGTTAGCAGGAATTCGTCTCAGCAAAAATCCGTGACACTTACCTTGTGTCCAGCATCATTCATGCCACTGGTTCTTCTCCATTTAACCCAGAAATGGTAAAGAAAAGTTAAATACATTTGTTTTTCTGAAGTTCAAAGAAAGAAAAAAAAAAGAAAGTAAAACTTTTTGACCTTGAAGAAGGGCTTACCCCTCTCCTAGTAATATATAAAATAAAATCATTACTACAGAGTTAGTGACGTCTCAGACAGGACTACACGATCTCTCCCATAGGATTGAAGACTGATCTACCTCAAATTCTGGGATAATACTAAAAACTGTCAAAAAGATGCAGTAAAGATATATCTTTATAATAAACGTATTACATGCTTGCAATGACTGATGGCAAACAGAAGAGTTGGATGTCAAATGACATGAGAAGGTTGAAGAGCTTTCCTTTATGAATCATCAATCCAATTTAGAATATACCGTTTCAGTTTATTTCAAGCTGATGTGTTATTGTCTTGTACCTTAGCACACTCTTCCCTTGTTTCAATGCAGACCCAGAGTTTTTGTGAAGATAGAAGTTTCATTTTAAGAGCACCTATTTCCATTTCCTGTATTCTTGAATTGAAGCTCAGGTTAGTAAATACTTTTATATATGTATATATACATATACATACATATATATATATATATTCCTGAATATTAAACTAGGCCCTGACTGCTGCTGGAAACACCAGGAATTGCTAGGTTGCCATCAGAAACAATGAACTGGGATTTAATTCTGTATCACTTTTCCCTGTGTCCATACCGCTTTAGTCTATACTTCTTCCCAGATAAAGTTTGGAAGAGTGGAAAGAAGACTTTTACTGATAAAATGACCCATTTACGTGTACTATAAACACAAAGTTACAGGTTGAATTCTGATCAAGACAGCTCTTCTAGGTAGAAATTTCCTGGTGAAAGAATGCATCAGTCTTGTATTACAAATAATCTGAACATAAACAGATTTTATTGTTATTGCTTTAGATAAAATCTTTTTCCACTTTCCAACAGTTTATATAATTTCACACTTACAGGAAAAAATCCAAAAGTTTTTCAAATGGGATTCAGTCACAGCTGCGCTATCATAAATCCAGAAAACTAAAATGTGCTGTGAGACAGTTTGGTTAAACATCATTTTATTTTCCTTCACACGAACCAGCTAGTATAAACATTAACAGCAGGGCTAGGGAACTTTTTCAGAACATGTAAATGGACAGAAAGAGACAGCAAAGACACGAGGAAATGCAGCAATAAAGGAGGCTAGAAGAGGAGACTGCAGAGCACTGCGGAGCCAACGATGGGAACGAGCAGATGAAGGGAACTGATGCTCTGGAGCCGGATGGGCACTGGGGGAAGGAGGGAGGGAAGGAGGGAGGGAGCGTATTGCATGCAGCCAGCTGCGATCCCAGGCTGATGGTAACGAGAGGAACCCAATGGAAACACTGAAGATAAAGATGGGAGCAGGAAGAATGTTTCACAATTGCATCATCTGTGTAGTTGAGAGGGACTTACATTTTCCAAGAAAAAAGTGGTAGTGAGCACCTTGTAGTCTTCCCAAATCAGTTACAGCATTTAAGCACCATTTTCTCTCTCAGAATGCCATTCCTCAGTCCTGATCAAATTCTCTGTCCTTCACGGAGCACCTCGCCTTGCTGCTGCTCCGAGTTCTGCACAAAGCATGCGCTCACAGAGCAACGCTGCTCGTTTATGGCTAGTTTGAAGCACCTAGAAAAAGGGCAAAGCCTTTGCTTCATTTTTGCAAAATGATCACCCTGGTCAGTGACACTTTGACACTGCTGCAGCTGTTCTATCTGGTGCAAACAGAAGGAATAAGATGTCATTTATTGCTCAACAAAAGATGTTCTGTGTGACTGTACATTTGGGGTCTGTGATAGTCCTGCTGCCAAACACCTGCATTTATTCAGACACGTGTGAAAGAATTACATTGTGATTCATATTTATCTTCTCAGACACCAACCACAACTAGGTAAACCAGTGAAAATTAATTGGGAAATCTGCTTCAACATTGCAGGTGTAACATTCTTCACGCATCACATAAAAGTCTAAATAACTGAGTTAAAAAAAAAAAACACAACAATTTAGTTCAACATTTGGGCAACTTTGCTATAGCAAATACATTGCTTGATGTATTGATGGATAATTTTGTACTTTCTTCAGTTTTGTCTTTTCTTACATATTTCTCATGTCAGTTATTACTTGCCTCCTTTCATATGACTAGCTAGATTTGCCCCTTGGTTCTGCTTAAAGTGGTGTAACATTTATTATCTTAAATAACTGGTAATCTATACAGGTATTTTTATAAGACTTCTTCCAACTCGTTCTGTTTAGATCAAAGCTATCTTATCAACAGAGAAAATGAATAGAAGAGCTTCCAATGAGAGCAGTAATAAAAGAACTTTCAAAGAGAGCAGCGCTGTGCTCTATAACTGTAAGAGTGGCCAGGTGTGATTATCCGCCTTAATTTACCAGTTTACTTACACTGGATGTTTTGTTCAGTTAAGGCAAGAGAGATTAAGCACAGAAGTGAATCTACATCTTTTGCCATTCTTCCCTGTAAAACTGCTGGCATACTAATGCTGCTAGCCATCTTGTCCTTCAGTTTTTGGAATTCCAGTTGAGCCCTTCCCTGCCACTGGCACCGAAGCCATCTTTCCTAAAGCTACCGAAAATTATTTGAGCAGTGGCCAGCTGCACTAAGAGCGAGAGGCTGAGATTTTCCTCACAGCAAGCAGCCCCAGCCAGTTAACTGGCGGCATTCAGCCTGTTAAGAACTACCCCAACCCAATCATCCTTTTTCTATGGTATACCGAATGACTGGTCACCCAGAACCGCTCTTGTGTGTGAAATGAGAAAACAACTTCAACAGTTCACCTGGCTGAAAATGAGAAAAGTTTGAACACACATTATTAAACTCAGTTGGTGTTCAAGGACCGTGAAATCATATTGCATCATTTCTGACATTTACACACTTCCTCTTGTTTTGTTCATTGTGTTTGATAAATGACTTCCATATGTATTTTGAATTTAATGAATGCATCAGAGACTGTTTATTTTCCATAGTAATTACTCTGCAGTTTAAAAACACAATGCAATTCTTATTTTTTCTCTTAAATAGAGAGAAGGAACGAGTACTCTGGGTACCAGCTTCTGCTATGTTTGGTCATTTGTTTTATTCAAGAGGTTTTCCAAGAGAAGCAGAATGTAAGATCTTGCACTCCATCTGTAATACATGGTAGAACTAATTCCAACATTTTCTTTAGGAATACCCATGATGCTGTGAAAACTTCAGGGGAAAAAAGCTAGCAAACAAGTATTGTTTAAGTCTATTAGACAGAAATTTTTTTACTCCTAACAATCATGGTCAATTTACAACAAAAAGGCTAAAAACTTGTATCTTTTATTTTAGCCTAACGTACTCTTAAAGTTTCCCATTACTCTTCACCAACATTAATCTTTATTTTGAAGCCCTTATAATTATGTTTTAATAACCACTTCTCTCATCAATGGATACAATGAATGTATTACGTTGCTGAGAGAGACAGAGAGCAAGCGCGAAACAGCATCACCAGAAAGCTTCGTAATTTTTGTTAATATTTGCCTTCATTATTTCTGAATGTGTTGTCTTCAGAGTTTTGTTCAAGTACCAAAAATTTACACCAGCCTAAGTGTAAAGGAATGGGAACATCGAAAGTCAAATTTGGCTTCTAAAATCAGAATAATGTAAGACACGAATACAAAAAATAAGCACAGAGATGAAGAGGAGGGAAATTACTAAATCTATTGCTAGAGCACTGTCAGAAACAACAACAAAAAAAAAGCCTTTTCATCTAGTACTGCTCTTCCAACACTGACTTCATTGTTGGGGATAACACTGCCAGAGGAAAATGCTTTCCAAGTATTTTATTAGTAGTCCAGTACTTTAGTTACCAAGCAATCTTTCATGAAAATTTCCTTTCCATCCTATATTTTCTAGGAATAGGGCTATGACCACTTTATCTCAGTGCACAGGTTATTTTTGAAACAGCTGCTGAGGTTGACATGGCCAAGAGCACTCCTCTTTCAGCCACCCCACCTTTCATGTAGTCACACGCTACTGATGTTCACGCTTATTTTGTGTCTCCACTCTTGAGTTACACACATAAGAACAACCACATTGATATGTATGTCTTTTCCTTAAGTGTCACAAAGCTGCCAGTGTTTCAGACAACACAGTCCAACAACAATTCCCATCAAGAAAAATGCTACAACTCTTGCCATATTTGGGAGCACTTTCTTTGAAACTGAACCTAGGTTTGCCCCAGTGAAGCACCGTACAAGGAATGTATATTGCCTGATATGGTGTGCTCAATTATTAAGCACAGCAGTCATTTTATATCTGTATTTAATTGGGCAGCTTAAAAAGAAGCACAACTACTGAGCAATTTTGGCAAAAGATTCAGTGTACTGTCAGTATTTATGGTATATTTCCATTCTTAAACATATTGATTTATATTTAAAAAGACCTTAGAGTTCACCCATGTCATTTAAATAGGATTTTCACAGCAGCGATGCAGATTCCATAAGCTCGGACGAAGCTTACCCAGCAGTTGTTACAGCACAAGTGTGGGAACGCCTGTCAAAACAAGTTCTCAGGTAGCATATGAAAACTTTCCCTTCATCCTCCCCAGGGCCATGCTTCGTTCCTCCTAAGAATCACATGAAGATATATAGGAGACTTAACAGATAGAGAATATTTAACAGCTGCTTCACATACATTGGTTCTTTTTTGCACTTATCCTTTTCAAATATCTACAGAGCAGCAGTGCATAGACTAAACTTCAATTATCAAATCCAAGTACCTTCAACCAGACCAAATAAGAAAAGATTCAAGACCAAGTATATCCTTACACTTCTCCATTAAAAATTAACTTTTTAACAGGACTTCAGCATCTGAGGAATACACAGCAACATACAGAAATTTCTTGTGTAAAGTGCAAATATTCAACCTAGGAGCAAGAGCTAACTAATATAAGAAAGCTAACCAGAATTTTGTACTTATTTAGTCTTTACTCTCTCCACTCAACATGCTAGCTAGAATGCCAGGTATGGGGTTAGGTTTTAACATAATAAAACCCAACTACAAGGAATTTAACTAGCTTAGATTAGACCTAAAAGAATCCTCTTACAAAGACATTGGCAAAGCCACTTCATCACTGACATAAGCCAAATTTGTACATGTAACCCCAGGGCTCTTAATCTAGTTTTATGATTTTGTGTTAAAAATCCATAAAACATCTACAATCATTTGAGTGTCTGGATTAAAGTCAATTATGTGGGAATTAATATAATTCTGTCAACTTCAATGAATTCACATCCACCTTGCAGTAATCCTGAATTTAACTGAAAGTACATAGCTGGAACTTGAACCAGGATGCAGAGCATATGGTACACTTTCAGCTGTATTTTGGAAAACTAAACGACTCAGATATTTTCCCCTCTGATTTTGTTCATCACTTGAGTGCTTTTTTCTCGGTTTGCTCACAGAAGCAGAATTTATACATCTGTTCAACAGAAGGCTGAGGGTGTTGGCCATTTGACTTTGTCATTCCATTTAGAAACCACAGTCCACTATCCACTAACTCAAACGAGCTTTCTATTAACTATCCAGATACGTGGCGTCTGCTGCCCAAACCATATCACAAGGCTTTTCACCTGTGTACATCTACCTCTACTCTGCTGCAACAGCTGCTCATGCTGAGATTTGTCTTCTCAATGTTGTTTTATTCCCCACAATAATCTAAGCCAATTAGAAAATCAAAGTTGTATGAAATAGAATACTTTTTATTTTTTATTATGTTTTTTAAGCTGAGCACATACTAAACAGAAAACTCCTCGCAGACAGTAGTGGTTGACTGCAATTTAAGACACTATCTTTAGGAACTGAGGCAATAGCTGTGGGAACTCTCTCCAAATGTCACCATGTCCATGATCTGAGGCACCTAGTTGGGAAGTTTCTCAGCTGCGAACTTTTTCGCAGTGTACCCTCTATGCCTTGAATCAGGCGTTTATACTTCCCCATCTTCCAGTGAGCCAATTTCCCAATGTTCCAGGCAGACTGAAAAGCCCGGGCACTTAAAGGAAGGATGGGTGGAAGACTAAAGGATTGAGCTTCATCTACTTTGTCACTAACTGTCTGGTGTGAAGATTGAAGGGTGTTCTGCACCAAAGCTGATTATACTCAATACTGATCGTGACAACTACATAAAAGCTATGAGTGCATGTTATAAAGGTGAGTTCCATGAACAGTCAAAACCATGTCATTTGAACTATTGAATTTTTAGAGTTCGAAGGATGTTCACAGATATATATATATAAAGAAATTTGAGACCTTAAAATAATGCTTAATATCATTCAAAGTACCATGTTTCCCACATCAAAGATCAGAGGATACATGATCAACACATCCAAGTGGTCGAGCATTTAATACTGCCTCTGTGAGGATTCAGATTCACAATGTGGACAGAAAATATACTGGGAAAAGGAACATGACATCTTCAAAAATAACATTACCAAGCTGCCTGAATGTTTTATTATTTTGCACACACAATGATCAGAAGTGCACAACAAATTTAATTTGTTACCTCATAAAACCAGCTATAAAACTATCACTATGAATTACGTGTATGTAGAAATCACAAACATTATCAAGGATGTGTAATTTTAGGTAGAAGCTTATTTTTAAGATTCTTTCGGCAACATGCAAATGTCTTCCTTGGATAAACATTCATAAAATGGCTAATAAATTAATACCATATAGTAAATGGGGCAGGTGGGCCATTTTCAGAGGCTCAAGCGTGAAAATCAAGAAAGATTTACAACAAAAAGCCATGACAAAGGTATGTATAGAATAACTATTTGGACAAGATTCAATCCAATCATCAAGAAAAGGTAAGAGGAGGAGAACTTTTTATTTCTGAAGATGCCAACAGCATCTAGTGTCACTGGACAAAGGCAGACGTTATGAAAACTGTTCAAAACCCTTTCTGGACACTCCACTAAAGTGCAACCAGGCGAAACTGCTTACTAATAGACTGTGCTGTTATTTTTTTTTCTAAAAATAAATAAAATAATAAAAAAAATCACACTTCAAATAACTATTTGAATGCTAAGCGGTCTTCAGCTTTTGTAAGAGAATTTGGCTGAACTGTTGAAATGGCTTGCTGCACTTATGCATCAGTTCACATCCCAAGGCCATCATCTCACAGAGTGCATAACTAAAAATACAGTGTCTCACAGACGGGGAAAAGGGTCTATCTGAACAGATTATCACTTACAAAGTTGACACAGAGCACTTGTGCATACTGAGACTCTGAACTTAATCTTGTCTCTAAACCACAGGAGCCTGGTGCATGGTAATTTAGTACTGACTGGAAAAAGAAGTCCACCCCATGCAATGAAAGCGAGTCTTGTAATCGTCTGGCTCAGTCTTTATAATGTCACCAAGATAAACCCCTGGTTAGTAAGAGTCAGACGCTCACACAGCTGGAATCCTGGTCCACTCCAGCACGTCACCCCCTGTGTTAGTGACAGGGCATGGGCTGAAGCGCTAACCCTCCAGCAATGAGAGCCAGAGCAGTTACAGTGCGAGTCAAATGGCTGAGGATCCCTAACCAGAGCTCCGGGAGGAGCAGTGCAGTTAAGGGTACACGGCCAGAGGATGTATGTAGCCTCCCAGCTTTGGGAGGAAAAAAGTGTAATGAAAATGTAAGTATTTCTTCAGCTCCTTTTAGCAGTCATCTGGCACGTAAACAACATAGACAGGTATTTAGCAGTCGTAACTGACTGAAAACAAACAAACAAACAAAAAAAAAACCCAAGCTATTTCTGCAAGCATTCAGATGACTTTGTCACCACTTAATATATTTTAAGTATGACAAAATCTATTAAAGGCTCAGAAAATTAATATCCTCCCTATTACAGAGGCACAACAGAAATCACATTACATTTCGTCTCGGTGAGCTTTCAGACACCCTCATTTTAGTTTTGCTGAAGATCACTCATATTTATCTCAAGCACAGACAAATACAAATTATTCTGAAAAAAACAGAGGGGGTGAATGTTAAAGTCTGCAGACACTTCTGTTTTAGGTTTCAAAGAGTTCAGCCCTGAGAGCTTTCACTAATCATATGTAGTAGAGTTGGAAACAGGCAGCCTCTAAAAAAGGCTTCATGGGAAAAATGCACTAACTTCCATTCAGAAATCAGGAAGAATTAAATCTTCCACTCATTTTGCCAATACATTCTCAACTCCTCATTATTTGAGTAAGGAAAAGTGTTACAAAGCCAGCCTCACAGTGGTCCATGTGAGAATGTGATTGTGACAGGAAGGAAAAGACACCTCTAGCACAAGCTCTGATGGATATCAGAAGATCTTATCCGTCACAAACAGAAGAACAACTTTTGTTAACTTTACAGTCATGGATGGAAATTTTGCAGTTATCTGCATTATCAGTAGATACTCAAAAAACAAGAATCCTTCAAAGCAGTCAGCAGTCTGGTCTCTGCAAGGAGTCAACAATTTCCACCAACAAAGCTCTCAGTTCCTTCCTGCACTATGAACTGTGCATCTCAAAAGTGACCAGACTGGAAAGAGCTTTTGTTCACTCTGTGCAGTGCCCGGCTTTGTGATTTACACAGTTTGCCTGCAACTAATGAACTGTTTGCAAAATAACCAACAGTGACATGAACTTACATCAAAAACTAAGGCAGCTAAGATTGCTAACTGGGGCACCTACTTCTAATGACACCAAAACGCTGGTCAAGCGTCACAGATACAAAAGAGAGAAAGGGATTAACAATTGCAACTAAATCCTGTGCTTGGTCATAGAGAGAAAACAGACTGTGTGACAGCCAAAAAACTGCACACTTTCTCCAAGGAACCAAAAAACACCTTAAGACAATTGTGGAATTTCCACCTGAAATATAAAGTTGCAGTGTCTTTTTGTCTGGCTTTCATGTGACAAAATCACAGCATCAAAATCAAGCTTAAACATCAGATATTGAGAAGAGGGGGGTCTGGCATTTACTTGAACTGTATTCAGGACAATGATAAACAAGCTGTTGTGGTGTCTTCAGTATAAATGTCAAGTAAACAAAAATAAACATCATAAAACTCCAGCAGTTGGGAGCGGTAGATATTCTCCAATGTCCAAAAGAATGTGAGGCACTGAAGGGGCAATGAAGTCATTCATATTCCTTATACCAGGATGTGCACCGGGGAAGGAAAAAAAAAAGCCAGAAAAACAGCTCAATTAAAATCCCAGAAAGCCTAAACAAATGAGAAATGCTTTTGTGTGGCTGAACTAACACTTCGACAAAAGCTGTCGCTCTCCACTAGCTCTTCTCTCAGTCTGAAGATGTTAGGAGATTGCACACCCACAGGAATCATTCTAGAACTTGAGTCCTGCCTCAGCACTGCCCTTTGTTTTTTAACAGTTGCTCCTTACGCTAAGAACAGTCTAAAACCACTTGGCACCACCCCCTGGTTTCACAGAATTCAGGTATCTACAAAAGAACTTTCTGCAATCCTAGGCCCGGTGACATCAGCTTTACATAGCGTAGTTGGTCAGATGGCAATGCAATACTGCAGAAAATCACAGTACAACCAACAGCATGAATACAGCTCCTGAGGGAAGCTCTGAAGGAGAAGAATTCCAGATTTGGGCTGTCTGGAGCCCTAACACCCTGTACTTCTCACCTCAAAGTTCAATAGTCTGCTGTGCTCTGCAGAGAGGTAACCTGAAAAGTGGTGGTGGATGTTCATCGGAAGAACCGTGGATTTTCTGTACCAGCATCAAGTAAATCTCATCCTGAAGTCATAAGACTCCAAGTCATTTTAGGCCTGACATTGATTTTCATGTAATTTTTGCATTCCATACCAGTGGTCAACAATATCTGCAAAGCTGCGGCTTTTGTTGTGTGACTTCCTCAGTTTCTGAACCCTAATGACCAAGAACTATGGTTTTCACACACTTGCCACGTCAGGCCTTTGTGATAAGGAAAAAGAACCAATGTTTTGGTCTTTGATTGACATGAAAAAGTTTCATACCAAAACACACTTTACTTTGAGGAGCTGGTAAAAATGAGCTCAGGCCAGCTGTTCTCACTGGTAGGAGTTGCATTAACTTATTTGTTATTATTTACACTCCTGCCAGCACTGATCACATTCAGCTCTTGGAGACAGTTTGGAACTTTCTCATTTTTAAACATGCCCTCCTTCTATCCCAGACATGAGCTCAGCATTGTTTACTTGTGTTCCTGAAGACACTGGAGCCTGTGAGTGTGCTGTCAGAAAGGTGACCAAGTACCCTGGGAAGACAGAAGAATTTTGTTTTCTTCAGGAGATATTTGGATGAGTGCTTTTTTATTTGCAGTGTGACTTGAAGCCTGTTACCAGCGCAAACACGGTCTCAATCATTTATAAAGAGGGTCTAGAAATCTTTGGTGGCAATACTGGATATCACGCTCAGGATTTGTTTTCTTTGTGCACTGGAGTGCAACTGGAAAACACTATTATGCTTAATTTCTGTATTAGTTTAGTATCCACTCTCACTTCCCTAAAATAACATCCTTTATTTCTAGTCCCTAACTGTCCCCCTGGGGAAAAAAACTCATATAGTAAATTATGTTTGGAAAATGTATTTAAGTGGCTGTCAGAAGTGCATAATTTTAAAATAGTAAGAGCAAAGGCAGAGTGCTGTGGCATTTGGCAAGAAAAAAAGTTCACTCCAAAAAAAACTTTCTTCGTACGCACAATAATTTCCCCAAATAAATAATGCCATTGTTATTTATGGGATGATACAGATCTCTTCTGAACACTAGCACAAAAATTACAATTAACTGACATGAAGCATAATTTAGCTTGCATTCTCTTGATTAAGCACCCATTGGCAACTGCTTCTGAACTATGAGGATTCATAATTAACTTGAGATAGAAATCCTAAACCTAAATGAAAAATACTAAACCTAAGAGCAGCAAAGAGAAGATTCTTTTATAATAAGATATATTCGACTTACATACCTGGCATCTTTAATTTAGGAACATGGGCTCGTGCGGAATGGCAGAGATTTGGCTAGATTACAAAGTTAAATATTTCTATATTCATCAAGCTTGATCACGAGCAGCCCAAGGTTGTACCTTGTTCCTTCTCTTAAGTTTCTGCACAGGGAATCTTAAGCAGCTTCTCAGTTGTACGTACACCTCTCCCACAGATCCATCTCACCCCACATTCCACTGAGCCTATTTTCCTTCCTAAGTTTTCCAAACAATCACTCCCTCATCTCCTGGAGAGGCAACCAGGAACAGGGCTTGAAACTGGAACAGAATAACACCTGATGAAGTAAGCAGCTTGGCAAGCAGGCCTGTAGTTTAACACACACCTTTCTCTCGGAACTACAGCTGGCTTTTTATTAGCAATACAGATAGCACAATTCACTCACAGAGTACAGACCAGTGAGAGACAAACACCCACATAAATATACACTGACAGAAAATAATTAAGACAAAGCAGTCACCCTGTTAAGCTGAAGCTCCCCAAAAAATATCTTTTAATTAGGAAACTCTTATTCATCCTTCCTGAGTGCAATTACTACTTGACACATTGTTTCCCTAAACTTCAATTTACTTCCCCACCCACCTGCCTGCCCCAACACAGTTGAACTAGAACAAGAAGCCCAAAAACATGTATGCTGCAACACTGCCTAGCCAGATGTTCCCATTTTAAGTTTTTTCTCAACAGACAGAACTTAAAGTTTCCTAGACATATTTTCTCCATGTACTCCCTGTAAACTCCCCCCAAAATTCAGATCTAAGCAAATCACACACAAAGAGACAAATACTATCTGCCAGCATGCCCTGACCTAGCTCCAAGAGCCCAACTCTCTTCCTTCTGAGTGCACCATCTTTCTCTCTTTTATGAAGGTTGAAGTTTAACTACATTCAGATGTACCTGTTTCATCTCAGGAGGTACAGCTGACATTCTCAACTCTCCCAAACCCCCCACTGCTGTGCTGCACAGCAGGATTACTTCTACAGTCACAACCAGGACAGCACAGCTGAGAAAACTTCCCTTAATGGAATGAACTGGCCTAGACTCTCACCCCATTTCTTCTTCATAGGAGCTGTTAAGCAGCAAATTACCATGAAAAGTTACTGGCGTAGGGCAGGGTAGACTACATCAAGGTATCATCATTCTACATCTGCTGCTTTATCTGCATGGCAATGTCTAGCTGCAGCCTACATTTCTACAAAAGCAGTTCCAGAAGTACACTGTTTTCTTTGCTAAGAACATCAAATGTACCAAATGTTTATGTGGATATGACAGAGAATGAGAGCGGCATGTATAACCAAGTTATATCAAATTCAAGTATTGCCATATTTTATTTATTAAAGCTTCAACTTATTGATACCATTACAGCAGTCTGTATTATGCACACAGCAAAAAGCAAGGCACATGTGTTACCCACCTCCTGTGTGGGACAGTCCTGAAAGGCTCGGTGATATTCAAACATGTGCCAGTAGGACCTTACTAGGAGAAAGAATGGAAACATTCCCAAGTCAGCCTTTTCTTTTTTTTTACATTTCTTAATGTTCCGCCCGTACGATGAGCAACTCTATTGTATTTAGTAGTAACAAGAGAGGGGTTTGAAAACTATTCTCTTCTTCTGGTGGAGATTACAATACAGAAAACACAGGCTACGTACTTATTTTAAAGTACATAAAACAGGAGAGCAGCTCGCAGGATTCCTTTCACCTTACTGAAAGGCACTAATATATATATGTATATATATAAATCACTAAAGCTCCATTTCATTAGTTCATCAGTGGACTTCATATAAATAAGGGCTAATTCCTCAGTTTGTATTAGTTGACTTAAGACTCAGCTTTTATGTCTTGGACTTGGGAATTGCATGGTGCACGTCCCACCCCAAACCACTCTTTCTGCTTTAAAATGTATTAAAATTTTATTCTGAGATTAAGTTCTTGCATTTTGAATTCATCTATCCCAGACAAGCTTTGAAGATATGCCTTTGATGGTCTTGGGGCTGTTTCTCAGTCTTCATTCTTCTAATGCTGAATGACTCACACTTTACCACATGAGGATGTCCTTTAACATTCATGTTGTTGTGGCAGCACTCCGCATGTCAGAGCATCCATTTCATCACAGGCATTGCTCTGTTTCAAATAACTTCCATTTCAATCCAGTCAATGATATTTCACTATTCTATTATATGTGGTCATCTCACATTTAGTCAAAATACACCATTTCAGCAGGTCACATAGGAAATGACATAAACTAAACAAAAAGTCCTAGTAACAACAGCAACTGATTGGTAAGGAACCAGTATGTTCACAGGGCCTTATTTAAACCCATTTTCCAGTGCATTAAGGCAGGGAAGAATTTAAAGGACAGACCAGATTTTTCCAAAAGCACATCGATTATTTATGAGTTTGAGTTCCAATTGAAAGTAGGTGGGAACTGTGCTACAAATGGCTCCAGCTCTAGAAAATACAAATGCTCACTGAATATACCATCAAGTAACCATAGAAAATTCTTCAGAAGACACAAGATCCAGAAATGTTAAGTTCTTCTGGGAAAGAAATAATTCCAGTAGGTTATACTGCATCATCTTAAATGGTACCCAGAAAAAATAGTGGAAGCATACACAACATTAGAAGCATAGTACTTCAGACCTTCTGGCATTCTTTCTTTTTACAGTAAAAAAGCAGCTAGCCCAAGTGAGAGTATCTTAGAAAAATGCAGCAACATTGCTCGCATGCAGAGATACAATCAAAGACAGGTTTTCAGATGGACATCATGCTAATGTGAAGGAAATCCACTGAAACTCACTGTAACCAGTATTTTCAAACTTTGAAATTTTGTTTTCAGTACTTCTGTGCAATCAGCTTGCGGTGACTTCAAGGACACCTCTGCCCATCTACCACTTATTTGAATGTTAACTTGGCTTCCTGTGTCCTGAATTTATTATGCAGAGCACGGGAAGAATTTCACAAGGGGTAGAATGGAAAAAGGCTTCTTCTGTCAAGAATAAAATATTAGCATTTCAGAACAAAGGATAACAATGACTGTGTTTCCAAAAGTATGCAAGCTTCCATTTGCTTCAATCTTGTATCTTATTTTGGCCATCATTAGAGAAGAGTATTAGAATTTAAAAAGGATATGTGCCAGGAGCTCCTTTTACCACAGTATTTTTTAAGTTATTACTGATAGATCATCTAATTGGCCCCAGGGAAGTCATGATTTCACAGCAGGGTATTAATGCACTTTTCCATTAAATCAGAAACACACAAACAAAGCAGGTCACAGCTTAATAAAATGAACAGTACAATTGCATTTGTAACACAAGTGTAAACTTTGACTGAAATTTTCTATATGTATTTTTTCAGCTGCAATAAATGCAGTAAACATTTTCATTAATTTTATTTTAGCAAAACTTAGTCATAGAAAGCCAGTGGTGTCATCTCCTCAGGCATTTTCTTATTTAATCAGGATGTTCTTATACCAGCAACTGAACTCTTTAAATTTAGCAAATGGTCCAGGGAGGTAAACTTAAAACTTCAGAGCTTCCGAAAGAACTTCAGAACTTTTAAAGTTTCAAACGTTCAAAGTCTTTTGAGTCAGCTGCAATTGTGTGGGAGAAACATAGCTCAAAAAGGAACAACACTGAATTGCATCTGTTCCTGAGCCTTACCAACATCAGAGAAACCCCTCTTCTTATTGTTTTCAAAGCTTTCTGTGCATCTCAGCTCAAACAAATGAATTTTATGTGCATTTTTATTTTATTAGAACCTCATACAGAATACTAATTATCATTATTATGCTGGAAAACCATACTGTGCTCCTCCACAATAAGATGAGAAGAAATTTTGAAACAAAATATCACTTGTTTGTACCTTTAAAATAACTAACACTGGAAACACAGAATTCATCTTAACAAAGCTATGAATAGCCTAAATGGATAACAGCTAATTCAAATTTCTAATCTCCTACAACGCTGCAAGCAGAAAAAGCTAATTTTTAAATCTCAAACCAATTTGGACTGTTCTCTCTAATTGCTATTAAATCGTATGAAAGATTAAACTTTTGTTTTAATCATAAAACATCTTAGCATTTTTATCCTTCGATCTCCACATAACTGAAACATCATGACCTCTACCTCAGCAGTGGTTTTGTTATAACTGTCATAGGCTTCGTTCTCTCAAGCCTTAAATAGGCCGGCAATAGGAAAGCTGTAGCCAATACCACCACTGTCACAGATTGTTTCAGTGTTTATGTGAACTCTAGCAAGTGTTCTCCAGTGAGTAGGAGGCTCATCATGGGCAAAATAAATAAATAAAAACTGACCATGTTAGTATACATTTAGGTCTTGTCTTACACACAGTTCTACATAGCTGATCTTATAAAACATATAGCACTGATCCATTTATCATTCCAGCAGAATCAACCACCTTTAACACTTCATCAGCTTATTAAGAAACCGATATCCACATCAGGCAATGTTTTAAAAGAATAAAATAAAACTTTAAGAGAAAAGGTAAATAGCTTTTCTTTGCCACCACCGTCCCATACCAACTAGGATGATCATCCAGGATATCTACAGCTAAGCTATCCAAGACACAGCAGGGTGTCCAAAGGTGTCCCACAGAATGTAATAGACAAAAGCCGGGAAAACAGGACTATTTACAAACATGCATATGAATTTTATTTTGGCTCAGCCGTCTCTATTGGACCAGAATATTATTTACTTAAGAGAAGCAAATAATGATCTGTAACCAAAAGTTAATAATGAGGGCACCAGCATACATGCGGACAAATAAATTTTGTCTCAGGTGAAAACAGATTTTTATAAGATTTTCTGAATCTTCACAAATCATGTGAAGCAAGAGAGGACTTCCACCCACCCACAGCAGGTAAGTACTCTTACGGCCCTTAACACCAGTTTGCTCTTGTTAGTTTTCTCCGTCCATAAGACCTCTGCTTGACAAAGGCAGATACGCCATGTACCATCATTGTCACCACCAGGGAAGAAACGGAGACAGTTGAATTATATTTCTCCATGCCCGCACCATAAGACCGTGGCAGCCCCCAGAATAATACAAAAGCATCTGCACAAGTGTGCGCGTGCGTCTACCAGCTTGGAGCGATTCCAGTCACCAAACTCACGCGGCACAGTGCGGCAGAACTGAACTGGGAACTTTCCCTGAACTCCTTCACCCCAGCTCCAAATCACAGCGCAGCTCCTGCAGCCTTCTCGCGGCGCGGTGCTGAAAGGCACGCTTCCTTCGGCAGTTCGCTGCTTCCTCTTGCTCGCGTGTACCCGGCCTCCTTCACCATCACATACAGCACTTCGTATGTGCTATTTGCTCTTTCTTTTTGGATAGGAAGGGAATATATTTAGCTGGTCAAGAAACCAGAGGTCTTTTTTAATTTTAACATGGCATTCCCTGGGGGGCTATCCCACTGAATGAGAGAGAATAATAACACGCTTCTGGAAGGGGCTTGGTGCTTCAGCCAGATTCTCCATTCTCACTTCCGCCTGAGTCACTCTCTGATCCCCCAGGCTTCCACGCAGCTGGGTGTCAGATTATTTTGGCTGGGAGTTGTACTTGCACAGTTGGTACCACCTGCTGTAAATTCTTCAGTCCTTGTTATCTCTGCAGCAGCTCTTGGCCTTTCAAAAGCTAATTCCGTGAAGAAAGAGGAAAGGACAGTTTGTGCTTGATGTTTAAACAGCAATTTTGTTTTCAGAAACTCTTCAGATTAATAGTTTTGATTATATTTTAAGAACTCACAGCATGACACAATGAACTATCAACTCCTGTTGCTGCTATCAGTTAAAGAAAGCCAAACTCCATGCTGTTAGGTCGGATGATCGGTGGTGCAAACCTAATGTAGTGCCAAAGACTGCAGTGGAACTGCTTTACCTGCAGGTAACAAAGCTACTCTGAAGTTGTGTAAATAAGGGAATAAAAGTTCATTGTAGCTCTCTATATAAAGAGCAAGCTGTTAGGCGCAAGGCAGGCTGTAGTACATTTCTGTTATCCCACCACTCAGAACAGTCAGCATTTTTTAGAAACACGTTTTTAGCACTGAGGATGCCATCAGTCAAGTAATTAGGGAGGTAACAGAGATAGCGTCGGAGTAGTTACAGGAACAGCTGAATTTATATTCCTTAACAAGACATACTCAAGCTCACTGTAACTGCAAGACCTGAGTATTACACAGGACTGAACAAATTAAGTATCTATGAGTGCATTCAGATTGCTGCAGTCAGGAGATAAGGGTATGGACCCAAACTACTTTGAGAGAAAAAGGTATATTTTACAGTTAAGAGAAAATCTGAATTCAAGCAAACCAAATTTCACAAGTCAAACCCACTGCTAACCCAAAAGTAGATCCGAACAGCTCAAATTTAAAGAAAGTTCTGCACTCACTTGGCTGTACAGGTAAGTGGACCCAATTTAATACTGTGTGGTATTTACAGAGAAATCATTGAATGAAGAAGAAACTCATCATGCTTTGGGCATCTTTAACCTGGTAAAAGGAACAGCAGCATTATGCTACTGTGAGAAAACTGACCATTTGTTCCCTGTCTTCCCATTCCCCTACCTCCACCTTGTCCAAAGTTTAACCAGAAGCACTGAGAGGTGGAGAAGGGGGAGGAAGGTATTTTTGGTTATATGTAGTTTGCCCTTTCTCTGTGGAAAGTAAGCAACAACAAAAAAGTTAGCATCTGTCCTAAGAGTCCAAGTAGCTACGAGTAAGAATAAACCGTTACTTCATAATTACATCACCTGGCATTTAACTGATACCATTTCGTCTCCTCAGAAGACGGAGATGTAGTGCCTCAGAATCTTATAAATGGCAAACAAGTTGGATTAAGGAAAGCAAATACTTTATGATTTTTGTTTAAATACAATTATGTATTCTAGGATCAGAAAGTAGTGCTAGCCATATATACCTACAGTATGAGGCACATATAATGCCTGGTTAATATGTATTTTAACATTCATGTATCATTAAATATGCAAATAAGGTCTCAGAGAAAACACATCATACGATTTAAACTAGTCACGTGTTACCACAATAGATATTTTTTTCCAAAATGTATCTCTGCATTAAAATTATAAAATCCTTGAAACTTTTCCTTCTTCTCTGAAAAACAGGCATTTTTCTACTCCTTATCTCTCAGTCTTGTGTGTATTTAGAGACACCCTTGTCCAAAATCTTTCCCTGCCTAAATAGGTGGTGTCTTTAAAACTTCTTAAGGAATTTAATAGGTCTGAAAACTCTTAGTAGGCTACTAAATCCGTCTGTAAATCCTAGTAAATTCTCAAACTGCCCATTCTCACAGGGATACATGGCCTAATTACAAATCCATTAAACACTGAGTTCAAGGGTTTGCTTTAACCCTGAAATTATTTGATCTGCATAACACTAATAGCTTCAGTGAAACAGAGCATTTAAAAAAAAAAAAAAGACAACCAATAGGAAAATAAAGTGAAAAGAGGGTCAGAGAGTACAGTAACTAAGCATATGAGAAAAGTAAATGGAAATTGAAAAACACTGTGCAGTAAGGAAACAAACACTTTCAGATACAGGGGAAGACTTTCAGCTAAATAAATAAATAAAAGAATATCACTTGCATTGTGTAAGCATTTTTTAGCCAAGTGTAAGTAAATCAAGGGAAAATATTAAGCTGTTGATGCCATGCCACCCCTCTACACAACAATACAGGACCAGTTCTTTGTCGCTGCGCCCGTGTTTCCCAGAGGTAGGGTGCTTCATCAGGGGCCAGACCCAGCCTCTGTAAGTGACCAGCTGTCACTGCAGAACTCCACCAGAGGCACGATGATGCCTTTTAAGCTGAATGTAGAGCAGGTATTTGCTTTCATGGTAGGTGCTGTGTTTTATGCATGCTCAGACATATGGTACTGCACTCAGGCACCTAACTAAAGGGCAAAATTTTTCAGGGCTAAATGATATCCTATGACTTGACCTCACGGTTACAGATATTAGAAGCTTTGCCACGGGCTTCAGTGGAGGCAGGACGAGTCCTCCCTGAAACAATCAATAGAGATTTATTTGCCGGCTTTCAGACTCATGCATACCAAAGTTTTGCTCTTCCTTACTTCAAGGCACTCCACAAAAGCTACTGTATACCATACAGAAATAGAAAAACTAATCTTATTTGATGTGACCCAAGAAGGATGGTTTGGAGCAGGACAAATCTCACTGCGCTCTGACAGTCCAGAGTCAAGGTGTTGTTTTTTTCCTCCCATTTTCTATACAATGCTTGTGTTATGCAAGCCTTGTACTTTGCCATTCATGATTAAGAAAAGACCAAAAAGAGACATTTAAGTAATGGACTTTGTTCAAATTATCTCATTGTCCAGAGGTGTGCAGCCAGCTAATCTGTGACATTGAAACAGAACTTATTTTTCTTGCAGACTATTTGCTTATGTCATTCAGATGGGGAAAAGAAACTTTAACCTAGTATGCAAACAGCAAGAAAGAACAGAAAACTGACTACTAATTTCCTGCTATGCCAGGCAAGGTGAGGTTACTTACTGTTGTGATGGATTGTTTTCCAGTGACTTAGACAATATTTATGAATATTTTTAATCTCTCATCCTAAATTTAGACATTTCTTTCCTCTCATTTTAAATACCTTCCAGCCTTAATAATCCTCTTGATTATAACTGTACTCAACACTCTGAGCAAACATAGCCTTCAGTGTTTAGTATGTTTATTAGGTTTGCAGTATGTCAACGGCTCATCTTTTTAACATAATATGACAATGAGAAGAATCACACCCTTTGGTGTGGTGTAACCTCATTAGTGGCTGTACCAGTCTGACATTTTTCCACCGTACTGAGAAAATACATACTCCAGGATCTGTTCTTCAAAGAATTCATCTCTCCTGATAAAAGGCTGCTTGTCTATAAATGGTCAAATGTGGCCAACACATGATACGGATGTGCAGTACTTCAGCAGAATGCCATCCTATACATAACACCCATGAGCTTGCCAGGATGCTATATTCAAGCATCCACATTAACAAGGCTCATTTAAGACTTTACACAGTATCACTCAAAATTTCTAGTGCTAAATGCAAGGCTGATTATTGCCCTTCAGACCACTTCAGACCACTCAGAATCTGTTCTTTTCCTGGATATTATTAAAAAAAGTAGTTTGTCTTTCCCAAGTACCACACATAAGTTTTCTTCACCTGTTGGTGCTTTTACACCTTGGTTCTGAATCAGAACAGTTCCAGGCAGCACCGAGCCAGCACTCGGGTAAGGTATTCTAAAAGTACCGTTATCACAAGGAGGACAGTTCAGCAGGCACATACCCTTACAAAATTCACCAGAGCTTGGAGAACACACTTGATTTGAAACTTGGAGGAATCCAAAACAGCCCTCTGTTTTCTTTTTCAATAGAAGTACTTAATTGCACAAATCTGTTCCAACTCACGTACCCTCTGTCACCAGGATAGGACCTTTCGTAAACTCACTCCGTGCCTTCCAGTCTGAAGCCTGAGTAAGGCTGGTCAAATAACACTTCCTAGATGACCAAGACATATGTGGACTACAGAAAAGATCAAAACAAACAAACAAACATATAACAACAGAACTAACAAACAACCACACACCGCCAAGACCTGTGTTCATATGTTTTGTGGGTTGAACTTTAATTATCTTGTACAGACTCACTAGGCATTTCAACTCTGCTTCAAACAGTCCAATATATTATTAGCCTTCATCTCATTATTCAGTAGAATCTAGCTTCTATCATTTAGCCTGGAGAAATACAAAGCATGCATACGCTTTTCAAGTTTTTAACTCAAAATATTAGCCACCATCGTGGTCTGCACGTATCTCCCTGTCCGTGACTTGCTCTCTGTCCAGTGCCTGGTGCTGCTGTTGGCATCTCCTGCAGGAGCACACCCTTGGCACCCCCGCGCCGCCCGACCCACACAGGCCCCATCTCTTGGCGCCTGCCTCCACTTCCCTGCCCCGGGGCTCCTGGCAAGATCCAGCTCTGCGAGAAAGGCAGACAGGAAATTACCAGCCCTGAGGCCTGAGAATAATAAAGATGATGTAAATTCTAACAAAACAAAAATCCAAGTTTAAGCTTTTGAGGTGATGCAAGCAGCTAACTTCTCCAAAACACAAGTGTTTATGTTTAAACATGAAATACCTCCTCACGAACAAATACAAACAGGCAAGTAGGGTGGGTTGTTGTTTTCCTGTCAGCAACGACGCTGCGCTGATTCCTCACCAGGACTGACTCCCAAGGCACGTTCCCTGCAGCCCCACAACCCCGCCACATTTAAGCGCACCCGAGGCAGAGCCACCCCGCTGAGGGGTGACCTGAAGGGCCCTGCTCCTGTACCGCGGTGCATCCGGAGCCCTCCTCCGACAGGGGAGAAGGGGCACAGGAGTCACTTAGCTTTGCTGCACTGGGCACCTTGGCCTTGGCCACCTCAGCCTCTGCCTCAGCCTCCGCCTCGTCGGCCTTCCAGAAGGTTCGGGGTGCAGCACGGCATGAGGTGCGAGCTGCCCACGCCTTGGCAGAGGCAGCGCCGCCTCCTCCTCAGCGCCACGCAGCCGCTGCCCTTTCCTTGCTGCTGAGCACAGCTTGCAGCAGCCGGAGCAGTCACGCAGCTCGCCGGCAGCCGGGCCGTGCTGGCGGCTCCCTGGGGTAAGCACAGCCGAAGGGCACCGCGAGGGAGATGCTGGGCAGAGCCCGGAGCATCGCTGGCGCGGCTGGCGCTGCATCTGGGGGGCTGCCGCGCTTGGAAGCCCAAACACTGGCAACTACTCGGAAACATCATGTGCTATTGGCAGCGTATGCGTTGTACGTCCGTGGTAGTCTCTGCTCCAGTAGCTGCTGGACTGAAGGCCTCTCTGTGCTTGTACGCTTTTTGCAAAGCTGTGGTTTTGAAGTGAACCGGAAAAGCCCAAGTGTGACTGAGCTTTGCAAAGTCATACTTGAACTGTGCAGGAAACATGGCAATTAACTCATCCAAATCCTGTCTCTTACCTCTTGCTTCTGTGCATACATTACTAATAACTTTTATGTGTTAGCAAATATCACATACAGTCTTACCTTACTTTATTTTTTACCCACTTCTTCCACAAAAAACACGCACTGTTTTCCAGTACCACAACTACGATCGCCAGTGTGGCGGGATCCTAGGACCCCCAAAAGCCTATTAGACTGTATTAATTGAAGCATTGTGCTTTTAGGCAGGCTCAAAAATAGCAAAAAAAAGCACTGCTTTTTGGACAAACATTTTTTCAGGCTTGCGAACACCTGCAAATCAGTTACGGTACAAAGACTGTCAGCTACAAAGACAAAGCTTTGTAATACAATACAATTAGACCTGAATAATTTAGGCACTGAAGCATATATGTGAGGCCTAGGCTGTTTACTTTCCTAAATGAAAAATCACCCAGACTTGGATTCATTATAAATGTACCCAAAGAACCCTGCCTATATTCCCAGTGTGTTAGACTTTGGCATCTACATTCTCCCACAGCCCCACCGCGTTCACCGTGCCCCAGACCAAGGACAGAAGGCAGGAGATTTTCCATTTTCTTTTGCTGCCTACAACATCGGACTTGACAGGGAGAAGAATGTAACAGGATTAGGATGGGCCGTCACAGTCACATAGGCAGCATTAAAGTTGGCAGCTGTCTGCTTCTTGAACGTTGACTTTGTTACTTTGGGAAAGTGAGCTTTCCCAAAAGGAAATACAACGAGTATCATCAACTGTGTTTCACAGTAATGTAAATGAGTCCTAATTTCCTAAGTGTCATCCAGAGGTCATACTGAGAATAAGGTCTTACTGCTGTCAGTTATTGTGACGCAGTTTGTTTTGCTCAGGGCCGGACAGTGCATTTTGTGTGTTCCGAACTACCCGCGGGCACAGTTTTTGGAGAAGCTTTCTTCTCTAGCCACTGATTTTTAGGAGGTAGTAGTACCACTATGTCATCTTAAGTTAGTATAGACCAGAAACCTTTATTTTGCAAAGACGCTGATTTAATGACACTGTGTTGATTCATTAACTGTTTTTTTTTTTCATTTTCTGACTCTAAATCGTCCACTGAGTATTATTTGGTTCTTTAAATTTACCACGTATTTGTTTCAATTTGGTGGTTGTCCATCAGAAGTACAGAGAACTGTCGGCAGTAGCACCAGACTCCATTAAACTTATCCCAGAAGGACGGACCTGCACACTCTTAATCCTGCTGTCTTTCTCACCGAAAGCAGGAAGATTACTCAAGCATAAGATAACTCAGAAGGGTCATAAGGACAAACCATTTATTATCATCTCTAAGTGTGAGGGTTTCATTATGTTTTCAATTTTGGGGTGAGCTTTCTGTTGTAGGTTGGGGGGGGTGTTTTTATTTTTTTTTTCTCATCTTTGTGAAATTATAATACCAGAAAGATGACAAAGCTGAATAAGAAGAAAGAAAATACTTAGAATTTGACAGTAATTAATGCAAGCTGTGATGTGCTCTTTGGTTCATCTTGGCATGAGGGTGTACCTTATCAATGCACAGAGTATTTCCATTAATAGAATGAGGCTGTACATCTTCTCTTATCTCTAAACTCAGAGGGCATACAAAATAATCACATACACTCCTGATCTCAGCTAGGAATTTGTAGAAGCTGCTCACAGGCAGAGCCTGAAGGTCACTGCAAGAAGGAGCTTAGTGTGTACACCACCTACTGAAAGCGCGCGAGGCAGCTGAGGCGCACCTCGGTGGGTGGCAGGGGGACAGTCCCGCGAGCCAAGGAGCGCACGCGTTCGCAGGGAGCTGTCAGCAGCGGGCAGCTGAGGGGCCAGCCTGCAGCAGGAGCGGTGTGGCTGTGCTGACCGAAGGATTTTCCAGCTCTATCGCAGGCTTACAACATAGTCTGCGAGTACAAGCTTCCTCTTTCTCTGATTGTCCGTGGGAGCACAGATAATGGGTTTTAGACAGGATACTACACTATTTACTTGGTGGGAGTTTTCCCTAAAGGAGGCCCACACAGGAATTACAGTACTTGAATCACAGGTCACACCTCCTTTAGCCTTCAGATATACCGATGTCCGACTGCTTTTCCAAGCACGAGGTTCTCCAAGAGTGGAAACTCTCACACTGCACGTCAGGCATGTCAGTTCTATCGGACTATTAAAAGATTTCCAGTCGAGTGTCTCCCTTTTCTCTCCCTTTGCGGTGAATAAGGCAGGTTTTTGGTTTACCTAAAAATTCTGAAAGAAGTCCTTTTGTTGCCATTTTAGTTGTCTGTCCACACACATTACCCTCTGCTTGTCCAGCTTTGCCGTAATTAGGGCCGTACAATAGTCTTAATGACTCATCTGTCCTTGCATTGATTGGTGAGATTTTGCACTGGTTGTGTCGGGGTGACTTGAAGGCAGCAGGTAATGTCAGGACTGACCTGCAGGAGCAGATGGCTTCTTCCAGTCACTGGAGTGGGACTCTGCAAGAATTAATGCAGGAAAGGCTGCAGGTGAGATGCTTACATTAATTTGAACGCTGACTCTGGAAATGGTAGAACCAGCATTTTTCCCACTCTTAACTGTAAGAAAATGCAACGTTTCTGTTCTCTAGACTTTTTTTCTTGCCTACTTTGGGTACTTACTATTGCCTTTTCTGTTCAGGGACTAAACCCTTTTTTGTTCTTGTTCCTTCTTCATATGCTCATTTTGCAAAAGTGCTTCATTTTTACCTGCTCTGCTCTGCTGATACCTGGTTGCCCTCCCCTCTTCATTGCATGCGCTCCGTGGACCACTCTCTGTGCAGTTCCAGCACGAAGCCACTTCTCGGTTTCCACTTTTCTAAGAGCAGGGGAAGGTTGCCTCTCGCAAGCAGTGGATGTTGCAGCGTGTGTAGTTGGTGATAAAAGATTTCAGAAATTTCAGCTGCCATTCGTGCCTTAGAGGCAATATGGGTGCCTTTAGGGAGGCAGCAAAAGGGAGCAGGGTATCTGGCTCGAGAGAGAGGAGTGGCAGCAGCTCGTACTGCTTCTTCTGGCGTTTGCCTCTTCATTAGTAAAAATGAAACTATTCGCACGAAACTTAGTAAGAAGGAAACGAGTATCTTTTGATATTGCCTGCCTGATAAATCCGACGGTAGCTCAGAGCTGCCTCTCCGGGCACGAAGTTGCAGCTGCCTCTCTCGTGAGCAGAAATCCTTGGGTGAGCGAGGACCTCAGAGCCTGCGGAGGGTACGTGCCTGCTTTAACTTGGCACAGGCACCGAGCGCGCACGGGAGCGAGCCCCGCGGCCGTGCAGCCGCTCGCCCTGCCCTCCCTCCGGCAGCGGCCGGGGCCGGCGGCGGGGCGCCGCGGGGGCTCCCCCGGGCCGCCGGTGGGGCAGCCCCGGCCCGGGCCGCGTGGGTCGCGCCGCCCGCCCGCGGCCGCATCCTTCCCCCCGCGCCTCCACCGCGGCGCCCGGGGGAGGCTCGGCGAGGCGAAGAGCGCGGCTCGGTGCCGCCGGGGCGGGGGGGAGCCTGCTCGCTTGTTTCCTGCCCCACCGCGTGCTTATGAGCGCGAAGAGGAAGGAGCCTCCAGGTCACCCGCACAACCGCTCGGCCGCCGGCCACACCACGGCTCCCCCGCTCCGAGGCGGCGGGCAGCGGGGAGCGCCCCCGGGCTTTGATGTCCCGGCGATGCCGGCGCCCCGCGTCCCCGCCGCTGCCCGCGGGCGAGCCGGGCGCTGAGCCCCGCCGGCGGCCGCCCGGCGCCCCGACGGCCTGAGCCTGCCTTCAGCCGCACCGCCGCCGCCCGCCGCCGCCCCGCCGCCGCCCGCGGGACCGGGGCGCCCCTCGCCGCCGCCGCCGCCGCCCGGGGATGCGCGTGGCGGCCCCGCGGCCGGACCCCTCCGAGCGGCGCCCGGTGAGTGCGGGGACGCGGGGCGGGACGGGGCGGGCGGGGCGGGCGCCCCGCGGGGGGCTCGGGCGGGCCCCGCGGGAGCACGGAGCCCCCCGGCGGGGCTCGGGGCTCGGGGCTCGCCTCCCCGGCCGGCAGCGGCCCCGGGGCCGCGGTACCGACCTGGCGGCCCCTCCCCGCCCGCGGCCCCTCCCGCCGGGCCCGGGGCGCCCCCCGGCGGCCGCCGTGCCCCCCTCCCCTGCGGCACGGAGCCCCGAGGGCCGCCCGCCGCCCCGAGGGCCCGGGGGCACGAAGGGGCCGGGTGCTTTGGGGACGCTCTGGAGGCTGCCCTGAGAGCCGGGCGTGCCACCGGCCAGCTTCAAGCGTGCGCGTCCCCGAAGGAAAAGGTGGCTAATTAATCCCCCGTGCCACCTAGACCGGGATCGGACAAAGTAATTTCGGCTGTCTGTTGTATCCAGGCTTTAGTTGGTAGAGGGAATCACGGGAGCACGAAGAAACGTAAGAAAACCGTAATACCTAAGCTTGTATCTGCTTAAATTAGTCTTATACTTTTGCTGCGCTTGCAATTAGCGCAGAAAGAAGCTTTTGCCTGGTGGTCGTTGATGCAGACGGGATAAGTTCTCTAAATAACCAGAGGTAAAGATTAGTCAGTGGGATGCCTTTAAACACGAGGAACACTCCTGCAGGAGCAGAAAGATTAGCTCACTTGGAAAAACTTAGCTGACTGCAAGGAACATATGAGCACATGAAAGGTACAGGAGTTCTTGCTGCCCTAATAAACTGCGTTTTCAGTGCTTTAAAGACACTTTCAGAGGCAGAAGGCAAACATCATTTCTTACATTAGGCTCCAAGTATTCAGAGGATTCTGGGCACTGGTCAGCATTCAGTCCGTAGAAATAACATTTTCTGCTGCTTTGTATGATCAAAGAGAGAAGGGTATCATGGTTAATTTGTCGTTACATTACTTACAAATTTCTAGCTCACAGTTAATGCAGGGCAAGTTTCTGTACATAGCTCTCACTTGTGCATGGTTCTGTGGGGTTTCAGTCCTGTGTCTCAGAAACCACTTGCTGATTTGGCCAAAAACCTACTCTTCAGAGCAAAATAGCGGCCCATGAGGAAAGTGCAAGTGGCTGAAATGGTACCTGTAGATGTGGAAAGGCAGAGGCTGGGCAGACCTTGCGGGACACCAGCCTCCGGAGCTACAGAAGACCCCTGATCCTGGCCCTGCTGGTCACTTCCCACATCCTGCTGGCACCAGGCGGTAGTGACAGAGGTGGAGATGAGACACTCAACTGAAATGTTTTCTCGTTCATTTGGATAAACAGTGTCAGTGTGATAGTGTCCAAGGATCCACTGAACCAGCTATTGCATAACCACGTGGAACACAAAGTCTCTGTTTACTTAGGTCCATGATACTGCATTATTTAATATTTTTGTTTTATTCATAAGCATACACACTTTAGTGACATGTTTTTGCAGAGGAGGAGCTAGCTTGTGAGGTGGGCATGAAAAAGGGGGAAGAGATAATTGAAACCAAGGAATAGAAATCAGAAACAGAAGGCGCTGAGAAGAAAAGACTGGATATCTGAAAGATTGTAGCAGCTTGAAGAGACAAAGATGAATCCAAGCCAGCAATACACAACTTGAAACAGCTTCAAATAAATGAAGTACAAGTCTTGGGCTTGAATGGATGTAGAAGCTGAGAGGGGTTCCCTTACTGCTGTTACCCCTGCGTACAAAGAGTAGGGGGGAAAGGGTGTGAAGAATACAAGAGGATCTCCAGGAAATGCTGCGAATAGAAGCTGTCAAGTTTTCATTGTGAGATACTGAGGACAACAGCATTGCTGTGTGTATAGGAATACGAATCTCTGCCAGCAGAGAAAATGACCTGGCCCTAAGCAAATGGGAGTATACGAAGAGAGAGAGCAAAGAATTATACAACAGCAGTGCTGCAAAAGGTAGCCAGGTGATCTTAACGAGCGACAGAAGTACAATCTTAAAATCTACGACGGCATTCACATTCCATGAGTGAGGATGAGTCTAGTCGCCCCCGGTTTTGCATGTACGTACCGCAGTTACTTCTAATTTACAGTGTTCTAACCTCAAACGAGAGGACTTGGTTGCACTTCTTTAAAGATCACTGTAAAGAGTCATTATCTTCAGTGTGAGTGTGGCAAGCTCCCAGCAGAGCCTGAGGGTTTATTTTTTTATTTTTTGCTATTTTCGGTGACAGCTGTAAAGCTGTAGTCAAGAATTGCTTACACGATATTTTAAAAGATGACAGCGAAGCACAATGGCATATTTTGACCTTTGGCAGCAGATAAGTAATTGGCAGATTAAGTTAATTTTTATTCAAGCAGGGAAGACTTGCTTTTGCTTGCTTGTGAACTCCTGTACCATCGTGCAAGATTAAATTCCATGGGTAAGTTTTAAAAATAGGGTTTGGTTTGTTGGCCTTCCCTTTCTGTTTGGTGGCCTCTTCATGTGAAGGAACACCACTCTTCTGTTCCCCATAAATGACAAGTAGTACATGGTATGTACCGTGTGTGTGTGTGTGTTTGTCTATGAGAAAAGGATGTCATTTTTAATTTCATGTCTTTCTAGAAATGTTACAAATAAACTCTGTGCAAGTGTGAAAATTCACCCAGGAAACATCTTTGTTACTGTGATGTTGAGAAGCCAATTTCAAGACCCATGATTCAGCATAAGTCCTCCAGAGAATTTTCCTTTTTCCTTTTCAGACACTAGGTTATGGGCAAGTCAGAAAGCCAGATGGATATAACTGAAATGAATACTCCAAAACCAAAGAAGAAACTGCGATGGAGTGGCCTGGAAATAGGGCTAACTGTTGTAGTGATTCTGCTAGCTATTGTAGCAATCACAATGATAGTTCTGTATGCGACTTATGATGGTGAGTACATTTAAAGTGTCTTTCAATGTACAAATACATACTAATGTAAAAGTATTTTAAGTAATTATGCAAAAGTGCTTCATCAGATAGAATCCAGCTGTTCAGACTGGAAAAAATACTGAAGATTCAATACATTAAAATGTTGTATTAGAAAAGTCTATGTTGCATGGTATATATAACTGCTAGACAGAAAACATTAAGAAAAGATTTTAAATGGTCAGCTCAGAAGTATTTGCCTGATAGTGGAAGACTGTACCTTGCCCACTGTATAAAATTAAATGATTAATAACAGCTACATCATAATTGTATCTCGTACATATGTGATTAACAGTATGACACAATTACATGAAATGTAAAGCTGCATCCCCACTCATTATTGCTGGGCACTGACACAAAATTGCTATTTTTCCAACCGGGACTCTCTAAGTTAATTTGTTCATGCAAGGTTGTGGTAAACACAAACCATCTGCTTGTTCTGTCTTAGCAATATTTCTGTTTGTAATTAATGCGTCAGTAAGCAGAAAAATACAAAATACAATGCTTCTGAAGAAAACCAAACTACAGTGTTTCTTCCATATTCCTGTATATGTACAAAAATCCTATTTTTTTCCTTTTTTTTCCTATTTTTTTTGCAGCTATTGCTGCAAAAATTCTTAATGGGTATAGTCATATGAAAAGGTTTTGTGGTTCACTGGTCATACCAAAATATTTGAAAATAATTCAGTTCAGGCAGAAGTACTCTGATAATTTTTGGAAAAGACAATGCAAGGAAACTCAAAATTCCTTTTTGTGTCAAATTAAAATGTTTCGTTATATCAGCAATGAAATGCTTCATTTCATTTTAAAGTACTTAATAATTTTAATTTAAGCTTTTTATTATAGTATTATTTGATTATGGAACGGCAAAATGCCGTTTTGAAATGAAAAATAAAAAATGCTGTATTTCTGAGGTCTCAGAAGGAAGTATCTTCATGTTCTGGAACCTTTTGTTTTGTTTAAAGGGCTTCAGAATGAATGTCTCAGGATTTTCATATAATTCTTCCAAAATGTTTTTGTCTTTGTTGGGAGTTGCTAAATTCAAACTAACTTTGCAACTCTCTTCAGCACGTGTTCTGTCTTTCCTCCAAACTTATTCTTTCTTTTTTTTTTTTTTTGTAAAAATAATATTTTTACCATCTCTTATTGAATGATAGAATATTTTCTTCTGACTACAAAAATTGTGCATGATGGGTGGCTAGCACTGAGTGACCCTAAAGGGATGAAGGTAATGGTATTTTTAGAACCTGATCCTATAAATATTCGCTTTCTGAATATATGGTGTCCTTTTATCTTTATCTTACTGTACACTGCAGTTAAATGCAATTTCTAAGGTGACTGCCCATGGAAGTAAAAATTACAGGAGCTTTTATTATATTGACATTCAGTAGAAATTAAAAGTATGATTGTATCCTTTTTTAGATGGGGTTTGCAAGACATCAGACTGTATAAAATCAGGTAAGAATGAAAATATATACCTTTTAAATATATTTATGTACTTAAATATATATATATATATAAGCACATAATTTTCCCAGCTAACTGCAGTCAAATATGGCACATTGAGGCATGAGATCTGCTCACCCAAAACTTTTTCTTAGCATATTTCTTCTACAAATGTAAAATCTTGTGATGTGATTTGTCAGATCTTATAAAGTCATTGGGGTCAGGCTAGTTCAAGACTTAGACTCTCCAAGGAATGCTGTTAAGACTTGGTATTTGTACACCATACTGTAGGATTCTGGGGAGGCAACCAGTGTATCTAATGAGTTATAATCTCTATACTTAAGTTTTAGCTGTTGCACTATACCTAAAATAAGATAAAAACAGATGCAAAAGCAATGACGCCAAACTAGAACACTTCTGACCATATCATAATCTGCAGCATTAAGACGTGTTTCTGCCTAGCAAGGGTCAATCACCAGAAGCACCTAAAAATCTGTCCGGTCTATTACACTGCTGTAGCAATGATGTCTTTGTTTTCCTTACAACAAAGGGAGCAGTTAGGATAAGGGGCCCCCCACATGATGTTCAGATGTGTTAGCCATTACAGAACAGTAATTCAATTCCAAATACTGCATCTGAGTGTAAATTATTTAGAATGCACAGCTCTAAGCAAAGTTTGGAGTGACCAGCTTGAATTTTAAAGTGTTAGATTATTTATTTACTGAGCCAGGTTTTCCCTGTCCCACCGTGGTATAATGCATTTACGGCAGAAATTGCTATAGAAGTGCTGGGCCACCTCTACACCTATATGATCATTAAATTCTTTAAATGGGAGTGTTGATAAGGAATTACTCACAGAAAAGACTAATTCAGTTAGGTGGTCGCTACAGTGAGTGAGTTCTTGACTCCAGAATCAGAATGCTGCGAACCAGGGGTCCAGAATGGTTAGCTAGGGGCTGCTCAAGCCTTCAGCACTCAAAGAATTCACAACAGAGTTCACAAAGCTTTTCAGAACTGTATCATTTAATAACAAAATTAATCAACTTTAATAATAATAAAAAAGTCCTTAAACAAGAGAAAACTGTTTTTTGCTCCTTAATCTTACTGGGATGAATCCGTAAGTGTAATATTAGTTCAAATCAGGATTTTGTTCCACATTTAACTTGAGTTCTCCTTCCAGACCATGTAGGATAACAGACAGCCAAGTTAAATACACATAGAAAGCAGGAAGTATTAACTTTCAGGAAATATAATCAGGTATAGGCATTAAGTGAAATGGTAATGCCTTACACCAGAATTGGCCAATATTGTGATTTTTTTCCCAATGTATTTCAAAATCTTGCAATAGGAACAAGCCACTGAAAAAGAATAAAGTGCAGATACTGACAGAATTTATAGTACATTTAATAGAGGAGCTTCAAATAAATGACCAGAAGAAAAAATGCAATGTAAATTCAATTGGTTATATACAGGGTACAATGTGAGTAACTGCATGATAACGTTATCAAAGTTTGTGAAATCTATTGCAGTGTGGCATTTAAAGTTACCATGTAATTTGTACATCTAAACATTTTTTGAATATGCTGACAAACTCTGCTAATTTTCCTGAGCTCAAACAACACAGACTGATGAGAATAGGAAATTTTGATCTCTCATATAAATTTTGCCTAGGTAAGCACATAGTGTTTCTCCCATACCCTCCCCAGGTCACTGGTTGTTATGCCAGCTTTTATTACTTTATTTGTAAGCTGTTAAAGCAACAAGTGGCAATCATGAGTACTACAATAAAATTAATCATTAAAAGTAATTGAGAAGGCTCTGTATTCTTTGGTCAAAGTTAGGAAGTCAAATAAACAAGTAAGAATAGGAATCAACCCAAACACTGGTTCATCAAAGCAATACTGAGGACGAAGGAAATGTGTACTGTGTATAAACTTTATTTGTAAAAGTATGTATTGCCCTGCGTTAGAATTAAAAAACAAAATATTCATCAGTCTCACACTTAATATTTACAGGGCAAAAATGTCTCAATGTACAGCCTTGAACTTATCATAAATCTCCCCTGGGCACAAGTATCAACTCATAAATAACTTAGAGCATGTTTAGGATTCTGTCCAGCATAAGTGGTCCCACTTCCCCTTCAAAGGGGCAATTCACGTGTCGACACCAAGCATATGTTTCAAGGCTTCATTGATAACAAAATTACATCAGATGTTGGCCTCAAATATAACTTTCTTTAGCCAACTGAAGATCCCAAGAAAAGCAGGTGGGAAAAAAAAAGCCAGTCAACATAAATACTACAGGCTGCCCACACCTCTCATTTCCACCAGCATAAGAGACACGGAAAATATTGAAAATACTGGAGAAATAACTATAAATATTTGACTCACCCATGTGGGAGGAATGAACACTTATAATCACAAGCCTCACCATTTACTAAAAATAACGTCTGAAAAACGGGAAGGATATTCAGTATTCTGGCAAATCAGAGGTCTCACTAGCTGTTGCTTGGCTCCTAGCATCTCTCCTTCCCTTAGTGCTAGCATACTAGTGGTGAAAACAAGCTAGGTGGAATAAGTAGACAAAAAAGAAAAAGTGCAGTAAGTTTATGAACAGCAGCTGGGAAACTGTCATCAAGAAAACAGGTTTAAAAAGGGAATCCTGTGTCACGATCAGTCACTGACCAGTTAGTCTTTGACCAGCCACTTTAATAGGGTCAAGAGGGACATCAAGAGGCAGTGTCAGTTCTAGAAAAACTGTAGAATAGGTCTAGAAAATCAAATGTCAGTTCAGGAAATCATTAATAGGAAAACTTTCCTGACAAGAATTTAAACAGTGAAAAAAAAAATCATTATTGTATTGAAATAGATTAGATTCAGCTAAGCCAGCATCATACCTAATTACTTAAGTTACATCACACTGGATACTTAACCTATATGTCTTGTACTTTTAATTTCTCTTTTCACCACGTTTCAATACAAAGAAGTATAAGTCAGTAAATTCAACATTTTATAACCAAGTAACCACTCACAATAAGTAGCAACATTAGAGTCAGTTTACCCATCAGCAAACACAGGCAATAGAAATGTATGTGTGTTGTGCGCAGTAAAAGAATAGCAATTTTTTGTTTACTGACTAGTACTTTGCTTGGTCTAGAACATGATAGTAAACATGAGCCTATTCTAAACTAAAGGAAAACTACTTGTTATTTTCCCCATCAGAGCAAAAAAAGAAAAAAAAAAAAAGGGGGGGGGGGATTCACTGCTTTTGTCTAAAAAGTCTTCACACCTTGATTTGTCTTATATTACAGCAGCCCGAATCATTGAGAACATGGACACGACTGCAGAGCCTTGTAATGATTTTTACCAATATGCCTGTGGAGGATGGCTTAAGAAGAACGTCATTCCAGAAACCAGCTCCCGTTATAGTAACTTTGACATTTTAAGAGATGAACTAGAAGTTGTTTTAAAAGGTCAGTAGGGTTTATGTTTGTGGACTATATAAAGTTTCTTCTTTGGCTTACGTGTAATCCTAAGAAGATGTGGTTATCTAGCAAAGCTTAAAATACTACTAAATATTTCAGTTTCTTTATGTTCAGTTCAGGATAAAACCACTACAAACTGTTTGCTCAGAGAATGCTTTGGAAGTTAAGCTGTTGTGTCTGACACTGGGGCAGAGCTGAATAGACCTGACCTTTCTGATATCTGAACTCTGTGTGCTCATCTGCGTATTATAACTGAAATCTGTATCATTACCCCCATGAACTAACAGGAGCAGTGAAGCTAGGTGACAAAGAAAGAGGTCTGCCTGTATCCAAGTCAGCTGAAATGCTGGAAATTGCTCTCTGGCAGCCCTGTCCTCCATATCTGTATTCCATCAGCTACATCCTAAATAGCAGGCAAGCGTTTTTATAAAGAATCACAACATAGACTTACAAATACTTCATTTTCCACAAACTAATACCATCAAATTATCCACATTCGCCTTTTTCAGTCACAAGTAAGTCAAAGAAATAACTGAGTTTATACTCATGAAAGATTCTTCAAAGCACTCTATGGACTCAAAACCCGTTCTCTACTCGCATAGCCTTTAGTTTTGCCAGGCTTGCAATTTGTGAATGCCGCCGTCTTCCTGAGGCTTCGGTTCCTGTGGAACAAAGCAGTTGTAAAGGAGTGGCAAGAGTGGGCTGCCCCACAGGGGAAGGCGAGCCAGAAGCCAAACGTGACAGCAAGGCAGGCAGGGACAGAGGCCTCATAGAAAGGAGGCAGAGTCCCACAGGACCCAGACCAGACGAGAAGAGCAGGTGCAGTGACAATGGCCAGGTTCAGCCAACAGCTCAACCCACCGTTGACGCTGTGAGTCTTACAGGCTGCTGGTCAGTGCAGTTGGGGCCTCTTGGTACACTTAGGGCCCCGACAGCAATGCTCTTCACCAAACAGATCGGTCATCTAAAAACTATCACTGAAAGGTCAAGGCAATTCTCTTTTGCAGAGGATGATGTACAGAATATCTATTTCACACCTTTACGCTCAACATGTTATCACAGGCTGACATAATTGCAAGGCATGTCATCTCCAGAGCTTTTCCCCCCTATTTTTCAAATAGTGAAGCTTCCCTGGAATTTGAGATGGAACAAAAGCCCTGATCTTCCATCCTCTGGTGCTCAGGATGGTGTCCTCTGTGGTTCTTTCAGTTATCTTTCCCATAAAGATCAGATATTAAGATGTATGTGCCATCTGTTTCAGATGTCCTCGACACACCAAGAAGTAATGATATAACAGCAGTGCAGAAGGCAAAAACTCTGTACAGTTCGTGCATAAATGAAAGTAAGTTCCTCCTGAATTTAGTGCATATAGGATACACAAATATAATCTAAAGAATGATATCCAAGAAACCTATCTTTCAAAGTCAGTTATACCTATATACATATAGTATCTGAGCAGAATTTTTTAGAAATTCTTGGTGAGAACTAAAATATACCAGTTTTAGAGGGTCAAATAAGAACGTCAACAGTAAAACTAGTACCGTATCTCCTATTTTACTTACTTTGATATTTTAGGTTTGATTACATTACTCTTGAGTTACCAGTTTGCTTCAGATATTTAAACTCAAATCCTTTCAGTTAAATATTAATTATTTTGTAGAAATTATCAGAGATGAGGTGGAAAATAGCCCGTATATCATGTTTCTTTAAAGACACAGAGATAATTTATTTCAAGAATTTGAGCTAAATGCTGTCACTAAAATGAGGAGCAATAAAACAGCAGTGCTACTAATTTGTTTTTATAGTTTCCATAAAATTATTAATATTTTTAAAGCTATTATTTCAAGCTCTTTGCAGAGTCAAAATAACATTTTTTAAATGTCATCTTCCCAAGGATTTGCATAAGTTGTTTTGCAGTCATGGCTGAAACATATTTTAAAAATTAAAAGTTAAAGAAGAGTCATACATCAGAACATAATCCTATTGTGGTGATGGAGAAAAGATAGCTCAGGTTCAGAATTCTGAACACATTATAATAGTATACCATTCATATGTTTTAAAATGTCATGCTAATTCATTTTATTTTTTCCAAAAGCTACCATTGATAGCAGGGGTGGAATGCCTTTAATCAGACTGCTGCCAAATGTATCTGACTGGCCTGTAGCAACAAATAACTGGGAGTCTTCCTATGGTAAGATAATTGGTGTTTATTTCCTTCTCCATTAGAATTTCTAAATGATTGTACTTCCCATTGTTTACCAAAAATAGAGACTGAGTATACCTTCCATTTGCCTAGGTGCTTCTTGGACAGCTGAGACAGCTATTGCAGAGCTGAACTCCAGATATGGGAAAAAGGTCCTTATTAATTTTTTTGTTGGCACGGATGATAAAAATTCCACAACACATATCATTCATGTAAGTCTACCTGGGTGGCATTGCCTTGCTGATCCTGTAAGTGTAGCGAAAGAACCAGAAAGCACAGCCATAAATGTTAGCCAGTAGTAACGTTACTGATTTGAAGTTTACCGGTCAGTTGTAGATAAGTTTGTGAATCTCCGTAGTTGCTTTTTTTTTAAACTTCCATTATCAGTTTGACAGTATATTCATTGTCCATTCTCAGGATTATAAATCTTTATTCTGTGCAGTCGTACATTGTTGTTCTCAGTGAGGTGAGAATAACTGAGACATGTATAGATATACACGCAGCTTATATGTACACTGGACAGAAGACAGACATGATCTACTTAGATATGCATGCAAGGAAATAAGTAAGCATGACTTTCCTTCCATGTAATTCCGGCAGAAAGCTCTGTCACTGAAAACCTGGCTATGGCAGAGAGCCCACAACGAAGGGGGTTGTGTTTTTACAAGGTATTCAGATGCCAAAGTAGTAACAGGACCTGCAGTCAGCTGGCACAGATATGAAAATGGCTGAGGACATGTGCTTAAGGAGCATGCCGAGTGTCCTGCCTGTAAATGTAAGATGAAAAATGGAAACTCTGGAAATGGAAAGTCCAGAGAACACAGGATGGTGTATGGTGAATCTCCACCAGCTACTCCGGAGACACAGCTGTTACAGGTGCAGTGACGAGGTAATCTTTCCTGTAAATGGGTGGACAGATCCTTGACTACTTTGCATGTAAGAGTTCCACAGATGGAGTAACTGCCCTGCTTGTCTGGGGACTGCTTTGTTTTCTGTACATCCAGCATTTTAGCACGGATTATATATAGCATGCATTGTTCAGCAACAGAAAAAGAAAACTGAAGAGAGAGACAAAAAGAAGAAAGGGAGAGTGGAAAGAATTAAAGGAGGGCAACAGGATGGGAGAGAAACTCCCCTTTGGCAAGAATTTTGCAAGAGTGAAGCATCAGCAACCTGTAATTGGCCAAAGAATAGTACAATGCTATGACATGTTGTCCTTAAGCACTTCTAAATTTTTGTTTGACTTTACAGATTGATCAACCTGGACTCGGCCTGCCTTCTCGTGACTACTATGAATGCACTGGTGCATACAAAGAGGTAAGATGGAGCTGACAGATCACCGACTGCTTTAGAAGCTTTAGCCTCTATTTTCAAGGCAGGTGTACCCTCAAGAGTTGGGTTGGAGTCCCTCAAAGAGCAGGAACAGTCTCTCCCCAAAGAGATTGTAATGCCAACCCTGGGAGTCCTCTGGGAAACCGAAATAGAAAGGTAATAATGATGAGAATTTAAACAAGGTTGATCTACAGGTGGGAAGAGAATGTGTGACAGACTGGAGAAAGAAACTCTAACGTGGGTAAGTGTGTCAGAAGACAAGAGACCAGAGCTAAAAGGAAAGGAAATTAACAGGATATAGAGGAATGAGATTAAGGGCAAATAGAAATAAGTTGGCTAAGAATGGGAGGGAGTATCACAACTGTCCTGAAGTTTTGGTATTATAATACTATGCCATTAATGTTGGTGTCCCTGTTTGACCTTTCTGGCTGCACTAGAAGCCAAGTGTTTTTTGTCTCGGCTCCAGTTGCCAGTACTAACCAATTGTCTCTGCACTGGATGAGACGACTGCATGTTCCTCTAAAGTCACTATGCCCCCAAAACCCCAGCCTGTCTCATTTCCTTTATCTCCCATTCTCTTTGTTTCCTTTTTTAATAACTGAACATTCACGCGGAAGAAAAGTAGTAGTTTTCCACGCAATTCATATATGATTAAGCAGGTCAGAAGAGGAGCAGCTCCTTGACTTTTTAGGACCCCTTGGAAGGAAATAATCATGAAACAAGCAGGTACAGTGAGACCTATCAGTGACTGGAACAGCCCCCCCAGGGACCCCCATCACTGGAGGTTTTATATGCAAATAGACAAGGTGCTAGATAACCTCATCTAGGATCCCTTTTCCCATGAAAGGTTGGACTTGATAATGTTTTGCGGTCCCTTCCAACCTGAAGCTTGAGTACCTCAATTGAGAGCTGTTCCTCCCTTCCATCCTTGCACTCTGATAACCTGTGTTTGGCTCCGTTTCTTGCTGTCTCATTCTATCCTTTGAGCTGTGCACATTAAACAAGGCACCTGCCTCCTGCACTTTAACCTCTGCCTTTGTCAGGACTTCACACCACAAAGTGATAAGTGGAGTTTGGGAACAGATTTTTTATTTTTTTTTCCTGTAAGATGCATGGATCCTGTGCTTATACAGGCGTTACTCTGACATCTAAGTTCCCACAAAATATCCGAGTGTATTTACACAGTCTGTCTGAAATTAGCTGACAATTCTTTGACTGCTACATGACCATGCAATGATCCTTAGGCCAAAAATAAAGTGCATTGATTGGTACCTGAAGATTCCTGTTTACTTGCTGGTTTGGGGTAATGTCTACATTCACTTTTTTGCATAAATTATACACAGATTTGGGTATTTTGAAATGTTATTTTAAGGCTTGGTGCGCTCTCTCTTTTGTGACTTAATGTGGCTGTCAGTGGTTTGATGGGCTTTCTCTCTGACAAAATAATCTGTCTTAATTAAAAATAACACTGAGAGTTCAGTCCTTCAGGATGCTGTGAGCCACCTTTCTTTTTGAAGTCTGTTGTCAATACTTTTCATGAGCTGCTCAGTTTCCCAGCACACACAGCCTGTTACAGCACCGCACTGTTGGCAGGCAGGGGAGGCTGACATCGGATGGATGGCAAGGAAGGCAGCTATCCGAACGGCTGTACAAACGCAGCGTTCATTAAAAGGGGTGCAACCCACTGCCTTAGGAGCTGAACATACCAAAATACGTCTCTTAATGAAGTTGATGCCATGCGCCTTACTAATCCAATTTTTATCACTGTTTTAGTAGATTAAGATATTTTGCCTAAAATAGATTTATTATTAGCTAACTTAATATGTATTTTTGATTTGCATTTTAAAAGTATATTGAAAAGAGCATTTCTGCTTACAGAAAAATGAGTGTGACTTATCAAGGAGATATTAGAATAAAATTAAGTTCCATAAAATATGATGACACTTTTATAGATATTTGACAATGTAACATTTAAGAGAATATACTTGTATATATCCATTCCTATCCTTGGTAAATTCAGATATATTAAATTTAATATATTCAATAGTATATATCCATAGTGTATTTACCTATACCAAACTTAGGTATAGCAAAAATCTATATTCTAAATGTTCCAGGCTGCAGCAGGGAGGAGCTACACTGCTTCTGGGAGTAATTTTCCCACAATGCTAATCCTACACAGTCCATCAACATTTCTCTTGGTTTTACGTTTCTGGGAACACTGCTCTTTGGAAGCAGTATTTTTGGAAGTTGTAATTAAAGTGAGCTAGAAAAAACACAGGTGGTGGTTTAAATGTGGACCTACCAATGTCTCATTTTAAATAATGAAAACACAGTGCAGTAGTTGACAGTGTTTAGGTTTGAGCAGTGCTACAAATCATACAGCAATTTTCCATGAGGGGCTTTTCAAATTTCTATTTGTGATCTAACAGTATTTTGGAGTAAGTTACTGTAAAGTTACCTAAAAAAGGGGTGAAGAACCATAGTTCATAAAAATGAAGATGAAATCTTAAAGATAATCAAAATGTGCTATACTTTGAAGAGTTTTGTCTTTAAATTATTTGTATTTTTTTTCCTGCAGGCGTGTTCTGCCTATGTTGATTTCATGATTTCTGTAGCTAAACTAATCCTACAAGAAAGAAACATTTCTTTCAATGAGACGCAGATTTCTGAAGAAATGAAAAGAGTTATGGACCTGGAGAAAGAGATCGCTAATGTAAGAAAAAACATTTTTAAAGTATTCTTTAAATAGCTTTCTTCTTAATACCTAAGAAAGCTAACTGTAAACCAAGTTGTTAAGTTACTTGCTCATGCTACTTTGTGGGACCAAATGTTGACCAAAAATATATGGGGCCTGGAACACCTAAAAGGAACACATAATAAGACGTGCCTTCTAATGAGCAAGGGGAAATATTTGAGTTAGCTGTTTTCCAAATAGCAAAATATTTTATCCTAATCTCTTCACAGAAGCCCTTCAAGAGAAGGAGAAAGCAAGAGACAGGCTTGGTTTCTGTTCAGTTTTAGAAAGTATGTTTTGGGAGATGCTTTTGGGGCCTCTTTTCTGTTTGTCCTTTTCTTCACATGGGCTGTTTGATTACCAGAGCAGTAGATTCCCAACCTTTAGCCTGCCACACAACACAAAGTAATGTTTGTCCTACACAAGCTGCTCCACAATACCGATTGTTTCAAGTGCATTTTTAATCAAGCGCTGTTCTCCAGAAAATATGCCTTGGAGAAATAGCTAGAATTTAAATTTGCATGGAGAAAAGCAAGTGGAAATTAAAGCATCCATGAGCAAAAACATGGCCTGTAATTATTAAACATTTCAGAAGGTCCTGAAGCTGAAGATTACTGTAAAACAAGCCAAATAGCTTCAGCTATTTTTTAAGTTACCCTGATAGTAAGGGCATGTGTTTGGCAAAGGTAGACATTTCCACCACATTTATATAAACTAAAACCATATGATTTTGATTTATTTCACATTTTCCTGAGAAACACACTTCTGGGCTTAGATCGGTGAGAGAAAATTATTAAATGAAAAAGAATTTATTGGAGAAATATTTGAAATGGATTAAGAAAGGAAGCCGCAAATGAAATTTCTCTACAGCAGTTGCTGCTGATAGAGTACGGATGGTTGTGGGTAAGTTGCTACTGCCTCACTTTTTAACCTTTTCATCAAAGCTAGAAAACGTGGCACCATCCGGAATGTTACTAGAGTAGAGAAGGCATTGTGCTCTTGGGAATTGGTGAAGAAAACAGAATAAAATACTGAATGCACAATACATTAGGGAGTAGAGTAGGTGAGAAGAAAACAAAGATAAATCTCTTTAAAAAAAAATGGATAGAGATAAAATCAGAGTTGGCATGACTGATTTTTTCAAATGAGTTGAAATCGGCGGGAGCTACTGTTCTTGCCCCTGACTGAGTCAAGTGGAGTACTCCAGGCAGTAGTGATATGGATTCTCCCATGAATTACTTTCGTGGATCACAAGATCACTCTTTTCCCACAGTCACTTGTGTGCCTGTATGTTCTCTCCTTGCCATCAAAAAAGTCGAAGTGAAAAGGGGCTCGAGTACAGGGTGACTGAGCGCTGATGCTGTCACATGTTACGTCCACGCTAAAAGGGATACAGGAATGCACATCAGAAGCATCCAGGCAAAGAACACACTGCTGTTTGAGGAAAAGAACAGAAACATATTCAAGACAGAAATCAGAGACCAAGGGAGTAGTTTGGAGACAATACTACTGAGTCCTGTGGTTTTTTTTTCCTCTCCCTAATTTACATTGTCTGTACCCTAATCCCAGAGACCTCCTTGCTGACATTTCCTGTCTGGAGACTCCAGGGATAAAGTCACCTCGTAAAGCACCACTGCAGACACAGTTCTCTGGCAGCGAGGCAGTTTTATTGTCTGTAACAAATGGCCTAATACAGTCTTTCCATTAAGGTATTAATGTATGCACATTCTTAACACCACACCGGTACAAAACCATATTGCCTAGACTAATGTGAAGCTTGAGTGAGTTATGCCTCCCATCCTACAGTGGTTCCAGAAGGAATATATTAGACAGCACGTACATGCTGATCAGAATGCACACGCTGTGTTCCTGCCACAGCCCACAGGCCACCTTATACTCAACAAATACATTTCCTTGATTCCCTTCTCCCACGGTTTTGCACCTGCATATATACACGTGAGATGCTTCACAGCTATGCAAACTTCTCACGGTAATGTATTAAGCCAGGATTTTTTTTTCTTCTTACTTCTACTGACTAAAATTCCTATGAACTGACTCAATTTATGTAGTAATGTAGTAATCTGATGATTAACTTTGATAGGCAACAACAAAATCTGAAGACAGAAACGATCCGCTTCTACTGTATAATAAAATGACACTGGCACAACTCCAAAACAACTTTTCATTGGAAATCAATCATACGGTGAGTGATCAATAATCTGGTATTTTAACCTCTAATTTATGGCTGGTGAGATTAAATGATAATGCCTGACAAATTTTTCTTTAAAGACATTTCTTTCTTGAGCTTAGACATATTTGAAATTAACTTGAATTGCACAGTGTATTACCTAAAAGTCTGCTGACATTAAACTATATGTAAAAGTCTGTACCTGCTATTCCTGCAAATTTGAAGGCAGATCTTGCCCCTCTGCATCAATATGAGATGGAGAAAAACGCAGCCACCAGTTCATTCAAATATGCTGCGCTATTGTGTGTGACTATTCAGACCCTGTCTGTCTATCCAGAGCTACAGATTCAGAACAAAAAGTCCTGGTTTTCCACCATTCCCTCTGTCAGATGGGCTCCCAAAGCAAGCAGAAAGAAGCCCAGGATGACACGACCGTACACCAGGAAAATTCTCCCCATTCCTCCCACTGTAGCTCCCCCAAGATGTTTCAGCTCTGAATTTTCTCCTATCTGAGCCATGTGCTGTTCGCACAGTATAGCCTTTAATTCAAGTAACCACAAAGTCCAGCTAAAGAATATCAAAAGATTTGATAACATGGGTGAGCCTTCCCGGTAGCATCATGTCTTACTAGACACGCACATGTTTATGATAAGCGACTTCAGAGTCCTGCACGCAGACAAAGAGGCTGACAGATGGCAAGCACTGTGCTCTGACTGGCAGCAGTGTGTTAACCGAGCCTTCTGAGGCCAGCGAGGTGCTGTGAAACACTATTATTACTAACACAGTTTCATAGTCTCTGCTATTTTTATTGACTTTAGATTCTTCAACTTTAAATTATACGGCAGTTCCATTCTGCCTAGCTTAATCTGTTTCATAATTTACCTTCTCCCACAGATCTTACTTTGAACAGTTACCATTACTGTCAGAATGTCAGAATGCAATCATAATGTCAGAAACTAACTTCTCTTGCTCACAGAATGGTATTGCCCTGGTTATTTTTAGTTCCCGGGGAGCACTGCAGATCAGCAATAATCATCTGCTCTAAATTTATCCAAAAATGCACAAAAGACACATGATGGGAGTTGGTCGTGTTGTTGTAATGGTCTAAGGATAGTACAGCAATTATCCCTAAAATTAGCTGGAAGTTTGCTGCTTCTCTTTCAAACCTGAAGAGATCTATTCCTGAAAGCTTATCTACTTTCCTCAGCTACAGAGTTTGTCTGATAAAAGACGTTACCTCTTCCAGTAAAGCTTTCCTGTCAAAAGAACCGTAACACCGTATAACCATATTGAATAAAGAAACCATACAGAACCATGTAACACCGTACCGCCCAAAGGACTGCAGGCTGAGGGATCTGTCTCAAGTGGTACCATGCAGATGAAGGGAAGTAGATTTGTCTGCCACAGCTTGCTGCTATCAGATGCTAACAGATCTGCTACCAAATCCATCTCATTTTTCAGTATCTTGTACTACAGCATACAGAGGAAAATTTGTTGGAGTGGGTATTTAGTGTGTCTGTTTTAAAGCCTATTAAAATAAATCATTTTATGGACTTCAGTGTACTTCGGAGAAAGCCCTTACTATATGCTTGAGAATGTATTGTCATGTATACCACAAATTTCTCATTGCCCATACCATATTGAAAAATAAAGCTTTTAGTCATGGTTTGATTTAGAAGTTCATAGCCAAATATAGCAAGAAGGCAATTGAAATTTTACTTAAAAAATATATATATATCTCTGCTTTTCCAGGCTAAATGGAAAGGGCCGTAACATTTTTAATTGTGTAAGACTGAAAACAAAACAGTATCTGGACTCTTTCTGCTAAATACCACCATATGTTAATGAGATTTTAGAGCACAGTGGATATAAATTATCTCAGATCAGTTATTATTACAATGATGCCATTTACAAGTGGTGAAGCTGTTAGGAGAACTCAAGTCAGAGCATTTGTGTTATGCAAACCTATTTTTTGAATAGCTAAATACTGTTTCTTTAGGATTTAACAATATAATAATGCATATTGCTTTTCCAGGCGTTCAACTGGTCAAAATTCATAAATAATATAATGTCAACTGTACAAATTAATGTTGAGAATACAGAACATGTGGTTGTTTATGACCCAGAATACCTTACCAAGCTGAAGTCTATTCTTAATAAGTATACTCCCAGGTAGGTATGTTAGGTTTTTTTGTAATTTGCATTTTATTTACAGTAAATTTCAGAAGTCTAAAAACATTACCAGCTTATTATTGTTGTTTTATTACACAGAGAACTTCAAAATTACATGATCTGGCGATTTGTAATGGATCTGGTAAACAGCCTAAGCCGTAACTACAAAGACACAAGGAATGCTTTCCGTAAGGTGCAGAAATTCATCTCTCTTTTTCACGTCCATCCTATATAAAAATGTAATGTATTTTAAATTTTGTGCACAAAAGCTATATTTGTTTGCTGAAGCTCCCGCTGGAGTGTATGCGTCATTTATATGATATATGCTTAATAGCTGAAGTGGGTCTGAAAAGCACTGTTCTGATACTTGGTCTCTGTTATTTCCAAATCTAAATTAATCCATTTATGATATGGTCATTTAGATAACAGTCATATTCATTTGCAAACAACTGCTCTACAGTTTTGATCGACTTGTTAGAAACTCTTCAGCATTTAATGTAATAGATTCAGCCAAACAATGTGAGCCCAGTCTTGTTTTTCAGTCATTTGATCTTGCAGATATTTTAGTGCTTTTAAGGAAATGTTGAGCAATCCCACAGATTGGAGATAGAAATCTTCTCTATTTCCCCAGCTGAACTTTCTACTTTGTAAGTTTGCTGAGCTCCATTAATAAAGATTAAGGCCATTTTGTTTTATCTGTTAGTTAAAAAGGAAACACTTTCACACACATATGCAGCATTTTAAGATTCTGCTTGTTACCAAAAAAAAAAAAAGGGGGGGAATAATTACTGGAGGCAATTAATGGACATTTAGTTTGTTCAGTTTTATATATCTGAACACAGTAGTCTTATTCATTGTTTATTTCTTTTGTTCCTGCTCTTTAAAATTGTTATAATATGAAGCTTCACATTTGCTTAGCCTGCATCACCAAGGAATGCTACTTTTTGAACTCTATAAACATCCAGCACTACATCCTAGCACTTCACTGAGGAAATTTCTGGACACACACAAATCCACAGCCCTGCATTTCAATCGCGCGTTACTTTCACTAATACGGCAAGAGGCAGGTTTTTGTTGCTGTAGAAAGCAGTGTGTTCCTCTACCCGCAACGCGCTGTTAGTGCTGTCGGCTGGGTGGGAAACCACGGAGGGAATGAATTTTTGCTGTGTAATCACAACGGCCCTGTCTGAGCTGGAATGGCGATACAGACCCCTGCAGCAACAGAAATGCTGTGTCAGGATATTCCTCTCTGACCTCTCCTATTCGTGGCTTTTAGAGTAGTGTCTTCTCTCTACCTTTCATATGTTGAAAGGATAAAGAATAGTGCTAATGATTCTTATACTTCCTCAGACTGTGAAGGATGCTCCCCTCACAGAGTGAGTCCACTTAACTGTGGTAAATACAAACATGAATCAAATACATTGATTTAAGGTCAGTTAGGCTCCTCTGAAACACACATCCACCAGTCAGCCACTGTTCTCCTTTATCTTACGCAGGCCCAGATGTCACTGTTTTATCTGATGTTTGTGTTTGGCAGGCACTTTATGGCACAACATCAGAAACTGCTGTTTGGCGGCGCTGTGCAAACTATGTCAATGGCAACATGGAAAACGCAGTGGGACGATTATACGTAGAGGAAGCATTTGCTGGAGACAGTAAACATGTGGTAAGGATTTAGCAAACTTAACCCATGTGCCATCCAAATGTCACCTAAGTGTCACTTAACATGCGGTTCTTTTAAAAGCTTGGATTACACTTTCAGTTCAACTTTTCCGTAGAGCAGGTGCACTTTCTGAAAACCCTAACCTTCAGGTTTGCTTCTCGGTCGCTGCACCGCTGGGGAGTAACAAGAATGCCTGGGCTCTGAGAGCCACTCCTTTGCACTGCGCACTTCTGCAGCGCTACCTTTGAGCTGGCCTGTCTTCAGTGCAAACGGCCACACTGGGAAGTAATGTGAAATGCAACTTGGGTACGTGTGCGCACTTGGAGGGAGGGAGACATCTGCCTGCTCCACGTGTCCTAGGAGCCGGCCTGGAGCCTAAAGCACCGCCACAGCCGCAGTAGTGAGGGGCCACGCGTCAGCCGAAAAGCACACGCAAGGAACAGCGCTTCCTAGAACCGACAGTCCCTGCTGCTTCTTTGCGACTGATGCTAGTTCACATCCTGCCAACACGGGGCACAGGGACAGTCGGTTATCGGTTCTTTCTGTTTGTGTTCAGTCACACACAGCATTGCTGAAAATTAACCTGAAAGGACTTAGTTCCTTCCTGTCACTCCGACTGTAATCCAAGCTTAAGATATACCATTTCTTTGTGGTCGGCACATATAAAACAATTTCATCAGACGCGTAACATCCCACAGATGGATATCTGACAGATTTTTTGTTACCCGAATAGTTTGTATTGTATTGTGAGCTCGTGCCCATTCCCTTTCCTCCCATAGGACAGGCCAAAAGCACTCCTTAACTCGACCTCCAGATTTTGAGTGTGGTCCACAAACGGCACACGCTTAAGCAGCTACTGCAGGAAAAACAAGACTGTAATAAACAAACTACCGCTGCTGAAAAGTAACTTGATCATTTTATGTGGATAGGTAACATACTAATGTTTTCTTCCAAGGTTGAAGAAATGATTGCAGATATACGTGATGTTTTTATAAAAACCTTAGATGAACTCACATGGATGGATCTAGAAACCAAGAAGAAAGCAGAGCAAAAAGTAAGTTAAATATTGGAAATACTGTGTATTTCTGTAAAGATGAGCATACCATTTGTTAGGTCTCCTGAAAAAAAAGAAGCAGTAACATCTATCACTATGTTACATATATATAAAAACACGTGTTCATACAGGCACAGCCGCTTATAGATTTCTATATCAGATTCAAATTAATTACATGCGAAGGGGCTTCTCTGGAGATAAGCACACAAAATAGAAAACATCCATACAAGAGATTAAGACCTTTCAGGCAAATCAGTGATTAAGCGGATCGATAATCAATGTCTACAAGAAAATAATACTGAAATTGGGAAGGAATGATTTATGGTGATTTGACCAGCTATTACGTGCAATAGGATGAGAACAAAAAGTCAAATCATAGACTGGACACCTTCAGTGAGCTCTCTTTTAAGGGTAGAAGTAGTAGCTGCTATAATCATTTTTTTCTTTCTTTTTTTTTTTTAATTGAGTCTGGCATTGTCATCAAGCATAAATCAATATTTAACTATCAAATGAAACTGAGTAAAGTTTGAGTTAAAAGACTTGGTTCAGGAGTTCAAACTGCCAAAATTTGAAAGTATTTCACTCCAATGTAGATGTGGGAGCTAGTTAAGAAATTTGGATACAGACTGAAGCTGAGGTTCTGAAAATTTGTAAATGTGATTCCCTATAACATACAGAAGTTAAAAAACTTCCAGTCGTGAATTTTATTTCAATTTTAAATGTTGTAAAGTATGAGAAATATTTTGGGATATCTACTATTTTTTAAACCAGACTTTCAACTCAAAAACATAGCTGGAGTATGTTTGTTTGTCTTGTGCACGTTTCTCTAAGTTTACTTATAAAAGAAGGGCCAATATATTTTCTGGAATTTTCCACTGTTATAATTAACCATAAACCTCACAGTGATTTCAGTGATTAAAGAAGTGTACAAAAACTATATATAATTGAAGTTCTGGATTTTCTACAGTTGCTTCCACACTACACTTATTACCTAATTCCTGATTGATTGCTATGGATATCAAATTATCTTTTCCCTAGGCAACAGCAATTAGAGAGAGGATCGGTTATCCAGATGAGATCATGACTGATGACAATAAGCTGAATAGTGAGTACCAGGAGGTAAGTATCCACAATAGGCAGCATAATTAGAAAAAGGTCTTAAGAGAGAAATTGTGTTTTTGTCTTCTTAGCCAAGCCAAATTATATGCATCTGCACAGAATAACTCAATCTTGTCTTGAGTTGCAAAGGAGTAAGTAAGAATGTATTAAAGTTCAGTGTGGTGCAGCTGATCCAGAACCGATGGTGATGTGTATTTGATGGTATTTCAAGGGGATGTATAAATTCTAGAGGAATTATGCTAGAATAAAACATAGAGACAATGGTGTTCAGTCAAGTATATCTAAATCTGCCACAGATTGATTTAACACTGGTTGACGTGGATGTGGGTACACTTCACTTAGTAACTGCACCTGCCTAGCCATGAATGGGAATCAGTCCCTGAAGTACGATGTGGACAACCTGTATAATTTAAACTGCACCTGAGCTTTCTCACTGCAAATGTGTCCTCGGTATTCTTTTATGATGCAGGATCATTTTAAGAATAACTCCATTAGCGTATCAACATTCATGTATGTTCAGGTAGAATTTACCTTAGAAGGTAAAATTTTAATTTTGAAAAATACAGACATATAATTAGAGTATGCTTTTAAAACACAGTTTAAACCTTGTTTATGTATTCTTTCCAAGGTAGAATTGCAGTTTATTAGGCTGGCAACTCCCATAAATTAGGGTCAAAACCAACAAATGCTCAACTTAATTCTAAACATATAAAGAGGGAATAAAGATCTCTGGTAAAGATTATACAGCCAATAACATACATCCAGCTACAGTATCAGCTCAGTGATATGGCAGAGAACTGTGAACCATGCTTTAACCCTAGATAAAAAGTACTCTTAGAAATGCATTGTTTAGATTATAATGCTGAAGACTAGATTTTCCAGCTCTATCTGTCTTTAACTGCAAATCACTAACACGGCCGCTAAGTATTTTCTCCTCTTTCTTTTTAGTTGAACTTCAAAGAAGAAGAATACTTTGAAAACATTATTCAAAATCTAGTATTTACCCAGAAGAAAAGACTGAAAAAGCTCAGAGAAAAGGTGGACAAAGAGGAGTAAGTACTTTAAAATACCATATATAGGTTTACACCCAGTCTCCACAGGAGGAAGTACTTGGTTGGAGGGTAATCATCAATGCTTTAATGACCTACCTGCAATTTTTCCCCCATTAAGAGAGCCAGTAGGAGGGCACTGCTATCTTCTCAAAGGCTGAACCTACATTATCAAGAAGGGCAATGAAACTTGGGGGATGGTGTGGAAGGTTAAGTATTCTGGAGTAGGTCTAGTCTGGCCTCTCAGCTCCTGGAGCGGATTAAGTGGACTCCTGGAGAGCAGCTTTTCAATTAAGTTCATCCGAAAGATGAATTTCATCCCCATGTGTTTTATTTCTGTTGCTCAGAGGCTGCTGTGCAATGCCAAACAAGGCACGATTAAATGAAGATGAGCAGGAATTTACTTCAGAAATGTTCTCATGCTCTGAATTAAAGTACTGATGTAGATGTACTAAAAGACTGACACAGAACATTCCCTAGCTGTGCTGGCTACTCGTCCTGTCCCAGCTCTGACCCATTAAAAAATTAATTAAGCGAAATCAGAAAGAAGACTGTGGTCACCATAGGCTATGCGAACTTTGCAGGACTGGTCATTTGAATATGGGCTGCAGAGATGGATTTGTGTAGAGGAGAGGATAAGAGAACTGGTTTTGCTCAGTCTTGAGAAGACAAAGGAGGGGTTTTACTGTTGTCTTCAACTACCTAGCGGGAGGGGATATAGAGAAGCTTGACTCTTCTTGGAGATGCACAGTGATAGGACGAGTGGGAACAGACACAAATTAGAATATGAAAAATTCTGACTAGATATTAGGAAAAACTTTTCACCTTATGGGGTGGTGAAACAAGACCCAGAGAGGCTGTTTGATCTCCGTCCTTGGATATACTCCAGTCTTGAATGGACAAGCCTATAAGCAACCTGATCTAATTACTTTCACATGAGACCATATGACTTCTAAAGGTACTTAGCTGAATTATTATATGATTCTGTCTTTCTGTTTTTAATTACTTTATCATTTTCATAGTGCTGTTCCAGACTTTTTTTTTTTTTAAGAAAAACAAAACAAAAGAAATCATCTCGCATCTTCAAACTTTTACCTTTTCAGAAGATGACATATACTTCACACCTCTGGAACGGCCATTATGAAATTTCCAAATACTGTCAGAGTTTTTTCAGAAATATAGTCATTATTTAGATAAATAGTTCCAAATATTGCTTTTTCTCTTCAGCATTTACATATCATTAACTGTAAATATATGTTCCACCTAACAGCTATCTCACTTTTGTTTTATTTTAACTTCAAGCTTTGTTTGAACTTCGCTTGTTGAATTACTTCTCCTTAATTTAGCACAAGTCCTGTTTTGTTCCCATAAGAGTATATTAGTTAGGAGTAACTACCATAACTACCAACTCTAATTGCATTCAAAAATTACCTTAAGTAAACCTGGAAGTGATCATCAACCTTATAGTTGAGGTTTTTAATATCAGCCACGAGTGATCATCTCCTGATAGGTATCATTTATTCTGCAAGTTAATTTTGAGTTCATTGAGTAATAGCCACTGTTGGGGTACAGTTCATTGCTTATGATTGGTTATGCAATACAGTTACCAAATAAATCATTTACAACTTCACTCTGTTAGTCCAAAGTCTCCTACGAAAAACTTTTCAGTGTACTGTCAAACACTATTTATTAAGTATAATAAAACTGCCAGGGTCAGGCTTAACTGCTTATGTAAAGGGAAAAACCTGTTTATTACAAATCACCCTAGGAACTCATAGCCTATAAGCCACTACAGCCCTCAGCCCTCGATCAAAACCAGAGATGCGAGACTTCATTTTTACTTTTCTAGTCCTAACAGTTCCCAGATCAATGACTACCTCCCAGAACTGTGCTAATATGAGGCACAACTGAAGCCCATAGAACCCGATAAAGCACATACAGCTGCACATGCTAATCCACAATGAGCAGTAAGAACATACGAAATGAGAGAAAAGAAAGTGATCTCCTAAAAAGAATTCAAAAACCATCAGCCTGTGTATTTCTTGGTTCTGCTCCTTGGCTCTGTAAATTGAACTGTTATTCTTAGCTTGGACCCCCATTGTTTCCTATGTTTTGAGACGGACCGAAAGTAAGGCGAAGAGTCTTCAGCAAGGAAAGGAGTTATTACTGAAGTTAACCTGTAGGACTGTGCGTCAAGCCTTGCCACAGATCTCATGATGATCTTTGCATGTGACTTCATTCCTTAAGGAAGTGTGATAAAGAGAAAACTGTAATAGTTTCTAATGTGGTACTTGAGATATCTGGATATATATATGATGATGATAAGCAATGCAAAAATATGGTCTTGAAAAAAAAATTTACATCATCCCCAAATGTTTAGATATCATTATGACCTTCATTTCTGTGTTTCAGTGGTTTTTTTTGTTTGTTTGCTTGATAGGTTTTTTGTTTTTGTGTGTTGTTTTTTTTTCATGGAAACGTTTGCCTGTACAGTCCTGCAGTAAGAGCAGAAATGAAAACACAAACCAAGTATCATCATTAAGCAGTTTGGATAACTAAGGGAAGGACTACTAAAATGGTTGAGGGATCGGAGCACCTGAAATACAACGAGAGGCTGAGAGCACTGGGATCGTTTAGCTGCAAGGAGAAATGGCAGCAGGGGGACAGGGCGTGTTATCAGTGTGTGGAGATACCTGATGCGCAGGCGTAAAGCAGATGGAGCAGTCTCCTCAGTAGCGTTTGGTGACAGAACAAAAGACAACGGGTACAAACTGCTATACAACAAATTCCACCTATATCTAAGAAAAAACTTTTTTTTTTAACAATAAGGCTGGTGAGGCCCTGGAACAGGCTGCCCAGAGAAGGTGAGGGTGCCCCATCCCTGGGGGTGTTCAAGGCCAGGTTGGATGGGGCCTTGAGCAACCTGGGCTGATGGGAGGTGTCCCTGCCCGTGGCAGAGGGGTGGAATTAGGTGGGCTTTAAGGTCCCTCCCAACCCAAACCACGCTATGGTTCTACGCTGATCCTGAGCAACTTTCTCCAGTTGACCAGGCTGTGAGGAGGGGCACTGGATTCATCAGTCTCCAAACCTGCCTTCAAACCTCGATTATTCTGAGATTCTGTGATTTCCATTTCTAGGTTTGTATCTGTAGTCGCTAACTCTGCCACTGAGAACTGAAATTCTAACTTCTATTCGTCTGTTGTTCCTAGGTGGATAAGTGGAGCTGCTGTTGTCAATGCTTTTTATTCTGCAAGTAGGAACCAGATAGGTAAGGTTTACCAGCTTACTACCTGGATACATTTTTAACGGCCAAGTTATATACATACATATATATGCATGTATTTTAAAAATATAAGTGAAATGGGGGTTGTAGAAGGGTCTCAGTAGAGCAAACTCAGAGGTTTCACCGCTTGAGATCGGTGGCCATAGAGTTTTTCGTCTCCCCATGTTTTGAATCACTTGCAGAACAAGGACAGAAGCTTGAGATTCAGACGTGAAAGCGTTAGTACAGCAAACAGCTTATTCTCAGCTTCTGTGTCCTTATCTCCTGCACTTTCCCATATACAGCTGTAAGATCCACTGCTAGGAAGACAGAGTCCAGGAATGCAGCCTCACGTGAGCCGTCCTGAGCATGGAACCAGCAGCGTACCCCTGGAACGCACGCTCGTTGTTCAGAGCTGCTTACGTCCCAGGCAGACAGCAATCCTACAGGGCTCTGTCACCACTTTCTCTAAGGAAAAATAATTGTGGCAGCTGGAACAAAACATTTGAGGCTTAATGAAATCAGCACTTCCCAAAAGACAAACTTTCCTCAGAAAATCTCTCACCAGCTACCTTAAGGATCTAGTTATGAATCACAGCATAGAAGAGCTCCCTACTAGTACTAGGGACGGCAAGACAGTACAGTCATTTTGGTAGTGGTAAAGCTAAGTGAGCATTTTGAACATATTACTGAATATTAAGCATAAAAATCTGCCCAGAAGGCCTTGTTAGAAATTGTTTTGCTCAATAATCTGTAGAAAACAAATCCTGATTTGGAAGACTGAAGGTGATGGCAATTAATCTGAGCCATAAATTCTTACTTCATCTTTCAGCTATGGCATGTCCAGATAATTAAAGCAGTCTGATCTTTAGAATGATGTCCAAATCAGATTAGTAATTCTATTCTTTAAAAAATAACCTCTAAAAAGGAGGTTTTTGCAGGATGTGTAGGAAGTTTAGAGCTCTGTTACTGCATTCCAATACGGCTGTGATTCCTGCTGTTCCATCGGCAGCACTGGTCCTAAGGAAGCCACCCAACCCCAAACAAATCGGCTGGGCTGCCACTAGTAAGGCAGCCCCCCGTCCGTTCCTTTGGGTACCGGCTACCCCTGGCCTGCAGGCAGGTGTGTGAAGGGGAGCTGGTTCAGCTAAGCAATGCTTCCGCCTGCCTGGGGGATACCGTGCAACACGGGCACTCCTGGCCAAGGCCTTACCGTCTGCAAACACATCCAGGAAGAAAAGCAGCATGTTCTTGTCATTGGCTGCATGGATTCTGAGGGAAATAATCCATGTGTTTTTCCTTCCTTGGATGTTCTCAAAGCTCCCATGTAAGCTGCACTTCCTTTTCCTTTCCTTTCTACATCTCCGCTTGAAATCTATCCCGCTAGACGAAGAAGACCTATCCACTGTGCTATGTAGCAAAAGATGGGGAATAACTTGTTTTCAGAAGGACAGAGTTAAAAAAAACTTTAAATTCTGACATTTTATTCTGAAAATGGATGAGGTGACAGGGTGTTAATTATTCTGAACTGAAAGTCCTGGGGAACTGCCTGCCTCCAGGAAGGGAAGATGTTCCTGGCTTTTCAAGCAAAGGACACACTGAGCTCCAAAGAAGTTACAGCTGTGTTTCGAGCCAGCAGGACCGATGCCTATCATTCTGAGGAAATGTCTTGCTAGCAGTAATCTTCACAAAAAAGACTAGCCTTCTGATGCTGTACTCCAGATATTGCTCTGTTTTGCCAGTCAACGAAGTAGCCCATTGCACAGTGTGGCCTTTACACTCTTGTCTTTACTATCAGCATTTTCTGATAATAACGAACATTGAAACATTCCGCTCTTTAATTACATGCCAAAGTAACAATGACACAGAATTACCATGACAGCAGGCAGCAGTTTACACAGGGCAGCAGAAATGGTTTCTTTTCTAACCTGTTATTTTTCAATTTTCTCATGGTTCTTTCTTCTCTTGTAAGAAATGCCTAGAACCATACCGGGATTTACACTGAAACACAAGAACAAATCTTCATTTATAAAAATATCACAATTGCAAGATTATTTATTTTTACTAAGCTGTTTCTTAAAAGTGTAAAAAAATAGAAGTGGGTGAAAAGAAGCTCCTTGTTCCAATTCTTTCACTGCTCTCATGGCCTTTTATTATTATTATTATTCTAGTGGGAGTTACTGATATTTTCAAAGGAAGAACAAATTCCTCTGAGATTGATTTCTGGTGGGGGCTATGATCAAATAATTTATTCATTCTAGGGGAACACCCTCCCATCTTCCATGGTGTTGCAAGGTCTATTTAATAATGCTACAAGAGTCTGAGAGCTCTAAATGCTGTAAACTGGAAAAGTACAGCTGCTCCTTTGCAAAGCAAAGCAGTAACAAATGCTTAAAGTAAATCTGATCATGATTATGCAAGCGTCTAAAGAACTCTTTTGCTTTACCCTAAGCTTGGGGAGGAAGGGGAATGGTCCTGCTGATCTGTTTCTACTTCCCTACAGCCATTACCACATGTAAATACAATTACTGTTGCTGGTAAATCTGAGGGAACAGCACGACTTTGTTTGAAGCCTGCTAAAACGGTCTGTTCACACTGTACACACGGCATAATGAGGCAGTACCTTAATCATGTTGGCTTTTTTTGCAGTCTTTCCTGCTGGCATTTTACAGCCCCCTTTCTTCAGTGCATCTCAGCCCAAATCTCTGAATTATGGTGGCATAGGCATGGTCATCGGTCATGAAATCACACATGGGTTTGATGACAATGGTAAGTTACTGAGTTTCTAGTTACAAAACTTAGAGCACATGGAAAGTTTTACACACATGATCAATCCAGCATCAATCACAGGTCAGAACTACGCCAGACTTCCTAAGAGAGCCTTAATCCAACCTTCTAATTCAATCTGGATTAGTTTGTTTTACTCCTTAGCTGGAATACAGTTGGTTTAGAAAAAAGGAAAATTAAGAGCATCATATGTATGACTTCCTCATTACAGATATTTATTTACTTATTGCCCGTGTGATTGTAATTACTTGCTACCCGTCTGAGTGCATCAAAAAACTTATTTTCCTGTATACGTAATTCTGCTAAAATATTATTACAGGCAGAAATTTTAATGAGAATGGAGACCTCATAGACTGGTGGACTGAAGAATCAGCGCGCAATTTTAAGGAGTTATCCCAGTGTATGGTGTACCAGTATGGAAACTTTTCGTGGGACCTTGCAGGGGGACAGCAGGTACGTTGCATTTGTTTGTAACTACCAATGTTGTTTGTAATGAGGGAACACAAAATCTTATGTCCTAATTGTGCAAACCCTTTTCACATAAATGGTCTCTTGGCATATGGCCAACACTGTCACCCCCTACACCACAAAAAGAAAAGAGGGAAAACAGTAAGAGCTTGTTAAAGATAATGGTAAAAACTCCACACATACACCAATTGTGCTGAAAGAGGCAGGACTTATGTTCCAAAGGAGTGACAGTCCTAGGAGTAGTTGCCCTAGAAGCCTTTTTAGACCCTCAAAGGCTATTCTTTATGAGGGAAAACAAACAAACAAACAAACGCCTTACAGGTTTGATCCTCATTTCTCTAAAGCTTGGTGTGCAAATAATATATACTCCCGTGAAAGCAAATCCTCCCTGCTGCTTTCTCTCTCTCACAAGTTTCTTGCTCTTTCCTGAAGATAAACATGTGGACTAGAAAGCAATAAGGTCCGAGGAGAACCGAGTACAGTAGGGCTACGAGGAAAAGATGAAATGCAGACTTAGGAGAGGCAGCCAGTCTAAATGTAACTGCATTTATAGCATTCTGCAGGGCTAAAACTATTAGGCGTTTTAGGCATACAGTGTAATGGCTGTGTCTGGAAGCCCTAATTTCATGAGAACAGTGTGCAGGATCGGGTCTGTTTTGTGTCCCAGCAAGACGAACATTAACTCAAAGGAACAGGTAAGAGTGATTTGGGCACTCCTCTTGCCGAACAGGAAACCCGTCCTGTTCCTATTGAATGCAAGCTGCAAAACCACCACAGGAAACAGCCAGGTCTGTCTCCATAGCACAGCACTTCATACCATGTCATTTTGAGGATGACCAAATGCCCTGCTAATGCACCCACATTACCTCTAACACGTAAGCCAGTTTAAATCATCTAGAAACAGCTTAATTACCTTCACGGCACTCCCACCCTAGCGCCACAGGGCTGTAACTGATGCAGGTTGGCACTGCGTGTTCTTCAAATCTACAGCTAGCAGCTTTCAGCCATCGTTTCTGGGTGAGGTGCTTTATTCTGTCAGCAGAGGCACACGGTGCGCCAGGACAGTTCTCGGTTCATGCTTCTGCACCTTCCAGAGGGAAGTCCCAGGGCAGCTGCTGGGTCACCGCCGCACAGTGAGAAAGGGAAGCAGTCCACCTCTGTGGCGCTCACCTGCATCGCATGGTGGCAGAGCAGTTACCTTCAGCGCCCACCTTGTTTATTTTGGACTTCACTGGAGAACCACGCAGGGCGCTGCACAGTGCCACCACCTATTTCTGTAAGGAACAAAGTTCTTGGGTGGGACCTCCTACAGTTAGGTGGCCAACAAGAAAATGCTTGCAAGAAGGTGCTTCTCTGACTACCACTGGGTGGCCTTTTTAGAGGCTGGCAATATATTCCTCTTACAGAACAGGGAAAAGAAAAAGCTTCTTGCCCTGAGGATTTCCTAAATCTCTTTTTAAAACTGCTGGGACTGACAGAGAAGCCATTAAAAATAAAAGAGGTTTTTTTTTGGCAAATTTATCTGCCGTTTTTCACACATCATATTCAATCTAATGATGATTCTAAGTTTTGTAGCTTTGAATATTGTAGCCAAAAGTCCAGGATAAAGGTCAAAAGTATAATCACTTAAAAATAAAATTATAGTTTCTCTATTACCAAAGATTCATCATCTTTAGTGATACTTCACTGCTTTACAAGTACTGTATTAGCTAAATAGTTATCTTCTATGCATCTTGCTACCAAAGAGCTACCTAACTGGCCTAATATACAGGAAAATACTTAACGACTTCCTAGCAGATTTGCTGATGTCTGTTAACCGATAATTTCAACTATCTGGAGTTTGCATTTAACTTAGGACAGATTCTGCCCACTTCTAGCTGGAACTGTGGTAAGAAGATGATGGGTAAAGACATGGGGTAAAAAAAGGAAGAATGGACGAACAAATGACTAAGCATCAGAAAATCTGAGTAACAGAGATATGCGATCCTAGAGAGCTACCTGGATGGGGGAGAAGAGAATTAGGGAAAACAAGAGTATCTGCATGGATTTTGAGACTAGGGAGGCAGATAACTTTCAGAGACAGTGTCATAATCTTCTGCTAAAGCTTCACATTCTAAGGGAATTCTCCCCTCTAAAAGTGAATAAAGCACAAAGTTTGGCAAAGTTTAGAGGTCCTGGATAGGTTCTTTCAGAAAACCATACTTTTCGTTTTTTGTTTTACAGCTGAGTGGAATCAACACCCTAGGAGAAAACATTGCTGATAACGGAGGTGTTAGACAAGCATATAAGGTAAGAAGTATCCATTTTTCTATTTTAGCTAAAACCATCATATATTACGAAAATGAATTTCAGAGTCTTTGAAGAAGAAACATTATTTTTGTGTTAGGGACAGGACCAAGCTGTTGTATTTCATCCTATTAATTGTTTCAGGATAGGTATTAGTTACTGCTAGCACACTCTGTATCTTTTTCAAAATTTTTTTTTATACTTCTGTGAATAGGGACTTGTAGAACAAAAACGTTTAATGAATCAGTGTCACACTTGGACCATCACCTAACTAAACTGATGATACTGAGCAGCTCTGTCTGCCTTCACCAGCCTTTTCACGCCAGGAAGGAGGGCTAGAATGATTTCTTTCTAAGCTCTGTCCATAAACAGTCTCTGCCTACATGGAACACTACTCCTTGTTCAAAATGTCATCTCCTACAAGTGACTAGTGTCCCCTAAACAGGTATCCAAAGATGTCAGTGACATCTGGACTCCTTGCGATAAGCCCTCCATGGGGGACTTGTAAGCATTTTGGTTTTCCTTTCCTTTCCTGGCCATTTTCTTGTTACTTACAAATCTGACAGTGCAGGCCATCATAACGTGGTCCTTCCACTCCTTCCCAGAACACCTTGTTCTGTAGCAAAATACCCCATACTTGACAATGAGACCGCTATTATTCCTCATGAAGCGCCTGCTGGGATGCATGGGCCAACTCACACATCACAGCTTCTGCAAACAAGGCCGTCAGCAACACTTACACCACTAGAAATATAAACGTCTGAGGGTAAATACATAAATACAATCATAAAGGAGAGTTTAAAGAATGACTTGGAAGACTAAAAGAGGCATCTGTATGGCATACTGCATCAGTCTTATCTTGAATTGTCAGAACATTTATGCATTAAAAAACCAACCAAACAAAAAGGCAGAGCAGTACAGACCCATGAAAGGCCATTCTCCTTCTGAAAGGAATGGGCGTAGGCAGAGAAAAAGTAGAAAGTCAGAACTATTTTAAAAAGTAGAATTGGCTATCCATACTTATTACGACATTATATGAGTAGTAGAAAAAAGGACAAGAAGGAACCTTGAGAGCCCACCCAGTCCCCCCTCCCAGCAGGCACAACCAACCTTCCCAAGAGCCAAACCTGCAGTAAGGGAAGATCTGCCACCTGCACGCTGTAGTGTGAGCGCCATCGCATCTCTGCTTTCAACACTGGGAACGCAGAGCCATCTATTCCTTCCTTTTCTGCAACCTTTTACATACTTGAGGACTGTTACATACTTGAAGGCCCAGACTTCTCCTCTTTAGACTAAACAAACCCCGTTCTTTCAATCTTTCCTCATAGGTCATGTTTGCTAGACCTCTGCTCATTCTTGCTGCTTTCTTCTGGACTCTCTCCAGTTGGTCCACATCTTTCTTTAAGTGCAGTGCCCAAAACTGGACAGAGTGCTCCAGCTGAGACCTGGCCAGTGCCAAGTACAGGGGAAGGATCACTTCATGTGACTTGTATAAGACATTCCTGTTTATACATCCCAGTATGATATTTGCCTTTTTTGCAGTATCATGGCACCGTTGGCTCTTGTTCAGCTCATGATTGACTACAATTACAGGAGCCTTGTCACTAGACCTGTTAACCACTCATTCTTCAATTTGCACTTGTGCAATTGGCTTTACCCTTGCTGTAGTTTGGCACTGTCTTCAGTCAGAACATTTCTCCAGTTTGCCAGCATCTTTCTATAAGTAATAACATGCTAACAATTTACTGTCTGACATGTGGTCTTCATGAGAAACATGAAAGCAGCTTTTATTACTATGGAAAGTTTTAAAGTCTTCTCCAACTGTTAGAAAAAAATACGTTTATTTCTAGTCCATTAAAAAATTAAAATTAGCTAAAAATTAAAAATATACAATACAACATTTAATAATTGATAAAACTGATCTTCTCCCTGCAGAATCAGTTTTATGCTAGTAAAACTGGATCCTGGAGCTCTGCATTGTATACAGGAAAGCCTATCTTACTGTAGGTGTATTATTTTAGATGCTAACCCAATAATTGGCAAAATAACATGATATTTCTTTGATAAACATTTGAGAGGAAAGCAAACTGTGAACAGGACACACGCATTCCGTAAAGTCAGAGATTGTTGTTGTTTTTTTCCTTCTACTTTTGAAGCATTTTACCACACTTTTAACTCATTAGAGAAGAGAAGGAACAAGAATAACTCATAAGAGAAAGAACAAGGGTAGGAGGGAAAGATGAGTTAGAGGAGGAGGAATGAATCCTCTGACCACACCTTCATTGTCTTGGAGATCATTTGTGCCAGAGGCAGGCAGGGACACCCGGCAAAGGCACCGGGCTGGGGATCCCCATCCTGGGAGTCCCTGGATCTAGAGAGACATTTCAGCTGGGCTCAGTTTGGGACTGTGCCTTAGAAAGCAGCTCAGCACCATGCCTTTTTTTTAATCTTACCATGCAATATACGTATTGAGGGAAGCAACAGTAATGCCTGACCACAGAACCCGCAGGAGAGGGAGCTGCTGCAGGTGGCTCTTTGCACAGGCAGCTCCCAAACGCTGACGGGTCGGAGGCTGGCTTGGCACAGGGCGTGCTGGTGCCTCACTGCATCTACCCCTAAGCTGATGCAAGAGAGCCTCACAGCCATTTCCATTACAGAACATACTCTGTTACTCACTAACCCTGTGAAAGGGTTTGCTAGGAAAATACGTAACAGTTCAACGGAATTTGATACATTAATTATTATAAAGTTTGCTGAATAGTATTCTGTAGCTACCGCATTTCAGAAAAGTCCTCCTTTGCATTCTTAATTTCTTCCCCTATAAAAAGATGCATAGTTATGCAAAAATGTGGTTATCTGGGTGTACCCGCCTTGCTGAAATTACTCCATTAGCCTTCTCCCTACCCCTCACATCCCCCCCCCCATAAATTGCTTTATTTAAGGTTGTTTCTTTTACCATTTATTCCAACATAAGTCAGGCAGCAGGAGACCTGACCAGTAGTCTAAGAGCCTGCTCATTGAGAAACCTGCCTCGGTTCAGTCAGACCACTGGCACTGCACTACTAAGAAATGGTCCTGGTTTTTATGCTTAAAGGTGGCCTGTGATAAGATGGATGGCCAAGGTAGTTCATGATAAATTATGTCAAAGACTCTGTGATGTTCCTCCTTGTCATCATTTCATTTTGACTGTATGGATTAGAAGTTGTAACATTGCTACACAATTCATTTTACAGGCCTATGAAAATTATGTGAAAAAGAATGGGAAAGAGAAACTTCTTCCTGGTCTTGACATGAACCATCAGCAGCTGTTTTTTCTGAATTTCGCACAGGTATTTCATACTGTCTTTGTCTGATGCTTACTGTATCCTTTTTTAAAAACAAAGAATGCACTTTTTGATATGTTCTAAAATGAAATTTAATCTCAAGAATCAAGATATCATAGTGAAATGACAGCAGGACTCATCCTGAACGATCTTATTGCTAACAAATTCTTTTCTTTGTCACATGTGTAGGTATGGTGTGGAACATACAGACCAGAATATGCTGTGAACTCCATCAAAACTGACGTGCACAGCCCAGGCAAATTCAGGTCAGCATGTATAACAATCCTCAGTGTAATTCCCTAGGTGCAACACAGCTTTTAGCTACTGAATTATAAAATCCAGCACAAAATGCTAGGTTTCATTTACCAGGGTTGATTTAGGCATATAGAAAGCTACACAAAATCACCATTTGTTTTCTCTTGCAAGAGTAACAGAAGTGAGGTTTCGGTGGAAGAATACTTACAAACCTGTATGTGCTGGGACAATAAGCAAGAGGGACATACCATAAACTTGGCTGTTCAGTGTGAATTATTAGGACCAGACGAGGATCTTTTCATTTAAGTCAGAGCAACCTGTTCTTTAGTGGTATAGCTGTTAGCTTCGAATCACCTCTGGGGCTCACATGCACAATAGCTGATTTTGCTTGATACGATTCAGAGCATTAATTCCAGCATCTTTCTTTCAATGGCTTTTCCCCAAAGAACTATCTCATTTATCCCACACGCTTAAATATTTGGTGAAAGCAGTGACTGTTCCTCCAGTTGCTCCTTGACTGGCATTTCACTGTGGGTGGGTTTTATACCATACACAGACCTCTCCCAGAGGCAGTTTGTGCAGAACTCCTGCAGTCAGCTGAGTTCAGCCACGGCACTAAGGAGGCTCTACGGCGGTTCTGCAGAACTTTGCCTCCTCCTTCCATACCTAATTTCTACGAACCATGGGTCCCCTGAAGTTCACCAGATCAGCATCTTCACGTAGTTGTCTTTGTGTATATTCTAGGCACATTACATCATGTATTGTGCTGCTTTACATCAGTATGAAAGGCGATAAAGTATATACCCAATTACACAAATATTAATGAGGAACCATACTAACGTTTTTAGAACATGAGGCAATTTTCAGGATGAGGCCTACCTAAGAAATCTGAAATAGAAAGCATTTCAGTATGCTTTTTGTTTGTAACATATGCAAATAGACCCGAAATCCTTCTTGTTCTGTTTCTGGCGAACTCGCACTTCAGCGGTTCTTGGCCACAGAACAGAGAAGCCCTGCTAGATCACTGAAATACATAGCCCAGAAAAATGGCTAAAAAATAGAAAGTTACCTCCTGCACTGCTGCTGAGACCAGCTGGGAAATATTTTCACATTTGATCTCGTGGAGCCAGTCAAATCGTTGCAGATGTCACCTGCCGAACTTCACCTCAACTTCTCTGGACACTTCCTGGTTCTCTTGAACGTAATCATTATGATTATTCACAGAATAATCAGAAGTTACTCACAGAAGCAGTCCTTCAAATAATTCCTGGTCCACAATCAATGTGCATCAGTATTTATGTTTGACATTTACAGCTGAAGCTGTTTTCTAGCACGGGCATGTGCACGCTGTGTTTCCATTCCTGAAGGAATGAGCAACTCCCCTCAGTTACATTCACACATGTTCACAATTACAGATACAAAAACCACTTCAGCTGCTACGTCCTCATACTCACTTGAGATCTGCTGTTTTTATGAGTCTTTTTTCCAGGAAACTCCTTCACTGGAACATTTGTGAAAACGCCCAGAGAAGCAATATGATATTACTTAAAATCTGGTTGGTGTAAAAATGTAAATGAATATTCACTGAAAAATTATACCTAATTCCTCCACCTCGAGGTCTTGTTTTCCCTTTAGCGGGAAACTTATCAACAAAAGATAGCTATGGAACAAAATCTCAGGGAAAAACAGGCAGTAAAGCTGTTGGTATAGAAATAAATGGAAGTCTTGTGAGAGCCCATAATGAGGAAGGTCTGGTCCTGTATTTCTGGGGGTTGCAAAAGGGAATACAAAACTGGAGGGAGAAGACACAGCCACCACTTCAGGTGAAAGGGAACCAACTGTCAGAGCTGAGAAGTACGTTCATTTCCCACAGTTTTTTGGAGTGATGGGGGAAAAGCGTTATGAAATGTGGATCTTTGGTTTGCTTGTTTGTTTTGTTTTTGCTTTTAAACAAAGGGAATTAAAAATGCCAAAATGTTCTTGTTTTGTTTTAAAGGGTCATAGGATCATTGCAAAACTCTCCGGAGTTTTCCGAAGCTTTTTCATGTACCACGAAAAACTACATGGATCCTGCTAAAAAATGCCGAGTTTGGTAATGGAGCTGCAAGCCTTGCATCTCAAGAAGCTTTCTAGAAGAAGAGAAATTTTGAACTACTTTTTAGAAGGGGAGGAGGGAAGAAAACTGAGGGAAACATTCTACAAAGTCACCGTAATTCTTAGTAAACAGGCAAACACAAAACAATCACACATCAAATCAATCTATTTCTCCAATGAAGGACTAATACCAGTGCAGCAGTTAGCTGTTCTAGCTAATCAGCTGCTTTTCCTACCACTGAACCCTGCAGAATCTAAATCACTTGGCAGTGTACAGTAACATTTCACTCATAGTTAATCCTGTTGCCCATGGGTCGCTGGCAGTTTTGTTTTTTTTTTTTTTGAAATGTCAAAGTACGATGCATTATCTCCCACTGGTTGGTGAATGCATAGTTGTGATCAGGCAGAGGAAGAAAATATTAAGTAACACATGGTTTGAGACATCATAACATGATAATGAGACAACAGTTGGTATCCTGTGTCAGACTTTGTACCCTCTGCTGTTACGATAAATCTGTTCTACCAAATGCTTTCATTTCTACTTGAAACCATTTATACAAGAGGAGTCCAAAGACCTGCTGTAATTAATTTCTCACTAATTACGCCAGTGTGTATTATTTGAACTCACTATTTACAACAGTTTATCTAGTACTTTCCAGCCAAACTGAAATTGTAGGTAATTTATTAATTTTTGAACATGTAATCTGTAAGATTGCAATCTAAGACCCTTTCACGGTTTTCTAAGCTTTTTCTTGTTTTCTCTAAAGTTGGTCTTTTTAAAAGTTTCTAGCAATGTACAAACCATAGTTTTTATATTTAAATCTGAGCTACACTTTTGACTTGAAGTATTGTAATATATTTTATCAGCATCTGCATAGGACTGGGAAATTTGATTAAAGCATGGTATTAGGCAATAAGATAGAGTCTACAAAACAGAGCTCTTCCATGGAGTACACCAGCAAGTGTACCATCACGTACAGTTTTCAGGCTGACTTTCTCAGTGTTTAGGGTTTTGATCCTGCACGTAATTTGTACATGTTCTGGTCAGTGTCAGTCCTCACATCAGTGAAGCTGCTTGTAAGAATGAAGCTTTAAATAAGAAGGCAATAGGCTTTAAATCTGCAGTGATACGTGTTGGACATCCTCATGCAGATTGCAAAGGAACTTACTGCTTTGTATACCAAAGCAAACAGATTTCCAAAAATAAGTAGCAGATACCTCAGATGACTGCTACAATAGGTACATTTGAAAACCTATGTTCCTTTTAGCTTTTGGGGTTTGTCATCTGATAAAAACATTTTGATAATAAACTGAAACTATGAGCCAAATGCAATGCGTATTCCTTATAGGAAGTATAGAAACACAAAAACCATATTGTCCCTGTAAGTGAACTTCTGTACCTGCCCCTGAGCACTGCACCCTCAACATCTATAAAAGCTGACAAGGAGAATTGAAATCACTTTGTTCAAGTTTCAAAACCAGATGTTAATAGGTTATTTAGTAGCCAACGAAATCACACCAAAACCGAATGCAATAAACTTTCTCTTACAAGAGACATTAACCTGATGGCGTTCAAATGAAATTCAATCTTTCACAAACTCAGGTCCACAGGCAGAGTATCCAGTGAAGGTTTTTTTTCATTTCTGAACTTATACACATAAAAATAGTTACATCTTGTTTCATGCTAGCTCCTGCTCAGGGAGCAGGGAATTCATATATGCTAGGTACATACCACAAGCACAGTCACCTCTTTCACCGTCGCAGTAAGAAATAAAGCTACCCTTACGGAAAACACCCAGCAAAGCTCCGGCCAGAGCAAGAGCAGCTCTTTTCCTAGACACATTTAACAGCCGGCTTTAGGCATGTCATTGGACCCAGCTTTTACACTCATGCGTGACAGGACACTTTCCCTGAAGCCCCCATTTCATCACTAGGTACACATGCTCACGCACCTAAATCACTTCCAGAAACACCACCTGAGACCCCCCCTTCCTTCCTCTATACAGCTGTGGGCTCTGGTAGCCGCAGGCTCAGGCACGCAGGAATGGGTGAGGCTGCTGGCTCCTTGTTCCCCCACTGGAATAGGTGGGGAAATAAATGAAGGCTCGGCTCTGCCCCTGGCTAAAGCAGCTGAACGAGAACTGTGCGGATAGCGACCGAAACAAGCCCTGGCAGGACACAACTACACTGCGGGACCAGGGGAAAACGAGAGTGATCGTGCCTCTGCAGTACAGCCCCCACCCTCAGCGCCTGCCGACAGCAGTCCTGGGGCCGGGCAGATCACCCACCACTTCTCATCAATCCAATCTTCTCCGGTTCGTAGCCTAAAGTCACCTGGCACAGCAGCCAAGTGCAGCAAAACCACATAGCGGCATTTAACAGGAAAATAAAATGTACCAGGCGTGTATTAGAAGCCAAACTCTACCCAGTGACACGATTTCCTCACACATGCAAAAGCGAAATTCAGGTCTTCATAAGAGAAACGTAGCACTAACAATTTAGATGCAAGCTGTCTGACATTAAGCAAGCAGTGACAATCAGAATATAACTTTCATCACAGCTTGCAAACTAATTAGTGCCAGTGAGGCTTTGTAGAATGTTAATGTCAGGGAAGTATTTATAGACATGGCATGGAAACCATCACCCAAAGGCTTCAAAAACAACAAGGAACGTATAGGATTGTTGCCAGCTTCTGCAGAAGCTTACAGTTAGTCTCTCAGGTTATAAAGATGTCTTTGGACTGTTTCGGTTAATGTAACTTCCCGCTGCGGCAGCCTGATGAAACTTCGGCTAATACATACAACGCAAATGCTGGCATTAGTCAGCTCATTACCAACGCATTAACGAAGCAGGTACCAAACACACACCACCCGTAACCATCACTAAATAATTCAGCCAAGGAGCACAGATGCAGTGATTCCCCATCAAGCAGCTTCGCTTCCTCTGCCCAGGGAGGGCCACGCATGCTGAAGCCAAGGGCAACCTGCTGCCGAGAGGTGCTGAAATAATGAAAAGGAGGGGGTTGGAAAAGGCCGTCACCTCTGCTTACAGAGAACTGGAGCTCAGGTGACGCCAAACAGCTCTTCGGACCTCAATGGCATTATACCGATAACCAACGTCCTGCCCAGTGTCATAACACAAACATCCCGTGGCACGGTGATGGACACACTGAAGCTATTGCCATGCAACAACAGCAGTACCTTAATTTTGGTAGAAATCCAAAGTGTATTTGGGAAATAATAATAAATTAGTTTTTTTTTCTCTCAAGTGGAACAGGATGCTTGTGCTTTAGGGGAATTAAAAAAACCCTAGAGAACATATTTCCCAATCCACCCCTGCTAGTGTGGGAAGCTTCAGCGGTGCATTGTATGGTTTTGTAATGAAAAGGCGCATGAGTGGGTTGCACTGGAGACGGATGCAAAAGGCCACCTTACATAGTGGTCAGTGTGCTTTAAGCAGTGTGTAGGGTGCATATTTTCTCAGAATAATCCTCTTTTCATTAGTCTACAAGAGTGGCAGGAGCTCCTTTTCCACTGAACAGCACTCAGCTCAACAATATGCGAGCCACCCTACATAAAGCTTTGTTTTGCCCTATCATTGCCCTTTGAGCAGTGATTTCAATTCACCATCTTATGGATAAAATCGTAGGGGGAAAACATAAATAAAAATAATAATAAAAAGCAAACATAGATACTGGGAACTACCTAACAATCTGAAGAGAATATGTATTTATTTGTCTTTTCCAAATGAGATCGTTCTGCTCTCAAACATCAGCTAAAGCTAAAACTGTTTATGTTTTAGCTCTGTACTTTTAAATTTAAAACATTTGATGCCTGATGTTGTTAGACACCTGAAAAAGCTGCTCGGGACATCTGGACCTTTCAGAACTGTGTATTTTCATCAGTGCCTGGTACATAAACACGTGTTCATTCTGCTCCAGACTCAGGAAAAGACGAGCTGCTCCGGTAAGAGCCTCGCTGTTTGCTTTGTCCGCTCGCAAAGGGAAGAACGAGCTCATGAGAAAAGACAGGTTGGAATTTAGCGTAAAGGCCGTCACTTCACTTCTCAGCACTAGGTTCTCGGGGAAAACCACCAAAAAGTTGACCTACTTGGGCACCTACTTCTCTGTGTCTCCAAGGGCCTCCCAGTTGTCTAGAGTTTGGACAGCCAGAGCTAGTAGCAAGACTGTCTCGGTCTTAGAAAATGAGGCATTGGTCCCTAAGATGAGATAATGTGTGCTCAGACTGGCCTCTTAGAGAGCTTATACGGTAGGTGTACGGGTCGGTTAGAACGGGTGGTGTCACGTGGAAGCAGCGGCCGCAGAGGTTTGGACTCTGCAGCTCTCCAGGAGCCTGCACGGTTTATCCCCTCAGGACAGCTGAGGAAATAGGACTGCCTGTGAAATGAGCTGATGTCAAAGGGGCAAGATAGCTCGGTGTTACAATTCCCAAAACTAAATGTCACACTTCAGTGCTTCAGCTAATAGCTGCTGGAGTTGCAAAGGGATTTTCATGGTTGTGGTTGCACCAATGCCAAACACATTTATTTTTTCCCCCACCTCCCTAAAGGATAACAGACAGTGACCACAGATGGAGACAGGATGTCTGATTAATGTGCCTTCCTCCTCTTCTCAGAATTAATTCAGAGTGCCTGAGCAAGAGTCACAGAAGTTTCTTACCCAATCTCATCAAGGGGTCATTAAGGTTTTTTCCACATTTCCTTAAATGTACATCTTGTTAGAATCACCAAGACAGAACAGAAAGAACAGAAATATTTTAGTATAAAAATCTTCTGGCTCAAAACTGAGCTATCTGTGAAAATATAGTAGTTCAGATTATCTGATCACTTCTGATTTTAAATGAGCAGGTCACTGGACAGTCTCAAGGCACATTACATAGCAGGTAAATATAATTAACTCCCAATTATAATAATCAAAAAAAGGCAACCCCCTTGTACAAGATAAACAGGATGCCACTTTGAATCTGACCTACAATTTTAGGCACGCTATGCTACAGAACAGACCTCCCAACCTTAAACATGCCTGATGTTTTCTTTTTGAAGGACGTACACATTTCTGTTTCATTACAACAGATTCCATGAAATTTTCCCCATAATAAGACTAAAAATACATCCCCAGGCCTCACAAGAAGTTAACTCCTGCATGATTCTGAACAGCTTGAGGTCCCTTAGCTAGCAGCAGCTGTTTTAAGTTTGATATTCATTGATGAGTTACATAAAGCCAACTTTCTAAGGAAAGGCATTGAGTATTGCACCAAGGCTGATTTGGACAACACTATCATACCTTCAGATGACTGCGCTACGCTTTGGTATGTCATGCAATGCCTCCTAGCATTTGCATGGTACAGCCTGCCTCACCTGAAGACCTGTGACCCTCCCAGCAACTGCTCTTGTTTGAGAGGTGAGAGTCCGAACTGCCTTGGTACTACACAGGAGCATGCTGACACCAAAGCACAAGAGCTGGGAAATTCAGAAAATCAGCCCACCTGTCCTTGGGATCAAACTAAAGAAAAGGTTCTCTCGTGCCTCTTCCTCCTCTTAGCGATGCAGGAAACATCTAGGAGGCTTTAAAAACATGCAAAATTAAAGCACTAAACGTATGACTGAAGGCTTCAGTCCTTTCTGCTAGTCCACAGTGAGGTGGAGATCATTAAAGTGCGACACGTTCACGTGAACATTAGAGCAAGACCGACCACAGAGCCCAACAGCATGGCTGGCTGTCATCACATACCTTGTGTTCATGGTCTGCAGCTCACCTCTCTTCTCTGCTACAGACTTCTAACGCTGCAACAGTATTAAAATGATGTATTTCTTCACGTTGAAAGTAGCACTCGCCTGCTTTTACCACCAGTCAGTTCTGCCTCTTCTCTGCAAACAGCCTGCTGGCTTTCCTGAGAGTACTTACAGCTGTGGAGAGCTGTGCACCTGATGTCAGTCACCCTCAGGCACCAAGGCAGCACCACCTGTCCTCCTGCTGCAGGCCCGAAGGATGTTTGTCCATCTGTTTTCAAAGGCCTCCAGTGATCAATAATATTGATTATTATGCTTAAAAAATTCTTCCAGCATGTCTGTATCTTTACCATAAAGACAGACTGTATCTCACCTGCTGGTTCTCCACTAATTCCTGCCGCGTGTGTCACCAAGAAAAGGTTATTCCCTTCTTTTTTTTATTAAGGTTTTGAAGAATTATGTTTTCTTCAGTCTTCTCTCTTTTAGGCTGAACCACTTCAGTGTGTTCATTTTGTCCCTGGTTACACATTATAAATCCCTGGTTACACATTATAAATCCCAGTTTCCTGTTGCTGCCCTCCTCTGAATCCCCAATCCTTTAGAACAGTTCCTGAAAGGTGTAGAAATTTAATTTTCACCTTTTGCATTGCATTTTTTCCAGACCAGTTATTTAGTTTCATTCTGATCTCTAACACTGTTCCCCGATATCCCGTTTGCTGCCAGCAGAGGGGAGCTGCCGGCACACCACAGGCCAGGCCTGGCATGCCAAGCGACGACCTCGATCCAGCCTCGTGGCATTTGATTCAACACGAACTGGATTGGATTCCGATGTAAAAAATACAAGATTGGGCCCTGAATATCATCTATACAGAAAAGACCAGCAGTTAATTTGGATTTTATCTACACAGTATTAAATAAGAAACAAAGTTTTTAGGACCTAGAATGTCCAAATCATACATTTTAAGCTGCTTTTCCACCAGGTAACTTTTCCTACCTCCCTTTCATTTTCTAGAGGATTTTTTTGATTTAGATAGTGGTATATTTGTGTCACTATTTGATCGCTTTGTTAAAACAGGTAATGTAATTTCAGAAGGTATATTTAGACACTTCAGATCTTGGGAAAGGGAGAGTACACAGCCACAGTATTTTAAATTTTATATATATATAAAGTTTACTAAAAAACTTAAAAAATTGTCTTAACTCACTTAAAAGTTTCCCAGATAGACTGAGATACTCCTTCCCCAGCTTGGCACATCTCACAAATGAGCTTAACTCATGTTTTTTTCTACCATGGTACCGGTAACTCTAGGAATGCTGTTTCCAAAAATGCTTAAATTCAAGATGGCAACAACAAAGCAGGACGGAGAGCAGGCAGGTATCTGACCTACCACTGGACTCCAAAAACCACTCACTCAGTTACAAACCATTTGAAAATCAGGAAATTGCTTTAATGATTCTTCCTGACTAGCATTTCACACCTTTGTTGCAGATAAAAAGTATACACCATATCTAGTGTTGATATTAAACATAACTCATTTTATACGTATTTTTGTCATTCAGCATTCCAATTTAACTTTCAGGTTCTTCCAGTCAACATCATTGGAAATTCTTCTGTCCTGTAACACAAAGAAAACTACATTTAAAAAGGTAGCAATGCACACCAAAGCAAGCAGGGGTGGATATGATACAGGTCACTTACTTCTGTCAGGAGAAGACGATGTAAACCATTAGGGCACAACCCACGATCCAGCCAACTGCAAGGAGAATAGGTACAACGAGACGGGAAAGTGGGACTGGGGCTGAAAGACAAAAGAGGATCTTTTTCAGAAAGGTCACATTACAAAACCGTAGTTATCACAGAGCAAAAAAGATACCTGTGAGCTTGGGCCACATCTATGACTGCTATTTTTGGCACGGAGTCACCATGTCTTGGCACACGTACTACATATACGTAGCAAAGCCCCAAGAAATTTCCACACTCTGGGCTCTGCAATCAGATAGGCCAGAGGCTTAGCGCTTCCAAAAGTACCAGAGTGCAGAGAGGAGACAGAAACGTGCTTCTGTCCTTGGGCTCCACGGGTCATCGGGGGAACATCTGGACTGGACGGCACTGATGGCAGCTCCCCCGGCAGATTCAGGCTCAATACCCTGACAGCACCTTCCAGAAGCAAGTCTCATGAGGTTGTCAACAGTAAATTAAATATACAGTGATTAGTTAATACTGTACCTGTTTAATTTAAGGTCGGTGTGCCTGGGGCCACAATGAGGGGATGCTGTGTGAGTTCCCGCACCCCAAACATCCACGGGATGTTTGCCAGGCGCCATGCCGCAGGGGCTCACAGCTCTCAGCGCTTTCTGTGCACGGTGCCTGACTGAGCCCTCTCCTCTCCTCTTACTAGAGTGATACGTGGTAGTTACGGTTCGTGCAATTATCCACCGAAAGGGTTTTCTCCACGTTAAAGGAAGAAAATAACAGAAAAGTTTCCGATGTGGACGTACCGCCTGTCTGCCTGAGCCGGGCCGGACACAAAGACGTGATGTCCTGCCTGCCCTGTCCGGCAGCACCAGGACAAGCTAATAAATAACATGGAGACACAGAGGCAAGTGCCGGTGGTGGTTCTGCAAGAAGCACGCGGAAAGCAGGAACAGGCCTTTAAATAAACACGTATCTGTACAGCATCAGAAGTTCAAAGACCTTTCCATCAGTTTGCTGCAAATAGCAGAAGGTTGCCAGAAAGCAGCATATCAGCGGCCTTTGAGGTTGTATCAGTTACCAACATACTGCAGCACGTTAAAGTACATCTTTCTGCAGTTAAAAGAGTTCCAGGTTTTTTGAGGGACTGAGAAATAATGTAAAAATTCACAACACCTTGCATAGCTTAGGTATGCCATGATATAGTTTAGTTTAGACATGCCATGATATTCCGTGGTGTATCTACGGAGAGGGAAAGAGAGCATATAGACAGATCATCTGCATGTGCTGCCATTGAAATATAAAGCACATAAGCAACCATGCAGCACAAGAATAAAACTCTGCTCTGAAATCAGGTGTCCTTCTGCCACAGGGGAATCCCTCACCTGTTTCCTTTAAAGACTGACCCTTGGTAAGGGAAAGCTAATTCTGCTGGGAATCACTTCTCTTTCCTTGCCACCTTTTCTGAAGGTCCTATTACAAATAAAGGGCTGGATCCTACTGGAGTACATGGAAATATTTTGATAGAGCTCTGCTCGCTTGCCAACGTGTCTGCTGAACATGGTGTTGTGTTATACGAGATGCACTTTCAGTGCAGGAAGGTGAGAGGAGCAAGCAGTCGCTGATGGGCCAGCAGGAATGCTGCGCCCAGCATTGGTCAGGAGGCAGCAAGCAGCTGGCTCTGAGGGATAGAGTTTCATGGGAGCCATTGGGTGTACTTGTGTTTCACAGTTTAAGAACAGAAATGACCGTGAGATCATTCGCTGTGATCTCCTGCACGTCATGGGACAGATACCCTGAGCTAGAGTAAGGTGACTGCGTGGAAGGCTGCATGTTATGCCACGAGCAGGAGAGGCTGAAGCATGACATACGGACATGGCTAGGGGATGTCTCAGCAGGTAACCCATTTGTTAGGCCTCAGAAGAAGGTGACAAACTCCAAGGTTCCAATATTTGGTCCACGGGAAAATTATCCCAAGCGTAAATCTGACAATCGAGTGCCACCCTCGCCATGGAGCAGGGCTGCGCACACCGGCAGCCAGAAGGAGCCTCGGCACGGCCCGGTTCTCAGGCTGAGGTGGTGATGAGGTGTGGAGGGACAGCGGCAGAGCAGGACACTCCTAAGGAGCTGTGCTTTGGAAAGAAAGAAATTACCCTTTTACTGGCCCCTGCAGGTAACCAGCCAAAATCCTAAAGTGGGAGGTGTCATTACAATCATTGTTCTTATGGCTGCAAATGAGAGCAAAATAGCGAGGGAAATATGAGTCGCTGAGCAGCAGTCACGAGCATTGCCTCCAAACAGACCAAGGAAACCAAGCCCAGCTTCCAAGGTTTGAGCCAGAGCCCGCTGAAATCAAAAAGAACAATTCTGGGTGGCAGCAAGAATGAATAAAGGAATCTTGCTGTGATCCCTGTACCTAAGTTGGCGTTCTAACTAAGAATTACTTTCTTTTTCCCCCCATTACAGTAATTTTTCTCTACTTCAGACATGAATTTATCTCAGAATAAACAGAGAGGAGCTGGTCAGAGCGGCAAACACAGCACTTTTGCTGTGCTACCGGAGAGCTCCTCCGTGCATGCCAAACAGACTCTGAGCACCGCTCCTGGAGCTGTCCACCACGGGATGCCCAAGGAGCAGTGACACTGAGGAGTCCTCAGCCACAGGCTGCAGCAGCAGAGATTTCCAAGCTAGGTACTCCCTAAATATACTGATAAAATTCATCTCGTCTCGTTGTTTTTTTTTTAAGACCTTTTATCCAGAACTATACATTTGCTTGGTTTTACTGCCTGTACTTGATCGAAACTCCTACCAACTGCCATGAGCACAACAATGCCTGTGGTCTCACTGGGCTGCCTTTACCCCTGAAATGTCTGAGCCCAACAGCACTGACAAGGACGGGTAAAAGAATTACCCCAACACTTGCAAAAGACTCCCACTTGATTTAAACAGGTACAGGCCTGGCAGGTGAAGAGGTGAAGTTTTCCCCTGTGCAAGCTTGTCAAGTTCGAAGCCACAGACTTATGCTCCTTGCTCCAAAACGCCTCAGGATTTTGCTGAAGTTTTCTTTGTGTTTCATCTCAGGAAGCGACACACGGCCAAACTACTGCCCCCTCACTGTGATGGCAGCTTGAGCTCCACGCTAGGCAGCAGAAACCTGGGAGGGGAGGTGTGAGCAGGCCCAGGTGCCCCCCACCCCCCAACTAAAAATTCCTTTCACAAGGAAAAGTACTGCCTGAATAGCTGTGTCCACAGCTGACACCACATTTAAGCCTATAGCTCTTTTACCATCCAAACCTCTCACAGTGAAATAAATAGAAAGCGACAGTGACTACAAAATGCATTTTTATAAAATGCCTTTTTTCATCTTCAGTGGAACTGTGCTTATAGCAAATAATACATTATTAAAATTTCACTCTGCTCGGTCACTTGGGCTTTGTGGGGTTAAAATCTACACTAATGTCCACCTAGCATTACGCTCGGATTTCAGCTACACAGTATATTTAAATTACTGGCAAAATAACTCCTTTTGCATGGTTCAGTTTAATTATGTTCGACAACTTAAAATTGCAACTACAGAGGACTAAAGACAACAAAACTGGTAGAATTCAAAGATACAGGAGGAACCCAAGCTACTTTAAACTCGCCACTGTTAATGGAATTAGCTTTTAAACGCTTGCACTTTCTTACTAGAAAGTAACATACGGTGTATCAAGCAAGACTCACTGCCTTACAAATAGCTGAGTATTTTCACTTTTCGTTGCTCAGAGTTATGATTTTTAAGAATACACTGTTACATTAATCACATTAACATTTAATTGTGCATCTTACCCTGTTCTGCCATTCCTCCCTCCGCTGGTTTTATTGACAAGATTTAAGGTTTGCCTCTGCAGTTGTTCTTGTGAGCCTTGGGATGCTTTAAATAGAGCAATATTTGGAACGTGCTTCAGCTGCCTTGCTTGCTGATGCCAGTTTTTGGCTATATGCATTCAATTGTTTAAAAAGACAGGAGTTCAAGGTATTCAAGCTTACCTCTTCCTATTTCTGCAATTGCAAATCTGTTTTCAAAGAAAGATGAGCAAAGAGGGGTCGTTATTTGGAGCGGAAGAAAAATGAGGGTGAGGACAGCTTTATGGTCTCTTAACCACATGACAAATTTGTGTAATATTTATGTGCACCCACATACTTTGAACATGACAGGGATCCAGTTCAGTTTTAATCTCACACATCTCCTCTCTTCCCCCTCCTATCAAAAACCAAAGCCAAATCCTACTCAGTAATACTTGTATATGCAGTTCTGTTAATGCCATCAGTTATTTACTAAGCACCACCAGTATCCCGTACTTCACAAAGCACAGATGAACTGTTAGTGTCTAGCCTCTGAAAGGTTACAATGTACAGTCACAGGTTTTCGTTACTTCTCTGGGTAGTAGCCAACAAAATTCAAGGGAGGGACATTCCTAAAACAATCTGAGAACGATTTTGTCTTAAGCAGAATACAAGGAGGTTAATCAAAACTCATTGCAAACCGCAGTCTCTAATTCAGAAAAAGAAAAAAAAAATGGAGATGAGTGCCAGATCTCTGCCAAAAGGACAAACTGCACATCATCTTGTATCCATACAAGGAGCGCTCCATATAAAGATCCCTTGGAGTGATCCTGGCCACGGTCTTTGACCAACAAGCATAAGAAATTCACTCAGAGCTTACCAGGAAAATGAAATCCTGTACAGAACATTCAGAGGAACATGGAGGTTGCATCACACATCACCGAGGAGCCCCCAAGCAAACACTTTTGTTCAGGCATGGGAGGCCATTTTATCTGACTTTTAGCAAGTTTATACATAATCCCACTTCAGAGGTAGGCCTAGATACTAAATGAAACTGGGATGCTTCCTGTGTGCTTTTGAAGTGGAAAAGAACACAAATCGTTGTTCAAAAGCCACTACATATAACAGGTGCACAGGGTGTTTTGAAGTGATCTAATCTGGATGTTTGCAGAGTTCAGAGGGACTGATCATGTTCTCCCAGAAGATGAGATAGGGCTCAGAAACAAATAACACAGATCTTCTAAAAGACATTATTCCCATCTCATGTGTTTGTTGATTAAAGATTAAGTACTTTACATAAAAGATATTAAATTTCAGTTATCACCTTGCTTCAGAATTGGCTCCTCTTTCAGTGGCTGTGGAGATCACATCTTCCTTAGAGCTACTGTATCAGGCTGCCTGCAAAAAGGGAATTAAACCAAAGTTAGAGTCTAGAGACCAAGGCGGACAAAATACGGCTCTTCAAGCCATCACGATCTAACTTGATTTAAAGCAGATCAGAATCCAAGTAATTAATTTTTAAAGGACTAGAGCTGGTTATATCAGAAATGCAGTCCCAGCCCCTCCCAAGGGGGGCGGCTGATCCTGACCACAGGAGCTGCCTTCCAGCGTTCGCTTCTCGCTTCCCTGCCCGCTCCCTCAGCCCCTGGGCCACAGAGGCAGAGCAGAAGGGTGCAGATGCGTGCCCAGTGCTGCATCTACAAAAGAGCTGGGGGAGAGAACCTTCAAAATACCCATAAGAAAGGTAATTAAATGTCTGGTTATTTTTTCATGGAAGATGTTTTTTTGTCCTAGATGCAACAATGGAAACTGTGGGCCCCAGGCCACACATGACTTGTATCCATCTGCAAAATATTTTTATTTGGAATAAACAACAAAAACAACAAAAATGGATGGCAGTGGATTATTTTAAATACGATTATTTGTCTTGTTGTGATCTGTGCCTTAGAAACCATGCTAACGTACACAAAGTGATGGAGCAACATTCAACTCTGGCAAAACTTTACTGAAGACAGTTGTTTTATATCAACGATGAATTTAGCTTTGTGTGGATTAGTTTTGTTGCTTACTATAAACAGTTCCCATGTTTTGGTCTTCTGAGTTTGTCACGAGTTCTAAGAAAATTACAGAAAAATGAGTGAAGCCAAGTCACCTGAGAATTTTGCATGAATTTCTGCCATCAATACCTTGATCAACCCGCTCCTCAGTCAGTTTGTGCTCACCGGCTCTTAGGTTCTTGTGTTTCTGCTTGTATGATGAGACACTGCCCACTGAAACTTATCAAAAAACTTCCACTGGTTTCTAGAGTTCGGTTTGAGCAAATATTGTATTGACATAACAACTAAAATGGCAAGTTCTCTGAGTACAGAAGTTTTCTGGTACGGCATATGCCGAGTATGACTCCGCTGCTGGCTTCTGCCCTGCATTCTTCAGCAAGATGGTTGCCCTGAAGAGATGCTTTGCTCAAGCACAGCATAAGGAACTGATTTTGTCACTGTTGTCCAAAATGGGCATACTCTTAAAATAAAACTTGGGGTTATATAACATTTTATTGTGCAATGCACAATACATAGTAGCGTGTCATCTTGAGACACAGAATAAAGAGCAAGCTTTGCACTCTTTGTCTAGCTTTGCTGTAGAACAATAGACTTTTTGAGATAGAATCCGGTTTGTTATAAAAAGAAATACGAGTCTGATCCCCGTGTCATACGTTTATTAAAAACATAAAACACAAAACTCTGATGCAATAACTTCATTTGCTGCATAGCTTTTCCCGTAAGAATCCTATCTGGTTTTGGTTCTGCTATTTATATATATATATACATCTGATCTAATGGAAATAATTTCTACCATGAACCATGTACTCCTAACAAGATGATCTGACCTTCACAGATTGGGATCTTTCCAGGCTTAGTTGCCCTAGGCAAGGACGGAGCGTCACTGCTCTTTGAAACGGTTTTGATAACTACTACCCTCATTTAGCTGCAAGCACAGTAAGGGTACTCTGCAAATCTAAAGCATGAGGTTAAGAATATGAAAGTTGTAACTTCAAAAAATGTAGCATGACAATATAGACATTATTTTAAACATCACATCTTCTGTTTGGAATGGAGGAATGAACTGCAGACATAACATAGATTTCAGTCCAACAGCCAAAAAAGCAGGGCGCCAGTTCCAAAATATAAGGAACCAGGAGAGTACACAGTGTTTGAGAAAAAATGCAAGAGAATGGTTCGTGGCAAATAAGCAGCTACTTTTTTTACCAGCTGAAGAACAATACACAAGAAAAACAATTTCCTCATTTTGATTTGTGTTTCAAATTACATTATAATTCGCATATATTTTGTTTCCCTCTGTGTTTGTGCTGGAGTGCTAAAATACTCACTATTCATCGTCAGACTCAGATGGTTAACTGTGGTCGGCTATGAGATCCCGTTTTTTGCTGAGGTACTCCACAGATTAGTCTCACTTAAAGCAGTATTTTGAGCGATCTTGTTGACTTCGGTACCATTAACTGCTCAAAGCTAGGAATGCACTTTAAATGCTTTAAATGCCTTCAGTGCTTTAAGTGAACTAGGGCCAAAATTCGGAGGAGGAACCCAGTCAGCCAGCGGGGCTATAAGTTGTTCCGGAAGAGAAAGCCATTTTAAGGGGAAAAGCAGTACCCGATATTTTAGAAAATACTAAATTCCTGTCTTCGGATACTTGTGGGCTTTGCCAAAAGGAAAAAAATAAAAATAAAAATGGAGAGGCTGCTGTTGGAGTCACTGGCTGCCGGGCTGTTATGAATGCAGTTGTTCACAAACTCATCTGCTTCCCAGCAAAGCTGCCCGTGCCGCTGGCTGCGGGGAGCAGCCAGAGCCCTGGGCCGGCTGCTCAGCTGCTGCCCTTGTGCCAAAGCTTTGGTGAGGGCTGTGAAGGAACAACGTCCCTAGCTGCGTCCCTAGCTGCGCGCCAGAGTGTCCGCCTGGCGCTACGAAGTGCCTTACTCTGCTGATCCCTATCTTCTGGCTATTCCTGCACTTACAGGGTGGAACTGTGCGAGCCGACACCCTTCGAAGGACTGACGGCAGCATTATCTGAGCGATTTAACTGCTTCTGCCCCAAAACTGTTGGGGAAGGTCTCGGGAGCCGCTGGTGCTGCTGGTGCCCGCGCCAGGCCAAACGCCACCCGCAGCATGGAGGGGACCAGCGCCTGAGCAGCGGGCACGGAAAGTGAACGGGCACGGGGCAACAACGGCCTGCAGCCGACCCAGAAGGAACAGTGAGAAGAATCAAGCCAGCGCTAGCAGAAATGCATCTGTACGGCTCTTTAACCAGTCGACAAGGGCCACAGGGCCTACAGAGACAGTGCCACACCATGCAGCTGGCAGTTAGCTTTCCTTTAACAACAGTGGGCACAGTCCAAACGCCAGAGACAGCATCTCCGAAACCAGCCACCTTGTTTTCACAGAGCCCCAGGCAAACATCTCCGCTTCGGGCCCCCCTCTCCCTGCCCTGGTGCTGCTCCCCGACAACGTGTTAGGGAAAGATTTAGCTATGAACAATCACGCATCACCTCAGTAGGAGGCAAACCCTTCCCCTTTTGTACCACATGGAGTATTGCTTCACAGCACAGCCCCCCCGAGGAATGCCAGGAATACAATAGAGAAAGCAAACAGAGGCTGCTTGGGAACTGCGGCACAGATGCGTTAGCTTGTGTTACTTCTGGTGGATTCGAGTGATTTAGTGTCTGACGTTTGAGAAGCAACAGCCAGAACACCTCATTAAAATACTGGCCGCTTTGCAAAAAGAATTGGCAATATTTATTCTTTAAACAACTAATACGTTTAGAGTACACTCTAATCTTTGTAGTTTTATCAGGCAGCGCGATATCAAGTATGAGAATGCCAAGTTTAAGTTTTTGTAGCCTTACTTCTAACACCTAGAAGTCTACATGCAGCATTCAGTAGGTTGGCAAAGAAACATAGTTTTGCAAATCCTATACGATTTGTATAAATAACTCTAGGGTACACCGCTTTGTATTAGAGTAGAGGGACACATCAACTCATCTTCACAAACAGAATGACCCAAGTAATAAAATCTTTAAAACTTTGTAATATTGACACTAATTTTCTTTTAAATCATTTTTCTTTTAATTGAGCTTTTTACTTTAAAAAAATGGTTTACTACATAAATCAAAGGCCACATTTACATACCTTGACTTGTATTATTACTTTGCCATGCTCTCCTGTGACCTGTAGACTAACATGTGAGAATATCAAATTACTGCCTTCGGAAAATAGATGTGCATATGGGAGATCTGTCCAGTGAGAGGAATTTTCTTCTTAGTTACACCCATCTCAACATTTGAAAACTCCCTTAAAAGTGCTAGATTACTTCCACTCATATCTACAGCATCAGAATAACAGCAGAGCATTGACTTATTTGATAACTGAGTGACTGAGACCTGAAAAATTCCATTTTTAATAAATGGAAGCTTAATGCTTTAAATATTTAATTCCACACACTACTTCCTATGGCTCAGGGTACATACCCAAGGCAGGACTCTCCAGCTGGATGCTGAGATATCCGATAAAAAAAGCTACAAATATCAATGGAAGTATTCTAGCTTAGAGAAGCAGCAGTATCAGTGGAGACATTTACACGTGCAATGTCATTTCTGGATTAGCTCCCCACTGGTCTCTAAAAACAATGGCTGATAACGATTTTGGTTTGCCTTTGCATAGCTTCGCTTCAGTGGCTGCAGAATGATTGGTAAATACCTTTCTTACCAGCACCGGGGTAGTTGCTGTGAATAAATCTGCCCGACACATTAGTTATGAACAGCAGCCTCGGCTGGATGTCTTAGAGCCGAGCCTCAGACAAGAGGCAAGATGTCCCACGAAGCGACGTGCGGCCGCCCCTGCCAGGTTTCAGCGCTCCACGGAGCAGCCGAGGCCTCAGCGAGCACCGTGGGCACCACAGTGCTGCCAGCCCACCATGCTGCCCGTCCAGGCCCCGGTCTGCTGGCACTGCACCGAGCAGGACCCCAAACACCTCCCGGGGACTGCTCAGCGCCCAGGGCAGCCCCACGCAGGGTCTCTGACAGGACAAGTTTCAGGTAGTCTGTGTAAAACTTCCCTGGATTTCCTCCCCTCTGATGATTACCACTTAGGAAGGAAAACCAACCCAGTCACGCACCACAAATCACTATGGGAAACGTCAGCTTTCTAGAGCACGCATGTTAGGATTTATACAAGTGTCGCCTGCTGGTGTGGCTTTTACAGTGACAACTGAAGGAAGAATTGGCATTTTCCTCATAACTTAAAGGCACTTAATGTGTCACTCGAATTTGCATTGAATCGAAACTTCTTGACCGAGCTGCTAAGCCCGAGGTAAAAATTCCAGCTCTGCCGTGCTGCATTTTCCGTGCCATGTTTCTGCTATCAGAGAACCCAGGAAGCCAGTCACCGTGTCTGTCCTTCTGCTCCGGCCAGGAGGAGCAGCGCACCCCGCGGGCAGCAGCCAGCCGGAGGAGCGGCGGGTGCCAGCGCAGGGTGCCGTGCTTGGCCCTCAGTGGGTGCCAGGCCCGTGGCCGGCCCCACTGCCCCGTCCTGCTGGCAGAAAGCCGAGAGGAGCCGCAGGGCCACGACAGCAAACCCCAAACCCCACACTGATCTGCAGGACTGTGGCCACGGCCTATCCAGCAGCCAGCTGTTTGAGACCCGGCTGGTTCCTGCTCTCCTGGCCCGTTGGGCATGCTGCCCTCCTTCCCTGGTTCGTGAAGGGACTGTTCCTTTGGGTAAACTGACGTTTTGTGCTCAGGGTGGGTTTTTAACCTTTCCAGCTGTGAAACTCAAGTGGGGAGCAGAAGCTTCCCTCATGTGGTGGATGGGGTGGGGAGGCCGCAGTGGAGGAGGCCAGGAGCCACGGGGGAGGCTCCGACACGAGGTGCTACAGCAGCCCCATACCTGCAGCCCCATATCTGGTGCTCGTTTGTCTCAAGCGCTTGGGTTTCACCATGATGCCTTGGCAGAGGCCAAAGAGGAGGAATCTGCTGAATATTCAGTGACATTCTTGGCCGTTCCCTTGTTCTAACTCCTTAAAACAATAACTGAATTGCTCAGCTGTGATGCATATTCCAGTTCTTGGTTCAGCCCTGAATTTCCTACCAGACTGAAGATAGAGCATTCAGAAACAAATGCTGGCTTGTATGATTCCAGCTCATGTGCTAAGCAAAGTTGTACAAAGGCTGAAAACATTTTGATTTGGTCTTATTGTGCCCTTTGAAAGAACACTGGATCACGCCAGCAAGGAATATAATGGAAAAAAAAAAAAAAAAAGCCAAAAGGAAGAGAATATATTCATTAACAGATTGTGAAAAACTTGCTAAGAAGCTGCATTTATCTAATATTTGAATAATTAATTTCTTGATTTGGACATTTCAATTAAACATAAAACCTGGTTAAAGACAGAGCAAGATGATTTCAATGTCCTTTTTTGAATAAAATGAAGGATTTCTTCAGAAGCTTTTATTCAGTATTTTCCCATGTATTAAAAAGCTTCAGCATCATCAAGTATAAGCCGGACATGGAATTTGTGCCCTAAGGTCACACACCCTAAAGTGCACCTTCCCCAGCAGAAATCCATATCCTGCTCTTATCCCTACAGATGAGGATTCTCTTTTCCTAAAAATGGAAAAAAGCAAGCCTGAACAAGGGTGGCAGTTAGTGAATGGGGACAAAATCCAAGGCAAGAACAAAACAACAACTGATAAAGCCAAAATATCCTAAGGTTAGCAGGGAGACACTGAACTGTACCAGCTGCCAGGGAGCAGCACTTACATGAGTACCTGAGAGCTCTGCACCGCCGAGTTGCCATTTCCGAGTGTGAGCTGAATCTGCGTGATGTTGGGGTGAGACTTGACGCTGTCCTCCTGTGGGCATGGGTTTAGCATTCTGTAGCATGTTGTAGACAGCTAGCCAAAAGACATTTTCTCTCTTGCTTGACTCGTGTGCACATTTGTCTGGATTTTATACCCTTGTGGAAACAACCACCTCTGTTCATGGTCCACCTACCTGTGGGAGAACATGAGACAGATCTTTGTTCCCTACCTTCTCTATAAATTATATTTTCCTTTTTAAGTGAATCCTCTGTGCAGGGGAAAATTTATGGTTTTAAAATTACCAGAACAAATCACTTATTAATTCAAAACAGCTTTGCAAGCCTTGAAAAGCCATCAGAACATTCCCAAGTTTCATCCAACCAGAAATAAATTTGTCAAAAAAATATTCAGCAATTGCTACTTTCATGCACAGACTAAAAATAATAATAATAATCTTATTTGCAAGAACAAAACTAGCTTTACTATGCTAGATAGGCAAACACTAAGTCCTTAGAGGAAACGTAAGGTGCAGAGCAGCAGTTCCCATGCTGGTGCTACAGTACCCTCTCGTGTCAGACAGTGCAACTTCAGGTTTTCAGGGAGCTCGGGCTCTGCTCTGTTGGATCACTCAGCTGAGACCCTGGGGTTACATGCACACAGAAAAGGTGGTGGGTTTTCTTTTTCTTTCTTTTTCCTTTTTTTCTTTTTTCTTAAATGAAATACTCTACACTTAAACGTCTCTCAGGAAAGATGTATTTACTGTTTGGGGGCTTTGAGAAGGACAAGGAGTGTTTCCTCCCCCTGCAGTGTCTGCCCCTGTTTAAAAGACTCCTGCTGCAATGACAGGAGACGAAGCGGGGCACCAGGACCTCACAGACCTCAACCCACGGTACCCTCCTACACAAGCCAAGAGATGCTCAAAAATGACTGAGCACCGGCATTTTGGCTGTTGTTTGGATTACGTGAGATTACATGATACAGCGTAAGTGGGCTTTACCTTGCCGCTCAAGGCTGAGGGGTTTATAAATCCTCATCCAAAATAAAACGGTCGGTGGTCATTTTTGTAAGGCCTTACTTGCACATAGAAACTCACCACTTTAATCACTCTGGTTTAAGTTAATTGCTGCACAATGTATGCAGAAAGCCTTAGTTCAGGAACAGGCTTTCCTCGGATTCTGTTTACTCTCATTTCATTTACAGTAATCTGAAATAAGCTATCTTTAACCCTCATAAAGAGCACATTATCTTTCATAATGGCTTAAGTGCTTTAAAATCATGTTGCAAGTAAAAGGGCTCACAGATAAGCTCAAAGGCTAAGACAAAAATGAAAAGAAAACACTTCTGGAGATTTTTTAAGGGAGATAATCTCTTAAAATAGCCTTTTAATAAAAAGTTATTTTGTAGTTGAAATTTAAAGCAAAATCCATGAAGAGAGTGAGTATGGGCTATACACAGTGTAAGAAAACAACTCTTTTAGGGGTATATAATGTATATTAGATTAGATTATTGGCAGATAACAGGAGCTCAGGCTCCTGTTCTGTGTTCTGTGAGTGTATCTCAGAACTACGGATTTATGTTTTTTATCAGGGCACTAATGCCTTTGCTAGTTCAGCAGACTCTGAACCAGTCACCAATTTTTCTAATGCAAAAGTTTACAACATCACCAGACATGCTAAAGTCAAAATATTCCATGTGTTACATAAATAATTACAAGTGTCAACAACTGCCAGCAATAGTTTAGAACACACTAAAAGCCCAAATGAAGCACAAATTCACTTACTTTTCCTCTCCACAGAAACTGATGCTGCTGATTGATTCAGGTATGTCCTGTGAGTACTGATACCATCATCTATCCTGCAAATAAATTATTCATGCAAAATGAGAATCGTAAGGTTCCAATGTTTATATTTCTATGGGCCTATGCAAAGGAAGGAAAGAATTTAATTTCGAAATATTTTTCTAATTTTTCAGACATTCCCTAAGTGGACTTGATTTCTTTTTCCTGGTAGCTATTTATGAGCAAGCAACTCAAAGTTTAGGTGCCGTCAAATGCCAAAGGATGTCTTCTTCTAAATGTATACTAATTAAATTAGCAGCATAGCTAATTACATTGACTTTATGCGTATATTATGCAATATTCCAATTGACACAATTAATATTCCGTGTCATGTGTCATACTTCAGCTTCCTGTACTGAAATACTAACATTTCTTAACCAAGATGTTAATGATCTGTAACGCACTGACCATTTCCTTGATCATTTTCTCCAGCTCCTTCACCCTGGAGCTGACACTCACAAGCCTGGTGGCACCAGGCCCCGCATGCAGGACACCCAGTGGCAATATTGCAGAGCATCGCTTGGTACTGCGCTCACTCCGGGTGTCGGGGCACGTCTGGGCAGTGTGGCTCTGTGCACTTTTAAAATAAGCTCAGGTGAATTCAATAGGACCCCAGAGACTTCCCGCTGAAGCAGCATCCTTCACACAAAGTTTCAACTAATGTTATGGGGATGGTGCCAAGCCATGCCTCTCCCCCTCGCTAACACAGCTCTGCTGCAGCAGGGTCTGCAAAATGTGTCAACGGCAGAATGAAGGACCTACTGAAACTAAAGTTCTCTTAAAAGTCTGCCCTTTGCCCTGTGCCTGACTCCTGTCTAAATGCCAGCCACATATTTTATATGTATACATACAAAAGCCCTCCCCTCAAGCGGGCGTCCTGCCACCTTGCGCCTCACTGATTTCAATGAAACTGCCCCAAAAGCACGAGGTACAGCTGCCAGCCACTAAGGTCAGCATTTACACCTCTGTATGCTGCACCCTGGGCTCTAAAACCGGCACGATGAAGTAAGAAAACCCGCACAGCGGAGACACCTAAAAATACTCTCCCAGGAAATGCCGGAGCGGCTGCGACTGGGGGTGCGGGGCGGCACGGCCGGCTGCGGCCCCGTCCCGCGGCGGGTGCACGGGGGCAGCGGCGTGGGGCTGGTGCTGCACCTGGGTCACCAAATCCCCACAGCTTAACGGCACCTTCCTGGAGAGAGCCCCAGAAACGCGAGCCCTGGCACTGCACCAGCAACGTGTGCGGGTCGTTTATTGCCATTTTACAGCCTATCGACCATTTGGTGGGGGCTAGAGGGAACTTCCTGCTGTTAAAATAAAAAAAAAAACATAGACTATTCCTCATGCTAGTAAGTAATACTGATAAAAGGAGTTATTTTTGGCATTCTTGGCTCTATTTCATAAGCAGTGTCGGATAGCCTAGCCTTTAAACCGCAGCTATTTCTGTTCAGTCTGCCAAATCAATTATTTGCATCCTTTTCTGGCTGTGAGGAAAAGCTCTCCCCGTTCATCCCAGTATGTCCACCGAGCTCACGGTGAGAGCATCTGACTGCTGCAGTATCCAAGCACGGGGTAACAGCCTGCTGGCAGCCCCATCAATTACAGCTCCCAGACACGTGGAAGCAAGTGATCCCACCAAATAAACAGCCTCGTCTTTAACCACTGCTCCTGGAAATGCATTTTGAAATATAGCTTCAAATAATATTAACAAATTCCTGGTACTGCACTTATCCCTTATTTAAAGGGCTTAAGATATTATATCCCCTTCTCTTTGTATAAACCAATTCAGGTTATATAATGCATGTGGATTTGCTTTGACCCAATTCCAGACAGCAATATATTACTAAGCCAAGGCTGTACAATTGCAATTTGCTGGAAAGCAGGTCAGGATCTATTACACGTCAAAACTCTCAAACCGTCCTGAATATTTCAAATTAAAAAGGCAAGTAGAAAATAACCCTTGTGTTGGAATGATCCTGCTGCATTACCTCGCTCATGAATTTATATTGGGTGCATATTTTATCAGTTCGTTTGCTACTTTTCAACATCCAAGCTGCATGCGCAGCTTGTTGTGACAAACCAGGGCCAGGACTGCACAGCTACAGGAGGAGGAGGGCACCAGCAGCCGCCCCAAGCACAGCAGGTGAGGATCAGACATGGCAAGCCTGAGGAAGACACCCTCTATTTCAGAGTAGCACAAGCCCAAGAATTTCTAAGCCTTGAACCTGGAGAAAGGCACAGAAGCCGTGCGTGCTGAAGGCAGGAGGGGGCACATGCTCCGGGCAGGACTGCTCCCTCTGCTCCTGCTCTCCCCACCGTGTGCAACCGTGCTGAGAAAAGGCACTTGGAGGTGAGGGAGCAGCAGACGGAGAGGTGTGGAGAGGCAAGGAAGGGATGCGGGGCGAGATCTCACATGCAGTGGGCTTGGAGGCCTGCTGGTACTGACCTCTTCTCCAGGCAGGACACTGGAGTGTGACTGTCAGGAGGATGTGTGGCTCTCAGTGCTCATATATATATATGTATATATATACATACACACATATATATACATACATACACACGCATATATATTTAAAATAATAATAATAATAAAAAGGATGAGGTCTCTGGAGGAAAACGGGCTTCCTTCCAGCAACCTGAGGAACACAGCTGCCTTTTCTCTCTCTGTCAACATCTCCTGAGTATCCAAAAGTACGCAGGAAGTCAGACTGCTGATTTCTTCGGCTAACTCAGGGCCAGTCTTAAAGAAACCCATTAAATCCACTAATTTCCAGTCTCATCCTTCTCAGCGCATGATGCCAATGCTGCCCATGAACTCTATTAGTGGGCTGCGTGTTTGGATAGATCTGGTTTGTCCTCAGCCCCTCAGTTACGGCTGCGCCACGTGGTAGGAGCGCACAGACTGAGCTGGTCCCTGTTATAGGAACCACCGTGAAGCACAGTCCTGTCCAAGGCAAAAGCAGACACAAGGCTGCTCAGAAGCCAAGGGGTTTGGGGCACACGCTGGTTTGTGAAGGGGTGCCGTGGGAAGGAAGGGACGCGAAGCTCGGCGGGGCCAGACGCAGAGAGCTCGCAGCAGCCGCGCAGCAGGAGAAGGGCAGGATGGGGGGCGGCGAGCAGCGCCCGCTGGCACCCACGCTGCACAGCCAGCGCTGTCCCGCCGTGTCGGCGAGGGTACTGCCGGGGGTCTTTGGCTTCGTGGCAGAGGGTGCCTAAAACTCTCCCTCTGCACTTCGAATGCTTGCAGGGTAAGCACGGCTTCAGTCTGTCTAAGCAGATGCCGTTTATTAACTTATGTTTTATACCACTAGCACTACTGCTACACTGAATTAGTTATTTATTTATTCCAGGCGTATTTATTATGCCATCAGGAAATTCAGTATTCTGTGTAACAGAGAGAAAAGAAAACAATTCTCCCATAGCTACTAAAGCTTCACATGCAACAGTTTTCAAAACCAGATGAGTATCGGGTGGGCTGAAATCCTACAGAACTGTAACACTACAGGGGTACTGATCATTTCCAAATAACTTTTTTTTTTTCTGTTTGGACAACCACTCCTATCCAAAGTCATCCATATTCATCACACTCATCATTTGTGCCTCCAGCTACGTGAAAACTCATTGCATCACAAATTAATGGAGTTTCAGTGAGGCAAACTGATTTTCCCCAGTGCATGCCTGGAGCATCTTTGCGTATATCTCTACAGCAATGAATCAATAAAACCTTACCCATCCCAACCCCCCGGCTAGTTAAGGATTGTTCCCACAAACAAGGTGCTCTAAACAATATCTCCACAGCTAGAACTGACCTGCACCCTCTGCTTTTTATGCACCATCAAAGGACCGTCTGTAACACCTTTGGCAAAGTGCTGAACTTCAGATGAACAAATCCTTAACGACAGCAGTGCCTCGTACAGGCTTCACTGCGTTTTACCATCTAAAGCTCTTGCCTTTGAGCAGGGCTTGGCATGCTGGAATGCCGTCACGGCAGCATTCAACCAGAGAAAGCTGGATGATGTAGATGCTGCTGTCCAACAGCTCACTGATTCAGATGTGTATGAGGGTTATTTTGAAAGTTACCCTTTGTTTCCAAATGCAGATGCATTCACGTTTTGCCACTGAATTTTAATGTTTCTGAAGTAAAATATTCTGCATATGCTACTCCGTTTCCTTTTCCCAATTTTCCAGAAAGCTGGAAGAGTTTAAATGGGGCCAAGAGAGAGAAAAGCATCTGAGCTAGTTCCAGCTGTACCTCGGGAGCTTCTGCTTCGCTCTCTGTGAAGCTCCTGGTCTCCATAGTTACAAAAAGAGTTGGAAAATAAAGATCGGGTGTTACCTCAGATGCTCCTATCCAGAAGAACAAAGCTGCTGGGAAGCTCCCTGCCTGACGGTCCGTTCTCTGCCGCTGGGGACTGACTGGCCAGCTCCTAAGGATGACGATATCTGAATGCAGATGGGTTTTGTTTCCCTATGAGTGACACTATTCCTACGGAGAAACAGGTGTATTGAATCTTGACAACGTAATAAATTCACAGTGCAAAGCGATGTATGCCAGGTTGCCACATGGAGGGGCCATATGGACAGGCCAGAGCCGTAAACAAAAGTCCCCACGTGTTCTTTTCCAGCAGGATGCTTGTTGGCTGAAGGGGAAATTTGACTGAAGGACAGCTTGCTGGATTATTTTTCTAAAATCAAATAGAAGTTGTTTGATAACTTTTTTTTTTTGAGCTCAGAAGCCTGTTTCACACAAATTGCAAAATACCTAGTAATTCAGCAGCTCTTCCTCTACAGTTTGGAACAGCAAAAAGGAGAGGAACCAGGACATAGGCAACAGAAATAAAATTCTAGATGAAAGACCACCACCAAAGAATATGTGACTTCACTAAATCTTCCAAACCTGACACTCCTGAGCATTTCCTAGTAGTTCTCTTAAATACACTGAGGTTTGAACCAGTCCCAGGGAAATGAAGGAATCTATTCCAGTTTAGAGCTAAGAGTATTATTAAGGCTTGTAGTGACAGACAAGTAAAAACCCCAAACTGCAACAGGCACCGGGATTACAATACACTTGCTGTATGAAGTATGCTGGCAGCTATCTCGTTATTCCGTCCAGCTCCATAAAGGTGTTAGCACTGCTCAGGGAGCCAGGTCACTGTCAGCATCCTACCACGCTTCTGCTGTCAGCTTTGCCCCGTGCCACCTCCACTCGTTTCAGCACGGCCCTGGAGCAGCCGGCAAGCTCGTCCTCGTCCAGCGTGACTGCGATGGGAGAGGGCTTCACCACTACGGAGAAAATGGCGTTAGAATTAGTCAAAGCACGTCTTACTTATAGAAGACGGCTGAGATATCGTGACAGCCAAGTTGCATTTCCCGACTGCTCTTCCAGAGGAGTTCTCTCCTTTGCGAGAGGAAGGGGACCACCACCTCGTCCCGGAGCACCCACCTCACACACCCCCTGCCCGGCCACGACGTACAGCAGCACGGGTGGGCAACCTCTTGGTTTGGCTGAACAGACCATTCATCGGCTCTGCTCTTGCCAAGAAGTTTTTCTTCAACCTCTTAGATGAAATAGGAGGAACAGTAACAGAATATTACTGGGGTATATATTTATCCCTTGAAGTTTCTCTGGTTTTTTCACTTTTTCCATACCCTCCCTTCAATGAAAGGCATTCCAACCACACCAGCAGTGATTTTTACGGCAAATGATCAGATTAATTTGTCTCTTTTAAAAAGAAATGCTTCAACAGATACCTGTCTGCATGCTTTTCTTCTATGGCTTTTCTCAGCCATCTTCTCTCCTCTGCCTCCTCTTTGTGCCATTTGTGACGAACCGAGCCGCAGGTAACGTCTGATCTACGCAGGCTACAACAGATCGCATTTGCGTTGGGCCAGCTAGCTGGCTTTTCCCAGCTACACAGCACAGCAGCACCCGTCGGCTCTCGACCAGGCGGTCAGGTATCGACACTGAGTTCTGCTTCCGCACAGCTCCCCTATTCATCCTTCACTCCCAGTTCCAGGCTCCTCCGAAACCTCTCCCCATGTGTGAGACGAGGCGATTTGTATGCACGGGCTGTGCGGTTGAGCAGATGGGTCTGACAGCGACGACATATTCTTTCACAAAAAATGACAGGATAATAAGTGGAGAACTTGTTAAACTTGGCTACCACTAACGTAACTGCTTGTTTACTAATATTTCACAGCAAGCCAGACTTGCTGACAGTGCTTTACTTGCCAGCAGCTGAACGTGCTGGCAGCTGCTTTTTCTTAGGCTTAAAGAAAAAAGGAAGAAAAAAGAGAAACAACAGGGCTTTCTGGAGGTAGTCTGCCCCCCCCATATATATTATATACATTTGAACTTAAATAAATAAATAAAGAGAAGCAATTCAGACCACAACGAGACGAGCCAACAGTTGTTTAGAAATGAAAGAGCTCAACTGTTTTTCCTAAGAAGAAAAAAAATACCGTTTCAGTACAGGTGTAAGGATATCCACTTATCTGAAAGCAGTAGGGCTGCGGCTGCAAAACAGGACTTTTTTGGTAATTTAATGAGAGACTGTGCAATATTAGAAGCATCCTGAAGCAATTTGTGTCCCAAAGGGATGGTGACGAGTAGGAGAGCTGCTCTCTGGCACACTGCACAACGCTGCAGTGTGCAGCTCCTGCCCTCAGAGCTTCACTTCCAGCTCTAACAGGATAATTCAGGTTGAGAAGAAGCCATAAAGGCTTTAACAGACTTACACGTCGAGTAATCCTGCTTAGGTCAATGTAAAGTGATAAAAACGTCAAGCGTGCTTTCCGTTAGGATTATTCTTCTATGTTTAAGTACCAGCCTGCTGTACTCCTGGCATGACAGCGCCCTGTTGCTCTAAACCAATGTGGATCTTAAAAACAATAGGCAAGAAGCAAATTCCCACCTGTCAACACCCAGAGAGCATAAGAAAATATGGATGAGCTCTCCCAAGCCTCGCCACACTACTCTGCCTCTGGAAATGACAAAACCCTAGGACACGGGACCCGCGTCTGAGACCTCTCAGCGAAAGCGGCCAAGCGCAGCCCAAGCTGGCACTGCCGGGCAGAGCTGGAGGATCGCCCCCCCTGAGGCCGGCGTCCTGCTCCTGCAGAGGAACATCCTGCTCCTGCCCTCGGGGTTTCTAAATCTGAGGTGGCTGAAGATCACCCAGCAAGCAGAGACTCATCCAAAAATGCTGCTTAGTTACAAGTCACTGGAGAGGCAATGAGTCTGTAGCATCCCAATTAGTTTTCTTGCCACCGTTGCATCCTTCCTGCTTGCTTTATGGGCATGAACTATCCTCTTGCAAATCCCCCCTCTGAGCATTACCTTCCTGCATAGCCTGCTTTGATAGGAACCAGCCCAGCACTCACTGGAGTTCAGCACCAAGCTTGCATCGTCCTCCCTCCCTCTCTGCCTTCAGCACCACCTGGAGCAGAACCGGCACTGCTCAGCAGCACAGGACACGGTTGGCACTGCCAGCACTGTGACCACGTACTGCTTAGTGAAATAGCATTGATTTTGGTGCTGTGGCTCTGGGAGGCAAAGATCTGCTTGGTCTTATTCCTGCTGCCAAGGCAATTGGACATACTCCTTTTACTGAACAGCAGGAGAGTCATTTTACCCATCTGGCAGGAAGAAATACCTCCTGCTGCCTGCCTCTGCAGCCAGGAGGAAGAAGAGAGATTGCTGGAGACCTCACCAACGCCTCTCCAGAATACCACGGGAACTTCGGAGGCTGATGGAGCCTGGAGCTGCTGGTCTGGTACAAAATGAGAAACTTATGCTTATGGCATTGTTTTCCACAAGTCACACCATCACTTTCCCCACAACTCTTTCACTTTAAATCAAATGAATATATATTTGATATGGACAGGCAGCAACAAAAATTGTCATCTCATTTATACTGTTATAGCTCAAATGAAATGCAGAAACTTAATGCCTGTTTAAAACTCCACATACAGAAGTGGAAGTCAACTGTTACTTTTATTTCTTCAACCTGGTAAACATTTAGCTACTCTACTACCTGCAACAGAAGGTGCCGTCAAAGCCATCCAAGAGATGCAGACCATTTCATGTGGCTCTGGGCTGTTTCCTTCTGCATGATGCCTACCAAAGACCTACAGCAGAGAAGGGCTCGCATCCCACTGGCCCGATAATGCGTGAACTTGAATTGCTGGCAAAAGAAACACACGCTCACATCTTTTGAGTTAAAAAAAAAAAAAAGCTTTTCAGCAAGGAAATAAAAGGGACGATTTACCAGACGTGTGCATCAGGCCTTTTCCCTTCGCTCCTGCTGTCAAGTCTAGCAGTCCCCCTGCTGGAAAGCTGGCTCAATATTGTGCTTGGATGGAGGCTGCACATGGAGACCAAAGGCAAAGGAGACTGCTGAGGATTCCTCTTTCACATTAAAAAAAATATTAATGAGTAAATCTTGTTTCATTTTATGAAAGCATACATTGGCATCATGGAAATGCAGAAAATTCCTCTGCAGCCTTCCCTCACACTGCTGTGGCTGTAAAGGGATCCTGCTGCAACAGAAAGGTCTCATACGATTCCACAACAGAAGCACTTGGTGAATTTTAATGCAATTTTAACTCTTCTTCTCCTGGCTTTACTCACATGACCCTGGGATTTTATTGTCTTTGTCCCCTTTAGCCCTCAGAGGATGCTAGTAGTCTTATCCCAAACTCTTCTGTTTTTTATTCTTTTAGCAGACTCCCTGCGTTCGGCTCAAACTTCCTAGCTGAGCACAAGCTCTCTGGAGAGGAGCAGAGGCTTTCTGGAGGCACCACATTTCTCCCCCTGCCATGACATCCCTTCAGCTTCCCCCTGCTCACGCTGCCTGAATGTGTGCAGGACGGAGCCAGCACCGCGGCTGCCTCCAGGCTGCCCTGGGCTCGGGAGAGCCGGCGGCAGGGCGGTGGGAACGGGCACCCCATGCACCCCACGATGGGAGAGCGGCTTCCAGAGGGCTGCACGCATTCAGGTGGGCCGAGACTTTGCCCACAGACCAACAGCTGGAAGCAGAAATCCTTCCAGGATTAGCAATGCAGCTGATTAATGCGGAAGCCTCATTTTATGCAGATGCTGTTCACACTCAAGCTGCGGGAAAACAAAGGGGTGTGCAGGTCAGTTCAGCTACTATTTATTTAAATGCATTCCAAACAGCACATGCACCCTCACCTCGAAGACTAGGCATATATTTTAAATATTTAATACTAGATTCCCAAGACAAAATGACTACAAGGGTATTAATCACCACCTCCTTTACTCAGCATTGCCTGTATTTGAAGATCAGATATGGCAAAGCACAAGAAACCTCAAGCATGCTTTGAATCAAACTTCCATCTCCAGAGCTATCCTTCTGAACAGCCTTTTTTTTTCTTTTTGGAATGGCTTTTGATAAGTACCCAAAGAACTGACCCCCATCCTGGCATACATCTGGAGGACCTCTGGTTGTTGCTTTTATTTTTTAACACAAGATTATGAAAATTCGGTGCCCACAGTAAGAGTGAGAATGATTTGTGTTTAGTCTTCCATAAAGCATTTAGTCAGACGCTTCGTGATATCTTCAGGAGGACTTGAATGATACACGAAGATTTTGACACTTGCTGGAAGAGCACAAAGCCGGTTAAGAGCAGAATCTCCAAAGGGAGCTGCAGACGGCGAGCCGGTGGTGAGCCCGGGCAGGGGCAGGGGAGTGCTGTAAGACTTAACGCTGGCCCTGTGCTGTATCAGTAACGTGAAAAAAAATGTTAAATCAGTAATGACCAGGATTTGAAGACTACACGGGAATTTAAGGAATGCTAAACAATAAACAGAGCACATTTCTGACCTGGGCAGCAAGGTAAGATGGAGGCAAGGAAAAGTACCTGAAAAAAGTACAATGAAGCCCAGAAGGAAAAAAAATGCAAATTATAATTACAAAACTAAATCTACCTTCTAAAGAAAGAACTTAAAAAAAAATCCTATTGGGAATTAGGAATAGGCAGGTAGTTAGACATTCTCAGTAAACTTGGCTTCCTATCCAGAGAAGAGAGGAGCTCAGCTGCAAGTTTCTAGCCCAGAAACATCACCACCACTTGAAATGACGGAATTTCCCCCTTTCTGAAAGTTTATTGCAAGCTCACGGCAAGACAGACGTGTGCAATCACTACTGGTATTTTAACCATAATTGCATTTGCTACGGTCTCAGTAAACATGTAACCAGGTGCTTAAAAATCTATTTTAATGATGTTCTCAAGAATAATACTCTGCGTTACAAAAAGAAAGAGGTAAAAGGTACATCTTTTACATATAAGAAAAAAACTTACAGTGAAGACAAAGAATATCTTTAAACCAAAATAAAGCTATGTTGCTCCCTGCAGGGAAGCTTCAGGTGTTTGAGATTACTCACTCAATTCACTTTCAATGTTCATAGAAAAAGATGAAGGACAGTCAAAATAGTTACTCTACACCATGTCAGCTTTAAATATTCCACTGACTGTCAACAATTTAACAATAAAATTACAAATATACAGAAAACAGATCTGCTACCATATTGAAGCTACAAACACAACCAATAGCAAAAGTACGTAACAAAAAATGCAGAAATTAAATGTTTTCAGTTGATAAATGCTGGATTACTCCCACGTTCCACTCCGGCCTGAAATTAGCATTCCACACATGGACAAAAATAGAATACAACTGCTGCTATACTTCACAGAGTGGGCAGGAGACAGACCTATGCATCACCCACAAATCTGGACTAACCCTAGTTCTACAAATTGTTTCTTGTAGAATCATAGCTCCTACACGGAAACAGGGAAAATAAACGCTAACAGCTGAGTACAGGTAGAGTGAAAACAACGGTACTAAGCAAGGGTCTGAGTCCTAGTTCAGAAACTGAACCCCAAAGGAATTACCAAGAACAGAAAGCACTACACTTGTAGAAATTGCATGGAAGGCCAAAAGGGATCACAATTTTTTTTTCCCAAACAGTAGGATTTCAGGAAACAGGAAAATACTCTTGCATTCATTGCAGTGTTATGCTCTTGAACACAGATGTGCTCATCTGTTAAAACGCGGTGCATTACAAATACAGATGCTTATTGCATGCAAATAGTCCTCAGACTACTTCCTTTTATAATTTCTAAATTAAAGTAATACATACAGAAGGACGGAGCACAGTTTCTATTTACAGAAGCGTTGACAGGAAAGGGAACATTAAATCACAGCCGAATCACTAGCATGAAATTGCATTTCTAAATAATTTAAACAACCCTCAAAACAGTACTTCTTGCTAAAAATCCTTCATTTCATTGAAATAGTTTGTAAACATTGAAGATGTACATTTATACAATCTACAGCCTCAGCAGGAAATAAATTTCTGGCTTATCATCACTGTTGGGTTCCAGCTGCAGAACGGAACTGCGCGCACACAACTGGTCGCTGCAGCCGTAGTGCAGAGCAGCGCAGGCACCCTCCGGTATTCCCCGGCCCTCCACGTCCTCCCCGGGGAAGCTGCTCAGGTACCTGGCTATGTACGAGCCCGTCGAATGCCTGTTGATCACGTGAGGAGACGCCGAAGGCTTGTTCCGAAGCACGACCCCTGCTATGCTGCTTGTGTGAGAAGACCTTTGCTTGCTGGCGGCTTCCTGCCTCTCCTTGGCGCGGCTGGCGATGTTCCGCACTCTGCTCTGGCTTCTGGACGACAGCTTTCTGACCAGGGCCTTTGGGCAGTCTTCCTCGATCTGCCTGGCATACAGCATCTGGTGGCTGTCCTCCTGCTCCAGGGACACCAGTTTTCTCAGCTGTTCCGTCAGAGCATCTGTGGAATGGGGTCTCATGGTCTTCATAGCAGCAAGCTTGTTGTCTCTCATGCCGGACGTGACGAAGCTCCTGCTGATGTACTGATACTTACTTTCGAAATTGCAGGAAATATCCTCCGACGTCAAGTCACCGAGACTCTTGGATTTGCAAGGGCTGGTCTGTTTGACGGCTGAAGAGGGAGGGAAGGCCAAAGGACTTTTGAGCACCGATGAGCGTACGTTGAGTTGGGATCCCTTGGAGGAACACATCGCATCTTTCTGTTTATCTGCATGATGATGGTGATGTAGAAAATCAACGTTTTCACAGACTGGAAAAGGGAGTTTACGCCCTGCAGTCCTGAAGCTATCTGAGCAGTCTAGGGCAGCAGCGCAGAGCTCGACGGCTGCGCAATTCCCAAAGGTCCTCTCACCGCAGCGCCTGCTGTCCTGCTCCTGCCTCAGTTTTAAAGGGGAGGCCAGCTGGCTCATGTCTTCCCGCCTGTACTCACATGCGGTTACCAAGAGATCCTGAGAATCCCCGTCGATTTCTACAAGACTGCTGCTTTCTGAATTCTGACCCGTGGGAGGGTCCACAAGCGTCTCCTCAAAGATGAGGCTACTGGAAGCAAGAGAGCCGGCAGACTTGGTGGCTTCCCAGCTCATTCCACATTTCCTTCTGGGATTTGCACTTGGCAAAGAGAGAGGTGAAGAAGAAGGTGTGCTAGGCGCGTTATTTTCTACACTGTTTGACTTTTTCTTGCAAACCAATCCACTGTGTGTCTTATATTCAGAAGGTGGCGTAAGAGACGTTTCGTGGATAATTGCGTACACAGAATACTCTGCAGTCTCGGGGCTGGAGAACAGGGCTGGATCTGGAGTTGAGAACAATGGGGATTTGATGGATTTTGTGGTAATAAAGTCATTCTTACAGGGAGTGCTAAGTTCTGCAGTAAGCACGCAGGGGCGCGCAGGCATGGCACTGAAGGTCTGGCTGCCGGTGCCGTGGAGGCCTGAGAGCACAGTGAGATTGGTTTGGGCGTCTGTGACATCCAGCTGCCTGATCAGAGCGGAGACAGCACTGTCCAGCTCGCTCTCACTCACTAGAGAAACTTCCTCTATGAGGCGAGAAATGTCACTGTCTTGCATGGCTGAAGTGGAATGTAAGTCAGGAGCATCGGAGCGGGCAGGAGAGGAAGTGTCCGTCAGAGACGGACCCGCTGCAGTGCTTTTCTGGATGATGTCGCGGTTGAGATTTTCCATCTCCTCTACTTTTTCAGAAAGCAAAGTCCCCACAAGAGTTTTCTCCTCCTTAGTCTCTTTTGTGTCATCTTCCTTTTTATTGTCTGCACAGTTTTTGTCTTCTATTTTTTCTGTGACAAGCTCAAAACGAGAGGCCTGCACTGGAGGGCCAGTTTCACCAGAAAGATGATTTTCTTCATAGCCTTTGAGGTGATTTGTTTCAGCTACACCACTTGTGAAAACTGAATCTTCATGTTGTTCCTGGAGAGGTGGTACTAAGGAAGAATCAACTGCCGTTTCCTTCTGGGCCTTCTCCTTTCCAAAGGGAGAAGCCGAATTTGAAATATTTGCTGTTTTCTCAGAACAGATGAAAACAGATTCTTTCAAGTTCGTTTCCTTCTCATTTTTATTGCCATCACTGTTGGCTAAATTAAATAAGAAAGATGTTAGTTGCATACAAAATTTGCATTCTGGTTATTGACAACTATTTTGTCCTTAGACAGACGAATGGAAAATGCAAACTTAGGTACAGCTGTGACAGAACTCAATTATGGAGTTGTGCGGGCTTGGCCCAAATTATCTGTGTGATGTGAAGAAATGGAAAAATACAACTGCAGGCACTTCACTGAAGCTTCCTTGGAATGTCTATTACATCAAGCACGTGATGTAATATTTGTTGCAAATAATGTCAATGAGGCACCATATCATAGCTTGCACATGGTATTACCTTCAGCTGTGTTCCTATTCAGATTTGTACTATAAAGAAGCATGGCAATAAAGACAGAACAAAACAGCTCTGTTAAAAACATAACACTTTGAAACAAGATGCATGCTTAAAAGAGCTCTGAGTAATAGCGTCAAGTAGATGGACTCCACACAATGTTCTTTACATACAGTTATTTTGAGAGATTTCAATCCAAGAATTTAATTTTTGATCTTCCACCAGCATGCTGCATTCATAAGAGAGCAAGATTTGAATTTCATGAAAAATACGCATTCGATATTTTTTCCGCCAAGATCTTACTTGTGTTTACATGCCAAATCCCAGCTCCAGACTCACTCCTAGCTATGGAGCTTTTAATTAAGCAGGGAATAGAGAAGAAAACCTGGTATAATACATACTCTTTCTTACATTCACTAGAAATGAGGTACCCTAGGAGCATTCGTTAACAGTGCCTGAAAGCCCCCTGTTACCGTAAGAGGGATTTTTAATGAGCCTGGCATTAACGGCTGGTCTCCAAAATCTGGAAAGTTCCTCAAGCTTTCCACAGTGTGCCTACGTAAGGTTGGAAGAGATGTAAAATTCTTTGATTTGTAGAGGTCGTTGTTGTTTTGTGGTTTTTTCCTACAAAGAACAGAGGAGGAAGTGGACAGCACCCAGCCTCCTTGGCATACATCCAGGCAGGACAGATCTGTTTAGCTACGGTATTTTGGCAAGAAAGATCCCTGTTGGACAGCCAGCCCTCTCCATTCTGTACTGATTCCTGCAACAACGAACGCTTCGTTTGACTAGTACCTCCGTGAGGGTGGAGCCACCTCCCGGTCTGAAATATTTGGGACGAAGTTACTTTGAGAATACCCAAGCCTTACCCTGAACATGCGTAAAGCTGTCACATTTTTTCTCACCCCGACTGAAGGTAAGTGCTTCCACCAGAGAGGGACGCGCCCTTCGGTACAGAGAAGCAGGAAGGTCCTTCAGCTACAGCAGAGGGCTCCATCTAGAACAACTTCTTCTTCACATCTCATTTCTTTATGTCTAAGGTGGCCAGTCCTCCTCTATAGGGGTTACAGAGCAAGCCCTACAGGCACTCCAACGGACAGGATCTAGTCCCCTCATAGCTAGAAGGGGCAGGATTTACTCCCTGAGGCAACTTCTTGGGTCATCTCTTGGCCTGTGCTTTCTCAAAGGTTATTTTGCTATAAGTGAACACCCACAGCTTATAAAAAAAATAGGTGTGTAAGTTTCTTCTAAATTGATTTTTTGTCTTCATCTAAAGCATCTTTAGGAAGAAATCTCTCTAAGAAATTATTGCATCCATTGATAAGAATGGCTGAGCTGTATTAGCTTCACATGGTTATCCAGAGAAAATTATTCCATTTTAAATGCAGCATTTTCAGAGCTGACCTCCTTTTTCCTGTCTACAGTTTCTTCTCAGGTTGGTGGAAAAAATTGGTTTAATTTTGCTTGCTCTTTCTCTTAAGTAACTTCTTTCCTAAGGTGATGTCCAGATTATACGTTCATTCAAAGCCACAAACACAGGCAAGCAGAACAAATACGGCTTAACAACACCTTCCATCTGTGCCCAGTAACTATCTTATTCTAGAGCAACACCTGGGCTGGCAGAAGCTGCTGCTCCACAGCAGAGAACGCTGGGGGCAGAGCAGCACTTCTGCCCCTCAGCCCCCGAGCCAGGTTCCCCGTGTGCTCTCCTTCTCTCACCAAGGCTAGGCGGCCAGCACTTCTGGCTGCTCAGTGCCAGCAGGCACAGCCCTGCAGCGACCAGCTCGAAAGTGCTGAGCTGCCAGGAGCAACCAGAACCAGAGCACCCGGTCAGCCCTGCAGCCCCACAGGGATGGCGTGCATGAGTGCACGCGCTCTTTCCAAACAAACAAATAAACGACCCCCAAAAAGCAGCGTAGATGTCCTAGACTAGGTACAAGCTAAGGGTGGAGACAGCAGGTCTAATGAACTACAGCCATTGCATTCAAAGCTTTCTGGACTTATTTAAATATTCCAGTAAATCAGCTGTTAGGCAGGTCATCGAACATGCCAACTTTGCTGAAGTCAGGGGATTGACTTCAAAGTACCGGATTTCAAAGGCCAGACTAATGTTGCTGAAAACACTTAGAAAAAATCCATTTTAAGAATTGTGTTGTGCATCAACAAAGACCAAGATTTTATCCTTGTACGCTTTCCATGTAACTTTGGTTACTTAATCTATTTACTTTAGAAGGACAGTATCGAGACTGTTGGATACAGTCTGTACTACTGTCACCCCTTTTACATCTATTTGAAAGTCTGCACTGGTCTTTACATACACTGTATCCAAAAACATATGTTGCATTAACTTCTTCCTCCTTGAAAACAGGGAGAAACACCATGCCAGCAGCTCTGTTTTCATAAGGAAATGGACCGTAGCAAACCAGAAATTGATGAAGATTAATTGAACATGTTCTTAAAGAAAGAAACAATTTTTCTTTCTTACAAAGAGAAATTTGGAAAACATCCTTTTAAGACCACTTCCAGAACCTATTGCAATTTATTTGCCTAGTTTGGAGACAGCTTTCCACTGTCACCCCAAGTGAAGGGGTTTTGCTTATCAGAGAGTCTGAGGAGATTAAAAACGTATGTGAGCTGTTAAAAATACTAGAGTCTCAGGCATGTGTCGTTTCACCCAGTAACTCATTTGAGTTAAATAGAACTACTTGCATATAAATTGCAGAACCGAGCCTTTTAATAGGCTATTTAAACTTAGTACACCAAAAGTAATTTTGGAAGTTTCTTACCAGATGTGTTTTCTTTTCCTTTGGCATCCTGAGCAGTTTCATTATCCGGGCACGGCAGTCCTACCAGAAGGTATTTGTCCACTGGCATAGAAGCAGGACGTGCTTGCAAACTCCGGCTTGTACGCCTTACGACTCCTTCTTTGTCCTTCAGGTCTGCTGGCTCAGAGGTACTGTCTTTAATTTCCGTGGCTTCCAGAAAACCCATTTTACTTTTCTTTCTGCCTTTTGCAGGTGCACTAGCTGTGCGCCGGAGAATCCGGTCACCAATAGATCGCTTCCGTACATAGTGACCGCTGGTTTCAGCAGCGTTGTGCTTAGGGTTCTTGTTAAACAACCCTCTGAGTCCTATCAGCTGCTTATTCTGAAAAGACAAGAACGACCAAGTTTCCAAGTGAGTTCAGACTGCTACGGAAGCATGCAGTGAAAACGGTTGCTTTCTAAGCGTTTATGAATGATGAATACAAAGTTAAAATGCAGCAAAGCAAAAATTCACACCAAGCAATACACATCTACTCTGACCGAGGAACTATCAGCATAGGTCTCCATGAATTCATGCATGTCTGTATTTCTCCTCATTACAATGGCAGCCTGCCACAATTACAAGAGAGGTTTGCTCCAAGTCTCCTAATCAGAGGTGACAAGACTGTAAGAAATGTACTGCAGTGACAGGCTAGACATTAATTTGGAGTTCTATGCATGGGCTTCATCAAAGCAAAACTCAAATGTTTCAGAGTCTGAATGAAGAATGATGCAGTTTGGTAGTTACAGATCATGCGATTAGGAACCATTCGAAAATCTGTGCCCAGCAAGTGCAAAGTGCATGCTAATGAAGTCTACCTTTGTGGCTCCTAGAAAGTGCAATATTGTGTAACTGGGATTGAGGATTAAAGGGCTCCACTGAAAGGCAAAAAATGCAGATATGTTTGGCTAATGTTTTCAAGACCGTGACACAAAAAACAAGGTAAATAGTTCATCAACTGTAAATATCACTCCCATAATATAAGCATTCAACAACTAGCTTACCGAATACCAGGTTCTAGTGCAGTGCCCTCAACATTTACTGCTGAAGTAAAATTGATTTTAAAAAGAAATGTACTCACTGGATCTAGATGTGAAATAATGGTTAGGTGGTAACAGTAAGCACATTTGTAATGCACGCATACTAAGACTAGAGTAACAGCATGTTACACTTTCCTTGCTTACAGCCTGCAATTAAAAAAAACCCACCCAGATTATGAGCTATATCCTCCTGCTCCCTGAGCGCTCTGACAGAAGCATCTCTGCACTGTTATTGCCGTATCTCAGCTGGAGAGAGCCAAGGGTTTTACTGGACACAGGTGTGCTGTGAATGGGTGCCCTGGCTCAGTGCTCCTCAGAGAAAACACTAGGAATAGGGAATTGCAGTTTGCTTCCCTGAACACGGTGATGCTTAGCAGTGTAGGTAGGTATCTATACAGGTAACAGTAGAAATGAAGACATCAATTCAAGGACAACAGAGAAGCTGACGTTATGCTTTTCCATGGCTGTACAACCCAAATAACTTCTTTGAACTTTATTACTGGTCAGCGGCAGAGTGGGCTAGGCTCTACTAATCCACTGTACAGAATGCCACAACGCCCAAACCATAAGAAATATTTAGAAAAAGCACAAATCCTGTGAGGTTCTCTGGTACATTTAAACCCATTTTTATCAGAAGAATTAAAACAAAACAATCATACGAGTATGTACATTTCCAGATATACCTACCTTTCCATAGATTTCATTAATGGTTATATGAACAAATATGGATGCTTCTGTCAGTCCTTCCAAATACACATGGCGGTAACCTTGTAAAGTAATAACAGTGCATTATTATACTCAGCAGTATGCATTCTACTGAATAACTGGCAATGACTGTCTATAAAAGTGAAAGATATATATACCTGCTGTCTTAAATAAATCCTATTATGCCTTCATGAGATTTCCAAGCCGCCCAGTACAAATTGCCCCAAAGTTAGAGACAAGAGCAGAAATTTCCAAAAGTGAGCCATCCAAACTCCTTAAAGTAACGGTGAATACACTACACTAACGTAACAGAACTGTCCAAGATCACACGTGAAGTCTCAGAGAAACAGGCATATATCCTACGCTGAGACCTTGCCTTAAACTTTAAATTCAAAGGCCTTTGATCTTCAGTTAGATCTCTAACTTGAGAAAAACATGTGAGACTAACCAGGCACAAGGCTGCTAAAGGCCACGGTTCTTTGTCCCACGAAGTCTCGCCCAATAGGGTCATGGTCCCAAACGAGAAATCGGACCAAAGCTATTTCAGGCATGTGAATGGTAAAAGTGAGTGTTTCCTCCCAAACAGGATTAAACCCTGTGAAACAAACAGAGCAGAAATTTGGTGAAAAAAAGCCATAGCAAGTGCTAGCCTTAATTTTCAAGATGCACAGCAAGAGGCATTAGAAACAAGTAGACCAAATACAAAAAAGAATATTCATTATTTATTGCTCATCTAGATCTAGGATCTCTCATAATCTCCACTACAGAAATAATTGAAAACAAGAGAAATCTGTCTCCTAAACAGCTTTTACAAACAAAGTGGTTCTGGTTGGGTAGCTGGCAGGGATAGAAAGGCAGGCTGCTGTTTTGCAGAACTGTGGTAAGCATTCATTTCATTCGAAATTAAACATGTATTTTATACGTTTTAAAATATACTTGGAATTTCTGCCTAAAGGAGATTTAAGAACAATCCAGTAGATAGATATTGTGGTGAACAGTTCTCTTCCTTTACCTGTCACTTGCCTGTCTCCCTACACCAGAAATTTTACTTAGAAAGCAGAATTAATTTAAAAGACAATCATTTGATTTCATCAGGTAAAAAGCTTTGCAATTTAAATAGTAATAACAGATACTGAATCATTTATAATTACTTAATATTTAACTCTAAGAAAAGGAAATTAGCTAGATTATCTTACCATTGTCATCAACCACCCTGGTCTGATCTTTACAGCAGTCAACAGGTAATCCAATAATTTCCACCTCGACAAAAGGATCTATTATCTGGTTTTTTTTTGGAAACAACAGTATTTTAAAAGCAAGCTAATGATACCAGTCAATGTTAATTCTCAAGGAATCTCATGCAGAGAATTGATTTCAGTTCATATAAGAATTCAAAAACTTTTCATCGTGTGAATTTTCAAGCAGTACAATCATGCAAAATAACTTCATGAACCACAATCATATGTGATTTGTAGTCTCAAGAACTATGGCCAGTTATGAGTTATTTTCAAAAAAAGTGAAGTCATGCTGAAAATACGAAACAAATTAGTTCATAAAGATCACGTATAGGATACAGACTCTGTGGGAAAAGGTAGTATTGGTGACCAAAAGCTTGACAGCATCTGAAATTATTGGTATATTTAAATAAGGTGAAAATTTATTTGAGACATATGCTGCCATGTCACTCTAGGACCCCAGGATAAAAGCATTTGTTGGTATCAGTGTAGTTTACCTCTCCTCTGTCACCCAACATTGAGTCAGGAGGCTTAGGTAGCTGCTGTCCACTGATTATTTTCAGAATGAGCTGCTTTTTGGGACTGGCAGGAAGTGGATCGGCAGAGTAGGGGTTGAATGTGCCTGAAAGTTGGCAAGGAAGGAGAGCAAGGGTAAGGAAAAAGATGCACTGAATAAATACCGTCCCCCAAGATGCATGCACCTAGCCAAAATTCAGGCATTATACAAACTTGCAGAGTATGGAGCAGCTGTTAATGAATTTTAAAACTTTTTCTTTTTTTTCCCCAATCCTTTCTGAGCTTAGCAGCCTTTCTTTACACAATTACAAGACAGAAAGACTACCCCCACCGAGAGGAGGGTTTTGCAAGATTTACACTCATTTGGAAAAAAAAAACTGTCTTCTATAGCATAGTAGCTTCAAAAAAACAAATAGTTGTATCCTAGATCTCCACTCTGATTGTGCTTCTTGCACACCTGCACAGATGTTAAGAAAAACAAGCAGCTAGGACTGAGTTCCTCAGCAACTGTGCCTGCTTGAAGTTCCCAAACTGCCTCTGCCACTTCTGGAATACCTGCCACTGTTTCTTATGGCCATATTGAGAAAATTGCCTATGGACACATTGAAAGAAAATTGCCTAGGGATACAAGAAAATTGCCTAGGGACACAATCAGATCCAAAATCCTCCAAATGTGGAAGGATTGGCACTGCATAACACTGAAAACCATTTGCTTCTGTTATAACGGAATTTTCAGGACGGAACCAATCCCTTTTAAAGAGAACAAGCTAATTCCACTGAATAGCTTGACAGCTGGAGCAAGTCCTGGTACGTGGTCCTGGGCCTTGCTCTTCTTGTTTGGCTGTCCTAGGAGCTCCTTTTCTTTTTTTCCTTTTTAAACGCTTACTAAAATGGAGCCCTGGAAATATGTCTATAATAACTACAAGGAATTGCATACCGGTACTTATACAGTCTGAGAGGTAAACACCATTTTTTGAAGACAATATCTGAATTCTGAAGCAAAACAAGCTTACAGATATATGGAAATGTGAAAGAGATTCCACATATGTCCTTATTTGTCTTTCTTGCGTCTTAGCAACTTCTCCAAAATAACATTTTTGGAAAATGTTTTTTTTTGAAAGGTTTGACACTTACAGTAATAAATGTATAGTGGGACATTACCTTTGCACATCTGCTGAGGTTTGAGGACATAACCACAGTTGCCATTTACCCTAAATTTTGCTTCATTTAATTGCATCACACGTCCTTCAGACTGGTAGTTTAGTGCCACTGTTGAATGAGAAGACTCAGGTGTCACTTATAAAGATAATATTTACTTAGCACAAATACAAGAAGTGAGAAATTAGATTACTGTGCAGCACCTACCTAACTGGCAACCAACATTCCAGTACGGTAAAGGGTTAAAGTTGCTGGAGTCGATCCGATATGCCGATGGGTAGACCCTTGTAAGCTGCTTCTGGTTGTAAAGCATGAACTGTTCAGCCTTCTGCTGCACTGCTTGGTGGGCTCTTGTTTCACTGAACGACAGCACGTTCCCTGTTGATCCTGTGTGCATTGTTAATGAACAAACAAGTTACAAAGCAATCCTGGGGAAGGAAGGCCTGAACTCAGACCTCAGCTATACTGGTATTAACCGAGGGGAACAGTAGTTTTAGCCCAAATTTACACCAATAGATTATCTCATCATACTCAAACCATATGCTGTGTAACTGAGGCATAGCAGTTTTCCCTTCCAGGAGCATCTTCTGTTCTACCCACAAGTTTCAAGACTTGCAATGAAAGCCAAACAAGCTCATGCTAATTGCTGGGGTCTTTTCTCCTGCACAACCCTGGATACAAGTGCTATGAACAACCTACAGAGAAATCTACAAATGGAAGTGTAATCAAAACCATCCTTCTGGGGAGCTTACAACCAGGGAGAAGAAGTGCCCACCAGCAGGGATTGCATTTATTTATCACAATTCAACCTTATCGTGTTACTAGACACTATTTAAAATCGATAACATTAAATGATGACAACACTTCCCATAAAACTGTAAACCAGGAAAGCATTCTCCTGAAATTAAAAAAAAATAAATCATTTTTAATATTGCTACTAAAACATGATTATAGGAAACCAAGGGAAAAGGGTATTTACTACGGAAGGGTGGGGTGGTGCTTTACTCTTTCTCCATATTTAAGTAAATGGAATAAATAACTTACTATTCTGCTTTTAAAATATCTTTGAAATACGAGGGAAACCCTGAGATCAGATATGCTTCCTATCAAAACAGAGAAGAAAAATGCATGTGTAAGTCTTGCACCGGCATCCTTACCGTCATCTACTATATCCTGGGCTGCCACGGAGTTTGTGTACACCACCAGGTCAGACAGAGCTCGGCACAGCTTCACAGTTTTTCTTCGACGAGTCAGTCTGCTGAATTATATTTAATATATAAAACAAAGCAGGAATTTTTCAATATTTAAAGCATATTTGAATCCCCTTTATGTTTTTCCATCAGTAATGAAAAACACGTGTGCAACTCGAGCTGAAAAGAAAGGTGCAGTAAACAGGGAACCCCATGGGGCAAGCCTCCTTCGAGAGGGTTCTGAGCAACCTTCGAGATGACTGTTCCCCTTCTACCTTCGGTCACAGCGCACAAAATTTTTCATTTACAACATAATGAAATGGCCGCACCGTGGCTCTTATAGACAAAAACAAGGCAGACAGCTTTGAGCTGCATCTGGAAAGGAACGTTTCAGTGACAGCAAATGCATTCTCGATGGTGCTTTTTTGATTGCTTTTTCTTTACATTCTCAAATGTAATAAAGTTGGCCGGGCTGTGATGTACCCTTATTTAGCCTAAGCAGTTTTTGTTGAACACTATTTACAGCATGAAAAATGTAGATTGGCATTTTTCCATTAGAAGAGTATTACTACCACATTTCTTTTCAGTTTAAGGGTAATTGCTATTTGCAACCTATGAAAATCTACACATTCAGAATATCAGGCTACAGCAGTCACAGCGAAATATACACCGAGAGCAGTGTCATAAATGCCTTGCTCTTAAAAACAGACTTATCTGAGGCAGTGACGTATACATATTAATAGTAATAACAATGCTCTAGCTCTAACCGAACATAAAATTGTGGTGATTCTTAGCTCACCTGTGGAGCTGCCCTGCTTCCTTTCCAGAAGAGTTTTGCTGATTTTCTTCATCGTCTGATGCGCTGTATTTGGATGTTGCCTTCCCTGCTTTCTGGTGGGAAAGAATTAAGCACAGCTGTGTCAGTGCATGGGGATGATTCTGTACGTTCACATTACCACGATCAGTGACACGTGGGTTGGTGAGCTGCCACAGGTTCACAGCAGGGACCACCGTCCTGCATGGATGCAGAACGACCCCTGGGTGTTCAACAGCAGACAGTCCTCAGCAGAACAGCGAACGCTCCCAGGCATACAGGGAAGGAAAGCCAACAGAAAGCATCTGTGCTCTGGTCTCACTTTGAGCCCAGGGAGCCCAGCCACCAGCCGGGGAGCAGGTCTACCTGCTGGCCAGCAGTGGAGGCCAAGGTGGAAGAGAATCGTTTCTGCAAACCTGCCAGGCTGTTGCAGCCCACCACGTACACAAACAGGCTGTGCGTGGAGCTGAGCAGCAGGGAGAGGAGAGCTTTGAAGAGCTCCGCGCTGCTCCACTGCCTCCAGTACGCTGGCACTGGTTCTGCCGCATTGCTAAGGGCCCGCACCATATTTAACAAATAGCACCACACGGTAGGATCTAAATGAACAGAGCGTTGCTTTAACCTATGCTCCCCCGCCCCCCCCGCAATTTAGGAAATGTAACAAACGCATTCACAAAGCTGAGAACACAAACAGCCTCTGGGCAAAACTCTCAAACATATTTTTTCTACTGCTTTTTGAGCTACGCAAATGAGCATTCAAATTATTCTAATTTATTACAGTGTACAGTAGAGCAACTAGCTATGATAAAAAGATTAAAATCTCAAAAGCACCTTTTTAAGCATCTACTCTTTCAGTTTCCAATTTCAACATTGCATCTTTTGTAACACTAACTATAGTTGAAACGAGAGTTTCTTTAATTCCCTTCTCCTCATGAGGTAATTCACAAAATAACTGAAAGCTCCTTATCCTTCTGCTCATACAGCTAGATGATAATTGAACACAGAATTAATTTCTCCTGCTATGATAAACCAATAATGCTCATAATCTAGTACATGCTTTAGTTTGCTGTGTTTAGTGCTGAAATAAAGTTGACCACAGTGGAAACCATTTGCAGAGTTCAGTTTTGGAACCCAGAGGTGTGGACTGTGGATGATTCCCGCAGTTATCCTGCAGGAGTTACCAGCCTCAGCCTCTCGGTCCTCCACTGGCAATTTTTAGAGTTTACATGTGGGTACAGTTGGCACAAGAGCCAGGCTGAAAACATCCCAAGTCAATATCCCTGGCTGGATAATTCTACACCTGCAAAGATATCAATAACAACTATCCTTCCCAGCTCCCTTAAGCTGTAAAAGCATAAGGGGGAAGCTACTGGCTCAGCCTACAATATAATCATTAATTATAATATATACAGCCTTTTTTTTTTTTTCCCCAGCAGAGAATGGGCTTTCCTACCTGCTATATCCCTTAGAATAACTAGTCCAAGTAATTAAATTGCTGACATGCTTTCCAGCCCTCGGTGTACCAGCTGTTTTTAGTGGCTCCATGTTGTGTCTGTGACATCTCACCCACAGACTTTTTCCCCAGCAGCGAGCACAGGGTGCGAGGTGAAGCATCCATTAGCATGCACTGCGGGTACTTGCAGATCTCAGCACATACGGACTGAGTAACGTGCACTTAGCTAAAGCCACTGAAAGAAATACAGCCAAGTTAGAGATGCAAGCTTGTAATCTAACTGTAAATACGGGTCCTGGTATTTGCTACTTAGAGAACTGTTGATGGCTTCTAGCTGGATTCACAGCAGGTAAGGCGGTGGCCGCTTAAATTCTATGATGTGTTTCATAATTGCTGCTTCTCCTGAATTGCTGTGGAGATTTCCAGTTACACAGCACGCTTCCTGCTCAGCTGCAGCTTTCACCACGGGCAGCACTGAAGGGGAACGCAGACAACCGGCGGGCCGCAGCACAGCGACAGGGCTGCGGGCCCACCTCACGGCTGCAGGCCCGCCTCGTGGCTGCAGGCGCGCCTCACGGCTGCAGGCCCACCTCACGGCTGCAGGCCCGCCTTGCGCCTCTCCCACCGCCCACCATCTGACGGCTTCCTCGCTTGGTGCCTGCTCGTGGGCCCTGCGAGGAGCTGTCGGGAAACGAGCTCGCGTGGGGCTACACGTTCATTAAAGCCCAGCCACGGGCCCTGCTGGAGTGAGGGAAGGGGAGAGATGGGTGACAGCAACACATCTGCCAGGCAAGGGGATGAGGAGGAAAGACGGGCACACGTCCCTTTTGGTGGCCGGTATCTGCTCAGATGCACGGCTGTGAACGGAGACCTCACGCTCGTGGGGACTGCGTCAGCTCTTGCTTGCTGCAGTGCAGACCCACTGAAGCGGACGATGCGACCCAGCAGCTACACAGATGTATAAATAGCGCACACCAAACCGCGAGGAGGTCAGAGAAGAGCCCGATTTTACAACACGGGAGTGGTGGGACCAGAGCCACTGCTCAGTCACAGCAGACCCCGAAAACAAGCAGGAGGCCAGTAGGAAGCGCATTATATGGCTCTGCTCAGGGTGTGAAACGGGTAAATTTGGACCCCAAATGAAAAACACCATCAGCTGGGTGGGAGGAGGTCTGGAAAACAAGAACATACTGAAGCAGTTGTTTACGCTGCTCCTCTGCTGCTGCAAGTCTGATCAGAAAACCAGCAATTCCTCTTCACTAATAAAGATTAAACTCGTGGTCAGGCAAAAATGTTTTTGGTTTTGAGAGTGTCTGTCTTTGAATGATTCTCTGTACTCTTGGCAGCTATATTCTTCTTCTGAACAATAAAAATTATACCAAGTGTAACCAAGCAGTTCTTCTTCGTTGCCTCCATGCACACCATGCCTGTTCCAAGCAATAAGGCATACTGTGTTGTAAGAAAAGTCAGACATAAACCAGCAAAAGGAGTCTCTCATTTTACTTACTTTGTGTTTACCGAAGTTGCCCATTAATGATCGACTATGAGACTTTTTTCCACCTTCTTTTGTGTCCAGGTTCTGTGCAGAGAGAGTGCAATAATGAGTATAACTAGATAGCTTCAGAAGTATCTTTAAAAAGTCTGTTACAGTCTCTGAAAGACATGCCTTTAACCCCACAGTTTTATGATTCCTGATTTTAACCCCGAGTTTCTGTATGTCACTCTGATTCACTATTGTACGAGTACACTAAATGCACAAGAGAATAAAGGTAAAAGGGAAACAAAACCTAAACGCAACATACTGATCTCTGAACACAAATTTAAATCCAAAATCTCATTACAGGACTTTTCTCATTTCTTTACATAATTTTAGCTTAGCAATCCTCTAACAGTGAGGAAAAGAATTAACATTAATATTCAAGACAGCAACCAACCATGTAGAAAAACCAATTCAGCGAAAACAAGCAAACAAAAATGAAAGTGTACATAAAATAGCCGCAAAAGAAAAGGAGAGAAAAAAAATATATATCTGTCTAGCAGACATGGGCTTTTCATAGGCAGCCTGAAGTCCAGGTTTCACATCTATAGGCATGTCCCTAGACATTGGCTTGATAATTCCTGACAGCTTCTAGCTTTCTTCTGTCAGAAAAGCACATCCCTTTATCTTTCAGAGAGCAAAATAAAGACCTAAAGGTGCTGAAGAATATTCCCCCACCATTCCACAGCAGCTCCAACAAACTCGTTATTCACTGTCCTGTGTTGGACTTTACCTCTGGCTATTCTAACGATACAGGAACCAGATGGTTTCTTAACATCCAGGAAAGTCAATAATCCCTGTATCTACGTTCAATAATTTGTTCCTAGCTCCTTTCCTCCATAAAGCGTAGAAGCAAACCCTAGCAGATAAAGGAACAGTCTCTTTCAGACAAGAGCGAGTAGTGGTCAGTTTCAATAGCAAATCAAATTAAAACTTACAGTACACACTGCCCTTAAAAAAAAAAAAAAAAGATAACTTGATAATTACTGGAGATTAGTACATAATTTTGCATTGTGAATAGTTCTTTTTTTGGGGGGAGGTACCAGAGAACGTACGAAATATAATTATTCTAGCTCAAAATAATATTGAAACGGCTCATCTCTGATCATGTTTATGAACACACAGGTTGCCCTCTGAACTCCCACTTCTCTGACCTCAAAAAGGCCAAAGGGAGGAGGCAAGCTGACAGTTCTCATGCTGCAAAGCCACAATCTGGAAATAACCCTTCTTTCCCAGGTCAGATGGCTCTGTCCTTTGGGCTCTCACAGCCTCTGCTCATCGCAATGCAGCTTTGACCAGATATCTCAAGCATCAGGACAAGCTGAGCATATTTTCTGTAGTCAAGCCTGGCTTCAGGCAAAAGTCTCACAGGTCCATCCTTGGAGAAAGGTTGGCAAGAAATACAAAAAGCTAAAGAGTGAGAAGATGTGCAGAAAGCAGCACTGCACATACCTGACTTTGGAGACTTATACCAGTTAGAGTAGGCACATCCCTCTGAACAGTTCATTCCCTATTTAACATAACCAGGCTTTGCATCTGCTTGAGGTGAAATGTGGTGGTGGTGGATTCACGGTACAGACTCTACTGATGTACTCAAAATTCCAATACATTTCACTGTTTTGCAATACTAGTTTCATCTCAAAAGGGAAAAGAAACTTACCAATTCTTTATATAAGTCATATTTCTGGGTATGAAAAAACAGAACCTTGCTTAGGGCAGTAAAGCACGATCCCATGTTCTACTGCTGTACAAAGCAGCCACCAGCATTGCAGGCAGCAGACAACACTGCCAGTTATCACTGCCAGCCTTGATAGGACTAAGGCAGTAGAGAGAGGGTTTTCCCCAAAACCTAGACACAGACCAAATGGTTTGACAGTTGTTTGCAATATCAGTGCTTGCTCAATTAATTGCTTCCAACTTTTACAAGGAAATAAAACAGGTTAGAACAAGATACTCCTCACATTTATCATTCAAATCCTCTCCTTGGAGATTTTTTTCTGAAACAATTCCAAGTTTCCATTTTAGAGGAAATACAACTCTCAGATGCTGTTAGTAAGCCATTGCCTTTCTCATTTAAGAAACATGCAACACATCGCCTTGGCTAATATCCAGTATGTGCAGGGGGAAAAAAAAAACACCTACCTGTTTCAGGTTAACACTTAGACCTTCGTGAGTTGCCTTTAACAGTGCTCTCACAGTGAAGCTGTCAGGATCCTCTTTGTCCCTGATTTGCGATTCTTTTATCAGAGATTCAAGCTTTGTTCTTATAAAAGATTCCACTTGGTGCTCTGTTGCACCATTACTCTGAAAAGCATCAAGAAATCCGGTTAAAATAGCTTACTATCTCCAACACTTCTGGGACAGCCTGAGGGAGCATTACACATGCCTCAGGCACTCCCAGCATTTCTTTTCACTGTGCAAAGAAAAGGTTCTTGCGTAATCCTGCTCCGATTGTGGCTTTTATTGTCACTGCCATCATCCTTTCTTTTCTTTAATCCCCTTGACACATCATTTGCACTGCCTCACCAAAGTACTGTCCAGCACACAGACCACCCCAGGCCCTGGTGGTGGCTCTGCTTCAAGCAGTCGCAAGCCTGACCCTCCTTCAAGATACAGCGGAGTTCACAGCCAACGCACCCACACAGTTCCTCAAACTATCAGCCCAAATACTATTAGATTCCTGCTCCAAGAAGTGAGACAGGGAAATAATTAATAGTAGCATGACACCAAACAGCCTCTTACGTAAGGTGCTTAAAACAAAACTGGATCCCACGGCACAGCAGCATGCACCGAGCATTCCTCTCTCCATGGGGCAGGAGAACTCTCCTGAGACAGGAGGAAACCAACTGTTTGTACTGACGTGCTCCTTTTCTGGCCACAAAAGACCTACTGCATTGGCTTTAAGGACTGCAGATTTTGTCTTAGGTCTTTCTGCTCACCAGAAGTGCTGAGTTCATGTTGGTAAAGCATATGTGGATTACAGAGTGCTCCTCTTCAACAGCACAGGACAGTGAATTGGGCAGTGAATTCCCTAAACTTAAACCTGCAGAAGTGTTTAAAGATACTGTACTTAAAGAAGAACCTGTACTTTAAACCAATCACAATCCTAAAGATTTATGGGATTACCCGTAATTAATACACAACATTTCAAATTCTATAGTAAATGCCAACAGAAATACAACAGTTGGAGACATTAAGCAGGCTGATTTATCCTACACTTCAAGCACTTACTGCAAGCAAAACTGTACTTCTGTATGAGACCGTCTTGTGGAGCATATGGCTTGAATGACATCCAAGTGCAACCTAACCTCTAAATTATTAATAAATTAATCAGGATTTTGTCTAGTAGGACAAAGGGATTTAGTTTATCTAAGAAAGCAAAATCTGTCCTTTTGTGTCATGTACACAAATCCTCCAAAAGGTGTTTACTGACTGTAGCATTTTAGCAACTTCATGGTAGGGGGAGAACCAGCATAAATATCTGCTTCCTCTGAATCAGTTCAGATGGGGACTTCTGTCACCTGTAAAGCAAACCCCAAGCTACTTTGACAATCCTTCCATTGCCAATAGCTGGCATAAATGATACAGAGAAGTTAAAAGCTTGCTATTCAAACCATAAACAGATAATGAGAGCTACACTAAGGAGCTTCTGTGTGGCAACAAGGCAAACTCACTGGGCTACATTCAGAAGCAAAGATAAACAATATTATACTTGCTAAATATTAATTTGAATTTGATCTATTCTTTCTGCATCTCCCTTGATAATATCTTCTTTGTTCAAAAATTTTGACTGGTGAAGCAAGGCTGCCTTCTGACTTGAAAAAAGCACCTGCTGGATAACATGTATTAGCATTGCACACCAGCTTCAGATTGTAGCCAAAAAAATCATTAGTAAAACCAACAGCAGAAAAATAAACAGCAGGAGTTAGGAAATAAAGAGAATAGAAAACAGTTTTCAGTGTCAGAAAAAAAGAAACAGAAAGATTAAAAATAAAAATGTTTCACATTCCAATTTCTTTTCATTTGCACATCTCTTGATAATTTTCATTTAGAAACTGTGTAGCACTTCCATCATATGATTGCTTTGAGTACTAAGCATTTGTACCTGAAAAATCTTAGCATGCTTATCGTGCTGGCATCAATGATTTCAGCCTAGTGTAAAATACTTATACCTGTTATTTATGTGGTATAAATGAGGAACAGCCTGCATTTCTGAACAAATTCATTCCACATCTAAATGTGGAATGATATAATTCCTGCATCCTAAGGACCTGACTTAGAAATCCAAGTTAAAAACCTTAGTCTGCTAACAACTGTAAGCAGGATTATGGAATATGCACACAAGAAATGTGAAGATAGAGCAGTTCTGGGAAACGTGTATATGCACATACATAGCAGGACTTTAATTTGCAGTCATCTTCAATTTCATCAGCGCTATCCTCATCAGAAACTTCTCCTTCCTCAGCATCTGCTCCAAGACTGTATGGCAACTTCTTTCCCTAAAAACAAGGAAAATATTCATGATGAATGCACACATAGTCAGTGTTACGTTGTGCAAAGACCAAAATATCCCTTTACTCAACTATTGCTTATTTAAAGGTGGCCATAGTTTAGAATTCAGTTTCAGAGAATCTCATGCAAACTGGCTCAAGGGGTCACGTCTTCACAAGGGGACTTAAGTATTTCTGGAAGAGTTTGCTATTGAAAGATATTTGCAAACACGTTCAAAAAAGCACGCTATCTCCCATCCCTGGAGCAACCCAGTGAGCGTCTGAATGATTTATTTTCAAGCTGCCTCCCAGATGCTTCAGGCTTACCCCCGGCAAGCAGACCATTGGTACTTCAAATAAAACTCAAGAATCAGTAGTTGATACATTATTATAGGCTCTGCATCAGAAGGGAAAATGCAGACACAGAAGAACTCACTGCGAGTAGCCATCATCATGAAGGAAGCAGCAAAATTTACTTTAATACTGCATGCTCACAACGCAGAAGGACCTTCAATTCAGTTCACACTTGAACGTTTACATGGGCTTAAACCCCTGTTACCAGAATTACTCTCCATATGCAGTAACAAAATGAGAATTATGGCCACCACTTGAAATTGTTTGGCTGATTAATCAATGCAGTGTTTCAAAGAAAAATATATAAAACTGTGCAAAAATAATAGCAAAAAAAAAAAAAGGGAAACTGGCTTACTTCAACCAGATGTTGATTCCTAAACACTTTATCTGTTCTAACATGACTGTTTAACTTAAACAGAAGATGGGAGATAAGGCTTTGTGACAAGGCACAGTGATGCTGAAAACAGAATTCCTCGTTCTAAAAACATCAGCCCAGCTCTGCACCGTTCTGTAACTATCCACACAGTTTCAGCCACTGATAGCTGAAACATCAATCTGAAGTTACAAACTCAAATGTGCTAGGAAGACCAGCGCAAAAGTTCATGGAAAACAGCACAGTGCTAAATCTCTTGCCTCTTATTCACTGCCAGTATTTCAAGCTAGGTCCGCTCTGTTTTGTCACGCGACTGACATTACCTACTGTTTTGTTCAGCTCCCTACGACGCTGACACTACCTGCCCACGGAGCTCATTAACCAGCAGTTACACAAGAAAAACACTTCAATGAAATTCAAAATCACAGCTGAGCACTTGAAGGTTTTCTAATTCAGAGTCACATCTCTACTATGTATCGAAATATGTTCGACCTAGCATCAAACCTAAACTGTGAATCACTGTAGACAGTTTGACATGGAGGATAGAGGGAAAAATGTTATCTCAAGGGCTCGCAGCAAAGTAATTGACTTTGTGTGTCAAAGTCAATTAGACAATCTAATAAGCTACAACGCTATTAATCATCCTCTCAAAGGCCTGCCTAGCATTTCTTTCTTATTAGATCCATCTTGGTCTTTGAAATTCCTTTCAGAGCAAATCTGTTTACATTGAGAGGCTCAAATAATTTATCTTGCATACAACACTTACTACAGTGCTCTAAGGCCTCCTCCCTTGCTGCTCTTTAGGTACCTTCTGAAGTGCTCTTTTCCATAAACACAGCTGATGAACCATGAAAATAGTTTCAGTTAGTGAACTACTGCTCATACCAAGGTGAGGAGGAAATGTGGGGTAATGCAGGAAAATGCAAGAAAATTTCAGCTGTTTTTATATTACTCCAAAATACTTTGTGCAATGGAAGACTGTAGGACGATGTTTAGATAATGCAGGGATATGAATGATAGGGAAATATATCCGCTAATAACATCAATTAGATTTCAGAAAAAGAAAAGTATCAGATAATTTTGTCACACTTCCTCCTATTCACAAAGATGCATTTTATATAATTTCTCTACTCTCCTGACTCAGTGCTAAGGTTTAAAAACCAGCATCTCTGACTGTAAGGCTCTTAGACAAGGTGCTGATGAAACAGAAAGACTTTTCTTTACATTGCTGTTGAAAACAACTCTTCGTTAAAACACTTAGAGAAGTATTCTGGGACACTTGTCAAGGCTAAGGCTTACCCTGTTTCAATGTGTCTGTGAAAAGCTCAGAATTGTAACTTACTGCATCTGTGCTCATCCTCACGGTACAGACAAACTGGCTCTCAAAAGCGAAAGATCTACATAAATACCACATGCTGACTTTTGTTGTATTTTGAACGCGTCACGAGTAGCAAATTACCTTCACTAGGATTTTCCCTTTCAGATTTTGAGGACTAGGAAGCTGCCTGGAGTCTCCGGTGACTATAGATGACAAGTCCAATTTGTCACCAAATATCTCCTTCAAGTACTGAGCAATCTTCTTCTGCTGTTGGATACTGCAATGATTCTCAATAGACAGTATCACTGGAAACCTAGAAACAAAAACCCCAGACAGTGTCATAACAGTGTTTTAAGACGGAAGACCTGCACAGCTTACCACAAAGTGTTTCAAGTAGTTTGCCTTTGCATTGTCAAGAGTCTGGAAACAGACTCACTTTGAGAGGAAGGACTTCACATAAGAACTCCCAAATCCCCATGGGCTCAGAATACCTTTGCTAATCCCTGCAGGAGGTTCTGCCCTCTCCTCCAACCCCGTCCCACTAGCGCCAAAGTTTGAAACGATTTGAACGATTTGCTTTTGTCTTAATAAGCGCAGCTACAGTGAGTCAGACCAAACCGCGGAAGATGACCAGACTGAGGAGAAGCAGAAATATTTGGCTATACTTTCCAGAATACTCTCACAGGCTCCAGGAATTCTCAGCTAAAGCCCCCTGAGCTAGAGCCTTTGTTCTGTATATAACTGCCTATTTCTTCCAAAGACTTGCCCAGTTATTTTTTTAAACCCTTGACAGCCCCAAAACTCTCTGGCAAGCAACCCTACAGCCCACCTACACACCATGAGGAACCACCTATTTCAGTTTTGAGTTCACCCCCTCCCAGTTCTACTCAATAAGACTAAATTTGGGTGCTTATATTTATTTATTTATTTAGCCTTCCCACACCCTCATTTTGGTGTCACTTTAAAGAAAAAAAAAGTACATATTTTCCTTTTCTTCTCCCCAGACTACTCAAAATTTTATCTACCCACTCATGATTTTTTGAGACTGTTATGTGTGTGTGTGTACATATAAACATAAACATGTACATGTATGGCTCAAGTCTCTGCAATTTTCATAATGAACGTTGTTATATAGTACCATGGAAAGAAAACTCAAATTTAAACATTACCTCTCAACTCTGTATTTTCTTATACTAAGTATGAGACAGCTTTTCAATTCTCCTACTGAAATAAAGTATTTCCTTAGGTAGAGAATATTACAGTGTTGATTTTTAAGGAGGATTTCCCAGGGGAAATGAGTGGGAAGTTCTGTTCAAACAAAGAACCAAAATAATCACTTGATATTGAACAGTCTCAGTCTGTTCAAAGTATTATTGAGTTTACAATGCATGAAAGGTCTTTCTAACTTTGGTTGAACTTCCTAATTAGATTGACAGTGTTGCTCATGAAGCTGATCAATAAATATGATACAGGGAGTAAGCAGGGGAACAGAATCAACTTTCTATTCCCTGTGTGTTTAAAGGAATACACGAACTTCCTGGTGTTGAACTTTGACATGAGATTAGTTACACAAAACAGACTCTGCACTTACTCATTTTTGACGAAAGCATACTTATTGATAGTTTCTGCCACATCACGGAAGAGTATTTTAGAGGTAAGCGTATACCCATGGTGCACTACCGGCTCTCCATCCGGACCATCCCAGCAATCCACTATGAAGACAAAAAAGCTATACATTAAGAGATGCCCATCATCTTATATTTTTCTGCTGATCTTCTTTGCCAACAGAACTCGTGTACACCACTCAACTGTACAGGTGTCAAGAAGTTTCATTCAACCCACTACACCTTCCCAGTTAACACTAACAAAACAGTCTTTTCATATACTAAACACAGTATCTGCAACCTGAGCCTGACTCCCCCCTTATATTAAACTCATTTTTTCCTCATATACAAAATTACAAAGGTGGAATAGATCAAGTAATGTTTACAGCTACCTATTGGGAAAGCAGCTTCTGCAGCCTTTTTTTTTTTTATATCTAGTCTTTTTTCCCCTTGCTGTTAAACTTGCCATTGATGACTAAGTGTGTAGTGGGAGTAGCACTGAGATCATCACACGCCAATATGAAATACGAATGGATTGAGACAATAATACTTCTAATGCATTAGTGTGGTCTGGATTTACATCAAACTTGTTGCTACTGCTGCCTCTATAGAAAGTTAACTTCACGAAAGACAAGCTACAGAGCTCTTACCTACACTGTACGGTACCTACATGAGTTCTGAAGTGAGGCAAAATAACATACTACTGTGCTAAAGTGAACTTTCCTATGGAAAAAAATAAGAGTGACAGACCACCCAGTTTTTTCAGGTTAATTTTTCCGATCTAATTCATTCCTAAATTTAGATTATTTTTTTTTCTTCCAGTGATGGGTTTTGTAATATTAGCCATATAAAATTAATACTGAGTGTAAATTTGTCAAAACACTGTTCCATCCAGAGGAAAATAATGTTTTGTTACTATTTAAATCAAACAATTTAAACAACAATCCAACCCCACCTCCAAGCTATCAGACAAATAAACAAGCAGCATCTTGTTTTCTTACGCCGGCATTCAGCCAACAAAACAGCATCCTATGTCTGTTGTGCCTGACCTAAACTGCATTTTTCAGCTCACATGTTGACAGAAGCACACACACAGCTGTGCTGGCAGAAGGCACTATTTGCTCACCTGTCCTTTTCCTCCAGGCACTAGGCATTTTTGCATCGGCAGAAGGAACTGTATATGCAAACACCCACTTTCCCCTTCAATTTGTGAAAGGAAAGGGTTTTGCTGACTCGCAAGGTGGATTAGGAAACCATGCCATGAAATGTCCTCCTCCAGCACAGGCAGCACTGCAGAGCACACCGAGCAGAGCTGCTCCGCTGGAGCAGCAGGGCCCCAGGAAGATCCCTGTCCATTGCCTTCGTGGGACTTGAGCAAGAGAGAAGTGCTTCAGACAAACGTGGGACAACGGAAAGCGAGCACTGACTGAGAAAAGCTTAACAACACAGCGGCTGGCAGGAGGAACCAGCAGTGGCTAAGCAATTTGTCTGAGAAGGTCATTCCCTACAGAAAAATGCTTGCTAGACTGCTAGAAAACAGGAGTTTACCACTGAAATTAGTAAGATAGTGAAGCATTAACACCTTAGGTTTGTCACTGAGAAGAAAGGTCTTTCCTACCTCTCACAGCTAGAAGTTACACCAAAACGTACCTTCGATACATCGACAGCCATCCTGCAGCACCCGCGCGTACATCTCCGCTCTGGACTGGGACAGCAGCTGGTCTCCCGTCAGGTACGTGTTGTGAGATGAAGCAATGAAATAGTTACAGAGGGGCTGATCCATATCCTGATGCACTTCGCAGTGCAATGGGTTGAATACGTCACAAGCAGGACTGCGCATGAAGTTGGTGAAACCTTTGAACAGAGAAAGGTTTGCGTGGATGCCGTGCATCTTCCCAAGCAAAGGATTTGCACTCTGACAGTTGTGTTTTCCCGTTATGCGTGTTAGTGTCAACCCCTGTCCCCAAACCAATGAATCACATAGCCGAGATTCACCTTCACACCCCATATTTCCAGCACATCAGTTGCAGTCTGGGGCTTGCCTATTTCTTTGCAAACTGAAGATGTTGCACAGCCTCAGTCCACTGTGGGCACAAACCCAGGTAGGTCATTCTTTTTGGAATCCTATGGAAGTTTATTGCCTTCAAGAAGCACATGCTCCCAAGATCCAAATCTTGTCCCTACACAACTTGCTTTGAATTAGAAAATAAAATATAATCTAGAAAAACACATTCACGACTGCCCCCCCAAAAAATTAAACAAAACCCAACAACCTACACAATCAAGAAGTATCTGCAAAACATGGCAGTGAGCTAAGCTTGTTCAGAAATTAACCAGTTAACAACCAACAGTAAAACCAGAACTTAGCATTCAAGTATAAGCATAAAAGTGATGAATAGCAGCTATAGACAAAGCCAAATAAAACCACATATCTATAACGCCCACTATCCAGCTGTTTTCAAATCAGGTGTCTCCTTCAGACCCACGGGATTTGAGGTGTGCACCACCTTTCTTTCGTAGGATACGATGCCTGGAAGAGCACAGGTTTGGTGTTCTGCAGATCCACAGAAGGTACCGTGTGGACAAGGTAGCAGCCACTTAAGGAACAGACAGCATGGGGGCCTGGGCTAGCCAACTCACCGATTTAGCCAATTTTACTCTAGTTTACAGTTTTCTCTATGCTGCAAGCTTATCTGAGAAGATGGTACTGGTTTATATCACTACAAATCCGATTAGAATCAAAACAGAGAAAGTTTTAAAAAATACCTCCTTTGAGAATGTGAAATGTAAAACATTTCAAAAGGACAGTGTAGACAATGTCAATGCTGAAAGCAACTCGAACATAAAAGGAGCAGCAGTAAGATTAAAAGGAACATAAAAGCTTACATAAATATTTTTTAAATGTCACTGCTTGTTCATTTTGCTTTCCTTATGTCAGTGTAAATCTCAATGAATTGCCCAGAGTCACGCCAGAAACTTATTTCAGAACTGGAAGGCTGCACCCAGGGTTTAAGTACTGTGCGGAGGAATATTTTCCCCCCACTCCCTAGAGAAATCACCATGTAAATTATTCTGCTTCATGAAAACTATCTTCTGGGCAAATTAACCGACCATAGTATTTAATCTGTTTTATTCCAATTCAGATTTGAATTTGATACCAAATTGGATTTTGAATAAATATGCCATCTACAATTGCTTTAGCAAACAAGGTGAATAAGTTACAAAAACCCAAGGAAAAAGCAACTGTTCCTATTTTACTTCACATAAGCATAAATCAATGGAGTGTACAGCAGTGATTCCAACCCTACAGAGAGAGAGCAGAACGCAAACTTTGATTTATTACTTCAGTTAGAACATACTGTAGTATAAACTACGTTTATACTGTGCTATACAAATACACAGTTAGCCATAAAAACATGCAAGCCTGCAGCCCGCGAATTACCGTGCTGTGGCTATGATGTACGGCTGCGTGACGTATCGCTGCTCGAAGGGTAACTGAGCCCACCCACTGCCGTCTCCCATAACTCACAACAAGGCACCTGTGCTGCTGACTGCTGGTTTCTTATGTCAGCTACTGTCACAGTCATCAAATATTATAAGATACTTGAAAATACTGTTAAGGCTTTTCTATTCCACTATAATTGGTCAGGACGTAAAAATAATTTAGAAATCAAAAGCGTTACCTTCAATCCCAAGAACATTTTGCTCCTTGTTTTCTTCTGACACCTCAAACTTCTGTATGATGTCAAGACAATATTCTGGCGTCACGTTATTCATCTGCACAAAAAGGACAGTGTTGGTGCATTCATTTTTTCTACTATGTGACCAGCATGTCAAAACCTGCTTCAGACCTCTGGGTCCCGTGGAAAACCTTGTAATCAAAGACTGAGTTCAGGCAGATGGGAAGAGGTCAGACCCTCCTGTAAAAGGACTTGATCTGATTTTTTGCCAGTTCTCCACAAGACTCGTGGATCTTACATTTCAGGAGAAAAATAGGAATGAGAGGTAGTGGTTACTGTTAAAAGTTGTCATTTCAGCTTAAAAGATAAAAAATTAGCTGCTCAACACAATTAATAATAGTTGCACTGGGCAATCGTGCTGAAATGAGAACTATGGTGTGATATTCCTTAGTACAATCTACTTAAACATGTAAAAAAAAGATTTGCCGGGGTTTGATTTCATTTACACACATTTTCCACTCCTACGATTTCATTACTTTCAAGAGACTTCACTCTCTAGGAGAGTAATATACACGCTATGAGATAAATAATTAGACTGTGAAATGAAAAGCAGCAGTCCTTCGGAAACAAATAAGAGTGTCGTCACCAGCTTCAGCTAGCCCCCAGCTGAAGTCCTGGCCAATGGGGCCAGAGCACCAGAGGTGCTTGTATCCCTTCTAAAATCAGAGGAAAATGGCTTTCATCACTCACCTCATCTCCTTTTCACCCCTGTCCCCCTAAATTTGTAAGGACCAAAGTGAAAACTCCGAGTGGGCACGTTTCCTCTACTAATTCTATCACAGGATGGCAATAATGCCTCTAAAACCTTTGGCAGCTTCTCCGTACCAGTGTTCTGCTTACTGCTTGCACTCTGCCCAAGGCAGCTCCAACACCTGCCTTCGAACGAAGGCGCGGGGCAGGCTGGAAGCAGGGGGACGGGCGGCTCCTCTCTCCCGCCGGGCGCGATCTCTGCCCGCAGGGCTGCGGCAGGCAGAGGAGCGAGACCAGCCACCCTGCAGATCAGGCAACGTTTATTGTTTAAATCCCCAAACGGTCCCTTCGTGAAGTGTTATTTTTACAGACGGACTTCCCTCTCAGCTGGCAGAACCGATCCCATTCGCCCTGCTCTGCCTGCGGTCTCCAGTTAATTGCGCTTTCTGTTACTTCCCATAGCTCCCTGTTCCCGGCATCCAACAGCACGGAAATCTTCCCAAAGTAGGCTGACTCTCGATCTGGTGGTCTTCTGTGAGGGACAGATCATGCCAAGGGCTGAGCTCCCCCTGGGAAGTGTGGGTGCCGTGACCGACCTTATCTCCTAACAGCCCAAATGCGAAGAATGACCAGGGGACGGAGCACCCAACACCCAGCTGTATCGACGTTACGAGGACAGCTGCAGGAGGAGAGCAAGCAGTTCAACCCAGTTGGCGACTCAAGCTGAAAAAAGAAGTATTTACATGGCAAGAGAGGTTTTCCAGCCTTATACCTTCCCTCTGCTTTTCCTCTTGCCCAGGGAAGGCAAGATCCAGCCTGTTTGCCTCTCCGAACGTGTTATTTATATCTCCAGCTAAGCCGGCAACGTGAGACGCCTGCTGGAATTACACTGGGTAAGAAGAACGAGAACAATTTGGTAGAGAAAATAACTGATTATCCCAGCTCAAATAGATGTTGCTGTTTGATTGCAAGCACTATTCCGAGCAGCCCTCCTTCAGCACAGGCTGACCAGAATTAACTTTTTCATTATCCCACACCGCTCCTCGATGCCTGAGTGGCAGGGTGCTTGTGTGCTCTGCGAATGAAAATGTCTAATCTGGTCCAAAGCTGCATCTGTTAGGGAAAAGGCCACTGATTTGTGCTTTTTTACTGTAGCTTAAGAGAGATTATGTCTTAGGATACTAATATAAATTTGTTTTCATTAGGTTTTAAAGTCCTTCATTAGAAAGAATGCCAAATAGCAGTGACTATCATCAGTGATTAAATATGTAGATACAGGGACTGCTGAAGATGGTCAACTTCTAAAATCTCTTGGATATGGGATCATTTTTTATATTCCTGGTTAAAGGCTTTCATTTTGATACGGCTACACTCCTTAAAAGAGTATCAGCCTTTGAATGACCAATGAGATCTTGTTTTTTAAGTAAATGGACTAGCAATTAACCTTCCCAAAATAAAATTCTACATAAAAAGCAACATTACCCCTAACCTGTATAGAAGCAGGAAAAAAGAGCAAAATCACTTCTGATTTCATCAATTTCTTTGGAAGCAGGTCAGGCAAATCAATTGCCGAAACTATAATGACATCAGGAGGTGCAGAGCACTGCGGTGCCAGGCGATGGGAGAGCTCTCCCGCAGATGAATGTGAATCTCCCTTTTTTCCCATTCTCATGGGAAATGAAATAAGAGGAAACAATGTAAACCAGAAGAGTAGTTGGAAAACAAAAGTAGAAGAAATCAGAAAAGAATTGCAATGCTGGTGACAGGTATTCCTAGACAGGATGCCAACCCACTAGCCTGCGTCAACCATGCACTGACAGTTCAGCCTTCAGCTGTTCACAGCTAATTATTCTATAAGAAAATCAAAATATAAACAATCAAAGCAAATCTATTCTTCCGATCTTGATGTAATATGTTGATATAAAATGTCATAACATATGGAGTCATGACACAAATCAGTTGTACTCATTATCCTTTTGTATAAGCACGAGAAGAGGGAAGGCATCGGCTTGCTTTCTGGTTGAGAGCCCGTGCCGCTGCACTAAGGGCTGCTGCAGAAAGCAGAAGGGCTGATCAGATGTGACCCTCGTCTCTTATCAACAACCTCCACAGCCTCTCCTCTTTTCAAAGTTCCCCTACCAACATCGATATTCTCATCGTTTCCTACTCCTCCCAGGACGCAGGTTCCTGGCATCCTTCAGCACACGCTGCCTCAGCTCGCAGCCCGGCGTACGCCGACATTCCCTGACACACGCGGGCTCGTTACACTCCTGTAAAACCAACTCCAAGAGAGCACGTAGAGGTGGTGCAAAACAGCCATTCTCTTAAAATGCATTTAATCCCCATTTCTTACCACTTCTCATCAGATTTTCAGCATTTACCACGTCACTAATTGTTCCTGTGTGCTACATAATTAGCGTGGACGTGCAGTAAGAGTCGACTCAGACTCTCAAGCCGACTTAAAACACACCAGCCCAAACTGAATAATTAAGGAAAGCTTTGCATAATTACACGTGTGTGTTCCCATGGCGTAATCGTTAGGAAATTACCCCCTATTCTATTCAATTAAAATGAGTGGGGCAATAGTTTTGCGGCCAGTTTCATCCAGGCTGCGTGAAGGTCCTTTTAACCTTTTAACCACCGAGCACCGACTTGGTGCCAGCCTGGCGGCGTGCTGAGAGCAGTCTGTGTGGGTCTGCACGTGGGAGCACAAGGGCACAGCATACAAGGAGCAGTAAGTTTTCCCGGAGCACACAGAGAGTGCTGCTGGAGGAAAGATCTCAGCAGGTTGTCCTATTCTCAGCACAAATAAAAGGATTTTGCAAAGTACCGGATCCCCAGCCAGCAGCAAGCGGCCAGTAGGCTCACAGGAGACCCTCTTCATACGGTCTCCCTTGCTTTCAGAGAACCAAAACCAAACACCTCAAGTTTGTAGCACCAAAGCGGCCTTGTAACTGCACAAAACCACGAGCGAGAGCATCAAAGAGGTCTCTGCTGCTGAAATTAAAGCACTTGGTGTGACATGGACACAGCGGAAAGGAGAAGGGAAGCACAAACGCTGCAGCCACAGGTGGAGAGCCCGCACACGCGGCATCGCGATGGGGCTCCAAAGAGCCGGGCAGCACGAGGCCATTCCCTCCGCTGGGCGGGTCCAGAACCTGCTGCAAAGCTGCTCTTCAGCAGGGAAAACAATGCTTTCAGAGCCCATTTCACTTGTTACTCAAAGACAAGTGAGAGCCAAACTGTCAGTCAAAAGACCCTGGAGATCCTGCTGTGGAAGCAATCTGTCACTTCGCAGGAGATCAGCTGCTGGGTGGGACCAGTTCAGACCCAGATCGATTCATTAGGAAAGGGCACTCCCAAAGGGACAACCTGCAGGCATGCAGCCGTGACTGGACATCCAGGGGTTGTTCCTCCCTCACAGATGCTTATGGCTAGGAGGACCAGCAGTCCTTCTAGGAAACCAGCCTATTTTATGCCTGTTTTCTGCTCCTCTGACGTGTGACGCCAAAAAATTGCAATTTCAATTGCAATGAGCCGAGTTTAGCTGCACCTACATGGAAATAATCTGTTTCACAAGCTCTTAGGTGAGGGCAACAGGCTGTTCTCCTAGGCAAACCAGCTTAGCAAATTGACAAAAAAAAAAAAAAAAACTTTTGTTCTATCCTCAGTCAGCAGAATATTCAAGTCTTGCCCCAAAATAGTAGCAGATGGAGTTGGACAGACCACCCACAGGTTTCCAAGCAGTCAGACAAGAGCAAAAGCCCAATGCTGTTTGGCTGAAGGCATTTTAGAGCTGCTTTATGGTCTGAACCATTACCAGCTTTTGAAGGCAATCTTGCCTTGCCTGAGGTCGTTGTTATCACATTTGTGTTCTGAAAACACACAAAGGTAAATGTGCTTCAACACTGCTAATAACGGCATGGCACGTGAGAAGACAGAGGGAAGAGGCAAAAAGTGCAAGACGCTTCTGAAGTACGCTGCCTAGAGGTTCACCTAAGGAAGTCACACTTCTTTTTTCCCCCCCCCTCCCAGAAAAATGTCAGCAGAGTGTTTACAGCTGACAGCCCTGCCTGTGTTCGGGCTTTTGAGTAGTGTGTACACGAGGGTGGGTTCAATATGCCAGACTGAACAGTCAGCTTGGTTCTGCTGTTGCATCAGTAGTTTCCTGATGTCCTCCCGCACCCCCAGACAGCGTTATCTGCCTCTTTCACGTGTTTTTCCTCCTGCTCTGGGTCCTTCCATGCCCCCTCTCCTACCACAGCCCTTCAGCTGTCCCTGGGCACTTCAGCATCTTCATGCATGTCCTCCCTGGAGCATCCAGGTAGTATCCTGGACACCTGACCTTTCTGAACTTTGGCAGGTGGGTGTAATATCCATCTTTATGTTGCACCACAAAAATATAGTCTTCCCTTAGAAATACAAATCTCTTGTAAAAAAAAAAAACGTTCCCAACCCCCCTGCCCCAAGCTAAACGTTTTCCACATAATCCTTTCCCTATACTTGTATTTATATGCACGTACATTTCCATACCTTTTGTTCCACCTTTAGAAACTGAGCAAGTTCTTCAACAGTGAGGTGATCCTTCTTGTCACTGTAGCTTAAAAGCAACAAGTAGAGATCTCGACGTAAGGACATCATCTTGTAAAACACCGAAAATTCTTCAAAATTTAAGGTTCCTTGGTTCTCATCTGTGTCAGCTTCCTAAGAGGTAAAGACACTCTGGTAAGCGTGCTAGAACGTAGGTGAATTCAGGGAATAAAGCAGAAGAGGATTTATGTATAGAACAGAAATTTAATAAATTCTAATCTGCAAAATTCTGTTCAGACTCAAAGCCTACTACACACAGGCTAAAATAACTGCAAAATGATAATACTATCTATTGGATTTTTTGGAGAAAACAGTTCCTGCACTGAAGCCCCAGGTTCCCTATGGAGGTCTCAATTCCACCTTCAGTTTTGAATTTGTTCCCCACGTGAAGAAGCACACCCTGGGCTTTTTCTGATCTGTTACTCTCCTGTACGTCTTGCAGTTATCCTGGACTACAACATAGCAAGGAACATAACAATTTCACCCCTTGGCTTCCTCTAACAGAGTCTGACATTTAAAAACATTTGGAACAAGCCACCGTCTTAAATTAACGGTACTTCCAGCTGCAGCACTCTGAGCCCCCGTCAGCTCCCTGCAGGGGGTCTAACAGTGCAGCAGCAATGAGCCTCGGCACCAAGAGAGAACCCCAGCAGCCCCAGCCTTGCTTGCAGTTTTTGTTTATCCTCAGAGGTAGCAAGAGAAGAAAGCAGTACTTAACGTACGTTAATACAAGGTTTTTACTGTGAACATCTGCCTAAGAGGATTGCTTTGCATTTCCAAAACACAGAATGTATTCTGGAGGACTGCTGTCAAACGTTATCTAGGTCCCCACAATGCCCAAACTTTGGGGGAGCTACAACCCTTGTTAAGTTTGAGAACGTAAGCAGATGATGTCGACAAAGTGAAATAAATGCGTACAGATGTGCTACTGCTCCCACAAGTAACATCTTTCATTCACAGCTGCAATACAATGTTTTTCCTCTCGTTATAAAACCCGTGGCCTTTTCCAAGCAGCGTTGAAGTGCAGGTCACAACGCCTTCTGTCAGAGCCCTTTCAACGCTGACTTGCCTTTGAGCCCGAGGGCTTGTCTCCACACAGGTTTACCAAGCCAAAATTCCTCTCTCCAAGGAGAGTAAGTATCCCCAGCCTTGCTATCACTTCCTTCTTCTCAAGAAAGCTCTCCCAGTTCAGGCTCAGTCTCCTTCTGGACCGGAGGAGCTCATGTAATAGCAGGTGCAATGAGCAGATCCAGTCTGTTTTGCATTCCAAGGACCAAGTTTTATTTCCCCTTCATAGAAACCACTCCGTTAACACTCAAGCATTTTGCTCTTCATTATGCCCTTGGCTTATCTTTCCTTCCTACATTGCAAACCATTTTCTACCAGCCCAACTGTAACTGTTTTCAGGCAACAGAAGTAAAATACAAAATAAAAATTATTCTGGCTAAGAGAGGAAGTTTTAAAAAGAACCATAATCACTTTCATAAAGCTAGTTTCTATCAAATAATTTTCCATAAAGGAAATGAAGAAAACAAAGAGAGAGATTTCAATAGAAGCAGAGCAACCATCACTGCCAATGTAGAGTAATTCAGGTCACAGAGATGAAAACAATAACACATCTAAAGAGTAGAATTAATGAATTGTCTTCTGTGGGGGTTGTCTTGTTAAATCAATGTTCTGATGCACCCTTGTCTATAAAAAGACAAGGCTTGGGTAAAAATCTGAGATGTTGGAAAGGACAGGGTTTTAAGTCCCAGCTTTCAAACCCTGTTGTGGTTCAGACCATAACTGTCACTGGTTTAGCACAGTACAGCCCTGTGCTAGAGGCCACCAACCTGAAACATCTGCCGGACCTTCCTGCGGGGCAGGTTCACGTTGAGTTTATGCATCAGCTGGTGGATCTCTTCAATGTTCAGCAGGCCATCTCCGTTCTTGTCAGCCTCCTCAAAGGTCTGTTTCACCCAGCTGCAAACGCGTCAAGGAAACGTACAAGAGCGTGGTCCCCTCCTGGAGGAGGGAGGCAGAGCAGCTGGGCAGGACCAGGACAAGAGCTCAGCTCAGGAAAATGAAACTCGTCCCCAGCTCTTCTGGGCAGGAGGCTGATACTCCTTAGCAGAGCACCTTAACATCTGCTAGGGGAAAGAACTAGGCATTATTCAATCCAGCCTTCACAAACATCTTTTTTTGAGTCAAAGCCTCTGGGCAAAACCCGTGAATTAAGATTTCCCACTGCCCGCATTACAGATGTCAGGGGTACACCCTGAAAGACTCGTTGATGGAAAAGATCTGGTGCGATCTGCATGGTTCTCCCTGGGCTGATGCCAAACCAAAGCTTTATTTTTTACTACTGTACCCCTTGCGGTACCGCTTGCTATTGTACCTTTTATCTGGTATAACCAAGGCTGTTGACCTTCACGGAGCTAATATCTGGGGGCTACCTGCTTTGTGACTCACAGGACGCCAGCCCAGCTGCCATCCGGATCAGAGATGGCAACCTAATGCAAGTGGATGGCATAAAGGAGACTTGGTGAAACCTGGCCAAGTACATTATTACGAGCCTGAGGTTTCCTTGAGAGCCTCATTAACAATGAAACACTCTTGTTTTTCCATGTTCTTTCCCCCAGGATTGTTACACAGTTCTTTCATCTGTACACTTGTAATTTATCCATCTCTGGACAACTTCTTTAACCACCGCCTTCCCTCTAATACCTCTGCCCTCACCTTTTATGTCAGGTGTCCCACAGAGCTGCAACAAGTGCATGCAATGATAAATTGCACAGAGAGAACGGACAGCAATCGTACATTTGCTGTTTCTCCCTGCACAAGGCCAAAATGGTATCAAACCTAGCAGCTGTCAAGGTCAGAAAACAGGCTGTGATTCTTCACGCTGCATACAGCTCAGCTCTACTAAAACTTTTCCTAGGACATTCTGCAGCTTTATGTCTGCTCGAGGTGGCATTGAAATAGTTCTTTCCCTTACCCTTGCTATGGACAGAAGTTTCATTTAAATGCATAAAAGTGGTACTGGTTTACGACAAATATTTGTAGTCTGGTTCACAACACTAGTTCCTTTGCTCTCTTATTTCTGGTGGTGAGTATATTCTCAGAGGAGAAGCTAAAGTAGCTTTCAAATATTGCTGGGCTTGCTCTGATATTCTCCTGCACCTCCCTTAATTCTGTGTGAACTCCGCTTTCTAACCAGTGAATTTTACCCCATTTTTGCACATATATTCCTTTGCAGCTTTTCCTAAATTCTTGCTCTAGCTGGAACTGTTACTGGGTCATTTTGTCTCCCAGCTGCCGCATTTGATAACACAAACAAGACTTGAAGTGATGTTTCACCATACAGCAGATATGTGCAGCTCGGAAAAAGTCATGGATAAATATAGCAAGCTGAGTATGTGTGCAGCGGAGCATGCAATATATCCCCCAAACGGATCCGTGCCTGTCTCGTATCAGAATTAAACACTGAAAATATAAATTAAATACCGTGTGTGTATATTCTCCAGCAGGAGTATTTACAAGTGATCGTTTTGTATTCTTTCTCGTGGCAAGAAAGAGACAGGTTACAATTATAATCAAGACTTTTTTCTCTGTTTAGGGGGAAGAGTGTTCTTTATATTTGACACACTAGTAAACACTCTCTGAAAGAAAGCACATCAAGAAAATACTCAGTGAGCACAGTCTTTGCAAAAAGCTCATTTGGGTTGCTGGGCTAAAAAGACATTTAAGGAGCTTTAAAGATTTGTCATTCTGACAATCAATGGAGGCTGAGCAGCAGGCACAGATATGTGACACACACCAACCAAGAGAAATGGAGAGGGCCAGGAGTTTACCAGAAGACCGGGCAATTTACCGGAAGGCTCCAAAAAAAAAAGTTCACATTTCAGCTGTACAGGGGCCAAGAAATTTAAGTTTTCCATCAGTTCCCATATCTTGGGAACGGTGCCTTCTAACGGGCCTTGCAATTTGCAGTGGGAGAATAAAGGCACAGTTGGGTTAACAAGACTTAGCTTGAGGTGAAATAACACCCAACACCAAATTCACTAAAAACTAAACAAGAAATACTGAATTGCAAGACGTTGCTCAGGCTTATAAAAGGATACTGATCGTGTGTTCTCTGTCGCTTAGCTAGCGAGTCCTCATCACTTATTCCAGCCATCAAATATTTCAGCCCCGTGATCCAGGTGCGAGCTTCCTCTGGGTTGGAGGTAATCAGATCCAGGGACTCCAGGTGGTTGCCGTGGTAAATGGTGAAGCAGCAGCTCGGGTCAAAGTTCCCCTCTGCATGGCGGTGGAAGATTTCGGACTGCCGGCCTTCGGTCACTTTGTAAATGGAATCGATGACAACTGGGGGGAAAAGGGAAACCAAAAATTGACATGCTCGTATAATCACCCAGTTATTTTCTGCTTTTCAGCAATTTTGAGTCATTCAGGCTAAAAGTCATTAAACGATTTTTAATATTAGATCTTCACATCACTAAGGGCTTTTTGACACCGAGGCTCATCCCTGCCTACGCTGCATGCACAGAACAGCTGCCCTGAGGGCAGCCCTGCTGCAGGTGCAGGCAGGTACAGCACGGCTCTGAGCACTCCCTGCTGTGGGCTCCCACCTCCGCGCCTCCGAAGCGCCGTGCTGCTCTCTGCTGCAGCCCTCAGCTACCACGCACGGTCCCAAAAGCACCAACTGTCACTGCCCGCAGCCTTGCCAATTGCTTGCTTTTAAATCTCTTGCCTACAGGACAATTCTCTGAATTTCCAGTCCTTAATTTATTTAATACACTGCTGATTTGAATTTCTAGTTTAAAACACGGGAGCAGGAACTGTTTCAATGAGAAACGCTGCTACACAGTAACTCCAAGATGTAATAATACCTAAAGAAAGTTATCATAGTTGTTACAACAAAGAAACATCCATCTAAGCTTTTCTAGGTTACATTTTTAAATTGTGGTGCATACATCATACAGAGATCAGTATACTTATTGAGTCCCCACTGAATTTGTTCATAATTCACATAAGCACACGGAAAATGTCCACATGCCACTGAACTACATTCCCTTCCTTTTACACTCCCAAGTTTTTAGTAGGTGCTTAAACTCTACTCACACTATTGACAACCTTCATTTTAAGTATCATAGCAAATTTAAAATAAGTGAAGAGGATTCATGTAATGAATCCAAAAGATATTGCTCAGTTTTCCATCTGTAATTCACACTCTAATACTGAGCTGCCCAAGAAATTAAGACATTAAAAATTTACTTTTTGCCTTTTCGCTTTTTCTGGACGGTCTCCATCGGATGCAGGTTCTGTGCTCATCCAGGTAGAAGAGACGAACGAGCCCTTTGGTTCCACTCTTCAGCTTAACCATCTGAGTCCCAGATTGCATAACATTCATGCATCTTTCAACTGTTAAGCAGAACAGAATAAATTCAACTAAACGGCCATCCAATTCCGCTAATAAAATGAGTTAATGGCTTTCAAACATCTCCCAGACATAAAACATTTGCCTTTCACCTTCAGTGCCAGGAACTGCTCACTACTGTGTCAGAGACATACCATTTCTTCTTCTTCTTCACACCTAGACTCCACATCAGAAAATAAAGTGCATCAGTCAAAACACCTTCACAACAAAGGAGGCAAAGAAAACTCAACCAGATACTGGAGGAAAATATTTTGTAGTTGTTCTATGCATATTTCCTGTAAGTATTTTGGTTTGATATTATTAGCCACAGCGCTGTAATTTTAAGACCCAGCACTCTGCCAGCTTTGAATGGTAAGACCACTGTCCAAACTCCGTGTTCCCTTGGGCTCAGTAACCCCTTAGCTTAGATCTCGCTGTTTTGACACCGTTAGAACCGCTAATGGAATTATAAATACACAATCCCTCCCTGCTGCTACACACACATTTACAGCCTCTCTATCCTGCTACCGAATTTCAAGCACACACAGTGATAACTTCTCTTTATCAGTCCATCCCATCTGGGACAATGAGGTTTTGTTTCTCTTTGTTTTGACTAAGACAGACCCATCTCCTCCACTTCATCTCACATCTTCCCCTCCACAGTTCTCCAAACACTAGGATCAAGATAACCTTTCCCCCTGATCTCAGTACACATATATCCACCTTCCTAAATTCCCTTGGTTTTATCCCCATTGCCTCTCCTCACTTGATATCACTCCAAATTCACCTCCCGGATGGTTTGCTTACGCTCGGGCTGGCTCTCAAATGAAGGTGCACAAAGCACCAGGCAGACGAGCCTTGAAACAGCGAGGGACGGAAGAGTCATAACCTTAAAGAAGACAAACTGAGGCCAAGTACGTCCCTAAAACTTCCTGCATATGCAGGAACTGAGCCTTCCACATTGCAACTGAGTCCAGCTCAAGTGTGCCTTGGATTCACGCCTTTAAAATAATTTAAAAATGTTTCCTCCAGCACAGGTTTGAGGCTGTCCCTAAGCACAGGCGGTGCGGGGCCATGTGGAGGTGCGAACCCGAGCCCTTACCTAACCGCAAACCGCACGCAGGTTTTTATCTCACCATCAGCGATCCACTGCAACAAGATTTTGGCTTAGGAAGAGGTTTAGCTATGAGCTACTCAATACTGTTGAGACTCAATAATCTGCTGCTTTGCACCTAATCCGTAATCAGTTATTAATAAAAGTCTTACACACAAGCAAGTTTCACAGAAGCGTTTCTGTTACCGTCAGCTCAGCCGTGCCAGAAAGCAAAGGGTCTCCCCGGGGTGTGGTTGAGCACCACCAGCAAAAGGCAGCAGAAAGGGGACTACATTTCTTTCATGCAAGAAAAGCAGAAAATGGGCCACAAGCAGATAATCCCAACTACCAGAAAACATGGAAAAAATCCTAAAGGACTTTACAATTTCTTCTGCAGTTTCAATGGCCCGCATGTTTCTACATCACGTTTGTAGTTAACACAGACACATTTCCCACGCACATTTTCAGACAGACTTGAGAACCAAAGTTACACGGAATAGATTTTAAAACACCAGCACAGAAGAGCGGAAGAAATGCAGTTCCTGCCAAACACCACAGTACTCTCCATCTCTCGGATGCCACCTGCACTAAGCTCACTGCCCGAGAAAGCACCAGCTTTTCTGCTTGCACTCCTGCAGTTCTCAGAAAACACCACCCAGATGCAAGCATCTCGCTCAGAACAGCGGACAGGTAGGGAAGTTCACGGCACCACCCCTGTTGTGCGCGTGGCCATAGCAGAAAGCGCCACACCATCCAAAGGGCTGGGCTTCAATTTTAGAAGGCTTTTTCCTTTTTTGTTTTCCCTTTCCAGTTTACAAAGTACACCATCCCCTCCTTTCAGCTACCCATGACCCAGGCAGACACCAGAAACAAGGTCTTTTGAAACCGATGTTAGCGTGCTGACTTCAGCCCCTAGCGGGGCATTTGCAAGAGGGCCCCGTGGGTCAGCACCTGAACGCGGCCAAGTGCCTCAACAGAGCCAGGGCAGGAGAAAGCTCCAGAAAAAACATTTAATACTCTAGATAAACCAGGAATACTGAAATAAATAAATAAATGAATAAAAACGATGCAGCCCCTCAGTGCGGCCGTATGCTGGAACTCAGGGAAGCGTGACGTGCTTTCCACGTTACGGTGTTTTTCTGACACAAGCGCTACCTGTGCATTTTAATCCAAAGCCTGAAAATGAATAAAAGTTACAGGCTAGAATACAGCACAGTCTATGCTACAAAAACAAAGTTAATTAATCCAGAAATTCAAAAAACATCACACTTATGCATTGTATATTTAAAGATTTACTTTCAAATTAAAAAAAATAAATAAAAAATCTGAAAGCTGCAAAGTTACTTCTGTTTCCAGAGGTATGCAAACCTTCCTGACCGCCTAAAATCATCCCAACAGACATCCTGCAGGTTAATGGCCTTTAACGATACCAAAAGACCAGGCTACTTTTACCCTCCCACAACAATCATTTAGAGCAAACCAGACCTGAATTCGGAGAGCATTTTTTAACGTTTAGATCGAGCGACGATCGCCTTTCTCAGTAATACACGCATCTTTGCAGAAGGAGCTGCTTCTGTACCGAACACCAAACCCAATACAAACCCATCTGTGCCAGCTGGACCTTCTCGGAGGCGGCCACGCTGCCCACCACCTGGCAGAGCCCTGCAGCCCGGAGGAAAGCCATCGGAGCCCAGGGCAGTCCGGATGCCCCCCGAAAGCTCTCACGCCGGGCAGACGCTACCTGTCGAGGCTGCCTCTCGCCGCGGAATAAATCTCGCTGCAGCCCGCGAGCACTAAGCTGGAGCGCCCAGCGCTGACCGGACGCGGCCTTACGTTGGAAAGCCCTCTAATCCGCCCCAAATCAGCCGCTGCCACCTTCCGCCCAGCCCCGCTCTAATCTGTCCCCGTGTGCAAGCGGGTCTTTAATAACCAGGGGATCGCCGCGCCGGGGAGCAGCTCTTGCAGAAGCCACCGCTGCGGTGCCAGCTTCAGCAGCCGTTCCCTGCCCCGGCCCCGATTCCTGCTCCTTTGCCACTCACTCAGGCTAAATGCCAACAGCGGTGGTCACAATGCACACGCCCGCCCGCTGCTGCAAGCACTGCGCGGCCTTTAAGGCGTGCCGGACCCTTCAGCGGGCACTAGAAGGAAAATATTTAGGGAATTAAAGCGCTCTCCCTAGCCGTACTTTAGGTACATACAGGCACACCAGAGCAGTGAGAGAAGCACCTACGGGCCCCCGAGCACGGCTCCCCGGGACACAGAGGCGCAGATCAGTCCGCAAGCAGAGCCGCACGCGAGGCTGTGCCTCAGGCCCAGCCCTGGGCGGCTTCACCGGGTTAAAAATTCATATTTAGTTTAAAAAAATTAGCAATGGCAGCAGCAGGCTTGGGACTTTTTCCTGCTGTATTTTGGCTAGCGGTTATCCAAGGTAACGCTGTCAGCTAACTCTTAGTGGCAAAACTCCACTGCCAAGAGCCTCCAGCAAAGTCTTGGTAGAGCACAGGCTTTGGACAAATGGGATTTTAGCCAGTTTGATGGGGATTTCACTTTACAAACACTGCTTTCCATCGCCTGCCAGGAACCACTGCCTGCACGGAGATGACGTTCAGTCTCCTGTCTTGTTTTCATGGACTCGATGTTACGGCCGTCTGACAAAACGAGAAGATTAAATAAGGCATAAAGAGCATTACCAAACAATGAGAAGTCTAATTGTTAAGGAGGATATAAATTGCGTTTCTCAATAATACGCAATCTGCATTAAGCCAACATTAAGCTTGAGGAGATGAAATAAACCCACAGAATAGAAGTCAATTTCACCTGTAACATCAGCTCTTCTCTCTGCATTTTGACATCCCCCAGCTGTGCCTGCGCACTCGGTAGCTCTGGTTCGGCTAGGCGCTCTGTGGGAAGGCTGTCAGCCTGTCTTTGGAGAGGAACAGCACCAAAAGAGCCCCCTGCAGCAGGAGCTGTCCCACTGCCAGGACCGCTGCGGCCATCGCCTGTGACCCCTTGTGGTGCAGCTCCCCGAGATCCCACACCTGGGGCGCCCGCGCTGCCGCGCGGGGTGGGGGCTGCGGTGCGACGCCCGGACCCAGGCTGGGGCGCAGCCAGGCGGATGCGCGGGCGCGTGCCCAGAAGCAGGCACTGGAGGGGTGCGCAACGAAACCAAGCGCACGAACCAGAGAACAGCACGGCATTACATTAACGCAATCCGCGGGGGGAGGTATTCTGGGTGAAACCACAACGGGGGAGCTCAGGCAGTGGAGATCACGCCGCCCCGCTCCGCAGCCACCTCCTCGTCACGAGGATGCTCGGAGCCTTTGCACTAAGGCCCCCACAGCCCCTTTACTGCCCGTCCGCCAGGGAACACGTCCCATCCAAATCCCACAGGGCAGCGCCAACATCTGGAGCGTCACGCAGCTTGCTGCTGATGCCACCGAAGCGTCACTGCTGCCTTGGCGAGGGGCAAGCAGCGAGCCCAGGACGACGAGAACTGCGGAGGGAAGCCTGGGGGAGCCCCGCCCCGGGTCAGGCCCGTTTCCATTGCTGCGTTTCGTGTTCACCCAGAACTTCCACCTGCCCTGCGGTAATTCTTCCAACCCCTCGCGCTATTTCACTTGAAGCTCCTTAGGGTGGCTTTAATTATAATCCCACAGAGGAGCACTGACACGAGGTGGACAATCTCCCACACCACTGCCAACCTCAGCACGGCCTCGTGAGCCGGCCGGGCGCAGCGGGGCCGCTGAAGGCAGCGCCACCAGTCCTCGGCAGGCGCTGCTGGAAACTGTGCGGGCGTTCCCAGCCCTCAGGGGAGCAGAGAATCCTAAAGCAAGGGGAGCAACCAGCAGAACGCCAGCTGACTACTCAGAACAACGGTGGATGGCCTAAAGTCAATGAAAATCACTAAATCTGAATGACAACGCACGCCTGTACATTCACCAAATAATACGCAAACAAAAAAGGGGTGAAGCTTGAGAACGAAGGGGAGCAGAAGGGGAGAAAAGAAATTATCAGCATGGTTTTAATTCTTCTTAGGCCTGAGACCCATCTGGTGTGGGGCTTTTGCTTGTTTTTTTAAAGAGACTTGGGATTGGCAACTCCCAGAAGTTCCGATTTGGAGTAATCCGTATTTCCTAGTAACTGCCGGGTTAGCCTGCCATAGCGGGGTCGCTGGCTTGATGTTTCCAGGACAATCAATTTCAATGATTTTTTTTTCCATAGTCGAAGTGGGAAGCTTTAGCTGTGCACCTTCTCTCTGGTTGATACTTGACAGCACTGAGCAGCCATTCCTGCTGGGGGAGCACCCAGAAATACACCAGAAGAATCCAAACACTGACAAGCCTGGCAATGCAAAAAAACCCTCCTTGGGCATTTCTTTGGATGCACAGGACCCATATCGCTAAATCTGGTTCCTACAGCGAGCTCATCCTTGACAGAGCGTTGTGCAATACTGAAAATGGCTTGCTAGGGCAGCACCTTACCTACAGGGCCTGTGATCCCCTTGAGATCTACAGTTCAGGTTGTAACTGAAACCTGCGAGCGCAGCCCCCAGCCGCAATACGTAATGCATGGTTTGCGCCTCTGCTCGAGGATACCTTCCCTCCGCCAGCTCGGCAGACTTCTAATCGTTATCTTCAACAAATTAGCCCAGGTTTCATTCAAGCAGCACAAGTCACCAGGCTTTGGGACGTCGGCTCCAAGGCTCTTCTGGAAAGAAGCTCCTTTCAACAGGCTGCTCTGGGTGGACACGGCGCCCAAAAGCCGGCTGCGTAACAGCTTACGGGGGACCCTCACTGCTGGTTCCCGAAGTCACAGATCTCCTCCTCTTCTTGCTTCAGACACAGATCGCATCAGAGCTGCTCCGTTTGAGAGCTCTGGTGCCTCTGCAACCAGCGTGGCTGAGGACTGCTACGTTTCCTAGAAGGGCACGGAACCGGTCGTTTACCAACAGTGCGAATCATTTACCCACACACACGGCCAAGTGCCAAAATACACCGCCACTTGATTAGAGTGAGCGAGGAACGTAGGTTTATTAAGCAAACGCCGTCACCAAGTTTGCACGCCCTGATCCAAGAACAAGAAGCAGCAGCAGACGGGGAGAGGCGGCAATGGTTCGCACTACAGCCCCCAGGATGAAGGCGAGGCAGGCCGGTGGCAGCCAGGGGCAGGTTTCAGGGCTAGCAGAGGGCAGAGAGGCACCCGGCTGCCCGGGCAGCACCCTCACGCTGCCAGGAGGACGCAGGAGCACCAGACATCGCTCCGCGGGGCCGCAGCCCGGCCCCGAGGGACCCCCAGTTCTCCCCTGAGCTCGGGGAGCTTCGCCCAAGTACCGAAGAGGACGAGAACGGCTCGCGCAGAGCTCGGCTGGGTCACCACGTCCCCCTCGGCAGCACTACGGCAGGGGCACCCCCCCCGAGGCCTCGCAGTGATAAAGCAGGCTCTGGCAGGAGCTGCGCCTCTGGGTGCAGAGGTCAGAGCGGAGAACAGCAAGCCATGAGCTCTTTCCCTTCCTGAATCCTACGTTTGCCCTCTAAAAATACATACGTGCAGGAGGACCACGGGCTTGAGAGCCAAACAGGCCTCCTTTTTAGCCCGCCTTTGTTGTAAGGGATTGAACATCTTCGCTCTTCTTTAGTCCTTGATGCACTGCCCCATCCTTCGGTGAAACACAGGTCCCACAGCAACCTACTGCGCTGCATTTGATTTGTTTATATTTTTGCCCTTCCCAATATGCCACTCCTTTATATCTTACCCCCCCCCCAACCTGTCCAAGAAAACAAAAGCAGAAAAATCCCGCCAGAGTGCCCCTACAAGCTTGCTCCCGTCCCCCTCAGAGACGTGCGGAGACGCTGCCGCAGCTCCAGCAGGAGCAGAGCCTTCTGCTGGCTGTGAATTTACCAGCGGGCAGCAGCACGTCGCGGCGAGCCTGGCACCTCCCGGCACCGCAGCCTGCCCAGGACGGCGCTGGGCTGCCCGGAGCGCCGCTGCCCCCTCGGGCTGCCACACAAATCCACACAAAATCCACGTCTGGGGCTCCTCTAGAGAGCAGGAGGGGGAAAAGCGCGGCAGAGCTGAAGGTGGAGTTAATTAACCTTTAAATCAATGACTGAAGCCTACAGTTCAGCTGATGGTATGAATTAATTTATTCCCACTTCTCAGAAACAGTCATTTTCCTACCCAGCGTGGTTATCTGTTCCGTTCTCAAATTACCTCGGCCCAAGTCACCCACAGTGAGTCAGCCGTGGACAAACAAAGAGCTGACAGTCTCGAACACCGAGGTGATTTTATTACTGAAACACTGTGTTGTGCCTTCGAGTTTCATGCAAAGCGGCGTTCCCGCCGGCAGCGTGTGAACACGTCTCCGAGCCAGACACCTGCAATACCGCTGGGCATACCCAGAGCCCGACCTGCGGGAGGCACGGGCTCCAGCGAGCCCTCCTGCCACGCGGGGCGGCGAAAAGCGAGCCCCTGGTTCCCCGCAACCTGCAGCTCTGCCAGCAAGGAGCACTCGCCCAGCACAACACGCTGCCGGCATACTAACGAGCTGCCTTCTACGCCACAGCCTTCTGAAAGGACTCCTTCACCACGCGTGCCCAAGCGCAGAAACAAACACACACGTTTCCCCTCGCAGGTAAGATCTGCGCTGGAAGGAGCTGGCGAAGCCTCTCGGCGGGCTCCAGGTTTTACCCCGCGCTGCCTGCCACGGCAGCACACCCACACCCTCACCAGCGGCCCCAACGCTTTGGTACCCGGACAGTCCGACCTTCGTGCCGCGGCTCCCCAAAGGCGCCTCAGTTCTGCTTCACGTGGTAACAGTGCTCTGCAGACTTACTGAAACAACCACACTTCACTCGGGAGCAGCAATACGCGAGTGTTAGGTATTCAGGAAGCACAGAACTTCGCTGCTGCCTGGTCCACCGCGTCCCTGACCTGCTGCCCGTGAGGTCCTTCGCTCCTCCGGAGCCAAACACCCCAAGGCCTGAAAACTTTCGGAGCTGCCACGTGCATACCCTACTTTGTTGCGATGCTGTGGTGGATTCAAGCCGTTATGGAAATCAAACCTCTGGAAAACCAAGCTCTTCTCAGGAGCAGGCTGATGTCCTCAACAGCCGCTCAGACCCGTCTGTTCCTCACCCGGAGCTCATTCCGGTATCTGTCACGCGCCATTACAAGGTCTCAATACCCATTTTGTAGGTGCTTGGATAGATTTAAAGGTGCAAGAGTCCCAAAGAAGCACTGGCAACGGCCTTACAAAGGGCTGCTGCCAGGGTCCCTGCGAACAAAACTTGGCCCCAGCCCAGGCGGACGCTCCGAGGCCCAGTGCCACGGCTCAGCCCGCACCGTGCCCACCGGCCTCCCGCTGCCCACACGCCCCCGCTCACCAGCGTGCCTCCCATCCCTGCGGGCAGCAGCCACGGTTGCACTTACGGCCACGCCGCTGGCAGGCGGCGAGCGGCAGCATCCTGCGGTAGCTCACGGCTGGGCGCCGGGCGGGCTCCGGGCAGCGTCGTGGCACCGCTTTATCCAGGCCCTGCCGTAACGGCGCGCGGATCGTAGTGGGCGCGATCCCACCACAATCGGTACGGGCAGGCCAACGGAGCCACCCGCCCGCAGCCTGGGCGCATCACACCGGTGGATGTGTTTGTGCCCATAGGCCGCGAGCTGCGAAGTGCCCCAGGCTGCAGACGGCCGAGGGGCTGCGCCCACAGCGCCCGGCCGCGATCCCGCTCCTCAGTGCCCTGCCCCGCAAAGGCTCCGCGCTCCTCCTGCTGCCTCCCTTCCCAGCAGGAGTCCCTCTGGGCACTCCAGCACCAAGCCCGGGCGCACAGCGGCCCCACACGCCTCACCCACAGCACGGGACAAGACGGGATGGGATGGGACGGGATGGGATGGGATGGGATGGGATGGGATGGGACGCTGCCTTGCGCGCCGTGCTCCTGCTGCCCGGCCGGGCAACAAACCGAGGAGGAGCAACAGGAGCGTTCATCTGGCGGTTGCCGCTGTATTTGCCGATGGAAAAGGGCCAACAAAATAACTTCAGAGAGGATTTCACCCTCAGCGGGACGCTTTGGCATGAAACGCGTTTATCTCTACATATATGTACACACCTACAACAGCTTCGGAAGTTAAACCCAACGCCTTTTTTCTAGGGCTGTTCCAAAAAGTCCCTTCCAACGCTCCGGTAAATTATTAAATGGGGACGTATCCATTACCCACCGTGCCCCAGCAAGCAGATGGAGTAACACCTGCCCTCCTTTACCTACCCGTGCGCATCAAAACTTAATGTCGAGCTTTGTGTAACGGAACCCTCCAAGATAAAAGCGCCGTGTCCGGAGCCGCAGCGTGCCCACGCCGACCGACGAGGCCGTCCCCGACGGGACATACAAATAACTGACAGCTCCTTTAGGCAGTCTCAGTTCTTACAGGGTAGCAGTGTCATTTTCCCACCACTTCCACTAGTTAAAAAATATTTGCCTTATAGTGTTATCCGTGCTAGATACAAAGAGTTCTCCCCCTCTATATAGCATTTACCCCACAGCCATTTAGGGGCTTAAAGTACTCACTACTTTGCTCCCAGCACCGACTTAAATTGACCAAAATCAGACATTACAAATCAGAAGTTCCCGAAGAAAGTTATTCAAGATGTCTTCCTCTTTTGTACCAGTCCCCTACAGTTCTTGAAGAGATGCATCTTGCTCATCCACTGCTCTGTGATCACAATTTTACACATCACTTGCATATGGGTTAGCATTCTATTTATAAGTATTGCTAGAAAAAATAGATACTCTTCCCCATGGAAAGCTATGCTGTGGCAAAATGACCAATAGATTAAAAGGTCAGGAATGTTTTTAAAGGCAAATACATTTGTAATAATTTAAGATAAAATGCAATCTCTGTTTGTCCATACTGCAGGAGCAATATCTCCCATACAATCCACATGTTTGCATGGAGAAATGTATTTTCAATTTGAAACACCACCCCCCCCCCAAAAAAAAAAAAGAACAACACACAAGTTTTCTCTTAAATACTCAGGAATATTTGTTTTCCATTTTTAAAAATGTCCAAACAGCTACAGCACTGAAGAGTTACCAAGCACAGATATATAGTGCACCTGTTTTTCTATAAGCACTCCCAGACATGTTTTTAGCTCTTCCCACAGTAATTACAAACTCACACATCCTTACCTTTTTCTGGACTTAAATTTTTATATACTTCAAGGTCTGCCATTAAATTTGCAACTCTTATGCATTATTGGCAAGTAGAATGGAAATTCTCACTGCAGGAAAGCCTCGATTTAATCTTCACGTCTCCAGAGAGAAAACATTTGGGAAGCAATCCGTAGAAGTACAGGAGAACCTCGCCAGCGCGGCTCTTTATGGGGAGCAACGAGATCTTTGCGAGCCATAAGAGACAGAAAAACAAATCCAGAGGCAATACGAGGCAACTTCCTTCAAAGCCGAAAAGCACAGCCTGGTCGGGAAGCTGGAAGCATCTGCTCCGTGCTGCCGCCGCTGCTGTGGGAAGGCAGGAGCAGCGACTACTTTTGGTGCGAGCCGCGCACGCATGGTGCTGCGATTAAGACGCTCCAGGCATTAAGCGCCCGTAACGCCCGCGAAGAAGAGCGGCTCAGGCGAGCACGGGGAAATCCCTCAGGCACTCAGGGAGGCCGGTCGGGAACCGATTACCGTGCTTCAGCTGGAGAGCGGGCGAGTGACGCAGGCTGAATGCAGGCGAGGAAAAACACCCTGGCTCCGAGGAACTCCCCGCGGCTGCAGCCCGGGATTCTGCGAGGTGAAGGCGAGAACCTCGCGGCCCGCGCTCCCCTCTGCCACGTTTTGCGCCCTTGCCTCCCCTCTCTTCCCAGCCCGGAGGGGAACAGCCAGCTTTTGTGTTCCGCGGAACGAGGCCGGTCAGAGCGCGGAGCATGCAAATGGTTCAGCCTGTGCATCGCTGAGCATTCGATTTCATAAGAACAAGTCGCCTCCGGTGAGATGCTCAGCACCAACTCTCCCGGTAGCTATCAGAAATTACCACGCTACTGGCTAAGTACCGTGCTTAAGCCAAGTCAGTGCTACTAAAATCAGGTTTACAGCCAGCGTGGAGCAATGGGCAGAGCCCCTCAGACTTACTCGGACAGAGCCCCGGGGGACAGCGCCGGCAGGCAGCGCAGGGAGGAGGCGGGCGCCCCGCGGCACCCCTCTGACTCGCTGCTCCTCCGCTCCTGCGCTGCCCCGCGGGCTCTGCACAGCCGCCTCTACGCCAGCACCAAAGGAATCTCCAGCGGCATCCTCAGAGAGTGACAGCGGTACAGGAGGGCAGGATTTGTCCAGTTGTGCTAGGGAGAAGTTGGGTGATAGAGAGATTGGGGCAGGGGAGAGCGAGAGCAGTTCTGCCTGCTGGTCGCACCGAGGGCGAGACAAGTGGAGCTGACGGACGGGCGTTTTACTCACTGAGAAATCATCAGTTCTCAGCTGCTGCTAACATGGACACTGAGACTTCCAACAGGCCTTTCAATACTTAAAGGGGGCTTATAAAAAGGATGGGGATCTTTTAGGATCCGTTAGGAGGGAATTCTTTGCTGTAAGGGTGGTGAGGCACCGGGCCAGGCTGCCCAGAGAGGCTGTGGCTGCCCCATCCCTGGGGGTGCTCAAGGCCAGGCTGGACGGGGCCTTGGCCCACCTGACCTAGCGGGAGGTGTCCCTGCCCACGGCAGGGGGTTGGAACCAGATGGTCTTTAAGGTCCCTTCCAGCCCGAGCCATTCTCTGATTCTACGGCATGAGGGACTGCAGCACGGCACAAGACACGCCTCGCCTACAGCCAGCAGACACAACCCCGACCATAGCATGGAACGAGCCCCAACGCCGCTGTAGGATCCCCTGCTGGCTGCACCCGAAGCTCATGCTGCTACCCACGCCTTCAGCTGAGGATGGCTGCGCTGAGCAGTCACCTTCTGCAGAGAGAAGTGCCTCTCGGGGCAGCCGTAACGAGGGAAATGGAAGAGCTGCTCGGTTACCCCACCAGGGGTTCACACCTCAGTTCACAAGATGACTTCTCACCAAGTCATCCGTCGCTCCGAAGCCTCTAGACAGTTGTCAATACATTTGCATGCAAATGAATCGATGCATTACCGTCACAATTCAACAACAAAAAAGAAATGAGCTGTCACCAGCCTTCAGTTTAATTCTTGGTACATCAAATTGCACTTGTTAATGTGTTGCAAGTATAATTGTGCCGCATTCCCAGCCTAGCATTCCGCTACACGTGATAGGAGCTACACACGAGCATCTCTAACACCCAACCTGCTCTGTAGGAAAGCTTCTCTCACCATTAATATATTCCTTATTATTCTGTCTTCAAAATAACGCTCATTTTACAAACCGAAGTGCTTCGATGCTACATGGCTTTACAAATTAGAGCACACCGTATGGCTTAGCGTGAACATTACAGCAAACAAATGAAGACTTCTACAAAATTTGGGGGGGGCATACGCCAAGTGGTATGAAAATACCTGTAGGTACACTCAGCTTCCAAAAAACAATCACCATGACAACTCTCCACTGTGAAGCCAGGTTCTACACCCAGCGCCGAGCCCTGTCAGCCGGAGTCGGACCTGACGCCGGCGCATCCTCCAGGACACCGTGTCGGTTTGCCTGTCTGCAAAGGGAGAAGTCAAAAGGCAAGCAGCTCACCTCATCGCGTCTGACACTGCAGCTGCATCCCGCTGAAGCGGCGGCTGGGCAGCCCGCACATCCCTCCAGCTCGCTCTGCTCCACGCAGCCCCGCTGCAGCCAGGAAGGCGCCGCGCAGCGCAGCCTGCACCGCTCTAACGAGGGCTCAAGCGAGGGTGCCAAGCAAGCTCCCGGCACAGGGAATTATTACCCTGTCACACGTAATTGATCAAAACCGATGATCCCCATAGGACAACGGCACAAATTTTCAGCAGGCACTACTGCTTCATACGCATCTCGCAACCAGGCGAGATCAGATTTGGCAGGAACGGTGACACAGGCTCACGGGCCTGCCTCTTTTTCCTAGCTAGTTTTTCTGCCTCACGAGCCCTTCCTTGGGTGACTTTCACAGCGGCTTGCATGCTCAGAAGTCTGTCTTTTCAACTTTTTAAGCTGGTTTCATAAAACACATTAGCCGTACTCCAAGCCTCATTTCACTGATAGTTTTTGACAATCTCAGCTACAAAAGCAATAGAACTTATTAAAAAGATGTTCATTCACTCAAAATCCATTTCCCCTGGACTGATATTATTTTCCAGTTCTCTTCATTTGCTGTTCAAACAAGGTTCTGTCATTAAACCACGGGAATTATCCTGAGAGATGAGACAGCAAGTACCTCGAGTGCCAAAGCACTGCCCCTGTCCTCTCGTCAAGAAGGGGGATTTCAAGCTTTCTTCTGATACCTGCAGGCTCTTCTCTTCCGCACACCCAGCTCCAGATACGCTTTGCTTCGGAGCACGCTGCAGCTCAGCTCAGCACCTCTGGCTGGGATGTGGGGGACGCTGGAGCTGCTGGGGCAGGACGCCGTGCCAGGGGCCCAAACGGCACCGGCCTGTCCCGAGGTCATTGCCAAACCAGTGCCGACGTTTTCAGCTCCCCAGAAGCAGCATTCTGCAATAACCCTGGCAAAAGGTGCATGAAGCCAGCCACCGAGGCACTGCCAGCTCCTCCTTGCACCGGAGCAGAGCTGGAGGGGCCGCGGGGCAGGCAGCAGGCACCCCGCGGCACCAGGGCTGGCAGGTGATCGAGCTGATGGCTATGGGAGTCGCTGTGCTCAGGCCTCTCCTCCCCAGGCAGCTCCGGTCTCAGACTACAAAAACAGCTGAAACCCCCCTAGGAAAGCCAAGCAGATGCCTGTAGGCCATCAGGGATGGCAGCAAAATCTGCCTTTACAAATCCAAGGCAGCAATCCCAGGGTAAAAGTGCCGCCTCCTGCTTGCTGCTGGCCGCGGTGCGGGATGGGGAGCGGGATGTGGAGCGGGATTCGGAGCAGGATTCGGTGCAAGATGCAGAGCAGGATGCGGAGCAGCCCCACGGGGCTGGACCCGCAGCATGGCCCCTCTACAAGAGCCAGCAGCCCCGTGCCATGCAGCGCCCGCAGCACCCGAGCCTGCCCGTGGCACGGGGCAGCTGCCCCATTCCCAGTGGCTGAAGGAGGAGAACGGCAGCAATTACTGCCGGAGGCGTTACCTTTGCCAAGCTGCTGAAAACCGCGGAAGCTCAGTTTATAGATATCAAAACCTACAGCTTGCCATGCTTGCATTAGTGGGCGAAGGGACACGGCAGTGCAAGTTCTACTGCAAAATATTAATTTTCCAATAAATGAGAACATTTTTAACAATTAGGTTTTGAAATTACAGCACCAGAAGATTATTAATTTTCTGGCTCATCAGTTTTTCCTTTTTCACTGACAAAATGGATGGAAACTGGTACAAAGACTTCTTCTGCCACAGAGAAAGAAAAGCTGACTAGAGAACCTTTACCTTCACAGTAAATAGATAATGAAATAAGAAGATAACATCTTCATATTCATCATCCAAATTTAATATTAGACCTAAACTGCAATACAATCTCCTCCTGAGAACTCAGCTAGCTGTGAACGAAACTTCATGTTATCTGCACAAACAACTTGTCGCTTGTATCAGATTACGGCTTTTATCAACTCCACTCATCTGTCATTAACGAAGACACTGTTCTTTGTAAGAATAATACACAAATACACAACGACGGCAGGGGAAAAACACTAAGCATCAGAACTACGCAGCCCGAAGCACCGATGGGGGATCCACACGTGGAGCTCCTCCCGCCACCAGAGCACGCGCCAGGTGAGAGCCGTAGCTCTCAGAGGCAGTTAGGCACTAAAGGAAGCACGGAGGGGAAGTTTCCCAATATATTTCAGGAACTGCTTTTTAGCCTATGAGAACTTAAAATAAATTCTTTAATGCCCTTCTTCTATGTACATTTTCAGTTTCATCTGGCTGTTTTACAGAAAGAATTCAGAACATAAATCTGAATTACTGCACTATTACCTTATCCTGCTTTCCCACGCATCGTTATAAAACTTCACTTGAAGTTGACCATAAAGATGTACGAGCAAATTCTGCAGTCAACATCTGGCGTTTTTAGCACCGTAGCCCCAAGCACGGGGCTTGCACGAGGCTTCAGCAGAGCTAATTATAAAGCTTTGCCCATCAGCAAACATCAAGCCAAACATACATGCATTTCAGCAAACATTTCATACTGTTCCCCCAAAACTCTTGTGCTCTAATAAACAAAATTGACCATTTTACTGCATAAAACATAAAACGTAATGCATTTTATGTTCCCATTCATTGAACACAAAAGTTCAAGATCACTGAAGCAAAAATAAGCCTACAAGAACTTGCGTAAGAGCTCGGCTTCTCGGGCTGAAATGAAGGGAAAGCACTGCAGTAACACCTGCCACAGGCAATCTCTCCTGAAGCTGTCCGAAAGCGGTTGTGTAACAGCAGTAGGTGTTCATCTACTAAAGGCGGTGCACAACCGCAGCCATCGCATTTGGGAAATCTGTGAGACGCTCTCTCAAAATGAGCAAATTCTTTGGGCTAAGCCTCTCTCCCCGCTCAGCTCCAGATGTTTATAAGCAGGCCATCGGGAAGAGCCTCCCGAAGGAGGAGCCGGGTATTCCCGACACAAGGGGCTGAGAGCCCCCCCAGAACTGCAGGTCAGCATTCAACGCTTTCCTCTGCGAGGCTGGTGGGGCGGGCAGCTCGCTGCGCACCATCGGATGGCGAGCTCATCGCTGACAGATGTGCTTTGTCCAGCGTCAGCACGGCCCGGGTGTTTGAGCAGCCTGCCTCGACGGGCCATTCGAAGGATGCGGAAGCGTGGCAACTCGTGACAGCGCCCCACAAAAGCTGAACCTCAGTGGATTGGGACCTCAGTATCAAGGTCGAGAGCAAAGTTCCCGTTCTTGCTGGACCTGGGCACCTGCCCGCCTGCCAGGCGTGGCCCCCGGCTCAGGACATCCAGCCAGCTCCTTCCCAGGTGCAGGACGCGAGCAACCAAACCTCCCTCACTGACCAGTCTGAACGTGGCAAGGGCGTGTGAAAGGAGCGTTTCCCTCGAGCGGGAGGTTTGCACCAACCCACACAACGTCCGCAGTTAGTTCCCACAGGGGGTCAAAAGGAAAAATGGATTTTAAAAAATGAGGAGAAGTTATGAGATGGGAAGTTAACAAACACGAAGGTCTTGATGCAGCTTGGGGAAGCACTCACGTTGCTGACTGGCAGATGCTGGGAGCATGTTCCACAGAAAGGATTTAGGTATACACCATTTTTTCCTTTGTGCTTTTAGCCCCCAAAATCTGCTAGCAGAGTAGATGGATGTTTGGCCTGACAACACAGCCATTCCTGCACTGTTATTGCCAGCAAACAAACAAAACATGATCCACTTTTACAGCATGAAAAGCCTAAAAAAAAAACATTTCCGAAGCCTAGAGGCATGATGTACTTTGTATTTTGGCACTCTTTGCAACAGGAAAGAAAAGAAAGTAGGCTCCCCACGTCCGGGAGGCTATTCTCAACATTAGCCTGCCTGTCTGCTCCGTTCTACAAACTGCTGAAGCAGCCTCGCCGCGGCTCTGCGTGCAGCTTGGTGTTCTCGGTGCGCACACGCTGTACGTACCTCGCTGCTCCTGGAGAAAACTGACATTTTTGCTTCCAGGCAGAGACATCTCCCTAGAGTACAAGGCACAGCAGCGACTTCCACTTCTGTAACCAAAAATTTCAGACAAGCAGATAGGGATTTTAATATCCTGCAAGGGCAGTTATTAGCAGCTTTTCCTAATAACATCAGAAAATGATGAGAAATCCTCAGGCAATGCAGATGCACACAGGACTTGAGCACTGCACGTGTGAATGTTCAGTCCTTGCTCAGACACCACCTGTTAAAGCCCAGCAGGAAAGCACAGCGCCGTGTATCAATGCTTTCTCTCGCCTAACAACGTGCAAGCGTCTCAAAGCCCCGTTAAAATACAGGAGTGAGCAGTCTGATCTGCACACAGCAGCATTTCCCAGCAGGGAGTGGAGCCAGTCCTGGTGCTTTTGCTGTTCAGTACCCGGGAGATGAACGGGGACCACTCAGCCCTCCGGCCTTAGATTTACATTTGCCGCCGTATTTCTTGCTGCTGCTAATTACATTTGCAACTTCAGAGCAAGGGCACAGATAGGATGCTTTTAACAATTCTTCAAAACTTACTGGCGTCTACCTCAAAGGAATTCAGTTCTTCCCTGCAACTATTTATTTACTCACGGATTTCAATTTGGTCTTGTGCCAACGTTCCCTGTCAGTTCAATAAGGTTTTTCTTCCCCAAGCTTACTCTTCGCAAGTACGTTTGTAGCCAGTCACAGCCCCTCGAAACCTTTGATCTTCTAAGCCAAATAAACCAGATTGATTTTGTCTCCCCTCACGCCCTACTCTATTCTCCCAGTCACCTCTCTCTGCATGTTCCCGAGCTCCCCGTGCTCAAACTCTGCTGAGCAGAACTGCAGTGGGCTGGGCCTTGCAGCACCAATGCCTTCATCTAAGAGCACGAACACCTTCAGCTTGCTACCAGCACTCAAAGCTGCATTTGTCTCCAGCTAACGCATCACACAAGCACGGTGCTGTCCTGCTGTTTGCTGTATCTCATACGCTTTGTCCTCCACCACCTGCTCCCTTGCAGCCAGTGGTCTCCCACGCTGGAGCAGATGCATTCGTTCCCTGCTCAACTTCCACGCGAGGTTCTGACATTGCTTTAGAGACATGGTGCGCTCCAACAGCCTGTACGTGCAGTGCCGTGGTGTTTCTGCCAGGCTTTTGTTTGCTTTTCTCCCCAAAACAAGATGTTTGAATGACTCCCAATAAACCAGGAGCTTCAGCATTCCCATTTAAGCAGTCCGCATGAGTTTCCTGTGTTTAAACAGCTCAGCTGGAGGTGAACAACTTTAACACCCCATGCTCAGGTTCTTAAAGCGATGCAAGCCCCTGAAGGGTGTGAAGGGAACACCACAGAAACACAGGTGAGCAAACTTTGCATTGTGTGCCTTTGTAGATGCTTCCAGTCCTATGGAGAAAGACGACCCTGACCTTTTAAAACACCAGCTGACGCGTTGGGATAGCTGTCTGCTTTGCACCTGAGGTGCGACAGTTCTTCCAGACTACAGGTCCAGCTACAGATAACAACCGTGCCACCGAAATGCGAACCTCCCAGACAAGCCCCATACAAGTGAGTTACTCCATTGCTCTGAATGGAAGAGCACAACTGAGATAATATGGGCAAGGCTGAATTAACACGACAGCCTACCAGCGGTGGTCAAGTCCCTACTGACACCAAAGTCTGAAAAGAAAGAGGTGGAGAGGCTGGTTGATAAAATTAGAAAGAGAGAGCAGTTAATTACAATTACAGAAATGCAATTTAAACAAAAGGTTTGTATTTCTGAGAGAAGAGGAAAAGATAATTGGCATAAGTAACTGACTCTAATACGATAACTACGTGAAGCTACTTCCAGAATTGCTGCGGCTAAATCATCTATTTGCCAAACATGTCATGTCTTCTGTTTAACGATTACAGAATATTAGCATGCATAAATGTAGAAAAATGAGCTAATCAGCAGCTCCACATGCTTGCTCTCTGGAGAGCCATGATCTCAATGTCAGAATACGAAAATAGTAATTAAAAAAAAAATCAGACCTGTTTAAGTTAGAAGTAATAGATATTAGAGCTGGACACATACAAACCAAACAACAACTATCAGCAAGTCGCAAGGAGCTCAACCACAGCACCTGTCCTGCTACCAGGTAGCACCTTTCCTACAGAGTTCACCTGAGATTTTCTCTCCCAATTTCCCAGTAGTGCAGTCAGGATCACCCCATGCAAGCCACGGCAAGAAGCCAGTAGAGACTGGGGGCAAGCGCCCAGCCTGCTCGCGGCCCCCACCCCGCCTGCACTTCGCCACCGCCCTCTGTCAGGAGCTACGGGACCAGAGGGCTCCAGAAGGCACGGCGACACAAAGCTAACCCTTCCAAAGCTCTGCCATCCCTTGGGGCTCTGTCAGCACAGTTCCGCGGCAAACCAACTGCTCACAGCGTCAGGAGCAACGTGCAGACTCCTGGGGACACGCACACGCCTCCTGCCCAGTGCGGTTGGCGCTGCCACTTCCAGCGCTGTTCAGCAGGACTTCAGCTCCCTCTGCAGCGCCGTGCTTAGGCTGAAGAGACAGATAGGGAGCCCTGAAGGGCTCTGTCAGGGGAAAATAATGAATCCTGTCTGGTCCGGAATGAAAGACAAATAAATTAAGCCGCGGAATCTTTCTGGTCTCGGATTCCTGCTGATTGTATCTCCTACTTTAGATGATTATCACTTTGCAGACTCATCACTTCAATAACTATTCATGGATTACTGGACTCGGTGCTAATGGATCATTATCCCGCCTGCACTATTAGCGAGATGAAGACATTATGCTGCTCCGCTACAAAATACCACCTCGAGTCACAAAGCCTGGACCAGACTTTTCTCTCATTTCATCCGCAATAGGAAAATTGCAAATACATATCCCAAAACATAGCTGCTCCAGTTACACACGCGTGCTAGAGAGCAGACTGTTGCCTGGAGAGAAGCGTGATCGACGGGCATTTATCAAAGCATACCAAGAGCGCTCAGACTCGGGCAAGGGGGACCTGTGCGAGGCCATCTGGGAGACAACTCCCTCCTTCCGTAGTGCCAGGGACATCTCAGATGGAAAGTGGTCCCACCAAAATCAGTGGGACCAGGAGCACCCTGATAAATCCCAGGACTGAACCTCCATTTCATCTGAGAAGTACAACTGTGGTGCCTACACACGTCAGGTGTGTCACCACCCTCAGTTTGTCACTTTTTTCAGTGAAACCGTGTAATTCCTGTGTTGTGCAGTCACGACCGGATTTCACCTCTCCCCGTTGCGTTTGTGTTTGCAATTTAAGCAACAGGCTTCCTGCAGCAAGGATTATATCCTTCTCCACCAGGGTTTCACAGCAATGTAAATGCCCTTACTACCCAGTACAGTGTATCTGGTACTACTGCCCGGAGCGTTCTCTTCAAAAATAAACACACACACACCCCCTCACTGAAACCCACTGATGCAGAGTTTAATGCAATGCAAATTCCATGATGATGCAATGCAGCATGGTACACGCAGCTGAACGGGCTCCAGAGGAAAATTTAAGGTAAGCAGAAAAATAGATGTCTTAACCCTTTACAGATTTGGGGAAATGGGGCTGGCTTTCAATAGTTAATTTATAGGCACTCCGTTCTGCCACTATTAGTGGTGCCATAGATCTGCCCTGAAGTAACAGTTTGTTAATCCCTGACTTCAAAGAGAACAAGGAATACAAAATTTGGGCCTCTAAGAAACACACGCTCACCAGTGAAGCTGATAGATAAAGTATAAGCAGAGAAAAAGAGGCCACGAAAAGAATTTTATACCGAACTATCTTCAGGGTAGCTCCCTGACTTTGCTTTCACGCAGACCTCAACACCTGCGTGATCTTCCCATGCAGTTTGCAGCGGCACGAGACCAAAATGCAAGTGGCTGGCAGTGGACTAGTTAGGGGGTCACTATGGGGAACACTGATGTTGTTTTGCACAAACTTCTGATCAACACTTGGAAGTACTGGAAGACACTTCCACTTCCTCCTCAAAAGATGCATACCTGCAGGTTTCGCTGGAGCACTTTTAGAGGTGCCTCACGAGGAAGTTAGCACAGACTCATCGTCCCTTTCGGTCCGAAACACAACTGCCACCTGCACCCGGAGCAACCCTGCCTGCCATCGTGCTCCAGCCGCTGCTCGTCGCCTCCCCGAGCACCCACGGCCTCGCTAAACACGGAGCACGGTTTCCCTTCTCCACCAGGGACACACTCAGCAGCAGCAGAGGTGCCCTTGCAGCAGCCCTGTCCTCCCACCCAGAGCTTTGGGGAGCCTCCTAGGGCTGGGGGGGACTGGGGGGGGTTCCATCGTGCCTCCCGGCTGTGCCGCAGCTGCCCTTCGCCCCGTGCACCTGGCCGAGCTGCACGTGATGCAGCGGGCCCTGGGAAGCCAGCACTGCGACTTGCCACTTACCGTGAAACACCCCGTTGTCCACCAAGAAGTGCCGGCAGTACTGCAGACAGCTTTTCTTATCCAGACTCCAGTAACTCATCGTGAGAAGACTTCCTGCTCACCATCAAAGACAGCTACCCTACAAAGGGAAACACAATGGGTAATTAAACGGGTTAATTTACAAGAAATGCATAACTACTAGAAGCACTACAAAGGAAAACACAAGTGTATTTATTGGAGCTCTTTATGCAAAGCAGTCCATTAGCTTCATACCGAGCGTTACAGCAAACGCAGCCCTTCTCTCCCCAGACACACGCACCTCCGAGGACACGCGGCGATGCCAGGCGCAGAGCGCTCGGACCAGCTGGGCCCCGCCTGCCAGCAGCACTCAGAGCCAGCGAGCCAAGAGCTGCTGTGCCCGAGCCGAGTGCCTGCTGTTAGTCAACCCCGCAGCCCTGCAGGCGAGCATGTGGCCACGAGAGAGGATCGATTTAATCTATTTAATGATGCTGTCCCACATTTAACAACTGCAAACGCATCGGGCAACACCACAAAACAAAGCATACCCTCCCCAGTTAAACCTACCAAAAAAAAAAAAAAAAAGATGAATCGATGGAACCGAAGGTAGTTAATTACATCCCGATTTTAGGACCACGTTGTGGCACTACGTGGACGCAGAGCCCCCGCAGCCCTACCCCTACCACGGGGCTGAGGCTCCCGGCACTGTCACCGGCTGAGTTTTGCCTCCAAGGCCGCCAGCAGCAGGCACACGGGCACTGAAATATCCGCGGGTGATTTGCTGCAGATGCTACCACCCATCAGAGCCCGGAGCAGACTGCGGTCCTTCTGGCCACAGGCCCTGGGGCTCTGCTAGGCCAAGCCCCCCGGGTGCCAATATTGCTTGCATGCTGCCACCAGTGCTTACAAACCCGAAGTGGGAAGGCCCAGTGGAACAAAGGGCAGCCGAGCAAGGGGCTGAAGCCAGTCGCTAACAACGAGGTGAGGAACAATCCCCCTTCGGGCCCCGGGAGCGTTTCCATCACGAGCCGCCCCGCAGTCCCACTGCCACAGCCCAGGACAATGCCAACAATCGGAACAAGGATTTTCAGAGACGCAAAGGGCACAAGTTAACTCATTAATAAGCTGGTGGCTGTAACGCAAGACAAGGCTGTGTTTGTTTGAGAGGTTTTGCTGAACGTGCATTGAGGGGAGCTCGGCCTTCTGGTGTGCAGGTCGGGCCTCGCAGCCAGCAGGGCTCTGCGCAGAGCCACGGGCACAGCCGGACAACGCAGCGCTTCACACCTCCCTCGTACCTGCTGCTGAAGGAAAACAAACAAGCAAAAAGGACACAGGGACTCCTTGGTTTTGACACCAAATCCCTGGATTCTCCTCCTCCCTTTGCTGTTTCAGCCGGGTCAGGATCCGTGCCAGCCGCCCCGCCACGCCGCCCCTTCCTGTCCCGGGCCTGCTTTGGGCTCCCGTTTCACCTCCCTCCCACCTTCCCTTGGTCCTAGCCCAGCTGCTGTCTCGCCCACGCTTTGCACAAACAGCTCCCTCCCTGTCCTGCTGCCTTCATCCAAGAGACCCCAAGCAGGACGTGAGGGCACTGCCCCACTCCTCCGTAAAGGAGGCAGCTCCGGTGGCAGCTCCCCCCAGCTGAAGTGCCACGGCACGCTGGAAGCGCCAGGGCTGCAGATCTGCTGAGGGATGCGGACACTCTGCTTGAGTGATTTCAAAACGAAAGGGAAAACAAGTCCTCTCCAACCACGGCCAACGGGATTCACGCTATCCGTAACGACCAGTTCAGCCACGGTCATCTCCCAGGACCCGATCCCCATACTCCGCTACGAGGGAAAAGAAGAACTTGGAGAACTTCTCCCCTCCCAGAGAACATCTGCCTGGCCTGCGCAGCCCCCAGCTGAGGCTCGGGGCACCACGAAGGGCTGCCGGTGTCCTGGCACCCGGGCAGGTCCACCCTTCCCCATCCTGCTGCACCGGAGCGGCCCTGCAGGCAGCACCGCGAGCAGGCACCGCGCCGTGCGGTGACCGCTGCGGCAGGAGCGGCTGGCGCGGGGCTGAGGCCAGCAGCGCGTTCTGCTCCCGTTTTGCTCCGTCTTCAAACCAGCGGTCTCCGTTACAGTATGTTTCGGGTATGGACCACACAGTGTTTGTACTAAAGGCACACTTTACTAAAATTTGGACCACCAAACTGTAACACCCGGTAGCAGCAAAGCGACACCCCCGCCAGGCTTCCGCACTTCTTGGACTTTCGTCCTTGCCAGGGGTGAGCTTTCATTAGAGCTCGCCATAACTAAGGCCACCCTTCTGGCATTAATTAGTAAGGCGCGAGCTGTTAGTGTAGAAGTGTAGGGATAATTTTATCGGCACTGCCCAGCCTACTGCCGGTCTTTTTGCTTTAGGCGTTAAAAAGCAAACACAGGAGTATTAGCATGTGTTAATTAGTAAAGTTGCGTCAAGGATTTATCAGTAAGAATTTGCACAAAATTAAGAGGCTTTCTCTCTCGGTCCACTCCCACAGAGAGCTCAGGTCGGGGGGGACCGAGGGGTAGGAGTTTCTGGCGATGTGAATGCAGCGAGAGCCTTCAGCCCCCCCGTCCCCTCCCTCTCCCGTTGACACAATGTCCCCTTGTCCTCAGCGCCACCGCCACGGCACGCAGAACAAAGGTTCTCCTGGCACTCAGGGAGGAGGGCAGGATCCCAAAGCGGCGACACCAGCTGACACAAACATCCTGCAAAAAGCCCCGTGACGCCCCCCAGCCCCTCAGGGTCTGGCTTTCTCTGGTACGGAGCTGTGGGAGAGCCCGGCCAGGACCGTGCCCTCCTCTGGTGTACAAAAACAGCAGACAAATGAAAAACAAACAAAAAACAGACAGGAAGCCCCCACGCTTTGGGGCAAAAGATCATCATTTCACGAGAACAAACGCTCAGGAATTTAGCATTTTAACAAGATCACAGGTTGCAAAAAGTGCATCTTGGCCACATTAGGCCAGAACGAGTGGTTACACAGGTAAGTTATTCTAACGTACGTAGAATAAGCTACTTGGACATAAAACATCAGTAATTGTTTAAGCAAAAAAGGACAGTATTTTGTTAAAAAGTTACTAAAATAATTTCCGCAGGGCCAGCTGTGACCCCAACACGAGATGTCAGTGCCCTGAGCCCTGTTCCGCAGGAGATGTCCTCCAGAAGAGAAGAGCCCTGGCCGTGACTAGCTCCGCTGAACGGCACTCCACAGGTTGTTACTGGAAGTAAACTCATTTTGCTCAGAGAAGTTTGATACAAAAAATAACTCAGCTTACACCTGCATACGTATGTCCACGTAGATATATGTTGCCGAGATGATTTTCTTACTAAGATAGTGGGGGAACTCCTCACACGGGATATTTTGTTACGGGTTGTTTTACGAAATTGATTCCAAAATTTGCAGAGCTATATGTAGAAGGTACTTCTGAATTCAGCGCAGGATGTATACGCTCTGTCTAGGTCGTGCTAGATGCCTCCTGGTACAAGGGGCTTAACACCAAGAACCCGACAGCCCCAGGGCTCGGCGCTCCGCACCTGCCCTTCCAAAGCTCGTCCGAGGGAATCGGTCCCACCGCAGCGCGCCAGCACATGGAGGGGGAGCGAAGCACGCTCGCAGCGCGGACTGCTATGGTTAGCTCTCAACTATTTCATAAAGCCGCGGTGTAATCGAAATAGTTAGCTGCACTATTTCACCTGGGCACTGCGCAGGCCCCTAATGTGAAGGGGGAATTCAGCACGCGCCCATCGAGCGCTTGGAACTTGGTTCGAGCTCTCTGGAGAGTGCTCCCAAAGCTGAATTGGGAGTTAAAGCTCCGTGAGCAGTCCTGAATTGGGAGTTAAAGCTCCGTGAGCAGTCCTGAATTGGGAGTTAAAGCTCCGTGAGCAGTCCTGAATTGGGAGTTAAAGCTCCGTGAGCAGTCCTGAATTGGGAGTTAAAGCTCCGTGAGCAGTCCTGAATTGACAGTTAAAGCTCCGTGAGCAGTCCGCAGGCTGCAGAGATTGCTAATCTCCTCTCTTCTCAGCTCCCTCTCCCCTTCTCATTGCTGAAGCACTTCAACAGATAACATTAAGTCAATCTGACAGCACGAATGGGTCCTGCCAACAGGACACCAGCACCTCCCATGGCCAAAACCAGTCTGAAACCTCCAGTCTGAAACCTCCAGAGAAAGCCTCAGCTACCTTACTAGGTTTTTTTTTTTGTAAGTATCCATAGTATATACAGATTCTTTCTAGAATTTAAAGTATCTTGTAGTATAAATAAAAGGCTTTAAAAAAATCCCCCAAATTACACCGCCCTTTTCAACAGCAAGTATTTATTCATAAATGTCACCAGCACAAAAGCAGATTATTGGTAACAGCTGGTAATAGAAGGGAAAACCATCTAGTACCTGATCTTGTCTTATTTTTATTCCTCCAGAATTCCTAGAATTCCTCCAGTTCCTAGAGGAATAACAAGTTTTTAGCTGGTTTATTTTCCTTGATAGCAGTCCCTGATCTAATTTGCCACGCGGCCCCGAGGACGGCTGCACTGGCACAGCAGCGATGGCTCTGAAGGTGGTGGCGGTGTGCGAGCCACACAGCAGGAAGAAAAATTTCCTGTGGGTTTAGCCGGAAGCAATCGGAAACTCCTAGGAGTCAGAGTTGTCTATACAAAGGGAAAAGCTCACAAGAGTTTGGATTTAGGACACAGATACGGCACATCGTGCTTTTTAGAGATACGAAGTTGAGGTGTGGCTTTGGGTTTTTTTTTTGGGGGGGGGTTGTGTGTGGTGGTGATGGCATGGGTTTTTTGTTTGTTTTAAACTGATATTTTGGTAATTTCCTTTTCAGGGCACTAAACATTAATCCTAGTCCCACACCCTTCACGAGATGAAGACAGACTGGTGTCAGTTTGCTTGTTTAAGCGAGCCCCTTGGGGCACCCAGGAAACTCTACCCAACCTCGCTCAGCCAGTGCCAGAGGTGTTGAGAAGAAAAGAAGAGGCGGCGGCGGCAGCCTGCCTCCCACCTGCTGCTAGCGCTGCTCCGGGAGGCCCTGCGCAGCCCCTCGGGGCACCCAGCTCGGATCCGGCAGCACTGCAGATCCAGAGGGGCGCGCAGACCTTGCCCCCTGCCCCAAACGAGCTCCCACCACGCATCGCCCACCCGGCGGTGGCAGGAGGCCGGGCTGTGCCGGGCCCCGTCCCGGACAAAGCGTCTTACCTGTCCTGCCCCGCTAACCTGAACCTTCCTGCGGCTGCTAATTCTGGCGGGGCTTTTGTTTCACTTCGCCGCTCGTTCTGGGAAGTCATGAAAAGCGTGTGTCAGCACAACTCGCTGCTGAGGAGGGCATTAGAAAGGATTTGAACTGACTCCCCATGGCAACAGACCCTGAAAAGGAATTAGCATTTGCTCCCGGCCCCTCCAGAAGCCCGAGTGCACTTTGTTTTCCTCCCGGTTAAGGAATGCTTTCCAGGAGGGCGGCGTGCAGCATGCTGCCTCTGCCGGGCATGGAAGCGATAAATATGAGTAAGTGGGTATGGATGGTTTCCTTCCACGCTTCCAGCGCTCCGCACACCTCTCAGCTGTCCTTGCCAGCTCCCTGCACCCTCGGTCACTAACACAAATCATTTGTTGGTTTTGCTGCCCAGAGGTTTCCCCACGCCGCGTGTTGCATGCAGGTGCCTTCCTACCCGGGAGGTTTCCACCCGCGCAGACGCAATCACTTCGCCCCAGTGGCGATGCCATTTTTAATGCATCACCTACAGCACGTCCTCAGACTCAGCTGTACTCCTTGAGACCCTTCTGTAAGCTCTCCCATTTCTTCTGTGAGATGAACACCACCACTCCCTTCAGAGCAGGCAGAGGAGCGCACAGCGAGCCCAGGACCGTCAGCTGTAGGAGCCATGTGCACCCACACGAGCAGCCCCGAAGCGCGGGGAATCGATTCATCCCAGACGCCGCTCACGAGCTCCCGGGGACACCTAGCTCACGCCTCGACTCTCCAGGTACAAGCAAGCACCAGGCAAAAATCCAACTCTACTTTCCGCCCTGGAGATAATTTTCCAAGGGTTTCAGTGAATTCAACTACTGTGCGAGGCCAAGAATAGGAACTCCCGCTCACGGCACTGCCCGGGGTGAGCTGCTGAGAGGGCCAGCAGAGGAGACTGCCGGTCCCAAGAACACGCCTCGCTCCGCTTCTAGCTGGAGCTCTGCTTAGCATCACTTCGCCATGCACACCTCTGCCTGGGGTGTGAGACAGAAGAGGCAAGTGAAAGGAGCGAACGTTCGCACAGAGATTCGACACAGCAAGAGCTTCACTGAGCAGCTGTTGGTAACGCAGCTCTAAGAGCTTCTGAAAATCCCCGACACAGAGCTTCACCTCTCTTCCCAGCAGCAAAACAGTGCTTTAAAGACCTGAAGTCACAATAACAAACACGAAGCGCAAGCTTACTTTGTTCTTACCTAGCTTTACTTAATAATTCTCTTTCTAAAGACATAATTCTGTTATAATAATAATAATTCTGTTTCTAAAGACAAAGATGAACTTTCTTTCCCGTGGGTCCTTTCCACCTTGAAGAACTCTCTTCCTCAACAGACCAGCTGAAACGTTCTCCCTAAAACGCAGGAGGGACACAGCACACCAGGTCATGCCTGAGGGCACGCGTCTCTCACCAGGAGGAAATGTGATCATTTAGACAAGTCATTTTCAGACACGTTGCTAATATAAGACGAGGCCCTATTACCTGAAGTGTGTAGTGCTGCCACTTCAGTAGCCGCTTCTGCTATCACTGAGCGTACAGCTGTTACTACAGCCAATGAAACCCTGGCTACTGCTGTGCTATGGCACGGAATAATTCAAACACTGATAAAATACGAAGATAAAAATAAGATGCCTGGAAAGGGCTTATGCCAGCAGAGCCAGCCACGTACACAGATGATTTGTGTCTCGTACACTACCAGGCTGCTTGCCGATCGAGGTGCAGTCCCCCCACGGAGCAGGGGTGGGGACCGCTGCCCCCACAAGACCCTCTGCACGTGTCATCGATCGATGCAGCTGTAGCTGCCAATAATCCTTCATTGTTTCCTGCAGGGACACTGCCAGGTTTGCTGCCAACCGGTCGGTCAATCACCCGCAACTCGAACTAAGCCCGAGCAAAGAGCCCAGGAAACGCGCCCAGCCGGGGCTCAGCAGCGCCCGTTTTAAGCCTGAGCAGCTGGAGCCAGCACGTCCTCCACTCCCCCTCAGGGACACGCTTGGCCACACTCGGTGTGCACGGGTACGTGAACTTTGTGTCAGTTCCAACAAATCGGGTCTGTAGCGCCGCATGGGCTACTTCACACCACAGGCTCCACTTGAAACTTCTTGCAAGCGACCCTGAGTTATTTCAGGCTGAAGAGACTCACACGGACATCTCTTGCCAGGAATGTTACACCTCTTGTCATACACGTGGCCAAATGCAATTAAAGCGGTTCTGTAATGCTCACCCGTGGACTTGAGCCCCCAGAAGTGCAGGCTGCATCCCCAGCATTGAGCACTCGGCTTTTTCTAGCACTGCAACAGGTGCCTGCTTCCAAAATGCTCTCAGCAGCTCTGCCTGCCTCTTCCGCTCCTCCACACTTCCCGTGCTCTCATCGGAGCCTTAGTAAGTGGCTATCCACAGGATAAATACTTCCCACTGCCTTCTGGATCCCCCAACGAGCCTTTCCACCTCCAGGCACACGCACATCACTCTCAGCCACGCAGGCACACCCAGCCAGAGCTCCTGCAATGGAAAGCAGAGGCAAGCTCAGACCTCTGGAGTAATGCTGATGCCCTCAGTGTCCATGGAGACTGGAAGAAGAAAACCGCCGTCGTTAAGAAAGCAATCCCAGCTTTCTAAAACAAACAAACACGAAAGAAAAGGCGCAAACGCAAACACCCCCTAGCAGTTTGGCCAGCCTGCACCACTGCCGGCCAGCCTCGGCCCCGCTCCGGCAGAAGCACCTCCTGCTTGTGGACGTGGAAACCCAGACAGATTTATCCTCGGCACAGCCCTGACCCAGGGGCACAAGGCAATCGATCTCCGTGCAGGGAGCCGCGCTCTGCTGGCGGGCGGCTCTGAGGCTCGCGGCACGCTGCTCACAGCCGCGCGGGACACGCTCTGCATCCTGCCACACCAGGGGAAAACACCGTAACGACTGCTTCTAAAGCACCTCCACCACTCCAGTGGGTTTGAAATCGTGGTTTAACCCGGCTTTTTAACTAAGAAGAAGTTTCCGTAAAGCCCTACAAGGCGATAGCGCACGGCAGCCTTACCTCCGCTGAAGGCACAGGTTGGGATAAACTGTCCTCTCAGGTAACGCAGACCTGTGGGCAGGCTGCTGCTTTCAGGAGCTGGAGTGCTTTTTGTCCCCTTAACTTCCAGACTTTCTTAAACGTAATAAAAATAATGTAACTTAAAAATAAAAAACCTACTGTGTAGCCGCGCTCTTGGCTTTGCCACCTAGGTTATCAGTTTGAACCGAACCGGGTCTTGAGGGGCACTTCAGATTTCCTTGAAGGGATTAGAGGAAAGCCTTGCTTTGCCAGATCACTCTGTGGCGCCGACAGAAACACAGCCTCGTGTACAGGCCGTCCCAGGAGCCAGCCGAGCGCAGGCCGGCTGCCGGCCCCCGCCTCACCGCTCCTCGCAGAGCCGCCTCGGGGCCGGGGCGCTCCCCGGCAGCCCGTGAGGCACCAGCCAGGCCCGGGCACAGCTCGGAGCCGCCGCCAGCGAGCCCCTCGGCTCTGCTTTTAGGGCGTGAGGATGTTATTCAGGCGCTGGGGGGTTTGATGGAAGCCGTCTCGGGACAGCTGAGGGGACCCGGGCACCCCCCCGAGCCGCGCGGCCCGCTGCGGGACCCGTCACGAACCTCCCGCCTCCCTCTGAGGAAACTTCACGTTTTTAGGAAGCCTTAAAAAAAAAAAAGGGCAAAAAAGCGGCGTCTGGGGAACAAAAGGGGGTGAACTCGTGAACTTGTCGCGGGGGCGGTGCCGCGGCCGCGGGGAGCAGCGCACGGCGCGGCCAGGAGCGCCCAGACGGGCGAACCGGGGCGGGGGGGGGGACAGCGGCGGCCAGCGGCCGGGTCCCCGCCACCGGGGGCCGGCAGACAAAGAGCCGCGGCCGGCCCCGGGGTGCGGGCACCGCCGCGCTGCCCCCCGGCCGCTACCGCTCGGCGGCGACCCCCGGGGGCAGCTCCCCCGGGCAGCGCCCCCGGCCCCGACCCCCCGCGCCCGCCCCCGGCGCCCCGCGCTCACCCCCGGCGCCGCCTCGCCCCGCTGCGCTCCGCTCCCGTTCAAACGCCCGGCGCCGCCGCCCGGCCCCGCCCGCCGCCGGCCGGGAGCTCAGGGGAAACCCGGAGCCGCCGGCGGCCCGGAGCGGAGCCGAGCCCAGCGCTCCGCCGCCCCGCCGCCCCGGATCCAGCCCCGGTGTTGCGGCGGCCCCGCGCCCCTTCAACCTGCCCCGCCGCGCCGCGCTCCCCCCCCCCCCGCTCCCGCCCCGAGGGGCCCCCGCCTCTCCCCTCCCCTCCGCTCCTCTCCTCACGGAGCGCCCCGGGCTCGCCCCCCCCCCCCCGCCGCCGGGCGCTGTGGTGAGGAGGCGCGGGCCGGGCCCGCCGCACCTGCCGCGGGCCCCCCCCCCCCCCTCCGGTCGCGGCCGTTCCCCCGCGCGCCCCCTGAGGAGAGCAGCCGGCCCGGCTCGTTGCTTTGCAGCCGTTAAAACCCCTCCCGAACTTCACCGGCCCTTCCCCTGCGGGAACCGGCGGCGCCGAGCCGGGCGAGGGGTGCCCGCCCCGAAGCCTCGGGTCCCCCTGACGGGGGAAGGCTGCCGTGAGGGAGGCACCGTCCGAAATCCCGCTTCGGGGCAGCCCCTTCGCGTACCGCGGGGGCCGGAGCGTGGCCGAGACGCGTTTCGTGAGGAGCCAGCAGGCACCGAGCACTCGAGGAGCTTTGGGACAGGGGGGTCGGGGTTTGGGTGCTCCCGTGTGGAGCCGGGATCCCGGTGGGCCCCTTCCAACCCGGGAGATTCCGTGGTTCAGCCTGGGAAGGAGGGGGAGAGGCGGCAGCGAAGAAGAGATTTACCTGAGGACGGTGACTTTTTGCTCTTCCTTCTGTCCAGGAGCGGTCGCAGGAGAAGCCTCTGGCCAGAGGCTCATGGCCACGCTGCGGCAGGGCCCCGCTCCACGCCTTTGTTCTCCTGTCAGGAGCGGCCGTGGGCAGGGCTGCGCCCACCGCTTTCGGGGAGGCTCTGGGAGAGGCTGGTAATGTTTGTCACAGCCATTTGCCTTAAATACCACACCGGCAATAAAAAAACCTCTGCAGCTCTGAAGGTGTTTCCCTTAGTGGGCCATCTGGAGGCATCTCCTTTCACTCCCTGCAATCTTTGTAAGGAGTTGGCTTCCAAATGGTGCTTTCAGAGCTGCAGGGAAGGCGACGAGCTAAGTAGTGTAATTCTTGTCCTTACTCCCAGTCACACAAGGACTGCAACCTCTGCTTGGAAATACTCTTACGTGCTGTGGTTAAAGGAGATGGATAATGCTCCTCGAGGCAGCGCGGGGTGTCGCCATGTCATGGAGAAGAGCGCTTTTTCTTCCCCTGACCTCCCAGTCAGTTCCACAACGTGGTTCTGCTTAGCTGTTTGTTTCTGCTCCTGTTAGGGGCTTTTCAAGACAGGCCTCCCACAGAGACAAGATCTACAGCCATTCAAGACTTGCACAGATGGAAAGCACTGCTATTTTTTTCTTGATCAGAGTTGTAGTGGTTTTTGTTTTGTTTTGGGTTTTTTTTTTGAGAGGGGGAAGTCTGGATGGAATTATATTTAATTATATTTCATTATCGCAGCAAAAGGCCATATGTAACTGTGGAGTTATGCTTAGTTTGAAAAAGCGCCACTTAATAAACCGAAACACCTACAATTAACCACGAGAAGTAGTTTATGACTATGTGTGACTTCTCTGTCCAAGTACCACAGCAGTGATTGACCCAGACCTGTAATGCATAAAATCAGGTACTTCTTTTTATGAATTTTCTGGAACAGGCACAGATAGCTGGTTTCCAGCTCCGGTCAAGGTCTCCCTCTGCTCCTCCGTCCCACGTTGGTTCCCAGCACTGATACCTGTCCTGCAGGTACCTCACGGCTAGCTGCTCACTGTACTGTGCAAGAAAACAGCCTTTCGGTCCTTAAGAGGACACAGGAACAAAAGTAATAAAAAAAATCACTGACATACATTCTTACCGAGGATAAACTTTTTTTTTTTAGGATCTCAGGATTCACAATTTTGCCATGAAGCCAGCAAGGAAAAAAAAATACATAACTAATACCAGGCAATGCTCAGATACTGAGATTTTCACACAGCACTCCTCTCCTTGGCATTTCATTGCCAAATAAATAAGTGGAAAGAAAAAAATAGATGCAAAGCACTTCACTTGAGATAATCAGAAGTGTGGCAGATTGAAAATCAAGTGTTTGGTAAATAAAACGTGATGATGAACTTGAGAAATCAATCTTTATTCTGAGAATATTTACAAAAAATATACTTTACACCTACATAACACCTCTTTCAAAAATAAAGCACTCTGTGGTCCATTTTTTATATTTCCTATTTTAAGTTTTATCTTCTGGTTTTAGATACTTTTAGAACCATCAGAAGAAAACAGATTAGTTTTTTCCTCTGATATAACTTGCAAAACTCTTTCATGTTAATTTTGTGTTTTACAAATTGGCATTACTAGCATTGTAGTTTCCGTTCTTTAATATACCAAGTAATTTTTTATTTTTATATGTTAGTGGTTATGACCCTATCAGCTTTTTAAGATCAACCACAACAAATTACCTTTTAATCTGGTAATAATGCAACCCGTTATTCAAGATGAACGATTTTTTCACACACAAATTATGCACAAACGTAGTATAGGAATTCAAACAAGCAGGTAAAGACGTGCTACAGCTTTCTCAAGCTCTGAAATGGAGTTTTCTAGCCAACGCCAGTTACCTAGCAATGACCTGTAACAGCTAAGCATTGAGGTGGTGCGCTTTGGATGGATACTTTGCACCTCTGAAAAGCAGCTGCCGACTGTTCTCACTTCAGTTAAAGCACCTGTAGGTATTTAGCAGGTGGAAAACGGCACAGCTGATTTGGGACACTGCTGGAGAAAATTTTAGCTTAAGGACACTTCAATTTTGGTCCTGCATAATACAACTAAACTTCAGTCCCACACAGGTTATATAATATGGCATTGGGTAACTTTACGGCTTTTCTGTTCAAGACAAGGAACGCACAAGTTACGGCGCTTTATATCACAAATTTATATTTTACATAAAGCATGTAACGCAGATACGTGGCCTCCCTCTAGACAAGTCTCCCATTCTGCCTTTAAATATAACTTCTTAACCAGCTCACAATCTGTTTCAATGTCCGTACGCATTTATTGTTGCTTATACGGTCTCTAACTCTTTCAGAGAAGCTTTCTTCTTGCCATATTCCTTTATTTTTCTTCAAGGCCTTTAACTCCGCCTGAAGCAGTCTTTTGTGAAGTTTCCAGTAGAGGCGAGAATGATGATGTAGCCCTTCGATACGTGCTGTTCTGCCAAGCCCTTGTCTCAAGATCTCCTCATTTAAGCACACGCTGAGAAAGCGACCCTACAGAAAGGCACAGTAAATGCGATATTCACTTACCCTTTAAAACTGCGTGCGTCTGCACGCGTGCGTTCCCGCTGAGCGTCGCTTCTGGCTAAATCTACCCTTGTGCAGAAAGAGTTAAAAGAAATACAGCTGACTTTGAGAACGTACTACAAGCACAAGTAATCTATAAGAAAACATTTGATGGATTAAACATTAAGCTAATCAGAACGACACCATATAGCCTAGCACTATCAGACTGATCAGTCTACAAAAGTACTTGTTTTGGAGTCTGACTTAGTAATATAACTTTATTTAAAATTCCTGTAAAGATAATTTATAATAACTAATAGCATTCTCATGTACTGACTGTTTAATCACAGCCAAACTTAAAACTGCAGATTAAAGTCATTTTTTGTTGCTATTTTTACCTTATTTACTAAAACACGGCACTCGAGTGCCAAGTCCTCCCTTCCAAGAAGCTGGAACCATACCATTTGCGAGGGTTTCACCTCTTTCTGTAACCAGACCGTGCCACTTGGAGCCAGCTCCACTCCAGCAAGTCTTACCAGCAAAAGACCTTTTGATTGCCCTGGACATAGATAAAGAGAACTTTTTTTTACTGAATGCCACAGTCAAGTGAAATGCCACACTTTGCACAGACCCTCAGCTGTCGTTAACAAGTTTAGTCCCACGGACTTAAAAAAAATAAATCCATTTTAGTTCCCCAAAGCACTATCTATTTGCAACTAAGAATTTGATCTAATTCCCCCTTCAGTAAAAAAAAATAATACTTAAAGATTTCACAAATGATATAAGCTATTTTGTGTTACTTTACATACAAGTAGAAAGAAGTACTTTTGTTATCAGTCACCACTATTTTATCTGAAAGGGCAGAAACACTAGGAGAAGAATTAGCAAATTTCGTATTTAAATTAGCAAAATCGTATTTGCAAAGCGAGCACGTGACTGCACTCAGACCTGACGGACGGCTTCTGAGAAGCCAGGGCAAAACCGCCCTGCTGTACGGAACTGTCTGATCTTCATCTCTGAATAAAGGCATAATGGCAATAGAATTGTTTTTCTGCCAGTAATGAGAGCAGCTATGCAAACAAATTAACTGCCTGCGTGCTTGGGCTTTCGCTGCCAGAAACACATCACCATAATAAAACGCTGTACTGGCAAGCTCCTCCTGCAGCTCTCCTCTCAGTCTTTCTTATTCCTGTTTCCCATCTGTGAAGTACGGAAGGATCAGAAGGCAGCGCCACAAGTGTAACTTCAGCCTTCCTCTCCGCCTGCCCCCGCCTGCCCGCTCTGTGCAAAGACAGCGCACCTGATGTCCCGCTGATTTCTGCCCATCTACTTCCAAGAGTATCATTTAAAATAAAATCTAAAAAAAGCAAACACTTTTGGTGTCGCAGTATTTGTGCTTGTCTAGTGGACAATACTGTTAGTGACATTTCATTCCTATCCTTGTTTTTCATCTCCTTTTACTTACATTTCCTCTGTATTGATGTAATGATAGGAATGCTAATGGGAATGTGTTCGACTTGCAGACCTTTCTCCGTTATGTGATGTATTTTTCCCCGCAATTTGACATTCTTTTCAATAAACTCCGCGGGTATATCCAAAGCATTTGTGAACTTCGTTGTCTATTGATGGAAAAAAGAATGAGACACGGTTTAAAATATATACAGAGAGAGAGAGCAGTTTCAATCACATGAAATCCAACTTACTCTACAAACGATTTGGCAAATTACAGATATACTGTTACACAGCACGGACAACACAAACAACTAATTCTTTTCTTAGACAGTAATCAGCTGTAGAACCCCTTAGGTGCCCGCCCTTCCAGACGCTCAGGAATGTTCCCTGTTTTACAGTATTTGCAACGTTGGGGATGGGCATGAGAGCAAGGATGGAAACTGATGTTTTATATTGACACGCATTGAAATTAACTTGATTCACCATGAAAAGAGTGTTTTAAAAGTGGCCTGAATGGTGCTAGAAGAGGGGTGAAAGCCAGCCAAGAAGCGAGTGTTTGAAGACACTGGCAAAGAACAGACACACCGAAAACAAAGGCAGAGCAGAGCAGAGCAGACAGCAGCAACAATACAGACTTTGATAAGGGAGGCAAAGAGGAGAGGGACAAAAGCCGGTGTGCACCTTTGAGAAGATCACAGGATGACTAAATTCGATACCGCATCCCTTGATAACGGGAGGATTCAGAGGAGGGAGTTATCCGATCACACGGGAAAACAAAGGGTAGTGGCACCAAGGGCTTGGCCAGCAGCAGCCGCGCAGCAACAATGCAGCTGCAGCAGGGACACAACGCCCCGAATTTAGGGCGCTGATTTTTGGAGTTGTCACTGAGAGAAACCTTCTGGGGACTCCTGACCTGCGTCTGTAGCCCTGCGCGACGCACCCAGCAGCCTGCCTACAAGTGCCGCGTGGGCAATCCGGCAGTACGTGCGGTTTGGGCTTTCTGGGGAGATTTTAACATAAAAGCGTCATACAGACGGTCTCTCACAGCAGACTGTGTGCAGGGCTGCCAGGAGGGAAGTCAGCACTGACCGCTGGCCCCTCAGCAGCTGGAGGCGGCACACGTCTCAAGGGGTTAAGGGACCTGGGTTGATGCTTAAAAATATGGGAAAAGCACCTCTGCTCAGGGAAGTAGGGAGAAAGGACGAGGGGAAACCACCTCCGTTTCAGTTCTGGTTGAACTGCAGGTACTTCTGCGCCGCGGGCCGCAGGAGGCGGCAGCTGGGGATGCAGCACCGAGGAAAGCGACTTCACGGGCAGAAAACCAGGGGGGGGCTTCAGCGCCGGCGAGGGGCGGGCTACAACCAGCCGCAGCCCGCTGGGAGAGGGGCGCTGCGGGGGGGAACCGGGAGCCCGGCCCGGCTGCGGGGAGCCCTGCGGGGAGCCCTCCGGCCCTGCCCCGGCCCTGCCCCGGCCCGGCCGCACTCACCATGCGGACGCTCCTGGCCAGCACCAGCAGCCCGGCCGCCGCCAGCCCGGCGCTGAGGTTCTGCGGGAAGAGGACAGCGAGGATCAGCGGGGGGCCGGGGCCGGCCCCTGTCCCCGTCCCGGCCCCGGCCCCGTTACCCGCAGGAGGCCGAGGTGCCCGTCGGCCCACTCGGAGAGCCGGGCCAGGCCCTCCCCCGCCGCGCTCCGCCGCTCCGCCATGGCCGCCTCAGCGCCCGCAGCGCCCCCGCACGGGGCCCGCCGGCACCGCGGGGCTGCACCGGGCACCGCCGGGGATCGGGGGGCCGCTGACGAGCCGGGCAGCGTCCCCCACGGGAACTGGGGCAGCTTCCCCCACGGGAACCCGAATGCGGGGCCCCTGCCTTTGGGCGAGCCTGCGAGCAGCCCCTGGCGGCGGCTGGGGACGGCGCCGAGGCCTTGGCTCGGCTCCTGCTCTACGGGGCCGGGCCGCGACCTTCGTTCAGGTGAATTCAGGCCGATCCCAGCCCCTCGTCCGCATCCTCCGGCCCTGGGACAGCCCTTGCCGCACCTCGGGGTGCTCTCAGCAAACGGCCTGAGAACGTTCCCGTATTTACCGCTGCTGTTTATTCGTTCCCCTGCCTCCGTTTCTCCCAGCTGAACCGACTGCACAGCTGTGCAAAGATCCACGAGGTCTTCAAAAAAATACAGTGCAAGGAAATAATCACACACAATATAAAGCCCTACCTAGGCTGTGTTTACACAAGCCTTTCACCTCCATTAAAGCCCAGCCCAAGGTTTCTGCGTGAGCAGGCGGTACCTGAAATAACGTCAGTATCAGCCACGGCTCGGGATTTCAGGAAAACCACAGATCCCGTTAGGAATTCATAACCCAAGGCACCGACAGAAACCTGCTTAAATCAAAACATTTTACCTGATGTTGCAATTAAAACAATTCTTAGGCTACTGGCTGCGAGGTGTCTTGAACAAATAAATATTACCACTATAATTTTCTTCAAGGAAAGTGGTGAAGCTGTTAGGTTTGATTTATTTACTAAGCATGAACATTTAAAGATTAATAATAAATACAGAAATAGTGCAAAATCTGGGTTTCAGCAAAAACATATGCACACAGCTCTTAATAATTTGGAAGCATGCTGCTGACTTGCTAAAGCGTGCATATCGGGTAAAATGCTAACTACGCAGCATCGTCTCGTTTGGAGAGGTGCCAGAAGAGTCGGACAAGGCTGCTGCCTGCAAAACCTTGCTCCGTTCCCTGCTGCAGGGAGAGGCTCTGCCTGCCGACGCTGCGCTCTGCAGCTTGGTGACAGAACTCTCCTCTCTTCCCTACTTCACCACATCAAAAATCACCCGAGCATCACCTCCTTGTAGTTCACGGCGGCGTTTATCAGCGTGTATAACCACATCGAGAACATCTGGAAGACAATAACCAAAACAACTTTACAGGGAAACCGGGAACTGTTGACAATCACTGGCAGGTTTTTCAATGTCCATGGCAAAGAGGAAGCGTGCGGTTGGGGTGTTACCGTGAGCCGTAGGTGGCGGTGACGGTATCGCGCTGCCAGCACCAACGTTCCCAAGGCATCGGGTGGGCGAGCTCCTCGGCGCAGGGCAATCCTCAGCCGCTTCCTCGCCGGGACGCAGGCCGGAGGCAGCAGCAGCAGCAGGAGCACAATCCCAGCTCGTGCAGCCTGGAGAACCTTACGCTTTGCCCTGGACCTGCTCACTGTGGGCACCACAAGTACAGAACTGAATTTTGGAGCATTGGAGCAAGTGGTCGTTTCTTTGGCAAGTCTCAGGGAACAACAACAAATTAATTTCACAAGAGCAGGGGAGGATGACTTTCCTGCGTGGCAAATCCAGCACAACATCACAGCTGTGTCCAACGGCACCGCAAGGGCGAGCTGTTCTCTGCCTCTCCTCATGCTCTGCTGCACCCCTCTCCCCAGGACCTGGCTCACTTCACAATGATCCTGCTCAGCAATCTAAACCAGGACAAACCCTTTACCTACAAAAAAGCATTTCTGCCATTTGTCTTTTGCTAGGAAGAAGTCACCTCTGACTCCCTGCCAGACCCCTTCAGGGAGGTGCAGGGATGCAGACGTGGCTGGGGAGCCACGGGACAGCTCCGACAGGGGCAACCTGGCCAGAGCACCAAGCTGCCCAGGTGCTGACCTGGATCAGGAAGGGAAGCCGGCTACACAGACATGCAGCACACACCCGTCTGGTCTCCAGATGCACTGAGGAGCCCCTGTGTTCACGTAGCACCACAAAGTCCCTGCAGCTAATCAAGAGACTAGAGCAGTGCTTGGTCATTTTCTCCAGTTCCCATTTCAAAAACAGACTCTCAAGCAAGAGATTGAGTTCTTTCTTTTCTTTTTTAATGTTAAAGACTTCTCTCATCAAAAAAAAAAAAGAACAAAAAAAATCTTTAAAATAGGGATAGTAAACCTGAAAGATTACTGGATCCTTTCAGCAATCTGCTGATGAACTGGCACGGTTGTAACATTTGTGACTTGTGTTACAAACCAGCAGCACTGAGAGATTAAAAAAAATACCCTGTCCATTGGTTCCTTCTCCAGTTCGAAAGAGGAAGAGAATTACTTATGCTGCATTTCATATAACAATTGGAGTTTAATGTTGCTGTTGAAATCATCTCATGTATCAGTTAAGCAATTCCCAAGGCGTTTTTATTAGAACAGGTTACACTGGCACCTTCAGACATACTGAAACAAAATTGCAAAGTAAAAGCCAACTGTAAAACATTTATGAATTTAATTTCTTATATTCCGCAGCCTAGAAGATCTCCCTCAAAGCCAGACAGGTTGAAAAAACACTCTAGGTATGGACGAGCTGCTATGGAAATAAGTGGCCCGTTGTTACCGTACAGACCCAGACCCAAAGTGCCTCACTGCATACTGAATGCAGTAGCAATGATCTGGCTAGGACTGAAACATACACCCACTTCTGCCTACAAGCCTCAGATCTATTCTCAGATTCCTCTTGTGCTTATGCAGAGATACAATTGGAAGACTTAGCCTGGGGAGTAAAAACTGTGCTTCTGTTCAGCTTGATTTTTTAATCCTGCTGTCCTTGAAACAGAGTGGGTGTGCTGTTGCTGGACCACAGATCACAGCCGGGGGAAATCAGCTGGGGCCTGCAGCTCTGGGCTTGGCTTCCTACCAGCTGCTCAAGGCTGCCGCTTTGAGGAGGGAAAGAAGAGCCAGAACAGGCGCCAATACCCAAGGAAACACTCGGTCACTGTCCTCTTCCGGCACCTTCTTACCCAGAAGGTCACACAGATGCTTTGAGCACACCGGATCTCCCCTGCAGTCTGCCCAAAGCTGGCGTAATTTACTTTTTGCTGAAGCATACGGTAACAAAAGACCCACAACCTGTCTCGCCAGGAGCTGGGAACGTGAAGGTCATGGTGCAATACTTCCAGTATTGACAAGGCAAGAGATAGAGAATTAAAAAGAAAATCACATACCTTTCAAAGGTATTTTTGTATATATTTTTAATAATGATGTACGATATACATCCACCAATATACAAGTGCCCCTTCTCTAGGCGTACAGTGTGCTTGCTGTACATCACTAAGGCACTCAGGAAAGAAGTCATTCTTGATAAATGCAACAGGAAATTTCCACTATAAAGGATCAGTAATAAATTTCTATAGCAGCTCTACCACAGGATGTAACTCGTTTGCATTCTGCAACAGCAAGTTGTACACCAACTCACTGGGAATTTGGCAAGTTTGTTGTCACCAAGTCACTTTCAAAGGCACTGCTCTTCTTTTCTTACCCCTGGCTGGGAAGAGAGGCATTTTTTCCTCACACTGATCTTTAATCTGTTCAAATTTTAGTGACAGAGGAACCAGCACTACCACTTCATTCCATCAAAATAACAACTGCCTCCGGAAGGACCGCGTGCCTTCTCCTTTCAAAGCCTGTGTTTTGTGCGCTAGCTGCTACGCTACGCGGTTTACACCTTCAGGACTCAATGCTCAGAGTATTGTGCGTTACTCTTAAGTCCTCCTTTACATCATTTTTTCATCAAGAAAGAATCCTGAATGTAAATCAAAATGCTGTGAAACAGAGGAAATAAATTAAACGTAACTTTGTTTATAAAAATATTCTCTTATAAATCTTTAAAGCTTATAAAAGCCTGAAAATACATTTAAAAGAATCTCTGAAACATTATTTCATCCTTTGAAATGTGGTTACAGTCCAGAAAGTGAGAAGAAACAAAGCCCACGGACATTTTACATTTATCTTCCCACGATGAATTCCGCAGTACGATGTGCTTAACCTACAAGTCAAAATGCCTTTCACATCCTTCCCCAGGTCAGCTGCCCGTGCCAAAGCTGCCTGATCACAAATCAAGAGCTGGAACTCAGCTAACAGCGCTGCTGTTTAGGTAAACGTGGCACGAGCAGCTTTTCCATAGCTACTACATGGAAAGCTTGGGTGTTGGTTGTATCAGAAGCCACGGCTCTGAAGCTAGAGCATGGGGACACGTAGTACACAGGTGCCATTTTCTCATTACTTTCTCAACTTGTGTTCTCAGACTGGGAAGGCAAGTGGTGTCACATACGCACACACCACTGTCTCAGCCACCCGTTTTTTTCAGCAACTTGGCATTTAAAAATACCTATACTCCTGCTTATTGGTTATGGGATGTGTCTTTGTAATAAAACTAAAATAACCTGCCTAGTCCGTCCAATATTTAAATGGCATCAATTGGTCCTCTTGCACTTCCACGAAGACTGTCCTTCATCCTGCAGCTTTTTCAATTTGGGCCCAAATAGGAACCACCAGGCGAATCCCAGAATGACACAGACAACGGATTCCACGTAGTAACCATCCAAGGTAGTAACGCAGGAACCGCCGGCTTTCGTGCAGAGCTGCAACACAGAAGCAGAGGCATTAAGTATTTTCTGGGAAAAACAGAAAGGCAGGCTTTCTAGAAGTAGGCATTAGGTACAGTTTAATGGCCTTTTAAAGGTCATGTCTAAACATATTTTGTTATTTCTCTTTGTTTCTGATGGAGTTATTAAGAGAGACATTTGAGATTACCATTAGTGTGAAATGTTAAACTGTTATAAAACATTTGGGAGACGGGAAGTACTGGCCCAAGGATCCAACTCTACAAAACAGATGTACGATCCCTGTTCTTAATCCCATGAAGGAAGATTTCTTTTCTGTCCATCCAAATTGCTTCTTTAGAAATGAGAGCCTTGCATCTCACCACACTGAACCTGCAAACAGGCAGCACAAAGCCAGCTGCCTGCAGCGTATGTCTGAGGAAGAACAGGCCTGGGATGTGCTTTAATTGCAGAACTGAAAGGCAAACTCAAGCATTTAAGGGGTAGGTGTACGGCATGTGATTGGTTTTGTGATTAACTTTCAATAGTGCCATAATCCCAAAACAAAGCAATCGTCTGAATCCAGGTTCTGCCAGCATTTGCATTATTCTGAGACACGTCAAAATCAGATTAGGAGTCAGAAGGGAGTGGTCGTGGAACATTTCCAACAGGGAAGACGTAGAAAAAAGATCAGAGGGGTGAGTTGAAGGAGGACGGACTTAAGTCCAACAGATGCCAAGGCACAGGGAAAATAACTACTGCTAAGCTGAGACCCATGCTGAAGCAGCACATGTTAAGAGGAAGCAGTTTCTCCAGTCAAAACTGCAATTCCAGTTCAAACAAGTCCAGTCTGACTTCTAGAAGAGTGTGGTCAGAGGACCTCCGCATCCCGAGGAGTGCCATATACACAAAGGCATTCAGGAGTGAAATCTCAGTCACGAGTAAGGGAGAACAATGCCACACAACAAAAACCCCCCAAACATTTCCACCCTTCCAAACCTTCGCATTACAACTTCTCACTTGCTCATGCGGAGGTGAATTTGAAACACTGCTTTCCAGGCAGGTTTCCGCGCTGTTTGATCTGAGTACAGTAGCACAATATGTTCTCTGTTCTCTTCCACAGGGCTCCCCGGAACCGGGAAGGCTGCCAGTCACACCGCTCAGTTTCAAATGGAAAGCAAAGATCAAAGGCAGCAAAGTAACATCACGGTAGAAGGAATCAAGGTATCAAGACAGGAAGCCACCAGAAAGACAGGCAGAACAAATAACCACCACAAAATCGAAGGGACCCGGGGACGGACAGCCTGCCAAGAACAGAGCGCCTGGTCACACAGCTCCAAGCTGAGCACACTTTACTCAGGAATGCAGCCACCACCTCCCTGCACTGCAGAGCGCGGCACCAGCCTAGTGCTGCCGCCAGCAGCTTTTCATCCCCACCAGAACAGAAAGGGACAATTACTCCGCAACTGCACATCTTTGGTAAAGATGTCAGCTACGAAGAGTGCGCAGACAAAGGCTGAATTTTATCAGTTAGGAAAAAAAGTTTAATTACTGGGATTTTTTAAGTGTAAGCTATGCTCCGTGAAGGTTTTCAAAGGTGGAAAGAAAAAAATACTAAGAGAAGCCATTTCATGCAGCCATAACTGAACAGAGACCTTCACAGCCTCCAAACTTACTTCTGCAGCAGCTGGGGTTCCGCAGGCCTGCTCCTGGGCCCCTACGCACTCTTTCACCGTGAGCGGGTCAACGAGCCAGAGCGCAACCGTGGATGGCCAGTTCCCTCCCAGGTTCGACACGGTATTTAGGAGTGTCATGTAGGTTCCTCCGATCAGCGGATCGCTAACCTTGGCGTTGAACGCCATTATTGCAACGTACATGCTATACAGCGTGACCTGGAGGGGGTGAGAAAACCCACAGGTTAAAGGAATTCTAGGGTAGCTAGGAACAAAAGCAGCTAATGGCATTTACAGTCCTCTAGCTGATATGAAATACCCTCCTGGTGCCCTTTGCTTCCCACGCGGTGTACGTTACCTGATGTAAAGCATAACTCAACAATACTACGACATAGTAGTAGACAGGAAATCCTCCTTCGTGTTTTACTTTAGGAGTCCACCATACCAAAAAAGCAAATTCTAGTCCAAACAGCAACCTGCAGGAATAAGAGAGAATTTGTAACTCAAGTAATTTTGTCCACGTGCTCCTGTACCCTAATAGAAAGCAACTATCAAACATTTGCACATACAATATATATTAAAATAGCTTTAACTAAATATAAACAATTTCTATCTTGTATAGAATTATGTATTTAGTATTTGACAAGCACTGAAATTGTAAACATTTCATACCTAAACAATTCTTCCTTCCATATCAGCATAACACTGCCAGATCTCCTACACCAGCTTCTTCCCCTGTCCCTCACAGGGAAGTTTTTGTTGTGGAAAGCAACACACAAGAAATTCAGATGGAGAAAAATTTACCTGGCTTTTTTTTTAAATGAAAGCATACATCATTGCCTAAGAGCACATTTAAGTAATGGTACAGACAGAGCACTGATCTACTGAATAATGGCATTAAGTAATTTCCTGGATTCATTGGCTTTACATTCCTACAGAATTCCACGGGCAAACTCCTATATAAACCACTTACAAACGAAACGTCTCACCTGTATCAGCCTAATTCACCTTCTTTTTTCTCACTTATCTCAGCAAAGCATGCATCTAGTACGTGTTCCAAATGATTTGTCGATGCAGTCTGCTGCTCTCACGTTAGGCAGTACATGTATTTCCAGAGACACAGTCCCACATCTACTCAGAACGATTCAGGAATAAGGAACTACTGACACTGCGTAAGAGCAGGGAAGTACTGCCCTATGCTGCTGTACACGCATCTTAAAACCCCTGCTCATTGTGCTCTTTTACTTGTGTCACCACGTGAATCATCTCCAAGGCACAAGATACATAGAGTTCAACTTGCTACGGAAATTCTGGCGCGCTCTTTCTTCCGTCTGGAACTTACACAAGAACTCTTATAATTGATCCAAGTACACAAATTACTATGTTTCAACAAAACCATTTTTTGTTTGTTTTTACCTAAAAGGCATAGCTTTGTAGAAGGTGTTCAGCGGCTGGGGGCCTGCTGTGTATTTGCTGATAATCAGAGGCAATATGATCTGTACAGGAACCATTGGAACTGCCAGCAGAGCTAAATGCTCTTTAGGTACTCCTTCTTCCACCAGTTTGAGTCCCGTTACAGCATCTGCTGCTGAAAATCCAACCTGCAATACAAGTTAAACAAAATAAACTGGGGAAAGCAGCAACAGTATGGCTAGAAATTCAGTTTACTTGGCATTAAGTACACCGAGAAGTGATACAGCACAATTCACTTGTGTTTCTGATTTCCAAACTAGTTCTGAAACGTATTCTACACTTGCACACTATTCTTGTCATCAGTGCCAGAACTATACCAAGAGCAATTAACACAGCAACAGTATTCATACCCGTACCTTAAAGGCCTGTTGGTATCCATGACTGCCAACAGAACGTTGTGAAAACCTAGTTTGTACAGAGTTACAGATTCCGGGAATGTGATTTAGGTGAAAAGAAACATTTTCTGTGCTTTTAACTGCAGCCTACACAAACTGCCTAACTGTAAGGATGCACATTTAAAAATAAATTAATGTTACATTGCAATCAAACTTTTCTTTGAGCACTTACGTGCTTACACGAGCATTAAACTAACGCTTTCTGTTGTACAAAGCTACTTAGCTCAACCATACAAGGCATTGTGTTTCCAAATTTCAAGTGAAAATTTGGAACTGATGGCAACCACTGGCGAAAGTGAGCAATAAGCTGGACCACGGGGACTCAGCAACCTTTCAGATTCTCGTACCATCAGCACCTGACAATTCATGTACGTGTTTACCTACTTTTGCTGTGAGAATCAGGAGACAGAACGTGAGAACTGCTGGCATCTTGATTATTGAGAAGAGCAGCTTGTATGTATCGGTGATGCCTTTGGTCTCTTCCTTTGTTGGTGTTAATTCTTTGTTTTCCTTTTTCAGGAGGGCAACAAGCGTAGTGGTAATCAAGAAGACAGCTCCCCAGAAAAACAGGAAATCTGGAATACAAAACATATTCTAGCACCCACGACAAGCACTTCATTAACAGTTCACTGAAACGCGCTTATTCTGCTACCACACAAAGCACAACCTAATAAAAAAAGTTGAACAAAAGCCGTACGCATTGACCCACCTGAAAAGAAGCAACAAAACCAAAGCACAAGCAGACAGCTACACGCAGCAACAGACAGGGCTCCTCCCTGCCCCTCAGTCTATAACCACGTTTGCTCGAGGTTTAGACACAGCAGCAACCTGGGTCACTTCCCTCCAGGTCTGTGGAGCACCAGTGAGCACGTCGGAGACCAGAAGTCAAAGTGGACTTTCTGAGGAGCTGCACAGAAACCCACTAAAAGCGAATAAAGGAGGAAAAAAGGCACGTTGAACAGTTACAAGACAGGATGGGAAAAAACTCTGGAGGAAGAAGCCATTCGCCCCTCTGCAGGTGACCCATCGCAGCCCGCAGCCATTCCGCGCCCCGACCCTCCGCTCCGCATATCCCCCATCCGGAGGGAACCACGATCGATACCCACGCGAGTGCAAAGATGTCCCGACAAAGGTTCCTACACAGTCACTAAGGAAAGCGTCACTCAAACAGATCTGTTTTAAGAGGACGTCCTATTTGCTATCTCCTCAGTGCTTGACATTAAGCAGAGTATCTGCTAAAAGGCAGACTGGAAGGCAGCAGCAGTGAAGCACGCTCACGTTTTATGGCAAGGACTTAGAGAGCTCACTAGCCTAAGACAGCCCTACAAAAGAGGCAAGAAGGAATTCAGTAACATGCAGGGACTGTGACAAAAGTACCCTTTTATCCTTCTGATCAGAAGCAACCCCAGGAGCCTCAAGATAACGAAGCAAGCAGCAAGGGCTGGTGAAAGGGCAAAGACAGGGCAAAGGTTTAGTCAATCATTAGCTGCTTTGGATTCGCAGGAAGGAAGCACCACAAGCACAGATGAAAACCTGCAAGGCTCCTTTAGCTATTCCCTACCATCCCCAGTTTACAATTAAAGTGGCATTTCAGATTAGTTTCTGCTGCTTCCACGTCGCTTATTTTTCCCTTTTCAAGAGTACTCTAAAGGAGAGAAGACCCCATAAACAACGCTGTCAGATTGCTCTCTCCTCTGTTTAAAAAAAGAAGCCCTGAGCGTATCTTCTGAGTAAAAGAGCAGCGTTCAGAGCCACGCTGATCTGCTGCCTACACGAGGCAGTACCGTGACAACAGCGCCGAGTGCCACCGCGGCAGCGGGACACCCGCAGCGTGCGGATGGAATGGAAATAGCTCCGAGCATCATCCCACAAAAACTCATCAGGTCAGCCCCGCCAGATGCAATACAGCGCTGGCTGGGGTGGCTGAAAAAGGCCACATGCAAGAGTCCAGACTAAAACGACTTTCTTTTCATAGCAGACGTTTTCTAGCACTGCTGGTGCTACCGGTGCTGCCCACTGCCCCATCCCTATTTTGTCTCTGCCTCCGTGCTACTACCAGGAGGAGAAACGGCTGTGCTGGGGCAATGCAAACTTCAAAGCTCGATCACAAGTAGAGCAGGCTGCAAAAACGTCACGGAGGTGTGGGACAGGACAGTTGCTTCATCACAACAGCTTTAAGTGATAACGCAGCCCCACATCTCCTCCCAGGAAAAAGAGCGCTCCCCTCAGCTGCCTAGTCACGGTTGTTGCACCTTCCTCCTGCAGCCACACCTCACCTCTGTCCCTTCACATGCCACAGGCATTCACATGACTCCATGAAAAACTGGAGAGGAACCAAAAGACGCGGCCAGTCAGCTTTTTAAGAAAAAAATAACAACGTCCTTTGAACAGCAAAGTGCAAAGCTCATATACGTGCTAGCACAAACAATAAGCCCACTGAAATGAGTTTCTTTTTTTTCCCCTCCAGAACTTCAGCCTGAAGAACATTCTAGGACAGCGTTTGTTCTGATGAGCAATGTTACATTTGTGCACGCTACCTCCTGCAGCTAACAGGAACGACAAAGGCTGCTGCTTCCCAGCTACCTGAAGCTGACTCGGCATCACGAAGCTCGGCCTTTTCTTTCCCTTACCAGCAGTCAGTCCGCAACAGAAGCGCTCAGGGAGCTGAACGGGCACAAAGCCACCCGTCGGCACTGCAAAGTTCGCTGTGCCTTTGGCTGCCCGAAGCAGCTCTCCCCGGTGTGAGAAGCAGAGCGCCGCTCACCGCTGCGGCTGCGTCAGGACAGGCGAGGACACGGGAGCTGTGGCACGCCGTCACGGGGACGAGGGAAAACAAATTTCTTGAAGGAAGGCAGTTTTGTTACCCAAAAAACATATCCTGCAACTGTAGTGTCAGAGTTATTTGCTTTTCTTACTCCACCCAGGTTAAGGCCCCACACAGGTTAAGCAGGCTGTGCAGGTACTTTTTAGTTTTAGCTTTTTTTTAAGGCAGTATTCCTGTAATAGCAAGAAATCCCTTTATAAAAGCAGTACTGAAAAAAAACCACAGCCACCAAAAACCCGGCGAGTGGAGCTAAGCAGACAAACGAAGCCTCTTTAAGCACACGAGTGATTTCCAAGTTGCATCAGCAGCAGAAGACGTCAGCTCGCTGCTGCAGCAGGAGGGGAGATACACGGCAGCACTGCTGAGCAGCACAACAGGGGAAAGCAAAAGCAAGCAATACGTCAGCGGGGTTACTGTGAGGAGTGCCCCGTGCTTGTCGACACGTGGACAAGACATAAATAAGGTCACCAGCAGCAAGGAGATGGGAAGGTTAGTTAGCAGTTGTAGCGGCTGCACGACGCACAGCAGTCTCAGATGCCGATGTCCTCGTGGATCAGTACGATCAGTTTGCTACCTACAGGGCAGGAAGCAAAAGCGAGTCTTTTCCCACCATCTCACATCAGTTTTGGCACGCTTCTTCTCTTACCTGGTACACCCAAAGCGATCAGAGAGGAAGAAACTAAACCCGTGAGAACCTACTCTCAGTACTGGCCTGGTCACTCCGAAACTGCCCCCAGAAACAGTGCTGGCTTGTCAGAACCACCCCGAGCTGCGCTGCCTAACCTCAGCCTCCCAACACACACACGGACTTCTTACAGATCTTCTGGCAACGCACCTACCACCACCAACACCCAGACTTTCTGAGGAAAAAATTAGAAAACACTCCTAGGCCTGCAGCTAGAAAAGGATGGATCACCAGATTCCATTTAATTCACTGAAGAAAAAGATAACCCTTAATTTACTTAATTAAGACCTTCCTTTGGAGGTTGGCAACGTGGCCAAGCCTGAACGCTCGTCATTTCTGTTTCTGTGAGCAATACCATTTGGGAAGTTTTTTTTTTTTTAAAGCTTATTTCCTCTTCTCTTTCTCCCAGAAGAAGATATTCTCAAGCAGCCTCCTTAAAGGCAGGCAAAGCATTTGCATTTTTTAGAACAGCAACCTATTCTGCGGTCATTAAACTAGGAAGCGTTTAAAAAACAATCAAGTCTCTCCAAAGCGCTTAGGTCAGCCAAGTCAATGACCAGGCAGATTTCCCTCACGCTTCAGGCCAGAGGAGCCCGGCGCACTTGCAGCAGACCCCACCAGCCTCCTCGCGGTTCGGGAGGCCAGAGGTGCAGGCGGAGGCAGCGAGCACCCCCAGCCCCGCACCACCGCACGTGGGCCGGGGCACCCAGGCGCTACCTGAGAGGGTGACGATGCCCCGGGGCTGGGGCTGGAAGCGCAGGTACTTGTTGCAGAAGGAGGGCGACTCGAGGGCGAGGAAGAGGACGTTGCCCAGGAAGTAGCCGGCCGTCTGGCCCACCGAGTTGCAGGTGGAGGCGTAGCCCACGTTCTCCCGGGACAGCATGGTGAGCGCCCAGCCGTCCACCGCGATGTCCTGCGTGGCCGCCAGGAACTCGAAGAGGAAGAAGGTGGCCGTGAGGGCCACCACGTCGGGGCCGCGGCCCTGCCCGTCGCCCAGCAGCGCGTCCACCCGGCGGGACAGGCCGATCATGAAGAGCCCCAGCACGTACTGGGTCGGCACCAGCCACGACTTGCGGCGCCCGAAGCGCCGCACGTACACGGCGTCCACCAGCGGCGCCCACAGCAGCTTGAGGCTGAAGGGCCAGAAGACGAGGCTGAAGAAGGCCTGCTCGGTGTAGCTGGCGCTGCGGCTCTGCAGGATGAGCGGCACGCTGCCCGCCAGCCCCAGCGGCACGCCCTGCAGCACGTACAGCGCCAGCAGCAGCAGCACGCTGCCCAGCTCCGCGCGGCACCCCCGCGGCGCCGGCACCGCCGCCGGCAGGCCCAGCTCGGGGGACGGGGGCGGCAGCAGCGCCTCGGCCTCGCCGCCCGCCGGGCCGGCCCCGAGGAGCGCCGGCGCCTCCAGGCAGTGCGGGTGGCTGCCGGGGCGGCGCTGCCGGCCGCCCTGCTTGGCCGACATGGCCCGGCCCAGCCCGGCGCGAGCGGAGCGCGGAGCCCCGAGCTGCTGCCGCCGCCGCCGCCTCACCCTCACTGAGGAGACGCCGCGCGCCGGCCCCGCCCCGCCCCTTCCGGCCTCGTGGCTGCGCCTCATTGGCCCGCGGCGGAGCGGCGGCAGCGGCGGCCACGCCCCCTGAGCTTCACCCCGCCCCCTGAGCCCCGCCCCGCCCCCTCCGCTACGCCCCGCCGCGCGGCCCCGCCCCTTCCGGCCCCGCCCCGCCGTGGCCCCTCCCCTTCCGGCGGGGCGGGCCGGCCCGGCGCGGCGGTGGCGGTGGGCGCTGCTCGGCGCTGCTCGGCGGCGGCTGCTCCGCGCGGTCCCCCCGGCCCGGCCTCCTTCCCCCCCCCGGCCCCATGGCGCTGTGCAACGGAGACGCCAAGGTCAGTACCGGGCCGGCCGCGGGCCCGCTCGGTGCCGTGGCCGCCGTCCTGCCGCGGGCACATGGTGCGGCCTGCTGGGCGCCCGCCGCTTTGTGCGGCCCGCCCGTGGCGCTGCGGGGCCGGGGCCGGGGCCTCCCGCCGGGCCCGGCCGCGGCAACGAAAGGAGCCCGGCAGCGCCCCGCGGCCCCGGCAGGAGGAGGCCGGGCAGCGGCTGGGGCCTCCCGCCGGCATCCGGGGCGCGGAGGGAGGGGCCGAGGCCCCGCTGCGCCTCCGGGGAAACCCGGCTGCGTCCTGCCGGGCGCCCGGGCCGCTGCCGTGGAACCGGCCCCGGTATCGGGGGCGCCGGGCTCTGGCCTGTCCTGACCCGGGGGTCCGGTGCCGAGGAGCTCCCCCTGCCCAGCAGCGGGCTGCTGCGGGCCGGCGGGGCGCGGGGCTCGGCTCCTGCCCCTCAGGGAGCTCCAGCCCCTCCTCGGGCCTCAGCTCCTGCCCTTCATCAGGGTGCGGGCCTCAGCTCCAGCCCTCCTCGGGCCTCAGCACCTGCCCCTCCTTGGGGCGCAGGGCTCAGCTCCAGCCCCTCAGGGAGCTCCAGCCCCCCCGCAGGGCTCAGCCCCCCCCGCAGGTGCCCCGAGGGGTAAGGCACGCGGTGGCCTCCGTTACCTCGTAGTGCTTGAGACCAGCAGCCCCTCTTCCTTCTCCCGGTTTCGGAGCGGCAGAGCCGTGCCGTGGCAGCGGGGCTGGAGGCGGTGGCAGGGGTCAGCACGCTGTGCCGGGGGCCTTGGGTCCATGCTGCCCCGGGAGCACCGGGGCTGGGGGCACGTCGGGTTGTTGTAGGCGGCGTTGGGTGCGTCAGGCACGAAGGGCAGTAGGAGTCTCTCACGTATGAGATGGTTTCGGGTTTGGCCTTGTGATTTAAATGAGCTAAGTATAGATTTCCCCCCATTTTTCTCTCGGGATGTTTAAGGCCTGTCCCACTCTCCCAGGGCAGCAGGTGGGTGCAGCTCTGTGCCGTGCCCAGGTGCCTGAACCACCTTGCGGGCTGTCAAACCAGGCGTGGCAGAAGTTCCCAAAGCCAGCCATTTATACGGCATTTTTTTGGAAACAGAGCAGGAGAAGACAAGGGACTCCAGCTAAAACCCTACTGAGGGGAAAAAAGAGCTTTTGTCAGAGCCTGGAGCCTCCGCACCAGGCAGAGGGGCTGCAGCCCGGGCTCCCCACGCCCCGTTCCTGGGGGCGTGGGGCTGCCTGGGGCCCTCCTCGTCCCTCTGGCACGCACAGGGTACACAGGCGCAAAGGCTCAACTGCCGCGTCGGCTGCGCGTTCACGGCATCTGCTTCTGTTTTTTTTTGATGTCGTTAAACGGAGTTTCCCTCGTTAAATTTGGATTCAAAGCCTCGGAGCCGCGCCTTTAAAGAAATAAAGCCGGATCCTGCCTCGCTCCTTCCTGCCTTCCCGTGATTTATGGCGGCGTTCCTGCCGGGCTCCCTGCGGCCCGGCGCGTCGTGCAGGGGTTCGCTGCCCGCCGAGGGCCGCCTGTGGGTGATGCTGACGGGCGCTGGGTGCGAGCCCCTTTAGTGCCCGGGTTAAGCGGCGGGGATGTGCGCTGGGACGTGCCGCGAGGAGAGCAGGCGGCGGCCTGGGAGTGCCGGGGGGTGGCCGTGGCTCCGGGCCCGCGTCTACGGGCCCGGTGAAGGAGCAGTGACCGGGCCACCCATCGCGTGGTTCTGTTTTTTTTTTTGTCGTGTTGCTCGTCTCGCCCCGTCCCTGCGAGGAGATCCGCGCTGCTCCGTTAATGCAGGGCTTGCGCTGGGGTTTAGCCCGAACACCTTCAGCACCACCTGAGGAATAAAACCGGCTGTACGACGCTGGCTTCGGAGATCCTTGGGAGGGTGTTAAGGGGCTCCCAGCCAAACTCTGGCGACGAGCTATTACCCGAAGCCTCAGAGAGCCGTCTTTGAGAGCCACGGGCTGATGGAGAAGCGCTCCCGTGGCTGCAGCCCTGTGTGAAGGGGCTTCTCCCCGAGGGCTGCGCGCGAGGGGTGCAAACACTCGCCCATCGGTGCGGCTGAGCTGGTGCCAACAACAGCTTGGTTTTATTCCTAACCTCGTATTTCTTACCGTAGAACGTAAAGCTACCCCTGCGGAGGCGGCCCCCCTCTCCTTACAGCCCGGCTGTGCTCTGAGGGCGATCCCTGAGGGCAAACGCGCAGAACAACCCTAACGTGCCATAATAAAAGCCTGAAATGGTTGCGAGCTTCAAAATGTGTTCTGAGGTGGTGTTTGCCAAGGCAAAACCCTTCCCAGTTTTTCCTTCGTCGAGTTACATTGGCAAGGGATCAGCGTAAGTTTGAAGTTCAGGAAAAAACACCCCGAGGCGAGAGGTTTCGTGAGCAGCAGAGTTTTTTCTGCACGAATTTCCTGGTGTCTGACAGCACCGTTGGGTTCACGTCCTTCCCCGAAGATCCATCTCTCAGTGAGGGCATTTCCGTGGAGTGCTGCCTCTCCTCACGAGGTCTCTTTGAAGACCGAGAAGCCCGTCCTTGTGTTTTCTCGCCCTTTGCCGGGTGCAGCTGAGGCCGGGCAGCCAGCTCGAATGCGGCGGGGTCGAAGAGAGCCGTCGCTTTGTCCCGCTGCGAACTGCAGCGCAGTCTGCTCGAAGGCTGCGTCCAAAACTCGCTTTAAAAAAATCTTTGTACGATATATTTCAGCAGAGGCAGTTGTTCTCGGTTTGTCCTCTCCGCGCTCTCCAGGAGGTTGTGTCAGGTGAGAGCTGGGAGGGCGAGGCAGCGCAACGGGGGAAGCACGTTGTTGTTCTTCTGACTTCGCGCTGGCCCGCTCGGAGCAAGAGCCCGCGGGGCGCCGGGCTTTGTGCAGAGCTGTGAGACGGAGGAAGCCGGAGTGGCTGCGGTGGTGAGCGGGGCATATTGCTGCTTTATGGAAAGCTCTGCCTTAACGAGGGGGAAAAGCTAATGAGCTAATCCGCACCGCGTTTGGTCTCGGGGATGGGAATGTCGTGTTTGTGCGAGTGCCTCCCGGGAGGGACGTGCTGCGTGCGTGTACCGGCCTTCCTAAACCCGAGGATTCTTCATTTTCAATTTCCTCCATTAGTCCATATCACCTTAATTAACACGTAGGCACCCTTAGCGAGCTTTGCAGTCGCCGGTCGGTTTGGGAGGCCTGCCGTGAAGCCCGCGGCGTGCCGCGCGTCGCCGCGAGGCGCTGACCGAGCCCTCTTCGCAGCCGGAGAACGCGGGAGGAGAGCTGAAGGACGGGCAGCACCACTACGAGGGAGCCGTCGTCATCCTGGACGCGGGCGCGCAGTACGGGAAAGTCATAGACCGGCGGGTGCGCGAGCTCTTCGTGCAGTCCGAGATCTTCCCCCTGGAGACGCCAGCCTTCGCCATCCGCGAGCAGGGCTTTCGGTAGGTGCCGCCGCTCGCGTCCGCGCCGGGGGACGGGGCCGCGGGGGTGGCGGGCCGATCGCCTGGCTGCCGCCTGCCTTTCGGCGCGGTGCCGCTTGCGGCTGCATCTCTGGCTTGTCTGCAGAAACAGCTGGGTGAAACCTGGGCAGCGGTGTTCCTTTCGTGTGCTCGCTCCGTGCTGCGGTGCTGTAAAATGTCATTTTAATCGTCTTCGTTTACAAATGCGATGTAAGAGGCTGCATTTTTAATATATATATATATCTGCAGAAATTGCGATGATCTTGCTGTTTTATCTGTTAACCAGGGCAGCTATTACAGGCACAAAAACAAGTTTTATGAGTTTCTAAAAATGATTTCCTTAGCCTGACGATGAGAAGCTGCCTGTTGAAATAACTGTAACTTGGATATTGGAGAAATTGTGAGAAACGATGCCAAACCATTTCTGGGAAGCAACTGAAAAAACTTAGCTGGAAGTGCCACGCGTTGTGTGCAGCAAGGAAAGGTCTCGCAGTTATGCAGTGCTTTGTACAGTTCTCTTTGGTGTTTTATTTGAAATTTTAAATATTTTTTATATTTTTTATTTTTTATTTACCCTGCTTGCCAGGGTATGCCTCTTTTTTTTTGTGGGGGGAAAATAAATGTATGTTATTGTCAGGTGTTTAATATAATTTAAATAAATACCCTGAAGTCTGCAAATCATCGCAGACCTTACTTGCTAGGTAAGATTCGAGAAGCACGTTGTATGCGTGTTCCTCACTTGTGCCACACAACAGATGCGGCAGCGCTGTGTTGCGGAATCACATTTTCCTAATCAAGGATAATTAGTGAGCCGGTAAACAGTGCAAGTCAGATGGGAACTTGACTGATCTCTGCGAACAGAGGGGAAGACCCAGGAGCTGCTGCAGCTATCAGGCAGCCGCCCTGCGAAAAGTTTCTTTTAGAAATGTTCTAACAAATACGTCCTCGTGTCAGATCTTGTTTGTAATTCTCCAGCAGTCGAGTCTTTGAGAGGTGGACGTGCCCGGTTACTGCTTTCAGGAGAATTACTGCACCTCCTCTTTGCCGGTTTTGAGGTGTGAATCGTGGCGCTAATGGTGCAGGGCTTTGGGCTTGTGCTGTGCTTCAGCGGGTTCGCAGTGGGAGAGGTTTTCCTCCCGTTCTGTTCAGAACCGAAGACTCCAGCACGATGTGATCAGACCTGTGCCAAACAATTGCCGTTTAAAATACGGCGAGTGCTCTCCGCTCAGCAGGTCACGTCTCGAGGTTGAGGCAGTGATTTCAGCTTATCAGTCACACAGAGCGGTCAGTAAACTTTGGGTCCCCGCTCTTGGTCAATCATTTGCATGCAGGAGAGCGTGGCGAGCACCGGAGCTGGCGCTTGGGTGCCTTCGTGCAGTGACCGTTGTAAAAACGCGCTCACGGTTTTCCTGCAGCATTTCGATACAGGCTCCAGGTGCCATGGGGGTGGTCTGGTTTCCGAGTCACAGCGCGTGGCATCGAAGATAAAAGCTGAACAGGCCTGGGAGCTGCCCTCTGGTCCGCGCTAAGGTTTGAGATAGGCGGCGGGATGGAAACCTTTGCTGAACTGTATTTACATCCTGCGTTGGCAGAGCCATCTCCGCAGCTCTCGCAGCTGCAGGGCACTTCCCGGTGTTCCTGGCCGCGGAGGTGCTGTAGGTGCAGGGTGAGGTGGCGTTAGCCTGTGAACCCGGACACGTTTCAGACCTGTGCCATGGATCCTGAGGCTTGGGTAGCAATGAATGCGTTTTGCTGTTGGCATTTTGATGTGGTTCCTGACGGCCTTTGGTCCATTGCAAGTGGGCTTCCCAAGGCTGGTTTGGGCTGCTCTGGAAGTGGTCGAAGCCAAACCAGAGCCAGGTACGTTCATACCAGAGCACGAAGGTATGTACCAAATTACATGGTGCTGCAATAAGACTGCCAAACCTGCATCCCACACTGCAGTGACTTCTGAGGACAGCTGAGAAGACGCAGGGCGCAGCTTGGGCTGGCTTTCCCCGTTTTCCTCTCGCACCTCCCAATTCATTTTTTTTTTCTTGCAGTATTCAGATTGGAAAACCTTTGTGTTCTGTGGGATTTTCATTGGCATTTTTCGTTTTAAAAAAACTTTAGCCACACCTATAGATTAAATTCATGTTAAGTAGCGCTCTGCACCTGCAGCTCTGGAGCAAATGCTTCACAGGACCACGGCGGGGCTGCGGCTGGGGGCACCTCCGGGTCCCTCTGCCCCAGCAGGGCCACCCAGAGCAGGGCCCAGGGCCACCTCCTGGCGGCTTCCGGAGGTCCCCAGGGAGACCCCAGCACCCTGTGGCACCCGCCCAGCACAGAAGCATTGCCTGGGGGCCGGAGGGAGCTCCCGGGCTCCGGAGGGAGCTCACCTCGTGCCCACCGTGTCTTCGTCCTGCAGAGGTGCCGCCGACGCCGTGTGCCACCACATCTCGACGCAGCGACACCCCCTGCCCGCCTCAGCACAGCCCACTTCTGCTGGCTGAAAATGGAAAAAATGTTTGTGTCAGGGCCCGCATGGCAAACCCTCCAAATAACGGTAGAAAAAACGTTTTGTGAGGTGTACTAAATCCCACAGACGTAGCTTCCCTCCCACCCCACGCTGCGTTTCTCGCTGAGGGATGTGATGTCCCCGACGGAGGCAGCGCGGGGCCGCTGCTGCCCGGGGCCGAGGCCTCGCCGAGCCTGCTGTAGTGCAGCCCCTGCAAAGCCTCGCGGCCAGCCCGTGCTCTCTCATCCCCTTGTAAAAGGTTTAATTTTCTCTTACAGCTCGCGGTGGTCACTTCCGACATTAACCGCTTGCACGTTTGCCAGTCCCAAGCCCCGGCTCGCGCCATCTCGCAGCGCAGTCGCTGAGAGCTGGGGGCCGTGTTCGCAGCAGCTCCAGAAATTCAGAGATCTCTCTTCTGAACGCAGCTCTCCTCCAGATGGCACGAGCAATGTGAAGTGTATTTATGTCTTAATGCTCTGTGCTTGATACTAGCCATGTTGCTTCCCTCATAGCGCTTGGCTAGGAACTTGAGTCATGGTCACATTTTAAGACTGCTTATATTTGACTTTGTTTAAACTGATGAAATACTTCTCTGGTAAACTGCTGTTTCTGCCAGCTATAGCATAGCAAAGCTAAACTATCTGTTAGAATATCTGTATCAGAATCTACCTTAGAATATACAGAGTTATTAAGAGTGTTATAAGTCAATGTCACTGCTCAAATAAAGAGGTTTTAAAGTAAACAATGCTTTTGAGTTAATTAAATTATTTCTTGTCTGCAGAGCTATAATCATATCCGGAGGACCAAACTCCGTGTATGCAGAAGACGCACCATGGTTCGACCCGGCGATATTTACAATAGGAAAACCGGTTCTTGGGATCTGCTACGGAATGCAGGTGCTGTGCAGAGAGCTGTCTGCCTACTGCTGCCTCGTTTCTGACACTAGCTAGAGCTGAACTGCTGCAGGACCTGCTTTTCCAATCTAAGCGCTATGCCACGTATGCAAAAGATATTTTTAAGGTGCTAATTGGTCACTGAGCATACTGGGCATTCCTCTCTTGCTTCTGCCGTATCAACAGCTTTTCTCCCTGTTTTACTGCTCTGAACTGAGTTCCAGACTGCGTTTTTTATCACAATTAATAGACCTTGCAGTCATTAACTAATGCCATCTAGTTGATATTGAAAAATACATCCCTCATAAACAGAAGTAGTTTTTCCCTTTGGTTTTCAAGTGCAGAATGTTTCTAGCATAGTTCTGAAGAGTGCTTAAAAAAAAAAAAAGCACAAAACACCTATTCCTCTTCCAACTTCCTGGTGACCCTGCAGTGATCTAGTAGATCCAAGCCGAGCGAAGAAACAAATTCTCAAGGGGGCGTAGGACAGGTTAGGTGCGTGACTTCTGCGTGTGCATCTTGGTGGTTTTTTTTTTCAAGGTTAGCAATTTACTGGGCCTTCAGAGGTGCTGAATAATGGCTGGAAAAACTCCTTGAGAAAGGCTGGTAATTATGGAAACAATGTTGGCACTCCCTGTTCTAAAGGGAAATGTGTGTTGTATTAAAATGGAAGTGCCTTAAAATGTCAAGCAAATTAAAAACCACGTTAGCTAGCCTAAAGCAGGGGCGTTTCTCAAGGCTGACTTTATGGAAGGAAATCAAATGTGCGTGTTAACACACCACTACTTTTATTATAAAAGAATGGAATCAGTCAAGCACAGCAAGTATAATACCAAACTAGATCTAAATAACTTCTCACAGCCATGAAACAGCGTAGTCGGGTGGTAAAACTAACTTTTTTTTTAGGTTAGCTCTTATATTTGAAAGGAAAAAAGTCTTTAATTTGAGAATTCTGAAATCTGAAGTGCAGATACCTCATCGTGTTGTTTGAAGTTGGATTTTAGAAAGAAAGAACTTGTTGAGAATTGTACTACTCTGGTATAACAAAGATTAGTAGGAGTATCTTTGGGCACAAAAATCAGACTGACGTTGCCTTATTCTCCAGAGCTGAGCAGCAAGATTTTGAGAAGTTTAAGCCTACCTGAGCTCTTAACGAAAGGGTAGATAAGACAGGTTTTTGTTCAGCAGCTTAACTATTTTTCTGACCACGGGCATCAGGTACTCAGCTGATTTGCAGGCAACCATTTGTAAGTGCACGTAGATGTACGCTACAGAACAGGCGTTATCTTGCAAATCTCTACTCGTTGTCCACCACGATGGGTTTCTGTAACTCACTGTGGGCAGCAGCAGTCCCTAGCTGTGCCGACAGAAGGCCAGCAAAAGAGAATGAGCCCAATGCAGGACAACGATTTTTGAAAAGAATTCTCATCATTTCGCAAAGTGTGATGTTAGATGAGAATAATCATGGAAAACTAGCTTAGTATGTATCGGCAGGCAAGAGCTGCTGTCAGTTGCAGACAGAGCTATAAAGATTAAAGCAATATCAAATGGTGCCATGCTTCTTCACGTACGCTTCTTGTTTCGGCAGATGATGAATAAGGTATTTGGAGGTACAGTGCACAAGAAGAGTGTTAGAGAAGACGGAGTGTTCAACATTACTCTGGATAACACGTGTTCACTGTTCAGGTACGTGCACATTTTAAGTGATCAAAGCGATATAGGTAATACCGGCCTGGAGATTGGTGCCTGGGCGAGAGGAAGCATGTGTTTAGGAAAATGAAATTGCACCCATGCTCATCATATAATTTCTAATAATAATTTCTAACCTTTACAACTGTGACTAAGCAAGTTACGTGTTTAAACAAATACTTACACATAACTTTTCAACTAACTCTAGAAACTTGGGTATGTTTGCTGGAATTATTGTATAAACCCCTTATTTCAAGGTAAAATGTCTCGACTGAGGCACCATAAAGCGTACCGCAGCACAAAAATGTGTTAAGCTCTTGCATCCTTCTTGGTTGTGCATTGCTTTATGTTGGCTGGCACCTACCTAGTTTTTGAAAGGTAAGAGAAAATCTGAAACCATTAGTTTTCTACCTTCCTACCTTAGGAGGAAATTAGGTATCTTGGTAGTTTGTCAATGCCCCTCAGGTTCCTTGCAATAATCATGGTGGTTTATTCATTCCTAGAGGTCTGAGTTTATTAATTTTTTTCCCTCTGCAGCTACTGTAGAACTGCCTAAAGTCCAGGGTATCCAGAGCAGTCCTGAAGACATTTTGATTCGATTACAAAAAATTTGCTTAAATGAAATAAAAAGCAGGAGTCTACATGTCCTGACTGACTCTAAATGGCTGTGTGTGTCAGAGAGGGGACATTTCAGTGTTGGAGTGTTTTAAAACAACAGCAACAAAAACGTTTGAATTCAGATAAACTACCTCTTGCATGAAGGGTGTATTGTACAGGAACTTAGGGAGGCTTCATTGAAGGGATCTCGGTTGGAGACGACTGTTTCTGGTAAGGAAATCCTGCACGTGTTTAAAAAACGCGTGGCTGATTGGAATGCTTTTACCGTTTCCTAGGGGCCTTCAGAAGGAAGAGCTTGTACTCCTCACTCACGGAGACAGCGTGGATAAAGTAGCTGATGGATTCAAAGTGGTTGCGCAGTCTGGGAACATTATAGCAGGTATTTATTTTATACTGAAATTGTCTTTTGGTAGTCTTTGTTAAAGGAAGGAATTACGTCAGACAGTGCCTAATTGGATCCAAATGGGAATAGAATATTTCCATTTTTTAATTGCCAAATAGTTGAATTGTTTTAAACAAGTTCTTGTATGTGTTTGCTTCCATGCTGTGTTGTCATGCTAATAAAGAAAGAAATAGACATGATAGATAGAGTGGTCTTGTTTTGAATTAGTGGTTTAAGGAAAACGTAACTAGATTTTTACAGTTCGTTTATGTTATTTTAAAGTATGCATGTATTGTTTCTCTTCAGAATAAAATACTGCGTTCCCTTCAGATAGGGGAGAGGAAAACATGTACCACAGTGTGTGCAGTGTAAGCGGAGGGGTTTTTTTGCACTGTAATGGTACAAATCAAACATGGTTTAATTATTAAAGCTTGATTAACTCATTATTGAAGTTAGAGAACAATATTTTACGTACTGCTCTTAAATCAGATAACTAGAGAAACTAGACAAATCCTGTGTATTATGTAAATTCCCTTTTCAGATTAATTACGTTAGAAGGGCAACTTTTTGACTTCAGAAAGAAAGATCTTCACTTCTTGTACCAGGAGTGTTGGTGTAAAGCTTGGATGGCAAATACCAGATTTTCTGAATTTCTCAATAGATCTGCTAATACAGAAGCAAGCAGATTCCTGCTGCAAATGCTGTCATGTCATTAATCATTTACAGAAAACAAATGAATTGTGCATTTTGGTGAATGACTACAGGGAATGACTTCCTAGTGACAACTCTGAAATGTTTCAACTTGCCTTTTTTATTTTAACGTTTTTTGAGGACATGCAGTTTTAAAAGTAAAGCTTAATGGATTTGAAGCAAATGTGTTTTTTTGCTGCGTGGATATGCATTTCACTTCCAATTTTTTTTGCTATCCTCATTTCTTTGCACCAATTAAGGTATAGCGAATGAATCTAAAAAACTGTATGGAGCGCAGTTCCACCCTGAAGTTAGCCTTACAGTGAACGGAAAAATGATCCTGAAGAATTTTCTTTACGATATTGCGGGATGCAGTGGCACCTTCACAGTGGAAAACAGAGAACTTCAGTGCATTCAAGATATCAAAGAGAAAGTGGGTTCATCAAAAGTCCTGGTAAGTAGATCAAGTTGAAGTTGAAAGATTATTTGTAAAAATCTGACAGAAATGCTGACACGGTTAATCTGGGTAACTTGAAAAATGCAGAATTGTCATGATTTGGGTAATACATTAAACAGGTTTGAGAAAGCTTGTACCCATTGCACAATTGGCTCAATATGTTGTTTGACTTCTCATTTTCCTCCAAGTCATTGCTGGGAAATCAGTAGTTTTTCATCCTTGTAACAGTATCTGAATTATTAGTTAACACTTTCCCACTAAACAGCTGAACAATTTTTTTTCCTTTTTTTCTCATCCTTAGGTTTTACTCAGTGGAGGTGTGGACTCGACAGTGTGCACTGCTCTCCTAAACCGAGCTTTAAACCGCGATCAGGTGATAGCTGTACATATAGATAACGGATTTATGCGCAAAAGAGAGAGTCAGTCTGTGGAGGAGGCACTCAAAAAACTTGGTATTCAAGTTAAAGGTACCATAATTTCCTTAAATATCCTTGTTACCCCTAATGATGTGTCTCATCTCCTAAAATGTACATTTAGTATTCTGTTTCATCGATTTGAATCATCTTTCATGGTTCACAGACTACGTACCAAAGCACGGGTGTTAATCTGGAACAACCTAGGCTATCACGAAATTTCAAACCTGAAGCATTAAGCCTAACTCGTGTGGTGGGAGCACACCCTGAACTGACCCATCTCTTCTGTCCCTGGGGTACGGCAGCTGGTGGTGGGCACGGTGGGGCAGCTGGGGCATGCCTCTGCTGCTGATGCTCGGTCGCTGTTCTGCAGGTGGCCAAGCAATCCTCTTCAGCTGCTGCAGAACTCATTTGATTGCAGTTTTCTTCAGTAGCTTGGTTAACAGTCCTCCACTGAGGCTTTACCTCTTGTCCCATATCTCTGCTTTTTAGCACTGTGAGCTCATTTGAGTGATTCAGTGCCGTTATAGCCAAAAATCCCTTCCCAGGGCTCTTTTTCACTCGCCCAGTTTCCAAATGGGTGCTCTTCAGTTGCTTTTGGAGTACCTTGTTGAGAAGCAGTCTTACGACTTCAAGCACTACATTTGAGAGGGTGGAAGGTGCCTTGTCTTGGCTGATAAGGTTTAGAGTTGTTGGTGCCCAAAGAAGGAGGTCAGAGAAGACATCTTATATATGGATTGTGCGGATGATGAGAGCTGCTTTCTGCTGTCCAGCTGGTTTGTTTTATAAGCTATAGCTGCCTCTTCCTGGGGCTGTGTGTGAGTGGTGTTGTCTAGTCGTTGCCTCGTGTTTTGGTCAGGAAGCGTGGCTCTAGGTGAGCGATGCATTCCACTAGGCTGCCAGTGTGAAACAGCGCAGGGAGCTTCCACAGCAGCATCTGGCAGCTCGGCCTGCAAAATCCTGACGCGGCGAAGGACAGAGTTTGTTCTGCACGCATCAATACAGGATCCTTTTTTGTTGTTTTGTTTCAGTGAAAAGCTAGGCCTTATTCTTGCGTTCTCCAAACAGATAAATCTGGGTGCTGGCGGGCTGCCAGAGTGACACACGAAGGGAATCCCTTTACTGGAAATGCTCCTTCTGGAGGTCGTGGAGTTCAGTGCTGGTAAAAGATGCCAGAGAGCCTCCTAGCTGATCTCTGCGTTGAGAGCCTCTCTAAATAAAGAGGGGTAATGTACCATGAGGAAATAGCGTATCATTTAATTTCAGTTGCAGAAAGGCCTTGGGGAAATAACTATCCTGTAACTATTTAAATAAAGCACCTATCTAAGAGGGGAAACAAGAACTGAACTCTCATCCTGTTGCCTAGCCTCATAATAAGAAAAAATTGCCCTCTAGAGTATGTTAATAAAAGAAATAAAATACTTTTGTAGCAGTTAATTGTTGAGGTATCAAAGAGGCCTATTTAATGCAAACAATAGTTAAATGACGGAAACGGGTTTTTTTTTTTTTTTTTAAACAGTAGTGATTCTTATTTTTAGCAATCTTACATACAAATCTTTATTGATTTTGGCAACAAATTCCCGTAATTTCATGCAGTGGTGAATGCAGCTCATTCGTTCTATAACGGTACAACAACTCTGCCAATCTCTGATGAAGACAGAACTCCACGTAAAAGAATTAGCAAGACCTTAAATATGACTACAAGTCCTGAAGAAAAAAGAAAAATTATCGGTGACACCTTTGTTAAGGTAATGTTTATAATTATTATTATTTATTTTTTAATGATTTCTAGATACATTTTTTACCTCAGACTATTTCATTCTAAAGCTCTGTGCACTCAGTGGCATCAATGGTCATACAAGTGGTAGGTGACCTAAGATGTTAGTGCGTTACCCTGAGCCTGAAATTTTTGTCAGTCAGTGAGTGTTTATAACATGAGTAACAAACGCTGCACTAGACCCACCATCATCTTTAGGTATAGTATACTGGTGGGCTATTTGTTTCTGTGGCGTTAACATAAATGTACTGATTCTTCACCAAACGGGTAAGTAACTCGAATTTGGGCACACTTCTGTTGTTTTGCCATTTTTCATGTCAGCTATCAGTACTGGTGATGCAGGGAGAATATAATGCTTAACGAGCACTGGCGTTCCTGTGCTCTGAAGATACTCTTTCCATTTGCTATTTAAAAAAAATAGAAGCATGGGTTTAGGGGTGAATTGGAGCAGTAGGCTACCGTCATGGTTAGTCTTTGTGTTTATTGTTCCTGTTTCTGCAGCTCAGTAGCATTGTCAGGGGCAATCTATTTAGACCTTTGATAACTGAAAAGTAGATCAAAACCCCTCTCTTTTTCTTCTGTACATCTTACAGATTGCCAATGAAGTTATCGGAGAAATGAATCTGAAACCTGAAGAGGTGTTTCTTGCTCAGGGTACCCTCAGACCTGATCTCATTGAAAGTGCTTCCCTTGTTGCAAGTGGCAAAGCTGAAGTCATCAAAACTCATCATAATGACACAGAGCTGATTCGGAAGTTAAGAGAGGAGGTAAATGAAAACGAGGATACTGGTGTTTCCTTCTGGTTCTCACAGACAGGAAGTTGATTACCAAAAATGTGCTGGAAAGTTTTGCTGGTGTAGCTGGCCCATGTTGATGTGGCCCCATAACTGTGAGGTTGTTTAGGTTCTATTCTAGTATGTTGTAATTCATTACGCCTCTTTCTCGTTGCTACATTCTCACAGTAGTCAGAATTCTTTCAGTATTGTCCAGCATTGGATACTGGGGAAAATATCAACAGATTGAGTGTGGATTCCTTCCGTGTGAGCAATGCTGTTCACAGTGGCAAGCTGAAAACTTTCTCCTTGCTCTTTTGTGTTTTTAACACTCAAAACAAACCTATGTCTCAATAAGGAAGCAAAACCACTACCAAATGCAGAACAGTACTTAAAGGCTTTTCAGACAATTTTAGTCTGATTCAGCTGGAGTTCATGATGTAATGGATCACTTACTCTTCCCTTTGTATCCTGTTCAGAACATCAGTCATTAGGGAACCTTTTGTAATGGCATGGACAGCCCAGGTCGAGCACGTTAGGGATTTAAGCAACAGCAGTGAGGGTGCTTTAGTGAAATGATTGTCAGCTCCAGTTGAAATTCTCCTCTTGAACTTCTTGGTAGCGTTCAGCACGACAGGCCTGGAATTCTCCTCCCTTGAGAGAGAATGAGAACAACGCATTTAAGTGAGGTGAAAGCTAGGGATGGCTCTTTCAGGTGCCTACAGGGATCAGCTTTCTGTTCTTAGGCAACTTCTGCATCAAGTCACCGGTAGCCTGGTCAGCTCTCTACCAGCAGTACGCTGGTGGTGCACAATCTGTTTACCAGTTGTCAATTTAAGAACCCACAAATCTTTCTGAAATGGCTCGCGTGTGCACCTGTGGATAAAGATGAGGAATTTGCAGACAGTACAAACACAGGAGATTGAACTGGTGACAGAGGGCAGTCTGAAGATGTGCAGCCCAAGCCTTTCTGATTGTATTCACGGTGGATTAGCGTAGTCCAAAGTCCAGAAAAGCTTTTTGAATACATTTCTCATGCAGCAGTCTTAAATATGAGCATATAAAGCAAGCGTAGGAGACTGCACCATTTTGCCTTTTCTGGCATTAGAACGGTGAAGGCTCTAGCTATTATAAAATACTCTAAGAAAGAACCAACACGTGAGACATCGCATAGCAACCCTGCTGGAAGTTGCTCTGTTACTTGTAAGTGCTACGTAAGTGACCAGTCACAGGAGACAGTTACCTTGAATGATCCACACCTCCGATATTCATCGCTCTACGAAGTGTTTTCAAGGCTTTTAAGAGTGGTTTGAACATCTGGTGGAGAGAAGAATAGTCTGAATTTCTGAGGACAGTCAGAACCAGATTGGCCTACAGGTGTATTTGCGCTGATTGAGCCATTGATAGTTTTGGCACACACTTAAACTTTCCTGTCTAATCCCCTCTCCTGTAACTGTTATACAAAGCCTACATTCACATGAACTTTCCTTTCCAGTGTTTATGTAAGTGTTGGCAGCTGATGCTGTGAAAAGCAGGCCAATTTGACTGCCGTTACCTAAACATTTGAGGCTTTTTGTTTAAATATGTGAGCTAGAGTGTAAATCACTCTCTTTTTTTGTTTGTTTTGTTTTAGGGTAAAGTAATAGAACCACTGAAAGACTTTCACAAAGATGAAGTACGAGTGCTGGGGAGGGAGCTTGGTCTTCCCGAGGAGCTGGTTTCAAGGCATCCCTTCCCAGGTATGAGAGTCCGTGCTGCTTAGTGGAAGGCTACGGGTGGCCTCAGTACTGTTTAGAAGATGCTTAACCTGCAGAATAAATTTATGTTGGAGCATAAAACTTACCTCTAAACATAGAATGAAACTGATGGATTTACTGAGGTTTTTACTTAAGCAGGATCTTTTTCCAGGAAAAGTGTTTGAGAGCAGCCTTATTATGTATAGTGATTAAAAGAAAAGATTTATAATTGAGTTCTTATAGCTGTATTTGTTTCTTTTTAGTTGTATAAGCCAAAGCAAGAATTATCAGTGAAGTGCAGCTGAATGCTGTCTAAGCTGTCAAATGTGTCTTACTTGAAATAATGGCCAATGGCTGCCTGCCTTTCTAAGGGGCAGTTGCTGTTTTGAAAACGATTGCATGGAGAATAACAGCAACAGTTCTCGACCAGAAAGCATCAAAGTATATAATAAAACAAAGTCCACATCCTTTTAAGAGGGGTATGCTTTTCTTTTCGTGTTTTTTAAAATAGTCCTGCAGGGCGTGTAGTAGTCACTGGCAGAGTGCATAGGCTATCCTGCTAATGCACCAGCATCGCATGACATTAAAGAAACTGTATTCAGGCATTTCCAGCAAATTACATTTACTTTTGGATCAAGTAGTTAAAAGGTTGAATAGCCTACAGGGGTCTTTAAAACAGTGGAGACTCAGCTATGTTATAGCCAACTCTCATCCAAGCTGCCTAGCAAAGGGAAGGAAGAGGTTCCCGTTTGCTTTAGCTTGCTACCCACCACGCTTCGTCACCACTAACTGCTGCTTTACACCAACAGCCAATTTAAAGTGTAGGTAAATAGTGCTTAACTATATTGATCAGAAATACCGTTCCAGAATAAACTGCTTGCTTATGGTTCTGGTGTGTTTTGTAGGGTAAGACAATTTAAGTATAGGTATGATGGCAAGCGATACTGTACTTAATGACTGACCTGATGGTCCAGATGCTGTTACCTTTTTAGATTAAAGTCAGTTTTCGTGTTATTCAGCATAGTTTTTTCAACTTTACACTGCAGGTCCTGGTCTGGCAATCAGAGTGATATGTGCTGAGGAACCTTACGTGTGCAAAGACTTCCCTGAAACAAACAACATTTTGAAAATAGTTGCAGATTTTTCTGCAAGTGTTAAGAAGGTAACAAAACTGCTCAATTCTAGTATATATATAGAAGTAGGATTATTATTCCGTAGTGCACCGCTGTAAGGTTTAAGGTTCTGAAAGTTAAAAACTACTTATTTGTGCGCTTTGGGAATAATGCATTCCAGAACTCTGTTGAAGAAACACTGAAGGGGAATGCTTACAGATGCTTTTTCTTTAAAACATGTCGGATTGCAGTGTTCCGTAACATGATACGGCTTTGTTCTGTATCTGAAGTAGACCACAAGCACGAGAAGTATAGCTTTGAGAAAGAATAAACATAGAAAAAGAGCTTCACGTATGGCCTTGAAGAGCTTCAGCTTAAAATATGTGCAATTGCTTTCACTAAAAAAATGTTGGTAAATGAAAGGTATCTTGTGAACAGTTCCAAGGGCTAAATGTGGACTAATTTTAGGCAGCTACTTAATTTTATTTGCACTGTTTAAGTTCTGTTTGAGCGTTTGAGGGCTTTAGTTAAAAGTTATTTTTCTGCATCACTGCACAGCCACATACTTTGTTGCAAAGGGTCAAAGCATGTACAACTGAAGAAGACCAGGAGAAGCTGATGCAGATCACAAGCCTACATTCACTGAATGCCTTCTTGTTACCCATCAAAACCGTGGGAGTGCAGGTAAATGAATTCATTCTAGGGATATTCTTAAAGCTGCTTCCTAGCAGCATGGTAGACTGCTGTGAAGCCTCAGAATTGCTGCTGTAAGGTTAAAAAGAAAGGGCTTGACTCTGTAAAATAAATGTCAAAAGAAGGTGATACTTGTGTCATTATTATTTGTCAGTGCTGGTAGTGCACAGATGTCAAGAGATCTGAAGAGACACATGGGTAAATGCCAAGTATGGTATTTGAGGATGTCGTTACTGTTGAATAACATCGGTCACTTACCACAGACAGTTTCTTCAGGCAGTTCATAATCTCGTAGACCTCTGCCGTAATCCTGTTGCCTCCTTCAAGGCTGAGGAGTCCTAGATTAAGTTGGTCAAAAAAAAAAAAAGGCAGCTTTCTACATTTGAACATGCTTGTTGCCCTTTCTTTAATTTTTTTTGATTATATGGTATTCTTACCCCTGAGAGGAAAGGAACCAGATCAAAGCAAACTCCAGGATATGGGAACACTTGAATCTGTATGATAGCATAGTGTTTTATTCCATCTCACTCCTTTGCCAGTGCCATGGGAGTTTTTGTGGGTGGTCCTTTGTATTCAGCTTGTATTTCTGTCACTAAATGCTGAGCTGGCATTCTCATGGAAGTGCTTATAATAACTTGGAGAATTTCTTTACTCAGGGATCATAGCTGTCAGGTGTCTTTTTTGCATTATCAGTATTGTATTACAACTTCTATTATCAGCTGCTTAATCTTGCGTCTTTTCTGTAACTCCTTGCAGTCAGCTTCTGTCACTCTTTCAAACAGCAATATCACCAGCAGATTTCTGCACTTTGTCGCTGGCCTTCCCCAGATGGTGCCCTCAAAATACCAATATGCAACCAATCCCTGTGGTCTGACCACCTTAGCTGAATCTTTCCATTCTGAAAACTTTCCTTTCGTGTGCTTGTGTCAGCTGATGAGAGGTCTGCCTTACTCTGATTTTTTCTGACTTATTTGGTGTCTCTGAGCATACTGATTTCAGCAGCTCAGTGTCTGCTGAACGTTGACACGAAGTATGGTCCTGTAACTCACAGGATGAATGGGGAAGGTAGTGTGAACTATTTTGGCAGTGAAGTTCATGTTCAGTTACATATATATATGTATTTTTAATTTATAGGGTGACTGTCGCTCATATAGCTATGTCTGTGGGATCTCTAGTAAAGATGTTCCACACTGGGAGTCTCTTATGTTTCTTGCCAGACTCATACCACGCATGTGCCACAACATAAACAGGTAAGTGTTCGCTGTTCAGAATTGAACTGTCTTTATTTCTGATCTACTTAAAATATTGAAGCTTAGCACTCACAAGCACTCTCCTATTTAATCTATGGTATAACTTGTGCACATAATATGTGTATTATGTGGAGGTTACACATGCACAGTCAGTCCAAGCTTAGGTTTATTTCTGGAATTACTAACGTGACAGATCTGAAAGTTTAGCTCCTCATTTTAAGCACTTGATTAGACAACTTCCGATGTAACTTAGGCAGAATCTTTTTTGAAAGATGCCGAGCCTGTTGATGAGCTGTGATATCATGCGGCATCTTGCTTTGTGTCAAAAAGGGAATTTACATAGGACTGTCAGCTCCAGTGGTATAAGGAAAAGCTCCAAAGCTGGGCAGTTTAATCTTAATTGATGTTTCTTGTGAATATGCATTTTCTTCTGAAGTTGCCTAGAGATTAAGTCAGTTCTGGAGAATGTAAATCCTCCTGGCCCAGCTGTAGCCTTTCTGACAAAACTGTTTATAATTGCTTACAGCAAAACTTAATTTTGTCACGTAAGTGACACCTGCTGAAAGAGCTGCTGTTCTTGGGGTGAGACCTTCAATTGGAAGAAACTTTAAACTATGTGCAGAGGGAACAAAAGAAGGCATGAAATCAGGATTGCGTGTGCAATTTAAAAGTTCGTGCTGCATTTACGGCATCACTGTCGTCTTTAAGCTCCTTTTGGATTTAATACTCCCCTCCTGAATATACCACTTCCCTGGCACTTCTGCTGTATCAGGGTGTGTTTCTCAGGTTTTTTTGTTGGTGTTGATAGAGACATTGAAGGGAGCTGGGAAAGCTGGCAGTTTGAGGAGTGTGCTGAAATACTTGGGCTCCTGCCCAATTATGCTTGCAGGCTTTATACTACAAACAAAAATCTGGAATGTGAGGTTTGAATATTTTCCTGCTTTGGATTTTAGACGAGTGTTCTTGGTTTGTATCTACAGACTCAAATAACTTGTGTGAATGCATCATGGTAAATCCTTTTGTGAGGCCAGTCGGTCAGTGTTGTACTTTGCTTTTTGTTCGTGAATGTATGAAACAGACTAAAAAAATCAAGTTGATGTGACTGGCTTGAATTCAGAAGATAATTTAACAGATGTAGTGACATAGATTTGTGAACAACGGTGTTAGTGCCCTGTGATGAAAACACAGCTATTCCTTAACAAATAAGGTGTTTACTGTTCAATGATGTGGCTTTGGTGGTTTCCTCATAGGGCAGAAGATAGAAATTGTAAGTACTTAAGTAGCTTTCTTAGCATAATCTTAACTTTTACTGACATCAGAGTAAAACTGAAAAAACATCTGCGATACCACTGAGTTAATATTTCAAGAGAATAATCCTCTGAAAAACTGAATAAGTAACAGTGGGGCTATTGCCAGACTCTAGCAAACCAAAATAAATTAGTACATTTGACTTGCATAGCTAGTACTCGTGTTTATAGAACATATCCAATAAGTTATATTAAGTTCTAGCTAGTGGCTAAGGAGCAAAATCAAATATTCAGCTTTTTTTTCAGGTTTCATTATCTTTTCTGCAATACTAACGCTGTAGTCTTCAAGCAATCTGTTTCGTTCCACTTAAACAAAACGTGTTTTCCTACCATCTGGCTTGTTTTTCAGGGTTGTGTATGTGTTCGGTCCACCAGTCAAAGAGCCTCCCACCGATGTCACACCCACGTTTCTGACAACAGGAGTCCTCAGCACTTTACGTCAAGCTGATTTTGAGGCTCACAATATTCTCAGGGAGTCTGGTAGGTATTTTGCTTAGTCCCATGAATTAGACTATTGTTTCAAGATCCTTCCCACTGCGGCTGGAGGTAAACTTTCTCACAGCCGGGTATTGCCTCCTCCTGATCTGCTTCCAGTTCTCCCACACAGGACTCCCTCCAATGTCTAGGTATTGTCTTCTCCTGGTAAGGGCGGAGGTTTGCCTCTGAAACCTTGCACAGCTCAGAGGTGTGATACTTGACTGCAGCGTAAACTTCTGCAAAAACCACAGTTAGCCACCAGAAGGTCAAGCAAACACCAAAGCAAAGAAAGTCAACCAAATAGTCAAGCAGATACTTCTCCTTGCTGATGATCCCAGTCATCAGTATTTGTATGAAGTAAATGAACCACGTAAAGACACTTGGCATGGTTTCAAAACCGTGCTTTTATGTGGAAAGAAGAGACCAAATACTAAGTCCTTAATGGTGGTGGTGCAAACTACCTGTGCTGAAGTGGTTTCATGTTTTTTAATTTAAATCAAATACTGTATTTGTAAATCCAACCACCTGAGGCTAGTAGATGGTGTATTTTAAAACCCTTAACATCCAGGGACCATTCAATTCCTTTTGGAATGTGACAGGCCGATTCTAGGAATGTAGGAGTTCTGAGGTTGGGGTTCGTTTTTTGTTTTCTTTTTACTTAATAACAGCTGAAGATGTGATACGCATGGGGAACAGTTCATCAAAAGCGTATATTTTGTAAAATCAAGTTACAAAGGATATCTTTTTTGAAAATACCTATTCTGTTTGCAAGGGTCTTTTACCGTAATTTGTACACAAACAGCCTCAAAATGCTTATGATAGTGCTGTCAGTCACGTCTGTAAAATCAGAGATTTGTCTCACTACCTTTTGGTGGTGCTTGGCTTTGAGTGAGTCAGTCCGCACAGTACGACTTGGGTTATCATGGAGTGAAAAGAATCCTCGTGCTGACAGGTCAAGCTGATGCACGCAGAGTTGTGAGGCCCCGTGTCAGCGTCAGAGTGGCTTGGCACTTTGCCACGCACCCGAATCTCAAACCTCTAGGTAATTTCAACAGCGAAATCTGGGGTTCTGTGTACTGGCTTTCAGAAGGACGTATTAAAGCAAACAGCAAAAAGATCATCCGGAGTTACCAGCAACAGAGAAAATTAAAAACTTTCTTTTAAATATGTCAAAGACATCAAAATACTTTCTCTGGAAGTTACAGTGGGAATTGCTAACTGTTAAAGCACTCCCCGTGGCAGTTGCTCTTGTCTTGGTTTCACTGATGAAGACTGAAAGTTTCTCAGAAGATACATTTTTTATGTGAATGACTGTTTGTTGGGCTTGATGTGGGAATAGCTGGAATTGCATGCTTATGCTGTGCTGGAAGGAAAGTAGATCCTGAATTGCAACCACGGTCAATTACAGGGTTAACAGAGATTGTCTCATTTTGTTCTGCATGCCTGCAAACCCTGAAGATTATTCCAAGTGGCAATTCAGTGTATACGCCACTAATTACATAATTGGATAATCAGTGGGATCTTCTGAGGCGTGGTAGTGAAAAAATCTTAGAACTACAGTGGATCTTCCTGTGTTACTGGAGCTCATAGTATAGCATTTAGGTACGTGTAGGGAAGTGCGGTAGAACTTCTATCATGTTTGTGGTTTTTAAACCAAAATAAAGCACTTTGTACTGATATTTTTCTGAAGGTTACGCCGGAAAAATTAGCCAGATGCCAATAATATTGACACCGTTGCATTTTGATCGAGACCCCCTACAGAAACAACCTTCTTGTCAACGATCCGTGGTTATCCGAACTTTTATCACGAGCGACTTCATGACTGGTATTGCAGCAACTCCTGGTAATGAGATTCCAGAAGAGGTAATACCAATACGGCTGTTCAAGTTCCTTTTCAAAACGATCTGGTGCTGTAGGTGACTTGTTTCGCCTTTGTTCTCCTTTTCTTGACTGCTTGCCTTGATTTTGATTCTGCTGGGAGAGGATGTCGTTTTTGCTAGTGTTGGTTAGGAAAGGTGTGGTGGTGTTCTGGGAAGAGCTAACAAAGTGAGAAGCTGACAGTGGTTTGCGATGGAAGTGACAATCTTACAGGCTTTCCGGCACAGCTCAGCCAAAATACCCTTATTTCAAAAAAGAAAGGCTACCCCAAACATTCCTGAGATTTTGAAGTGTTTATTTGCATTAGGGATTGAAATGTCCTGACTTCTGGAATTGCCCTTGATGCCTGCTTTAGATTTTATTGAAACCTACTGCTTCGCATCTCAAAGCCTGCTGTTTCCAGTTTAGGTTGCTGAAAGGAATCGAGTTTCAGACGCTTTTTCTTGGAAACTTTATCGATATCCAGTTTCAAGTACTTTGGGTCTGTTGGAGTGCAGCGTAGGTGAAGAACAGAACTGACTTTTTTTAACATCCTTGCAGAGCAGATAAGGCATGGTGTTGTAGCTGTATGCAACTTAAGCCTCTCCTTCAAGGCACCCTATCCATTTAAAAGGAAATAGTTCAAGATGAAGTTATGTGATCCATTACGGAGTTAGGATTCACTTGATCTGTAAGTTTATACAGAATACATCTAACATGTAAAACAATCACTGTAAGGCAAGGTGAGGTTCTGGTAAGAAAATAACAGGGGTTGTGGAAGTTACATGCATTGATGAAGGAAATCATATTTGATTATTTTTTTTCCTCATGGAGAGCAATGCATTGTTTAATTTTTGCTTACAGTGCAAAGCAGCGTGCCGTGTAACTGCCGTTGTTGAGAACTGGGTGGAGTTCATGGAAGCCAAACGTACTTTTGTGAAGGATCACTAAATGACTGCGCGGGTTCCAAACCCTTCTAGAATACTTTTGCTGACAGCAATCAACTGTGTGCTCTGGAGAACAACCATCAGTGGAAACTCTTTCCGATAGATGCTTCTTCCTGATATTTTTTAACTTTAGAGCTCCCTTTTTTGTTTTAAAAGTTCATCATTGCACTCAGGCTGCTGCTTTGGTGGGTCAGCTGAAGACAATGGTCTGAAAAATGCCTGAAAATGGTTGATAGCAAAATCCAGCAGTATATAGTAACATACAACTTCCAAGAAATCATTTGGAAGCTGAAGAGCTGCTGCCTTAAGGGAAGCGTATTGTGTTTGGTGCTGGTTGATTACCAGTGCCAGAAATCAGCAAGTTCTGAACGTGGCTGCAGATACCATGAAGCTAGAGGTTTCCTTTGAATTGTTTTCATTTCTTAACTGGTGGTAATATTCTAACGGCTGCTACAGGCTTTTTCTCTCCTGTTCATAGCAAAATTAGTATGAACAAAGTTTTCCTTTTTTCGTCTTTTGTAGGATAGTCTTCATCAGGTCTGCGTTACGTGTTTTTTTCTGATTTTTTTTTTCTTTTTTTCCGCCACAATAGGTTGTGTTAAAAATGGTTGTGGAGATAAAGAAGATTCCTGGCATTTCTCGGGTGATGTATGACTTGACATCAAAACCACCAGGAACTACAGAGTGGGAGTAATTAACTTTTTTTATTGAAGTACTGTGTGCAGTCTAAACCATATCAGAAACCATTCCCAGTGTTGACATGCAGTACTGTGAAAGAGTGACTGGAGCTGCTGCATCCCATCTGACTCCTCTCCTGGAGCGTAAATCTGCAGTTAAGAGCTGTGTGGGAATAACTGAGCGGGGCTGAGGATTTGTACGGGTAAATGATCATGGCAGCGTTGCCTGTGCGCAGACAGATTCCTATTGCTTTGGCCTTTGTCTTACTGTTCCTTCGCGTTCCCATGTGGTTTATTGTAACTGTCATTTCAACGTCTCTTTGTTTTTGTACACTGTGTAAAAAGAGACAGTTTATTTACTTCTACCAAAAGCATTGTTACAGCCTAAAAATGTAAAAAGAATACTTTGTGACCAACTGCTTTTGAACAGATTTATTATAAATAAATATTTTGCCAAATGGAGTAGTGGGTACTGTCGAGTTGTGGAATTAATGTGTATCTGTTGTGTACTGTTAAGCCTGTTCTATATTGTTTGACGTATTAGCCCATGGCAATAATGTTGAGTTCCGAAAGAGCAATGCTGAAATGCGATGAAATTACTTTCTGCCTGTCTGTCTGTCCTCGCTCCCTCGTGCATCACTTGCTAGGTGTCTTGGTTGGTAACAGGCATGTGTAGGCTGACTGATCTCCGCCGTACGCGTCCTGCACGCGTGTACGTAAAGTCACAGAGTGTGAGGTATCCTGTGTGCTTCTGGGGACTCTGATAGGAGAGTAAAAGTAGTGAGAGTGCAGTTGTAGAAGCTGTGGCACCAGAGCTCCTGGACATGCAAATCCTGTTTCTGTTCTCCAGCGCTTATGCAACAGTCCCCTCACAGCCTGCTGCCGATGTGCTTGCGTTATACGTGATGACAGTTTATTTTCTACACTTTTGCTTTTACGGGATTTTTTTTTTTGTATGTATTGTACTTAGCTTGATTTTTAAATCCTGGTAGTCATTAGTGTGCAGTCACAGTACTGGAGGTGACATACCCGGTCGATGTAGGTTCCTTCCATCACGTGTATTCTGCTGTTTATGTAGTTAAGCAATAATTTGAGAGATGGTTACTTTGGACACCTGTGCTTTTCTGGTATATCGAGGCGAAGCTACTTCCATCCACCTAAGAATGCTGAGCGCGTCCTGCAGCTGCTGTCTGTGGAGGTGCAGTTTGTGTCGCAGCTCTGCCCTGAGCAGCTTTCTGGGGACCTCCGCCAGTGGAACTGCTCCTGCGTACCCAGGATCGTCCCTTTTACCCCCCGCTTCTTGAACAGTTGCCTTTCCTTCAGCTGTTCAATAACATGGGGTATTTCATGGCTGTAGCTGCTTGTATTTCCACTTGTATAGATTTGTGAACTGGAATAACAGTTGCCGGTGTTTGTTCTGTATTCTTTTGTTCGCACATGTTTTCCTGTGGTTTTTACATTTACCGCCTACACATAATGGAAATTTAATTTCTGCTTATCGGATATGGCTAATTTGTGCAAACGTATTATTTTTGCCTGTATTATTGAGAGATTGCTTTTCACTGGGGGTAGGAGGTGGCGTGTCCCAGCCCCTCTGCTCCTTGAAGCCACTTCTGCCGCACGGCTGCAGGGGAGCGCAGCAGCCCGGCGGTGGGTGCGCGTATCCCGGGCTCCGGAGAGCTGCCTGCCGGCCACGGCTCTGCCCCTGGCAGCATCTGTAGCTCGGGCAAGTTGGTCCTAATCGATACGGATCTCAGCTGCCTCGTTTCTAAAATGGGGCAGCAGTTGTCACCCACGTCCACCATGACCTCTCTGAGCTCTTTGATGAGCTTTTTGCTATGTAAATGGAGCGTTGTTAATACACCTTCTTTTCTTACTGTAAAAGCTGTCAGTCAAAGCCCCTGTAAATGCAGTGTTTGCTTTGGCAGAATCCATTATTCCAGCGTGGGTTCTGTTGAAAGCAAACTTTTTATATGTATCTCATTTCAAAAGAAGCCTCCCTAATGAAATCATGGCCTTATAGTGCATTTTAATTTTTCATCAGAAAAAGCTGAGGATAGTTGTTCTCATTATTGTGTTGGTATGTCGTACGTAAATGGTGCAATGATGAGAAATAAATCCCGGTGTGATGCAGAAACACTTCAGCCTTTCAGTGCTGTAGCAGTTGTTGCTTTTTGTAAGTAGGCTCGCTCTCGCTGCTGCCACGTTGCCGGTTACCTTGACAGCAAATAGGGAAAACAGAAGGAATTGCTAAAAAATAATGCAGGAGAACATAGAGCACCTCTGAAACCCCAAACTTCCTCAGTTCTGAGTGAGACGCTTCTAGTTTATCCCCGTGTAAATAAATACGTGGTGTAGAGCCCCATAGTTGTGGTGCAGCTGGCAAGCACACGCGGGTAGCAATGGCCGTGTCCGTGTGTCGGGGCTGGACCCCCAGGCCCCCCGACCGCACGCCTCCAGCGCGCCGGGGCTGAAAGCTGTCGGCTGCACGCCGCGTGCTTGTCGGTCCTTTGGGTCGCACCTTAACTACGGGTGTGCCGCGTAGCTCCATCCTGTGTGGCATACGCTTCCAACATCTAATTACGTTGGTTGCTTTCATGTCTAATGAAATGGAGCTTGGCAGCAATTCCTGTACTCCTTAGGAACCTACTTTGTTGTTGTTTTTTTTTTTTTTTTAAGCCAGAAGGCTGAATATTGAAACGTTTAGGCATAAACTGTTGCACTATAAACAAAATGTCTTACTGAAATGGGATTTGTGATCTTGCCCCTGTTGACACCTGTGCCATGCGTTTTGGAAGCAGCGGGTTGTTCTTAGGAAGGTCGGTGGTGTTATCCCAGCGGTTCTTGAGTGTTTTATGGAATCCGTGTGTATAGGACAGCCAGACGTGGAGAGAGACATAAATGCTTGGTTCACTTTCTTAAAAGAAAAAAGAAAAACCACCTATATTTAGCACATAGTTTACAGACTAATAACCGTAGCTGCCCTGTACAGTTGTTCACCTCAAGTCTTCAGTAAAACATGTCAGCAGTTAGAGGAATTTGTATTGGGGGCATTCCCCGTCATTCTCAATTTTTAACATTTTTCTGCTTGTGAAATGATAAAGTACTGTGAGCCTTAATTTTTATCCACAAATAAAAATATTATGTTTGAACGTTGGTGTGGCTTATTTTTTTAGGGCTTTTATGCTGTAGATGGCCGCAAGCCTGCGTGGTGGCAGCCGCGCTCCCTGGCTGCCGGCCGTGGCAGGGTAAGGGGCACGGCTGTCCCCTGCCCTGGTGCCACCCTCTGCATGCTTTCGTGCCGGGGTAGAAGTCCCTAGTTCCTAAAATGCGTGCAGGGCTGATCTGGGGGTAACGTGGCAAATGCGCGTGGCCCCACGGGGACGAGTGCCTGGCGCCGACCCTGGGCTGAGCGCTCGCAGGCCCGGAGGTGGCTGAGCCGGGGCTCGGGCTGAGGATGCTCCGTGTGCTCTGCGGAGCCGGCGTGTATTTTTAGTTGTTTCTGTAGCGCCCATTGCCATGGTAACGCAGCATCTGAGCGGGCAGGTTCTGGTTCTCCAGCGGACCTGCTGCTTGTGCTGCTCCGGTGGCGCCAACCCACCCGGCCCGGGGTCGGGACACGGCTCCTGGCCCCGCAGGGCTGGGGCTCGCCAGGGCTCGTGGCCACCGTGCTGGGGCTCGCCAGTGCCACGAGCTGAAGGTGAGCCCCTGGACTCACAGACCCGAGCAGGAAGCACTTGCAACGCGTCCTTGGAGCACCGGGGCTGCTCACCAGGGAGTCAAACGCTCAGACCCTTGTAGAATCAGCAGATCAGCCTTTTGGTCTGAAATGGATGCAGAAAAGGAACTAACAGCGCGGGCGGTTCCGCACCTCTTCTTACAGCCCTGGGGCTGCTGCGTGCGTTAGGCACGGGTCTGAGCTGCTCTTCGCCCTGGAAAGTCTCCCCCTTTCTGGTCGCGGATTTCTTACTTGCTGCCCGCTCTTGGTGCCAGCCAGAAATGGCACCGGAGGCTCGGCAAGGGGAAAAACTTCTTTAATGAACCTCACCTAGCATTTCTCTTTTTCCTTGGATGTGATGTTTGGCTCCGAGGTTATAGCTAAAAATTCTACGAGAAGATAAAGGGCTGCAGGGAGCCTCTTACCTCTTCATTTTTTTTTAAATTTCAGCAGGTGGACTCACTGGGATCTGATGTGTGTGGCTGGGGCACCGGCGCTGGATGTGTGCGGCGTGCTGCAACACCAGCGCTCCTCTGTGGTTCCTGACGAAATACAGCGCTTGTTACCCTCTGCCACTTTTAATTGCACGAGTCTTTCAACCACGTGTAATAAATCAGGGCTGAGCAGCATTACAGCGGAGCAGCACCGAGTGCTGTTGGTCACTCCCAGGACAGCCCACGGGCCCCTTCCCGTGGCGCCCAACATCCCCTGCCCAAATTCTCTCTTCTTTTTCCCGCTCTCCCTCCCCGACTCCCCCGGATGAGTGTGGCGGGCGCTGCCAACCAGCTCTGGGACAACCTTCGCCTTGCTCCAGAAATGCATCTCGCTGTGCCCGCCAGAAGAGGGCCAGAGATGTGCGAATACATCAGTACCAGCTTCGGGTGTGCTGGATACTGAAATTTCTCTTTAAAACCCCAAGTACCTCGATATATGTAACCCTTGGTTGTGAAGAGGTGCAGAGATTTCCACCAATTTCCCTGACGCTGTTCTTGTCTTGGCTCCCTCGGGGCCGGAGGGCTGAGCACGTGGCGGGGAGCTCGGTCGCCTCGTGGCTGGGTGGGACGGGGCAGCGGTGTGGGAACGAGTGCCAGCCCCACGCAGAGCAGCGAGCTTCATCGCTTCGTGCTCAGCTGTGATGGGAGCACCCAGGTGTGCCCTGAGCCTGTGCTCAGAGGGGGCTGCGCGATGCAGGGAAACCGCAGCTGGTGCACGGCCGCGGTTCACATTCACCCACGGGCTCTGCTCCCCGGGAGCCCCCGGGGTGTTGGTCCTCGTGCTGCTGGTGGCAGCTGGGGACAGGGACGCTGCGAGGCTGCGAGGCCGAGGAGCCCCGAGCCCGCTGCCTGCGGGTCACTGCTCAAATGCCTTCTGAGCGGGGGAAGCACTTAGAAGCTATTACGTACCCTAATGAATCCTTCCCTGATGAGGTTCCAATTACCTTAAGTAGAGGATAGTGTGGAGCGAGATTGCTGCTAGCCTAAAGGCTATCACTTAGACTTTTGCTAATTGGATCCTGCATTTGGAAATTACTCAGCTCCTATGGGACGAAATCTATACGTTCACTGAGCTATCACTTACAGATATTTTCCAGCTCAATCTGTACCCGTGTATAGCTCGCCTTTTTCTGCTAAAATCCTCTAACCAGGACCTGCCAGGCTATTGAGTGCTGTCACTTTGTCCTGCTTGAGTCGATCTGTATCTCTATGCAAATAGATTTTAGGGGTGTGTACACGTAGCTGAAGAATTTTTGGGAATGCTTATTGAGAGGAGAGTAAGGAATCTGAAATGCTGGGGTGAATTTTAAGAGAATTTCAAGAGGATGACTTTTAAAGCAATTTTATTAGCACAGCTGGGGAGTTGATGGATCAGAATTTGCAGCCTGTGTGGGAAAGGGGCACGAGACATTCCCTGGGAAGGCGAGAGGGCAGACGTCCCCGCGCGGCGTGGCGAGGCACCTGTCAGTCAGCACACACGGTGACCCGAGCCAGCCCACCCTGACAGGGAACCGTTCAAGAGATTTTAAAAAAGGAAAAGAAAAACACGTCTAAAATGCAAACTGGGTGAAGTGTATTAATTCACCATGGAAACCTAAAGCTGCTCTGAGTAGAAAGCACGTATTGGAGGCTTTTATAAATGTTTCTCTTATTAAATCGGAAAAATGCTAGGTTCGACTAAAGCAATGTCTGAGGCAGAGGAAGATGCAGTCAGTTGGTGCTGTGCTGCGGGTGGCCAGGGCGGGAGCCAGGGGGGTGTTCTGCTTTAAAGCTGGCGACGCCGACGTACAGTGCTTGGTTTTTAGTGGCCGTTCTACATCTCGGCGTTGCTGCTCGTTGTAGCGATGGGTGCTGTGACCTCGCTTCGCTCCAGACCATTATGGGTTGCACATTTAATACAGCTGAGTGCCGGCAGCGGGGGGATTAAGTCCCTCGTGCGGGGGCAGCTGTGCTTTGCAGCCGGCCGGGCTGGCGGTACCGCTGCTGCGGGGAGCGGCGCCGCGGGCGTTTTGGGGTCACGCATCCAGCTCGGGGACAGCCGCTGGGATAAAAGTGGATGTTGCAAAGTGCTCTGAAAGGAGCTATAGGCACCTTCAAAGCCTGGAGTAAGGACGTCGGTTATAACCTGCGGTAAGTTCCAGGCACACAGCTCACACACGCGTGTTTTTGGAGGCCCGAGCGGCGCCTGCCCGTGCCCCACCGCAGCCAGCGGCCAAGGCTCCCCTGCAGCCCTGGCCCCGCCGCAGCTCGGCTCAGAAACGCGCATCAATGTTTAACAGCACCTGGCGGCTTCTCTTGCAGGCAAGCGATCCTCCTGCATGTTTTATGGGGTGAGCGGGTGTCCTTACCTGGCGGGACGTGCGGCCTCCCCGGAGCGGCACCCGATAGCGTTACCTACCCGGGTGACACGTTACGGGAACGGCCGCGGTCACGGCAGCCTGCCGTGAAAGGAACAATGCTCCGTTTAGGGAGGAACAAATTGCGAGCAGGTGCTTTTAGAGTAGTCTGCTTCTATAGTGACTGAAACCTGCTCAGGGCCTTGTGTTTGTGTTTCTATGGCTGAGTGAACAATAAACACGAGAGACTGGGTGAGCACCGTGTCTGTAACACAAATGTTGAAGAATATTTTGCTTTCGTTAGCCAGCTCCCAGGTGAAAGAACTCAAACAGTCCTGTGAGGCTTGAAGGTGTGTAGCTGTAAAGCAAGCCTGCGCTGCCTGGGTTGCTCTGGGTTGGTTTAAAGGCTTCTGGAGCTGGTGGAAACCCTCTCCTTCTTGGGACGTGCTATGAAGTTTAGTGACTAATGAGATCACATTTACAACAGGCACAAACCTAGGATGTTTTAGCAGCCCGCGGTTTGAGTTGTTTCTCTAGAATTTTGCACACTTCAGTGTGCAAGTTTTAGTGTCACCTCTGCTAAACAGGCCAGGCAACACACAAGCTTCTGGGGAAGGGTAATTTTATAGGACTTCTTCCACAGGAGAATGGAGCTGCTTTCTTAAAACACACCTAAAAACATCTTTCTTACCGTGGGCACGTCCTGAAACGTGGTGAGCCCGCGCCGTGCTCTCCCTGTGAAGGAGACAACCCAGCATGGTGAGGGCTGCCGGGGGCTGCAGCTCCCCGAGGAGCTGGGCGGTGGGGGCTGCTGCGTGGCCAGAAATGTTCCTCGTCCCTGTGGAGTGTCCTTTACAAATGTTCCTCGTCCCTGTGGAGCGTCCCCTCCCAGGCCCTCAGTGCCACCCCATCAGACCCTTGAACAAGCCCTGTTCTTGTGGCAGGTGGGCGCAGGGCCGACGCCTGAGGCCGGGATGTGCCCACAGCAGGGGGCTGTGGAGACGAGAGGCGGTGTTCTGGTGCTGCACTGCCCAGCCTCACCCGGCCGTTCTGATCCCTCTGCCTCTGAATGCAATGTCTTTAAAATCCTACTCGTCTTCAAGTGTGTGTTTTTTGAGCGGTTTTGCCTTCCCCTCTCTCCAGTCCTGCTCCTGAAGTGCCTGGTGTGGTAACTTTCCAGCGAGAGGGAAACCAACCCAATTGTAGCGTCCCCTCCTTTGACACGTTCCCCAGACACGTCGGTGAGAGCCCCCCCAGCTTTGTTCTGGCCTGGCGGGCGGTGGGGTCCCCGCGCTGCCCCAGCCCGTGGTGCCGGGGCTCCTGCAGGCCGCGGGGGCTGCAGGCCCGGCACAGCCCTGGCCCAGCCGAGCTGGTGCAGGTGCGGGGGCACCGAGGCCGGATCCGTCGCGGAGCTGGGCCTGCCCACGTGCCTGTCTGCGTGCCCACGGGGCGAGCACACGTGGCCTCACGTAGGCTGGAGCCCGCTGGCGTTTAAAGCTTGAGCGAGCCAGCCCACTTTTCCCTGCAGCCCGCCCGGACGCCGTGTTTTGAGCAGGTCCCGATTACACGCCCAGTCCCTGCCCAAGCTCGTTTGTAGTTTTTTAGAGCTGCCCCCCCCTTGCTTTTGGCAGACCGGGGGCTGCCGCGGTGTGCGTTTCAGCCTGCTGACGTGCAGGACGCCGTACAGATGTTTCCATGAAGAGGTCGCGGCTCTTCTTTCGGGTTAAGCTCTGCGGCCACATATCTAATTACGGCTTTGTGGCCGGCATAGGGTTATAGCGGGAGGAAGGCGCGTGCTGGAAATCAGTTTAAATGATTTGAGGGCAGCGGCTCGGCGCTCCCCTCGCGCCGGGGCGAGCCGCGAGGATGCTGGCGGCACGCACGGGCACCGTGGGGAACAAGAACGCCGAGGAAGCGCTGAAGCTGAGGAAGCAGTCGGTGCTGTCCCTGGGGAGCCGGGACCGAGCCCCGCGGAGCGGCGCCGACAGCGCCAAGGACCCGCGGCTGAAGCCGGCTGCGGCGCAGCAGCGGGCGCGGAGGCTGGCGCTGCTGCGGGAGCTGGAGATGAGCTGGTACCTGCGCGTCTGCGAGCTCTCGCATGAGCACACCGTCGCGTACACCACCGGCATGCCGCACAGGTAGGAGGCCGCCTGCTCTCGGCACAGGAGGCGCTTGCGCTCCTCGAAATAGTAGTAATAGTGGTGGTAGTAGTAGTAGTAGTAGTAAGTAGTAACAATACAAAAAAAACCCACAAAAATAATAGGAAGCTTTTTGTCTTTGTGATTCTGACATTTCCAGTTGTTTGGGGGGCTTTTTTTCCCCTGCATTATGATGAATGCGAGATAAAGAACTGGACATTTTGCAAACTCCTTTCTTGGCTTCCCAAACTTCTCAGCCGAACCCACCTGTGACGATTCAGACTCATTTCTCACAGCCGTTTTCTCCGAGTGACCGCAATTTCATCAGACCTGGGTTCAGGTGGTGTGTGAGGGCTGTGTGGGTGACATGAGAAGATCGCGTGGAGGTGTTGGCTGGTTCCTTCCTTTCACCCCAGACCCGGGAGCGATCTCAATGGCCTCCAGAGTCTGATCTTGCTCCTTTAAAATGTTAGGGGATCTCGGCATTAGTGGAAATTAGATGTGCGGCTCTAATCTCTTGCCCAGACTAAGACCCTTAATGAAATAGGACCTAAATACAGGCGGATGCATGCTGTTGTCTCAGTCCGTCTGTCCCAAGCAGCAGGAGCGTAGGGATGAGCTCTGTTGCACTTGCCAGGAGTGATTTTAGTGACTGGAGAAAGGGGGGTGTTTGTTCAACTCGCCCTGAGAGAGGAGCCTACTTTCAGAGACTGGTCTTCAGCCCGGCTCTGCACAAAGGCACCCACAGCAGCAGGGATTTCAGCCTGGACGTCAGGCAAAATCCTCCCGAATCTCGGGGAACGGGGGTGTTTGAGGTGCCTGGCACAAACCGAGACTTGCAGCTGTGCTAGGGTTGAAATTAATTAAAATGCCATCAGAATAAAAATTAGAAATGGGATAACTTGAAAGAAAACTGATAGAAAACAGTGAGAGATGGGGAAAGTGGCTGTTAAATGCAAAACTATCTGTGCCTGCCCGGCCCTGCGCTGCTTAGCGGCACCACAAAGCGATGGACACGCAGGATGGCTTCTGGGAACAGCAAGGTTCTCGTGGTGCTGAGCTGTGTGAGTCCCTGAAACTCCAAACCAGTGAAACTTATGTCTAAAAACTGCAGAGGAGTTGCAGAAGTATTTCTTTGCCTTTGGTTCATCTTGCTTTAGAGGCAAGCAGAGAGCCGGACCTGACAGGAGGTAAAATGGAAGGGGACTGTTGCAGGAGCTGGGGATGGGACCAGCCCTCCGCTGGTGCCCCAGCACCCCAAAGCCACGCTTGTAGGGAACGGGTAGCTGGGTAATCCACGTTTCCATGCAAAACTCCTCTCTGTGACATTGAATTATAATCTTTTAAAATATGTTCGTTTTTAGAGATCAGTCCTTGTTTATCTGCTTTGAAAGCTTTACGGATTAGCTGAGTTCATGATATATCCATCACTTGATTATTTAACTTATTTTTCAGTTGTATTTGGGATTGAAAGGAGAATCAGATAATGAGTTGAGTTTTTAAACCATAAGAGCCCAGAAAATCTGCCTGATGGTGCATCTCGTACCCTGGTCTGTTCCCTGGTAGCTGGACCTGGCCAGAGCTGGTTGCTGTGGCCCTGCTGGAATCACCTTGACTGGGGGCCTCTGGGTGCCCCCGAGGTTTGCACCATTTCTCCATCTCCCCTCGGGGACGCAGACCCTGGAACCAGAAGCTCTCTGTTTGCTCTGGTAGCAGGATGGATCAGCCACAGCTAGGGGAAGGGGAAAGTCAGCAGACCGCGGTGTTTCCACGACCTCAATGCCACACCTGCTGCTGGGCGAGGGCTTGGCGGAGAGCGTGAGTGGGGACACAAGTGTTTCCTTCTCCTTTCTCACCCCCTTTTTTTCCATGCCAGAGACCCAGAACGGCTGCAAACAGGCATCTCCATTACCATTCCGCTCTTGTTTTAATAAGAGCAGCCCCCCAGCCACGGGTGCTGCAGCTCTCGGGGCCTCTCCTGGCTGCTGGTGCTCGGAGGGGGCAAGCACCCCTCCCTATAACGTGCGGCGTGCCCGCAGGATCACGGGCAGACTGCTGCGCGGGATGTGCAAATTCAGGGTTCTCAGCTGCCTCCCACGGTCCCTGGAGGAACAGCCCGCAGCCTGAAGCCCCCTGTCCTGTGCCCGTCCCGTGTCGGCAGAGAGCAGCAGCCCCAGGAGCTCGGCTGGCTGCAGCAGGAGCCCCGCACGGCGCTGCCCGCCTGGTGGCACGAGGCCAGGCACCGGGCCTGAGCTCCTATCCTCTCCTCCCCTGCCCCTGCGTGCCTGCCCCTGGGTCCTTCCCTTCTCAAGAGTTTCCCTTGTCTGCTTAGGTTAGTTTTTTCCGCCAGGGCTTCGGCTGCTCCTTAGCCTTTGTTTGCTTATTACTTGCATCCTCCTGGGGCTGTGACAGGTAACAGTAACGTTTGCAGGCCAGTTAACCTGGGCTGTGAAAGTTTACAAGATTACAAGAAAACAAAAAAGTTTTAACGACTCGTATGAGAGGTGCTTGCAGAGTTCACCCGTCCAGCCCAAGGCCTTAAATAAACCCCGTGAGAATATTACTTTTTATGTTCTTTAGCCTTGGATGGAATCCCAAACAAATATTTCTCATTATCTAAATATAAGACCTGGGAAACAAGGTCGGCGCTCCATTCCCACAGGCAGCCCGCGCCCCTTGGAGGACTTGGCCATGATAGGCTTCAGCCGGGGGCACCGATTGCCCATCTGGGCCCCAGCTAAAACAAGCCCGTTGCAATGCCGTGAGCAACGTCGGGGACAAAAACACGGCTGCGTAGCACTGTGCTCCTCCCGGGTGCCACGGCCGGGCTGATGCCATCGTCCCCTGGCCGTGGTGCGATGGCACCGGGCTCTCCGCGCAGTGGGTTTTAAAGAGGGGGCTCTGAGAAGCCCCCACCCAGCGGCTGCGGGGCCAGGGGCCAGGCTGCTGGCGGCTCCCCCAGGACCATGCATTTGTACAAGCCCGCCTGCGCCGACATCCCCCCGCACAAGCCGAGTTTGCAGAAACCGAGCGAGGCGCTTCTGAAAGGCAAAAAGCCAAGCGTGGTGCCCAGAATCTGCCCCCCGGTGTCCGGCTGGGCAGGGAAGGCGAGCGGAGCCGTGGAGCTGAAGCAGCTGGAGAAGTTCCTGCACGTGCATGGGCTGTCCCTGCAAGAGACCGTCCGCGCGGAGACGGGGATGAAGTACAGGTACTGGGGGGTGCCGCGGGTGTCTGCGCGGTGGGGATCTGCCAAAACTGCAGGATGCTCTCCCTGGCAGCCGTCTGGCAATGGCAAGGCTGTGTCCTGGAGCCTGTGTGCACCGCCGGGCGGACTGCTGAAACCCAGAGATGCTGGCTGCTTTAGCGGCTTCTCTTCTCTCAGCTAGCTGAGCACCGCAAGAAATCAGCACGGCCTCGGGCAATGGTAAATGCACAGGACTCCTTCTCCCCAAACTTTGGATTTGGTTAGTCTCCTCCAATATTAGCTGTTTGTGCCCAGCTATTAAACTGACCCTTTTAGATTCGGGTAGAACTACGTGCTTGCTCTGACGCTCTAATGAAAGCTCATTTATTTGTGCCAGCAGCCGGCTCACGGCTGAGGAGCAGGTACGGAGCCAGCAGCCTGCGGTGGCACTGCGGCAGGGTGTCCGTGCTCTGCCCTAAAACTGGGGCACAGGCACTGGGGCACGAGAGCCAGAGGCTGTGTCTGGGTGGCGAGGTGCGTGGCGGGCATGCTGGAGCACACGAGCAGGGCACGGACCTCGTCCATGCACCGCAGCTGGCACAGAGCACGGGCTGAAGGACAGCGGGTGAAGAAGACCTCGGTGTGCTTAGTCCATTGTTTGTCCCTCTGCTTTGTTTCAAAAGCTCCGTTTCAGCGGGGTGGCCCCTCTGAGGGCTGGGAAGCAGCACCCGAGGGCTGCCGTGCTCTGAGCACAGCTGTAGTAGAAGCGGTCCTGGTGTCACGCGGGTTGGAGAGCAGGGATCCCGTCCCTGAGCGAGAGCCTCACATACACTGATCAGCCTTCTTTTTTTCCGATCTGGGAGCTTGCCTCCCTCCGAGTGAGGAATTCTTTTGCGCCCCTTCTGATGAGCTGAGTCCCCTCTGGCAGCTGTGCTCAAGACGCTTGCTGTCAGCGCACACAGGGCAATTCCCGTCTGCCTTTGCCTGTTGTTCCTCTGCTCCTTCGGCTCTTTGCATGGGGCTGGGCCGTGCCAGACGGGGTCTAGCACCTACAGCTCCCTTGCTGACGAGTTCAGGTAGTGCCGTAGCCACACCGTGCGCCGTAAGGCAGCGGGAGTTGGTGCCCCCAGCTGCCCCCAGGAGTGTGGCCCTACAAACTACCCAGCTCCAGCTCCGGCTCCGTCTGTCACCACCTGCGGATGGTCCTCGTGTGCCTGCCTGGGCTGCTTGGCTTGTGGAGTGCAGTGGTCTCCATCCATCAGAGCCTTCAGCGTGATGAAATAAAGCGTGCGTTTAATTCCCCTTGAAGCTGATGGATTCGAGCGGATCCATCCTTTTAAGTACGCGCATTCCTCAGAGCTGACGGAGGCAGCTATGAAATATTGCAGCTCACACACATCACGCCCCGGAGAAGGAAGACTTCTGCGGGGCCGTGGGCTGTGCAGAGCACCTCTGACATACAGTGTGGGGATTTCCCAGTAGTCCCCATTATTTGGTACTCCTGACTCCTATTTTCTGTAGATTTTTGTTCTTCTAGCTTTAGACGGACAAGGCTCTCCCAGGCTTATTGTGAGTGTGAATGCTTTTCTTCCCCCGTGCGGCTTGGTTGCCTCCCGGACCTTTCTTCCAATATCCACAGGTCTAGTCTAAAGACAGCACAATAAAATATTAGGAATAGGATATATTATATAGTATAGGACTAGGATATATTAGGATATTAGGAAGAACTTCTTTACTGAAAGGGTTGTTAGGCATTGGAATGGGCTGCCCAGGGAAGTGGTTGAGTCGCCATCCCTGGAGGTCTTTAAGAGACGTTTAGATGTAGAGCTCAGTGATATGGTTTAGTGGAGGACTTGTTAGTGTGAGGTCACAGGTTGGACTGGGTGATCTTGGAGGTCTCTGCCAACCTAGACGATTCTGTGACTCTGTGAAAAATTAAATAAATATATATATTTATGAAGAGCTATTTAATTATGTGTGAAAAGTACGGAAGTGTTAACAAGAAACACTAAATACTCCTAAGCTGCTTTATTTATAGGGTGATTAGTTCTTTTCTCTTTCATTGCTTTAGCAAACACAGCTTAGTTCGGCCTGTTATTGAATAACTGGAAGTGCAGCAGTGCGTTGGCTTGTTTTGTTTCTGATGACAACAGTATTTCTCTCAGATGAAACACAATTTGCAAAGCCAATTTGGTGCTTTATTATCCACCAGGGTGCTCGTTGCGCTGCTTTCCTCCACGCGCCCTGTGCTGGGCTGCGAGCCTTCGCAGGCTGAGCCGCGTGGGCTGGGTCCGTCCCCCCCCCGGGCGGCGACCTGTGGCCGCACAACTCCTGAACCTCCTGCGGCGCCGTGGTAGAGAAAGCAGCACTCGGGCAGCTGCCCGATGGGATCCTCCGGACCCCCGCGTCCCAGCACACCCCCGCGTCCTGCACTGGGAGCCCACGGGAGTCCCACGCCCTACGTTCAGGCTGGGCATCAGGGAAAAATTAGTTACCGTGAGGGTGCTCGGACACTGGAGCGGGTCTCCTAGGGAGGCCGGTTGTGCCCCAGGCCTGCCGGCGTTCGGGAGGTGTTTGGACCATGCCCTCAAGAACGTGCTTTAACTTTTAGCCTTAACTTTCGGTTAGCCCTGCAGTCCCTCGCTTCAGCTTCCTGAAGGAAACGGCTTGTGTATAGGCGGCGTTTTGCTTCATCGAGCAGTCTAAAGGGTGGTTTTGATCTGTTTGAGAGAAGAAATAAAAAGTGGGAATAACAAGGCGGTTTTTGTGATGGCAGCGGGACTGCGGGAGAGTTGCCGTGGCTGTGGGGGTGTCCGCAGCCCCCGGGGGAAGGGATCGGGAAACCGAGACTGAGCCCGGCCGCCTGCGGCTGTCGGGTGCTGAGCGGTGGGAGGACGCGGCCACGTCTCAGCTGTGAGTCCGCAGACGAGAACGTTTAATGGGGAAAAAATCACACGGGCTGTGCCTACCTGCAGCGCCTCCGAACCGCTCCGGCTCCTCGGGAAGGAGAGCGTGGGTTTATTCATGAAAGGTCTTTGGAAATGTCAGCTCGGTGGCAGACACAAAGGCAAACACCGTTTTAAATACGTGACATGCGTAACAGCAGAGCACTGGTTTTAATAATTTTATGGGAGCTGACGTTTCATGTCCAGCACCCTGTGCTGGCCTTCCCATTGCAAAGGGACCCGGTAAGCGGCGAGCAGAGGGCTCTGCGTGGCGGAGCCGTCCCCGCGCGGGGCGATTAGACAGGCTTTGGGCTCAGGGAAAAGACGACAGGCAGGGATTACAGCAGATGTGCTTAAAATCGGGAGCAGGCTGCAGTAAGCCAAGTGCTGTCTCCCGTAATGTGGGAACCAGGGGGATGCAAATGAAATTTCTGGACAGCAGGTGTAAAACACAGGGAGAGCTCTCCTTGCGTCTTGTAATTAAATTGGGGATCTCATTGTCGTGTTCTGGGTGCCAAAAGCACGAACGTGTTCAGAGCAATTTTCATTAGCCGCTCTTCCGGGCTCCATTGGGCAGGCTCATTTCAGGCAATGATCTTTAAAACGTTTAATCGCTAGATGGCAAAATACGCGAGAGCACTTAACGTGGTCCTGTAATCCTGCGCTGTAATCTGGACCTAATCTGCTCATTCCAGAGCGCAGCTGCATCACATTTATGGGGATATAGCTTACCCCGTTCAGAGCTTCCCAATTCCTGTGCCCGCTGACCGCAAGAGCCGCACCCGGCTGTGCCCTTTGTTCACCAGCTGTAATTTTTCAGCAGCGTTTTTTTTTTTTGTCTTTTAAAATCTGTTCAAGCTTCCCTGCCTGCTCTCTGTCCAATGGTGACTGCAGATACTCCCGTGCCTGTTTCCAGACGATCTGTTTCCCCTTGCTGCTTACTGCTCCCGTTATCTTTACGCAGCTCCTGCCCATGCTTGAACTAACGGGGCAGGACGGCGGTGAAAGCAGCAGCTGCGTGCGGGTGAGGCTGCGGGCAGGGCACCCACGGATGTGTTCGGCAGCTGCAGCGGGGTCCTGCCTCCCTAAAGCAAGAAAAGGGGGGTTCACCCCAGCACAGGGGGCTCACTGTGCGGCCGAGGGGGGGCTTTGCAGCAGGAGGAGCCCTTCAGCCGCGCACGGTGCCGGCCGTCGGAGCGCGTCGGTGCCGGCAGTGGACGTGTGTGCGCACGTGCCCGTGCCCACGTGCATGCACACCCACACCTGCACACACGTTTCCCCCAGCAGTGCTCTGCTCCAAAGCCCTCTGAGCTCAGCCCAGTGTGCACAGCTGTTCCCACACCAGTGCCAAGGCTGCGTGGAAGCTCAGCGCCGCCCCGCCGTACTGCCACGGCCACCCACGCCTCTGGGGAGGGCTCCCGGCGCCACAGCCGCTTGGCTGGCGTGGGCAACGATGCAGATTTTTGTCTTCCCTGTCCGTAACCCTAACGGGAAATCGCTGCCGGCCTTCCCCTGCCTGCGGAGACCCCGCTCCTGCTGGCGCCGAGCAGCAGGTTGTGCCCTTGCTGCCGTGCCCTGCGCATCTCTGTGTCCTGGTGCACCCCTGTCCGTGCCCACGCAGCTCCGGGTGCTGTGCTGTGGGCTGGTGCTGCCCCCACCCGCAGCATGCGGTCGGGAAAAGGCAGCTACCCCCCCTCCTCTGCCGGCTGTCGGCATCACTGGTCCGCTCCAGGCGTTATCCTTTTGGGAACGATCGTCCCCAGGGCTGTGCCAAGGCTTGGAAGAGCGCGTTGGTGCAGCAGCCGCCAGCAGGCCGGGAGCGGGGCTTTGTGCCGCCAGCGATGGAGCGCGCCCCGTAACGCGGGCTCCCAGTTTGTCCTCACAGGTGGCTGCGGTCCAGGTGGAATAAAAATCGATTACGGTCCTCGTACATATGCAGCGCTGATGCAATAGCAGCCGTTTTGCTTGGCTTCATTTAAGGAAATAATGCAAGGCAACGGCAGCTGCTCTTTCAAAGTCCCTCTCCCCTCCGGCACTGAACGGGAGCCGAACAGGTGATGCTTTGCACCGGTCCTTGGGTCAGGAGTTGCTTTTTTTATTTAACAACCTGAAGAACAACCGACCGAAATGCACCTGTTTGCCCCGTGTTTCTCGCCCATGGGGAGGTGGCGGCCGCGCGGGTGGCACCGCAGGCAGCGGGCTGCGGGCTGCGCCCTCCTGCTGGAGCTGGGGGAGGCCGACTTGAAAGGTGACTTTGTTCTCTCCTGCAGCTCCAGTGCCTGCTGCAGGCCTGCTGCCGGCTGATAAGCTTTTTTTTTTTTTCTTTCTTTCTTTTTTTTTTTTTTAATTTTCAGTGCTCGGTTTCATCGCAGCTTGGCTTCATCCCCGTTCCAGAAAGACTCGAGAAGGCGACGCTGCGGCGTCTGTGTAATTCCAGCAGTGCAGACGCTGCCTTTCGCGGGGAGGTTGTGAAGTCCTCGGGGAGCGTGTCCAAATGCTCCGGAGACAGCTCTGAAACCAGCAGCTGCCCAGGCACGTTGGGAAAATGGACCTGAATAAATCTCAGGGTAGCTGCAGCTGAGGTGATAACTGTTGAGAGGGGAAAAAAATAGAAAAGGAAAGGGACAAAAGAGAGAAATGGTGGAGCAGCGTGGCTTGCAGCAGTTAAAAGGCAGAGCATGGGCCCTTGGGCAGCTGGAGTGAAAGGCAAGGTTCCCGTGGCGTTTCCCGTGGGTTTCCCATGGCAAAGAGGACGTTTGCCGTGGGGCTCGTGGTTGGAACAAAGTTCGGGAGCTGCCGCGTCTCGCACGGCTCGCCCCTGTTCTGAGCCCCTGCCAGCGCGTCTCAGATCAGAAGTTATTGGCAATAATTAGTCATCCATCTGCTGCGGTGCATCCCGGGAAGGACAGAGCGGAGCTGTTTATTATTCAGCTCCGAAGACTCAGACCTTAGCAACGTATTTCTTTATATAAGTTGATTTGGAGTTTTAAGCTGTTACAAATTATGCCGGGGTGGCATTTGACGCATATGGATAGCAGAATAATGTACGTAATTGCCCGAAATGTACCATTCAATAAGCGCAGGCAAGTTGAACAACACACTGGGCTGAGCTTTATTTGGAATAAATACATTAATCACGCTATGCGAGGAACCGAGGGGAAATCTGCGTTTTCTGTGTGCGTGGTCTGGTGTACGGCAAGAGGGGGAAGCGCGGGTTTGCCACACGCTGCCAGCCTCCTGCGCCTCCCTGGCTCTTCCTGGGCTGTTTCACCCCGCAGTGGCCAGCAGCCAGGCACGGGCGGGAGCAGCCCCGGCACCCAGCACCGACCGCCCTGCCCTGACCACCAGCCCTGCGAACGTGCTGCTCGGGAACCAGGTCCCAGGGCTCTGAGCAGCCGCACGGCCCGGGGACAAAAGCAAAAATCCCTTTTGCGTGGCGCAGAGGCTGGAGTCAGCACTTTTTACTGATGTGCTCCAGGGGAGCCAGATCGGGCTTGAAATACGGCCTGAAGTCCATCCAGCGTTTCAGATAATCAGACAGAAAAAAGGTTCTGGCATAGCTCAGTACCTGAAAGAGGCAGAGCGGGCTTTGTACAGCTCTGAGTGCTTTAATCGGATGCGTTAAAATAACGCTCGTTGCCAGGCCCCATCTTGGATGGCAACGGCTTTCGGTCACCTGAAAACTCAAGCAGATAAAATGGGAAGGTTGACTTTCCTGTACTGAAGCAGGGAGCAGCGCAGTGCCTAGGGCCGAGGACACGGCTGGGGATGCTTGCCATCTGCGGGAAAGTGACCGGGTAATTGAGCTGGGCGCCCGAATCGAGCACCCTTTTGTGAAGGCTGTGGGGCTACAGAGGCTGTGCCCTCGTGGGGGCACGGGAGGCTCGGTGCCTCAGAGCAGTGCCAGCCCGCTCAGCTGGCGGTAGGTGGTGGTTTATCTGATGTCCCCCAAATCCTACAAACCCTCATAAAGGGACTCTTTGTATAATTGTGTGCTAGGGTGTCTTTCCCAGCTGTAGTTTTGAACAAGATGCCTTTAAAATAAATTCCATTGTGCAAGGAGAAAACGCAGAAATTATATTTTTGTTCTTTTTCGTGTTTCTTTTGCCGAGGATGTTGATCAACAGCGGGTTTGGAGTGCCGCTGGGCTCTCGTGCCAACCACCACCCCACCGGGCTTCCCGACAGCGGGGCTCAGCTCGGGGAATTGCTGCGGCCACGGGAGCAGGGGCCGAGCTGTCGGCACCCCTCGGTGGACTGCTGCTGCCTTCCCCGGCTGGGAGCTGCAACCAGCTTTGGGACATTGTTGGGACTGGGCACATTCTCCCCTTCAGTGCTACTTATTTTTAAAAACCAGTTTCTGTAGGACAGACTCGTGCAGCTGTGGCATCCCGCTGGCATCCTGCTCAGCTCTGATTAGAATTAACCCAAACTACTGTATTTTCATGCCGGGTTTGATTTGTTTATCTTTTCTTCCCACCCTGAAGAACCTGTAACACAAAGTCCCCGGGGCTGGGGCGATGCTGCAGTACTTCTGTGCAGGGGGTAATGCAGCACGTGTGCTGCCCGCGCCAGCGGCTCACAGAGGCCAGCAGAAACGCCCGGTGCCGTCCCCACCTGCTGCCCGTGGCACCGGTGGAGCACGGGGCACCTGCGCTGCCCTGCTGCCAGGGCTGAGTGCCGAAAATCTGCTGCAAAGATGGTTTTTAACTGAAAACATTTAATGGGAATTTGGATGAGTTTTCCTCAAGTGCAATTATGAATGCAAATTTAAGTTTTCCATTAGGAAACTGAGATAAGCCCCGTGTTTTTGTCCTGCAGCTCATTTCCTTATCGAGCCCCCAGCTCCGGCTCCGGGGCTTTTCCCCGCTTTCCTGGGTGGCTCCGCTCACCATGCGCGCTCGTTATCTCGCCCGTGTACGTATCAGACCAATTTAGGGAGATGTAACGGAACTGCTGCCATCAGAAGTAATTAGCCCAGCGGGAAACCTGGCCTCAAGCAGCTTTGAGATGGAGAGGAATGGCTGAGAGATGAGCACGGACTGTGTTCGTAGCCAGAGCTCCCCACGGCCTGGTGAAACTTGTGCCGGGAGGTAACACGAAATTTCACTGAGCGCGTCCTGCTGTGCTAAGGCACGTTGTCCTGTGGAAACCAGGTGGTCAGGGATTTCGGGTGATGCATGAAGACAGTTCCCGCAAAGGCCGATGCTGGCAGCAGCCACCCAAAACACCAGCTGTGGGCCTGGGGCAGCTGTGGGCAGAGCCGGGTGTTGCAGCGAGGCCAGGGCTGGCCGCTGACACAGAGAAGGGCATTTTTTGGGTGGGCAGGCTCCGTGGGCAGAGCTCTGCGAGTCCCACGGCTGCACTTTGTGGAAGGATCATGCCATAAGTGCAGTGCTGGGGGAATTTTTTGACCTTCCATGAAGCTTTCTGAGGTTAATGTGATCCAGCTGTATGGCATGCAAAGTCCCGCTGAGCACCTGTCACACTGTCCAGCGTGGTTAAAGCTATATTATGAGCGCCAAAATCATATCATTAGCATGCCTGCCGGCGGCTGCTTTCCCTGTCTGGCTGTGTTTTGCCAGCCATGACCCTGCCCTGAACGCATGGTGCTGTCCCCGGGACCCAGTGATGCGCCCGGGGCTTCGTTCTCCACCATCCTCTGCTCTTTTCTGCTGCTTTCTGCTTTCTTCTCCCCAGGTCCTGTATCCAGCGTGCAGCCAGGGAATATCACAGTTATAGGCGGTGAGAGGTGCAGCGGGGCAGCCGCGCTCGCCAGCTCCCTTTTTCCTGTACAGAGCAGACGAAAGCTGCAGACGCAGCAGCAGCGATGGTCGCAGCGCGATGCAGTGCCTGGGACTTGAGGGCTGCGGTGCGCTCGACGCTAACAGCTAGGCTGCGCGCAGGCTTTGCTCTCGTGCAGAAAAAACACTCTTGTAGCTGAATAATTCTCCACAGCTCCTCTGGAGCTGCCCAGCCGATGTCCCGCAGCGCAGCGCAGAGAGATGCTGTCCGAGTGGAACCGGAGGGGAAAGGCAGCTTTGGAGGGAGCGGGGAAACAGCTCAGGCTGTGCAATTAAAGCTGCGTGTAGCTGTGCAGTGTCATCACAATGCCGATATTCGCACCGCCGTAGGGAGCACAGATAGCCCTCAGCTTATAATTGTGCCCAGCATTGCTGCGGCATCAGGAGCAAAGAACTGGAGCTGCCCCTAGCAGCAATGGCCTGGGACACGTGGGGGGTGACGTTATGGCCATAGTCTTCTTGCTGCTGTGTTGTTAAGCTTATACAATTTTTTTTTGTTGGTATTTTGAAATATAAATTCAATTCCTGCAGCACAGAGTAATCATGTGAATAAGGAGTTGCTCTTCCCCCCAGTATATGATATCTGTATCTATACAGCCACAATTTAAATAAAATACAGCTAAACTGAAAATAACTCCACGTATTGCTGAAGAGGAAGACTACAAGCAAAGAAACTTTGCCGAGGGGCTGGTGTGACATTGGTGCTGGCTGGGGCTGCGCTCACTGCTGTGCTACGTCGCTGCCTTCTCTTGACAGTGAAGGATTTCAGTTAAAGAGCTTAAAACGGCTGAGATGGCATCGTTATTTGTGACCCGGCTCGGTTCAGCACGCAGAGATGTGGCTTTATGCAACCCTTTATGCTGCCTGCGGCTGGCGCCCGGGTCTGCTCCCCGCAGCTGGTGTCCACCGGGCCCCTCGGCACCTCGCAGCCGCCCCTGTGCACGAGAATGGGTTAGAGTCAGGCTTTAATATTCTAAGTTAGGTTCTCGGCGTGTTTGCATAACGATTTAGCCTGTAAAACTTGGGGGGCTGTGGCTGGGGGCAGCCGTGAGGAGGTGGTGCTGCTGAGGGCTGGTGTGTGGGGCTGCCCGGGGGAAGCGCGGGCATCGGTGTTAGGGGTTTCTGAACCGAGGCTGACGGCCTTACACCGAACGAGGCACTTCCAATTTTAGCACCCTTTGGTCCGAGAGCAGTCTCACCGGGAGCGGTTGCTTCTCTCCTCGGAGCCCCTCGGTGTGACAGGGCGTGGGGAGAGGTGGCGATGACCTTGCGGCCCTCGGTGTCACGCTCTCTGGGGCATTTAACGGCGTTTATTTGTGGTCTGTGACACTAAGCTATTGATGGTGTGTGTGGAAACTGTTCTGAAGCTAGGTCTTGCGTGTGAGATGGCGACTCGCAGCGGTCTGTTCGTTCGGTCAGCCATTCCTTGGCGTTGAGGCGTTCACCCCCAGATTCAGGCCTCGCGGGGAGGGGTCCACCTCCCCCAACGTGCACCCGACGGCAGGCACGGGGGGGCCTCTGCTCACGGCTGGGGGGCTGCGGCTCTGCTGCACGATCCACTATCGATCACCTATTGGAAAACACCGGGAAGCGATTCCCTTGCTCTTCTACAGCGCTCCCACATTTCCCTCCCTCGAGCACCTCTGGGCCGTGAGGTGCTGGGGGGGGGGGGGGGGTCCCGGCCCCGGGCTGAGGCGGGAACCCCCGGGGGTGGGCACGGGGGTGGGCACGGGGGGGGCAACGCGGTGCTGGGGGGGGCTCAGCCCGGCTCGGCACGCCTCCTGCCGCCCTCCCCCTCGTTTCTTCGCCGTCCCCTCCCCGCCCTCCGCGTCACGCCGCCCCTCGCGCTGCCGCCGGGAGCCGCCCGCAGCCGCTCGCAGCGCCCGGCGGGGGCAGCCCGGCCGGGGGGGGGGGGCACCGGGACCCCCGCAGAGGTGCGGAGCCTGCGGCAGAGCCGTGCCGGGCAGGGCAGAGCCGAGCCGGGCAGCGCAGGGGCAGGGCGGCCGGCGGCCGGCCGCGGGGTCGCGGCCCGATGTCGCCCCGAGCCCCGGACTAGTGCCCGAGGAGCGGCGCCGAGCCCCCGCCGCGCCCCGCTCGCCTCGGCCCGGCTCGGCCCCGGGGGGGGCCCCGGCTGCCGGGGCTGCTCCGTCGGGGCGCGATGCAAGTGTCCATCGCCTGCACGGAGCACAGCCTGAAGGGCCGCAATGGGGAGGAGAGGCTCAGCGGCAAGCAGAGCGCCGCCGCCCCCAACGTGGTGAGCGCGGCCCGGGCCAAATTCCGGACGGTGGCGATCATCGCCCGCAGCCTGGGCACCTTCACCCCCCAGCACCACATCTCGCTCAAGGAGTCCACCGCCAAGCAGACTGGCATGAAATACAGGTGAGGGGCCGCGGCTCCCCCCCCCGCTCCGGGTGCCCCCGGGTCCTCCGCGGCCAGCGATGGAGCTGGGGAGCCCCGCGGCGCCCAGCAGCACCGGGGCCCTGGTGCTGTTTTGGGGGGGGGGCTGCGCTACGAAGCCCTCCGGCCCGTGTGGGTTACAGGCGATCCACGTGAATTCGTAGCGCCGGCGTTAAGATGGTTTCCGCCGAGCGCCCCGCGTAACTCACGTTGGGGTTAACGAGCAGGAAGATCAATTAGCGGAGCGGGTTTGAGGCTGGCCGGGAAAAGTTCAGGTGCAGCATGCGTGGGGCGAGGGAGGCGTCGGCCCTGGGTACCGCGCCGTCCTGAGCGTCGCGCAGACTTCTCGGCTGGTGCACATAGCAGGGAGGGGATGAGAGCCAGCTTCAGTGAAATGCAGGGGAAAACCGGCAGCCTTCCCCTGGAACGCCTCATGTGTCGCGCTGCTTTCTGTCGCTCCTAGCTTGGGAAGGACAGACCACAAAGGGCTGCTACTTCAGCCTGAAACGCTCCGTGCGGGGAGCTGGCGGCTCTGCCACACCTTCGGCTGAGGTCAGGAGGCTCGCGCTACCTCTGCCGGCGGCTTTCTCCTGCTCCGGAGGTCCCTCTGGTCAGCAGCTGGCCGGCGGTGGGGCCGGGGCGGTGTCCGACCCGTGCCTGCCCCGGGACCCCCACCCACGCAGGGGCTGCGGCCGGTGCTGCCGTGGCCGTGCTGGGCAGGCGGTGTGGTGCGGGCGCTGCTGCGGGCTGGCGCTTAGCACGGGTGCACCAAGTCTGGCTGCGCGTGCAGCTCGCGCAGGGCTCGGGGTAGGCAGCGTGGCCGTTACAAAAATTGCCATATTAACCCTGCGGGAGAGGCGCAGGCAGAAGGCAGAGCGGGTGGGATGCTTTGAGCACTGGTGCTGTCCTTCGGCAACTTTCCACGGGGGCCGTGCCCCCCCCCTCGCTCCTGCACCGCAGCAGAAGCGATCGGCATGGCAGGCGAAACCTGCCGTGTCTTGGAGCCCAGAGCACATTCAGAGCTGTAATCTGTTACCGAGGCACAGCTCCTGCTCGTTAGGCTTACGGGCGCTGCGTGCTAATTGGCAGCAGTTCTCTCTGCTCGTTTCCCCAGGGCTCCCCCAATTACCGGCACACGGGGTGCCTGCAGTTCTCTGCTGCCTGCAGGACACAGCCACCCCTGCAGCCTCGCAAAGTTGGGCCTCTGTAAATCATCCCTGGCTTATTCCTAGATAAGATTTCAATAGCAGAGACTAAATTCTCCAGCTGGCGTTCGGCACGGCTCTGACAGCTCCCCCGGCTCCGGCTGCGTGAGACCTGGGGGATTGCATCAGGAATAGCATCGCGTTTGTGACAAGGCTGATGTTTTATCTTTATGACTAATCCCTGGTTCTGCTCCTAAATCTCTCCATATCTAGAGAAGATTTCTCCCCCAAGAGAAGCAGGGCAGGGGAAATTGGAGAAAGAGCTGAGTAAACCTCCCGGCTCAGCTGTGGTGCTGCTGGATCGAGATAACCTTTGGCTGGGGAAGGCTCCTTGCGACAGTGCCGGGGCTGATCTTTTGTGTTCCTCTCCGGTTCCTCAATCCGAGGGAAATTCGGTGCCTGGAGAAGCCAAAGGCTTTTCCCAGTGGCTGCAACAGCAATGCTGTGAGGTCCTCAGCTCCCTTTTTTCAAGCTGAAGTCTTTCCCAGTGCGTTTTCTGCTTGCATTATGTCACTGCTGACAAGCTTTACAATGTGTGCCACCTAAAATTACATGCTAGTTAAAATGCCTCTCGCTCAGTGCTAAAAATAGATAAACCTGCTCCCTCCCCCCTGTGAGACCCTGCGCAGAAGATGGGGTGCTGCGGCCGGACGGGCCGCGGGGCATCGCCGCGGGGCATGGTGCCAGCCCGGACGGGGACGGGGACGGCAGGCGGTGGGGAGAGCGATCCTGCCCCACCGGGGGGATGTGGAGGGGGGTGGTGACAGTGTGAGTGACGGGGCGGTGGGGGTGGCAGAGCCGGCTTTTTGTCAAACGGCTCGTTTCTGGCTTTGCTCCAGATGAGAGAGCAAATTGGCATGCAAAATACACAGCTTACTGGAATAAATGCGTTCTTTTGGGAATATCTGCAAATATTGGGATTCAGGTGTGTTCCCGCGAGTGTGAGCCAGCCTCTGTATTTACTTTGCTCCGTCTCGTTTCATTTCCTTCATAGCAGATTGTGGCATCAACTGGGCATCGAGGCGGTGGAAAGCAAACGGTGTGTGGCTGCGGGAATCGAGCCACTGCGTGCGGACGAGCCCACGTGCAAACGAGCCCATGTGCGGCCGTGCTGCGGGGCTGCCGCGTGTGCTGGCCATCAGTCAGCCCGGGCTTCCCCGGGTGCCACCTCTGCTGGATGGAGGCTGCGTCACCGCCGGTGACATGCTTCTACTACGTGCGGGAGGGTGCCCGGGGGCTGCATCCTGCCCAGGTGCTCGGGGAGGCCGCTGGGGATCGCCTCGAGCCTTGCCTCGAGCACGGTGTAGCTGCGGCGTGCGGCTCGGAGAGTTGCAGCCTGCTGCATTGTCCCTGGGAACAAAGGGCAGACCGCATCCTTCGGATGCACGGCACGGGAGGAGGGGGGGCAGGCTGAGGGTTCAGCATCGCTTGGAGGTCACCGACTGGGTTCTCCTCCCTCCTCGTTTGCCTCTTTTTCTCCTAAATGTACCGCCCAGCCCAGCCCAAGCTGTCCGTGAGGCTGTGCCCCAGCCCCGATCCCGGCACACACCACGAGCACCGCAGAGTGCCGTGCCTGGTGGGCTGCCGTCAGCCCTGTGCAGGGCAGCACTCACGTGGGGGCTGAAACAAAACCCTTTTTAATTACAAACGCAGGCAGGTGGATTTCCCAGTGCACATTTGCCCCGTGGCTGGCTCTGAGCCACTGGCACAGGCTGGGGAAGGGCAGAGCACGCATGTGCCGGGCTGGAAGATGTGCTGCGTGCTCAGGTCCCTCCTGCCCTCCCGGGTCACGGGCCGGTCTTGAAGCCAGATGTGCTTACAGGCAGCCCTGCAGGGTGGCCCGAGCATCTTTCCCTTCCGTGCTTTCTTTTCCTGGCTCCTTGCCTGAGTGCTGCTGCTTTCCAGGCTGTAGAGCTCCGTCCTGCGAGCTCCGTCCTGCGAGCTCGCGAACTGGCACAGAAGGAGGCAGGAGGCGAGAGGGAGAGGAGCGGGACCCGGGGACGCCACGGGCCCTTCCCTAGGCACAACCCCATGCACAGGGAGCGGTGAAATGGGGCTCCTGGTGCTGGGGGACCCTCCTGCACCCGCGCGGCACCGAGGCAGTGCCCTGGCCGAATTCCAGCGGAGATAATTGCGTTCCGCCAGCTGAAAATTCCTCTGCAATTTGAAGCTGCGTGCCTGTGATCGTGGGCTCTTGTCGGAGCGCTTTATTAAGGAGCTGCTAATGCGCTTCGTGCGGCGGTGGGCGGCCGTGGGCCACGGGGGGTGCGGTGGGCGCCGCGCTGCCCTCCCCGCGCAGACCGCCCTGCGCGCTGCCCACCGCCCACCTGCAGCGAGGGGCACGAAACGGGACCGAGATATCCGACCCTCTAATCCAAACCCATATCCACTAGAGAATATGATTAAAAACTCCCTCCCAGGGTTACCCCCCAGGCCCCGCGGGCTGGGCCCCCACCCAAGTGGGCAGCGCCGCTCTGGGGCATCGTCCCCCCGCACCCGTTCCCCCGAGCAGTTCCTTCCACTCCTTCAGACATGCACCGGGGGACCTGAGGGCTACAAGCGACGATTGCGCTGCTTTTGTTCCAGTCTGGATTTCTCGTGTAGAAGCATTGCGTTATTAATGCTAGAACTGCACGGAGGAGGCGCAGCTTTGTGTGCAGGTGCCGGGCAGCGTGCGTGGACGTGCAGCGGTGCACAAGTGGGGGCTCAGCTGGGCTGAAGCAAACCTCAAAGGTGTCGGGCTGGGACGAGCCCCTGGCCTGTAGGGCCAGCAGGCGGGCTGGGGACACACGGTGGGACCGCGGTGCTCCTGGAGGGGCGGAGGTGAGAGCAGGGCATCCTCGCAGGCCTTCAGGACTCCAGTCTCCCTTTTCCCTGCTTCTCGCTGCAAATATTTGCCACAGTGACTACCTCGTGTATTTCGTAGTTCATTGTTTTTGCTGCAATTACGAGCGGCTTTAAGCACTGGCGTGAAATAGCCCAATTATGCTGATAGAAAATTACCCATTATTTCAGTAGTTCTCTTCAAATCAGGTTTGTTTTTATGGTTCATAGACTGCTCTTCGCTTTATTGCTGTAAGTCAAGGCCACTCCGGTGAACAGAAAGGGTTTACCCCTAAGTTCACCACACATTTGCCCTCAGGACTGCAGCTTTTAAGGGCTACAAAGGAGGGAGGAATAGCTCAAAGACGGGGAAAAGGCAGCCGGCTGAGTAAACAAAATCTGAGCTGATTTATGCTGCTACGAAGCCCCTGATGGTGTCTAGCAGAGAACTGGGACATCCCGTCCCGGAGCCACGCACAAATAACGTGGTGACACACCCCGGCCCAGGGGCGCCTGGGCCGTGCAGGCCTCTGCGCCGTGCCCCGCGGTCCTGGTGCTGAGCAGCTCGGTGTGGTGCTGCTGGGCCTGGCTGCCGGCCCGGCCCGTGTCCGCCGTGTCCCTGGCCCCCCAGGGGACAGCTCTGTCCCGGGGTCCGTGTGGGACAGAAACACCCCCCCGGGGTGCTGGCACTGGTGCTGCGGGGCGGTGGCACTGGGTGGCACCGGGAGGCTCAGCAGCGAGCCGGGGCCGGGGCCGTTCCCAAACTCGCAGCTGAACCCCGAGAGAGGTGAGCTGGGGGGAGCCAGGCTGAACCCAAGGACAGCCGATGTTCTGAAGTTCACACTTGACATTTCTTTATGCAGGTGGCTTCTTAAGCAGAGTCAAAGCTATGATATTTTAAGGAGGCTTTTAAATAATGCAGTGGTACTCTTGCGACGGGCGCCTGAAACGTGCCAGCAGCTGTACCACACGATGGGTGGACGTGGCCGCGGGTGACAATGCTACCAGGCAGGCGACACCGGGGTGTTTTGGTGCCCTCCTGTGCCTGAGCCCAGCCTGAGCCTCCCCACGAGGCCCTGCCCGTTCACGGGTGGCTGGGGAGCTCAGCAGGACGTCCCCATCGGCACTGGGCGGCTGTCACCTGCCTGCGCCTCGTGCCACCAGAGGTGTCCCCTGCGGCGGGGCTGGAGCAGGCTGGGTGGCTGCGGGCCACCTCTGTCATCAGGCAGCGTGTGCCGGCTCTCAGGGTCAGTTCTCGGAACTACCGGAGTGAACGCTTGCTAAAAGTGGTCCTGGGCTGTTCCTGTGTTGGGATTTTTTCCGTTTAAAAGCTACATTATGACATCAATCTAATGCCTAAATGGATGGAAGAAAAGAGGTGATGTAGAAACACTGCTAACCTAATTGCTGGTGAAGTGCACAGTTTTAAACATTTTAAAAGTATTATTTTAGCATGGCTGCTCTGGCAGAATCCAAATTGAATTCCGAGCAGACTTATTTTTATGTTAGACTACCGCTGTAGGCTGCAGGCTGGAGGGACAGGTTGGTGAGGAACCCCTTCCTGGCAGCCAGAGGCGGTGGGTGCTCTGGTGCCTGCTGCGCGCAGGGTGCTGGAGACAGGGGCACCTGTGGGGGCTTCTGGCAGCCGTGCAAAAGCTCCCCGGATTTTTTGGAAAACATTTTTTTTCCGGGGGGGAACCAGCAACAACAGAGGGGGCAAGGGGGTGGAAGAAAGCAAAGCTTTTTCCACTCTGCAAGGAACAAAGCCGGGCATGAAGGTGACAGCGCTTTGCTCTTCGCTCCCAGTGCCGGGAGGGTGCCGAGCCCGCCCCGCTGCACCCCACGGCCGCAGCAGAGGGCGCGAGGCGTTTGGGCACCATCTGGAGCGGGTGCTGCGTGCCCGGCCCCGTTCACGGTGTGGGACCGGGGGCCTGGCAGCGCCGGGTGGCTGCCAGCAGCGCCCGCCACGGGCCCTGCGCTTGGCTGCGGCCCATTCACTTTCCCTTGTCTGCATGTTAATGCGTCATCCGCAACTTTCCTAAGGAGGCAGCCAAAAAAATTCTGGGGAATTTCAGCTAAGATGGCCACCTACGCACCCGGTGGCCCTGCGAGTAATGGAGATGATTGGGAAAGTGTGACGGGAGCCAAGGGAGGGGGCACAGATGCCATTTAGACATCTGCCGGTCCCCGCGCTGCCTGCGCCTCGGCTCTGCCTCGCCTGATGCCAAGCCGGTGCTCCCACCTCCCAGCACCCGCCTCCTCGCTTGGCGGCTGGTTTGCAGCTGATCGATCCTTCCCTATCTTGCCTCTGCAGCTATCCCATTCATCGCATCCCCCCCGTTTTGTATCCTTGACCTAATGCTTAACGCCCGTGCAGCCACTCACGCGCGGCGGTGGGAGCCATCGCCACCTCCCCAGCAGCACGGGAAGGCGAAAAGGGGAGAGAGGGTGCTCGGGAGGAGGAGGGCTCCTGGCGAGCGGGGACCCAGCGGGAACCCCACTGCCCCGGTGCCTGGGACTGTGCTGCCTGCCCAGCGTGCTGTGCCGGCCGTCCCTGGGCTCCTGCTTCTCCAGCGCGAGCCCGGCCACGTGTCTCGGGCCTTTGCCACCCAGAAATCCTTTTCCGCCCCCTGCCTGGCTGGGCGCGGAGCTGGATTCACACCCGCTGCGAGCTGTGATTCCTCCTGGAGCACCTGCCCTGGGCTGCGGGGACAAGCGGGGCTCGAATCGGATCCGGCTGGATTTATAGCACTGCAGGTAGAAGAGATGGCGGAGCAGCAGGCAGCGACTGCCAGGCAGCGTCCCCCAGCACGTCGGGCACCGCAGGCGTGGGGCTGGGCGATATCGCGGCTGTGGGAATGCCAGCGCTCAGCCAAGGGACCCAGGGCTCGTTCCCAGCGCGCTCAGGTGTCTGGTGGATGACCTGCGGTGCTCCAGCGTCTTCTACAGCTCTGTGTGCTCCTCTGTGCACCTTACCGCCGGCAGACGGAGTTAAACTGTTCCCGAGGGTGGGTACTTGGCGTGAATGTCAGCGGTGCGGGAGGGAGAGCGGTACCCGTGTGCTTGCTGCAGCTTTCAGGCTCGAAGGGTGCCCTCGGCTCCTTCTCTCCGCGGTGCCCTGACCCGAGCAGCCCCAGTTCCACTGACACGCTCAGTAACGGGATGTTTCTGGGGCACCGACAGGAGAGTGGTTTACATTAAAGTAGGGGAAGATCCTTTTAAGGCTTTGGTTAAAAACCACGATTCTCGCTTTCCAAAGTCAGAGGTTTTAACCTCTTTCCCGCAGTAACCCATTTTACGGGTAGAACACGCTGCTGCCTTGAAATGGTACCGGGGGAACGGCTGAAGGGACGGGGCCGGTGGGGCGTTGTGCTGGTTTGTGCAGGATTGCAGGGGATGAAGCAGGGTGTCGTGGGCTCTGCGTCTGCCCGTGGCTATCGCCTGCCGAGGCCGTGCTGGTATCCGGGCCTGCACGGAGCCCCTCGCTTCGCTGTCTCTGCGGCAGTAAGCGGTTTTAAAATACATAAGGGAGTGGAAAGCCGAGGTTCTGCATCGCTGCAATTACTGCTAATACGGGCTGTAATTTAAGGGAAACCGCTGCGCTTGTTGTGAAGTGTTTTGTTCACAAAATGGGAGTCAGAAACCATTATTTTTCTCCCTTCCCACCCACACCACTTAGAGACACCCCTTGTACCAGCGGAGCTCGCTGGAAGGGCACCCAGCAATTTCCTAAACTCTGCAGCTCTTTTTGAGCTGATGAGGCAAGATTAAACCTAAGGGGAGAGGCAGGAAAGCGCTGAAGTTAATTAAAGAAGAGAATTAACACGTCTGCGTTGCCTTGCCCTCTGCCAGCAGCCGAGCTAACTTGCGCTCGGGGTTGTTGCAGCGTGCCGAGCCGTGACAAGCGGTGCTTGCAGGGCGCGGGGACGTGCAGAAGTGCCGAGAGCGCTTCGGGGAAGCGGCCTGCGGCCCCCCCGGGGAGCCTGGCGGGTGCAAGTTCCCCTCGGGAAGGGGTGAGGCCGGGCCAGCGTCGCCCTTCCCCGCACCACCCATGGGAACACCAAGCAGCCTTGGCGCTGCTGCAGGACAGGACGGGAGGTCTGCACCGAGCTGTGCCGGGGCGGCACCGGGGCCCCCGGCGGAGCAGCTTCGCTCCGGCTCCATTTCTCTCGCTGCGAGCAACCGGCCGGCGCCGTGCTCCCAGCTAATTTCTTTTTTTTCTGCAGGCTCTGCCTGCAAACTTGTCGGCGTGCTGCCAGCCTCCAGAGGTGTGGGGAGTCCAGCGGAGGGAAGCAGGAGCCTTAAACCAGTCGGCCAAGCGCCAGGCTGGTTCTTGGTGGCTGCCGAGCGCCTCTGCGCTGTCGGCTGGGGGGGCTCAGCCCACCTCCTTCCCTCCCGCATGCTCCAGATTTCTCTTGCTGCCCACGTCATTAAAAGAGGAGGCGGAGAAGTAAGTTCTGGCTGAGCTGTTCTGTCCGGCTAAAGGCACGCCGGTGGATGTTGGGGAGCAAAACCCCGGGGCTGCAGCCTGCCTGGCGGGCATGGGGCTGCGCAACGTCAGCTCCGGGAGTGCACGAGGTGCCAGCGGGGCCTGCAGGAGTTCTGCAGCAGGAAGGAAGAAGCGGGCTTGGAAAAGTGCTGGGGACTGTGAAGTGGAGAGCCTGGAGGGGAATTCACCCCGCAGAGATTTGGCATCACAGGGGGGCGAGAAGCAGGCTTTGGCAGGGAGGGGGAAGTGGCCAGAACCCAGCGCCTGGCGAGAGGCTTGGAGCCCGTGTTGGAGGGGAGACCAGCGTGGGGTGGGCTTTGCTTTTGCCAGGTCTGGCTGGGACGTGCAGCACTGCTTTTTCAGGGAGCAAATTACATATTTTATTCATTTTCTGTGCAAAAAGGAGCTGTTCTGAAGCAATAATGGGGATGTTTCTAAGCAACGTTGTTTTCCCACTGCAAGCTTCGGGAGCGGTGACATTTTTGTACATTTTTGTAACAATGAGCCAAACCGCCCGCTGTTTGCACACAGGAAAGCCTTGCCTTGGTTCTACCAACTTTGCCCACCCGGGTGGCTCGGGGGCCTTTAGCCCCAGCCCCGGGCTCACCCCATGCAGATGTCCGCGGGCGCGGGGTGCTGGGCTGCTGCAGGGCAGAAGGGCTGGGGGGGGCCCTCCAGCAGGACCCAGGAGGCTGTCCCCGAGGGTCTGCCCACCCCGCACCCCGTCCTCGTGTCCCACCCAGTCCCTCTGTCTGCCGGAGAGGGCTGGGCCGGATCCTGCTTCATGCACGTCCCGTGTCGCCCTCCCTGCTGGCCCCAGGGCTGGGGACACGGCGTCCTCGTCCCGGCGGTCACCTGCTGCCGTATCGGGGGGGGGCTGGCCCAGGCAGGATGCGTCCCCTCCATCCGGCACTTGTGGTGAGGGTTGGCTGCCGCGGGCACAAACCCCAGCGCAGGGACGTGAGGCTGGGGGTGGGAGAAGGGCAGATGGGCGTTACTGGGTTTCTGTGGAGCTCGTCGGTTTTTCTTCCGTGGGTGTGGAGCCTGAAACGCCTCAGCCGCTGTATGCGGTAGCGCATAGGTTTTTTTTTACAAAACTTGCGTTCTCCCTTAAAAATAAACTTTTTCTGTCTCGTTCCTGGTAGATAGATGGGTGGATGGATGGGGGGATAGATAGACGGATTGATGGATGTACAGACGGAGGGACGGGTGAATAGACAGACGGGTAGATGGATAGGTGGATGAGTAGACAGGTGAATGGACGGACAGATGGACGGCTGGGTAGCTAGACTGATGGACAGAAAGATGGACGGATAGGAACACAGACAGGCTGGGTCCCCTCACCGTGCTGTTCAGGTGGCACCATTGGAAGCGGTTGAGCTTTAACCAGATTCGGAAGCAGAGCCCCTCGGCAGCTCCGGCTCCCAAGCAGCCCAACTCTGCTGTGCAGGTTCACGCTCTTTGTTTTCCGCCCCTCCTAAACACAAGGCTGCTTTGGAGCCATGTGCAGCCCGGGCTGTATGCAGGGCCCCCTGCCGTAACACCCAGCGCCGGTGCTGGCCCCCGGGGAGCTGGGGATGGGGCAGGGAGCCCCGCGGGGCCGCGCTGCTCCTGTGGGGGGGCTGGAGGAGGGAGACGGGCAAAAAGCGAGCGTTGAAGAGCAGCTGAACGTAGTGCTGCTGTGGGGACCGCCTGCTGAGGCTGCCTTCCCTCCCTGGGGACCACCCGCAAGGGCGAGGGCTGGGCGGCGGGGCGGCAGCGGGGTGTTTCTGGAGAACCAGCGCGCGTTTTCTTCCGATTGCTTTGTCCCTTCGCCATCGCGGGAAGCAGCTGCGGGTTAATGAGTTGATTGAGCAGCGCAGGAGGCTCGGACCGTAAACCACTGCCAGAAGGGGCTGCAGGTGTGGGCTGCCTCGTGTAGGGGGGCTGCTTGCTGCCCTGCAGCTTGTGGGAGCACGAGGAGGGGTGTGCTGGGCTCGTGGGGGGCTGCCCGTGGGGCGAGATGGGCTGGGGGCACTGTCGGCGTGGGGCTGGTCCCCATGGGGTGGCTGCCCCTGGCACCGCAGCCACCGCTGGGTGCTCGTCCCCATTTCCCTGCGCTGGAGTTAATTAAAAGCGAGTAATTACAATTGCTTTCTGCCCCGTGCCACGGGAGACAAGTGCCACTCCTGCCATATGGCGCGGGCTGCTCCTCAGGCACGTTTTCTCCCCCTCCCCTTTAATTAAGGACGCCGGCAGCTCCGGATGTCCCCAGGACGTGACCGAGCGCCTCACCGCTGCCCCGGCCCAGGCTGGGCCCGCCGCGGCAGCCCGTGAAGGGAGCAATGAATTACAGGTTCCCTCGGGTCTCGCTCAGCCCTGCCTGCACCGTCAGCACTTACCCTTCGGAGGAAATAATTCAACCAGAAGTTGCCGTAAAGCACGTGAAGGAGGAGCTGCAGGAGGCAGAGGACAGCGAGGGCCGTGCTCTCAGATCTCGCCGTGGCTGTACCCGTGCTAAATGAGGTGTCCGGGCACGGGGCCGAGAGCTCCCCGTGCCGGGGCAGCTTCGCTTGAAAAGGTTTTTCTCAGCTTGGGCGTCTGGCAAACAGGGGGTTGTAACGGGCTGCCCCGTACGCCCCCGAGTTAACTGGGGCAGCGGCGTCGCAGGGAAGGGTGGGTTTTGAGCAAGAAACGGTTGGGCGGTGCTCAAAGCTTAAATCGCTTCCGAAGCGGAGGGGACCTGGGAGCAGCCTGCAAGCAGCTAGGGCTGAGAAAAGGCCTTCCCGACGGAGCGGTGGGGCGGAACGGAGGGAACAGAAAGCTGCGGCCAGACCCCGCAGGGAGCTGCTGGCAGCGAGCTGAGGGGCACGGCTGAAAGCAGGAGGCCGCAGGCGTACCGGAGGGGCTGTCCTCAGGGGCGATGAGGCTGCTGAAAGCACAGCCGGCAGCCCGGGGGGGAGCTCCCCAGCCACCTCGTGTCCCCCTCCGTCCAGCCGCGGGGCCGCCTGTCGATGCACAGGCAGCCCGCGGTGCCGTGGGGCTTCGTTCCCATCGCGTGTCCTTCCAGGAGGAGTTGAACGGGCTTAGCCGTGCCGCGTGATCAAATTATTCTCGCTTTCCATCGCCGAATATTCATCTCAGTTTTAAGCCTTCTCGTCTTTTTAACTAAAATTAACGTTTATTTCAGACATAATCTGATCTTCCTACAGTGCCGCGTTGCAAAGAGCAACCCCCTGGGAAGGGATTTCAGCCTCCTTTGTTCCTGAGATTCTTGAAAAAACGTGATTTTTTCCCCCTGAATTCTTACAGTCAGCCTTTATCCCGGGTGCCTCTTGTTACCCTCGTCTCTGTTCTGTATTTCCTGCTGAATGTATTATTCCCCCTCTTCCCGTCTCTGTTGCCTTTTAACTTCCTGATGCTGAACCAGAAAGCTCTTGAGGTCAGAAGCTGCCGTCTTTGCCTTTCTCACGAAGGTACAATCGTGGCTCCGGACGTGCAGTAAGCAATTCTTACACATCTTTCAAATCCGGTACACCTCTCCGCCTCGCATTTTTCCTGGTTTCGCTCATTATTTCGCTCGCAGCAAAATGGCTAACAAGCAAAATACTCTTTTTTTTTTTTTCCCCGCTTTTGCAGAAACGGAAGGTTTTGCTTATTCAGCCTTGTTCAGCATCCTAGTCAGGTCCAGAACCAAATTATCTTTTATGAGGATAATTGTGCGTGCGTTAAGAAGCTAAATTGCGTGGCAGGTTTTTGGCTTTGTTGGTTTTCCCTCTGCGGTCACAAATGAGCAGCACTTTCCCGTCGGCCCCGTGGACTTCGAGAAGGGTTTCTCCGTGCGGAAATTCCTCCTTCCACCTCGCGCCCCGGGTGCTGCGTGGACGGAGGGGCCGTGCCGTGCCTCCGGTGGGTCTGGAGCCGCCGCCGAGGAGCGGGGCCGGGGCCAAGGTGCAGACACGGGGAGCAGGCACCGTGGCGAGCCCGGTGGCACGGGCGCTTCGCTGGGAACCGAGCGTGCCCTCGCCTTCGAGAAGCCTGGTCAAGGGAAACGCCCGCCCCGCTCCTGTGCTGCTCCCGCGCCTCCGCGTGTTGCCGGCAGCGTCACGGAGCCGCGAGCCGTGCTGTCAGCGGGCCGGGCCTCCCCCTCCTGCACCCGCTGCCCCAGCGCAACCCGGCGGAGCCGCTGGTGCTGCGGGAGCTGCTCTGACGTGCACCGGGAGGGAAGACCGGCCTGCACGGCTTGGCTTTTGGGGCCTTTTCCCCCTCTCGCGCGGAGCCCCCTGTTTGCAGGGGCTGCGGCTCACCTCGGACGGGAAGGATGCAAGATTTAGGGCCCGCAGAAGGAACGTGTGGGGAACAGACAGCGAACGGCCAGCCCCGCTCGGAGCAGGGGGGGGCTCTGCCCCTCGGGGAGGGCTCTCCCCGCTCGGCCCACCCGCAAAGCGCAGCAGCCGCTGCGGCTTCTCACTTTGCTCCGCAGCCGGCCGTGAGCTGTGGGTGCTCCCTGGAGCCGCGCCTTGGTCCACTTAAATTAATCCCCCCGATTGGCTTCAGGCGGACAAGATCAGTCCTCCAAGCGCAGGCTGCGCAGGGACCCGGTGCATTTCTCGATCCCCGGGGACAGGAATGGGGTAGAGGCGGGACGGGAGGCGCGTTACCGCCGGCAAGGAGCCAGGCCGCCGCGGGCGCGCTGATGCAGCATCTCGCTGACCATGTCGCATCCTGACAAAACGCTGCGTTTTTTCATCCGAACACCATGAAATTTGCTGCATCTTGCAAAATTGCATCTTTCCACCTCTGCCTGGATGTAAACCTTGCAAAGTTTGGAGAGGAGAAATTCTTTACTACTGCTGCAGCCTGGAGCGTCCTCTCCTGTAATGGGTGCAGGGACAAAGACCCGGGGAGAAGCACTTTCCCTCTGGCTTTGACCCGTCCTGCTCCTCCTAGGGACATTGCTCTGAGGAGCATCTGTGCTGGGTGGCAGGTCCCTCTGTCCTGGTGCCGTCCCTCTGTCCTCATGCTGTCCCTGTCCTGGTGCCGTCCCTCTGTCCCTGCGAGCTGCGCTCAGGAGCAGGACTGGGTTAGAGCAGTGGTGTCTGGACGAGGTGGCTCGCAGGAAGGTTCTTGTTTTGTTTTCTTTTTCTTTCTCTTTTCTCTCTGAAAATGGAGCTGCTTTGCTTTAGGCTTTGTCTTTAAGTAGCCAGGGAGGCGGTGTGGAGCGCTTCTCAGGCCTTGCTCGTGGTGCAAGTTTGGGATAAAGCAAACCGAGGCCGTTTCAGGCAGGCGATCAGAAGCAGTTTGAAGGCTGCCCCGCGCTGCACCCAGGCAGCCGGAGCCAGCAGCCAGTGCAACCTTCCTGCGCTCAGCAGGGGCTGGCAGGGGCTTGTCCGGTCCTGCAATAAGATGTCAGAGGTGGGAGAAGCCAGGCAGAGCAGTGAGAAGTGGTGCATGAACAAAAGGGAGTGCTGCTGAGCTGCTGCAGGGTGCAGCAAACCGCACCTGAGCGCGGTTCAGCCTGGCTCATCTGGACCCAGTGCCAAGCCTTATGGAAAATGCACAGGGTAAGCTACCCCGTTGTTACATCAAGTGACTTCTGAGTTTCTGCTGCGGGCACGGTGTACTGGCACCCTTCCTCCAGCCGGGTGGCTTCTGAACTCAATTTGCAGGGAGGATCTTGCGCTAACGGGACCTGGCGTTTTCCGCTGTTGGCTCTTTAGCGTAGACATAAATTTTTCCAAGTGCCGCGGTCATGTGCACGCTAAGGAAACGGCAGGGACAGCTTTTGGAAAGTCCAACGCGATGTTTGTGCCCGGGTTCGTTAGAGGAGCAGCCTGCGAGGAGCTGGGTGGAGCTCGGAGCAAGAGGTGCTTTCCAAATGGGAACGGGGCTGGAAGCGCGCAGCGCTGAGGCCCCGATAAGTCAGCGTTTGGGGGGGTTCTGTCCCGATCTTCCTTTTGGATTTAAATAATTCATTACCAGCAGCAAAAAAAAAAAAGTGCAGTAATTGTTCGCTGCGCTCTGCAGCGGAAGGTGAAGAGCTGGCCCCCAAATTATACCTCGATCTGGCAAAAAAATTGCACGGATCCAGCTGTGATGTGAAGGTTAAAGCAGGAGGGTGTAATTAGCAGGGCATTTCGTGCTGCCGCGCCAGCTTCACGTTAGGGTAGGGGGTTCACGTACGGCACATCTCACGGCCTCGCGGCGAATTACCCTGTCTGCAGCCCTGCTCCGCGGGGGGGGCACCAGAACAGCCCCTGCGGCTGGCGCAGGGCAGCCCGGGGAGGGGAGGGGACGGTGCTGGGGCTGCTGGGTGGACGGGGGTGCTTTGGCAAGTGGGAAGGGGAATGAAGGGCGTGCTGCTGAGTAAGGCAAGTGCCCCAGCCAGGGTTGCTGCCAGGAGCGCTGAGTGAAGGCAGGGGCGCGGCGTGTGTGTGTGTTACAGCCCCTGCTTTGGCCCCCAGCAGCCCAGCAGTGCCTGAGCCGGTGGGAATCTGTCCCCCCGCGGGAAAACGAGTGCTTCGGGTGCACACCGGAGGGTCTAACGTTTCCTTCTTCTTTTCTTTCTTTTTTTTCTAGAAACCTTGGGAAATCCGGACTGCGAGTTTCGTGCCTTGGCCTGGGTGAGTTTGTGCCCCGAGCCCTGCAGCTGTCCTTCCCCTTCCCCTTCCCCTTCCCCTTCCCCTTCCCCTTCCCCTTCCCCCTGCACGCACCTCACTGCTTCCATTCCGTACCAATCCGAGAACTCACGAATAGCTTATCAATATTTTATCCTATCAATATTTTATCAAAAAGGGCGTCTCTGGGCACTGCAGGCCGTGTGTGCAGTGACAGCTGCGTGTGCACATCCTCTGCTGCCGCCTCCCGCAGCGGGCAGGAGCGGGGCCGTGCTCACCCAGGGGCTCCCTGCGGTGGCAGGCGCACCGCTCGCGGCGTGCTTACAAGTGCATTTCTTCCACAGCGCCTTGAGAGTTGGTTTTAAAACAGAGGGGATGTGAAAGTCACCCTGAGTTGTAAAGCCATAAAAATAAGGCCTGTTCCGGCAAGAAGAGCTCTTCTGGTTAAAATAGCTCCCGACTCGCGAAGGACTTCCTCGCTGGGCACGGCAGGCTTTTTTCGTCCTGGCAGTTTCACCAAGAGCAAGTGTTGGGGCGGAGGGAGAGCTACGGGGAGGAAGTAGCGGCAGGAGAAAATCGCCTTGCCGAGCATTTCTGTGATTGCGAGCAGGTGGGGCCGCAGCGGCGTCTAAATATATCGGAGTACATCTGAGCGTATCGGGCCTCTGTCAGCACAGCTGTGGGGCTGCGTGCTGGGGCAGGCACGGGGCCAGTGCCACAGGGCAGGAGCCGGGCAGTGTCCCCACGCTGTCCCCACGCTATCCCCAGGCTGTCCCCAGGGCCCTGGGTGTGCCGGGGACAGGGCCTGGGGATCGGTGACATTTACAGGCCGGGGGGCTCCCTCTGCAGCGCGGCTCGGTCGCCTCTCCCACCGCAGACGCATCCCGTGCCTGTTTCAGTGCCAGGCTGAACACCTCTCTAAGCAGTTCTCCTGTGCGGCTCCCCAGAAGCCCAGCTCATTTCCCTAAGCTCTCCTCGGTAAGAATCCACTTTCAGCTTAGCAAAGTTTCCGAAGGCTCGGCGATCTTCCCTAAAACAAGAGGCTGCTCACGGCAGAGTCCTGACGAGGTACGAACCCAGCAGTCGTGTGAGCAGGAAGGGGCCAGGTCTTCCCCTAGCACCTTGTTCTCTCTGCTCGGGGGCAGAGCTTTTGCAAGCCCTGCAAATGATGGAAACGCAGCCCCGGACAGCGGGCGGGGTGCGGAGCAGGCAGGGCTGAGCACCCACCGTCGATCCCACCCGGACCAGCGCCAGGAGCCGGAGGCTCCGCGTGGCATCGGCCTCGCTGGGAGCAGGCTGGGGGAAAATCGCCCTCGCAGGAGGCTGAGCCTCGGCTCCCAGCCAGGGCGCTTTTGTTTTTCCGAGAGGTGACACATCTGCCGGCAGTGGAATTATCAAGTGGTGAATTTTGCATCAGCAAATAACCCAGAAATAGTCACACCACGCGAGGCTCCGAGCTGTGATGGAAACGGAGCCGGATCTGGCTTAAATGCAGAAATGCCTCTGCTGGAGCTGAGGGCACCCAGCTGGAGGAGGCTTTCCAGCGTGGGCAAGGGGAGCGGCTGTGCCTCGGAGCCGTGCCCGTGCTCCACCACAAATCCCACACTGGAAATAATGTTTTTTCGAGTCTTTTTGTCTTTTCGTCGTTTGCGTTCCCGCAGGGCCCCCAGGTGGGAGCACACCGCTAATCGGGACGGGCCGACGGGAAACGGCTGTTGGTAGGGGGACAAGTAAGGGTTAGGATTTATTTTTTTTTTTCTCTAGTGTATTTTTCTTCCAAACTGCTCCTCTTGGCTGGGCTGTGAATCATCCTCGATCTGACAGCCGCTGCTGGAAATGCCAAGGGAGCCTTGTGTTTTCTGGGAGGGTTTCTTAAAGCACCCCTGCTGCAGCCCCCAGCCTCCTCGTGCCCCAGCAGCGCGGGCATTTTGTGTCCTGCACGGGGCTGGGGGGCTCGGGGTGCCCCTGCTGCTGCCCCTGTAAGCCTTTTGCGGTGCTCCGGGCACGGCTGGTGGCACAGGTTTGTAGGTACCTGGAGTGTGGGGTTTGTGATCCACGGGGTGCATAAATAACCCCTCTTCTTCTTACCTGTGCTTGGGACCTGCGTGCGTATTTAGGCAAAAAAATCACTTCAGGATAAACAGGCTCAACACATTTTTTTATTTTCAGTAGAAAAGCATTTTAATGTATTCCGGTAAAAATAACACTTCTGAGGCTTTAACATGGAAATCGGTCTTCATTTGGATTTTTTATCACTTGCTCAGAGACGCTTAATGACAAAATGAAGCCTGTTTTCACTTGTACCGGTGCTGCGTGGCACCAGAGCCCGGGCAGCGCGGGGCTGGCTCCGCGGCTCCTGCTGCAGCTGTGCCTGCTGCACATCCTGGGCTGGAAGAAGGAAATGCACAATTAGTAAAAAAATCCCATTTAGTTATTCTGGCAGGATTAGCTGTGGTCAGGGAAGAGTTTCGTTCCCTAAATGACAAGTTTCAGCGCCGTCAGAACGTTTCCCAACTGCACACGACTGTCAGTCCCCCCTGGTGGGTCTGAACACCGAGGAACCTCTCTGGTAGTAACCAGTCATTTTGTTTTTTACTAGGGACATGGGTCACTTTTGGAGGCCAAATCTCAGATGAGGTAAGTAATCCTTGGTTTAAGTACGATGCATGAAGCAAAGCTAACGAGAATAGGTTTTTAATGAAATTGTGGCCAGCAAAATTACAGGAGCCTGATTTGGTAACAGCAAATGGCAGAGTCGGTACGCAAAGGAATACAAATCCTGGCTTCTGCTACAAAAATCCTAATGAATCTGACATTTCCAGAGATGAGCTTTAATAAAAACATCTGCCCCTTGCAACTAGCTTTTCCCCGCTGCTGGGAGTGACGTTTCCGTGCGTGCCGTTGGCAGCGGCGCCACTCCTGGAGCAGGACTGGGAAAGTTCAGTTTTTGCAGAACGTGTGTAATCTGCGGCAGCCATAAACACCCGGAGCGCAGCGTCCCACAGAGGGCTGCCCGGTGATTTTAGTTCATTTTAATTCTCTTTCTCTCCAAAATGAGATGAAACAAACGGAAACGTGCTCGGGTCTCCTCCCCACCCCGGCCCACAGCGGATGGCTCTCGGCCTCTGCTCGTGCTCCTGCCCGCGTGCTGCAGAGCACGTGGACCTCGCTGCCTGCCAGGTACACTGGCAACGCTGTTCATCAAAAAAAGGCAAACCTTCCAGCAGCCTGCCTTGTAGTACTGCAGCAGAAAATCCCAAAATAACTTTTGCAGCAGGGAAGAGGCCCAGGATTCTGATTTCAAACCTTATGTTCTTTGTAAGCGACTTGACCTTTGCGGGTATTTCTGCCTGCCGCAGATCACTGGGCTGAGTTTATTCCTGTTTCTCAGTATTGCAGGCTGAAGCAAAAAGAGTTGTTTCAATGACAAATTTGGCTCACTTGCTCTCCTTGTTTAGAATTAGTCGATGCATGGAAAAAAGAAGACTTAAACGCATTTCTGCACTAAACCCCGTACATCCGCAGAGCAATTTCTGCAGCCCTATTAAATTGTTGGCTGCTTTCCTGTTAGCAAGCACAGGACTTCCCTCTGGGAAGAGATTAATTCCTCCCAAGACGGATCCGAGGGAAGGATCCGAGGGACGAATCCTGTGCAGGATGGCGCGGTGGCACTGGTGCCTCTTCCTGCGCCAAGGAGGAGCGAAACGTCCGGCGCAGGCGCTGCCAGGGCTGCGAGCGGTGCCCGCGCTCAGCCCCGTGTCTGCTCCCTGCAGGTGGCCGAGCAGCTGATGACCATCGCCTACGAGAGCGGCGTCAACCTCTTCGACACGGCCGAGGTGTACGCAGCGGGCAAGTGAGTCCCCGGCTTTGCTGCGGTGCGGGGCGCCGGGGGTCCCTTCCACAGGGCTCCGTCCGACTCCTTCCCTGTGCCTCCGGCCGTGGCTCTGCTTGGGAAATCCCATTTAAAAAATGTCATTTTTGGGGCACTCTTAAAAAATGACCCCGCACCCAGCTGAGATGTATGACTGGGGCTGCCATGAGCGCTCGCTCTCGGCACAGGGAGGAAAGTGTCCCGAATAAATGACAGTTTGGTGCGTGCCTTAACGAGGATTAGCGGCCCGTGGCGGTGACCCCTCTGCAACGCAGCTCCCCGAGGGAGGAGCAGCTCTGGCTGCAGCCCAGCTAATAATGCTCCTGGTGTCATTGCTGGACCAAACAAAAAGAAAAAAAGAATCCCCCCGTAACGTGTCTGACACTGGCCGAGTAGAGCTGGGCGTGGGAGGTGGAGCGGGGTGCAGGGACGGGGCCCAGCGGCTCTGCTGGCGTTGGCACAGCACCACCGTGCTGCCCGGGGCGGTCACAGAGCTCTGCCTCGCGCCTCTCCTCTCTGATGGGCTCTCTCTGTCTTGTGCAGGGCTGAGGTCATCCTGGGGAACATCCTCAAGAAGAAGGGCTGGAGGTACCGTACCGCCGCAGGGACCCTCGGGCACAGGGGAGTGCGCCCGGTCCTTGCACAGCCGGTGCTGTGCGGGGCTCGGGAGCGAGCGCTGCTGCCTGCAGGCAGCACCAGGGCTGCTCGTGGGGCAGCTCCGGAGCCAGGCCTTGTAAGTGCTGAACAGAAACGCTCTGTGCTTTTTGGGAGCACACAATGACTCGGTGAGGCTGCTGTGGTTGACCCAAAATGCAGGTTTGAGCAGGTGAGGGCGCCTGCAGGTTGTCCAGAGGCTGGTGCTGCCCTGACCATGGCACAGGCCCCCCTGTCTGTGCACAGCGGTTACCTTCCCCGGGTGTTTGTCCTCATTTCCATGCACGGTACGTCGAGACAGATGATGCGTGCATCGGGTCTGCGCGCACGTACAGAAGGCTGTGCGTTAGGAATGCAAAGCCGTGATGGGCCTTCATCCTGGGCAGCCTGGTAGGAGATGATACCTCATGTAAACGAAGCGCATTAGCATACGTCGTGTCGTTTTAAGAGCATTTACATAATCTTTAAAGATTACGTGTGTCATAGGCAGTAGTTTGCGAATGATAGATATTTGATTTAATATCACATTGGGGTGTACAGATTAGTTCGGCTAGTGCATCCTTCCCGGGGTTTAATGCCTGAGGGAACACCCCACGCTCAGGACCCGCGCCCCGTGCCCTCGGCAGATGGGCAGGAAGCTTTGCGGGCTGCTGCGTGGGTTTTCTGTGACGATTTTATTTAACAGTTTTTTCTTTTCTGCTCCTAGGCGGTCCAGCCTGGTCATCACAACAAAGCTGTACTGGGGTGGAAAGTAAGTTCTGGTGACTCGGGGTGGTGCTCGCCCCCGCGGGGCCGGGGCTGCTGCCCGCTCGCTGCGCTTGTGGTCGGGTTTTTGGGAGCTGGCGCCGGGCAGGGGGATTTGGGGGGGCTCGCCCCGGGCAGACCCCACTGTGACCCGCTGGGAGGTGGTGGGGGAGGCCGAGCAGCCCCGCTCTGAGCACCGCCCGGCCTCCTGCTTCCCGCAGCGTGCTCGCTGTCTCTGGCCTGAGAATAAAATGTCAACGCTGGCGCTTTCTAACCTGCTGGAAAGCCTGAGAGAAGCCCGAACAAACCACGGACACGAAGGTTATCCGTAATGTTAGTTTGTGAACTAGTGTCTGGGGGGTTGTCATCAGAGATAATGTGCAAGTGATTAAATTGATCTTCCCCCCCTTACACTGAGGTTTTTTTCGCTGTCTGGCGGCCGAGGCTCAGCACAGCTCCGTGCTTCCCACTGTAGGATTGGGAAAAGGGGATTTGTGGCACTCGTCCCACCCGGCTGCATTGCTGCTCCCCAGGCCATTGCTGTCACTTTGGGGGCATTTCAAGCGTCTCTTCTTGCTGGTGGCTGGTGCCTCGGACCCCTAACCGTGTGTCCCCGCTTTGTCTTTGCAGGGCTGAAACGGAGAGAGGGCTCTCGCGGAAGCACATCATCGAAGGTGGGTGCTGGGCCGGGCGTAGTGCTGTCGGGACAGGTCCGGGTCACCCCAGCGGGCTCCCCCCAGCTCCCCGCGGCCCCGCGACTCCATCCCGCGGTGCCCCCGCTCCATGCGGGGTGGGCGCTTGGCACGGCGTTGTACAGGCAGGGCACAAACAGAGCAGCGCCTGCGAAAAGACACGCTTCGGTCGTGGGAAGGATGCGCAGCGTCAGCTGTGACCTCGTTACGGTGAGAGTGGGCTCACAGCGGGGGCTGCTCCTGCCCCGTCCCGCCTGACGGGGTGTGCGTGCGGGGCCGTGGGGCAATCGGCCCTCCCCAAAAAGCAGCCACCACTGCAGGGCCCCGCTGCCGTGTCCTCCTCGCTGCTGCGGGATAAACGCCCCCGGTACGACGGGCGTGTGCGGGGGAAGAGCCGCACAAAGCCGTGGGACGGGGCTCGCCGTGGTTGCACGGGGCACGAGGGAGCATCAGGCTGTGCACCTGTGCTTCACAGCGCCGCGGCACGGCTCGCGGCAGCCGCCCCTCGGTGCTGTCTGACCCACTTCTGTCTGCTGGCACCGAGCAGCGTGGGAAGCACTTGAGGCTCCCCTGGAGCTGTGCACGAGCTGCCAAAGCTCCCCGAGCCCGGCTGTGGCGTGCCTGGCTCAGCCGTGCCCAGCGTGCCGGGGTCAGGCCGAGCCCCCCTGCTGCCCCTGGCCCCCCGACTTGTGGGATAAACCCGCACTGCTTGCCGGGGCTGTTGCTCAAGGCAGTGTTTGCTGCCAGAAACAGCTAGGAAAGGAAAATTCGGGCTCGTCCATGCTAGGTACCGTGGTGTCAGCCTCCAGACAGAAGGAGTAGGGACAGCTCTGCCACGCTGCTGTATTATAAAACAGGTTATATGGAATATATTACCGGTATATTTACTTTACCCGCCCTTACCTGGGATTTCAGTGCTGCCCACACCACAGCCTGGCTGTCGCTGCCCAGAGCGGGCGCTGTGGGATGAGCGTGGCCACAGCACACCCGGCGAGCGGAGCCGCAACAGGGAGCACTTCGAGCGAGGAGCAACTGCCCTAGAAAACTTCCACCACTTCACACTTGCGGAGTTCAGCCGCACTAACGTGTGCCTTCCGTGTTAGGGTAGTGCTGGGGAAAGGTTCTAGCCCCGTTTTATTCAGTGCCCCTTTGAATGAAGCCCCTGGTGCAGCGTTCGGGCTGCTGGCCCTGCCCCCGGGGTGCCTGGGGGAACCGCAGCCATTTCGCGGGCAGTCAGAGCCCACCCGCTTCCCGTTCCTGGAGGAACTGCTTCGTGAAATGGCAGAAAAATCCTGGCAGCAGTTGGAATGGTTTCGCAGCAAAAGTAGCAAATAACGTTAAGGTCAGTGGTAGCTATTTTCTATAAATACACTTGGCAAAAACAGCCATTTTTTAATCTCAGAATTCAGCGAACGTTTTCAGACTGCTCTATTTTGGCTTGTTCTTCATGAACATTCATAAAAAAACATTTTGTTCCTGGGAAGATTCATAGAAAATAAGCGTTAGGAATTCTTTTTTATCTCTTGCACACACGCACATACCTACGTAGGCTCTGGATGCCGGCTCCCGTCAGCTGCTCGCAGAGAAGCCGAGGAAGCCCGGCAGGCGGGGAGGTGAAGGAGGCAGAGCGCGCCCCCAGCAAGGTTGTTGGCAAGCAATTAGGGTTTATTTATTGTTTTAAATGGGAGGTGACCCCCCTTGGGGTGTTAGATTAGCTCTGAAACAAAACCTGCACTCGGCCCCTGGCGGCTGCCCTTTGGCTCACCGCGGGCACTCGTGGTGCAGGCGTCTTCCCATCCGAATCTCGGTGTAATTAAACAGAAGCACAAATTATCACGTTTAGTCCTAAATGGCTGAACAGATGTGGGGCAACATTACACGATGCGGAGTATCCTTCTGATGCACCGTGTGGGTGTATACATTCATATACACAGGTACACATATCTGCATCCAGATACAAACCATACACCTGCAAGTGAAGGAGGCTGTCCCCAGCCCCACCACGGTGCCCCCCTCGTGCTCCCGCGCCGACCACGGGGGTTCTTCTCTCTGCTCTGCCGTTTGCAGGATTAAAGGCTTCCCTCCAGAGGCTGCAGCTGGAGTACGTGGACGTGGTCTTCGCCAACCGGCCCGACAACAACACCCCCATGGAAGGTTAGTGGGAGCTTTAGCTGGAGGTTTTCGTGCGACTGATCCTGGCTTACAGGCTTATGCCTCTGATGGTAGGAAATGAAAAGCAAATCTTTATTAAATATTCAGGCGCGGCAGCTTAAATACAGAATACCTGCTTCATGATATCCTGGAGTCCTATATATTTACACTTAAATGAAAGGAATTTGTGACTCTTAAATGGGAATTGAAATTTTCTTTAAATCCCAGTGGTGCCCTTAACATTGTTCGTTCCTTAATTTCCTTTTCCCAATTGCTTCAGACAAGGCTGAAATGAATTTGTGTTTGCATTCAGCAGACCTCCGCGCCAAACGACACCTGTGCGCCCCTGCCCCACTGCAGCCAGCTCTGGGGAGGGCAGCGGGCCTGCACCATCCCTGTCCCCATCCCTGTCCCCAGGCAGCTGGGATCCGCCTGCTCCTCACAATGTGAAAATGCAGGGTGTGATCCCAGGCGGCTCCTCTGAGGGGTGGTGTGAAATGAGAACTTGCTGGGGGGCCGTCACCCAGGTTTCTGGGCAGCTGGGGGGAACGGTCCTTGTTCAGTTCGGTGAGGGGGACACGCATTTAGGAACGCATGAGAGCCACGGTGTCTGTTCCCTCTGATGTTTCTTGGCTGATAACCGCCCATCGTGTAGGTGGCCGTGTGCCCTGGTTAGCCAGGAGCCCTCACCGGTACGTTATGGGGTGAGTGCATGGCTTAACGGGGAGCAGTTCCCATTTCTCCTGCTCTCACGTGGGAGCTGACGCAGCTGTGCACGCCGTGGCAGGGGGAGATCAGCTCCGCAACCGCGTAACGAACGGGCAGAAGAAAGCGGTGCAGGCAGCAGGGCTGTCATGCCGAGTACGTGGCAAACGCAGCGGGGGCCTGGCTGCCCCCCGGGCTCCGGGAGCCGCGAGCACCTCGGTGGCCCCGGGAGCGCTGCGTTACCCCGGCCCTGACCCCGTGCCAGCAGCCGTGGCTGCAGGAACGTGCCTGGGACCCTAAAGGCAGCACAGATCTGCAGTGCGTGGCGAGGTCAGGGCGCGTGGCGGGCCGTGTCTCGGGGGCAGGAGCACCTCTGAGCTCCGCCAGCTGTGGAGGCGCCGTCCACGCACGCGCAGCGCAGCCGAGCTCCGGCGCCCGCGGCTCGTCAGCAGCTACGGATACTGCTCGCGGTGCTGGAGCCCGGCAGCAGCGTTATGAACCGTGGGGCTTGGCGAGACTTGGAGCAGGGCGAGAAAAGGGACGTTTTTATTATGAATGGTGCGGTGTTTATTCCTTCTATGTACTTCGTGCTTTTTTTATGGTTCACCTACTAAGCCACTTCCATCCCAGAGCATCTGTTGAGCCATCTGTCGGTTCGGCAATATCTGGCACGCACAGCAAGTGTTAAGCTACCTTCGCAAGGCATAATCCCAGCTATGCTCGGTGTCCTTAAGTGGCCATGCTTTTCCCACGAGTAAATAGCTGCTTCCCAACTCCTGCAGCCCACCGTGTCCCGTGTGTGCAGCGCCGCTGGACGAGCACCTGCAGGAAGGGCTGTGCAGGGCCCCAGCCGGGCAGCGAGCGCAGCGCCAGGGGCAGGATCAGGGACAGGGACAGGGACGGGCAGCATCGACCCCAGAGCACGCCCGAGGAACCCCCTGCCTGCCGGAGGGGGTGGATGGAAGCTGTCCGGATGAACCCCAGCTCACAGCACCGGGCGCCGCAGCTCGCTGGGGCTGCTGAGCGCCAGACAGGCATCCTTTGGCTTGGGGACACTTGACTGAAGTCCAGACACGCTCAAACTCCTGGCGAAAGACCTGCCGCTTTTCTTCTCCCTCTCGTGATGAGTCTTGTCAGCTCTGGGCTTTAAAAAACTTCACTGGAAAAGCGTCCCCTTTCTGACAGGAGGAGATATCCACGGTCTGCTCAGATGGGCGCTTCTGTTCCTGACCCTTCACGCTTCGTTACTCCGGCTGCAGATGCGATCCCCTGGCCGTGACAGCAGATGCTTCTCTTCGCCCCGAGCGACGCTTCCAGCCGAGCAGAGCCAGCGCTGGCTGGGGCGGGGGGGCTCAGCCCACGGCCCCACAAACACGCCAGGAGGGGACAGGAGCGGCGCCCGAGCTGACGCTGCGCTGCTGGAGGCTGCCTGCCGGGGCTCGGAGCAGTCATTTTGAAAAAGCCTCTCCTTGAGGTGCTGTCATCTCTGCCGTCCTGCGAGCAGATTGAGTGGTCCAGACGGGTGCTGTTCACAAACCGCCCCAGAGGCGTACCCAAGGGTGAAGGATCTGGTAAACAAGAGTATAAATATACATTTATTCTGAGCTGACTCCAGTCCTTCTTGAAGGGAGTAGAGGTGGGAGAAATGAAAACAACCGTGGACCAAAATGTGTAAGAGGCGTATGATAAAATGCTTATAAAATTCCTAAATGATCGTACAGCAAAAACAGAAGACCCAAAGCAGTGAGAAGCGGGTGCTGCAGGGGGAGGGAGGAATTCCTCTACAGGATCACCCTACTGAAACCCTCCGGCATCACCCTACAGCTTCACACCACAGCCCTTTTTTTCTAAAAAAAAAAAAGAAAAGAAAAGAAAAAAAAGAAGGAAAACAATATCTGGCATCTGAACTCTCTTCCTCCCTGGGGGAAGGAGCCCTCAAGCCGATGTTTCCGTCGGGAGCAGTTCTGCCTTCCTGACGCGAGGCCAGCTGCCCGTGCGGGAGGCACGCTGCGCTTTTAGAGCCCGCCGAGGGTTATAAATGGAGACTTCGTCATGTTTAGCTGCTTGTCGCTGCCTTCGGGAGAAATCTCACAATAACCTCCAGATTGGCAGTGTAAACTACCCTCTGCCAAGCTTTTTTTTTTTTTTTTATTCCCCATAAATAGGACGAGAATCCTCATGTATACGAGGCAGCTTATCTTGTTCTTGGTAGCGGTGCCCAGCACCGCGCCCGAGGAGCCCCAGCCGCTACCTTTAGCTTTAACACTTAGAGCCAGGGCAGGCTCCTTTGTGCAGCTGGGTGCTGAGCGGGGCTGAGCGACCTCACCTGGGTCAGGATTTCAGGGGCAAACTCCCTGCTGCTTGCAGCTTTCCCTTCCTGCAGCTTTCCCTTCTTGCAGCTTTCCCTTCTTGCAGCTTTCCGAGGACCAGCGCGCTGCAGTCTGGCAGCGCCCGCCGAGCGTGAGGTGCCTCGTGTGTAACAGCAATGGGGATTGTCTGCTTCTGCTTCCCAGCTCCCTCTTAGCTTATTTCTGTCGGTTTGAACAACGCACTGTTAGGGGCTCGCACCACCTGTAAGGTTAAATATTTTTCCGCGCCATTTTTCAAATGCCGTTCTGTCTCTGTGGGGATCCCATTCCCAGACGAGAACCCACCCAGCCTCTTCTGTCTGAGGGCTGCCTTGGCATAAAGAAAGGAAGCAGAGGAGCTGCAAGATTTTCTCTTGTGACAAGGGTGGAAAATGAACAGGGAACGAAGGGAGGCCCCGTCCCTGCAGCGCGGGCACCTCTGGATGAGCGTGCCCCTGGTGCGGGGCTGGGGCTGGAGCAGCACTTTCAGTTTATTTTTCGACTGTGCTGCCCTCTTGTGTTAAATTTTGGAGGGGATATTATTACGGGATAATACTTAAGACAATAGCCGGTTGGTAAAAGTTTTTAAGCAACTGGGGGATAGAACTTTTTACATTTACGCTGTTAATGCCTCTCCCTCCTTGCTCGAGCAGGAGAGCGTGGCAAAAGCAGCGCGTCGCGGGAAGCCCCGTTACGAGCCGAGCCGTGGAGCTGTTACCTGGCTTGTTGCCCGCTGGCCGCGGAGCCAAGCTGCCCCGGGCTGAGTTTGGTGCTGATAAATGTGGCTCTGCAGAGTTCTCATACTTTTTTTTTCTTTTTTTTTTTTTTCCTGCAGAAATCGTCCGAGCAATGACACACGTAATAAACCAGGGCATGGCGATGTACTGGGGGACGTCACGCTGGAGCGCCATGGAGATCATGGTAAGGAAAAGTCCCTTTTGCTGGCACCCCCGTGCTCGAGGAGGCCGGTCTGTGGGTGGCTGGTCAGGTTACGTCCTGCGAGAGCCTCTCGGTGAGTGCCATGGTTTTTTGCTTGGTTTCTCTCCTCCAGGAAGCCTACTCCGTGGCCAGGCAGTTTAACATGATACCGCCCGTGTGCGAGCAAGCTGAGTACCACCTTTTCCAACGAGAGAAAGTGGAGGTTCAGCTGCCGGAGTTGTACCACAAAATCGGTAAAGTCTGAGGCCGTGCATTTTACCTGTTTCATTTTCAGAGAGAAATAAAGAACGGTCAGACCGGAGGCTCCCGAGGGGAGCAGTGCCCTTCCCTGCACGCCCCTGCTGCGGGTGGAAAGCGAGAGCCAAGTGCCTCGCTAATGGCCTAAAGGAAGCCTGGCTTAGTGCCTCTGGTAGAAGCGGGCGTTAATTGGAGTGGCTGCTTCTGCCCGCTGAGACCCCGCGGTCCGTGCAGGTGTCGCAGGAAGGCTTTGGATGAGCACCAAGGGCACCCCGTGAAAATACAGAAAAGCAAACCCCTGTCTGCCAGGAAGATGCTCTCAACACCCTTAAAGGGACTGAAGAGCACTGGCAGCTGCCATACAAATAAGCAGGAGTTGTTTGCTCTGTGCTGAAAGTGCGGTTTGTGACCCAGCTCTGCTTTCCCCTGTGCCCTAACACCTCTGCCCTCTCCGCAGGGGTGGGCGCGATGACGTGGTCTCCCCTGGCCTGCGGGATCATCTCAGGGAAATACGGCAACGGGGTCCCCGAAAGCTCCAGGGCGGCTCTAAAGGTATTTTTTCACATGCTCCAGAAGAGCGGACGTGCTGCTGTGGTGAGGGCTAGCAGATGCCGAGGAAAAGCAGCCCCGTGGCTGGAGGCTGCCCTGCACAGACAGGCTCGGTTCCTCTGGCCCCTGGGCTGGCAGCGGGTCGGGGCTGGCCGTGGGTTCAGCTCCTGCTCTTGGGCACCGGGATGCTCTTGGCCAGCTCTCACAGCTTCCGTAAGCCGTGCCGCTCCTGTATCACATCTCCCTTAGGTGGCTGACTGTACCCTCAGGGCTGGAGAACACCTACTTGAAAATCCCAGTACATCAGCTGAAAGGAAAGGCGCAGTGTGCACTGAGCTGCTAACAAGCATCACGAATTTCAAACGTGGCGTTTCATTGCATTTGTGATTTTTTTTTCAAAGCAAAGTACACCTTTCAAAACAAAATATGTAATATTTGCTGCAAACTAGCTGAGAAGGCGTCATTTCCCAGAGGGATCTGAATTGAATCAGTGAATCAGAATTGAATTTCAAGTCTGGAGCTGGGAGAACCGAAATCTCAGCCTCTTCCAATTAATTTTCTAATCTCGAATGTTAGCAGTAAGCCTTGAACAAGATCACATGTTCTCTCACTTGTTTGCTGGGAGGAAGTGGGGTGTCAAAAATCTTCTGCAGTTGACCAATATTTCACCTTTTTCCAATTGCAATTGGCTCCAGCGGCCCAAAAATAAAATGGGGGGGGTCCCGATTCCAGGCTGAGCCCCTCAGTGGCACACAGCCCGAGCAGTACGGACGTGGGCTGCTAAGGGCGACGTCCTGCCCCCTGCCACAACTGCTTCAGGTAGCAGAGCACCGCCTTGTTCATCCCCCGGTTACCTCCCGGCTTGGACATGATTTTTAGAGGTGCTGATAATTGCCCTTACCTTTCCACTTTGGTCGATTAAAACCGACACCTGACTGCAATGTAATTTACTTCCAGTGCTACCAGTGGCTGAAAGAAAAAATCGTAAGTGAAGAGGGAAGAAAGCAGCAAACGAAGCTGAAGGACCTCTCGCCTATCGCGGAGCGTCTGGGCTGCACACTACCTCAGCTGGCAGTCGGTAAGCGGTAGCGCAGGGGCTGCGGTGGCACCGTGCCTTTCCCTGCTTTTGTCAGAAAAAAGGGTCCAGGTGAGAAGATGTTAGGGGCACGCCTTCCTTGGATCGAGTAGTCCTGAATTACCCAGCTGACACAATTGTGTAGCTGACCGAGGAACCGGGCCGGGAGAAGAGCAGTCCGTCAGGCGGTGACCGGTGCGGGCGCGGTAGGTCAGGCATCCCCAGCTCTCGTTCCGTGGGAAGAGGAAGAACAGGAACGAAAGACAGCGCTTTTAAAAATGGAAAAAGGAAGCATCGACACGATGCGTGACTATCCTGTTTAATTGAATTAGGAATGACTCAGAGGGGACCCGGGAAGTGACAGCTTCCAAAAATACTGTTGTTATTTGTCAGATAGAGACAGAAGTTCTGGCAATTACCGGGATCAGCAGTAATGCAGTGCAGTGAACCCTTCGTTCCTAACCATCCTGTGACTTTGTTCCCAGCGTGGTGTCTGAGAAACGAGGGGGTGAGCTCTGTTCTTCTAGGATCTTCCAACCCGGAGCAGCTGATAGAGAACCTGGGAGCCATACAGGCAAGTGCTCGCGGCGGCCGCGTGGCAGCTCCTGCCTGCCTCCTGCGTTACTTCAAGGCAACGTTGGCATACCTTGAGACTAGTGCCCTTGTTTTCTTAAGAGTTTTACTACTTTGCGTTTTGTTTCAGGCCTCTTACGATGCTATTTATACACACTAATTAAGCAAACCTACCGCACTTCACCACGACTGACACCCCTGTGCAGCGGCTGTGTCCCTGTTCAGCAACAGGAGGGGGGTGTCAGCAGGGTCAGTGGGCTGTTCTGCTACTTGCCTCAAGGCTTAATTGAAAGAAGCAAGTGGCCTGATGTCAAGATACGTTATGATATATTCTACGCTAAGTCTTCAGCACTAGGCCTGAGAAAAGCTCAGGGCCCGTAAGGGCCTTAACTTGCCTCTGTTGCTGTTCACAGATAAGAGCTTCCTCTGTTCCTGCCGCCTCCGCGGCAGTCGAGCAGCATTGTGCACACAGAGTTCAGGACAAGCATTTCTGCGGTTGTCTCACAGCACAAAGTTGCTTTACCTTTTTCCCTTAGAGGAAAACTGTTATTAGATAAATGTTCAAATACATCTCTCACACACACAGCCCCAGAGGAGACGTTCTTTGATGAAATCTAGATTTAATTCTGGAAAAAGCTGTGACTGTCTTTAATGGAAGCTTGATTAAACCTTGGCTTTCTTCTACCCCTAGGTTCTTCCAAAGATGACATCACATATTGTAAATGAAATAGATAATATTCTGGGAAATAAGCCCTACAGCAAGAAGGACTACAGATCATAATGCAATGCATGAATTACCTGGACTGCATGGTTTAATAAGTGCTCTGTACAGAAGTACAGTCCTGAGTTAATATCCGGTCATTAGAATCAGTCAGCAGCTTGCTGCTCCGTGTCTACTGTTACTGGATCCTTCGAGACGTGTGCTGTTGCTACCAATCTGCAGTGAAGTTTAAAAGCACAGCTGATCTCCTTTACAAGCAAGAACTACCTTGTATTTTCTTACCTTCGACGGAATTCATTAATTTTTACTTTCCTCTTAGCACCTCATGCTTGTGCTGTGAAAAACACATGTAAAGCAAAAAATAATTTATAACCTTCAGGTACTTGGTAATTAAAGAAGGATGTACAGATATATTTTTTCAATGAAGAAAAGCCAGATACAACTTAGGTTTTAATAAAACCACATTCGGGAATTCTCAACTATAAAGTTTCTTCAGTTAGGTTAACAGATAGAATGGGCAAGTTCAGATTTTCCATTTGCTTTTTTTTAATGCTGAATACGTGCTTTAGATTTTGTTTGTAATGGAAAAATGAACTTAAGTCAGAGAATTAGTTATACATTCTATTGCTCAACTGCTAACTAGACAATTATTTCAGCCATGGGGTGCTCTTAAGACATTATGTCAAGTAGAAGCCAGAAGAGCACAGTTTAAAACCCCCCAGATGCATGTCAGGTTAAGACAAACAACTCCTGTTTGCAAAATTTTAATTCTATATAAACTTTAAACCAAGAAATCCATGGTAAAATAGTTTTTTGCATTTTCTAGAAACCTGCCTCTACTTTTGCCTGCTTGTAGACATAGCTATTGCAAATTTCAATATCCATGAGCTTTTGAGGATACAGATACTTGTAGATATATGTAGTGCATAGCTGCTGAAAACTACCAGAAACAATCAGGTGTGCATTTTGGTGGAAGGCTACATTTGCTTTAACTTGTTCTGGAATCGGGCATAAGTAAATGCATTGTATTTTTAAGACGCAGGTAGTTCTTTTGTGAGCATTTCATCCTTTACAGCAGTTGATAGTAAACATTTCGCTATTAATTTGCCCACCTTCAGAACCATGCCGTATTTTACCATTAGTTTGCTTTGTAAAGCGCGCCTCTGATTTCGGTTAGTCCTTCACACTGGTACTGAAACATACTTTAGGGACATAATTCCTAGAGGTACAGCTATGTACAGTATTCATAGGACCCTTCTATGCTATTCCTCTTAACTTCAGGATATCTGCGACGCGTGCGGCGCTCACGGGGGCCACGTGAACAGATATGAATACTTGACTTGTTCTCTCCTGTATTTAACCCAATAAGCTGTGGTATGTGTAAATGAACTTAGCTGCTGTATATCAAGAAACGCAGTCTGACTTTGACTTCTGCTTGGACCCAATAAAAGCATTTTGTGCAACTGATTCTATACTTGGAGCTCTGTTACCAATGGTGACACCAGTTATGATAAAGCAGTGGCTTGCGTTGAAACCAGCCGTGAATCATTCTGCAGCGAAGTTAGCCCACTACAGCAGGCGTCGGGCGTACGTAACGCTTTGGCCTGAAACCAACGCGAGAACATCCTTGTGGCAGCTCCCCGAAGCCCCACTGCATTTCAGCGACCGGCCTCTCCTGTCCGACACGGGCTGGTCGGTCACAGCGAGCGGCGGCGGCCGCTGAGCACCCGGCACCTCCCGTACCAAGGCCTGTCACTGCTCGGGGCCCCCTCCCCAGGCCTGCCAGGAGTAACCGTCACCTTCCTTCTGAAAATTAAATGGGTAAGTGATCTGAACTCTGCTTCGTGGGCACTAGCCCTAGGATCCGTGGTGCAAGTCAGACCAGGAAACTACCGAAGCTGAAAAGTTACCTGACTACCTAGAAAAAAGAACTGTTTCCATTTCTATGCAGAAGTTACAAGCAGCACTCGCTATCTGGCTTGCCTTGCAGTAGCTCCTGAACTTCAGAGTCTTCTTTAATAAATTTTACATAAGGATCAATCTTGTTGAAGCACGAAGATCAGCAAAGTAATTTTTAGGTTAAATCTGATTATAAGCTTTCTCTTCCTTCCTACAGCTTGAAGTTTGTAACAGCAGTATCTGTGACTTCTACAGTACAGCTCCATTAATAGCAGCAGTGTTTAGCATTTTAAGTAACAGCTGCCTCACTGATGGCATGGAAAAAAAAGGATTGCCTGATAAACCCATTACAAAAAGCCAGCTGAAGCATTTTAGTTAAGTCATGCTAGGAAAAGCTGCAGGTTTTTTGATTTATAACTTCAGAAATGAATGGGGGGAAAAAAGATTCAAACAAATTCAAGAATGTTTTCTTAGGAGATGCTGTTCAGATTCTCTACTGACTCAAAGTTACTTAAAAATGAGGAGTATTTCCACTGAAAACAATAAACATGTTGACTTGTAGAAGCCTCTTCTCTAATGGAAGCAGAGAGCTGACAAGCCTATGCACATTGCTTACCCACAGAAATACCCACTTTCAGAAACTGACAAAGGAAATACAGGAAATTAAATGACAAAAAGCCTCCTTTTTATTAAAACTTTGCACGTTACAATAATAAATGATGGATTGTCACTTTTCACGACCATGGAGTTTGGCTCTTACAATAGCCACCGAATTTACAGGCAAGTCCTGTTACAGGGTTCGACCACAGCTGCTCTGTGCTGCTGTGCAGCACCCCTTACGGTCTGCTTGTGGTGTTTACTGGTCTGCAGAATCATCCCACCCGTGAAGCGCTTCAGAAACGCTGTCTGATAACGGCTCACGTGCCATCTCCTTTCAATGCTAAGTAAAAAATTTGATTCGTTTATTGAATAATACCATGTAAAGATACCAAATTCACTAATTTTCTGTTGAAACCCTCCCCCCAGACCCTCAGGCAGTCACATTATAAAAACAGGTATTCCTATTCCTCCCTTAAGCTTTTGTATGGAAGTTGAACGCTGCCACAAGAATGAACAGTGGGTTTTTTTGTGTCTACTTGGATCCTGTGGATAGCAGGGCGATCAGTCCAGACGAAGCACTTATAGAAAGGATATAGTTTCTGTAGGAAGAAGGTTAAGGATGTACACATGTAAAGATACCACTGCTTTTTTTTTTTTAAAGAACATTTAGTAGAAGTTGTATGAAAAAGAACAAATTGAAACAGTCTTCCTCTGTAGACTTAAAATAGGACTGCAACACTGGAACTAGAAATACAGCTTACCATCAAGGCTATCAGCAAGTCATCAAATACTTCAGAATGAAGGCACTCCTAAAGTTTAACGTGTTCTCTTAGAAGTGTTTCTAGCAGTATTTAAGTAACAAAAAAACCTTGTAAATTTACTGAAACTAAACAATTCTGTAATGTAGCAGCACATGGCAATTAACACCGATACAGTGTTTCTACAAGACCATAAGCTGCCTCCTTACTGCATAATTACAATATTGAAATGGCAAAGCCGTAAGAATTTTTGTAGATTGCCCAAGTAATATCTTTAAACCACCTAGTGACAGATGATAAATATTTATGTGAGTTGGATGTGTTTTTTTTTTCTTTTTGTATTCTCTGTTTTTACATGCAAGTGTTTCTAAGTTGAGGTACTAAAATGAACCGCACCCATCAGCGGGGTCCACTTGCAACCCAGCTGATAAATACAGTTACCAATGACAACAAACAGGAACAGGGCTTCGGTTGTTCCAGGCGTGGTAATAAAGGATACACGGTGGGGTTGAAGTTCTTCAGCACAAAAAACGAAGCAATGATGACCAAGACCAGGAAGAGGGTGTTGTTGTAGAAGATGGAAAAGGTTGTTGCTTCGTAATCTGCAACTTCATTTTTCTTCCACAGAATTCTACCAACAGGTAAAGACATCATTTCACACGCTGAAATCAAGGCACAGCCCAGCACACCCACCATTTGAGGAGACCGACACCCAGAGGTGTAACTGACCACAAGAGCTTGCAGCTCTTTGTCACAGCCAGCTTCTAAAAGACAGCACAGCAGAAACTACCGGTCAGCTCATCCGTTAAAGACAAAACTCTGCGCATTCTCTGCACTTGCCTATTTACTTACGATTTGTCTTCTCTCCATGCGCATCAAACCCGGCCCTATATAAATAGCAGTGCTTGCAGGTTCGTGTCTGTTAGCTACTAACGGCACGCTGGGCTGTAAGGGAAGGTGTGGCTTTTTTGCTCCAGGGAGAAGCTAGTTCTCCTCCTTATGTCTTACACAGCCCCGACAGGCACCTACGCGAACACGGAGCACTGTCTGACGCTCATCGGGCACAGCCCGGGTACTCGTCAGAGCTGTTACGGGGGAAATCTGCACACTTGCTTTCCCAGTCACAACCACTGGGGGTGCCGAGGGCAACCACCGATGAGCAGCACAGCGCAGCAGCAGCAGGAAACGCGCTCCCGCAGGAACTTGCAGTCCACTACGCCACGTATGTCGCATGCGCCCTACCCTTCCGCTTCCCTTCAGGCAGCTATCAGCGGGCCTGTACTGAAAGGTGTTTTGCTTTGCACCTCAGGGACTGGGAGGCTGCCTTATAGGACCTTACTGGTATCAGCTTTGATGTTTAAGACCATTCATTGATCATTCAAAAGGATTTATAGCTGAACGAAAAGCTGACAAAATAGCTTTTACTTATCAGGGGGGAAAAAAAAATCCACTTACCATTAAAAAAAAGAAACAATTTAACTTACCAGAAGAAAAAGTTTCTAGTTACAGAGAAAAACAACAGCCAAGCAACAGTGTCTAGTATCCTACCCGGAGCTTTAAAGATGCCAGGCATTATTAAAACAAGAGAAAGGCAGCAAGAGGTTACCTTTCATCCTTCTCCTTACGGGACATCTTCCTGTTGTCTGCCTCAGAAAGCTTACGAGTGACTTCTTTGGAAACAGCGTCTTCTCTTTTCTGTGCCACCCTGTAAGAAACACCATTTTTGTTGCAAAATGAAAAAAAAAATGTGACTACAGAAGTGGCATTTTACAGGGAAGAATAAAAGTCAGCCACGATACTGAACAGCTTTGCCAGGCTGAAGGAACAATAAGCAGCAATTAAATTAGGAGCAGTGCTTGTCAAACGGAGTTTGTGGCAATACCCACTGAGACCAAGGGCAGTTCTGCCGTTTCATTGTGCTGCTGGCTGACAAGGCTAGTCTATTCCCTAATTACACGAGAGGTAACAGAAACCAATTAGGATTTATGGGTACCAAAGAAGCCTGGCAAATACACGATCCATGTGCCTTTCTCCCCCACGCTGAAGTCAACGGCCTCGCAGTAACAGGCAACAGCTTTAGGAAAAGCGTGAGCAGACATTTTGGTGTCACGCCTTAAATTCCCACCACGGACTTGCAATGGAAAAGCAGTCAAGAAGCGAAGGTCACGGTTAAACACCGCAGTTGTAACTTTTCCCCCTCACGCCGTCACAGCTTAACATCTGTATCGGTGTAAGTTAATGCAATTCAGCAGCTAATGCAATCAATTGCAAAGGCAGCAAAAAGCAAGACAAAGTGCTGGATGTCTTTCCACTTCTACATAAAACAGCTCATCAGAGTAACGTTTCACGTCTTCTTACTCATAAAAACAACGCAAACGTATTTCGCGACGCGCTAATTGATACGAGCCGCCGCGCTTACTTGTGCTTGAGCACAAACTTGACGTTCTTGTAGGCGAAGGCCACGAGGTAGGTGCTGATGAGGGTCATCACGCTGTACAGCACGGCGGACTGGACGAGATCCATGTGCCATATCCTCCAGTAAAGCCCTTCAGAAACGAACAGCGGGCAGCGTTAGCGCCTTATGGCCCCGCGCGGAGCCCCCGGCGCCCCGCAGCCCCCCCGGCACCCCGCAGCCCCCCCGGCACCCCGCAGCACCCCCCCCGCCCCCAGCCCGGCCCGGGGCCGCCACGTCGGCAGCGGGGGGGGGGGTGAGGACGGAGCCGGGCCGCGGGCAGAGCCCTGAGGGGGGGGGGGCGCCGCTCCCCGGGCCCAGCTCGGCTCGGCCCAGTCCCGGTGCCGGTGCCTGCCCCCCGCGCCGCTCACAGATGGGGATGGCGGAGACGATGAAGGCGTTGCCGAAGAAGAGCGCGGAGGACTTGGCCGAGAGGTTGCGGCTGAAGTCCTGCAGCAGCAGGTCCTCCTCCGACTGCTGCCGCCCGCCGGGGCCGCCCCTGGGCGCCATGGCCGCCTCACCTCACGGAGCGCCGCGGCGGGGCGGGGCGGGGCGGGGCGGGGCGGGGCGGGACCCGTCGCTTCCGGGACCCGCCGAGGGGACTTCCGGCGGCGGAGGGGGCTGACAGGGACCGGGCCAATGCGGCGACCTGGGACCTGGGACCTGGGACCTGGGACCTGGGTCCGGGTCCGGGTCCGGGTCCGGGTCCGGGTTCGGGTTCGGGCCCTGGGACCTGGGACCTGGGACCTGGGACCTGGGACCTGGGACCGGGACCGGGACCGGGACCGGGACCTGGACCTGGGACCGGGCTGAGGGCGCCCCCGGTGCGGAGAGAGGAGCCTCGCCCCGCCTCGCCTCGCCTCGCCTCGCCTCACCTCACCTCACCTCACCTCACCTCGCCTCATGGCCCCCAGGTCCGCAGCACGAGGAGGGCAGGGCAGGGCAGGGCAGGGCAGCTGGAGACGAGGTGGGTTCGTGTCACTGCCTGTACCCGTTATAACGAAGAAGAGACTTAGAAAACGCGGGTAAGCGGAGCGGGGCTCTGCTGTTCGGCCCCGTACCGAGCTCCTCTCACCGAATGCAGCGGTGTTGAGGCGCACGCCGAGCGCAGCGGGCGGTTGGAACATCCCCAGCGTTGTGCTGGTACCTGCGGGGAGCGACGGGAGGAACGCGCCCGGTGCTGGGGCCGGCCTCCCTCTGTGGCACGGGGCTGTGCCTGCAGCAGGGCCCCGGGCTGCCCCGCAAGCTGGTGAGGTGAGGTGAGGTGAGGCACGGTGACCCCGATGAGGAGAAGCGCGGTGACCCCGATGAGGAGAAGCGCAGTAACCTGCTGAGATGAAGCACAGTAACGCCAAGCGCCAGCAGACCGAGCGGTGAGTATGGAGCCTGCTGTGCCCCCGCGAAGAGGCCGGGACCCGCCTCGCCCCTTCATCCACCCCCTTGCTCTTCATCACTCGGGTGGCAGCGCCACCCGCGCGCAGGCACCCTGCTGTCACGGGTCTGCGACCGCTGGCAGGAATCCCATCGCTGGGGAGCGTGTGGCAGGGGGCCTCAGGGTGGCGGCCCGGGGGGCTTTGGCTGCCGTCCTTTGGCGATGTTGTTCGCCGCAGCTCTCGAGCAATCGGTCATGGCTGCCACACCTAGCTGGATTAAACTATTTGAGCTGTGCTTTCTTAATTTCTAAACATTTCTGTGGCCGTCTGAAAACGGAGAAAAGATAAACTTGCTTAAAAGTAACAGAAAAGGAATTCAGACTGTTTTAATTAAATAATTTTCTCTGTGGAAATTGAGGTCATCAGAGGCATTTTAGTGGACGGTTGTTTCAAGGGCTTTAACCTTCTGAGCATGCACGTGTGTATTGCACGGGACTTTCTTGACAATCTTGTTTGTAAAACCCTTTAAAACTAAATGTGTAGTGGGTAACGTCGCCATTCGATCAATATTATAGGAATTTCCTTATTGAAGTGTGTTGTTAGAGTTGTCAAAAGTAGTTGGAAAGCGCAGGACAGATTACGTGTAGGATTGTTTTAAGATTCCAGCTTGTTGCCCGTGTTTTTGCACAGATTTCTTCCTCCGCTCATCTGGGTAAATGTGTGTTGTGGTGGAATGTAATTAAGTTTTTGTTCAGGGTTTGGGTTTATGTGAGCAGCACGGTAGCATTTCGGAACGCAGTCTGCCTGGTGCCCATCTGGCTCTCCGTTAAGATGAAGTGTGACTTTGTTTTGGGCAGAAGAATGATGAAAGACTTTTTTTGGAAAAAACAGATGAGCGCTTTGATTTTAAAAAAACTCTTGGCACTGGGTAGCAGGAATGTAAGCAGAACATCGCATACAACAAAACTGTCACCTCATGCTCAGTCTAAGTGTGTCGTGCTCGCTTCCCCAAAAATAAATTGGGACATGGACTTCTGTCAAAACAATTCAAGTTTTTGTTTAAGTACCCAAATCCATGTTGTGCTGAATGCATCTTATCTGAAGCTTTTTTCAGAAGCCACTGGGGACATGAGGCTTCAAAACCAGAGGAGCAATGGCTCTTGTTCCCAAAGCAAAACTTGTTCTGCTAACACAGATGTTGGTACTGTCAGCCTTGTAAGTTATGAAGAATGTTTCTTACCAATTTTCATATTAGAACGCGGAAGGAGTGGTACGTATTCTGGAAACATGAGGCTTATCTTTGCTTCTCACACTTCTAAAACTCAGCTGGACTAAGCTAAAAGCTGTAAATTTGGGCAGAGGCATTTCCCAGCAGGGTTTGTTCTGCCCGTTTTGCTGTCTCCACTTCCCTGGGCGAAGTACAGACTCAAAGCCACGTTGGTGTCGGGTTGGAAAGCAGGCTCTGCCCGGCAGCTGATAAGCACCGAACCGTCTGCTCCTCAGCAAAGCTGTGGTTGTCACCTTCTGTGCTAACATGAATCTGAATGTCCCGGGGTCTAAGAACGATTGTCATCAGTCTGACCGTCTGACTTCGGTGTGTGTTACCGATTGGATTCTGACGGTCTGCGTGCTTAGGGTGCACGGGAAAATAATCATGAGGCTGCAGCACAGCGACTCCACGATGTATTCCTAGGTTTGTTTGGTTTTTCAGCTGGTTGATTCGTGCCATCTCTTCCTTTAGGTTCCAAAATCCTAAGAGAATCCCTAACATGCAGAAGGGGCTGCCCCTGTGAGGCAGCGCAGGCTGGGGGCAGCCTCAAGGCGGGTGAGGAACAGGACCAGGAGAGTTTTGTGGTGGCTCTTCCCGTAGGTGCCCTGGGGCCAGGGAGCTGCAGCGCCATTGTAGCTCCAGTAGCAAATTCCAGTGGTGTGATGCGGAGTTGCTCTGGCTACGTGGCGGTTCCCGTTATCTCACGGGTCTCCAGCAGGTCAGTGCTTGAGTATCTGGGGTGTAATTGGTGTCTGGGCAGCGTGGGGTGGAAGGAGCTGGGCATTCGTGGGGAGGAAGGCAGAGTGTGTCTGCTCTGCTGCTTTAACCGAAGTAACGCACCAAACCTGAGAACAGTATAGATCTGGTCTAAAAGCTTTGCGACAGTTTGCAGCTGTTTATTGTTATTCTCAGGGGGAATTGTGTGTTCTCCTCGTTCTGGCTAGAAGAAATCTGGACAGATTTTCTGTGCTTCTTACACCCGCGGTACTCGATAGTTGGGAATTAAATTCCACGGCCTTACACCGCTCAGTTTGCACCTTCACACCTGCATTCAGCCTGACTTCTGAACAGCATTCATTGCAGAGCCAACGGACTAGGCTTTGTCAGGGATTTGGGGACCCTTCTGGGACCCCATCTGGGCGGGCTGTGAGGTCCCTTCTGACCCAAACCAGTCTGCGATTCTGTGATGTCCAACAATGAAATTAGAGCAGAGCAAAGAGCTTCACTGTAGTTAAGACTGGGGGAAAAAAAAAACCCTCTTTGTTGAAAACAGAACCCTCCTCGTATTCCACAATCCCCCTGTTTACTTGGAGGTGTTGAAGTTTGTCGTGCCGGGAGGGATTAGTGCTCTGAAGTTGGATCAGCTGGTGGGGGATTGCTGAAATACAAAAGGCCTCCTCTGAATGAACAGGCACGGCGCTCATAAACTGAGTGGCTTCTGCTGTCTCTGCGAAATAGGTGGATGAGAAGCCTTTCAGTTCTTTCTGTGCTGGTTTTTTTTTGTTGTTTTCTTTGAAGTCTGAGGTTTAAAACTGGAGACAATCTGGCTGTATTATTTTTCAGACAAATCTGTTCTCGGGTGGGGCTTAGAGCGTAGCCCCCAAAACAGCGCAGCTGTCGCAGCTGGAGGGACAGTCCGCGGGCTGGCCTTGAACCAGTGTTCTTCCCAGACAGCTTGAGGGGGTGGCTTCCTCCCCTGGGCATGGATTTGAGAGGAATTCTGAGACGCTGTAAGCAGGGGAGAATGACTGAGTTACGTTTCTCTGCGTTAGGAAGAGGGAAAATAGTTGCAGTGGTCGCTGAGGTGAATAAAGGAGAGTGCGTCACCCAGCGCTGGTGTTCCATCAGCTGTTCTTTTTTAGCTTTGTAGAACACTGAACTGCAATAACCGATTGCTACGTTCACCTTCAGTTTCTAAAAGCTGAAACCTGCTGGATTTCTGTGACGCTGCATCTGGAGGGAGCTCGGTGTAGCGTATGTGACCCGTTTTTGGTGTCTTGAAATGATCTCGTCTGTTCCTGTTTCCTCCTTTAACATTTTAAAAGTTTCTGTTGATAGTTCCTTCTGCATGTAGACCAAAGGTACGAAATGATGTTTGTAAGTAGATTCTCGGGGGCTTACTCACTCAGCATTTATCCCAGATACAAAATGGAGCTGACACCTGCCTTGGAAAAAGCAGTATCAAATGCAGGACTTGACAAATAACTCTAGAGGTAAGAGTGAAGGTAATATTCAAGGTTGAGTACAGCTGTTCCTCTGACATTGTGCTCTGGGCACTAATGCCTTTCAGACTGGTGCAGCTGCAGGAACAAGCCCTCCACCTAGAAAGGCAACTTCCCCAGAGACTCTGGCCCCGAGTATGACTGCTACCATTTTTTTCTCTTTCTACTTTGTGATAAACCTTTGTCGTTTCATGGCCTGGGCCTGGATTTGAAAGGTGCTGCTCGCTGGCAGCGCGGAATGGGAACCGCTGGGGCGGGCACAGGACCCCGGTGGCGCTGAGCGGTGGGGCCCCAGCTGCTTTCCCAGGCTACGGCACGAAGCCCACGCCGCTCCCCGGAGGCCCTCCTGACCTAAAGCTGCAGGAACCAGCGTGGCTGAGATTCGGTCGTTGCTGAGCATTGCTAGCGGAGAGAGACTTTAGCAGAGCATGTGTTCAATCCAGCGGGGCTGCACCTTGGAATTCCTGCTCTCCTCATCCTCAGAGCATCCTCCTGCATCCTGCAGAGCGAAGCGAGAGCCAGCCCACTAGGTGTCACTCCAACAAAGGCCACCAGGACGCCGGTGTTAACCTCTTGCTGCCCTCCTCCGTGTTCATTTCCTTTAGCGGCCTGCATCGTTTCACCTTCATGTCAACACATCGAGCACTTTTTTTATTCTTAAAAAAAACAAACTAAAACAAAACAGACAAAAAACCAACCCACAATTAAAATTCCTGGTCCTGGAATTAAGAGACTTGATAGAAATAGACTCGAAGTGCCTTACTTGTGCAATTTGTAAGGGAGAGAAAAGAAATCTACATCCCATAGCCTGAGTGTGATGAAAAACGGACTGTTGCACAGTTCCTGCAAAAGTCTAATAGGAGGGGAAGAGTCAGCACATCTTAATAGCAGTGAACTGCTCAGAGATCCTCTTTTTTCTGTCTGTTAAAAAAAAATCTGCATCGTTGACACTTGTTTTTCCATGGTGCTGAGATAACCTGTCTGCTGGCACGTGGCTGTCGGAACAGGGGTCAGGCTAGAAATGTTATTTGAAGGCAATTAGCACTCGTCGTCATCAAGTGTCATGAAATGGGAGAAATGAAGTTCATGAAGGGAACCCAGGTACCACTGAGGACAATTTGGTTCTCGTCTTGATTTGTGGTGTGAGGGGGGCCGGTTGCTGGTGCTCTGTATGCCCCGAACCCACCGGGGGCGGTGTCGCTGAGCATCTCGCTCAGAGTTCTCTTTCTTAATGTCTTGAAATCCGTGAGGCCTACCTAAAACTACCTGAAGACAGGATTGTTAAGCATCCCCAGAAGTCCCCCTGCAGAGGTTCATAACCTTTAATGGGAGGGCTTCCTCGTGCCCCCTGCTAGCCGCCACCAGCAGCTCTTCCCTGCGATGTGATGGCAGAGGATCTCTTAATGGTTTTAAGGAGCCCTTTAATGGCTCAGCGTTGCCTTTCCGTGATGAGAGCCGTAGCCTTTCCCGTGTGGTAATGCAGGCGTGCACATCTAGCATCTTGCAGGTGAAGGCACCCCGAGAACACGTGAAGGGCTGACTGGAGGAGGTTCGGCTAGCTGGGTGATGGGGGAGCTGACTAAAGGGCTGGTATTTATCTCCTAAGCTTGGCGGCGCGGGGACAAGTTACGGAGGGCAGCGTGGCGTCTAACAGCTTTGTCCTCTGCTGGCTTATCCGCCGGTACATGGAGCTAAAATTAGAGCTTGTGTCAGCGCTGGTTCCTCTGCCTTTTCTCCCTGGAAAACGCAGGGGGCAGCAGAAGCTAAACGAGCCGGGCTTGGGATTTCATGGCTGGGGGAGCTGAGGAGGTGCAGCCGCCTGCTTCCGCAGCATCCCTCAGCGCCCAGCACCATTTGTCGACTTCGTACCAAACACAGAGACGGAAAATTGCCGTAGCTGCGATGTGACGTGCTGGAGGCAGTTGAGGATGGCTGTTCTGCACGTGCTCAGAAAAGGTCTCGTGTCCGCCACTGGAACAGTCAGAGCCTGGAAACCTTGTTTTAACTGCGAGCACTGGAGTCAGAGACATTCCCCCTCTTTCCGCAGCAGATCAGGGTGCCTGCTGCTGATTGCGTTATTTGCAGGTCGGAACCACGAAGTACCGCGTTCGCCCTGAGGCGGTTGCCGTTTGGAAGGAATAATGAAAGCTGGTGTTCGCTCGCTGAAGGCTTAAGCGTGTGTTTAGAAATGAGGTCACGCTTCCACCCTGGCCACAGGTGCTTTACAGATTTCATTGGGGCGGCCTCAGAGCCGGCTGCGTGTCCTGCTGCCGTGCCATGGTGTGTTTCCTTTAGTGACACGCTTGTCTGGGGAGGGATGGCAGTGCCAGGCTGCCCCTCGCCTCCCCCCCCCTTGCAGCAGCGCCGCCGGGGGAGCCGTGGCGGCCTCCGGACCCGTGTGTGAGCTATCGCTGCCTCACGGCCGAGTGAGCCGTTCCTGCCTTCTGCGCTTGTCACGGAAAAGAAGCAGCGGCCGTGTGCCCCCTGCCCTTCCCGGGCCGGGGCTGCGCTGCGGGGCGGGCCGTGGGCTCGGGGAGGGCTTTGGCTGCCCGGGGGGGGGGGCACGGCACCCACGGCCCCGCCGCCGGGAGGCACCGAGCGCCGGGGCGCTGCCGGACGGGCCGTGCCGAGCCGTGCCGTGCCGAGCCGTGCCGTGCCTTCCCGTCCCGTCCCGTCCCCGCACGGGCGGTGCCGGCTCCGCCCCGGGCCCGGCGGCTCCGGAAGCGCCGCTTAAAGGCCGCCGGGGGCAGGGGGGGCGCGGCCGGCGCTGGGGCCGCGGGCGGCGCTGCGGGCGGCTCGGATCGGATCAGATCAGATCAGATCAGATCGGCACGGCACAGCTCGGCACGGCTCGGCACAGCTCAGCACAGCTCGGCACGGCACGGCTCGGCTCAGCTCAGCTCAACTGGGCAAGACTCAGCGGCTGGGAAGGCTGCGGCGAGAGGCCGGCCGGGGCAGGCGCTTCTAATTTTTTATATTTATCGTTATTAGTTTTTTCTTTTTTTTTCTTTTTTTCTTTTTTTTAAATTTTTTTCTTTTTTTTCTTTTCTTTTTTTTTCTTTTTTCTTTTTTTTTCTTTCCTGCTTTTTTTTTTTTTTTTTTTCCCATTTTCCCTCCGTTTCGCTGCTGCCGCCCGCCCCTCCAGGAGGCTGCCCGAGCCCGGCGGTGGCGGCGGTGGCCCGCCCGCAGCGGCCCCGGCGGCAGCGCCCTGCCGGGAGCGGAGCGGGGCCGAGCCGGGCTGGGCCGGGCAGAGCCGAGCCGGGCCGGGCCGAGCCCCCTCGCGGGCGGCGGGGCCGTGCTGCCCCCGCTGAGCCAGCCGGTAGGTGTGCGCGGGGCGGCTCTCCCTACCCCACCCTACCCTACCCCACCCCTACCTTCCCCCTGCCTCCCCCCACCCCATCCCCATCCCGTGGGCGCTGGGCTCACCCCCTTCGGCGAGGGGCAGGAGCATGGGGTCCGGTGCGGAGGGGCTGAGCCCCCCCCCCCAGCAGGAGGTCTCCTTGTGCCGGGCGCCTTGTGCGAGCAGGGCACCGCGCTCGGTGGCTGCTGAGGTCGCTTCTAAATAGTGGTGCCGGGGGGTGGATGTGAAACGGCTGAGATCGGAGCGGGCAGCCCTGCTGTCGCTGTGCCCGCTGCCTGCTGTCCGTAGAGGCGCCGGGAGGCTCAGCTTCATGCATAGGGCAGCTCCCTAATATAAAGTAACTGCGTGAGCAAACCGGCATTGAAATAGCGATGGAGGCACAGCTGAACCAGACCCTAAGTCGCTCGTGGCACTGCCCGGCACAGTGGGGCGCTGAGCCAGGGCATGGGGAGGTGAAGCAGCTGAGGGGGCTGAAGGCTCTGGAGTTACCTGAAGGCTTACGGTACCCTTAGGAAGAGCGTTCCCTGCTATGTGTGTGCGAGGATAAAAGAGAAACAATAATGTTGGAGTTTGCTTTTACTGGTGGCTTTAAACGTAGGAGCAGGAAAGCAGAGAGGTCCAGCTTCTTTTTTTTTCCTGGCTGCCCTGACAGTGCCGTTTCCCAGGGCAATGCGAAAGCCTCGCAGTGCGTGCTCCAAAACAGGGGAGGCTGGGTGAGAGATTGTCCAGAGCGGATCCTCGGCTGTAAGACAAATGCCCAATTCTGTCAGTTTTCTGATTTTGGGTTGAAATGGGCAGGCGCTCTGCTTGGAACGCGTTGACCAGGAAGTGATCCTTAGTGGGCTCCGCGCCAGCCTTGGAGGCTCCGGGCAGGGCGAGCAGAGAGGGTCTAATTAAAGGTAATCAAATGTTACGTGACTCCTGATTAGAAGGCAGACGGCTTGCTCTCCGGCGACCTACGAGACGTACCATTTATTTGTACTTCAGAAAAAAAAAAAACAACAAAATTTACTTTTCATCTTGGGGGCTAATCGGGTTTGTCTCCGTGCCCGAGTCGCCGGCCCCCCCTTTGCCTCCCTCGCCGCCCGGCGTTGGGCCCCGCCGCGGAGGCTGGCAGGAGGCGAGTGAGCCGGCGTGTCGGCGTGCCGCGGCCCCGCGGGGTCACCGGGTGCGTGAGTCAGGCAGCGCGCCGCGGGCACGGCCGGGTGCGCGAGAGGGGAGCGGCGGCTGCCGCCTGCGAGCCCTGGGTCCCGGCCCCGCTCAGGGCACCGGGACATTGGGCGCGAGGCTGAGCGAAGGCAGCGGTTCTCCAGCGGTGCTGCCGGGGGTGCGTACGGGATCGGGTCGGAGGAGGTATGGTGGGATGGAGGGAGAGCGTCTGTCCGTCTGTCTGCTGCGAGGAGGGGCGGCGCGGTGGGAGCGTTGGGGCTGCGCGTCTGCCCACGCGCCTGGTCTCGGGGCTGTGTTTGGGGGGGACGTAGAAGTGACCAGCACGGTGCCTGCTTTTGTGGAATGTAAGGAGCCAAAGTGCCGCTCGCTAGCGAGCATCATCGCGGGGAGGAGGGCATCGCCCCATCCCCCTTCCCGCCCCCCTTAGGGACCGTGTGTGCGTGCCTGAGTGTCTCTGAGATCTCATGTGTGAGGAGCTGATGAGTGTGTGTTTGGGATTAATTAGCCGGAGTTTAGCTGGTTTCATGCTTTACGTGCCTAGGGGCTACCCGCAGTCACAGAGAGGGGAGGAGTTTTGCTGTTGCTGGCTCGAAATCCTCTCCAGGGGTGATCTTGTTCGTGTCAACCCTGAGCAATTAGAGAGATTAACTGTCTTGTTTTCCTTTCTGCCCTAGATTGATTCTGGTGAGGCTCTGGGACATTTGAAAGTGATTTGGAGAGAGCAAAGTGTGTGTCTGATGGACACCGAAGCCAAGGCAGCGTGTGTTGTGCAGCAGGCTCACTGCCCGGGAATGAAGTGCCCTCCTCCGGAGGACTTTCCTCCTCAGATAAGACTGTCAGAGAAGATTCCGCCGGTGAAGCCTTGCTTCAAGAAGAAGCAGCAAGTGCAGAAGAGGCTGGACACACAAACTCTGCGCGCTTTGCGGCCGATCTTTACCAGTTTGCTGGGAGCCGGGACCCTGGATAGGGTCTTTGTGCCCCGAAGCCAGGGTGGTGGAGGTCATAGTGGTTTATGTGAACCTGCTGTGAAAAAGACTCTGGAACTCAGTACTTCGTGCCCCCAGCCAGAAAGTAACGTGGCCGTGCTGGTGCCCTCAGCCCCAGATGTGCAGACCCAGCTGCCGGGGGCTCATCCTGCTCCTGGGCACCCTGAGCAGGAGGTGCAGGCAGGGGAGCGAGGCTTCTCCTCAGAAACTCCTCCTGGAACCGCTGCTGAGACAAGTGCTGAATCATTCCAGGATCACCCTTTGCACCCACCTCCTAGCGATGGTGCAGCTTGTCCTTTGTTCCCAGACAAGGTTCTGGAAAGCTACACCTCTGGCTTATTCCCGGAGGGTAGCTGTCCCGTGCAATACGCTTTGAACCCAAGCAATAAATTCAGCGCCGGGATATTCCAGGATAAAAGCGAGGAGGCTTCTCTCGATTTGGTATTCGAGCTCCTGAACCAGTTGCAGTATCACACCCACCAGGAGGATGGGATAGAAATCTGTGTGGATTTTCTCCAGGGCGCGTGTGTTTATGGCAGTGATTGTCCCAAACACCACACGGTGCTGCCCTATCACTGGCAGGTGAGGAGGACGGCAACTCAGAGCTGGCAGAGCGTGACCAACGATTCCCAGGAGCACCTGGAAAGGCTCTACTGCAACCCCGACAACGACAGGATCAAAGTGAAATACCGGTAGGTGCCTGGCTTTGGTTACTTCCTAGCACAGGGCTGCTTAACCGTGCCCTGGTGCAGAAATAGAACAGGATATGCCCTCTTTTTGTCTGGTATCTCGTATACAAGTGTTTTCCAAAGCTTGTCGCGATGTTGCCTTAAATATATCAGAGAAGTTTGCTGCGGAAAATTCTTGTGTGCCTCTTAAAGCTGCTGTTTAGAACTGGGAAGTGCTCTCTGGAGCAAAAGGAGTTGAGGCTTGTGAAATGAGAAAACTTCAGTCCTGTAGGAATGGAGAGAGCTGACGGAGACTGTTGTGCAACGTTGTGCTCGTTCTTGGCATTCCTGATTAGTCTCTCCTCTGTTAGAAAGCGGCAGCAGGAATGAGCCTCCGCAGTGACTGAACAGGGGGCGTACGGCAGTGCTCCTGTCGCGGGGAGTCCAGGTTGAGTCTGGATCCAGACTGGCCACGCACTCCGGGCGCAGCCTTCCTGATTGCACGCTAAAAACTGTAGTTAGGTTGGTGCTGTGTCGTGTCTCGGCTGCAGCTTCCCCGAGGCTGGTCACCTGGGGTGACGTTTCAGTCAGGTCGGGAGGAACGGCCTTAACAGCGCGTTCAGAAATGCTGGGTTTCCATTTAAGCATCGTCCTCTGAAAATGTTAACCTGCATTCGGAGTTCTCGTTTCTCTGTACGTAGTAGCGTTCTCTAATCTCAGAAAATGACTGAAGAACATGGGAAACCAAAAAGATGTTTGTTATCAATTTAGGCTTGTTTCGGCGCCCTGAGATCAGAAACAAAACTGCCTCGGCGTTGTACCGCCGCTTCCCTTCTGAATGGGAGCAGCGAGCGCCCTTGTTTACGAGTTCATCGGGTCTATGCGGCCTGTGCTCTGAGTGCGGGGCGCAGGCTTCGCTTCTGAGTTCTGAATCATTTCTTCTTCTGGAGGAAATAAGAACCCACGTTTCTCATAGCCCGTCTGCCCTGCCGTACCCTGGCAGCCTGGTGCCGCTTGCTCCAGCAGCGGTCGAGGGTCAGAGACGTTTGGGTTGCAGGGGGAACTGCGAGTTTGTCTTTGCCACCCAAGTCCGTGTGGATTTGTTCTTGTCGCCCCTTCTTCCTTCTGCTTCCCGAAGAAGTATATTCCTCCTTGCTGAGATTGGTGAGGTTTCCTGTTAGGTGTCAGAGACCCAGCGTAATGCTCCGTGTGTCAGAGTCTTTACATGCACCGAACGGGGCATTGGGTTGGGCACCAGATCTCAGCTCCATCAGCCTACAGGTTCATCTCTTTGTCCTGGGAAAATACAGCGATCTGACGTAAAATCTTGTAACTACACAGCAGATAAAATTCGCCGTTGTTTACGAAAGAGACACTTCCATTTTTTCCAAATATTTAAAAAGATTTCTAAAAACAGAGAACAGCAAATGTCGGTACGAGAAAAGCCTCTGCACGTAATTCAAGTTTGAGCTCTGTGCAAATAAGCACACTGGGTTTTGTTCTGTTTTTTTTGGAGCGTGTATCGCAGCCTGTTGCTACACACACACGCTCTACCTGCTCCCAGCGATGGAGCCCAGGGTGATTACCTCTGAAGGAAGCACGGCTCCCTGACTGCTTAGTCATCGCACCCCCAGCCTGCAACGTTGGCTGAACCCGCCGGCCGCCTTTACGCTCATTTTGCCGGTTTCCAGCCTGGTGAGTGAGCGTTTTGGCCTCTTGGTACCCTGAGCTTCTGCCTGAGCTGGTTGGGAAGCAAGGCGGCAGGGCTGCTGGCAGACACGTTGCGTGCTGTCACTGGGCCGTGGGTGCCCAGCGCTGCAGCAGGGCGCTGCCGGGGCAGGGGCAGCCCCTTCGTGCTCTCGTGCAGGGTTGGAAGGCTGTATCTTCATCGTCTCTTCTCCTGCAGCAATAAGCTGCAAGCTCTGTGGCTCCTGGACGGATTCACCCCCTCGGAGAGCTGCGTGTCCCTAGTGGGTATCAGCAGGAACCCAGAAGTGAAACTTGTTTAAGACCGGAGCTCCTGGCCGCGAGCCTTGAACCTGATATGCCTTGAAACTGCGCGTGGTTTTGAACGAGATCTGGAGCTGGGGGAAAACGTTTGCCCAGGACTTGCGGCGAGCTCCCTCTCGCGCCGTGCCATCCCCTGCGGCCGGGCCGCGCGTGACTCCCGGTGCCTTTTTGCTGGGTCCCCGCAGGCCGCCGGCCTCCCCCTGTCCCCGGGCCGTTGGCGTCTCCTGGCAACGAGATGCAGAGAGCAGCGTGCCCGCCGTGCCGCGAGGCTCGCGGACGTGCTGGGACAGCTCACGGTTCGCATGGTTACCGCGTTATTTGGCTAGAGCCGTTAATCTCTTGTGGTCGGACTCGCTGTGCAGGCCTATCTCTCCAGATTGCATGCGATGAGGAAATGTCTGCTCGGCGCTTTGCATGTCCAAGAAAGGCCACGCAGAAGCCGGCCTGACGGATAGCCAGCGGGCGGTAGCTGTCCGTCGGCCTTTGCTTTAAACGCAGTTTATGCGGCACGATTGCCGCAGGCCGCGCGCCCAGTGCTGTTGGGGTGTGCTGCCCCCGTGAAGTGGGGCTGTTCACGGTGGTGGGAGAGTGGCGCAGCTGGAGAATAAGCTCCGGACTCAGATAGGGTGTTCTTCAAGTTGCTGTTGGTGTAAATCTTTCTTCGTGTCGGCGTTATCGAGACGAAGGATGTCAAGTAAACGTTCACACGCTGCCTCTCGCCTGAGGGGGACCCGGTCTCCAGGCAGGAACAGCGGTAACCCCTCTTCAGTCACCTCTTTGTACCAAGTTGCCTCGGCTGCTCACTCGTTAGTTTGGCCTCAAACTGCATCTAAACCTTCATCATAAACTCTGGGTTTGCTTTCTTAAATCTTACCAAGTAGTTACGGCCAAATACCAGTCTGCCTAAACAAAGGGGGGATGTGAGCAGGATGCAATACCTACAAGTTTTCTTCGTGCATGTGAGGAGAGGCCCTGGAGAAGTTCCAGCCTGTAGCTAAGGGTTGGAGAGAACAAAGCCGAGTGCTGCTTTCCACCTGAGAGCACCCAGGCTGTGATAGTTTGAGATGCCCTTCAGTAAGGGGAAGCGCTTGGCAGCAGAACCCAGCAGGTTTTCCCCGTGCACCTCTCTGATCGTGCATATGCTGCTTTTCAAAACAAGCAACCTTGCTGCTGCTGACAGGAGGATTTGTTTAAAACAACTGTGCAGTTCCTGACCCCCAGATCCCCCCTCTCTGGCTGGAATCCCCCCCCTCGGCCAGGGGAGCCATCCCTCTGTGCCCGGGGACTTGCAGCCTCCGCTCAGCTGCGTGCACCCGGCCTATCGCAGCTCACAAAACGACGGCTCCTCGGACGTTTTGACTCTGTTGTTGTTATTTTTTTTTAATGTAGCGGCACTCTATAAAAATAGAAATATCCTGAAACCGGTTAAAATGTAGTAGTTAAGAACACAACCTTCTGCAGCCCGTCTCTGCGATCTGAGGCCATGCGGTTGCCCGGTTCCTTTTCCGCCCACCTACATCTGTCTTTGCTCTAAATAAAGCATAAGCCTCGCTGTCCAACTGCAGGCAGGTTCTGCAGAGGACTAAAAGCCTCTATTTTTGTTACCCGTGTGTGTTATGAACTGATTCCCTGCAGCTGGAGAGCACAGGCCAGCAGGCATGGCCGCAGCCAGGAGAGGCAGGTGGGACGCACGGCCCGTGTTCTGCCAAGGGAAGGGAGGGACAAAGGTTTGTGTGCAGGGAACGAGGCCTCCTTCGCTCTTGGCTTCGTGCTGTGACTTGTCCTGGTGCTGTCAGGATGTGCCTCTGTGATTCGGGAGTCCGGGAGGGTGCGGTGGAAGCACGTCGGTCGTTCAGGGGCTTCTGCACGTGGTCTGACGTATTAAATGGTTAAATTTGGGAAGTTTTCGTTCTGATCTGCACAGCTGTCAGTGTGCGAGAGAACTTGTGTTGTTGATAACAGCGGAGATGAGAAAACAGCTGACATTCAGCGTGCCTTGTGATTTTGTGCGGCGTTTCGTGAGTACGCACGGCTGAGTGGGTCTGAACGTCTTCTAATTCCCCGCTAGAAGGAATGCAAAACAGGGCCCCTACATAAAGAGCATGCGAAGTGTTTTTAGAAGTGTTTGCCTTGTGCTTTATGCCAGGGTGCTCCAATGAATGCGTTTTTACCCGATTTATAGCAGCATTTACATATGAACTAAAGCTAATTGGCTTCTGGCTGTACAAATCGGGTGAAGTTGCAGGCACGGCGCGGAGCTGCCAGGAGTCAGCAGTCGCCCCTGTCCCTTGTCTCGGTCCGTGTCAATAACCAGATTTTGGAAACGGCATCACCTGGCGTCAGGCTGCGGTCAGGCTGCTCCGTGTGTGCTCGGGGCAATAAGGCAGCCCTTTCTGAAAGGAGGATTGAGACCTGCGCAGAGGAGGTGCCTGCAGGTAACCCGGCGGTCACAGCGGAGCTGCACTGTCTGCCGGCCCCCTCCGTTAGGGATGGGGAACAGAAAGAGGCTGCTGCAGTTATTTGCTTAGTGAGAGCAGCGATCGTGAAGTTCCTGCCTAGTTGGCACGTGTCGGCGTGAATTCGGGCTGAGTAATACCTGTAAAATGCGCTTCTCGTAGTCAGAGGTATGAAGAAGTCTCTTTCCTGGGCTGCTGCCTGTGGAGGATGTGGGGTGAAACACCTGGATGGCATTCGGAAACCGAAACACCTGGCCTGGTGGCTGCTGCTGCAGGTTAGCCGTGGCCTGCCTACGGTCGTGTTACATAAAGCCTTGCTGGGACTGGTACAGTTTCAGTATTTATCATGAATCTCAGAGGTGCTTCTCGGTAGTTAACTCCTGAGATTGGATAACGTTGTAAAGTAGAAAAAAGCTCAGGTATGTGTGCGCAGAAGACTTTTTGAAAAGTAGGGCTGTAGACAGCATCCGAATGCTTCAGAGAGTGCTGGCACTGCGGCTGTGTGAAAGCAAACACCGTTCTCAAGCAGTTTGAGAACCTGCTCCCATCCAAGCGCCACTGCCACGCAGAGCTGTGCTCCTGCTGTCTCCAGAACAAATACCATGGGCCCCTGACCCCAGAGAGCATTTAAAGGGAGAAAAAAGAACCTTCTATTCAGTACGTTTTCAAATTTACACTTCTAAGGTGGTGTAAAAGTCGCTGAATTTGTAGCCAGAAACCCTGTTTGTGTTACTACATGCATGGCTAGTGTCTTGTGTCTTCCAAGCTCTAAAAAAGTGTTCACTCTGAAAATATTGTGAGTAAAAGCTTGGGGTCGAATAGCTTAGGCCCTCATGGTGCCCCGTGGCAGCAGCAAGCTCAGCCGATGGGTTTTAGAGCTGCTTTGTGCCATTGCAGCGATACCAAAACCCAGACAGAAAGCCCCGGGTGGAACATCCTCAGCCGGCATGGGCAGGAGGCCTGTGAGAGCAGCACGCTGCCTCGGGCAGGGGCAGCCCTGCTGCAAAGAGAAGCCGAAACGTGGATCCAGGTTATGAGAAATGCGGTGCGTGCAGCAGTCCTGGGAAGATCCGAACACATTTGCCATCCTTATTGCTTTGTTAGGACCCGGCAGGCGCTCACACCAGAGGACCGCGTTACCCCAGCACCCCGCTGGCCGCCCGGAGGGGAGGGAGGCAGGCGGAGCGGCCGGGGCGTGCTGCGGGCACAGCCTGCCTGCTGCAGGCCCTGAGCCCGAGCTGGTGCCTGCGTCCTGCCAGCTCCGTTGCTGTAGCGATGGAAAAACACGGGCTTGTGTGTTTGTTTGTTTGTTTTCCGAGGCTGGAGCCTGTAGCTGCGTGGTAAATCTTTCTGGAGCACCTTTATCTCTTCTGCTTCTTTCTGACCGTCCATCTGCTGCGCGCCTTACAGCAGAGCGAAGCAGTGTCACGCAGGAGGGAACAAATTAAGTGAAACAGTGAACTCATTTCCTGCCCTGTCACCTGCTGCCCCTCTCGTTTCAGTGACAGAACACCAGGGACCGATAAGATCGAGGCTGCGGGCTCGTGTTTACCGGCTTGTGTTCCTTCTTGCCCCGGCGCGCAGCAGCGCTCCGTGCAGGAGGGTGATGCTTTCTTTTCGCAGACGTGTTCCCCTTAGCAGCTGGGTAGGGTCTGGCAGCATTCGCATTGCTGTGTGGTGAAGAACTGCTTGGAGAGACCGTGTCCCTTGCTGAGTGCTCGCCGGGCCCTTCCCTTACTTGCTGTTACTCCCAGTGGAATCGGTACCAATTTTGATGGGAGTCTCTTCAGGCTGCAGTCGTCTAAGACCTGCTGTTGGTACTACCAACTGCCGGCACCTGTGCTTCAAAAGAAAGGTCTCGCTAGGACGTTATACTGCAAGTGCCGCTCGGTTTCCTCTCATCTCCCACCTGGAGCCGTGCTACAGCCTGCACCTTCCAGCCCTGCTGGCCAGGGGAGGGGAACTATGTGGTGTGGGGTCAGCAGGCGGCGCGCAGTCCTGGCTTACAGCTCCTGTAGTAACCGAGTTGGATCTGGCGAGCCCTGCAGGCTTCAGTACTACAGGTTTTCGTACCTGCTTGGGTCTCTTAAGTTCCTTTGCTCCCCTGAGTGCCTTTCAGGTTGTTGCTATTGCAGAGAGGAACTGGCTTAGTCATAGAGAGAAAATCAACAGTTTCATCATCTAAGCAGTGTTTAGCTCTCAGTCGTGCTTTGTATCACAGCTGTTCTGATGGGAACCGAGTTTCATTTCCTGCACTAACCTTTGTTGATCACTCCGTTTCTTTTTTTTTTCTGAACTCTGTTTGCGGTGAGACTCATGACATGTAACTGAACTCAGGAGAAGAGTTTGAAACCACATGCGTTTTCATAGCATTTACAAAAGCTGTTTCTTCTAGTCATCTATTTGTACATAGGATGAAAGTTCTGCAATTCTTACGAAGTGGAAAGAGCGTAGAAGATTCACACAGGACTGAAGTTCTTCAGAAGAGCACAAGGCAAAGTGAACCCAAACCATCCTTACTTTAGCAGGCTACCTTCATCACCCCAAGGCATTAATATTATATTAATATTATTAATATTATAACTTGCTGTTAGAAGTGCCTGCCCAGTTCGGTGTCCTGAAGAGGTTGTCATTGTGTCAGGCCTTATGGTTAGGGTACAGAGAAAATGTGGCTTACTCGGGGAGCCAGGTCCTGCTTTTGAGGGCACTTGTGGAATTTTGTTTTGAACTGCTGCTGTTACACAGCACCAAATTTGGTTTTCTTTGTGTGCTGTACTCTTAATAGGGTTCAATATGCTTATTCTTTTAGTGAAAATAATTCCATTGAGCTGCTTTATTTTATAAACAGACCTTTATTTGGTTAGTCATTGAGGAGGAGTTCTTAAGAAATCTCTGTTCCCACCTCTTGCAGATTCTCTGTATGATTTTGGAGAAGCTGTTTAAGTCTCTCCGGGGTAAAATGGGGATAGCAATCTCTGCTTCAGAAGCAGGAAGCTTTGCGGTGTTTGCAGAGAAGTTCAATAAATTTTAATTTGGAAACGCTGTAGAAAAAAACCTGTTGTTTTTATTACTCATTTCAAGCCGTCCCGCAGCTTGTTCCTGCTGCGGTGCGCACAGAGAGTAACGCTTTGTCCCCCCGAGGTATCTGAAGCCTGCCTGCTTTCCCGAGCACCTGCCAAGCTGGAGTCACCGTCTCCTTTCCGCTCTTCCCCCGGCCCCGCGTGTCCGTGTGCCGCCGTGCCGTCGCCGCGAGCGTGGGCGCTGCCATGTGCGCAGCTCCCCGCGCTGCCGCAGCTGCGTGCCGCGCCGCCAGTGCTCCCGTGCTGCTCCGGGGAGCAGAGCGGTGCTGCGGGCGGCTGGGTGGCGTGCTCTTGGTTTCCCCCTCCCCGTTAGGATTCAACCCACAGTGGTTGCTTCATCCTCTCCTTTAGGTCGCAGCTTTCTGTTTCTGCATACGCTGTGCCTCAGAAGGAGCTGAGCATCGTGCTGCGGTGAAGGTAAAGGGATGTTATCCTAAAGAACGTTTCGGACGCAACCTTGAGCATCCAGCAGTCTCTTCTTGAGCCCTAAACGTGGGGTCTTTGTCCTGTATTTAGGCCGTGGGCAGTGGAGAGGTGCAGTTGTCACATTTGCTTTCATCACCGGTGTCTTAAAGCTGCAAGCAGGAATATAATCACGCGATCACCCGCCGTAATCACAATTCATTTTTTTTCCATGGCCTCGCATTATATAAGCTGGTAATAGGCTTCTTAATATACAGAGGAAGTGCTTAAACTGAAGAGCTATTATTAAACAACTGCTAAATGTATTTCAGGATTTCAGAGCTTGAATGCCAGTAAATGTAATTTGAAAAAGTGAATACTTCTGAATAGAAACTGTTAATGCAAATAAATAAAAAAGTAATCTATATTTTATGTGATTTAAGATTTTTAGCAGAAGAATGTGGTTTCTTATTCCCCGTATTATAAATTATCCCCCCAAAAATCAGGCAGTTTTCCGGCACATAATGTATTTTTCAGATGCAGTCACTTAAATAAATGCATTTGTCTAAAATTGTCAGCTGTATAAAATGCATTGTTACTCTAACTAATGTGAGGTACAAAATGAGGGGACTTCAAAAGTATATAGTTAAAATATTCATGGAAAAATTAGTTTGTGTAGATTTCAGTGTGTTTAGATAATTTGATCGCTCAGTTTTCTGTTAAAATTAATGGAAAGTAGCATTCTAAACCCTTCACTGACTTTAAAAAAAAAAAAGTAAATAAAAGTGCCATTTTAAAGCATCCCTATTTTAACAGAAGTTTGAGTTTCAGGAAAATGCTTCTGCGTTACATCCCGAAGGAAACTGCTGAAGCTTTCTCTATCCATGGCTGCGGGCGATGGACAGAGGATGCCGCACCAGTTTTTAAATTACCCGTATGTCAGGAATAACTTGAGCCCACCTTTTCCCCAGGGAACAAGGCAGCCTCCCAGGGCTCCCCCCTGCAGCTCTTTCCCCCGGAGGCTGCGGAGCTGCGGCCCTGAGGAGGGCGCATCGCTTCGGGTAACAGGCACGCGCCGAGGGGCTGCTCAGAAACGCTGTGACCTTTACAGGCAGGCAGACCCATCATTTCTGTTTCGAAATGAGAAGACCAGAGCACTTCACGTGTTGTATTCAAATCTAGAGCGTACGTGCGTGTCCGGCCCAGGGCAGGCCTCATGGCGGCCTGCAGCTCCCTCACGGGGAGCGGGGGGCAGGCGCTGAGCTCTGCTCCCTGGGGACAGCGACAGGACCCGAGGGAATGGCATGGAGCTGGGACAGGGGAGGGTCAGGGTGGGTGTTAGGGACAGGTTCTGCACCCAGAGGTGGTCGGGCTCCCCAAGGGACATGGTCACTGCACTGAGCTGCTGGAGCTCAAGGGGCGTTCGGACAGCGCTGTCACACACGGGCTGGGCTTTGGGTGCTCCTGTGTGGAGGCGGGAGCTGGATTTGGTGACCCTCGTGGGTCCCTTCCAGCTCCGGATGTTCTGTGGCTCTCTGGCAATCAGCTGTCTGGGCGGTTGGTGCCCAGGTTTGTGCTGCAGTGACCTCTCAGCGTGTGGTGGGGAGCAGAGAGCATCCGGCCTCAGTTCGCTTACAGGGACGTGGATCTGACGGAGAGGAGGCATAAACAGAGCTGCAAAAATGTAAGAAATTCCAACCAGCAGACAGAATCGCTGCATTTTTCGGTAGTGAGAGAAACAACTTGGCACATTCTGCACAGGTTTCGCAGAAAAATGCTCAGCTTTCAGATAAACTATTTGCAGCGTAAGCTCCCGTTAGCTGCCAGCCTGTAAGTCTCAGAGTCTTACAGGATAGACAGGTACAACTCAGCTGTAGCGAGGTTTTATTTGCTATAGGAGATAAGCTTATGGAAATTTCTTTTACTGGAACTGTATGTGAAGTGTTCACATTGTTACAGCGCTGCTAGAAGAAAGCTGCACAGACACCCAACAGTTCCTCGCTTGCCCTGCAGTTCGAAAACGTGCGCACAAAAGTCCCTTGAGCATGCACCAACCCAGGGTTTTGGGAGTTGGTCCCAGATCCCGCCGAGATCAACTTGCTCTGCAGTAAAAGCCTGAGGAAGAGCAGTCTCATACCGCGTTCGTCTCAAAAAATGTTTTTCCTTCCACAGGGTTCCCCCACCACATCACTTTGATTCCCGTTGCTCTGCCACTTAGCTACGTGTGCGTGCCGCAGGCTGCGTTTTAACACAGTTAAGCACATGTTAGAAATACCCCAGTCATGTATCAGCAGCCAGCCACGCTTCAAGTGCCCGCAGAATTTGTTTTCCAGTCTTCAGAATTGTGAAGACTTTTAACTTCTTAGGGTGTTAACCAGTATGTGACTGTTTCTTGAAGTGTTCAGCATGCTAGTGGAAAGCTTTTATTGTGTTCAGAGTGTATCTCAATTTTCAGATTCCCTTCTCCTTGCACTGCATTAACACACAACTACTGCAAACATCTTTTCATGATCTGTTCTGACTGTACCACATGCGATATACAAAGTTATAGTAACACTACATAAACCCCTAGGTTACTGCCTTTAAAAGAAAATATCTTACATACAAAGACAAGCTTTTCCCTTTCTTTGCACTTTCTTGAAGGTCACAGATCTTTGGAATCTTGTTATGGTATTTGACTTGAAAATAGATCAAAGTGAGAACAAACGCTTCAGTTGTGAGCTCGCATTGAGAAACGCCTTTGTGTGCGCTTGTTTAATAAAGTTTGTAGCACCTTATCTGGGGGTCGTGATGCGGGACTTGGATTCCTATGGGCAACGCGGCCCCAAAACAGGGAGTCCGTCTCTTCACTCCGGAATAATACAATATCAAACTAAACTTGCTTTTTACTGGAATTCAAAAATGAATTACCCTGAAATTCAGAATGGCAGCGGTATGTATATGTTGATAAAGAAAGAGCAAATGTCCCTAAAGCAGCGTTAACGTATATTTGTGAAGAAATTCACTTAAAAATCATTCTTGTGTTGCCTGCTAACTAGTAACCCAGCTTGGTATTGCAGAGAGATGATTTCCTCATGATTTCACACATTGTTTTCAAATAAAGTAGATTGTTGTAGCCTGTTGTTAGGGAACAAAATGACTACACACCAGGAAGGCGGGGTGACTTTATTTTTTCGCTACAGAACTTGTGTGTTTCGGTTTGTTTGGGGTTTTGTTTTTGTTTTGGTAAGACCTACGTATAATTTCAGTCCCTTCGTACTGGGCATTCATTTTGATTAGTGCTCGTTTTCCTTCTGCAGATCTCTTATCACCTGCGTCTGGCGTTTGTCTCGGTCTTGCTGCTGTGTAGGATACGAAGACTGCAGCTAAATGAGGCGGGCTGCCGCGACGCGTTGCCTTGAGCAGCGTGGCTGGCTGTGCCCTGCCATCGCTGAAGTGTTGGGTGGCGTCAGCCTCCGCTGGGACACCGGGGTGGCGGGTGGCATGTCAGCCTCCGCTGGGACACCGGGGTGGGACGAGCCTCAGCGGAAGGCGCGGGTCCTTAGGGCACGGCTCCTGCTCACGGGGTTGCTTCCCCTGTGCTCACGTTGTGACCGCGCTGGCTGCGTACAGCTTTGGCGCAAGTAGGGAACAAGCTGTTAAACCTTCCACGGGTTTTATGGGATGGCGTTGTCTTGACGAATCTTTTAGTTTAATTAATTCTGCTCTGTGACAGTTTTTAGAGAAGCATGGGTTTTGTGTCCGGAGAACTGTAGACAGAGCTCCCGGAGCTGTTCTTAGGGCATCTGGTTCAACTTCTGAGACTATTCTGTATCTCTAAGTCTGCATTAAAAAAAATACTGGAGACAGAGAGTAATCAGTAATCTGAATTTGCTCAGACAGCATTGGATGAACTCCCCTGGTCGTGGGCTCACAGGAGCAGGACACGTTGCCTTCTCATGCGTGTCAGGAAAGCGCTAGGTACTTCCAGCTGTGCTTAGCCATTCACAGACCAAATGCAACGAAAGGAGGAAAGCAGACGTGAAGGACACTTCCAGCTCCAGCTGGTGGTCGTGTTTTACAGATCGTACTCTTCATTAGTTTTCTGTGAGAGTGGTATAACAAAACTCAGCAACTGTGTAAAAGCTAGCAAAATCACAACCGTTCTCAAGCAAATCAGCATTCGTAAACTCCTGTAGATGTTTAGAAGAGCTGTCACTTGATGTGGCCGGTTTCATGCACAACACTTTGATGTTTATGGTATGAGTCTGCCAAAACTTTTAAAATAAGCTTTAGATTTCAAGTATCAGCTTTATTTATGTTGCTGTTAAGAATTCAAAGAAAATATTTGATATAGTCTCAAAAGGTGCGTTTCCAGAAACCAGTGGTTTGCAGCTGCTAGTGAATAGCAGTGAGCTGACAACTTGTAGGGATTATAAAATAGAAAACTAATTATGCAGAGAGCATTATTTTGAAATATATTAATCCCAGTTCTAAAAAAAAAATAAAAATTGTGGTGAATGAATGCTACTACTATCATTTCTCTCGGTTTCTATAAATTTCTTGTTCTAAGTTCTCATTTACTGCTAAGTCTGGGATTGGAGATTTCTATTTTTTAATCGGGGGTGTCTCAAAACTGACTGATGAACCAGCGTTGGAAACTGCTTGCTGAACCGCTCCGCAGCCATTCTTTGTGAAGCATAGAGAAAAGGCACTTTTATTTTTCCCTCTAGTTAAAGGGTAAACTCTCAGGTTCCTCATCTGCAGCTCCAGTTCGTTCTCGTGTCCTTTTGAAAGCGCCAGGCACTTCACGTGAAGTCGCGTATCAGTGTTGATTCTTGTAGCGGCAATGTAGCTACTTGAAAAAAGCCAATATTCCTCAGCCTTGGCTCCGTGACAGCAAAATCCCGTCGTCTTTTCATATTACGCTGCTTCTCTTCTGTCGCACGTGATGAAAGACACTTGAACTCTCCGGTGGATTGGCAGCAGATGCTCCTCATCTGGAGACATTTACATTTGCGTTTCTTCCCCGGGGCACTAACTTTCACAGGAATAACCTTTCGAATGCTATGTGGCTGCTTCGTCAATCCGCTCGCGTGATGTGTGTACTCAGGTAGCGTGCTCCAAATGCCAAGGATCCGCGTATCGATGTGTGCGCAGCGCACGCGCACGGAATAAATATCACCGGGTCAGGACGACGGTTGGTTTGGTCTTCTGCTTTTCCGTGCTGAAGGCCATGGGTTTTTTCACCGTTGTCCACGGGGGTTTTAATGGATTGCAGGCAGTGAGAGTTCTTTACTTCTCTTGTTCTTTCCAGGGGACACGAGTTTTGGGTGGATTTGAATGTTATGAAATTATATGAAACTGCTGAGTTTGACCAAATGCGGAGGCTGTCCACGCCATCCTGCCCCAGCTCCAGCTCCAACTACTACACGGTCTGGAAATACTTCTGCAGGGACCACTTCGTCTGGAGAGAATACTCCGAGGTATTTAATGCTTTCTGGAATCCTGCTTTTGGGTTGTAACCCAAAACTATATATACAGTGTACACTATAAACTATATATATATTTTCAGTCTGTTTCCTCTTTGAACAATTTGGAAAGTTACTCGGAGTTATTGTTGAGCTTAATCAAGCAGTTCAGTATTGAACATAGTTTGCAAAATCAGCAATCAAAGCAGAGCTGTGCCCTGCTGTAGCGCTCCATGTGCTATCCCTGAAAACATCTGAGATGCAGGGGCTGGCTGACTTGTCAAATTTGGGAGCAGACTGGCCCACGTCAGTACCAAGGAATTTTTCTAATCCTTAGAAATATGGTTTTAAGACAGGGGAGACAGCTTTCTGCAGCCTTCTTATTGCTTACCCCTACCATTTAGCTTTTCAGTTCTTAGTTTCTTGCCCTGTTTCCCAAAGGTAACACAGCGCAGGATGCGTGCCCCAAAGCCGCTGGGTCCAGCTGTTTGTCATGTGCTGCTGCAGCAGGAAGGTTCCCCAGCTGCCACCCCCAGTAATCAGGAACCTTTTCCTAAATGTTTGGTTTAAATCTGTTCACCAGTGGTTTATACATACTCAGTGTCACCGTTGTCCTTTGGTCTTTACCAGACACAGTTTTCCGTGTCAAGCTTTAAACAGGCCTTCTCTCTTCCAACCTTTTAACCCCAGTTGCGGACTCACAAGTCACATCCACTGTTAAACACAGCCATGCTAGAGAAAACCAAAACAAAAGCAGAACGCTTCTATTCACTTCATTCCAGTAAGCTCTCCAGAAAGCCTTTTAGATACCTGTGGTAGTTAAGAGCTCATCTGGGGCTGACTGCAGCTGTACATAATATTTTGAATAAAACCTCATCAGTGTCTTATAATTTTGGCAGTACTAGATATACCTTCACCAATGTAAATTACATCACGCGCTCCCTTTTCAAGCATCATGCTTACTTTGTCAGCATGGTAGGAAGCTTAAAGCAGAGCACTGTGTACAATCTGTGTACAGTTTGGGGCGTTGCAAATTTAAAAAGTGCAAGTACTGAAAAGAGTCCAGAAGAAAGCACCACAAATAACAAGAAGCTTAGGATGTTTGACCTGCAAGAAATTAAAACAACTGTGTTTCTCTAGTATAGAAAAACAAACAAAAACGATGAGAATGTATTACTATATAAAAGATTGTTCTACAGCAAACTTATGTTCTTCACATTTAGCAAAGAAAGACGAAAAGTGAATAGAGTAATTTGTGGCAAGGGAGTGTTAGGTTAGATATTGGGCCTAACATTCGACATGTAAAAATGTGATAGCATCAGAACAAATCACATAGGAAAGTTGTGAAATCTGTCTTTGTGGGAGGTATTACAAACGAAACTGAACAGGCTTTGGTGGTCAGTGTGTTTCAGGGGAGGGGAAGAGAGTGGTAGAGGGACTCTTTGAGGTCCTGGCAAAAATATTAATTTTTGTACATGTAATTTATCATGTCTGTGTTTAATTTTCTTCAAACAGCCTGTTGTAAGATTGATTGAAGAAGCCAGCTGCCGGGGTCTGAAAGAGGTCCGGTTTGTTACCTGGCATAATCAGTATATCTTAAACATCAAAGATGGATTCCAGCAAAACGCCTGTTTCAGACGAGAAATCAAGAGAAGACCCCTTCTGCGCTCGTGCGTGGTGCTGATGCCGTTCTTACAGTATGTATCCCAGCAAAACAGAAACTGCGTTTGCTCTACGTGTCGGTGTGTCCACGAGACTGTATTCATTAAGATGTGAGAAGGAAACAGGTATCACTGGGTAGAAAAATCAGAAAAAATCATAAAAAATGTTGGTCATATTGGCAACTATTTGCTTGTCACTTCTCAAGACAAATATTTTCGGAGGAACTCCTCTCCGTTGGGCTCTGTTTGTTATTTGAAGATTGTAATGTACCTTTTGGATCTCAGAACATCAGAAGCACAGATGTACTTTAAGTCTGCCAAACTATTGTCCAGCTTTCAGCATTTCACCCGCTATCATGACTGCCAGGCCATCACTTCTAGGTCCCATAAAAAGGAGTGTTCAAAAACATTTCATAATTTTTGAGCGCAATTAAAGCATTCCTTGTTTTTATTGTCATCTCAATGGGGGTGAACATGCTTACCATCAAAGGCAGAGCGAGGAAAGTGGTGCATTGTAGTCATTTTTGATTACAACTCATAAAAATGCCATTTTTGTGATCTCACCAGCACAGCTGGAAACGTTATTGTCAGAGTTCAGTAGTTAGAAACACATTGTCCTGTTAGCAAAGGGGTGGAAGTCATTAGTCTGACTGGCAACTTGGCATGCTGGGCCAATCAAAGGAGATTTAGCAGCTGCGTTAGGCCTAGAGTGCTCGTTAGTGCTTTGTTGTTACAGCATCTGATTGCGAGGCGAAAGTGAGTTTGGTCAGAGCCTCAAAACAAGTGGTGGTGAGAAACATCTTTGGATGCGGCTGTACGGGAGGAAAACCCAGAATTATTAGAAAGATACTTGGAGGATGCAGAGGAAAAGACCAAACGTGAACTTTCTTGTTATGGTGATTATGATTCTGATCTTAACAAAAAGTAAGGTTTTAAAGGATTTTTCTGATGTTTTGCTAACAATGACTATTTTACTACAGTTTAAGTCTATGATTTTGAGAGATGCTAAAATTATGCAATTTTAGTGGGGGTTTTACACCCATGAGTGTCTGACTGTGACTGTTCGTGCCGTCTACCAAACCTACAAATCAAGCTCTGAAATTTCTGTTGTTCTGCAGGAAACCTGTTCTTAATTTCTTTATGCAAAGGCCTTGTAGTTCTGACTTAAAAACCCAGCAATTCTCAGTTGGGAACAAAAGAGTATTCTGAATATTAATGGGAACTATCTTTAAAAAGTCAGTATTTGCCTCTGCCTATCACACAATGCTACCTGAGTGGTTTTTTTTCCCCCAACTGTTTAAATAAGTTATAAAATTGGAAAAGAACGGAAACAATGGTAAATGTGTGATAGTAGTTGACAAATGCCAACATTTTAGTGCCTTCCCCTGTATAATAAATGCTTACACTTCAGTCACACTAGTCAGAAAGTGAACAAAGTACACCGAAGGATGCAGTGCTTTTATTGCGTTTACTGACTTACTCATTAATCCATAGCTCACAGTTAATTTGTGCTTGGTCTTCCAGTCTGAGTGTCAGTGCGTGAGGTGCTGCAGTAATATTTCTACCAGGAGACTTTGGGAAGAAAAAAAAAAAAAAGAAAACCACAGTGGAATATTGTAGACTGCTATTTTAAAACTCACTCTAAAAAAATCCATCTTTTGGGTTTCTTTTAAACTATTAATACACAGTGAGAAGAAGTGTGAGTTCAGTCAAATCCATGCAAATGAATGAGGTCTCTTTTCAGCTTTGAACAGCAGGTGAAAGGCACGTGAAAAGTATTTTAAAGAGTGTTTCTGCTCTGAATAGTGTGAGTGCTGTTACAGCTTACTGTCTCTGTTATCCAAATCAGACGTATCAAGTTAAAAATAGTCTCCCCCCCTTTTTTTCTAGACTTGAAAAGCTCAAAAGCAATCAGAAAATCACATGAAATTATTTCTAGGTCACACAAAAACTAACACAAGGTTCTTTCAGGCTCATGTATCAGCAGCATTAAAAATTCTGGAAGGCAACCGTAATTGACATCTCAGTAGCAAAGATGTGAATACCTGTAGAGTTGTTACTTATCTAGGTAATTACGTTGGCTCTGCAGAGAAAGCAGGCCAACAGGCATGGAAATCAGAAGTTACTCTGCAGGTGTTTTTAGTATACCTTGGGAACAGATTGGCTTTCAGGCAGAATCGTGTGTGAACAGAGGACGACTGATTCTTGAAGGTTCACTCTGCAGAAAATAGTGTTGCCTTTAGCAGAGCTGAGAATTTGTTCCCCAGTAAACTTGCTGTCTGCAAAAACAAGGTGGGGGAGCTGGTTTGCCTATCGTTCCGATGTGCTAAATCCAATTGCATGTGCTTGGGGGGTCAGGGCTTGGCCTTGGATGTTGGCAAAGCTCGCCTTGCCCAAGGTGAATGCACAAAATTCTCTTCCCCATTTCCTCCTAGGCAGAACACATTTTCTCCTTATGTTTTAGCCATGATGTTTATCAGAACACAAGTGACCTGAGAAATTCATGAGCGTAGTTAAGATCCGCTGTGCTCTTTGGAGACCAGATTTGCCTTCTGTCTTCTGAGTCAGGCAGTGGAGAGCTGGCACTTCATAACCTTTCCTACCGAGAGCTGCCCGCTTCTGATTGCACATCGCCCATTTGTCGTCGCTGGTTGGTCCTGGAATCGGTAGCACCTTTTCCTATAAGAGAGCACTTTGGTAAAATGTTCATCTGGTGAAGGCTGAGATAATTCCTTGTATTTGTGCAGCTTAAAGGGAGCCTCACCAGCTTCAGCGTGAGCTGAAGATCTGTGTGCTTACAGTTTGAAACCAGAGCCTGAACCTGCAAGCTTTGCATGTTCAAAGTATTTCCATTGACGTAAGTGGGAGAACTCCAATAAGTAAGGATTATTCAGCTGAGTAAAGCTTGCTTGTTAGATTATAATCAGGTGAACATAAGCCACAAGCACCATACTCTTTATCTAAATTTAGCAGGTTCAAAAGCATAACAAATTGCACAGCGGTGCAGGTATTTATTAAGAATGAAATCTTGCCGGAACCACAGTCAGTGTCCACATCAACTTGATTTTGCCAGGGTATGTTCCCTTTCTGGTGTACACTGTGCTCTTCTGCCCTGAGCATTAGAGGCAGCAGTTCCCCTCCTTCTTCCTTTGCTGACCTCTTCTTACCTGGCAGCACTCCCAAAAGGAGGGGCTGCTCCATCACATGAAAATAAGTAACTGCAAATGCAAATCTGCAGCTGGCCTGCGCACATGAAAATAGGGAGAGCCTTCCTCAGTAGGATAGCAGGTAGTACTAAAAACATATACTCTTCTCTTCTACGTAATGTAGTGAAATATATGCAAGTTTTGCCCGTAAAATGTTATATATAACATAGAGCTATTCCTTATTTATACTGAGCAAGAAAGTGTATGGTTCTGTTCCTTGTATTGTAGTCTCTGCTCTTCTTATCCGGTATGTTAAAATGAGCTTACAGTTATAAAGTAATTGTATTGGTAGCATTCTGCCTGTTCTGTAGTTTATCACCACTACTCCACCCTTCCACCCCAGGATGTGAATGATACAGGTGATAACAGGCTTTTAAATCCCCACCAGCCAGTGAGAATTTCCTAGGTGGGACGACATGCCTGAAAGTCAAGGGTTTGGTATTGGCTTGAGTGGAGGCAGGAGTTTAAAAAGAAGAAATAGGTGGCCTGACTGTTTTAAACGAGCATTAAGGTTATGTAAATTGTTACGGAACCAAGGAGAGCAGCGATTTAAGAAATGTTGGTAACCAAATAAGTGTGATTAGAAACTGTTTGGCTTGGGAATATTGAAATGTAAATCTGTTCTTCTTCCCATCCTAGGACTCTAGGTGGCAATTCTCCAGTACCCTCTCTATCAGCTGAACCAGTTTCCTCACACGTCTTATCTCCAACTGCTGTTACCTCTCCAAACTTCTATCCTGAAACCTGGATTAGTATGGATCCATCTCAGGACTTCATCCAAGTGCCTGTTTCGAAGGAAGATAAAAGCTATAGAACCATTTATAACCTGTTTCACAAGACTGTGCCAGAGACCAAATATAAAATTTTGAAAATTCTGAGAGTGCAAAATCAATTTCTTTGGGAGAAATATAAAAGGTAAGGCAATGCTAATGCCATTCTTTTACAATAGTAGAAAAATACCTTAGAATGTCTGATTTGGGCTACAAAATATAAATTTATCATTGATTAGGCTACATAAAATCCAGACTTCCTGAAGAAAAGCAGCATCTTCAGTTGAATATCTAAAAAACACTGAAACATCTTGTCCTGAAATTACCTTTGTAAGAGCTTTTGTAAGCTATCTATTGATAAGTTCTGTAAAATGTGCTTTCACAGAAACCTCAAAATAAATCTGGGATACCTAGTTGAAAACTATTTCAGTTCACCCCCAAGCCAAACGAAGAGTAAGCAGTTTTCAAGCTGCTTTGCCTTTGCTGCCGTACAGATGACAGACCTCCAGCAGGATCAGTTCAGGATCTTTCAATAATACAAAATTCATGCAAAAGCTTGCTTTGAAAGCAGAAGACCAGTCTTGTTATCCACCCAGAAATGTTTTCCAATCTCCTCTGACAGCTCCAGTATCACAGAGGATAATACTGATGCCTTTTACTTTAACAGCTGCAGTGAATACTGCTCTTTGTTTGCAGATCCACAATGAATACTCATCTTCACTTTCCATTTTCTATTCCAGGAAAAAGGAGTATATGTCCAAAAAAATGACCGGGCTTGACAGGATAATGAACGAAAGGCATTTGTTCCATGGCACCTCCCAGGACGTGGTGGATGGGATCTGCAAGCACAACTTCGACCCGCGTGTCTGCGGGAAGCACGCCACCATGTTCGGACAGGGCAGTTACTTTGCCAGAAAGGCGAGCTATTCTCATAACTTTTCCAAAAGGTCACCCAAAGGAGTTCATTACATGTTCTTGGCTAAAGTACTGACGGGAAGATACACAGTGGGCAATCACACCATGAGGAGACCTCCCCCCGTGAACCCGGGCAGCATCACCAGTGACCTCTACGACTCTTGCGTGGACAATTACTTTGAGCCTCAGATTTTTGTCATTTTTAACGATGATCAGAGCTACCCTTATTTTATTATCCAGTACGAAGAAGTTAGCAACACTGTCTCCATTTGAAAACCTGTGCTGCTAAATTATTCATTTTAATGAACTCCTATTTACATTTGTAGCGGTTTTTGTGTAAAAAAAATAAATAAATTGAACGTTGCAGAACTGAGTAAAATTACTTGCTTGCAAGGAGTTAAATCTGAAAATATAGAAAGGAAGATCTGAAGTGACCAATTGTGCACTTGCTGTTTGATGATGTATGTGCAAATTGTAAATATTTTTCCATTGTTTATAGTTGAAAATCTGTGCCTTTTGTTATAAAACACTGTTTATTTATGTTAGTAAATATTTGTGTTTAAAGTTGTGTTTGTGTGGGTACTTGCGGTTGTGTTTTGTGTACGTTGCAGTTACTAGAAATCTGATCTTGAAATCTCATGGATGGCCATTTCCAGATAGAATCGTGGAACCACCTAGGTTGGAAAAGACCTTTGGGATCACTGAGTGCAGCCACCGACCTGACCTACCGTGTCGTGTCCCTAAAATGTGTCACTTAGTGCTGCACTCACACATCTCTGAATGCCTCCAGCGATGGGGACTCCACCACCTCCCAATGCTTGGCCACCTCTCTGTGAAGAAATTCTTCCCAGTGTCCAACCTAAACCTCCCGTGGCGCAACTTGAGCCTGTTTCCTCATGTCCTAGATAATCCGAACCAGATAATTTTCATCCTGAGCATACTAAACGCGAGATGCTCCTAACCAGTATTTTTATTGCTTTATTTCGAAAGGATTGGGGCGATTACAAAATAACATCCCGATCATAGTTTGGATTATTAAGCACAAATAAATGCATCATTTTCTAAAGTCAGTCCCAAGTAAAATCAGGAAAAGGTTAGTGTGGGCTGCAGTCCGTGTGGGTTTAGAGCCGCTTGGTGCCTTCCGCAGCTCACCAGCAAACCTTCAGCCGAGTCTGGCACTGTAGCATTTCTGATGCTACAAAAAGGGATTTATTTCTGTGCGAAATCCCAGAGCTGAGGGTGCTCTACAGACTATGTCCTGGTCATTGCCTGCTGCAGTCCAACCAGGCAGCGCCCGTGGTGGCCACCAGCCCCCGGCAGCCACCTCCCGCTGAAGGGCAGGAGTCCCGGCTGTCACCGTGCTGGGAGCGAGGCCGTCCCTGGGAGGGCTGAGTGTATATATGGGCTGTGGGCTTGTGCATGGCGTTTTTGTATACATACAGCTGAACTGAAACCCCTGCACGGCGATCACAGGTGGTCTGCTGAAGTGCTCGTTACTGGGTTTCCTGCCCTCCCACTTCCCCTTGCTGTTGTCACTGACCTGAGCTTTTCCACGTGTCGGCACGGAGGTTTCTGGGGCAGGATTTGTCCTGTCTGTGGCCTCCAGCGCCCTGCACGGTGCTGGGCTGTGGTGCCGAGCTGGCTCCGGGTTTCCTGCAGCACGGATAAGTAATCGTCTCGTCTTGTCCTGCTTTCGGTGGCCTCGCTTGATGCAGTGATGCCGGGTGGGAGCACGGAGCTGTGGTGCATGGAGCGGGCCCCAGGAGCTGATCCCTGGGCTCGTGCATGGTGAAATCGCCTCCCTGTCGTTAGGAGGAGGCCATGAGGATTCTGCTGGAGGGAATTTGGTACTGCTGGCTCCAGCACCGCAGCCTGCATGCCTGGCACGAGGCTTCAGTGGCACATACAGCACGGGGGTTGTCCTGCAAACCCCAGCAGTGTGGGCAACGCGTCTTCTGAGCTGTTTCTACACGGAAATTTGAGGTACTCGCACAGTAATGAGAACTGGGAGCTCAGTTCCAGAACTGGAGAGCATCTCCTGCCACCGGGGCTTCTTGTTGCCCAGAGGGGATGCCCCATTCCTAGAGGTGTTCGAGACCAGGTTGGATGGGGCCCTGGGCAACCTGCGTTGGGTGGGTTCCATCCCAGCCCGTGGCAGGGGGTTGGAACTGGAGGGGCTTTGAGGTCCCTTCCAACCAAGCCATTCCGTGATTCCATCATTCTGTGATTCCGTGACCTCTGTCACCAGCAATCAGCAGTGTCACCTCCATGCTAACGTCACAGCAAGTGGAAAAACCCTCCCAATTAATTCTCTTACGGCCATGAGGTCTGCTTTTATGAGAACATTTTCCCATCCACTGGACAACAATGTCAGATTGACCTAAGGGTTGTTCTTTCCTAAATTTCCGTCGGGCTCCCTTTCCCCCAGCCAGACGGGTACAAGTTGTTTCAAATGTACTTAGCCCACTATAAATCATCTTCCGCTTTTCTTTCTTCCATGAGGAACACGTTCTCATGCATTGATACGCTTGGTTTTGTTTTGTCTTGCTGCAGGACCTGATGCAATCTTCATACCTCCGAAGCTGACCCGCACAGAACTGTTTACCAAACTTCACCCGGAATGAATCTGCGGCCTCTCCCAGCAGCAGCTGGAAGCAGAAATTGTGTGACGAAACGCCACGGGTGCCGGGCCCGCAGCAGCTCCAGCAGGACGGGGCCCGGGTGAAGGAGGTCGCTCCTGACCTGGGCCGTCCGCGTGAGGAGGACCTGATGGCCGGCTGCGCTGCCAGGCCCAGTCACGGAGCAGCTCTGAGGCGAACTTCTCCTTTCTCGCCCCAGCAGCACCCGTCCGGTCCGCTGCCAGGAATTTCCCTGCCGTTTTCACTTCTGGAGGCCGGAGGGGAAGAGGCCGCCCCAGCTGCGGGTGCACGAGCACACCCCCGGCGTGGCCCTGCCGGGTGCGTGTTGGTGGGTGAAGGCAAGCGGCCTTCAGCCCCGGCCTCCGTCCTCCGCAGGCCCCAGGAGGACAAACGGCCTCTCCCGTGAGGCTGCGAGCCACCTCGGCTGCCCTTGCCCACAGCTCACGAGCCTCGCCACGCTGTGGAGCTTTAGGAAGAGGAGTGTAGGGCCAGGAGGGTTGGGGGGCACCAGAGGAGCCCCCCGCCAGCACCAGCACCATGGGAGGCTCCTGCTGCCGATGGGGCCTTCCCCTTGGGGGGGGGGAGGCCAGTGCGGTGCTGGTGCTGGCACCACTGCCCGCCTTGAGCACTGGTGTTTCTTGCAGCTTGGTGTAACGGTGCATCATGATCCCAACTCTGTGTCGGAAGGGGCCTCACAGCTCCCCCAGCCCCCTCTGCATGGGCAGGGCCCCCTGCCCCCAGCCCAAGCTGCCCAAATCCCCCCCAGCCCAGCACTGCCAGGTTCGGGGCAGCCCCAGCTCCTCAGGGCAGCCTGCGCCAGGGCCTCACCACCCTCAGGATGCCCTACAGAAAACCAGAGCGGAGGGCAAGGGGCGCTTCTGATCCCGCAGCAACCCGTGGGGCTGCCTGGGGGCGGCCCGCCCCAGCTGGGGGCCAGTGCTGGGGGCACTGGCAGCGCTGGGGAGGTGCGGGTGCAGGGGAGAGGGAGAGTGAAAAGGAAACAGGGAAGTGATTTAAGAAAAGTGAGAATTGGTTTCTTCTGAGGGGGAGGAAGGGAGAGTGAAAGGAGCAGGAACAGAAATTGGGGAAGGGAGGGTAAGGAGCGCTCAAGGAAACATCCACCAGGAAACCAGCGGGGAAGAAACACGAGTAGAAAGTGGGAGTGGTAGAGAGGAAACTTCAGGAAATGGAAAGGAAGGTGCCAACGGCTGGAAATCAACTGTCAGGAAACAAAAAGTAAGCAAAAAGCAAGGAAATCCAACCCCCGGGTGCTGTTGCAGGTATTCTGTCAGGAGCGGAGGGTCTCTGTGAAACCAGGCGCCGCTTCACGCCGCCTCGGGCCTCCCACCGCCTGCTGGGGCTGTTCCCCAGCTGGGCTCGATTTTTATTTTATTTTATTTTATTTTTTTATTGGGGGTGTGTCTTAAAAAATTTTGCCTTTCAGCCTGGATGTAAAAGCTTACCAGTTAAATTAAACCAGGGCTGCTCTACCCTGGGTGAGCCCACGCTCTCGTTACCAAAACCTTTGAGAAGGAGCGGGGCAGGAGGGCTGCCCAGCAGGCTGTGTGCTCCTCCTCGCGTGCGTCTGCAGCTTGCAATTAGGTTAATGGGTGTTGTCAACCAGGCAGAACTGGGCCAGCGCGGTCCCTGCCCAGCTGGTGTGTTGGGTGGGATGAGCAGAGACGTGGCGGGGCTGGGGAGCAGCCCTCCTGCCTGGGGAAGGACGAGCTGCAGGGGCACCGAGGGCCCCGTGCACTTTGCTGCCTTGGAACCAGCTCGAAATGGAAGGAGGGAGCTGCGGATACACGCAGATATCTCCGTTCCTGCTCCTTCTGGAAGGCCAGGCTTTCTGCAGGAGGAAATGGAAATCCTGAAGCCACTGCCCGGAGTGGCTCCAGCTAATACTTTTCCACAGAGTAAAACTGGAAATGACTTTTTAGAAAAGTATACAGTGATTTGTCAGGGTATTTTTGTTCTGCAAAATACCTCATCACAACAGGCAGCATCGTCACTGAGAACAAAAACAAGCACATTGCTAAGGGTGAGCTGGCGTCTCTGCCTCCTTGCACTGCAAGCAAAAGCTGGCTCGGTCTGTTACTCACGTTGCACAAGCCGGGAGGATTTCATCGGTGTAACCGCAGATGTCCCGTGGTTAGCAGGACATCTGAGGTAACACGAGCAAGGGAAGCTGTTGGGTGTGAAGTTGGCCGGGGTGGGACGGGCACCGCCGGGCTGTGGGCAGCTGCAGGAGCAGCAGAGGTTCGGGTGCTGCTCTGTCAGCCTGGTGGCAGCCGGCGCTGGGCTGGCGCCTGGAGCTCGCCCAGCACAGCCTCAGCTGCCCCGTACAGCATGGCTGATGTCTTCCTCGCCTGGGGGATGGCTTCGGGCTCACACCACGTCTCCACCTAGGCTGCTCAGCAGCCGGCTTTACAGGTCACAATCCCTCCCTGCTCGGGAGAAGCGCGAGCCTATCTCGGGCGTCAGAGCGGGGCCGAGAAAGCCCCCTGCCCGTCCAGGGGCGTGATGGGCTCGCATTCGCTCTGCAGCACGCTTCTGAAGTCTCTCAGAGCTGGGAAGTTCAGAAGCCTCCTGGATATCTCCTGCGGTTACCACAGCCCCTGACGAGCAGCCCGATGACGATGACGTGCCATAAACCTGCTATTGCTCATCCCGGCCCCGTGCTGACGGGCGGGCCGGGCCCTTCCCTCGCAGCGAGGCCTGGCCTGGCTCCCTCGCCCCGCGCTCCTCCGGCCCCACGGCGTTTCCCTGCCTCTCATTTCCCAGGCTGTCTGGCCTCTGTCTGTGCATTTCAAACACCTAGCAAATTTAAACGTAGTAACCATCCCCATTAATTAAATATCAACAGCTTATTAAAAACAGCTCTGCTGGAGTGACATCACTGGTCATAGCAGGGGCTGTTGGCCTGGTTTCAAGCCGCCGGGCAGCTGCTTACACGAGCGCCTCCAGCCCACGGCTGCCCCTCCTTGCCCAGCAGCTGCCGGGGGATGCTCGAGGCCGCCCTGCTCTTCCCCTCCGCCGCAAAGCCAGCTCCAAGCCTCGCCTGCTGGTCGGCCCAGCAATAAATGGCACCGACAGGTCTGTTTATCAGTAACCCCGGGCAGCACGATAAGAGCCGCAGCCGGCGCGGCCGCTCCACCTGGGCCGTAACCGCGCCGGTGCGGGTGGCCACGGCGCGCCCTTCACCCGGCGTAAACACTGCGGCACGCGGCGCGCTGGCACCACTGGGGCTATTACCAAAGGGCTGTCAAAACAGCTCTCCGACTGGAATTCGTGTGCATGGTTAGGTCTGCTGCCAGTCCCCTCAAATTACAGCTTAGACACCTGCAATTTTTGGTAAATACTCCAGTGCATTTCTTCATGCATGGGTGTGAGAGCAGGAAAACCCGCCCGCGCACCACGTCCGGATGTCTCGTTCTCGCCTTGCTCCTCCAACACGCCCCATGGCCTCAGCACGTGGCACCTGGCAAGGGCTTTCTTCTTTTTTCTTTTTTTTCAAAAGATGCAGTTTTTCCATGAATTTCTGTCTGAGCTGGGATGCAGGGTAAGAATTTAAACAGCTGTGATAATGTTGTGGATCAGTTTGTAAGGCGTTTTATACTCTTTTCTTTATGGAAAAAGTCAAGCTGGGTATTTAAATGCAATGATATTTCAATAATACACAGGATTTCTTTTGTTTTGCACGCCAAGACAAATCACGCACAGATGTACAAAAACTGGGACCTCCATGAGAAAAATCTTACACAGCTAAGGTTTGTGCAGGAGTTCACACTGCTGCCTACCAGGACAGGATTTTATTGAAAATGCCATTACAGCACGCCTGTTGTGCCAGGCTGTGCAAAGGCCTTGGTAAGGAAATTTTGCAGTAAATACCACTATGGAGTCGAATTCCTGTTTATTTCCCATGAACTCAGTATTTGCTTCGTCAGACTAAAATACTTTAATTTTCGCCCTGATAGCGGTGAGGCCAATGCACTGCCTGATGTCTTTTCCAGATAATCTTCAGCTGCAATCTGCTGAAGTCAGAAAGCTGCAGCTGACAGAGATGCTACGGGTGCTTTCTCCCTCACTGCTGTAGTTTCCATACCCAGAGCATTAAGCATGTGAAGCAGATTTCAGAAATGTTCAATAAAACAGCAGAAGTGTTTATAGGAGTCTACGTTTTTTACCACATTCTGGAGGCCATTAGCTTTTACAATGCACAAACACAAATAATTATTGCGAGCAGCACGCCAGTTGAGCGACAAGCCTTGCTTAGCATCAGGGCACGCTGCGGCCCAGCTCGCGGGCTGGTACCGATGCTCACGGCCAGCATTTTCTGTGGCGGTGACCAGCAGCACCTTGCTATGCCTCCAGCACCTCCGCTTCCAGCATCGGCCCTAAAATCTCACAAAAGCCACCACAGGCTTGGTCCTGTCTGTTAACTCCTGGGGGCTGGGCCGGTGCAGACAGGCAGCTGGAAAACTCCCAGGAGGGCGGATGTGTACGCGTGGGCCTGGCACAATCATTTTTTTTGGGGGGGAAGGAAAGTGCTGGGCTTTACCCCTGCTGGTAACCAACCTTCTTCCCTCCGTCCCCTCAGCAGCCCCCAGGAGGAGCGCCTGGCTCAGCCACGCCGCATCCTCCGGCAGAGGCTGGTGCCACCAGAAGGCAGAGGGACGGTGAGGGACAGTGCCACTTCACATCGGCCTCTGGATCGTATGCTTTGAGCAGCTGGTACAAATCGCTGCGCTGCCTTGGTCTGCGCAGATCGAGGAGGTGTCGGCCCCTTCCCAAGCCCTTCTCGTGAGGCCTTTCCTTGAGGAGCAGGAGAGCTGTGGCCTGCATGTGCCAACGTCTGCTGCTGGATGCTGACCTTAGGCCCAAACAGAAACAAAACCTCTCGGTCCGTGTTTCTGCTTTCTTTCTCGGGAAACTTATTCAGGAAGGACTTGGTCCTTGGCGAGGGGCTGGTGCAGCTCCCCTCAGCCCCGGCCGCGGAGCCACCAGGCCCTGCAGCCATGCACGGGACATTGCTGTGGCGCTGGGGATGAGGGGCTACGGTAACAGCACGGCAGCGATCGTTCGTGAGGAATAAGATGCCAAATAGCACGGAGATTGCCTTAGGAAGGAGCAGCAATGGAAACGAGTGGTGTGGTGGAACAGCCAGCGGACGGGGATCCCGCAGCGGAAGGCAGCGTGCGAGCCGCGAGATGATCTCTGACCTAAGAGGCTTAGAGCCCAGCCGGGGGCGACCGGCAGGCGGAACAGACCCGGTGGGAGTGTGAGCCGGGGGGATTAGCCTGGTGACAGAGGCAGATTGCACGGATTAGCCACCGGTGGCACGGGGCTGCCACGTCCCCGAGGAGCCCCCGATGGCTCCTGCCATCTCTCTCCTCTCCCCGGAGCCCTGCCCCGCAGCCGGCCCGGCCCCGTGCAGCCCAGCGGGTACAGGCAGCACAACTCCCAGCGCCGGCGTCTCGCATCGCCAGCTGGGACTTTTTGCTGATTTCACCAGCCATCATGTAGGTCCAAGCCAGAAATGTGTTTAAATCCTATTGCTTTCCATGCCGCTCAAATACATGCTTAAAGTTAAGCAGATGCTAAGTGCTCTCCTGGTACAGGGTGCCAGTAGTGGCCTGGGGTTTTGTTTCTCTTTTTGCGTTATGTGCTATAATGGCATAAGTAATGTGCCTGAACTACTTTGGCGATCTTTGTTTCTGAAAGTATCTCGTGGCTTTCAGAAGGGAGGTAAAGCAAAAATAGATGTAGCCATTGTATTAAATAAAGCTCTCAGCAAATCCCAGCTGCCGAACAGGGGAGCATTACCTCTCTAGAAAGAAAAAAAAAAAAGTGGTCTTCTAGGGTGCATTTTCCTTTTGCTGTGCCTCTGCAAGGCCAATTAACATTAATGGGAGTTGTATATACCAGCCCAGAGCAGAACAGACCCTTACAGGAGGACCTCGTTAGCTCTTTCTGACTGTGGTTTTCATTCCGAGTTGCTAAATTTTATGGATTAGCAAGAATGCTAACAAATATGGAAAAGCAATCCTGGCTGTTGCCATACCGAAGTGCTTACTTAATGAATTTTAACAAGTCAGGTTTGAGAACGAGTTGGTGGGACCATTTATAACTAGACCTCTGGAAAAACTATACAAAGGCAATCTGATCAGCCAGCTGTACAAATATCCCACTGCGTGGTCCTGACCTCTTCCACTCACACAGTATAATTCCCTGAGAAACAGTTTCCAAGGGAAAAACACTAGAAATTCACATAAACTTTGCTTTCTCGACCTGCCAAAGAAGAGGGGTTTGCAAAGGGAGTCATGCATAGGAGAGCACCCAGAGGATCTCCTTGGGACAGCAGTGGTGCAAGGATTGCTCATCTCCAGGGATAATGCTGCGAGCCCCCAGCCATCCTCCAGCCTAGAGCCAACTGAGCTGGTATTTTCAAGGACACTGTGTATTTAAGACAACTATGAGAAACCTGCAGCCTCTGACATCATTTCTCTGGCCTATGGATGTTTGATTTTTCCCATGTTATGGTGGGATAACACTAGATGTGTTTCATGTGTGGTCTCCCAATGGTATGTGAAGAGCCCTCAGCAAGGAAAGATTTTTCCTTGTTTCTTCTTCTCCCCATGGGTTTGAGGGAATGCAATTGCAAGAGGAAGGCAGGTTCAGCAACAGAGCTGTTTCTCATCCCTCTCTTACCATACGCACCATGTAGGCAGACATTTAAAGCCATGTAATTATTTAAAGCAGGCTGTCCTATGTAAGCGCTAGCAGCGCCCACAAATTCCTCAGCTTGAATCTGCAATCGCATCCCCACAAGGCCAGCGATGGGAAATCAGACTCATTTTTAAAAAGAAAAAGTTGAAAATCTTAAAGAAATGCACGTTTTAAATAGAAAGACGTCCCTGAGCAGCAGCAGGGATTTCATCCAGCTGGATTCCTGCAGCACGCCCTGCCTCCTCTCTGGCATACAGTGCCCTGTCCTGTGCTGCGTGGCAATTCCTCGCCCTTCGCAGCCCAGCCGTCGGAGAGGCGACTGCTGGTGCACGAGGGGCAGTGAGCAGCGCCCCCCAAGCTCAGCTCATTATCTTTATCAAATGAAAGCAAGCTGCATTCATGGGGAGTTTTCAAAGGCCTGGAAAGTCTCAGGACTGTCCGGATGCTCTCTTTCCTTCCCTGCAGTCAGCTTCAAAAGCATTTTTGTTCTTGTCTGCTTCTCCATGGAATATTTTCCATTCTTAAATTGATTATTTGCCCTTTCAAATGTTTCTGTATGAGGATTTATGCTGCTCCAATGAGACACATGGATAAAAAGCTGAACACTAAAAGCCGTGCTGCCTTGATTACATATCTCTGAATTACCATTTTTTTCTCCTGACTGCTCACCCTGAGCGTCCACTTATCTCTGTCTGCATCTCTGGTCTGTACCAGACAGGTCTCGCTGCTCTGGGCTCATGGCAGGGCAGACATCATTCATTGTTCTTCCCCCAGACGACACACAGACCGATCACTGCTATGAGCGCACCGCTCTCATTTCACCACTTTGCTTTTGAAATTCTGTTACGTTAAATCGTGCCGTGGCCTGGCTGGGGCTCACTTGCATTTTCTTCTCTAGTATGCGGTAAAAGCTGTAGCTAGCGTGCCAGCTGGGGTAGGCAGGCTCAGGGCTGAGTTCAGGGATGCCCGGAGCAGTGGCAGACAGCGAAGCCTCCGAATATGTCTGGGTGTGCAGAGGAAGGGGAGAGCCAGGCCCGGGGGGACCGGGCAGGAGGACAGGGAGAGCCACGAGAACGCCCAGGGAAGAAGGGGCTGGCGGTGTCTTCTTTAATCTCAGTCTGTCGCCGGTCCATCAGTCCTCTCCCCGCCTGTCTACGCTTCCCAGGCCGGTGGAGCCCAGCCTAGTTTACATCACCTTCTTCCAGGGACAGGACTCCAGCAAAAACCATCCCACAGAGGGAGCGGGCTCCCGCAGCCAACCCCCACAGGGTGCCTGGCTCTTCTGCTGTTCTAACCATGGCTTTCAGGCTCTGCTACTTCACACCTAGTTCTTGGGTTGATTATTTTCAAAAAATCAAGCAAACAAAAAGGCAAGTTTTTCTTTTCTGTTTTTATTGTCATTTCCAGTCCAGCTTTTTTTTTTTTTTTTAATGCTATTTTTAGACTCTTGTATTTTAATGCTGTGGCATGAATTGCTGGGATTTCCCTTTGCTACCATAAAATAGACGATCTGCACTTCGGAGTTAGCAGTCAGACAGGAAACCCATGCCTGTTGCCAAAAATGGGCCTTCTTTCATAGATCTGTATTTGTTTTAATTTCCCTTCGCAGCAGCGACACGCCAGATTAGCTGCATTGGTTTCTTGTCATATTATGTAATGCCATATAACACGCCAGGCTTAACTGGAAACGAGCGAGCAATTTTGTCTCTGTTTGATTCACCGATGATGCACGCAGCTGGGAAACGCTGGTTTGCAAGAACGCAGGGAGGGGGCTGTTTTCTCATCCCCGCAAAGAAGAACTGGCAGAAGGCAGAGTTCTGCAGGGAGCTTTAAATGACTGAAAACATAAACGATGATTCCTGTATGACTAACTGCCTTTAAGGCCTTGATAGAATTACCTTTTACTGATCACACATTTATTACAAGGCAAGGGAGTTGCAGTCAGGTAGGCTGAAAGCTACTGAAGCATCCAGAGGTCCGGATCCCCTTCCAGCTCTGCCAGGCCGTGAGCGACCTGCCTGTTTTGCCGTGAAATGGAAATCGGTCTGCTGATCCACTGCTTGTGCAGTCTGAGAAGGAAAAGGGCTCTGTATAAATAACTTGTAATTAGGCCTCTCTGGATCAAAGCTAAGTCCACAACACTCATGTCCTGTTGCTACTGTGGCCGGTCTCTTCCTCTCAGCCAGGAAGGCATTACGTGGGCAGGCTTACGTGAAGCAATTTTTTAACATCTATTTTTAAGAGTTCTGAAAGGCGATACCTAAATGTTACTCATTGCCGTCCTTAAAATAAACCACGAGGCAGCTCCAGGCACCTCGCCGTGCAGGGGGAGGCGGGGAGCAGGGCCGTGGTGCCCGTGGTGTTGCCGGGCTCGTGGCCCTGCAGGCTGGGTTCCAGCGGGGCAAGGCTCCGGGAGCGCCGTGCCAGCACCCACAGCTCCTCACGCCCCCTCCAAAACCACAGCTTGCGCAGACACAGCCCAGCAGCACTGATGGCAGCCAGTTCCAGGACCAGGGGGCAGGAGGACTGTGTTTTATCTCACAGGACAAAGCCACCTCCCGGGGTTCAGCAGCTGTTCGGGGCAGCCTGCTGCCCTGCGGTCCTCGGAAGCGTTCTCCAAGGCGCCCCGTGAGTGCTGCTGTCCCGGGGGTGACCTGGCAAAGCCCCACCAGCAGGTCAGCCCAGGCGATTCGTGTACTGCTGGAAACGAACAGAGCGTGAGGCAGCAGCCAGTGAGCAGATGATGCGAGACCTACATTCATTTCTCATGAGCAGATCCCTGGAGGCTAATGAAATCCCGGCGAATATGCTGGCACAAATGCCTGCGCGCTGTTCTCACTGCAGCGTGGCAATGTAGAGGAATGTGCGTGTGAAGAACCAGGTCACAGGCAGCAGCGACAGGGAGTCGAGAGGCACAAATGCAGGCGGAGCGGCAGGTACTGGCCTCGATTTATTCCTCCATGGCCTGGCCTGCAGTGATCGGCTCCTCGGGCGTACCAGGCGCCTAGCTGGAGACCAGGAGGACAGTCCTGCAGGCTCACATCAGCTCCCTGATATGAAGTCAATTTCTAGTGAATAAACTCATGCCCACCTGGGCAGGCTGCCTCAACTGTTGCTTTGCCAGAGAACCAGTTTGCTGAACGTGGGTTTCCCCTAGACAGGGACGGGTCTGCGGCCTCTCCTTAGCTCTGCGCCCTGTGCTGGCTGCACCCAGGCCACGCAGTGCGGCTCCTCCGTTGGGGCTGTGCCTTTGAGCTCTGCCCAGTGCCGGCGTAAGGAGCGTTACACATTCTTGGACTACTTGATCTTATTTACTAGCGGGCTGATTTCCACTGGCACACTTGTGCTAGGAGATGAGTCCTGTTGATGCCACGGCTGTCCCAGCCGGTGAGAGGTCCACATCCCATGCCTGCACTTCCCTTCGGGGTCACCCCCCTCCAGGATTTCCTCTGCTGTCAGCCCAGCGCTCTGACCAGAAGCTGCTGCCCTCGGTGCCGGGCTCGGTCACGTCCAGGCACGGGCCCTGCTTCCTGCCGCGCGCGCTGTGGAGGCCGCGGCTGCCACGAAGGCCAGCGGCGAGCAAGCAGCCCCGTCACACTGCCCGCTGCAGGCCACCGGCCCGACACGGTGTCACCTCCCTGACTTATTAATGCCTGCAACACTCCTGCGAGAAGCTGCAGTGTTTGATAGCTGGTGAGTTGCACAAGATAGGAGCTGAGTCAGTGGCCCAGGATGTCTGAGGAACAGGAATTGAATGCGGACCTCCCACGGCCAAGGGCTGTGCTTCTGACTACCTGAAATCCCCTTCTTGTAACAGCAAGAAGGTTGTTTCAGGGGAAGAGCTACTTTTTGATGCAGAAAGCCCCCTCTGGGCTGGTCGGTTTGGTTTTTGTTTTGTGGCTTGATTCCCTCCCACTCTGCCCACTGGCAGGGCGGCGTGTCCCACACCAGCCGGTCGCTCTCAGCAGAGGGTCTGCGGAACCAGCAGGAGCCAGGGCCTGGCAGCGAAGCAGAGCCCTCCGCCCTCCGGCACCACCGATAACACGACTGGTCTTTGAGCAAACAGGAGCTTTGTGAAATGGGCATGGCGGGACAGCCCAGGCAAACAACCTCCCCAGGGCCATTGGTACGGCCGCGCTGGGGCTGCATTCTTTCGGGGCAGGGACCGGCCCTTATCACAAGCTTTCAGAGCACCGAGCGCCGTGGACCTTAATCCTGATGGGGCCTCTAGGCGTGACAGCTATATCAATATTTAATGTGCGGAAGGTGACTTGTATCCCAAGAGGGAGTGCTGATCCCCGGGCTGTGACGGTGCTGTTCCTGTGCTTTGAGATAGGATGCTGACTATCTGCTACAGTATCTGCGAGTGTATTGTGGAGTGTACTCAACGGTGTCCTGCACAAAGAGCAAACAGCAGCATGGGGGTGCTTCGTTTTCTGTAATTTTCTGTTCTGTAGGGAAGAAAAGCATTGGCTGTGAAAGGAGCTTGTAAGCTGGAGGATGCAAGGTTTGCGCTTCTCCGCAGCTTTCCTGTGGCTCAGGACGTGACTAATCCCCTGTGACAGCCACATGCTCGGAGCCTGCTCTTCTTACTGGTGCAGGTTGGGACACTGCCACTTTTCCCATTACAAATGTTGTCCCTTGCTGTCCCACATTACCTGGGGAGCAATGTCACCCCTGTGACGTATTTGGGTAATTCTCTAGTCTGCCCTAACTTGTACCCCAGTGGCTGCAGCCTCCGTGGGCTTTCAGGAAATAGGAGGCAACAGCTACGTCTCCTCTTAGCCTCCTGCTCCACAGGATGCTGCGGCGAGCCCAGGCTCAGCACCGCCAGCCCCTGCCTGCCACAGACCCTCTGTTTCAGAGAGTTCCACAGAAAAAGCTCTGGCAAGTTGTAGCGCCCCGGAGTGTCGATGTAGCTCAGAAATTGCTGCCGCAGTTCACTGGTGCAAAGCTACTGGTGAAATATTATGTAAACAGGAAGAAAATATGCCTGTTCCCTTAGTGACTCCATAGTGACAGGCAAATGCTGTCCAATTTCACAATCGTCTCTTTCCTCTTATGGGTCAAGTTTTATTTGTTAGCTCTCCTGCCCAGGCGCGCTGCTGTCAGGTGAGTGAGACAAGCTGGTTTCAGCCCTCCGCAGCACTTTGTACTCGCAGAGCGCTGCACAGCACGACACGGCCAGCCCTCTGTGCTGTGCTGCCCCTGGACTCGACCTCCCACCTCTCCCTAGAGACAAGCTGCTAGGCAGCTAAAACATACACCGTGAGCCCCAAGCTCCGGTGAACAGCCGGACGTTAACTTATCCCGAGCCTTATCGGGGAGCGAAGCGGTGCAGAAGTCAGACCTGAAGCCATTCCACATGCTGATCTTCCCTTGGAGCCTGGCAGAGGGAACACGGTGCTGGTGAAAAGCTGCATCCCAAGCCCGGCTGGCACCAGACACACTCTTAGCAGAGCCACAAACACTCCTTTGTGCATACTCCTGATAACATACTTCAGTCTCCACTCATGCTCCCAAACATCTCAACAGTTCTGGGCCTTTTACTGACCACCGTGCCAAATCCTTCAAGAGCTTTTTTTCAAAGCAAGTAACAAAGAAACCTAGAACTTGTAAGGCAAATGTTTTGTCTAAAAATGTCCTTCCTTAAACCACTTGGGCTAATTGCAAATACCACACAGATTATGTAAATCACGACTTGCTGACAGGTAATTCACAGAAATGAGGGCTAACCCGATGGGACAAATTGTGGTGTGAGCAGCTCCCCGTGCTCCTAAGTGCCGTAGGAGACCTGAAGCCACCACCCTGGAACTTAGCTCTGTTGACTTCTCTCCCAGGTCCCTCACAAACCAGCTCGCGTGGTGACGGTGATGCCTGCCACAATTCATTTAGCTACGCGAGCTCTCACGAGCTGTCAGCCCAGCCAGCATCAGAGCCGCAGTGCGATGCAGGCCACCTGAGATGGCCACGGGCCAGGATGCTGAGCTCACTTTTCTTTGTGCGCCGCTGCTGGCAGCGCCGCTGGACACGTCAGTGCACAGGGGCAAGGGAGCACAATCAAGTCAAGCTCACCTGGCCATCACCTACCCCTGTATCTATCTTCAGATCACTGAAACAAAACAAAACAAAACAAACAACAATCCCACAAAATATATATATTTTTTTTTTGCACTTCAGTAATATTACTTATATCAAATAAAAAAATTGCAGGCCCCGATTTTGGATGGGGTCTTGGCCATACCCCATTTGAAGTCAAGGAATGTAAGAGGAAACAGGTTAGGCTCTAAAGCAGAGCAAGAAAATTCTTTTTGTTTCATGTTTTCTCCCAGGAGCCACACACCAAGGTATAATGATATGGCTGTATGTTAACAAGGTTGTAGCTACAGCGTGCAATCAGCATACACACAGTGTTATCTCCTTGTGGTAAATAAATTGGAATTGTCAGGCCATGCCATGGAAATGCAACATTTGCATTTTCCTATCAGGATGTGCCAGGACATTACACTGCAATCGCAAATCATGAGGTAATATTGTGAAGTGGACGAAGGAGCAGCCTAATCTACTGCAGAGTATTTGCTGTTATTTAGCATTTTAAAAGGGCACCCATAGCACCAGGAGATGGGGTGGAGCCCGAGGAAAGCTCCCAGACTGTTTCAGCAGTAGGTATCATGGTACAATTTCAGGGCTTGCAAACCCTGACCATCCTCAGTAATCCTCCTTCGTATGAACAATCCCATTCACTTAATTGTAGGCTGGGAGACTGCAGCATCCTTCTTGCCAGCTGGATCTCAGAATGATGTATGTAGGCCTAGTGATCTTGCTCCCAAATTCAAGTCAGTCTCACCATCCTCCTTGATATTCCCATTCCTGTAAACATCCAGGCTTTTCTCGTTTGTTTTTCCTCTTTATCTTTCCCTGTTTCACAGTGACTCCGCAGTTCCTTCATCACAGGATGATAAACGTTTCTTCCAGTAGCTCACTAAGGCTGCGAGTAACATCTGTCTTGTTTCATCCATTCTCACACTCTTTCTTTCAATGAGGAGGGCTGTGTGTGCAGTGAATTTTTTTTTTTTTTTTTTTTGTAAACCAACAGTATAAACGTTCCCCTCCCTACAGATTGTGTGTTTAAATTAGGAGAGAGCAGATCAGTCTGCTTGTGGACAGGGGGAGGGGAAAGATTTATGGGGTTTTCGAGTTCCCGTGGGAGTTTCCTAGCAGGCCCCTGGGAAACTGCTGAGCCCTGCACAGATGAACCTCACCCGTATGGTTAAGGTTCTGTTTTGCCTTAGGAGCCGTCAGAAGTGCAACCATCGTTGTTGTCCTGGAGCTTTAGGTGATCTTTCAGATACGCGGAGTCCAGGCCCTTGGCTGCCTTACAGCACAGAACCTTGAACCCCTCTGCACCGATCTCCCAGGCGTTTGGGCTTCTGCTTGGTCGCTTCCCCCCGAGCACGTCCTGCTAGCTGGCTGTCCCTGCCCTCCTGCCTTTCGTGCCTGTTCTGAATCTGCTGACTGCTGAAACAGCCTCTGCTCCCTATTTCTTTCTCACTTCAGCCTTGTATCTGGGACGCTTTTCCTGGCATCCTTCCCAAGCTCTCTTGCTGCCAACTCACAGTCAGTATGAGCTTCTTGTATTCCCTTTCAAATCCTTTTCTATCACGGCAAATAAACCCACTGTCCTCTACGCATACACTATTGATATTATCCTTGACAGCTCTTCACTCCTGGCACTCAGCTGCTGCTTAATCATACAGATTCCTCCTCTGATTCACCTCATGTGCTCCTGCAGCCAAAAGCTTGTCTTTGATTTGGCAATGTCACGGCAGGAGCACTGGGATCTCCTCCCTTATGACTCTTGCCCCGCATGTCCCCCTGTTGTTAGCACGCTCCTATTTCACTTCTTCTGGGGCTGGCGTCACGCTACCTTCTGCGTCCCGTACCATCACCTCACCTCTGCCTTTCTGCCCCACTGCCAGTACCCTGACTGCTCCCCCTGATTTTATCGTTTCCATGCTGCTTTGGAGAGCTTCTGCCCTGCTATCGCTTTGCACAGGATGACCTGCCTGACCCTGACTCCCAGGTAGCCTTCACCTTCAAATCCCTCCTCCAAACATCCTCTCTCTGAGACCGCTCTCCCAGGACGACCTCGTCCTTGTGACATTGGTAAAGGGGAGGGGGGAGCAAACCAAACAAACCTCGCAAACAATATGTCTTGAAAACAGGAACTAACACGATGTGCACGCAGCACCAGAAATAACCTCGCTGCCGTGTGCGGTGCAAACCCTGTCCTTCCCCTGACCCCTCCCTGCACGTCTCCTGCCATCTCTCCTCGCCGTCAGCCGCCGCTGCAGGCCCGGCGCTGGGGCCTCTCGGGCTCTCGGCACAGCTCCCGGTGCCCGTACCGGCGGCTCCGCGGCGCTGAGCGGCGGGCGGCTGAGCTGGGCCCTGCCACGACACCCAGCACCTTCCCCGGGGGTTCTCAGGCAGCGCTGCAAAACCGCTTCGCTGCGCTGGGCTTTGTACCGAGCACATGAAAGGGCAGCCTGAAACTAGAGGGCTGGTATAAAAATACCACTTTTAATCAGGAAACTGGGTTAACTGGGAAATGTTGCAGGCGCTGGCAGACCTGTTCACCCTTGCACTCGGTGACCGGGTCCTGCTTTGTGTGAAGAGGGTGTTCGTGTTTATTAGCCTTTTTCCCTAGCTGCCCGCTGGCATGGACTTTGCTCCTCTGGGTTGGGATTTGCAGGCAGCGGGAGGCTTTCCACGTGTGTTTGAGAAGGTACAAAGCCTGCAGGAAAACAATGGAAATAGCTGGCTTATGACTGCTGCGTGTCACGCACTCGTTTCTTGCCTGGTGGTTTGTCCTTGGAGCCGCGCACGCCGCCTGGAACCTGATCTGGAGCGGTGGCGGTAATTGGGGCTGGCACGCACGCCGCGCTGCCGCCACGCCACGTGGGGAGCGGGCCAGCTCCCGCCGGGCTCCCTCGCCCACCCCGCGGGGCCAGGCGTCGCCTCCCCGATGGGAGCTGGGAGCCCGCCGGCGGGGTGGTCCTGAGCCGCTCCTGGAGCACGGCCCCGGGGGGACTGGGGATTTGGGGGGGAATTTGGGGGTTGCCTCAGAGCAGGGCGAGGCGGGGGCTGGCCGTCCTGCGCAACGTTTCTCCTCAGGGCCCCCTGACCTTGAGCAACTGGGGCTGGTGGCAGCAAAGCCCCTGGCAGGCTCCCCTCATCCCCCATGAGAGCCTCCTCAGAGCACCCCCCCGTCAGTTTCCTGACAGACCCCGCGTCGGTTTCCTCACAGCCCCCGTGTCAGTCCCCTCGCAGCCCCGTGTTTGTCCCCTCAGTCCCATGCCTGTTCCCTCACATCCCCCATATCAGCCCCCCACAGCCCCCCATAGCCCCCACGTCAGTTTCCTCACAGACCCCATGACAATCTCCTCACATCCCCTCATGTCAGGCCCCCCAGCCCCATGCCAGCCCCCCCAGCCCCACGCCTGTCCCCTCATCCCCCGGGGCCGGGCAGGGAGCGGCGGGGCGGTGCTGCCGCCCCGGGCCGTTGCGTGCCTGCCCCGTTTCACAACCGCCGGCTCGGCACGGCACGGCACGGCACGGCACGGCACGGCAGGGCCCGGCTCGGCACGCCACGGGCGGCCATCGCGTGCGATCCGGCGGCCCCGCCGCCCCCCCCCGCCGCGGCGGCAGCACGCAGGGCCCAGCTGCCGGGGAGGCGCTGCCGGGCCCGCACCGCCCCTCCCGACCGCACGGCCCCGGCGGGGGCTGCCGCAGGCCGCCGCCTTTGTGCCGACCTTGGGCGGGCGGGACGAGGCCGCGGGAAGGGCTGCACGGCGGGAGCCGGGGCGGCAGCCGGAGTATCCCCCGGGGCACACAGCGGGACACAGGGGGACACACACCGGGGCACATAGCGGGGTACACCGAGGCACACATCGGTACATCCCGGGACACACACCGGGGCGCACCCTGGGACACACTGGGGCACACCGGGGCGCCCCCCGGGGCACAGGGGGGCACACACCGGGACGCATCGGCACAGCCCGAGGCACACCCCGGGGCACCCCGAGGCACACACCGGGACACACCGGGGCGCACACCGGGGCGCACACCGGAGCACACACCGGGGCATACACTGGGGTACGCCGGGGCACACATCGGCACACACTGGGGCACACATCGGTACACCCCGAGGCACACACCGGGACACACCGGGGCACACCCCGGGGCACCCCGAGGCACACACCGGGACACACCGGGGCACACACCGGAGCACACACGGGGGCATACACTGGGGTACGCCGGGGCACACATCGGTACACCCCGAGGCACACACCGGGACACACCGGGGCACACCCCGGCGCACCCCCGGGCCGTTTCCCCGCGGAGCCCCCCCCGTTGGGGCTGTGCCCTTCCCCTCTGGGGCGCTGTGCAGCCCCGCATCACCCGCGGGCCGCCACCGGGGGCACGGCGAGGCCGCAGCCCCGAGGCACCGGGAGGGACGGGACCCGCTGCGGGGGGCGAGCACCGCCACCCCCCCCCCCCCCAACCCCCGAGCGCGCTCCCGTTCCCGCCCGCGCGGGGGCGCGCCCCGTGGCCGCGCCGCGCCGTTGCCGCGGTGACGCCAGGACGCCGCCGGGGCCCGGCGAGAAAATGGCGGCGGCCACGGAGCGGCCCGGCCCCGGGCACGCCCTGCCCCCGGGGATCCGAGAGGTACGGGGCTGCGGGGGGGGGAGCGGGAAGGCGTTCGTGCTGCCGCTCCGAGCGAGCCCGGACCCGGTACCGCGCGCCGCGTGTGGCTGCCGCGGCGATGCAGGGCGCGTAGCTGGGCTGAAGCGGTGTCGGGGTTGCGTGTGGAGCTCAGCCCCGCTTGTCTCCTCTTCAGGGCTGTGGGGGGGTCAGCTCAGAGCTGCAGGTCTTTAAGGAAAATCATACAGCCGGGAATTTAGGAAAGAGCTGACGAGTCCGTTGCCCTAGGAAAGGGCAATAGAGTTGGGTTTACTTGCTCTAGAAGATGCCTCAGGGCACGCTGACGGTATTCACACGCTGTATGTAGTTGTCCTTTATCTCCAGCTGGAAATTAATCTTACCCTCACCGTTCTCGACTTGCTTTGGTTGAAAGTGACGAACCCAGAGGCAGGGGTAGAGCAGCGGAGCAGCTCAGCAGGGAAGCTGTGGAATTCCTCTGGTGGTACCGGGGGGACGGCTGAAGCAAGGTTTTGCTTTGGAGCAGAGGACTGGGCAGGCAAGCCCCTGAGCTCTCAGCTCTGCGGCGTGCCGCCAGCAGAAAGGTCTCCATGCAGAGGGTACGCCCGCCAGCACCCCTGGGTGTGAGCAAGAGTAGTCTCATGTTCCTGACCCATCCTACCCAGTCGCCTCAACGTGAGCTCTAAGGCAACGACAGGCCAAGATTTTGGGATCGGTTAGGGGTCATGGTTCTACACATCCTTTGCTGCTGCTCACTTCTTCGCTCAGCTGGCTTGCGTTGTAGTTGCAGGATAGTTACAAGATACTGGGCTTGGTTACAAGTCATTCTCACAATTTCCTGTCCTTGTATTTTCTACCTTTTATGTAGACATGTTCTTATTCCCTTCGCGTTCTCTGCTTCTTGGATTTTATAGCATCTCTTTTGTAATCTCGCTTTTAGGTTGCTCCTAACATAAGCGGAACTTGTGCCAGCTGTAGGTTGTTCTGCCAAACGGAGCACATGCTCCCAACATGCAGCTAGCTGGCCGAAGGAACATGTGTATCCAGAGGGAATATGTTAAGCGTTGTGATTTCAGCACCTAGCAGTGAGCATTCTTGGTCCCGCAGCTGCTTCGAGCTGCCTTGCTCGGCTGCGTGCTCAGGAGGTTGGGCTGTAGGGCTCAGAGTGGGGCAAGGCGAAGGATGCAGCCCAGAGCTGTCATCGTTCTGCTCTTCTGTGCTCTGGCGGACGGAGCTTCAAAAGCTGCTTGTCAGTACTTGACATCGCTGCCTCCAGAGCTGCACTCCTCTAGAGGATGTCACTGAGAGGGGAAGGGGAGGGAGCGTCAGCCTGGAGCAGCCTGTCCTGCAGGTAGTTCAGCTGCCAAAGCCTGCTGGGGGGGGGGAAGACCTGTCGCTTGAAAGCCGTGGCCGAGTTCTGTGTTTGTTTCAATTTCTGTTGCCCTTCCGATGTACCCGGATGGGAAGGTACGGTTTTGCCAGGAAGATCCTAGCGAAGTGGGAAGCAAAGCAGCAGCCACCTACAGAAGAGAGTCAAGTGACACCCTGAGTCCTCCAAGTAGCAAACAAGGTTATGCCTAATTGTATATTTTATTTGGCAGACAAATGACCCTTGCTTAACACAGATCACATAATTAATTGGGCACAAGATATCCTTACATATTAGTAGTTCTCTCGCCCTAGGAGCTTAAGAAAGCGAGCAGTGCAGGAACTTCGGAGCTGTGTTGCACATCAGGGCAGAATGTTCCCTGGTGTTTGACTGTCCACAAAACATCACGTACATTGCTAGCAGCAAGTGGTTACTCGTTAGATTTGCCACATGGACTTGTAGATTGAGCACATAATGGTATCTTTACAAGCACATTCTGGTAACTTTCTGTGCTGTCTTTGGACCTGGGATTATTTTTCTCTACGTAGATTCTTACATAGTTCTGTTTGCTTTAATTAGCTAAAGAATCTGTCGTGCCAACAGTGACTGGCTTGGTAGATGCGAACAGTACCCAAGGTCATTATGTACATACTACTTGCAGTGTTAATTTATAAGCAGCGGTATTTCTGTTGGTGCCTCTGGATGCGCATGGTAGCACTGACACAGAGGGGCAGGAGGTCCCATGGGCACGTACTTTACGAATGCTTCTTAAGATGGCGTTCACAAGTTGCACCTGTGTTGACAGAGATTTTCAGAACTTAGCTAAAGAATTTTTACCGTTTTGATTTCATTGGGATGACAAGCTCCAGCTACGTGAGCGTTCTCAGTGGCTGTGACATGCTTTGGAAATGTTCAAATGTATCTCCCCATTTTTGGTTTGAGCCCACGTAGTACAGTCTGAAGAGGTGGGAAGCTCTCAGCGCTGAGCTGGTTAGCCACGGACCTGTGGTTGATTTAGGATAACCAGCTTTCAGACAGTAACAGCAACCTGCTTTGTTACTGCTATTTGTCAGGGTATTGGAGGCTTTGTGAGAGCAGATCTCCTGAATGCAGACAGTGATGTTTAGTTCCGAGAGTTCTGGCGTCGCTGGTGATCGCTTAGGGCAGCGAGGTATTTTTGATCTCTTGCTGTGCTCAGAAGGCTAGGGCTGTGTTCGCTAGATGCCAGCTTTTCTGTGTCCTTTCTGCAACCAGTGCCCAAGTACCTTGCTAGGAATTTGAGGGTTGGCAGAATCTCTTGCATCTCAAGCGTCGGGGTTGTAGCTAGGAGGGACTTCCCAATGGTTGCAACTGCCGGTGTCAAGTCAGTATTGTCAGACGAACGAAAGGTTAATGATGGGCTAGATCATCAGTTCTCTGCACAGGCGTCACGTTTAGTTGCGATACACCGTGGTTCAGTTATAGGAATTCTCTGCTGTGTGTTGCACCGGAGAGCTGGAGCGTGCCACAACACAGCCCCAAGGAGCTCGGGAGCAGCAGTGAGGTCTGCGTGGCACGCCGGACACGTGTTGGATGTTAGCAGGGCTCGTGTGTGCAGTCAGTAGCAGCGCAGCGTGCTCTTTTATGATTCATTAGTCTGCTTTAAACACAAGCAGGAAAAAATTAAAGCTACCTGAAATCCGAGTATTATTTCCTGTCGTGGCAAACTGATTATTTTGGGGCATGTTTTGAATGGGATGCTTGAGAGCAGGACATTCTGGTTTTGCTGCAAGGCTTTTCCTACATTATTCATATGTATTCAAAGCAAGTATTGTTATTTTTATTTTGCAACTGCTTTTTTTATGGAAGTTGAACAAATAATTATGTATGCAGCATGGCTCAGCATTGCAGCCTGCATTGCTCTCTGACTAGATGCTGACTGAAAACTCTGCTCACAATAAACTTTTTTTTTTTTAGGAAGTGAAAATTCTACTGGGACTCAAAATATTTCAGTGAAAAAATAAATAGTTTCAATCAACTAACTCTTCGGTTTCGCATATGCAGTGGAAGACACCTCTTTCTTCCTAGAATATCATTTGCGTGGCTGGAAGTAACCATTTCTCTGTGTAACAGGGATTAGGTAGTGTGCTAGAAGAGGGAAAACAGCATGAAAGAAAGGGAAGTAGTATGGTGTAGAGGGGGAGTAAAATGAGAAGAAAATACATTCAGATAATCAGGTAGAGGCAGAATGAAACAATCAATACACAGAAATAATATAAGAGCACCCAGCTGTAGCATAAAGCAATTTTATTTTCTGGAATATTGTGTGTAGTTCTGCTACGATGTTAGGTTGGACAAATGCAGTGGTGGTTTTTGTTGTTGTTTTGGCTTGTTTTTTTTGTGCAGTCCTTGCTAAAGCAGACTCAGCGTGATGGAGCAAGCAGAGGGGGAGCACGAGCTGTCACTGCTGTGCTATGCCCCCGAGGGGCACGGGGTGATGCAGGGAGGATGGTGAGTGCCTCAGTTCCTAACGCTCTGCCTCCCCTGCGCTGTAAAAGTAATGTACACGGAGTACATCTGTGTTCATGGCTCTGTTTTTGTTTCTGTGGTGCACAGAAACACATTCAAAACTTTTTAAAAGAACCTCATTAATTGTGGACTAAAGGTCTGGCTTTTAAGAGTCATGGCCATCTATTAGTTTCTTGTTACCGTCTGTTTCCGGCATCGGTGACCCATGTTCTGGATGTCTTAACAACAAGGCACTGCTAAGTGCATAAGTAGGCTACTTGTCTTTTAACAAGAACTTAGCTCTTTATTATTGTAAGGTTTGCCAGTGGAATTTGAAATACCAGTGGAGGAGAATGCAGTGCCCAAGTCAGCGTTCCCTGTCATTATTTGGTCAAGTAGAAATTATGTAAATTCCTGTCACGTCATATTTCAGAAGCTTGGAGAGAAGCTTGTTATTCAGAAAGCTAAAAATGGGACAGACCACCAGTCTTTTTTTTTTTTTCTTTTTTTCCATATAACGTATGTTGCGCATATGCTTACAGTACTGAGTCAGACGGACCGAGCCATCCTGGCTCAGACCTCCACTTGCCCTTGGTAGCTAAAGGTAACCGTGGAATAATATTAGTTCTTCCAAAACTGAACGCAGCTCGGAGCTGAAACTGCTCCCACAGCTGCTGGAACACGGTAGCTAGAAATACTGCCTTGCGAAGTGGTTTGTTCTGGACCTGGCTCTGTCCTTCCTATCAAAACTGCAGCGCAAAACCGTATGGATCAAATGTATTCCTGGCTTATACACTTTGTGAGTTGCTTTGCTTTTCTTTTTGTCATGCTAACTCAACTGGCAGGGTTTTTTAGTATCCCTCTGTTATCTTTTCATTTCTTGTTTGCCCTGAGTTTCTCTGTCCGGGATGACCAAAACCACACTATTAAATTACCTCCCTTTTTAAAAAAAATCCTATTTTTTTTTTCACTGCTTATCCTCACAGTCACTTTTCTCGTTACAGTTCTTCATTTTCTGGTCCTTCCAAATTGCTTTTCTTCCCTTATTTTTTTCCTGTTTGCATTTGGGATGATGACAACAGTCTTCTGGTGAAATGTAAATAGGGAAAAATAGAATCTGAAAGTACAGACCGTCATGTCCGTAAAGCACACGCTTGGCAGTTACTCGGTACTCCTCTTCCAGAAAAGGTAGCTTTGTAAGCAGAGAGCTAATGAAAACTTGTTCCCTATCTATTTGTATGCAACGATTGATCAACTTTGGTGCCTCAGATGCAGGGAAAGGTGTCTCGTGGAATCCTTTCTCCGGCACAGACCCTTCACAAGGCCTCTCCCGTATGGATTACCTGATAAGGACTGAGCTCACGCTCCAGAGTTTTCTTCAGTAGGGGACTCAGGAAGTCTTTCTTGCCCGTCTGGCTGTCTAACACTTCTAGACACTCAAATATTTCTGCCCTTAGTGTCAGGTTTGGTTGTAAATAACCAAATGTTCTGGTTCACAAATCTTTGAAGGATGGCAAAAGAGGAATACACAAAAAATAATATTATTTCTCTTGGAAATTGTGCCACTCTGAAAAACATTTCATTTATTTAAGTAGTTTTCACAGCTATAAAAGCTGTCTGGCTCGGACCTTTAAATTGGTGTGGCCTTAAGATGGCTTTGTCGTCCTTTCGGCTGAGCGCAGTCAGCACCTGCAGCCTGGCAGCACTGCGCTGCACCTGGCTGCGTGCGCTGCAGCAGCTCCTGCAAACGGGCCCGCAGCTCAGGGATTGCGGGGGATGCTCTCGGTGCCGGCGAGGGGCTGGGGTGGCTGGTGGCGGTGACAAAAAGAGAGACTGAGAAAGTCCTGTGCGTGATTTGCCCACTGCGGGTGGGCACGAGGCCAGACTCTTGGATTTAGGGTGAGAATGCAGGGTTGTGTGCCCCTTCCTCTGCTCGGTTCAGGCCTTTTGGGGCTATTTGCTGTCCCTTTGTGTCCCCTTCCCTCTTCCTATCGCCTGGGGAATGGGTGTGAGGGAGAACAGGAGCCTTTTCCTGTGAAGTCCAGGTGTATATTATTCATTGTGCTATGACATCATTTATTTTTAGGCTGAGCAGCAAGATTAAAGTTGAAAACTGAAAAGTTTTAGTACTTGCATAAAACTTTTTTTTTTTTTTTTTTAATCCTAGCACCCAGTGGAATTTCTGTAACTGTTTATCTGAAAGACAACAGTGGTGGTGCTACAAGAGAGCACAGTGTTCTTTTTGGGACAAGAGCCACCTTTCTGTCCTCCTAATAACAGCTCATTTTGTCCTTTTTCATTACGGTAATTTCAGTGCTTTGGAACCTTATGGTATTTATCCTGAGCAACAGTTTCATATTTCCAAGCACAGTTTGCAGCTGCCAGGAAAAATAAACTTGAATATTCAGTTCATTCAGAGCAACTGTAACTAAGAGTGTTTTAAACTGGGGCAAAACTTAGAAATCGGAAGGTAAAGTTTGGCCTGGTTATTCCAGGGCATCCTGAAATATCATTTTTATCAAGCTATATTTAAAGTGCTAAAGGTTATTGAATCATGGGATAATGATACTTTTTTTTGAAAGCTGTTTTCCTTCACCTAAGTATTGTTTCTTTCAATTTATCCCAATGCTTCAAAATGTCTTATTTTCATTTTTTGTAACACAAAGGATTCTTATATTTTCTAACTTAAACTGCTTTCATTTTTCTAGTTTTATGATCTTTGTAAGTCATTTTGTTCTAAGCCTTCTAACTGTTGGTAATTGTAAGAAAGGTTAAAGCACATTTTAAGCTTTTGGTACACAAAGACTACGCTGCCAGCTGTCACCCACTTCCCATCTTTCATGTCTTGAAGCTTGCCAAGAACTTTTTACATTTGTTGCTTTGAGGTTGTCTCTTCAGCTGTGTGATGCGTGTCCTCTGATGCAGCCATAACTCTGATTATCTCTCCAATGCATCAGTGCTGTGATGCCCCAAGAATGGGGTAAAACCTCACATTTTCAAAGGTCATAGAATAGCCCAGGGTTGAATGGACCTCAAAAGCTCATCGGGTCCAACCGTTCATGGGAAAGGGAGCCTAGATGAGATTATCTAGCCCCTGTCCCGTTGCGTCCCGTTGATCTGTGCTGGTAAGCAGGTGCTCGCGTGTCCTCTACCGAAGTGTCAGACCTTCGGCGTAGGTCTGGTGAACGTGTGTACTCAATATCCATTTCTCGTGCAGGTTCAGCTCCGTATCACTTGTAAACTGAGCATTGCTTTCTGGAAGGGACGAAGATTAAAATACATAGGAATGACACACTGAGTAACAAGAACGTATTGAAGTCAGGGCACATCTAGCTGTTCATTTTTATAAAGCTTTGCATGCTGAAAAGCTTAGTAATTTGATCAATTACAAAAGTATTGTTCCCAGTTTAATCAACTGTCTTTCAGTTAGATATCTATTACTTTGTGTTTTTAATCAGTGATGAATATTTCATACCTAGCAAGCTGCTTACATTTTCCACCCCACTCAAGTGCCATACACGCCACATCACAATAACATTCCCATCTTGAATTATTTTTGTAAAGACGACTGAATTATGTCACTCTAGTCACTTTTCATCTTGCCTGCTTGATTGGATGTGACTTGTCAAAAACATAGTAAGTCAAATTTTTCTGGTTCACACAGTCAGAATTTTCTTTAAGGGTACAGTTTTGTAAAACACAGAATAGTTCATTTTATTTGAAATTAGTACATCAAGCATAACTTGGAGGTACTTCAGTTTGTAATTCCAGTGGGAGTTCCTACATAGCTAGTTGCATAATTGATCTGCCTTGGGAAGTTTCGGGTAAGCAAAAGTACTGCTATAGTTTGTCATTTTCCTGATGTTGCATTTTCTTTGTTATTTATTACTGCATAACATATCCGATCATAAATGTTCCATAGCATTAGTTTAAACTGTTTGGAATAGAAACTAATCATTCAGTTTTTGTGTTGTGCAACTCGTTTCTCACGTACAGTCTTAAAATCGTATCTCTTTCTAGATGTCTCGGGAGGAGACTGTGTGTAAATACTGTGGCGTCAGCTATTTGATTCTTCATGAATTTAAGGTGATGGAAGAAAAAGTAAAAGCAATGGAAAAGCAGATTGCGTTTTATGAAGGAAGTATAGAACGGGAAAAAAGACTTCAAGAAGAATTGCAGTCTCTTTACCAAGACCTTGAACACTGTCGAGCTGACAGGGAATCAAAAACAGAAAGGTCAGAGCATGTTACCAAGTCTGATGTTATTCTGCACGCGTGGGTGTTAGGTAATGCCATTCCAAAGAAGTTAAAAATACAAATGAGATTTGTCTGTCTTTTATCAGATGTAACATATATTGTGATGTGTAAGTCCTATTTTGTAGTATTCTGTAGAAGTGAGTTTTGAATTCCTTAACAGTTTAAAAACAGTCAATATATTTAAAGTGAAAGAAAGGCCTGAAGGCATTTCAGAGGTATTTCCCCCCCTACACTACACAAAGGGGAAACGATCAGATATTTAATCTTATCATTTTTGTAATAAAAAACACTTCAAAAGAAATCCTATGGTGCTGGGGGTTTCACCACCCTGAAGTTTGTCCTTACTGTCTCCTATCAACGCTCTTTCCCCAAGAAGCTTACGGTTCACTATCAGTGTGATGATACAGAAAGCTAAAACAGTTACTTGGGTGCTGCCTGTGGCTTTCTTCCTCAGAAACGGGAGCCTGCAAGTGCTTTCTGGTGGTATGTGAAGGGCCACGTTAAAGGGGGAAGTGTGTATTCCTGAGATCTCCGGTATGGCAAAATATATATGTGGCTCTGTTCAAACTGACTACTGTTAGAATGATGAAGTATAAGCAAGGGAATTGGAAACTTCTCGGTAATTCCTTGCTCATCTGAATCAAACTGTTTGCCAGAAGCTTTTTACAGGAGCAATATTATGATTTTAGTATCGGGACAGTCCTTTTGATTCTGAAGACTCCCAGTTGGGGTGTTTTTGCACGACTGACTCACACCCAGTAGCAACTGATCTAGGCCTGAAAACATGGAGCTTTTGGGGTATTCAGGTGCTCTCCCCAGAGACTGGAAACATTAGAGAAGAAACTATGGGTTGTCTGTAGGTGAGGCACTCGCATCCATTTACTTTTTTTTTTGTGAATCATTCAGATACTGTAACAAGTTAGCATAACTATTATTACCTTTAGTTAGGATGTTTTAGTGTTTGTTAACATAGCTAATGAAGCATTCATTTTGACACACAAGTTCACCTAAGGTTGAACAAAATGTATATTTCGTGGATCACCCTGCTCGTACTGTACTTTAGGATATTATTTTCACTGGCACCAAAACCTCCCTCCTCCCCCATCCCCAGAATGATTCCTTTGGTGTAACAGCACATTTCTGAAGAGCGCATTCACTCCTTGTTCCTTTAATGGCTCTGGGTAGCAATTATAGTGGCAGTATTCAGTGTGTTAGCAGATACAGTGACAGCATGTTCTTGTTGTTGAGGATCATTTGCCAGAGGAAGACTTACGTTTTCATTTAGCTGACTTTTTGTAGCAAAGCTGGAAGAGTTAATGAAAATTTAATCTCTGCACTTTTTCCCCCTGAGGCTTGGCTTGATTTAAAACCTGCTGAAATCAAATGGAATACTTTCAGTAGGCTTTCATTCAGGCCATAAATCAACTATTGTGCTTTGTTAAATCAGCTGTCTAAATATTCCTTATCTCCTCTCTACTATTTTGGGTCTCTCGTTACCTTGTGCCATTGGCACGAACTAACTTACTCAGTGTACTATCTTTCTCCTGGTTCTTGCATGGTTGACAAATCGTTCTTCTCAAACTTCAAGTTTTTATCAGAAGCCAAATAAGCCCCTTTTCATCTTCGGTAGACCAAGAGATTTAATCCTTCTTGTTAGGTGCAAACTATTTCATTTTTATATTCCTTTTTGGTTAAAGTGTTGTTATAGTTCGTACCTGTGGTTAACACTGAAAGCCACCTGGGAGCTTCAGCTTTTGTGGAACTCAGTTACCTGCCCTTTTGAAACTTTATCGGAAGAAGGGGAACCGACCGTCACGCAGGTAACTGTACTGATTCAATCTAACACAACGGTGTGTGTTCAGACCTGTAGTAAGAAAACCTTGTTACTGTTTGAAGAGATTACTAATGTTACCAGAGCATCTTTGCTCACGTCTGCATGGAAGCTCTCATACTTGCATCTTTCTGAAGATTCATGCTTAAATCCACTCAGTCCTTTCAATGATGCTCACAGTTTTCCTTGCTATGGCAGACAGTCTAGCCACATAAATTATGATAACTTCGTCTTGATTTAAACTTAAATTGCGTAGCTTAGAAAGATACTAACCTGGCTAAATATCCTAAACGGTGTAGGTCACTGTATAAAACTTCCTCATGAGGATTGTTCTTTTTGTTTTCACCTTCAGATTTTCAGTGTGCAGTACTTTTGTGTGTCAGTACCTTTTGAGCATCAATAGCAGTAAGATGGATGGAATCCCTTCCCACCCACTTATCCCTCCACTTTCTATGCCCCCTCCCACCCCACTACCCCCAAAAAGGGAAAACAAAGAACCCGAAACCGCAGCGTGATGTTCAGGTTTGTGGTTTCATCAGAGAAATCTTGTGTTACATGACCCTTGGGAATTTTGGAGTTCCTTTTTCATCTTGTCACTTTGGATATTGAACTGTTTGTTTAAAGATTCATTCTCTCCACGTGGTCTTATCAGGCCTGGTTTCTTATAAAATTCCAAGATTATGAGGACTATTGCAGCTATAAAGAGACCTTCCTCAAGGAATTTACGCTTCAGAGAGGACCTTTAGATACTCCCAGGTTTTTCATTTGTCCTAATTTCATCTCTTTATCAGTGTTCTCCAGTCATTAACTAGCCTATCTGCAGTGGGTGTGCACTTTCTTGTTTCTGTTTTTCATTTGTCAGAACTCTGTTTGTTGTGTCACTATGGAGTGGTGGGAAGAAAGGATTTAATCAGTGATTATGTCATTAATTAAGAAATAGAATTACGTTGAACTCCTCCGATTTTCAAGCTAGGAACATAGTATGAAAGATGTGTTTACAATATCCTTGATGTTTTCAAATCACTTGGAAAACATAAAAAGCTCTGTTAGAAATTAATGATTTTTAATAAGTATCAAATGCGGTTTGGGTCATGCAGTCAGTCTTATTGTATCTGGGTAACTTGGGAATCTTGTTCTTCTTTTCATTGTTTTAGAAAGCATGACTAACTGCAGATCTGTCAAGTACTTTCAGAATATTGGAATATAATTTATCTGAAAAGAAATCAATTCATAAAGCAGTAGCTGAGTACTTCACCACGCTACGGGTGTTCTGGGTGAGTCTTGGGTACGTGCTCCTTCAGGGCTTGGTGGAAAGAGGCGAGTAAATACAACGGCAAGAGGCATTGGGTGAGCATGGGCTTCAGCAAGTCCTCGGGTTTTGCACAGATCTTTTCCAAGCAAAAGGAAATAATGTATTGTTTTTTATACTGTAGGGGGAATACAGAGCACAGAAGTGCTGGAATTTGTCTGGCTCTTTCTGCATTTAATTCTACTTTTAGACAGCTCAAGTTGCAGCATAAAGAAGTAAGAGCACAAGAGCTGTTTTGTACTGGGAAGTGCCAAGTGCGTGCGAGTTTTTTCTGAAGAGAGGATATGAAATTTAATCAGAGACTGCCTTCAACATATTTAACTGTATTTGTTTTATAGTGCAACAGTACATACTTCTTCAATTAGCTACACGATAATTTTAGGGTGTACTTATTAACCAGGAAAAAGCAGAATTTTGTATAATGCCAGTGTTTTAATATGTTCCCTTCAGTGCTTGCAAACTGATCTGTATATTCTGTCCTGATGGTGTCATCAAGATGACTCAGGTATTGCTCAGGCTTGTGCAGAGAGCCAGCAAAAACGTGATAAAGTTTAAGTGAGATCCTGTGTTCACCATCTGTAAAGCAGTGAATTTCACCTTCATATTTAAAAACAAACAAACGAGAATGGGAAAAAAACCCCACACTGACAAAAACTTGTCACAGTCTCAGAAAGCTGATCACCGCACTGCTTTGGGGAAACGAGCTCTTGCTGTTGGACTCTTATGTTAGGGATGTTGAAGCCAGTAACTTCCCTATACAAAACGTCCTCTTTGCTGACTGGTGATAGCTCAGTCCCATTCTTCATGTGTTAGAGCTGTGATTGTTCCAGTTTTGTCAATTTATTAACATCATTAGCTGCCAAGGTCAATTGCTAATAAACCAAACAAACTCGGTGACTAAGGTAGTCCAAAAGCGTGATTCACAAAGCACAAAACTCTGCGATAAGGTTTGATCTTCTCCCAAATTCCTAGTAAAAGGAACTGTCTCTTGGTGAGGCAGAATTCCCTATCTGGCAGAGACAGCAGTCAGTGGAAAATGCAAAAGGTAACATGAAATCTGCATTTTTGCTTCCGTGCGTTCTTTTTGTATGTATTTCATATAAAATATTTTCATATTTAATAAGTAAAATTAAAATTTAGATTAAAAATCACAGATGTTCGTATCTGAGAATGGTGCCACATAATGCAAAAAAGGCCTTAATAGCGGTAAAATGATTCTGGACATAATTACAAGGCTTTAAATGGTTTCTTTCAGTTCATGCTCAGACAAAAAGACTCGCTAAAATCCACAGGGCTTCTGCTTCTTTATCCATCAGAGTGAAATTGGAAAGCTCTGCGGTTATTTGCTGAACGAGGTTAATACGTTGCGTGCATGTGCTTGTAGGACAAGGTGTTATTTTCTGGTGCTTTCGATGACCACACAGCAATGAAGCTCGGATGGGACCGGGGTGAACTCAGGCTAATCCTTGAATACCTCTCCCCTGTGCCGAGAGACCTATTTTTACTTTGGCCTTTGACTTGCTCTTGAACTTGGCTCTGCTTCGACGACTGCAGAACGGGAAGGCGGCTGCTCAGGGTGCGGGGTGAAGGCTCCTGCCCCGCTGCCTCCTGAGGGCGTCCCTGGCACAGGAGGCGAGGGGAGATGGGGCGCCTCGAGCTCTCCTCCTGCTCTGGATTGCGAGGCTCTGTGGACTGGAAGGTCGGGGAGCCTCTCGTCAGAGGGAAGACACAAAAAAAGAGGTTTCATTTGCGGTGAGAAATTAGTAAAAAAGATGAGTTTACATGGATTGTTATTATTTTAGAGTTGAAAGGAAAAGCTTAGTTTCTCCTTGTACTCCAAGTTGTAATGTATGCAACAGACTTGGCTCATCAGCAAGACATTTCTCTAGTCTGGGGGGAAGAAACACCAAGTGCATAAATTGCAATATATTTCTATTTGGCTAGATTTGTATTATGTTAGGGAAACACAATGTATTGTCTTTTTCTATATAATTTTGTAGTCTCTACTGTACCTGCAAGGACTAGAAATTTTCTGGTTAGGAAGTATACACTTACTCACACCCCTTGAGAAACTTCTGTTGAAATTTACAGGTGCAAATATATAGTACAAGTAAAAAGTCACCTATAAATTTGCCTTAACACCATTTCTTTTCTTACGCAATTATCGAATTACTCATAACTGTAATCTCATTCATTAATCTGTTGAGTCAGGTAATTCTGCTGACTTATAAGAAGTTATTCCTGAGTTACACTGCTGTGACAGAGACTATGTAAATTGCAATTACTGAGGATGAAATCAGCAGCTGGAGTGGTAGCTCTGAGAAATAAAACCTTAGGTTTCTTCAGAGGTGAATTTTGACCTGGTTGTGACAAGGCAGTCGTCTTTCTGTCGCTATTTTCCAGACCTGTTCCAGAGTTTTACCTTTGCTTGAACAAAAATTATCCAGGTTGTCTTCACAGCATACTTTATATTTCTGTTGCATTAATAAAGATAACAATTAATACAAGACTTGAAATGACTGTCAGCTTACATGAGACTTGACAGAGACCTTCACGAAAAGCCTACGGATTGGTTGCCGGAGATAACTTCCATTCGCAGTCAAAGTGGGCCATGCGCTAACCTGCAGTCCACAGGTGGATGGCTCTGTAGCGGCAAACAAAATCTGTGAAATAGCCTGGTCTTAACTTGGATGGTCTAAAGCTGATCACACTCGTAAAGGCGCTGTGTACCACGTAGCCTGCAAGAGGGTTGCTTTTTCAAATCTTAACTTCTGAGAAACGCGGCTTCTTAAATTTGAACAGTTGGGGTAATTGTCACTACTTTTAGGACAATTAATATATTCGTTTGCTGGCAATAATCCCTTGCAACTTCTTCTGTATTTTCTCGTGCTATTCTTTTCGTTGCCAGCACTAGGAGTTAACATGTTATAATTCAACTCCCACTCTGTGCAGGCTTCCTCCTGTGTTCACAAAGAAAGTATGCTGGCTGCAAAGATTGGAAGTTAATTTTCACAGTTCATGCAAAATACAGGACAGAGGACAAGACCACTGTGTTCTCACACTTCTCTTTTAATTCTGTCATCTAATGATCTGTTGAATTCCTTCCTTTGAGCCAAGTATCACCAAAATAACATGCTTATTTTTTCCTCCTTCTTTTGGTGATGAGAGTAGACAGTGCAACTGTCTTGCATTGTCCGCATATATTTTTGTGTGCAAACAATGGGAAAAGACCAATAATGTCGCTTTGCACTTTGAGGCTGCAATTCTATGCTAACCTCACTAAATCAAATGTTTGGAGTGGGGAAAAAAAAGTCTGCTTATTTGGAAGTTTCATTTTAAGACTATAATTTTTATTATAAGAAATATAAGAAATTTATGGGTAGGTGTGGGCAAATTTTCCTAGCAAGGTAATGCTAGAACTTTCTTCATTTTTAAAGTTATTTGTATTTTATTTCATTTCAGTGATCACAGTTGAGCCCAAACAACTTGCTTTTTAATTACCAGATGTTCAGTTATGGTTTTGGCAGAGCTCTGCAGATCCAAGTTTCTTTATCGGGACTCCTGTTTTTTTAAGTTTGCGTTTTGGTGCAAATGTGTTATAGATGATCCGTCTGATAACACTAGCTGATGCACAGAAAAACAACAGGCTTTGCTGTTTATTTTTAAGCTATAAATCATTTTCATTTTCTTTTTAAAATTAAAGCAAATACTAATGTAATGCTTCTGCCATCCTTTGGTTTTGTAAAATACTTGCGGATTCAAGTATTATTTATTTATTAGTGACAGTGAGTCACTAGTAGATAAATAGATCATTTACTTTTACAGTTAATCTAGTGCGAGTAGTGTTGAAAAGGACTAGTTTTTAAATTACATGTCCTTGTCATTGTGCTTTCAGGGATAGAAGAATATACTATAATAACTGCAGCTAGCAACTGAACAAAAACCCCTAGTGTAAACTGCTAATGAATGTTGTATGTGGTATTGTATGTGATATTCTCTTTGCACATGTTACACAGGCAGATAGTTGGGGTCAGCTATCTGATATTCCTGTATGGTTCCATTCATTTCATTGCAGTTGTGGGAATAACCCAGGAGTCACTGAAAGAACAGTATTTTAAATTTTATTTACGCTGCTATAGTTGTGCTTGAAAAACACACAGGCCAGAACCACTGCTGTAACGAAGAAGTTCAAAAGGTAAATTTTAGAGGCAAAGACGAATGCATAGGTCAGTTTAGCTATACCTTTGAACTGGCCGGCTGTGTGTGCTGGGGCACGAAGGTGGGTCACATTCTGCGCGTGCCGCAGACCAACACGCAGAGCTGTGCACAGCTGCGCAGTGACGGAGAGCTCCCAGTGCCCCCGAGGGGCCACCCACCTTCTCCTCTCCTGCAGGCAGCTGATGGTGGAAAAGAAATGCTGGGTTGGTTCTCCTGCATCGTGGGCCCGTTTTATTTCAATATATATTTACAGAACTATAAGCAAGTCAAAGGAGAAAGGCACGTGAAGGTTGTTCAGCTACACGTCTTCCATAACTTAGAGACGGCGTTAATTTGTAGGCATACATAACGTCCAGTAAGTGGATTTAAAAAATAAATGTAAAAAATTACAAAAAAATGCAGTGTTAGCGAATAAACCGAACGGCCGTAGCAGGCATCTCTGCGTGTTTCCAGGGGCTGCAGGAAGCTGCACAACGCAGCCCCCGCTCTGCCCGCCGCGTCCCGTGCCGCGCGGAAAGGGGAAGGCAGGGAAGTCCCACGGGCAGGGAAAGCCCCAGCCGCTCGGCGTGCTCCGCCGAGACACGGCCGGTTTCGTTCCCACTTCTTGGGGTGGGAAGGGTGGCGAGGACGGGGCGCAGCCCCTCTCCCGGCTGGGTGTCACGGCTGGGTGATGCTGCTGCTGTGCAGCGCCCAGAGCGGGGTTTTATCACCTCGTGCTTACCGGGTGCCTCGGCTTGGATACTCCTGTACCTAACCATCGGCACCTGCCTTCTGTTTCTGTTCACCTTTCCCCTAGCACAGATACTTGGCTTTTGCAGTGTCATAATCTCATTTACGTAGACATAACTGAAGTACGATGGGACAAGCGTTAATTTGCATTTTTAACGTGCACGTTATATTTGTGAGTCCAGGTAGCGCTAAGCTCCTTTCCTTTCCCGGTCCCAGATTGACGATCTCTCTTTGGTGTCAGATTTGATGGAAAAGCTCAAAGCACAACCCACGCTGTAATTTAAAAGTCTGTTGCACGCTGTTGTGACGACGCAGGAGAAGCCTTTTCAGTCTATTTAAGGCAAATACTTAAAATGTGCTGTGACAGCGTCTCCTTCCATCCTCTGCTGTAGGGACGCTGCTCGCAGGCGCCCCGAGGAGAGCCGAGGCTGTGGCACGACCCGGCGCCCTGCCAGCGTTTGTCGGATGGAGCAACCACGCTGTGGCCTTCCCACCCCAGCTTGTGGCCAAGAGTTTTCTCAGCCCAAACGCTGCTGATGTATTTTATTTTTATTTTGCTTCCTGGAAGGAAGAGGGGGAGTGAAGAGAAATCAACGCAGACTTTCTCTGGTATATCGTTGGTCTAGCTGGGAACGTAGAAACCTAGCTCTAGTCCAGAGCTTAACTCTTCCCAAAGGAAAATACAGGAAAGTGATCGTACTGACTGGACATTTTAGATCAGTTTGATACCAGTGTGATTGCTGGAGTATGAACAAGTAACGCTTGGTGAGAACGTCTTTGTGAAAAGCTTCTCTTTAGACAGAATATGTTGTGTGTATTTTTCCATGATTATTTGCCGAGCACCGTTAATTCAGCAATACACGAGAACTAGAATGTGAATCGAGACAAAAGAAAACGACCAGCTGGGATTCGTGTTTCGCAAAAGCCTGAAACTGCGAAACAGATGAACAATCAGAATGGAAAAAAAACATGACAGTGCCGGTAACAAAAAATTTGGTGTTTCCTGTTGGTTGGCTTTTGACACGTCCCCCTGCAGCCCGGAGGAGCTCTCTGTTTCCCTTTGCTGCACGCCCGTGCAGCGGTGCGCACAAGGCACGCAGGTGGCGGTGGTGCCTTGGGTTGCCCTGCGGGGATGAGGCGCCTGCTTGTTGGGCATTGCAGCGTCAGGCCCTGTTTTACAGAACAGCATGTGTTTCTGGAGGATGAACGATCAGGACTGATCTGGGGGTTGATGCCTCCGTATGTTGGAAATGGTGTAATTCTTCAAAAACAGTTACTTTTGATATGCGTACCTTAATTTAAGAATGAAAATTAGCTGTGTTTTTCATAAAACCTCTTCTTTCGTGCCTTTGAGATTAAAAACATACAAGTGAAAATGTGACTATGATTTAAACAACTGAGCAGTTCTGTGTGGCCTCTGTGGATAACACTGCATTCTTAGTGTATTTGTAACGGCCCGTGAGCTGGTACTGTGTGCTTCCATGTGCAAGCATATTATGGGTATTATTTCCAGAGTGTTGCTGAAGCATCTCATACAGTGGGCTTAAGTTAGATTCTCTCCGTTTGAAGGTCTGGTATGTCAATCTGAAAAGGCAATTATCATAGGAAGGACGTTATGCACAGTGGAAACAAAAGTTGGAGATGGGTTAATAGCGTGAGTAACACTTGGTTTTATTTAAATCTGTAGAATAACAAACCTAACAAAGGAACTCAAAACCAAACAAGATGAATTAAAAAATGTGAAAGAAGATTTGCGGTATTTCCAAGAAGAAAAGGAAGCTGCCTATAAGCAATCACAAGTGCTCAGGTAAGAACCCAAACAGAAATCGTGGAGTTGTGGCTCCTGCGGTGTGCTGTCAGTTGAGAGGATTCAGCGGAGCTGCAGGCATGGCCGGGAGGAACACCGTGAGAGGGAAGTGTTTGTAACCATCCCAGCGTCTCTTGCTTTTCCAGGATATGGTGAGGCACTGTAGTGTTGCCAGAGGTAACCAGAAAATGCCACTCCTGATGGCTGATACTGCTAGCAACAGGCTAAGTTCTTCACAAATTTAAAATCATTAAATAGCACTTAAAAGCAAGCATGTTCCACTTTTAACACAGTGGAGATACAGTATTTCTTACATAGGCTGTCTGTGATAATTCAGCATAAGCTTGGATATATAGTTACTTAAGCATTATTGCTCTGATTTCTCAATAAAAAGTAATTGTACAATTTCATTTTTACATATAAGTTTAAAATGAACATTTAGAAGGGTGAAATTTCTTACAAATTCAATGTTCAACATATTTCATTCACTGAATTGTTGTAACCCAATATGCTACAAAATATCACATAACAGAAAAGTAGTTATCAGGTTTACTTTATCAGGTTTACAAATAATTAAGATATTTTGTCATGTATATTTGCTTTTAAAAATGTACGTCTGGTATTACTTTTCTGTCTTGCAGAAATACATTGGAACACCATTGCTCAACTCTGAACAAGGCTGTCTCACTGTTTCCCTTTATCAGAAGTGAACTAGAAAATATTAAAGAAGCCGTGTCCAGTAATTTAGAGAACTGGGCTGCCCTGAAAGAAGAAATTTTTGTCCAGATAAAAACCGTTAGCAAAGAAGCTTTGACAGGTAAATTATCATATTGCAATAACTTCGGTCAAGGCGAAATATTTTTTGGTAGTTGAGTGTACCACGGTAAATTTGAAGGTAAAATCAGTTAGATAATTTCTAATTCTAACATTTAATTTGTCCAGATGCAAAGTAGTACAAGATGTCACGGCACTGTGTGAACGGCGTTGAACTGGTTTCTGGCTCCTGCAGGATTAGTGTGTGCGCTGCTCGCTGCAGACTGGCATAGAAGTAATATAAATACCATGAATGCGTGGATATGGAACATAAATAATATAAATTCTTACTGTGTGTAGATATGATTGCAGTGCAAAGGCACAGAGAGATTTAATTTGCTGTGTGTCTCCTGTTGCCAGTTTTCTTCCCTTGAGCAAACCACTGGTGTAGGCGTTGGGTGGTCTCCAGTACCGGGGCCACCGCAGGCGAGCAAACCTGCACCTGGCACCTACTGACTGCCTCCTGCTGTGCCTGAATAACAGCATTTAATCCCCAAATACCACTCTTTATCCGAGGGGGCTTTGGAATTGAAAGGGGCATGGAGCAGCCCATGGGCTGAGAATAATTCAGTTGGCCCACAGCCTGCTTCCTGCTCAGACAAGGGCAGCCTTCAGGAGAAGAGAAGCTGGGAACAAGTCACAACTGGTGGCTTGCTCAGGAAGGTCGTACCCAGCCCTCAGGCTGGCGGTTGGACTTGAGAACGCAGATTTATCCTTGAAAACCGTTTTTGCTTTGCCTCAGTGAAGAGATTAGTTTTGCTGAAAAAATTACGCAGTAGCATAATGACAGACTGCACCATCCAGAGCATCCAAATGGGCCATGTGTTGGCTTTTGCAGCTTTAATGGTCCTTGGACACAATTTCCATATAAGTGTTCCTGTCCTTACAGTTTTTCAGTGTGTTCTGTATCAATTGATAAACCAGTATTTGGTCTGGAGCTTAGTTTTATCAGGGTTATAAGGTAGCAGAGGAGTAGGTGAGCTGACGTCTCCCTTTCTGTCCTTGTGAGAAGGGCTGTGAGGGCACGGTGGGCAACGTGCACCTCCCAAATTGCTGTGCTGATGAAACTGTCTGCGCCCCGTTGTAAATGCGTAGCTCAAGTGAAACCTGCACGCATGGAGTATCTCAGCAAATAGGTAGCTCCATTTTAACTAATGGCTCCTGTGAGATTAGAGGTCGTTTTTAATGTGTCCAGCAACTGCTTTTCTCACACAAGGAAGAAGTGAGCGGGGCATCTGTGCTGCGGGGGCGAGGGGACCGCATCCCCTGGGGCAGCCCCTTGGTCCTGCAGAGGGCTTGGGGCACTCAGGCTGCTGCCTGCTGGGGCCAGCGCGGTGGGGAGGTTGCTCTGTGGCGCTCAGCTGCCGTGCGAACGGTCGGGTTAAATGTCAGCACCAGTATCTTGCATTTTGATTCATGACTTCATCTCCTAATTAGACCGAGCACAGAAAGTATCGTGTGTTCCTACGAATTCCTCTCTTCCTGTGTTCTCTGTGTTCTTTCTAGTTAATAAGGAGAGCATGTACATGCTTTTCTGCAGACATCTTCAGGTTCAAGGAGTTTCATAACATTGTAAAGCATCTTTTTCTTTTACTTTACTGTTATTTGCAACAAGATTTTTCAAAGCTTTTCTACAGCAGATTTTCAGAAGAAAAATGTTGCATAAAGTGCTACTCTTTATCCTAGACCAGTTTCCTTAGTTAGTTTGAAAAAAAAAAAAAAACAAGTTATAAAACACTTGTGTATGTAAATTATTTAGCTTTGGTTAATTAGTGGCAAATAGGAAGAGGTATAAGAAGTTAAAATCTTTTGGAATTTACATCATTTAGCCTAACAATAAATCAATATAAGTGTCAAGTAGTTAGACAAGATAGTAGATAATGAAAATGTAATTTAAATTTTGCACTTAGACAATATAAAAATATGTAACAGCTGACTTAATGATATAATTAGGCTTCATCTAACAAGAATTGTCATCACTAATATAAATAAAAGTGATATAAGTTCTTTGGACAACTGAACATTTAGGTCTGTAGTTGGAGAGGGCATAGGAAAGAATTGCAACTATGGGAAATGTTAAAGGGCACTTACCAAGCTAAGCTAAGGTCAGGAAAAAACATGAAAATGTAGGAGATCCACTATTCCCACCCTGATTTACTTATGTACCTTGCAGCAAATACTACCTGGGAAGCTTCCTGGGGACTGCTGCTTTTCCAAGTTGAAGAGCTGATGAAAGCTAGAGTGAAAGAGCCTACCTTTAGTGTAACGGGTTGCTTTAACAGCAGAAAGGAGGAAATAAATTGTAATACACATGCCCAAACATCTTCTGAACCAAAAGTTTCACACTGAGCTTTGGCAGAAGCTAACCCCTTTGAGATATTTTCTCAAATTAATTTCAAAACAAGTTTGCAAATGTTTTTGTATGTCAGCAATGTTTCGTGTATCTCCTCGAGATAAAGTTTGGGTTCAAGTATTTGTCATCTATGGTTATTTCATTTGGAGTACATATATTCTAATTTGGTATCATGATCTTAGAGGAAATATGTATTATTGCTTAGAATAAAATTTATATGCTTGTCAGTAGTATCTGTTTGGCTAAGTACAGGTTACCCATGTGAAGATTTATTGCACAGGGCGCTTTCTTTGGCCCTCTGCTCTCAGCAGGAACGTTGCTGTGTCAGTGGCTTACACCGACCCCTGCACAAACTAGGGTTACTGAAGTCCTGAGGTCATAAATCAGGTGAGCTGCTTTTTAATGAAGAAGGTAAATTTGACAAGAGGCTATATGATTTTTTTCTCCTCAGAAATACCCAAATTGAATCAAAGGTTAGCAAAATCCCAGAGAGAGAATGAAAGTCTTCAGGAAAAGGTAAAACATCTGACACTGGTGGCCGACACGGTTGAGCTGAAAACTCAACAGCTTCAAACTTCTCTTCAGCAAGGGAATGAGCTACAAAGCAGGTGCCGTGAGCTACAAAAGGAAACGTTAGGTAAGAGAATTTTGAGATTCCAAGCAAACTTCCAAATAAAATGAAATGCAGAAATATTTGAAGTGTCTAAGTTCTGGCTGTTACTGTGAGTGCACTCAACAGCAGAACTCAGGCCCTGATAAAGCATGGATGTTGCATGGTCAGAAAGACAGCATGTCAGTCTGAAGTCTGTTACCCTGTTGGAAACACAAGGTAATTCTCAATAAGAAATAAAATTAAGGAAGGGAGGAAAATGATGCAGATGGTGGTAATACTGTTATGCTGTTACCTGTCAGTATGTAAAACATCAGGGAGACAGCTCTGAGATTGAAATCAAAAGAGGTGCTCTCATTTTGATTGGGAAGGCCAAACTGATCTATCAGCATCAGAACTGATAAACCTTAGCCTAAGCCAGTCTCTTTTCCACTAGATTTGTTGAACTTGAATCTGTCTAATGATGTGCCCTTGATAGTTTGTCTCAAGAATACAGCCCTCTTGAAAACTGTAAGAGACGTGGTAGCACTTGGAATTAGAGCATCTTGTGAGCTTTGTTGAGACAATGGCTTGTTACAAGAAGATTATTGTGTATTTATGTTAGTATCTCTTGAATCTGTTGTCTCTATAAAGCAGTATTGTATTTGTGGTGCTGGCTCAGAGACATTTTAAGACATTCAGAACATATAGAGGTTGTGCTGTTCCACACATGGCTTTGAGTCATCAAATTGGCACTGTAATTACCTCGCTGCCTTATGCACAGTATGTAATTTCAGGTCTAAAGCAGTAGCTCTCGGTGCTAGTCATGATAAAGGAATTTCACTGATCCTTCGATAGCAGTGATAATATCAAACGTGAAACTGAAGAGGGGAAGACCGCAGTGACTGTGGAGGACTCATCCCCCAATGAGTTATCAATCCAGATTGCTGAGGGCATTTCTGTCACTGGATAACAATACTGATAGGAAAGCTCCAGATTTGAATGCCAGATATGATCAGATATTTGTACAGATACAGATTTGTACAGATTTGTATCAGATAATTGTACAGCCTTCTCCAGGCACCATCCACACAAGAAATAAACTTTATATATCTTCCTTTTTTGTGGTATTTATTCACAGAACTGACTTTAAATGAGTACAAAATCGGTTAGACTTGGCTCTGAGAAGCTTCTTCTCTGTGCACTGTTCACAGTGTGCTGTTTTGTCTGGTTTTTCTTGGGGAGCTACTGCAGTGAACATAGTGATCCAGTGTCTCAGGATCTTGTCCGTGACGTTTTCTGGTAGGCTCATTGTCTGATCATAGCTACATCCTGTTTCTTAATCCTCTGTTCCGAGTAAACTCTGGCAGGCAGGATCTGGGGGGAGGGCTGCCTTAAAAGTGTTTAATTGTCAGTAACTAGTCACAGTAGCTCATTCTGAAGATCTAATTAGATTGGAAGAAAGGCATCAATTTTATTTCAATTTCATTTTTCAAGAGAATCTTGAACACAGTGAACACATCTCAGAAAGTGTGTACCTTTTTTTTTGGCTTCTGTGTAAAATAACCAGGTGAGATTTGAAGAAAGCACGAAATAAAATACTGGGAGTGCATAAATGGTAATTGCTGTGTTGTTTTTTTCAAGAAAAGTAACCGATATTATCTGTACACATGCATATATATATAATATAATATGTCTGAGATAAGTGCCTGGGTTTAAAAAAATAAATAAACCAAAACCCGAAATAAATTCAAGATAACATCACTTAAGAAGATAGAATTGAAGACATTAAGTAGTTGCATAGGTTTACCAAATCAAGTTGCTTGCCCCAAGAGCATAAGGTCACCTGTGACTCCTTATGTTCTACTTGAAACTGTTTTGAAAAAGATGCTCAAAATGCATTCATTTCTGTAGAAGAGACAAGTGTGTTTCTTCTCCATTAAGAGATTTATGTTTTATCAAAATAATCTGTGTACATGTCTAGCTGCCAGGTTTGACTATTACAAAACCACAGTCTAAAACTTGGAAGTTGTATACTTTAGAATATTCTTTTTTTTTTTTTTTTTCTTAATATGTTTTTCTCTCCTTATATACTCTGAAGTAACCAGAGATTGAGCTTGGAGGCTTTTGCTGTACTGGGAATTGCTCGAGCAGGCAGTATCACTGAAAAGATAGCCAAGGTGACTGGCTCAAAAATAGCACAAGAGTTGCAGATCCTGCAATAAGACTTAGAGCAGTGATTTATTAAGTTGATTGAGCTTTTCTTTCTCTTCTAAAAGGGTAGCACAGATGGAAGGTCTGTTTGGTCCTTAGTGTGGTCTTGTGCCATGTAAGGAAAATGTCCTAAAGTTCCTTAGTACAGCGGTCTGGGTGTTCTGCTGGAAGTGCTGAGAAATTGCAGTTATTTGCAAGTCAGTTTGAGGATGGTTGGCCCCAGTACTCTGTACAGAATCTGTGCACCAGTGCTTTGGTCCCTGGTTGCTACCTGGTTGAGTAGTGTCGTGTTTTGGTCACATTGTTGTGTTTTCTAAGTAGCAGTGGATACAGAAGGCTTGTTTTGCCCTAATACCTGACTTTCTTCTGTGCTCAATATAACCAGCAAACTTATTTTCACTTCCTTTTTAGGAATAACTTATCCCCTAACTTTGTATAAATAAGCACAAATAACGGTACCTCGTAAAGCAGTTACAGACCGTTTATTATTTGTCTTTCTCTAGAAACCTGAGTGGGTGTACTAACTGACTGCCTTGAGGAAAACATAATTACGTTTGACATGCATTTTTCAGGTGCAAAAATTAGTCGAAATAAAATAATCTCAGTGCAGAAATAGCTCCTTCTCAAGTGCACTTTGACATTCCATTTGTGTTAAAGTGCCTTTTAATTCTCTGTACGAAATAAGAAACTCGTGGGCGGCACAAGTTAAATTGCCACTGGAGCTGTGCAGCCCGTTGTAGTTCCTTCCTCAGAGTAAGCACTGAGAACGCTCCTGCTTACATTGCTCAGGGCTGAAGATTTTGCCTTATATAAGGTGCCACATTCGATATATCTCAGATAATCTCACACATTGCTGGACGGAGTGGCCGTATGTGAGCATGTGAGAGCTTGGTGATTTCAGCGGCAGTTCACACGCATTCTTGGGAGCTGGAGCGTCGGCACTCGCCGCTGCTGGAGGAAGTCTAAAGCCCGTTTAATTCAGTATCCTGTCCTCACCACTGAAAATGGCGTGGTTCAAAGGAAGGTACAGGAACTCTACAACAGCAGTTATGAGATAATCTGTCATCCTTACGTGTCTCATCCTGATCTAGGAGGTCATTGAATCTAATAAGACAACCTGTTAAGCTTTGAAGTATGTGGCTTAATATCTTTACATCAGACGTATCGTCACATTTACTCTGGTATGAAAATTACACAGGGTTATCATTAGAGTTCCCCTTTCAGTTTTGTAAAGCTGTGAACTGCACAGGTTCCTGTAAATAAAGAGTTCCATAGTTTGTTTACATGCACTGGAAAAATACGTTTTCTTGCTTAGCTTTCCCCACATTTTAACTCCATGGAGAATTGCCTTATTCTTGTGTTAGAAAATGAAAGTTGTTCACAGTCAACTTCTTTTAGCTTAACCAGTGTGTAATATACTTTTTTGATACTTGCATGGCTTTATGACCAATACTCTCGAAAGTCTGAAGTTAGTTCCTTAAGTTAGTACACTGCACCATAACATCACACCAAGCAGTTACGGTTATGTTCTAGTTTTTTGTCTTTAATATGCATAACATAGTACGTTAACTGTAGTATATGTATGCCACATCATGAGCAGGTTCAGACTAGCTCACGCAGGGCACCCCTACTTGTGCTGAAAAAAAAAAAGATCTTTAAGCTTACAAAGAAGTTTCTGTTCTAGAGGCCCTATTGTACTCTCTGGATCTTTTTTCTTTCTTTCTTTCTTTTTTTTTTAAGTATTATTGTATAAGTCTACCAAGATTGCTCAACAATTGCTAATAAAACATCATTGTTTTCAGTTGCTTAGAATATTACCAAACTTAACTAATCAGTGATTTTTGAATGGTAGTTACACAAAATGGGCATAGCTTTAACAAGGGTAAGATGGGTGGAAATGTCACTGGATTTTATGTTTCAATCTTACTATGCAAAAACGTTGAAAAACCCTTGGACCTTCTGTTCCTTGAGAAAGGACTTTGAGCTGGGGGGGGTTGACAGTATTCTCGATGCAGAGGACCATGTTGAACCGATGTCTAAGTCTCTGAAAGCATTAAATATCTGTTACTGTGGTGGCCAAACTCTGGTGTTCTGGCCCCAGAACACCGGGCTGAGCGATGCTTTCCCATGCGTTACGTGTCACCGTGGTGCTGGGCAGTGGGAAAGAAAGCAAGGAGGGATGCGGTGGAGACCAGCGAGGAGCAGGAGTGAAGAGGTTAGGGCGTTGTGATGGGGGGGCCGGGAACTGTCCTGTCAGTAAGCCAGGGAGCGCACGCTGAGCAGCGGGATGCAGGTCTCGAGTAGCTGGATTCTTTGATCCCGCAGCAAGGAAACAGTATGCTGCCGTATCCTGAGCGACTGTTTGGTAATGTGTAGTTATAAAGCATGAAAAAGCCATCTGGTATTAATTTTTTGTTCAATTCCAGCACTCATCACAGTCACTAATGCAGGGTTTGTGTGTATCTTGCATGCATCCTAGACGGTACGCTGGGGTTGCTCAGCGAGGCAGCGTGGTCAGAGCCATTTCCCTTCTGACTTGAGACCTGCAGTCTGCTGGCCTGCTCTGCTTCTGAGTCATCCCCGGGTCTGTGGGCACTGCAGGGAATGCAGTTCACAGAAGGAAACTGGAGCCGTGTCCTAAAAGAAGTAAGTTGCTCTGAGTGGGATAGCCGTGGTGCCTGGGAGGAGGGTGCTCTCAGCAGGACGTGTCGAGCGGCTGAAATGCCGCTTCCCCAGGCTTCGTGTCGTGCAGGGAGGAGACGGCTACCAGATGCTGTGTGGTTTAACACAGCAGGTAGAGGAGGAAAAGTGAAAGAGCTTTTCCTTTTTCCCCGCTGGCCTAGTTCCAGCTGAACCTGACGGCTGACATGTTCTGTTGCACTGTGCATCCTCCGCTGAGTAACAGCCCCCACGCACTTCACAGAGACTTCAGATTTTAGTTTCCGTTCCTCCATTGCCAGTGAGTCGCGCGAGGGAGGGGAACACACAGAGCAGGCTTTCGCTGGTGGCCGGAGTTTCGCTGGAGCAGATCCAAGACACCGACAGCAGCGGGGCTGCAAGCCAGCCCCCGTCCCTGCCCGGGCTTCACCGCCCGGACACACCGCTCCCTTCCACCTGCAGCCCGTCACCGGGAGCTGATCTCGTTCTACCAAGTGAAATTTTTGATGGAATATGCCCCCTTTGCCTGCTTCTGATGAAAAATTTTACTCTGTACCCACAAATCCTGTAGTTTTATACCTGTGTCGGCACTGCCGGTGGATTTCGTTTCTATGTTTTTGAGTTTCATATTCCATATTTATCATTTAAGGAGTTTCACGTTGTGGTTTCTCTAATGATGGAGTTGAATCGCCGTCCGATGGCTGGCTGGCAGCGACTGTAATCGGTACCGCGTAGTGGAGCTTGTGAGCGTGCCTCCTTCGGCCTTTGTCTTCCATCCTGCCTCTGGGCGCCTCTGGCAATAAGGAATGCTCACTGAACTTTCTTCCAAGCTTTATTAACAAGATTTGGAAATCTTCAAATAAGTTGTTGACCTCTGTAGGAAATTGCAGAGTAAAGAAAAGACAGAGTAAAGAGTAAAGAAATTGCAGCCGCCCAGGCGGTGGGTATCGCGTCTCGGGCAGAATGTAAACTTACCATTAACTTTCCCTGAGCTCCTCCCCACAAAAAAGAGAATGATTCCTTTCATCCAGACCCCTTCTCCAAGTTAATGTGGAGAGGACATTTATGATTAATCTCTCACCAGTTACACTGCTCGTGGAAGTCAACGCTTAGTACAGGCTGCTAGAGATTTCTGGTTTTGATGAGAGACAGACTGGGATTTATTGAACTAAGTTATCATTTCTCACTTCGGTGTAATACCAGTGAAAGTAAAGACATAACCCTTGAAAGAAAAAGCCTGAAATGTTAGAATATTTTGAAAACGTTTTATCCATGTTTACATCTTCATTAAAACTTTTCCACTGTTAACATTGATAGGAGACATAACTGAGAGCTGCCACCCAAATTTTTGTGATAAAAATAAAGCAACTGTTTTTTTTTTTTTTTTTTTCTTCTTGCCTACTTCAAAAGAATATTTTAGAAGCTGCTTGTTTGTGTAAATAGGGAACCTTGAAAGCTTAGTGCTGTACAGAGGTACTTCTTCTCTCAAGAAGCCTGGAAAGCGCACCGTCGCGTGCTCGCTCCTGCTCACTCTCTTTTTGAGTGTGCCCCCAGAGAAGAGGGGCTGACAAAGGAAGGGCACGCAGTGGGTTCACTTTAAAGTATCTCAGCGGTTAGTGCGACTTCGGATTCTCCAGCATCTCAGCAGCATAACACTTGAGCAAAAGGGTCACTGTGACCGCTGCTCGTATTGCTGTGCTGTTTGACTCACTATTTACTTATTTTGCCTATGTCAGGTTTCGTTTTCAAACTGTGTATGATACAAACTTGAAATAGCAGACGTTTTCTGGAGGAAACATAAATACAGTGTCATATGTGGAATTCATACAGAATATTCATCCTGCAAAGTATTAATGAGCTAAAATCCCAGCTAAGCAAGTCAATGTGTTAAGTGAGGCATTCTTTTTAATTTTTATTAGTAACAAAATGTATCAGTTACTTAATAAACCAGTTATTAATAAGCAATAAAATGTGGATATCCAGGAGTTTTCAAGGCGAAAAGACTGCTAGCTCAGGCATTTTTGTTCCTTGCTTTCTGAATTGATCAGCAAACCACAAATCCATACACAGTTGAAGTGGTCTGTCTACGTAGAGCACATTACTGGATAGGGGTAATAAAGCTGGATGACTCGGTGATGATAAAAATCTATTTCTCTTTCTTCTTGAAACAGAAAGCATGATTTTATTCACGAAACAAAAATCAAATATATCTTACCATTGTATTAAAATAAACTAGTAGGAACAAACAACACATTTTTATTGTCTCACTTGATGTTAGTGAAAATCAATTCCAGTTAGTAGGTTTACACCACGTAGTCAGTGTGTATGAAATCAGTCTGACATAGAGGGCCCACGGCTTTTGGTTTTCTTTTTCTCTTTTTCTTTTTTTTCCCCACAAACTATAGAAGCTAATATCCCCTTTTGGTTCAGTACTGAAGTAGTTCTGTGCTCCAAACAAACAAACAAAAAAAAACAACACACAAAACCACCTGGATGTATTATGTGTTTTGAAAGGATTTTCATTTCTACAACCAACATTATGAGGATTCTTGTTTTGTATATTTTTGGTGAATTGTAAATTATTGCATGTTTCGTATGATAGCAGTCATTTGCAAGAGCTGAAACTAAACCTTAGTTTCTACTATTGTTTCTTGGTTCTCCTGCTTCTCGTGACTTTATGAAAATTACCTTCATGAGTTATGTTTTGCTGAAGAGGTGATTCGATTGCTGATCTCATACCACTTTTCAGAGTCATGATGCATCATCTGGTTAGCTAGAGATGACAGGTCCTGAAGAATTCTCAGCTAAGGGCAAAGTCTGGTGAATAATTGTCTAATCAAATAGACTGAAAAAAAAAAAAAAAAAGATAATGCCTTGTGATAGTGTCATTGTCTATATTCCTGGGCTTGGAAGCAGTGGAGGAGCTGCAATAGCACATGCTCCTAAAAGATAGGAGCTAATATCCCTGCTGTCATTTTTATTGCTAGCCTAATCCTTTCCTTCACTTAATCATAGATATAGAATATTTTTTCTTCACAAAGTCATTGCATAACCTATTTATAGTTGCAGATTTACCTCTGTACGGATTTAAATTGCTGGCTATGCACATGAAATCTGTCTTTTAAGGCTTTTGATGCTACTGCTTGATAGTCTATTTAAGTTACTAAATATAAACTTAGCAGTGGTCTGCTGACATAATAGACTAATGAGAGATGATAGAAAAATGCAGGCAGCTGTAGGAGTAGCTGGGAAGTTTAAGTGGGGAATGTTAACACTCTTCATGGAAAGGAGGAGCGGTATTTTCATGTACATGAAGTGTCTCTAACAGCACTTTAAAGACTGCTTTGAAAATCCAAAAAGAGAGAATAGTTTCCTGTAGTTTTAGGTAGGCTGCAGTTCAAGTATCCCCTATTCATGCCACAAGTACTGTTGAAATATTTTTCTATCAATTCCAGCTGCGATACTAAGAATTTGAAGGGCCGGAGCTGGGGAATGCAGTTTGGTGTTTGAACAGGCTGTGACAAACTGGTTCGGCCAAGCAATGGCTCATTAGTGCTTTTCAGCAGTCTTTTGAAATGGAAGAGGAAATACATGACTGCGATGGAAGGAACAGCGTCCTCTTCTCTCCAGCGAGGTGCCTGGGTAGTGCTGTGTTGGAGCGTGATTTCCTTGCGGAAGAAGGGCCGCTCTTCACTCCCGCTTCAGGAAAAGCAGGAATCCTCATTGAAGGAAATCTATTGATCATATTTTGTTTCATCTGCTTGGCCCATGCGCTGACAAAAATATTTGTCTCCAAGGAATTACTGTCAGAACTCTTCTTACCTTCAGTTCTCTTAGCCAATAGGTAAGTAACTCAGTGTTTAAACTCAATTTTGAGACATAGGAGAAGGTCTGTGGGAACAATTCTGACTTGCACCCAATTACTTTGGGTTTGAAAGGGCAGGAATGTAAGCAGAAATTCGGGGTTAAGGGCCAAATCTTTTGAGATACCAAATCTTTTGCAAATACCATCTAGGCAGCGTCTGACTCCAGAAGCGCGTCTGATGTGACACTGGTTAATGTGTCCTGTGGAGCGGGACGGAGAGGGAGCAGGGCGTGTTGCGATAGCTTTGTCTCTGGAAATAAGCACATCAGAAGGTCTTGGAAGAGACTGCCACCACATTTGTGGTTTGTTCTTTTCAGGGCACTGAGGGATGCTATATTTGCACATTGAAAAAATGAGAATCTGGTCCCTTCTCTTGCTTTCTTTACGCTTGTTTTATATGCGAACATGAAAGAGCTGATGTGCTAGTTCAGATCAGAGGTCCAGAAAGCCCACTCCTGGCAGTGGTCAGGAACATATGCGTAGGCAGATAAGAACCAGGCACTCCTCTTCTGGCACATCCTCCCGGTTCCTGGCAGCTTTTAGTGATTTAGAGCCTTCCTGGTGGCACTGCCCCCGGAAGGGATGTCAGTCTACATGGCTGGAGCCCGTCCCTTCGCTCTTTCCAGACAGGCTTGTGCTTGTGAATCTGTAAGGCAAAGTACTTTATTTTCCATACAAAAAAATATTTTTTTTAGAGAACATAGTACATGAAATACTATAAATAAAAGCAAATAGTTCTGTTCTGTGCAGGCAAGGACTTTGAGTATTTAGTCCTCTTCTCTAGTTTCCTTAAAAAATATAAAGCGGGGCGAATTAGTCTGACGGTAATTTTTCATGCATGTATTTCATATTTATCTCACAGCTTCTCTACTGTGTGCGTTAAATAAATGTACTTAAAATATCTGTAAAGTGTACATCCTGATTTGCTCTACCATTAATATTCTAAGAAAAATTAAGTATTTTACCCTTTTTGACACAAGTGATCGGCCAATATTCGGGACCTAGCAGGTTGCTACAGAGAGCAGAACTGGTGATCAGTTCAAGTAGTTCGGTGCGATCCTGTTTGTCGCTGAAGAAAGTCTGCCACCTCCCTTCCCCAGAACACCGGCGGAATTCAGCGGCAGGAGCTGGGCTCCAGCCACGGGCCAGTCTCAACCACGTTCTCCGTTGCCAGCTCCTGCCTTCCCTGCTCAACCGCCCAGTGTTTCCTGACCCCGCGTTTGAGCTCCTGTTCCACCCGATCCAGGCTGTGCCTGAGAGCTGACTGCTGCTCTCTGCTCCCGACGAGGGACGGTTCTCACAGCCAGCACCCTCGGGGAGGTTTCAGTCAGCCCCCAGCACGACAAATATTATCTTGGTCTCGGACAGCCCAGGGAGCGGCTCACGGAGTGCTTGTGTTCAAGAGGATTTGGGCCAAGTCTCTGAAGATTCAGATTATTCCTAAAATGAGATTAATTGGACAACGGAAACCATATCGTGGTATCGAGGTGAGAGCTGGGCTTGTCTCCGCAGCCATCTGTAAGTGCCCAAAGGGGAGGTAGGAGAGGAGGAAGGGGCGTACAGCAAGGCAAGGGACATCGGCTGCAGCCTGGGGCTTCAGGCTGGACGTCAGGAGCAGCCTTGTCGGCCCAGCACAGCACAGCACGGGCAGAGGCTGCCTCTGCAAGACTTGGCTGGATAAACCCGCAGGCCATCTCTGCTGGTTCTGTCAGCAGCAGGCAGCACCGGCAGCCTCCAGAGGTCCCTCCCAGGCTGAGCCTGGCTGAGTCACACTGAGAACATCACGAAGCTCGGTAAAAACAAAAATACTTCGATCTGCGATACCTGCACCTCGCTGCTGGTACGTGTGTGGGTATTTCTGGTCAGCAGGACTCGAGGGCAACGTGTGCAGCCTACACAGCCTTTCCGCTTCTCAGGGAGCGTGAAGGGGGCTGCCCCAGCAGGTCTTTCTCATCGGTGACCAGTATAATGAGTCAGAGCTTGTTGTCTTTAAACCAAAATATCTGCCAGTTTTTTCCCCAAAGCAAGCTTAGATGAAGGGAAAACAAAACTACTTTTTCCCTGTGCTGTTTTTATGTACCGTAGTGCAGTGATGTGGTGAAAAGTGGCAGTCGCGCTTGTTTTGGTACAACGTGTCTGTTCCCAGACGGGCAGTGGGAAAGGGGCTGTATTTCTGAAACTGGGAGCAGAAAAACGTCGTAGGCATGCATTTATTCTTAGGTAGGCACAGTCATTTTAGACCAGAGACTTGGTGGTATGGGGTACATTCATACCGTGACCAGCACTGAGGTAGAGCTGAGCTGTGAGTTTCTGCCCGCCAGCCCCTGGGCTGAGCTGGTGCTGCCACGGCAGAAGGGGCTCCAGCCGTCCCTGGGGTCTGCGTGTCTACGGCAATGGGATTGTGCAGTGCCCGGGGGCCTCTCCAGAAACTCTGAATTACTGGCAGGTAGTCTTCCTTTTCTTACGTGTGCAGAGGACACTGTGCCTTTATTTAGATGAAACCAAAGTTTTCAGAAAGTATCTTGGATTTTTTTTTTTTTTTTAGTAGGATTTGCAGGAAAAGTAGAAAATTACATAGCTTCATCATGCATGCTTCTGAACTGATATCATTGTGAATCTGTTACAAATTAGCCGGAAAATTGATGGCTTCCAGAGTGGCTGCTTACCCAACGTGGGTGTAGTTCACAATGGGTGGTTGTCTTGTTGTTTCTTTCTTTCTTTCTTCCTTTCCTTTTTTTTTTTTTCCCTCTGAAGACTTTACTCGTTGTTGCTATTTGTGAACCAGAAACTGGAACCTTCACTGAACACCGTGCCATTGGCTGGGCATCTGGAAAGGACTCCAACTGGGTGGCTAAATTTCTTAAACCCATTTCCAGGCAGACTTCATGCTCTCTGTTCCCAACTGTGGACTGTATATCTTAGAATCTGCCCAAACAGGAGGAAACAGCGACCAGCTGTGGTTCTTCAAGATGCCTTTTCTTTGTGCATCTTCCATGCTGTGCCTCCTCGGTCTCTGTCTGTATCACAGCAGAGCCTCCCCTCATGGAGAATATGATACTGCTGAAATACAGAGGTGGAGGTGAGGCACCCTCTCCTCTCATCCACCTTTTGTACCTGTTTGAAGGCAGGGCTGGCTGCACGTGCTGCCTGAAAGGTTATTGTTGACTGAAAACCTCTGCTGTCAGAGAACGAAAGGGTTCAAGAGCCACAGCTGGCCTCAAGGATGGACCTCAAAGAACCTCCCTTGCTCTGTTATTTCATGAAACAGGCATCTAGTCACAAAGAAATTCTCTAATTGTTACATTTTTGAAATAAATGTTCATTAAAAAGAGTAAAGTTTTGTTAAAAGGTTAGTTCTTCTCTGATAAATAGTGAAGTTTTATCTTGGTCAAAAGAGTTGCTACACTGAATTTCCGAGTCTTTTTTCCCCTCCTATAATGACTAGTTTAAAAATAAAAATAAAAATGGAACAAAACAAAAGCTACCTGTTCTTTAAAAGTAGGGACTAATGACAGTAAGAACAATCAAACTATTTTCCAAGGTTTCACCTACTAGCCAGTAAAAGCTGTCTTTTCTTTGCTTCCCGGAGTATGCTGGTCGGTGTCTGGAAGGTGGCTAGTATACACGTAAGAATTCAGAACACCAAACTGCTTTTGATGTTATGAAAAATTACTCTGGAACTAAGATTTGTGTCTATGGTAAGATGTAGTGTGAATCACAAAGATAGATAATGATAAACACAAACAATATTGAGATGTATTTGGACTGAAGATTCTTCAAAATGTGATGCTACTTAAAACTTTAAAACGAGTATCAATATTACAAAGCAGGAATGCTTTTTGTTCTGTGTTTTACAGTAAGCTTTATTTTCATTGCTGGAGAATGCTTTTACAGAAGTATTTGAATATAGTGTTTTCTTTATTCAGTAAGTTTTCAGCTGAAGTTTCCATTTGTGTTACTATTCCACTTACTAGTTTCTTCAGTTTTCCTGTGTCCTTCAGACTTGGTAGAAGACTGTGTTACGTAGTCCCTGTGGGTGTGGGTCCGGTCCCTCAGACTTTCTACTAACAGCTCCTGTTGACTTTGGTGGGAACTCTCTCTAGAGAAGACTTGCAGAAACCAGCTGTATAATTGAATCCATCTATTCCCTCATGAGAAACTCCTGCCCAATGCTCAGTCATTATGAAAACTTCTCTAAACAAATTGAGTACAAGAAGAAACAGAGCTGAAAGACCACCCAAAGTACCAGAACCAAAATAAGCATTATTCTTTTCCTTTTTTCTCAACTTGTGTCCATACTCTCACATCTAGGAAGAGGGGGGAAAAACACACACAAAAAACAGTTGTTTATAATTGCTCAAAATCTTCTATAATCACAGAATTAAAAAAAAATAATCATCGAAATCAGATGTTTGTGAAAAGCTGCTCTGTAGCAGCCATCCCCATGCAAGGAAAGGCAAAGGGCTCTCTCCTTTTTGTGTTGTTGATTTACAATAATTTGATCTTTACTTAATCTGTTTTAATAAAGCAGTCACATTGCAGCAGAGTTTGTTGTTGTGAATTTTAGATCATTCCCACATGTTCTGTCTAACATCTGCTTGGTGTTTGAAGCCAAAGTTTCCCCTTTTTCTGTAGGCATCCAGAGCCATTTGCTTCTTAAGCCAACGTCAGGATGAATGACAGGAAATTAAAGTTGAATTATGTAGCTTTGGAGAAGTGTACAGAACAATACATTACAACAGAATGCCCGGTTGAAGAAAATAAAGTAAACGAAAGTAACTGCAGGTGGTCTAATCTGTCCTTCATGTACTTGGCCACGACTTTCCGTCCTTGCAGAAGGCCACGGTGCCAGCGGAGAGCCGACGCGTCGCGGCCTGGCCCGGGGCCTGTTGTGCAGTTCTTGGTGCAGACAGCAGAACTTGGGTTATAACTCAGCGGCTGCATGACTTGCATGGCTGATCACAATGGGGGTTTTGTCATGGACATTTTTAAAACAGCTGAGAGGAAGTTTTGGCAAGAACACTGTCACACAAACACAGTTTCTGAATAGCAGTGCGTTGTTGGTGATTTATCTCTAGGGGTGCTGTTCAACAGCAAGCCTGGATGCTCAGTGGCTGGGAACTGAGGGAAAATATGGTTGGCCTGCCAGGCAGAAAACCGGAACAGTGAGAGGGCATTGCGAGATTATAAACCATTGGTTCCCAGTGTTGCTGACAAGCAGTTATGCTGTCCTCACCATTTGTCACGGCCCTGCACCCGTACCGTCATACTTGGGGCAGTGTTGAGAGCAGCTCCGCGGAAGAGCTTCAGAAGCCTTCCATCAGCTGTCCCCTGGTCTAAGCAGGAAAAGAGGAGGTACCAGCCTCCGTATCTATCTTCTTCCTGCGAAGAGTCCAGGTCAACAGTCCTCAGTTGTTTCTAATTGCTGAGTGCTCGTCCTTGGTCTTGCCCAGCTTAAAAGTGATGCTACATGGAATACTGAGAAACTGTAGTGTCTGAAGCAATATGATTTTTTCAGGAAAATTCCTTCCTGATGCCTGCAAAGCCACCGATTGCTTAACACAAAAGCATGCAGCCATAGCATGGTAAGGAGGGCTGCGGAGTACAGATGAAAATACGTTGAACCAGGTTTTAGCTGAACGGTTTGAGCAGGGTTGCGTGTGCTGTTAAATAGGATTCCTGCCACCAAGCAGGCAAAGAGCTGCGTGAGGAATGCCTCTTCAAAGAGGCGACCGACTGTTTCTTCCTCGCCTCGAGCTCTCCCAGCCGGGCTGCTGCCGCGCCGCGCTGTGTTTTATGGTGTGAACATGCTCTGTGTCTGCTGCTGCTCGGAGCAGTGTTTTGGGACATGTACGTACGGTACCCTGAGAGGCTTCGGCCTCCCCCCAGCCAACTGCAGGCCCACAGAAGCGGAACCGTGTGGGCCCTTGCTGCGCTCGGCGCTGCGCCCACACAGAACTACGCTGGAGAAGCAGCAGGGACCGGGCCGCGGGGGTGAGGAGGCCGCGTGGGATGGAGCGCAAATGGAGTTAACTGCTGCCAGACCTTAGCTTGATGTATGTGTGAGGCTTAGTGTAACTGCTGCCAGACCTTCTCGTTTTCCACTTCTTTTCAATAATGCCGTGGGAAAACAGGCCTCACCACAAAGCTAGGAATATCTTCTTCCTACGTCGTGAGGAGAGTCTGTCTCCGTGGGTTTCTGAGGCTTCCCGCTAGTCAAAGTGCCAAGGCATGGTGTTCTCAGGTAGAGCTGTACCTAGCTGCTCCTTTCGGTCCCGGGGGCTTCTGAAAGCCTAGTGTAAATGGTAAGTACTCTCTAGTCGCTGAAGCGTTAATACAAATAAATTCTCATTTACATATTTTGTGAAATGGGAAAAAAGAAATTGAGTTGTACGGGGTTTGACGGAAATGTGGATGTTGGCAGTAACTCATAGCAAGCTGCGTACTTGGGCATGCCTTGCTGAGCGAGGGAGACCTCCCATGTCCGCTGGGTGCCGAAAGGGCCTTTGCTCTGCTGGCAGCTTTCTGAGGACTGCCAAAGAGGTGAGGTGGTTGTGATTCACCTGGAAATGGTCCATCAGCGCCGTTCCCGGCTCCAAACCCTCTCAAATATATCACTTGAACAACAGATGCCAGAAATTGTTGGAAAGCCAATAATGTAAAAAATTTAGATATTTCTAGGAAGCCCTGATTTCCAGACAAGTTTTTATGTCTTGTATGGTTCTGTGCAAGGGGTTTGTGAATATCTGCGATCAATAATGTCTATATTAAAAACCAGCAAACATTTGCTCTGTTCAAACATAAGGAACTTATTTCACATTTCTCAACTAGACATTGCAACAGAATATTTAGAGAAGTGGTCTTAAGCTTTGAGTTCTCTTTCTTTTGCTGTTGTTTTTTTGTTTTGTTTTGTTTGTAATTATAAGGTGTTGGTTGTTTCTTTTAGCAGTAATATTGCTGTCTCAATTCCCTTAATCCAAATTATTAGTAAGTTTAAAATGTTTAATACACTGCAGAAGGAAGGAAATTCCTACAGCTGCGTTGCAAACATAAGAAAAAACAATGACTGGGAGTGAATAATTTTAGACCTTCCCTCCAACTGACTGTTCTCATGGCATGTTGTTTCTTTCTTACTATGTGTAGTTCTGTGTGGGGGTATCTATAGATACTATTTATCTGTGTGATGCTGTAGAATGATTAAATACGCTTTTAAAGTTTTCTCATGAAAACTGTTCTTTCCAATCTGTTCAAAAATTGCATTTTCTGTTGTGTCTCATCTTCCATGGTTGAATTGTTTCAAGGAGACAAAAAACAAACTGGGATGACATCACGTCTGAGGCAGCTCACCATGGGCCCAGTGGAGAGCTATCAGCATCCCCTGTGTGCTAAAATAAATGAATCGAGTAACTCCAGGAGGACCTACAAAGTCCAGATCTGTTGGCTTCTGCCAGTCAGGGCTTGCAATGAGCAGCAGTGCTCAGTATGAATCTGTTCTCATACATTTAAACATGTAAAGGCTTTTTTTTTTTTCTTTTTTCCTGAATATCTACTTACACTCTTTCATTTGCTCATTTAATTATCAGTGGAATTTCACTGATATGGATCAGAATAGAAGCTGATTCAGCGTTAAAGGATTTAGTGACATGGCAATGCCTCTAAACAACTGCAAAAATAAATGCAGCAGTACTGTGTCAGTATTTTTGTCTTTGAAATGTATAAACACGATGATAATAGTATGTTATACAAAAAATATTTTATCTGTTTTGTCTTCGGGGCAGGTATAGAAGTTGCTTCTGTAATTCACTTCCACTGACTTTGGCAGGAGCTTGGTCAAACCAGAAGAAAATTTAACTCTCTCTTATAAAGAAAAATTCTTTATAAATGCTGATTGTTTGGGAAAGCATTGTGCTAGTAGTGCGTACCTTACACTGTATGAACCTGTGTGTACCCCCACTCTGGGATTACCCATCGTCCCAGTAGTAGCTGGAAATGACTGATAGCAAAAAAAGCCCTTTGTTTCAGAAACCTTGTTTCCATTCAAACAGGCATGTAGGAAAAGTTAAGAAAATTAATTGAGTTCCAAAATCACAAGTGATAACTTCAACCACATAAAGCATCTTGGAGGATGGATGAGGGAGCTTTGAAAACAGAGTTTGCACTGTGGATGTAGCTGTTTGCCTCTGTAGAGGCAGTCCGCTCATTTAGCTTGCTGTTGCATTTTGAGGGAAAATCTTGTGTTTTCTTCCATTCCTAGATTTGGTGCATTGTTCTGTCGTAGACTTTTTTCTATGTAGTTTATAATGCCGCCTCTTCTGTAGAGGGAACTTTAATTTCAGATCGCCCTGTGTTTTCTGGAAAGCCTGCTCTCCTTTTTCATGAGCATATTTAGGTGAAGTGAGAATCAGATTACGTTCATAAAGATGGGAATCAGATTAAAGTGCATCGTGCTTTGTCAGTTTATAGGGTTTAAATTGTGAAGTTACGACTATGCTTATGATTTTTTATGGGGAATATTGTGCCACACACAAAATTCTAGATGAGATTTCTTTGGCATGGAGCTGTTTGCGAAGGTTGAGAAGTTTGAACTATTTGTTATTAAAGATAAAACAATCTAATACATGTCACTGTGGGATTATAAATCAGCTTGTAAAATTAGTTTGCATTTGTAAGGAAATGAACAGTCTTACTTGTAACAGGTGAGAACGTTCATTCTGTTTTCACCCTCCTGTATTTTTGCATAGCCCATGCTCATTACGTGCGGGCAACAAAGTGCCGGGGTCCTGTGCTACAAGAGCAAACTGATGTCCGTCTGTCCTGCAGAGCCCTGCCCGGGGAGAGCCCAGGCTCCTTACAGGGCTGGAAGCTAATAAATTAAAGCGCTATGTTGTCTGCTAGGAGTAAGTTTGTCACTTTTTCACTGAAGTGAGCCTGTGCAGAAGGAGTGATACTTAACAGCACTTTCATCTTTGCACTGTATTTTCTTCGGAAGTCTTTTTTTTTTCCAAGAAAAAAAAAAAAAGAGATAGTTAATCTAATGATACACATGAAAAGGACTGGGATGTGTACTGAAAAAAATGCAGTGGCTGCTTGAAACTGGTAGGTGATGTGTTCTGAAAGATAACATTTAGATAAGAGAGTGTAAGACAAAATATGTAGTAGCACTAAGTCAGTGTCAATATTTTAGACGAAGTGTCAATATTTTAGACGAAGTAGCATTAGTGACTTATTTATCCACCTTCCATGCTTCTGCTCAGCCTCATGTACAAATGTGTATATGATTGAACACATTTGTATCTACATTTAGTTGAATTTGATGTTTCCTGGGAGAATAAAAAATAACACAGCTTCTTGCTATTCAAGCCAGCCAGTGCTCAAGTATGAATACAAATTGGAAGGCTGTTCTGAAACGAAGTGTACAGCAGCGCAGCAGCACTCCAACCTTTTCAGTGAACTTAATTGTTATTCCCAAGAAAATAAAAGCATCTGGCTTGCATGGTTTGCAAGCAGAGAGAAATCGGGTATCACAGATCACCAAGCTGCTTGGCACAGGCATGGCCCCACAGGGACGGGCGGCTCTCCGGCCGGAGGTGCACCTCAAGCTGCCGCTGGGTGCCCGTAAAGCACGCTGCGCCTAGAAGGGAATGACATGAGTGCTGTGTTTCCATTTCAGATTTAACCAACCGAGTAGAGACAACCGGACTCAAGCTGCAGAAGGTAACAGCGGAAATGGACCACTACAAAAAGCTGCTAATGTAAGGTTTCTGTTTGCTTGTTTTGCCGCTGTGCATAAAGCTGTGGCTGGGCACCTGCTGCAGAGAGAGACCTGTTCTGCTGCTTGTCCGAGTGGTCTGTGAAGGCTGTGGCCAGCAGAGGAAATATTTTATATTTGTATTACACAGTCTGTGTTTCTAACTAACTGATTTAACGTGCCTCTGTGAGGAAGCGGGGCTTGCTTTCTCCTGCTGTGTCTAAGGACACAGCAAAGAGGAGGGTTAAGCCAGCTCAGTCTGACACTTCATGTAGTGCACACGTGTAGGATACAGTTTGTGAAACCCACATAACTTCTGGACTGAAAATGTGCATGGAAAGTAGTCTTTCACGTTGCAAGTTGGGGATGGAGGGAAGGGTGCAGTAAAGTTCATCAGAAACGTTAGTATTTAATCAGTTTTTTTTTTTTTCCCCCAAAGGTAAATTTACTGTGAGTATTCCCCATGCACCACTATGTTAGGATTTGTACTTTTACTGTGTTGTATGATTTAAAATAAGAGAACACAAAGCCTAAATTAACAGAGGAGAAAGAACATGTCACCAAACATTTATCAGAGCTAACCAAGGAAGAAGGAGCCCCCCCGCAGAGCGGATGGCTCAGCGAGATCCAGCCCAGCCCAGCAACCCGCAGCGCTGCGGCCGAGCCTGCTCCTGCTGGGGCTGCTGCAGCCCCCGGATCAAGGGGAGAGGAGAGGGGAGACCTCCCTCAAAGGAAGGAGATGTACCTCGTTTAAACGCGCATTGTTCTTCTGGGGTAATGTTTGAATGGCCCAACAAGGGCCATGTGCGCTTCTCGCCCCAAGGTGTTCCCCACTGACTTGCACAGGAGATGCTCTGGGCACCCAAAATCCTGAGCCGAGGCTGTGCCAACCCACACCGATTACTGAGCTGACCTGCTTTATTACCCTGCCTTATTTTCCCTTCTGGGTGGCTTTATGGGCAGGCTTTTCTGCAGGCCCAGCAGTGGAGAAGGGAAGGTCCCCCCACTGCAGGGGCAGCCGGCCACTGGGGCACGGGGCGCTGCGAGCTCCGTCCTCAGAGCATCCTGATCCCGAGCAGCAGCTCGGGACCCCGGGGTCCCCTCAAACGCAGCCGATCTCTGGTTCGGAAGTACACAGGGCTCAGTGAGAGCAGTCACCACCTTTAAAAGCCAGGGCACTGGGGGTCTGAGTGCTTTCCCGCATTTAAAATCCATGGTGCTTGCATAGAAAACAATTCGGCCTGCACAGCACACTAGTGAAAATAAATGTCACTGCTTCAAATATGAAGCTTGAGGGCAGGGCACGAGCATGGACAATCTTGAGACAGAGCTATCATCAATCTTTTTGTATGTTTTCCTGAAATTCAAAGAAGGATTCTTGTGTGATGCGTACTCTCTGTTCTCAGCCCCTATATTCACAGGGGCTGATCATAACACAGTTGCAAATATTTGGAATGCTTAGCAACAACGTATTTTAATGATAATAAAAGTATTATGTACGAAAAAAAGATTTCATGAACAGAGTTAAATAAACAGTACAGTGTTTCTAAATGTAATATTAAATTTCAATGTAATATGGGTATAATTTAATAAAATAACATATTCTATATCTGTTTAAGCATAAATATGAGGCTTTACCATGGTTATTAATTGGTGAAATGATGACATAATGAGAAGTAACCTTCAAAGTTTCCAGACCTCTTGCATACTAAATTGTTGTTTGTTCCTTTTTGTTCATATCTTGCTTGAAACATTCATCAGTGTAGCAAGCTCCCACTTTCTTGTTTGCAACAATAAAGTTTTTGTGATCCTGGGTTAGGCTGAGTTTACACTGCAAGTATAAACTATATTACTTAAAAATGTTAGCTGAAATGAATGGAGTTTTTTTTGTTGTCATTGTTATCTGCATTTTAATTAAATAGAAAATGCAAGTTAGATAATAGATTAATTAATGATGTTCAGGTTATTGCATGAGTAAAGGCTGTCATTGCTTTGGACAAATGCACTTTTTTAAAAACATTTTCTTAGGGTGAAATCAACGGAACTTGATGTCTGTCAAAATGAACTGAAAAAAATGAAATACGAAAATGGAATTTCTGAGTCAAGGTAAATGCTGAAACTGTATTTCATGACAGGTACATTTCTGAGCAATAAGAACAAAAGTTTTATTTTACGGTTTCAATGCAGCTTCTATACAATCTTTTTTTCTCTTTTCAGTTTCTATTTTTGTGTTCAAGTTACTAGATTTGACTTCATAAAGAATTCATACTTTTTTTGTCTAACGTTTTCTTTTCCAGGTACAAATTATTTCATCTGCTTAGTTTCTGTCTGTAAATGAGGATGTGATAACTGTGATGTTGATACTGCTTTTCTCTTTTCATTTCATCTGTAGACTTACAAAAGAGCTCAAGGAAAAGGAGGAATCTCTACTGATTTCCCAACAAGTATGCAAACATTTACAGGAAGAGGTGGCTGAGAAGGAGAGGAGAGAGGAAGATCTAAAAAGAAGAACCAGCCGATCAGAAAGCGAACTGGAAACACTTAAAGCTCTGCTTCGACAAACAGAGGAGGAGGTGGTGATGTTGAAGCAAGAAAGGTAATCAGAGCTGAGTCACCACAGATAATCGCTATGTACACTCAGCCTAGCTTTTCTTCTTGGAAATCTCTAAACAGTTAAGCATTCCTCCTCTGTCAGGTCCTCACCCCTCTGGCTGTTACTGGAGCCTGGCTATGGGCACTGGGCAGACTGGGAGAGAGGCGCTGTGCCCAGCTGTGTCCTGCCCCTGCCCTTGGCCATCTGCTCCTACAGGCAGGACTGCCCTGAGCCCTGTCCCAGAACTCTGGAATTCATTGGATGGGGTTTTTAAATTATTGGAGTATAGGCAAAAGCTGAATAGAACAAATAATGCCTATAAAGAAAGAAAAAAAAAGGAAAAAAGAAACCCAACAACCCTGCTTTGCAATCCAGGGCAATCCCGCTCAAGCTTAATCAAAACACCTATTTATTGCCGTTGTTATAGCTGCTATTTGTTATGTGAGCTTGTAGAGCAAAAGCCCTGGAGACTTTAAATTCTTGTAACTTACGTTATTAGCAACTTGCAAGTGGTAACAATGCTGTAAATACTGCAATATGGCAGGGTGCTGGGTATGGCTGAGAATTCGGTGAAGTGTATGGACAGCCTCCTGCCAGTCTAATCTCATTCTGAAGGTCCTCAGCTGCTGACAAAGCTAGCCTTTTCCCTGTAATTACTTTTCAGATGGGGAAAATAAAGCACTGAGCTGCAGAGGCTTGTTGCTTCCTGGAGTGGTATCCGAGTGCCTTTGTTTTAGACTTCTCCGCATATCAACCTAAATCCACATTTTTTCTTTAATTGCCTTGAGTATAATCTACATATTTGGTTTATTCCTAACATTCACTGAGTTGTTTTTACTATTTAAAAGTGTCTTGCTAATACATTTGCAGTTACTGATAAATTAACTTGTCTTTTATTAACAAAATAGAAAGTGCTGTCCCTTACTTACGACATGGCAGTAGGTTATTTGTTTGGTTTGGGAAAATACGTTTAGAAATGTGGGTTTTGGAGAAGATAAGGATTTTCTGCGATAGTAATGTACACAAGAGGCATTAAGCTATTTTTACATCTAAAGGGCTTCAATATCTACTGTACGTGAGTACCTGCATGAAAAGATATTACACGATAATTTAAGAATATTTCCCTTCTTAAGCCTCAGTTACGTGAGTTGTTCCAGTCGGTACATTGCTGATAACCTAAGTTACAAGAATTTAAACTCTCCGGGGCTTTTGCTCTACAAGCAAAACATAACAAACAGTAACGATAACAATAGCAACCACTTGGTGGTTTTAATTCAGGGGCTATTACATTTTTTTAAAATAACGATAGTAATACCCTGAGTTCATTAAATACAACAGCTTGTTCTGAGTATTATAAAAGTTAGTCAGTATTAATCTTAATTTGACTTGAGCATTATGAATATATTTGAGGTTTACATGTGTATATATGGAAGAATGATCAACTAGAGTATTTTCTTTAAAACATAAATTTCAAAAAATGTGTGACAGCAGTATGCAAATACTAAGTAGTGATTATGGTGGTGCCTCTGGGCTCCGGACAGGATTGTTAGGCTTAGTGCACAGAATACTAAACAAAGAAGAAAAGACCAGCCCTTGCCACAAAGGCCTTAATTGAAGGAAATGGCACACCACCAATCTGGGCAGAGCACATATTTACATACGAGTTTTTGTGGTTTCTAGGGAGTTAATGCTGATTTCTCATCAGAACAGAACAGAGCAGCTGCAGGAAACATTAAGACAGAAGATGCGGAATGAAGATAACTGGAGGGAGAAGGTAACGCTGGATGTGTAGTTGGCACGGTTTCGATTTCTTCTTTTTTTCAGCTCTAGTCAGCTGTCACAGATCTGCACCGTCAGGCAGATACCTATCTCCTCAAGTGCAGACACGTCAGTAGGATTCTTTGTGTGAGAGGTCTCAGTGGGTGATCCCTGCATAGGCTGCAACTGAACGTAAATGGTGTTTAGTGTGAGCGTTTACAGGCGTGGGTGCTCACACTGGATCCGGGCTGTCGGGGAACTGAAACCGGGGGTGGCTATTTGTGAAACAAATCGATAAAATAGCAAGCGGATGAGCAAAAATGTCCTCTCCCTAGAAGGACAGGCATTTGCAAATCAAAGCAGAGCCAAACAAACGAGCTGCTGTAGCGTGTTAATTCCGGAGCTGCCACAAGCTGTGGACGAGCAGCACGCCCCTGAGCTGCTGGCCGTCCAGTTGAGGTGGCGAGGACGTAGGGCGGGATACACGCTCCTGCCCTCCCCGTGACCGTCCTGCTGCTGGTGGCAGTAGACAACTGGAGAAGTACCATCACAGCTTTGTCCTTTCCAAGCCCGCTCTGCACGTGAAACTCGTGGGTTTAATGTGAACCCCTAGCTCCTGCAGCATCAGGGCGAGTCTCACGTGCACGGTGAGGAGAAGGACACCCCTAAAGCAACATCCATCCACGTGAGCTGGGCTCACCTCCACGGAAGAGAGCTAAAGAGCTGCACAGTGGAAGTCCCGGAGCTAGGAAGGCCTCCAGCGTGAGAGGTGCCTGCTTGTCCTGCTGCCCCGTACCATCACCAGCTTCTTTCAGGCAGCAGCATCTCTGCCACACAGGCTCCTGCTGACGGCTGCTGTTCTTACGTGGCTTCCCTTCAGATCGGAGCTGCGTGGAGGTGAAGAGTCCAGCGGAATACCTCCGCGGTGCGTTTGAGAAGACCTCACACTCCTACAAGTTAGCTTCTCTGTGAAAGGGCCCGGCATTTGTTATTTTAGACGCTGGTTCCTACAGCAGGCTGCAGAGCCCCCCTCACGCGCCTCCCCCCAGGCTCCTTTTGTGACTGGCTTCGCAGTGAGGGGAAGGTGGGAGGGAGGCCGATCGACCTTCCGTGTGTGCGCGACTTTATACGTGCCCGTCTGTAGCTGATGGGGGGAAACAAAACATACACGCGCGCACACACACACAAAAAAAGAAGTAAGAAATTGTTTTAAAAAAATGTGAAGGAAAAATAGCGAATGGCGTTGAACAATAACTCTGACATTTCTGATTTAGGCCTTACATAATTGGTGACTAAAATTGCTGTCTTTTTTGGGTTTGGTTCAGTATGTGATAAGTATCTGAAAGCTTTATTTAGGCTCAGGAAATTTTTTGGACTACCAGCAATTAAGATCTGTTACATTTCTTTTAAAACTTCTTAACCTCTGTGTGGCAGGATATAATTTGGGAATGAGGTCACACTGTCTGCATAATCACAACGTGTTGTTCAGCTTGACATTAAAACAAGATAAAGGCTGCTGCTAGGAGGAGACAGCAATTACATCTTTGGTATCACAGCCATTAAAATGCGGTGAACGTCAAGTACTCTAAGGATGTTCTCATCAGACAAAAGTCAGAAATGTGACAAAGTTATCTTTTCCTGGGTCAGTGTGCCATTGCATAAGTATAAAGTGTTCCAGTTTTATATGTAAAATACAGATAAACCTTAAATTGTAGTGGGTCAAAAAATTCTCTTTTACAAAAGGCTTAAAAATCGATGTAAGCATTTGTGAGTGTTTTGATATGTAATTACTGGGGAACACATAAGTAGTTCTAAAGCAATTAGTAGTCATTATGCTTTCTTTGGAGCTCACCTATCGTTTTATTTCCTGTTGTGGTTATCAGCTCTACTAGCTTCAAACGTTAAATGTGAAAAGTGCTTGCATCAGCTTCAGAATGAGCTCAGGTTTTTGTACCGCTTATATTTTTCTAGTCTTAGTCATCAAGTAGCCTCCAGCTCACGACTTGCTTCTATAATAATATGTAGAGTTAATAAATAAGTTTTTCTGTGGTTAGAAACCAAACTCCAATATCGAATAAATATAGATGTATCTTCTACATTATTGCAATAATAATAATCATGGTCTATTCTGAGGGTCTTACAAACGTACCAGTTTTAAAAGAAATCTCAGGGGGGGATTTGTGCCCATTCAATGCCCAGAATTGTGTATATTTTGATGTTTAAAATAATTACAATATTTCCAGTTTATCTTTTCCCCCAAAAGAGTTAGAGGAATTTGTAACACTCTTGCTCATAATTAGTGTATGAAATTAGATTGCTATAATTAAGCTCATTCTGGGCTTTTAATAATTTTAAATAACTAGGATAGTGCAGTGCTTGTTTAACATGACTTTTATATTCTTTCAGCGTACGACAATTAAGTCCATTAGAATGCAGCCTGCAGCAGTATACTATTAGCAAACCGGCTTGGGAAAAATATTCTTCAAAACACAGCCTTCAGTATTTCTTCCAGAATCCAGGCTTTTATTTTGAGGCGATTATTGCTGGATTTTCAACTTTAAATTCACGATACTTAATACGCGAGGTGCTGTAAGGACTGGGATGCTTTACCCACAGTTTGTAAACCTTTCACTTTTACTTACTCGTCTCCACTTTTTGACCCAGAGCTTCTCCAATGTATATACCATCAGAGCAGTGCTAAAACATTTGAAGAGCAATTTAAAAATGAAAAAAAAAAAAAAGTAATGATAAGTGAGCTGAGGTGGGCAGGAGCTGCCTCCTTCCTGTCCTCCAGCTCCGGGGTGCAGCGATGGGTCCGTGCAGCCACCTGCCCGTCGGGCACCGGCCGGTGCGGGGGGAGGCTCTCGGGTATGCGCCTTCCCCTCGGTTTTGGTGCTTGTGGCAGATGTAGTGGATAGGGGACACGTGAGGAGCTAGGGATGCAGCGCTAAGTCGCTCCATACCTCCAAATTGTCGGTGTGTGTATGCTGTGAGCGGGGCCCCTGGGAGCCAGCAGAACCTCTGCCTGTGGCACATCGTTATCTGCTGCAGATGGCAGAGCGCGCATAGGAAACGATTTCATAAGAAAGCCGGTATTTTTTATTTTAGTTTTGAGCTTAGGGCCTATTTTTAGCACAGTATATCTCACTTACTGTGAAAAGTTTCGTTTTGCTGCACTGGGATGTAATAACGAGCAGAGTTTTACCTCCAGAGCAAACGCTTCCAGCAGAATAACGATCTGTTCTAAGGGCTAGCTAGAGGTTTTGTGAATCAGCGTTTCGTGGTGACCCAGAGCGGAGTCCAGCTGCCTGCAGGAGGGCATGTAGCGCTGCTGGAGACGCCGTGCCCGGGGCAGCGAGCTCCTCGGGGCTCGGCGCTGGAGGGGCAGCGGGAGGAGGGAGCTGGCTCGCTGGCTCAGGTGCTTGCCGTCGGTCGGATGTGGTTGTTCGGCTCCCAGGGACTCAGCCTTCTAAATTTCACACCACTCATTACAGTACCGTGAAATGTGAAAAAATAAATCCTGAGGTGAGTTGCTACGTGTCGTTACAATGCACTTGTTCCCTAGATGGAGATTGATCTGGCTAAAGGTGAAGCACGACACAAAGAAGCAATTCTCAAAGTCAAGGAAGAAGCAAGGGTGGAACTAGACATTGAAAGGCAAAAACAGCAAGAATTGATCACAAAATATCAGAGAGATCACGAAGAGCTCCAGAAGAAGGTGTGTGACACTCGAGAGAAAAATATTGTGGCAGTGGATCGCGTAAACCCTTGAAAAATAGTATGTGAAGGAATAAAATCTTCTTATGTGTAGTCCTGTGTCTTGATGATACAATATTTTTTCCCAATCTTAGTATATAGCATGTGTTTCAAATTTTGGAAAATGAAACAGGCTGATATGTAATTACTGTGGTTGTGGATCTTTTATCAGATTTTCTCTACCCAGAGTTCATCTGTGTCCACAGACTGTAGCTGCTAACAACTGACACTGTCGTCTTTTAAAAGCCTTTGGACTGTTTGAGACTATGGCAGGTTGTCGCAGAACCATCTGCACTGTTTTCTCCCTTCCTAAATGAATTCCTCACCGATGGGCTAAGGTCCAGTTAATGTCTTCCCTTGTTTGTTGCATCACATACAACTGGCCGTTTCTGTTACCCAGATACAGAGTTTTTGAGGTTTTACGTAGAAATTGAAAAATGTACCTATCACCTTAGTTTTCGGAAGATTTGACATGTCACTTGAGAATTCTGGAAAAATCAAATAAATTTGATGAAATTGTATTGTTATTTAAAATTCATTACATTACACAGTGTTTTAAAGAACAGTTTATCACAGTTTGCTTTACAAATATGATTGTAGAACCCAGAAGAAATATTGGCTTGCTGTAAAGAAATTAAATTTTCCCATTTTTACCACTATTTCTCTGTTTGATCTTGGACATATTAATTAATCTCTGCTCTGAGGGAGTTTTGATACACTTAGAGCTCTCTGATATCCTCTGAGAATATTATGTAAATTCAAAGCATTTTCTTTGTCTCTGAGGACTTGCATGCTTGCATTTCTACTTTTTTTTCCTGAAGTCATTTGTCTGATACTTAATTCTAGGTGTCTAAAGATAACCACTGAATGTAGACTTAGGCAATTTTTGTCATGCAGATACCTGGATTAATATCAAGTGCCACCAACAGCTTAAGGATGGAGGCAGAAATTCTTGAAAAGAAGCTACAAGATGTCCAGATCAAACTTGCAGAGAAAGATGAAGATAAAGAAAAGGAAGTTCAGGACCTTAAAAGAATAATTACTGAACTTGAATTTCAGCTGGAGATGGAAAAGAACAATAATGAATCATTTCTGGATAATATGAGGAAAGAAATTAAACACAAGTCAGATGAACTGGAAAAATTAACCCAGGAGAGGACACAGCTGATTCATAATTTGAGTCAAGTTCAAGAGGAGGTAGGAACATGACCGAGGAAATGCCTTGCTATTTTTACTTTGAGACATGTGATTTCTAGAATCATTCAAAGCATACATTTTTTCAGACCCTGGTACACACTGGCTTAAAAAAAAAAAAAAAAAAAAACAACCTTGAAATTAAAAGATTTATGAAACAAATTCATAGTAATTTCATAAATACAAACTATCACAAAATATGTGAAATTTTTAATTAGACAAACATTTAAAATATTATTTTATTTAAAGAAACATTTTCAGGTCTTTTAAGACCCTTCTTTCTTAGACCGTAGCCTCGCATCACGCTACATAAATAAGTAAACAATAAAGCATTCTTCAAGGTTTCTGAGCAGAAGACATGGATATTTCTCATTTGGGTTTGTCCCACCTCCAACCAGTAAATCCACTTTCTGTAACACAATTGCGTAAAAGTGATCAAACATGAAGAGAAATTTGACTGCTGGATATTCTTACCGCAAGCATTTGCCGAATGTTTGGAATATAATGGGAAGGGAGGAGAGAGAGCTGTAGTGCTGTATGAGAAATGTGAAAACAGTGGAGTAAGGGACTGCAGATAAGATTAGACTGGAATGTTTGAAGTAATTAGTGGCAGAAGAAAATTGATAAACAGTGAAAATGAAACTCTTCAAAATGAGTTAGGTCTTGGGTTGACATTTATTTAATGCATGAAAAAGGTTCAGAAGCACTGTGTTGGTGGCATGAGAAGGGTGTTGGCAGTCGTTCTGTCCTGTACGTGTGGGAAGGGCTCTTGGAAAGACGTGTGCTCTCCAAGCATTGATCGGGAACTTCAGTGTCGTAAGGAGCACGCTGTTACCCTCTGCCATGGGGTTCCTTCAGCTCTACTTATGTTCTTAGTTTTCCCACTCCGAAGCATAGTTCTTCTTCTCATATAATGGTATTAGGAAACGGGGAGGTCAGAGTGGCTGAAAATCAAAACTGGTTTTAAGACAGATTTCACACTAGAATACTCTCTCAGATTTTCGTGGTAACACTTCCCAGATCAGTTCATGGACTATCAGTGACCATCTGAGTGGCAGAGAGACTAAAGTCTAACTTCCTGTCATTAAGCTGTCTGCACAATTAGGTATTCAGAAAATAAATTATTTTAGACATTCCATCTCTCCTACTTCTACGAGCAGTTGCATTCCTCCTCCTACAGCTCCTTCACCTGTGGTAGGTACAGAGGTTAGATCTAATCTAATGAGGTTCTAATCTAACTTAAGTGGTCAACAAAGAACTCCTATTTGCTCCATCATTTTTCAAGTTTTGAAAGGAACACACATCCAAAAAATTAATAATTTAATAATAGCCTTTTCTTGGCTAAACAGAGCCTACCCCATCCGGTTTGGTAGCAACGTGCTTCTGTTCTGACTTTACTGACGCCAGTATTGTCCCTTCCAAATGTCAAAAAAGTGCCATTGGGATTATGTTTATTCCACTTTTTTTTTTTCCTTGTATATACTGACTGTCATTTGGCTGTAGGGAATTTCAGCTAGACGTTTGTCCTCACTTCGGAGTGGTATGTGGTTTGACCCTGCCCACGGCCCATACTTTCAGCGCTAAAAAGGTCTACATAGAAATGTTTGTGTCCGGGCAATGAGGCTGTGCACGACTGAGAATATTCTCTATTTGACTTGCTCGTCATTCTCTGTGTCAGAGACTGTCCTCGTGGTGGCTTCCCTTCCGTTCTCGTGTACCTCCTGGAGTCAACAGCAATTGCTTGCTTAGAAGACCACAGTTAGAACATGGCTATTTTTTGCTTCTATTAGTACCGTCAGGGGTTCTGACTTTTATGAATCCACTTAGCATGTTGCCCTTTGTTATTTATTGACTTTTTATTTCAGCTGGAAACAGGAAAGGTAGCATCACAAAGAAGTTCTACGTAATATACTGACTTGGGGACTTGTGTAGTACCGGAACAGCTTCAGTTGTCTGCCCGAGGACCACTACCAGTCACTTATCGTTTGGGTGTCAGTAATCACAGTGAAAAGTTTGTGAAAACCACTAGATAGATAATCGTTTATCAGAATTATTTGTGAAATAGTAATCAATAAAGTCACAAAAAATCAGTTCACAACTGCTTAAATACAGATAAGTTCTGGGACATCTTATCGTAATAAGGTGGCGTAGTAGTACTGGGAGTCTACATTGCCGTTTCCTTTCCAAGAGTAGGATTCCCAGTTCCCCTAGTTGGAGGATGGGCAGGACATCAGAAGTAGCTCCTGATAACTTATTTCATATTTTCCATTGTCTCCTGAGAGAATGAAGCGTGTGTAAATGCTGATGTACGTCCTCGGAGCAACTTTCAGGGGAACCAAAATACTGGGAAGCACTGAAGGCTTTGCATGCATCAGTGCCCTCCAGGCACCCCTGCCTTGAACCAGAGGACTTTAGTAGGCAGACTTTTTCACTAACGGCATTTTGTAAAGCGAGTGTTTGTTTCTGTTTGCAGAACACTCTCCTCCAGGAAACGGTGCGCAGAGAGTGCGAGGAACGCTATGAGCTGACTGCAGCTTTGACTCAAGCCAGGGAACAAGTACTGGAGCTAAAAAAGCTCAGTGGAAACTTCCCGTTATCGCCGTGTTCCCTGGCTCAGGGCAGCCTAACCTCCTCTGCTGCCCTGCTTGGTGATTACGGACAGAAAAGCCGCCCGAGCCCCAGCTCCGGGAAGGAAATCAATCTCTCTGGACAGTTTGGTATCTCCAGAGCCGCTAAGGCGCCCACCTCCAGTAAGCGTGGCGGCAGCATGGCTTTGCCAGCCCTCAGCCCACCGCATCCTCCCAGAGGCCGGGCGTCCTCCCTGAATGAGCCCAGGAGCAGGATTACTGCAGTAATAAGGAGACAGCTGAGTCAGCTCTGACAGCTGCACGCACATGCATAGCACACGGGGAAGTATTTCAGTGCATAAATATCCATTTACTTGTGGACCTTGGGGTCAGATATTACTTGATGCAATTCATGCATTCCTACAGATTAAAATTAAGTTAAATTATTATATATTTTTGATGCAATAATATTTTTTTTGTCCATTGAGTATCAGTGTAATTAAATGCTATCTACATTTCGAGGTGAGAACAGTATGAAGGAAAAATACTGCCTCTCCAAGAGGAGCAGGTCTTCAGTAGGTGTAATTAAAATAATTGCCAATTTCAAATGCTGTCTTCCCTAAACCACTTTGTTGGAATTTTCCTATTTTGTATGTATGTTGTTCTGTGTAACTTCATTGTCTGTTTCTGGTGTAAAAATGTGTTTTGTTCCAGTAGAGTCAGGTATTTACAGTTGTTTAATGGAGCAGTGGTGTACTTGCACGGACCGTGTTGGTCCGTGGGAGGCACTGGTGCTGGAGCACACAGCACTCAGTGCAGACACACAACAAGTCCGCGTGCTCACCAGTGGCAGGGACACACCTTCCCTACTGCTTCTGTGTACAAGTCTTCCCTCCACGCTGGTTGACAAGGAGCCGAAGACTTCCTGGCAAAGCTTGTGGTGGTTGATGTAACCTGGAGTTCAGCACTGGAATTTGGTATTGAAGTGCTGGGATGTTTACCTGTGGGCTGTGGAGGTGCACGCAGTGATGCCTCTGTACTAAAAGCAAAGGCAGAGCACAGGTGGGGCAAGCAACCTGTCCCGTTTTAACCCTTGTATAACAATACCCCGTTCCACATCGTACCACCCATTGGTGCCATGGTGCCGCTGGAGCCACGCACGCAGGGCAGACCTCAGATCTGGGCTCTGGGCCACTGCTTTAGTGCTTAGGTCCTGTAGCAGCGGCAGCTGTAAGGACTCACCGGGCATTGATAAACTGTAAGAAAGGAGTAGCACATAAACTAATGAGAGCAGCCACGGAAATAATGTTTCTAGCAGGAGGGAGAGCATAAATCATGGGCCCAAACTGAGTCAGGAACAGATATTTCCCGTATTTCCCCTACCTTACAGAAACCCCGGGCCCACGCTGCTAAGCAATAGACAAAGTACGTTAGTATCAGGAAGCCTTGTTCACCAGTGACAAGCTTTTAAAAACAAATTAATTTCACGTAGTGAAAGAAAGTTTAGAAAGCATTTCTCGCAACGCAATGAGACACAGCAGCGCAGAATGCCACAGAGAATGCAGACACCTAATTATATCCCCACATTTTCAGGAAATAAAACTTCCTGGAGGTAATACATCTTGTAGAAGTGGTGTCATTTATGAATGGGTTTTTCTTATGCTGGACCTTGTACTCTAGGACTCACGGCACAAGGGAATAATGAAAAAAAACGAACTTGGAACAACTCTGTCTCTGTGGGATCCTGACCCGCTGACTGCAGGAAGCAAGCCATCCTTTCACTTCTCAAGGTTGCAAGAAAATGTCCTACAGCAACGGGTTGTCTTGTTCTCTCCTAATGCAAAGGCTTCTGTTTTCTTCCTGGACAGTGCTGATATTGTTGCCAGATCGGGAGTAGAGCCCTAAATCTTTCCATGCAGTACTAACCCCGCTAGTAGACTGCCACTTTGCATACCAGGGTAGCTAATACACCAGCATACCGTGTTACTACCACATTTATCCAAATTTATTTTTAGCCAGTACTCATAACTTCCAGAGTAGTTTCAAGCATTTGGAGTCTGTGGGGGCCTCCGTCTGCCCTCCCTGCCGGGCCTGGTTCCTCTGGTCAGAAAAGCAAGGGTCAGCAATATTGGGCAGATGCTTTAGAGAAGGCTTCATGAAGGCATCAAACATCAAACGTGTTTTGGCCAACTGTCTCTTTTGGGGTGCAAAGCCATCACTGCTATGCGGAACCACCTGGCTCCTTGGGCAGCGTCAGAAGCCCCTGGTATGTGGGAACCTTGGGAAGGCCAAACCTAACCCAAACGTTGATGAGAATTGGGGCCATGGCACCAATGGCCGGGGCCAGGCCCCTGATGTGAAGCACATCAGGAGCACAGGCCGCAGGCCGGTGGGCAAGGAACGGCTCGGTCCCCGCGGGAAGCCTGGGCTCGGGCTGCCCCCACCGTGCTCCCTGCCTCACCCCGCTCGCTGCAGCAGCGATCAGACTTGAAGGTCAGGCTGTATCTCATTGTGGGTCACTACTTTTCCATTAAGATTGCCCCAGATCTCTGCATGCTTCACAGGTAGTAGTGCAGGGAGAGTCAAATGCAGTGCTGGTGACACGGAGCTGTCTTGCCGCTGCTTTGACAGGAGGTGAAATTTGTGCTTGCCATATGTATTGAAGTGCTTGCCATATGTACCGTAGATGTAAGTGCTTGCCATATGTATCAGACATATTCCTAATATTACAAAATAAAGCAGTGATGTGCCTCATGTATTGGAAATGATAAATAGACCTTTAACCGAGTGAGTGTGTGTGATCTGGGATCGCAGCCTGTGGCTTGCACATGGAGTTTTTCCATGAAGGAATAAAGCAGACTTCAGAAAAAATCATCTTGTATCTTAGCAGCATTGAGAGTATATGAAAATAGAAACCGAAGCCAGACCCCATGCCGTATATCATTGAAATGTATTAATCAGAAAAAAACATAGACAGTCATTTTTTCATTTAAAGAGACAGTTGTGCTGCGAGATGTTCTTTGCTTTAAATTCTTGATTCAGCTCACAGCATTTTATAAATTGTTTCCTTTGAAGCTTGTATTATGCTGCATAAAGCACTGTACGTTTTTAATACAAAAGAAAACGCGTGAGTGAAATTGGGGATATTTCCTGTCTCAGGCAAAAGCCACACATCTTTATTTTAAGCTATTTAAAATGGGTTCTTATTTACACAATGAAAATTTTGTGTTAGGTTTTGTCTTTAATTGTAGGTATTTAAGTCTGTTCTACTGAAGAAAGAATAAATTCCATATGCAACTGTAATGGTGTGAAATAATATAACCAAATATGTTTAGCACTTATGTGGCTTTTTTTCATCCTCAAAGCATAGTACAAAATTAATTTCGATAGGATAATAAAAAGGATACTGCACAAGATTAATGTTGAAGAGGTTTTAACACCGGAAATATAATTTGTGTGATGGAAAATATGAGCATCTGGCATTGCACTGTGAACTGTTCCCAGATAATGAAAAAAAAAAAACCTCTTCCAAGCAAGCATGGCCAGTTCCAGCAGATTGTTTTCGCTCGTATCTCAAGAGATAGGTCCTATCTTCTGAAAGGAGCAAGCGACAAACGTTCCATAGTTGCAGTTTTCCATCTGGAGCCTTGAGTTACTGGTGAGCTGAGGTCAGTGCCAGGATGTGACTGTGTTTCTTCCCAGTAAGCCAAAGGATGATGGCTGCGTAGCCTGCAAAAGTAACACTTTCTGTTTGATCTATATATATGGGTCTCCTTGTAACCAGGCAGCTGAAACAAGCCCAGTTCCATCAGTATTTCACTGGTATGTGTCGTCTTGAAGTTAACTCGTAGTACGCAGATCATACCAGCTGGTTGCGATTTGCTTTACACAGATTTAAATGGGCAGTCCTCCACAACGTGCTTCACATGGAAAATCAGTAAAAGATTAAGAACTTAAAAAAAAAAAAATCTGCTGTTAAAACATATTAAGATCAAAAGTGTCTACAGCTCATATCATACCCTATTCCCACACCGCTGATGGGACAAAGCCCCATGTGCGTGCTCCAAAGCTCTCGTCCTGCACTGAGGCAGGTTTCAGCGACGCGGCTGATGCGAAGGCAGCTGCCCTTCTCTCTGAGGGTGCCTCAGGAGATGGCCCTGTGAAGGGGGCCGGCTGCAGGCTGTGGTTACCTCTTGGGCATGCAGCAGTCTTTAGGGACCCGCGGGCTTTCCCTGCAGCAACAGGCTGCTCGGGGCTCCGGCACAACCGGGGCTGGAGGCGTGGAAGTGGAGCTGGGTGGCCAGGAGGGAGTGAGCACAGGGCTTGAGGCAGAGCTGGAGAAAAGGCTCCCATGCCCACAGGGAGCTGCGAGCAGCTTGGGGCAAGCATCGTGCTGCGATGGGGTGAGCATCGTGCCACAACGGGGTGAGAATCGTGCTGTGGTGGGGTGAGACCTGCTCAACTTCCAACCCCAGCAGCGTCTTCAGACGCCCCCCGCGGGGCTGCAGCCGTGCTGTCCATTGTGCCATCTGAGCGTCTGGAAACTGAAAGGGAAGCGGGAATGACTGGCAGGCTGAAAACTGATGTCATTATCAGACTTGGGTATTAGTAGGCTGTGGTTTGCATTGCGTACATTGCCTTTGTTCTTGGCCTTGTCACTGTGGGTTTGTACCTTGCCGCCCTCTGCGTGCTTTGCTCCGTGCACGACAGCCACAGTAAGGGACATTTTGAAATTCAGCACTGATCCATGTGCAGGGCAGCTTCGAAATAGGGCAAATGGAGAGAAAGGAAAGCCATTCATTTTCGCCCCTGTGCAGCTGTCTGTGTGCGAAATGTCAGCGCATCCCCATTTTTATGGGGCATGAATAAATGAGCATTCCGTTTAGCTTTTTATGTATCCCTTATTCGCTGTCACACACCGAACAAAATTAGGAACAAAATGGATGCACTAATCCAGAAGCCATTCCGGTCAGGAAGCTTGTCTATTGCCCCAGAAGATGGCCCTGCCTCAGGTCCGAGCACGGTGCCAGCCGTGTCACAGACCTGTCTCGTGCCGTCCCCTCCCCATGCGGGTCACGGCCCCACGTGCTGGGGCTGTGACAGCCAAAGGGCTGGCCCAGGGCTCACCACGGAGGCCGGCTGTTCCCTGCGCTCCTGTTACCTGCACTGCCCATTTAATGGGATGTTGAGTAAGGCTTGCTGCTTGGAAATCTGCGTAGATTTTTGTATCTCCCCCAAATCAATTCATTTCTAAATGTCGGAAACTTGCGGATGGTGACACAGCATCATTTTAGACTGTACAGCCTGGCTTTGCTGGTTCCTCAGTCCCACAGATTTACAGGAACTGATTTGTTTGGGGGAGCCTCCTATTTCCAAACACTGAACACGTTTCAAGCTGACTGAATATACCCTGTTTTGACACTACTTTTTTCATCATTTTCTCTTTCCTTTTAAATTTTATTTATTTATTTATTTTTAAAGGAAAAATACCGATTTCAAGCAGTGATTTATTTATGGTTTAAAAAAAACCAAAAGCCTGGAATCCAAATCGCATGTCGAACGCTCTTGTCGGCTGTAACACAGTTTCGTTTCAGCGAACCTGGGCAGTTTCGCTTTCCGTTTCCTTGCCGGTTGCCCTCCCAGTGCCGTGGGTCAGGAACAGGAGCTCGTGGTGGCCCCGGAGCCGTGCCAGGGCCGCGGTGCGTGCCGGCTGCTGCTGGAACCGCTTCAAAGCTTCCGAACGAGCTCAGCGCTGCAAACGTCACGGGGCGATTTTGGATAAAGCCGAAGCCGATCGCAGTGCACACGAGGAAAAGCAGCTGCAGTCAGCAGCGTGTAAAAGGTCTGTAATGATGCAAACAACTTTTGGACAAAGCACAAAAGGAGATAACTGAGCAGATAGGTCAGAATGCGTGACAGGCATGCGCTTTCAAGAGGTCTCTTCGGGTCTGTTTTGGAAGCAGCTTGCTCTCGGCACAGCTACAGACAGACAAGTGGAGGTTCAGCTCCTTTCCACAGCCATTATTAAAAAAAAAAATCAACAAACAAAAATAAATAAAACAAAATAAATAAAACAAACAAAAAAATAAAATGGAATAAATGGTGTATCTGAACAGGGTTTTGCAACTGTGGAGCTTGTGACTCTTGCTGGCATTTTTCTCCTTTTCCTCTCCTCCTTCCAGGCCAGTGAGCACGGTGCCGTCACGCAGGGTTTGCACAAGCTGGCTGCTGCCAACTAACGAGGCAACGCTTCCCTTGGTTTCCTTATTACTTCCTTCACCTGGGCACAAACCGAGGCTGGTTTGCCCAAGGTGTCTTTGCGGCCACCTCCCCAGGCACCAGACACACTGCTCTCCGTGGGGCTATGCCTCTGAAGATCAGGAGCATTCAGCCACTACGGTGACAGGCGCAGCGCAAAAACTGCAGTGGTAAACACCAGTGGAAGTGTGGAATCACTCAGGGTGGTCCCCGCAGAAGCCATGGGATGACATTTAGCAAGGGAAAGTTTCAGTGCAACACAAAGGAAAATGTCCTCACGCTGCGTCACGGTGGCCATGGGAGAGCCTGGGGGGGCAGCGGAGCCCCTTCGCTTGAGTCACTCAGAGGGGGCAGGAAAAAAAAAAACATAGAAATTGTAGTGTCAGGAGCAACCCCGCTGGCTGGAGCCGGTGAGCTGTGTGCTCACAAATGCTGCTTTCCATCTCCCCGTTTATGTGACGTGGAAAGTGATTTACGTGGGCCTAACATCACTTTATTACGATAGCAAAGCCCCGCTGGCAGGGGCCTGTCGTGAACTTTGGGAGCAGGGGCACGGGGGGGGACCTCAGCCCACGCCGTGCAGCCCCCGGCCGGGGATCGTGCTCCCTGTCCTGCCCCAGTGGCCTGGCAATGGCACTGCCGACACGGCCTGGGACATAAAACCACCACAGGCACCGGTAACACGGGGCCTGCCCTCTCACGACTTATGAGGAACTTTCTTTCCATGTCCAGGTCGGCTGAGACAATGGGCGGCAGAAGATTTAGGTGAACCATCCCCCCAGCTCTGCGCTTTGTCAGTTCCTGCAGCTCTGCCCAAACTGCCCCTGGTGTCGGGATCGTGGTGCAGAGCTGCTAGGGGTGCTGGAAGTCCCTTGCTCTCCACAGGACCCTGAAGCCGACCCTGCTCTCCGAACACCGGTTTTCATGAATCATTGGCTTTTATGGAAATCCATTTAAGCACCCATTTGTCCAGCTGCTTCCTGTGCATGTGAGGGATTGTGCTAGCTGCAGTATTTTTTTCAAGTTACTGGGCCTGAGTGGTCGCTTTAATCATCACAGAGTCCTGAACAAAGAACCACGTGTGTGCTCTGGGAAAAGGACCCCAGAAAGGATCACCAGCAACCTCTGAAAAGTGTCCAGCAAGAGGTCAGATGTTGAGGCTGATTTACGGATGCTGTGGGTGTAACCAAGTAGCAATATTGCCTCAGGGCTTTTATAGACCGCCCGTTGCCAAGTCAATTATATTTTCTGATGTCTTTTTTGGGTTTTGTTTTTGTAGATTCCTTCTAAAAATAGCGATAGCACCTCCTTGGAGGGTTATGGAAGCAGTTTCTGGAGCTAGAACGAGGCTGTAATCCGTCTGCTAAATCTGGACACGGGGAGCACTTGAGTTTGTAACTCCTGTGCTATAAAGCAAAAGAAAAAAAAAAAAAGTTGCTTCTGGAGACCAGGCTCTTCTGTGAGTTAGGATCCACAGAAATGCACGGGAACACTTTCCTCTGGCTCTCCTTGGGCGAGGATGTCCCATACCCGCCGTGCTGACACCTTCCCAGGGAATCACCCCTTACCCAAGGGACGCCCCTAGGAATGGAGGGATTACACCGCCACGCGCACGCCTGCCTCCCGGCCTCCCTTTGTGCCCCCTCCAGGGGCTGAGCCTCTGGCTGGGAAAAATTCGGGGCTCATTCAGCGCGGTGGTGCCTGCCAGCCTGCGGGGCAGCGTGGCTGGGGACACGTGAGGTGATGCTGGGAGGTTGTTTTGTGGCCCCACTGACCCCACAGTGACGACGAACCCATAAATCTGAACCCAGCAGCTGCTCAAGCCTGCAACTTCTTTTCAGCCCTACAAGACGAAACCACCCGATGCAAAGGCCGAGGCTCTGGGTCACATCCCCAGAAATGCAAGCGAGGGTGAGGGCTGAGGCGAGGGGCGGCCTGAGCGGAGGAGAACTGTTTGTTTCGAAGGAGCTCCCGCGGGGCTGGGGAAACGAGGTCGCTCCTGGAGATGGCGGCGTTCCTGGAAAGGCTGGCCCAGCCTGCTCGTTCCGCACCATTTCACTCCATAACCCTCACGTCCCAGGCGGAGGAAATAGAGATTTCCACCTGAAAAGCTGGAAGCTCCAGAGCATCCTCTCCAGCCAGCTCTTCTGCCGCCCTCAGCACTGCCAGCCAGGGCCAGCAGGGTTTAAGGGTTAAAGGGGCTGCGTGGGCTTGATCAGGCCCTGGGCCAGGCCCAGTTCTTGCTCACACGGACACAAAAGAAGTGAAACTCCCCCAGATCCTGTGCACTGGGTGGGCAGCCGGCCCATGGGACCGTGGTGCGGGCGGTGCGGGGGGGCCCTGCTGCTAATGATGCTCCTGGTGCTAACGGTGCTGGTAGTGGGCCTGGTGCTAACGATGCTGGTAGTGGGCCTGGTGCTAACGATGCACCCAGAGCTCCTGGCACCCCTTGTGCTAATGACACTTCTGGTGCTAACGAAGCCCACGGCGGGCCTGGTGCTCCCGGTGCCTCCGCTCCCACCCCCTCCAGACACGCTCCGAGCCCACGCCGTGCTCAGACGCTTTCTCACCATTTACCTTTGCTTTCACTCAGTTGCCATGGAGTTACTCGCATCATTTCCTTTGCTTACATCCCACCAACATCTGTTGCTATTTTGCGTTTTCTCACACCAAACGCTTCACCTCCAGCCAGCTCCGGCCCCGCTCCCGCTGCGTGACCCTGTCCTCTCCCTGGCCGGTCCCCTGGGCAAAAGGGGGTCCCAGGTGGAGACCTCCCTGGGGGGGGGAGCTCATGCTGCTGGGCAGAACTGCTGCTTTTGCCATTTCGGGGACAATTTGGGTCACACCGTTGTGTGCACCTGCTCGGTCCTGGGGTGCTGCCAGGCACGAGGAAGGTGAGGCGGCTGTGATGCCTGGGGACCTGCTGGGGCCAAGCGGAGCGGAGCAGAGCGGAGCCCACCTCCTGCCCTTCCTACTGGGAAGGATGAAGTTGTTTCTGCCCCAGAGCCCCCACACCAGGTGCCCGTTTCCCACTGAAATACCCCTCGTGCTATGGGGTCTCAGCGAGCTTTGCGACGAGCAGGCACCGAGGTGCCGGCAGGCCGGGAGGCTCCCAGGGGCCGGGCGTCTCTCCCAGTAGGCACCCGCTTCTGCCAACCCTTCCAAAAACCCCGTCCCCTTCCTAAACTCTCAATTTGGAGGAGCTGGGGCAAGCAGCGATCCCTGCAGCCGCGGTGCCAGCGGCCACGCGGGTCCCCTGGCCTAGCAGTTGCCTGGGGAACCCACACGTAGGCACAACCCCCGAAGCCGCCCCGAGCCATGCCGCCTCAATTACTGCAGCCAGACAGAGGTCCTCAAATAGGAACCATATGCTGGAGATAATATCTTTGTTTGTTGCCTGCAGTTTCCGTGATGGCAAACTACCGTGCTGTAATCCTGTCGCGTCCGGCTCATTTGTGACATTGCCGTGGCTGGAAACAGGGGACGTGGGGGCTGCGGGGGGCTGGGGGCAGGAAGGGCGCTGCCAGCCCCCGGCCGAGCGTTGGTGGCCCCTGGCAGGGGTGCCTGTGGCCGTGGTGTGGCGTTTGTCAGCCGTGCTGGTGCTGCGGGGCCAGGTGGCTTCGTGTTCAGGGCCCAGGTCCTGGCACACGCCCTGCGTGCGGGCTGCTTCCTCCTGAGCTGGTGCGGCACAGAAATCCTGTGGGTTTTGGTCATGGCTTTGGCTCCTCAGCCTCTGAACCAGCATTAAATGAGGCAGAAGCTGGCTGCTGGGCGCCTTTGGGTACCTGGCTCCTGCTGGATCCATGCAGGTCTACACATCCTACCTCACATGGGCGCTTTAGAAGGTTGTGTTGCGTCCCTGGATGGGTGTATTTGAATCTGCACGAGCCTTTGAGTAGACTCATTTGGCATAAGATCATTTTGGAGTGATTTCTCTTTTTGATTCCTTATCAGTTCAAGCTAAATCAGTCCAGGCCGTGTGCCGCAGCTGCACAAGACCGCCCGGCCTGAGCGGGCCCAGCTCTCTGACCGGACAGACGGCTGCTTGCCATCACACATGGCTGCTTGCGGCTAACATTGGTGGTACGACCGCAAAAACGCTCAGGGGACGGAGCCCTTGATTAGCGGCGGCACCGCCGTGGCCATGCGGGACTTCTCCCCGGGGGCTGCACAGTGGCCGAGGGGCGAATGCCATTTCTGCGATCGGAGCCCTCGCAGGGCCCTTCTGAGCCGCTCGTGGGGCAGGGGTGGATGCACGAGGCCGGCGCCCACCATCCCCCTGTGTGGACGCGCTCAGCTCCCGTGCCTGCAGGCATGGGGCCGGCAGGATGCTGCTGGCCGGCGACATTTCGGTGCCAGACAGCGAGGTGCCAGACGTGCCGGGTGAAACGTGGTCGGGGCGAGCAGGAGAGCTGCGTGCACATCACCTCCGCTGCGGGCAGGGAGCTGCCACCGCCCCGCAGCAGTTCGGGAGAGGGATGGGTGGTCTCGGACAGGGTGGTCCGGGACAGGGTGGTCTGGGACGGGGTGGTCTGGGACAGAGCTCGGCCGTGCAGGAGCTCAGGGCCTTGTTCCTGGGAGCAGAACGGCTGCGGCAGCCTTGGGGCCCCGGGAGCAGCACCCTCCCAGGTGCGCTTTGGCCACGTGCTTTGTTGATTGCACCGGAGGCAATTAAAGCATTCCTGAGAAATCCAAGCTGTCTCGGCAGCAGGGGCACGGCAGGGCGCGGGAGCTGTGCTCGTCTCCCCGGCCGTAAATCTGCTGCGATCGCTCCAAGGCCCCAGCGCACCCCCTGGAACGCAGCTCTGGAAGCTCTCCCGCTGCACGCCGCCTGCGCCGCCGGTCGGAAGCGTTGTGCAGCCCCCGGCTGTCCTGGTGGCTTCACCTGGCACCCCGAATGAGCTAGGAACGAGCTGCAGCCCCATGTCCCTCCCTTTCCTCTTCGGGGAGACCCCTACGCCCGGAGAGGTACTCCTACCCAAAACCCCTGTCCTTATTGAGGCTGGCATTTTTACGTGGCTTTCCACACTTTCACTTAACTGCAAGGAAACTGCGTGAGGGGCAAGTGATTTGGCTCCGAGTAAACTTTTGTTTTCATCTTCTGATGAAATTTTTCCCTTAAATCCTTGTTCCAGCATCTGGTGCTGCTGGGGATAGTCAGACCACAATCATTCCCTGATGCCACCACGGCATGAGCAGCAAAACACTCTGTTTGCGGTGGTCCTGCTAGAAGTGGCTGCTTTGGGTCCCTGTTTGGGAGCAGATATTTGTATTATTTGGAAAGAGGCAGAGCTACCTGCTAGTGTTCATGGAACTCTCCTGCCGTGCTCAGTAAGACACACAAAATCACTCCAAGGACCATTGAAAGACAAGACAACGCCAGCTTTGGTGCTCCTGAACAAGAGTTTATTCAGTAATTATTGAGGCTTTACAAAAATAGACGGCTTACAAACAAACAAAAAAAACAATGAAAAATTTGTTCAGACTCAATTAAATAGAAATCAGTTTCTCCTTAAACTCGGGTGGAAGCGAGATGTGCCGGTCCCATTTGGGAACACCAGAGTTTTCATTACTCAGGAAAAATGTCCCGGGAAGGGCAGCTGAGGGTGCTGTGAGATACCGGCGAGGGCTGTGCTGGCCCTCCCTTCCTGCAGACCTGGGGCGGTTTGTAAAATGGCTTAAAGCAAGCTAAATCCATCGCACCTGCCCAGCACACCTGCAGGCAGCGGTGCCGTGGGCATGCTCCCGTGGTGGCATGTGGCACGGCATGGCACATCTTATGGCACGGCATGGCACACCTTATGGCACGGCACGGCACGGCACGGCATGGCACGGCACGGCACATCTTATGGCACGGCACGGCACGGCAGCAGCGGCCGGAGGGAGCCACGCGTGGCGGGGAGGCCGTGCTGGGCCGCACGGCTCGGGCAGCAGAGAACATCTGCGTGCCTGTGTGCGTGAGCGTGTGCACGCACAGGGATGCTCGTGTCCGCTTTGCAACACTTCCACCTACAGAATAAAACCCAGAACGGCAGCGGGAGCGGCCGGCGGCCCTGGGGGCAGCTGGGGGTGCAGCGGTGCTCAGGGACCCAGCTGAGCAAAACCTTGGGGGGCTCTCTCCTGGGAGAAAGACGGCACTTTTTGCCATTTTTTTTTCCTTCCACTGGAAAATAAAGGCGTTATATTTTTTCAGGACAGCTTTTCTGATTTTACTGTTTTCTTTTCAAAACGCCCTGCTGGTCGGTGGCCAGGCAGGAGGTGGGAATGGAAAGCCGTTTCCTTTGCAGAAGTGTTTTTTCCTAAGCGGGGCGTAGCTGCCGCTGCTCCGCTGCACCAACACCCGAGCGCTGCGTGGGCACACATCGGCCCCGCTGCAGATGTGGAGTGGAGCAGAGAGGGGCACGGGGCGGCACCACACGTGTCCGTCTGTCCAGGCCTGCAGGAGGACCGTCAGTCCGTCCTTCCCCAGAGCCTGCAAGCTGTAAGCATGGATTTGGGAGTGGGGAGAGCGACGGGGACCACAGAGGGAGAGCCGTGAACACAGCCACGCGGTGTGCCGAGGATGGCTCGGGGACAGGCTCCTCCTTGGAGCTGAGCTCACAAACATTTCCGGGCAGGAGCAGGGACGGGGGAAGGATTTCCTGCAGAGGGGAGCGTTACCGCTGTCCCTGGGAGCACTGCAGAAGGCACACTGCTGTGACTGGTGTCACGCACCTGCTCAGAGCAATTCCTGTACGGCCGACAGCTCAGCAGAGGCGCGGTGCTGCTCTTCCGCTGCCCGTGCCCAAGCGGGGAGGTCAGGCCAGGAGAAACCCTACAAAGAGAGAGCTCAACTTGTGGTGGGCCACGTCCCCCTGTCCGTCTGTCCTCCCTGCCCACAAACGCTTGCCGTGCTCACTTTCCGGACAGCAGTTTTTGACTAGAGATGTCCCAAATCCACCACACTCCACAGTTTTCTGGGAGAGGCTAAAATCCCAAGGGTTACTTATTGGGACAATTTCAATCAAGAATATACTTGAATCTGTCATGGTTTTGTTTTCCTCCTAAGCCATCCAAATCTTTGGATTCCAACTTCTGTGACAGAGCTGGAAGTGAAGGACAGTCACAATATTATGGATTTATTGACTCGAAATGTTTGCCCCCCTTTGTGGAAAAATTATTCAACGCATGTTAGCATGATCCCCCGCTAACTTTCTGAGGAAAAGCAATTCTGAGGGAGGGACAGACCCGAGCAAACCGCAGCTCTGAAGAGATCAGCCAGTCGGACTGTGTCCCATCAGTTAGTTCTTGTGGGTCTCCGGAAAGGTCTCAGGGCTTCAAAGTTCAGACTCAGCACCTTATTTCTCTCTCAGCAGTGCCGGCAGCACCGGCCCATACAGAAATGCTCTGCATTCTCCAGGAAAACGTCCCCTCTTCAGCACTCCGTGGGCGCTGCACTTGGCCCTGGGTGCTGGCAGGTGCCACCCCAGCCCCAGCTCCTACCTGCCCAGCTCCTCCTGCCCCCCCGCCGTGTTTAACCACAGCCCTGCCGTGTGCTCCCCTTGCTGTTTCGGGCAGACCGCGCGGCTTTAGGCTCTCGCAGCAGTTTTCTGTTGGACCAGCTCCTTGCCAGAAGCGTCCCAGGCGGGGGGCTGCGGCTCGGGGCGCCGTGCCGTGTCGCTCCTCTTCCTGCTTCGCCCTGGCTGCCATCTGCCGCTCGGCAAGGACGGCGCCCGCTCTGTCAGGGGAAAGCAAATACCGGCCTGCTGGCCATCTGCTTCCACCCGAGCAGACCCAGCAACCTTCCTCCAGGACTGCAGCAGCCGCGGCCTGCGCACCGGAGGCAGCGACTACTAAAAATACTGGGAAGACAGAGGAAGAGCACAAAATATCTTCCGTTATTTCTCATCTGTATGCTTGGTCACCGATTTCTTTGGGGTCCTGGTGCTTTCATCCGTCCTGGTGAGAGAACAAGCACAGTGAATCAAGCGTAAAGGGATGGGGAAGAGGGGGAGTTGTGCTGTGCTGCAGTACAGCTCGAGCCGGGAAAGCCATTTCGTTTCCATCTCCACCTGGGGTTTCGGTTAGAAATATCGCTGCAGTGGAGCATTCAGGAGTCTATTTTTACCATAAAAGCATTTCCACTCCGAAGGGTAAATGTTTAAACGTGGTCTTACTGTGCTTACTGTGCGCGTTACATAATGCTCTGCAGCATGAAGGACGTACGCCAGTTACAGCCGAAGACCAACAGACCGCCAGGGCTGCTTATTTACTCTGGGAACAGAGGATTTTGCGTCTTAAACTCCTGCTGGTGCTGTAAGGGCGGCGTAAGCAGCGCGTGCTTCATTCTCTGCTTTCCTGCACGATGAACCATTACACCATTACACATCGGTAACAGTCAAGAAACACATTTGAATAGAAAAGGGTCAGGAACTCTGCAGCTGGGTCTCCCTTAACGCCTTGGGATCCCTTGAAACAAACAAACAAACAAACAAAAACCCAAAAGCAAAGCACAGAGCTACAAGCTATTTCAGACACAAACGACCCACGCGGGGCACTCAAAACCCCAGCTCACTCCCAAAATGCTTCAATCTCGTTTCCACTGCCTGATGTGGCTGCGTGGGCCCATCCCGAAGGCCGGGCCCAGCGGAGCGAGGCCGCACACGTGCCACTTGGGACAGAAGCTGCAGCGAAGTCACGGCTGCCATGGGTGTTCTCACACCCAGATGTCAGCGGTGGGCCACCAAAACCATGACATCGCTCAGAAAGAAGTTTCAGCTGATTAAGCGTTCCCATTAGTGACTCAAGCACACACAAGAGACTTGGAATTTTAAGACAGAGTTTAAAAATAACAAGCATTAAAGAAAAACGCTTTTCAACTACCGAGATGTATGAGCATAGCCTGAAGGCTTACAGGTCCAGCGGTACCCCAGCTGTTAATTTCTGTGATTTGAACCTCAGCGAACACCTAACGACGCTCCAAAATCCTGGGAGACACACGAGATCTGGTTGTAAAAATAATGCAGGACCATCCTTACACGAGGCTTTGACTTCTTTTCGATTGTTACTGCCGCGGACCTAGCAGGTAAGTGCAATACAACAGAGCAAGGCCCTGATCAAAGTCCCCGGCTGGCGCTTCACTGCCTGCCCCAGCAGGTGACATCGCCTCCCAGCACGGCCCGCGTCACGCCGCGAGCAAGCTGGCGGTTTTTGCTTTGCCACAGCTTTTGCCCCCCATCCCTTTAACCGACGGCACGGTTTGTTCTGGGGGGGCAGCTTTCTCCCCTCTAAATGAGCTGAAGAGGCTGAGGAATCCACAGCTTGGGCAAGGCGAAGCCCAGCCAGAGCCCAGGGGCTCCCCAGTGGCGCCCCTGGGCACTCGTCTCCCCAGCACCTCTCCTCTCCACAGCACCGGCCCCAGTTCAGGTGGGCTTAGAGACAGATGTGCCCCTTGTGTTTCAGTAACCAAACACATTTATTTCATGGCCTGTTTTTTTCAAAGGTGTTACGTGGTTACGGCCACCACCAACAAAGCTGACTGAACACATTTTTTTCCCCCCAGGAAAGATTAGGCAAACACCGAACTTCTGCTAGCTGACTGCAAGCTCCCTGTGTAAGCAATCTGCAGCAGATGGTGTCTAGACGTTTCACGTCGCCAGATGTTCCAGCTCTGTACGGGAGACAACTTCTGCTCTTCAGCTCTGGAGCGCCGGGCACTAGGAGTACAGAAGGGTAATTAGCGCTCACACACACACAGGCTGAGCCCACTCCAAGTTTCTCTCCAATACACGAACCCCGACACTCAGAGCTGGAGCTGTTTGTGCTACTGTAGAACTGTTATCACTGCCCCGAACTATCTAAATACCTGTATCTATGGAAAAACGTTAATTTCCATAGTAACACAACTTTCTGAAAGCAACAAACAACGTGAAATATAGGCCAAGTTTTTGCAGATTAAAAAAAAAAGACAAAACACAACAACAAAACAGAGGTAACCAAGAAACAGAGAAACACATTTATCTTTTCCAACTTTTCAAAAAAAAAAAAATCCCTTTCTGAATTTCTAGAGAACAGATACAAATCGGGTCTGGCAGGATGTTGGGCAGCTGCTTACAGGAACACACCACTTCGAGAAGCTTTTGCTCAATCGCTTTTCCCCCTTTCGCTTTTTAGGGCTGCAGACTTTTTGCCCAGTGACTGGCGCTGGCTCCCGACACCGCACAGCGCCGGACCCTATCGGTTACCAGCTCACTCGGCCTTGGGCTTTGCCCTCTCCTGTGCTGCCTGAGTGCCACGTCACCCACAGCCACTGAGCTGCGAGAAGCTTTTCAGGAGAGTCAAGATGTTTTTATGCTGTGTTGTTTCCATACCCAAAGGTCTGCAGGTTACTGTCCAAAGCTTGTGATGACGGCAGACACCTCGTACCTTTAAGCTTAACGTTTTATTGTCTAAGCAGCAACTGATAGAACCAAAACCCCTCCTCACCCTTTCTCCCCTTTTCTGTCTGCAACTACAGCCACAGAGCAGTGTCAGGTGCCAACCACCTTGGCTTGCAGTGGCACTGGACACTGTCACAGCAGCTGGATAACAGTAAGGCATCAGGGAAGAACATTAGGGAAGTGCAGGGGACGGGGACACGAAAACCTTGGTAACTTCTCCTGCGTTGCACATGCAGCCCTAACAGGCCGGCCCTGGGGAAGCAAGGAGCAGACAACAACATCTTAGCTCCTGCCAGCAGCAGCTGAAGGAAGGGCGCAGGGGAGAACGCCCCGCTCCCGAGGGACAGCTGAACAGAAAGCTGGGGCTCAAGTGTCCCACCCATGGCTTGTGAAACGCGGCTCCTTCACGGCTTCCCCTCCCTGCCAGCCCACCAAGCTCCACAGAGCTGGGTCCCTGCTCACGTGTTCCTACTGCATGCATCAGAAGTGCATCCGGCTTCCTGGCTGCCTGTGCTAAGAGGTACGCACATTTCTAGAGCTTTCCACGGTTCCCTCTAAATAGCTCCAAGTGTTTTGTTTGTTCCAGAAGCACGTCGATATTTTTTTTTTTAAGTGGCCCACTGATATCCAACAGACAAAGTGCAAAGTTTAAGAAAATTGCTTTTAGTAGTCTCAATACATTTGACATCCAGCAGGCAGTAAAAAAAAAGCCTTATATTTTATTTCTTGTAAAAATCTTTTAACACATGCAGACTAAAACCAGTGTAAGAAAGTATCCACCATCGTTTAAACAAATAACTATACTTAAATATAAGTGTCTGCAATTGACTTGTATAAAAATAAGGTACATTTTGCTTTTGTACAGAAATCCACTCTCCAGTTCTCATAGCGATAAACAATACACAACTCTAATACATACAATTTCACCTGATCATTGTTTTCCATCAATTTGATACTGCTAAGGTATTATGTGCAAAAGTTGGTAACAGTTCCTTTCCCAAAAGAAAACGTTCTACGTGTTTTAGAAAAATCAGATATTGGGCTTAAATTAAACAAATCCTAATCGATTCCTTTGTTCTCAAGTAAGAGTCCATTTATTGGGTTATATACAGGCTTAGCTAGGACCTAGCGCAGGCTCAGGCCTCAGCGCCTGTGCCTGCTGTGTCCTGACCGACTGCTGCTGTGGTGCTTGCCTTTGTGAGATCTCTCAAAGGAGCGGGATCTTTCGCGCCTGTCTCTATGGTGGCCCCGCTCGTGCCTGTGTTTCTTGGCGACGTCAGAATGATCCCTGGACTTGCTCTGCGAACGTGAACGGGATTTTTTCCTTTTGTGACCGTGTCTGTTCGCGCTCTTCAACTCTTCCCTGCTATGCTTGGCTTTCAGATGCGGCGAGCCGTGGTTGTGATGCCTGCGAGGGCTGCCGCTGTGGCTGCGGGACCTGCTTCTCGATCTTGAGCTGTACGTCCCAGACAGACTCCGCCTGTTATTGTAGCTTACAGAAAAATGTTAACAAGTTAAAACATTTCATTCACATAGCGGGGATGGAGAAGTGAGAAATACGCTTGTTTTTTTCTGTTTAGAAACTTCCAAGCTACTGGAAGAAGTCAGGAATATTTCTCCAGAATAGACAGCTGATGAATGATAGTGGCATTCCCACAATACACCAATACACCTTTGAGTTGTGCTCCTTTAAAAGAACAACACAAGAGCCCCAAACCAGAACACAGCATCTTTTGCAATTCTTCTGCCTTGTCATGGAGCTTCCCCTCAACATCAGATTCAATGAAAAAAGTCAGTAACCAATCTGCAATTATTTGACAAATCAGCAACACTTAAGGGGAACACTTTGTTAATACCCACATTGGCAGTTTCCACCCTAGATACCAGCCAGAAGATTCTTTAACAAAGTAGATATTGCCAGCAGCTATCACTGCCTCATCTACTCCCTGCACAGCTCTCTTCTTATCCCATAAAATGTAACAAAGAACTAATTATGGACAAAAAGACGTTTCCTCAAAAAAAAACAAAACCACAAACCACCGTCCCCCCAAACCTCACACCAACCAAGCAGCACACTACTTACTGCCGCCTGGGAGTATGAGATCGAGACCGTGACTTTGTTCTTGACCTCGACCGACTAGCACTTCTGCTGCTTCTGCTTCTCTTGCTTTCCTTCCTCATGCTTTGGACAGGGGCAGAGAGAAGAGAGAAATAGGGTTACACTTCTGAGATACTCATTACTTCCGTTAAGTAACTCAAAAGTAGTTCACTGTACTTCAGTTAAAGAGACCCTTTTTACAGAAGACTCCTCAAAACCAGGAAAAAAATTTTCACCTACCCGTTGTAAGGGCTCTTCGAAGCTTGCTGCCTTTCTTCTGGCTCTTTTTTAATGGTTTTGGTATTCAGAGGTACTGGACTCTTCTCTTCAGTTTTTACTTCTCTTGGGGAAGCTACGAATTGAAATTCAAGATTAGGTATTTTACTCAGACTTTGTCATGACCACATTGTACCTTTTATGTACCCTCACCAGTACTTTGCAAGAAATGGAAATAAAACTCAAGAGCTCCCACTTCATTCCCCCTTGAGAACAGAACTGTAAGATGCCCGTGGGTACACACATGGCAGTTTGAAGCCAACTGACCGAACGGGGTGAGAGACACCCCTCGTGAGGGACACCGCTGACCTTCAAGCCAAGCAACAGGCTCACCTGGGACCTGGTTCACCAGGGCTCAAACGGTACAAAATAAAGCCTGCCTTTATGGCCCACGAATACCCATCCTCACTTGTTATCATGACAGTTAATTTTCAATAGCGTAGAAATAATTAAGACCGAAGAGCAAAAATCACAGATTTTTAAATCAGTGGTACAAATACAGGAATAAAAAAAAATAAAACTTCAGTTGATAATCCAAACTGAGATACTCCCAGGACAAGGTCAAAAGCTCCTCCAGGTTGAGAGGCTGTCCCCTACTCAGCCAAGCACATTATGAAGCCAATCTAACTTCATGGACAGAAAACTGCTACAGTCCAAAATTTTATCTTCCTTTTCATGGAAGGACCACTACATAAGAAACACACTTAGATCTGGCCTGCTGACAGGAAAGACAGGCATGCTGTATAAGACTTAAACCACAGCTTCCAACAGGACTCATCAGTTTAACACAAAAGTAGAGAAAGCCAAAACCCCGTCAGCAGCTTTCTCCAAGTTGGTCTGCTCATAACTGATATTCAGCAACCCCACCATAGGTCTTGCTTTCATTCAGACTCTACGCTAGGCCCCCACTTCCCAGAAATGAGAAAGCCCTTTCATTGTTCAGGAGAAATTTCCATTTGCTAACTCAAACACCTCTGGAAACTCAGATAATGAGTTCAACGCACCATTAATATATCACTGCCTCATTTGTGGAAGTACAGGGGAGTGGAATAGCAAGCCCTCTTTCTTTCTGATTTTCTATTTCAAGTTATCAATAACAGCTTTTAGAATTTGTTTTAAAAAAAAGAAAATTTCTAGTTTCTTATTTCTGTGAGATAAAGTCTAAATTTTTCAAGAGCTCACAGGGCAAACCTACATTTTTTCAAACACCCCAATATGCAGGTGTGCACTACTGGTCTCAAACAGTACTACGCAAGTTTCTGTTCAGAGAACAAGCTTACATGGTTTGGATGCGGGCGAAAAGCCCCCCAGTGTTGAGAGCGCTGGAGTTCCATCTGGATTTAAACCTTTTGCCTTCAGTTTAGCTTCCTGTAGTGCCATTTTCCTCTTTTCTACTTCTTTATCCAGAAATTCGTAATTGGGCTGTTAAAATAACGAAGTGGTAAGAGACTTACACAATTCGTAGCTCTGTCCCATTTCCCCAGGATACACGCCCTTTAACCATCTGCCCAGAAACGGGACCGACTTCTGTCATGTGCTCTCACCCCTGCCTCGGAGAGAGGAGCAGCCACACAGCAGAGCTGTTCGGATTAGCAGATTTGTACATACGTGTTCCCAAACACTCCCAGACAACTATGGGACAACTCAAGCAGCCACAAACACTGAACTGGAAAAAAACCCAAAGATTTAATGAAGTTACCTTCTTCCTGGTATAGAGCTTAAGAGTTGTTAAGCAGATCTCCTGAATGTCCTCTTCTGTAGTGCCAAAGAGCAAGAACCAGTGAGGGCGGGTAGGCAGTGGAATCTGAAAACAAATTAAAGCCTTAATTAGATATTACGGACTACACTTTGTTTTAGGCATTTTCACTACTGTTTTCTTGAAAACAAGTTACTAGTGATAAAAGCCATAGCAAACCAAAGAAAGATTAATGCTTACCTGCAGAGCTCTAGCAGCGAGATAAATGCAAGCACATGCTATAGTCTCTGGCTGAAAGCGAACAAACACATTTGTTCGAAGGCTGTCATTCATGTAATTCCTACAAAAAAGGAATTTAGGCAAGGTTGGATCTTAGGTTTACATCCTTCTACTTAGAGGATAACAGTTCTGGAGACTCAATTGACTTTATTATTTTTTCTCTTATAATATTAAACAGTTTCTTTAGAATTATTGTAGTTGATGTTTACATTTGTTACTTCTGTAAAATCAGTTTGCTCCATTGCCATTGTTTCTAAACACCAATGCAAGTTAATAGCTTCTCCCCAGTTACGTCAAGTTGCACCATGAAGTGTCCATAGTTAACAATCTAGCAAGTACTTTTCATCTGTCCGTTCGCTTTAAACATCAATGTTTTCACATTTCCAAGTCAGTATGTTTCAAATTCAAATGCAAGCACGAAAATACAGGATATTTTTAACCTACCATTTTCCAGAGGCTAGATGCAACCTATGGAGTTCACAGAACATCACATTTAAATCCTACGTGTACCTTGATTAACATTAACTTCATCCAGAAAGGGAAGAATCTGATCTGCTCACTGCACTCAAAATCTTCACATTAGAAAGAGACCTACAAGTTAGTACTGGAACTACTCCACTAAGCTACTTTTCTTCCAGCACGGTGGCACCGCCAAGAAACAGATGCCAAGAGAGATGCTCAAACAGCAGAGACCTCCCGCAATTTCTAAATTTCTGAGCTATGGGGAAGAAACAAACAGCAGTCAGGAATTATTGGCTCTAAGGAACAGTGCCCCACATGGATACTACGTGAACATGCTGCATGCACTGTATTTTTTTTAAAAAACAAAACAAAACAAAAACCTTGAGTCTAGCCAAGAGTTAAATTAGCTGAATTTATCTTGGCAGAAAATCTACCCAATGTGTCCACGGGCCCTTTAAATACACTACAGTATACAGTAGCTAGGCAATAAACACATTTAGAGACATTTTTAACAGGTACTTCTAAAAGCAAATATACAAATCCTTTTGACACCCAGACAGAACTAGAAGATGCTGCCCGATGGATATGGACCACTTCAGTGAATCTCGGATGAGAGCTTGCACTGGGTTGGCTGGAGAGAAGGGCAGCCAAACAGGCCATCCCCAGGTCATGGGCTGAGGTGCAGAGGGCAGAGCTCTATGACTTACCATCATGGACTACCCTTTAATTAAAGAGTAGAAAAAAGAACAAAGTTAAATTGAGTTCTCCATTACAGAATGGAATCAAGCCATGAAAATAGTAAGCAGAAACAAGCTCCAGAGTATTTTAAAAGTAGGTATTTATGTAATAACTTACATCTCATTGCTTTGCATATGGATCATCAGGCTTATTATTTCTGCTACTATTTTCCTGGCTAGGAAGAGAACGGAAAACAACTTACCAGGCCGTCTGTACCAGGGTTTGATTACGTTCACATTCTAAGACTTGTAAATACATAACAATGATCTGAGGGAAAAGGGGGGAAAAAAAGAGACTCAGTTCTAACATATAAGGCAACAGACAGGAAATAACTACGTAAACCAAATGGCATTCCAAAACAATGGTGGCTCCTCCTTTGCCGATTACGTACTCTAAGCCCACACCTCAGCCCACTGTGTTCAGACAATACTCTATTTTGCTCCTTTTCTGTGATTTTGAAAGACAGTCACCTTTAACACTTTCCAAGGAAGCAATTTCTACCAAAATCAATATGGCTATTAGCTCAAACACTGTTGCAAATACATTCGTGACGGCTACTATGGAATAAATAAATGAAATCAGATCATTTTTACATCTGCGTTTTTGTCCCACAGCTCACAGGGCTGCCTTCACGGTAGAATAATATTTACATCTACGTTATTTTTGATAACTCACCTTATGCGGATGCTTGACATGAACACAAAATCCCAACTCCTTCAGTACCCTCCTTTCTGCTTTGATTACTTGATTTTTGGTGTTTATGTAGTTCTGATCAAGTATCAGGGGGCTTGGAGTCCTATAGTTTGCAAGAAATAAAATCAAAACTGTTTTGCATATCCAAAAATAGTGCATCTCTGTTTTCCCTTCCAACCAACTAATGGCAACAGAATCCGGTTTTCAACTCCTGCAAGCAAGTTTAAGCATTAATCTTGTGCTGTCCAAGTTTAGATAAACTAGTTTAGTTTCTGCAATTGACTGCTTCAGATTAGATGGCTAAAATAAAAACCAACTTGTCCTACTGTGTATGCAAACTACGTTGGTCCAGCTGCTGGGAAGGAAGCCACCTTTACAGTGAGGATCTCAGGGAGCCTTTTTACTTCTTGATAGCGACGGGGGAAGGAGCGTGATGCAACTACCTTTGCTAGGCAGGACTTCAAAGCAAGAACAAGCTAGAAGAGCTTTCTGAACAGTTTTACTGACATTGAAGTAGCAGACTTGTGCTTTTCAAACTGTAGTTTCCTATGCACCACAAGTCAAAATTATTCAGATCTTGAGAGGAGACAGCCCTGCTACTGCAACGTACAAAAAGCCTGGTAAAGCAACGAATTTAAACTCTATGATCTGCCTGTGGTTCTGCACGCTGCATCCACTGATCAGTATTTGCATTTGTAAACCAATCACTCATTTGACAAAGAAAAACTCCTAAGTCTAGCACTAGCAAGTCAACTCCTCGTTCCTCACAAATCCAGAAACTGAACTCAAGGCCTTTTTTTGAATTTCAGCTGAAATATAAACAAGCTGGAAATATAAATAAGCTGGAAATAAGCTGGTTTATGCACAAGCACCACACCCCAACTTTTCTTTCCTTAGTCTGTGCTGAGGGTTCACCTTTGATCATTCCACACGCTGTACCCAGTTCCTCAAATAAAACTCAGCCGTTGCCCTGTCTGTAATACGCCCTACAGATTCCCTTTGCTTTCCAGTGCAGAACAGTATTTTCGCAGCTAGTTACACTCTAATAAACCACAGACTGTTTCTACCATAAACCTAGTTCATTCCAAACACTGGTGACAAATTCGTTTTACATTATCTTGAACAGAAAACAGTAATGCAAAGTGGATCCCAAACACAGCACCTATTTTATCAGGCAAAATGTTTCACTGCTAAGTTGTCTTTTTGGGCCCAATGCATGTTCCACACGTTGATCACGTTTCTTTTCCCTGACAGGTCAGAGCAGAAGGAACGCTCAAAAACCCCACCCCAGGAAGAAAGGGTCAGCTGAATCACAAGGCTAACTGAAGGGCTCCCCCGCTGCAGTAATTCACAATTTACTCCAGGTAAGGTTTCTGCAGTCACCTGGAAGGATGCTTATCACCACTGGTTAAAGGAAGCACGGAGCTCCCCCCAGCTCTTCCCAAAGGGGAAGAAGAACAACTTGAAATCAACTCCTGCGGCTTCATGGTGCCAGGAAGGACCCGCAGCTCAAGTATGAACCGTACTACTTCTCTCAGTGCTCTCCGTTACGTAGAAGTCACTTCTCTCATCCATTCACAGCGACTTTCATCACAGCAAGTTTCCGTGCCTTGCGATTACAGCTATTTTAAATACGATCCAGTCAAAAGACGTAGTTTTTCAGAAAGTAACTGGAGAACAGACTTTTGAAGTTTAACGTGACTACTTCTCCAGAGGAGTTGTGGTATTATTTTACTCATCAGAAAAAACTGCAAACGCAGTCTGAACATAAAGCTCTGGGGTAGCAGACTGTTTCAGAGAACCAACTTAAGTTCTTCAAAACAATGAAACTGATTCACTTCCAACTGGTTTCACCTAACGACGCTGAGTTTTAAATAGCATCTCTTCACACAATTTTATCTAGCCATCACCAGCATAACAGGGTCTGTGAGTCACTGAGAGCCTAGGGAACTGAGGTTTAGGCATCCAGGCTCATCTTAGCTTGTTAGCACAACACTTCAGAGGCATCCACCTTACATCAAACAGCTAGAGCAGCTAGGATTTAAGATCAGAAGTGAGACAGCATGACCAGGTGGGATCACTTAAGGACCTGCAGCAGGCTCACTACCTTTCACAGGTTCCATTCCCTGACAGCTCTTTAAGAAAGTCATTACCATGAAAACAACAAGCCAGCTAGAAGTGCAACAGGAAAGACTGTAAGCCTTACTTCGCTTGATGTTTTCACAGTCCTACATGGCCAGAGAATCACTACAAACTGCTCATATACGCTCAACAGCTAAGTGATGGGAAACTCAAAATTAATAGACATTTGGAAGTGTGCTTTACTCTGTTGTCTTGAGTTACCTTGGTCACCTATGACACTCAAGTTCCAGAGATCTACCAAGGAAGCCATGAAAAAACCATCAGTTTATTTGATGGTATTCCCAGAAATACAGAGACAGTTGTGGCCTTTTATCTACTTATGCAAAGTTACAAATCTGCATAAGACTTCACTGCACATTATCATTAGCACAAGGGAAGTTCCCCACCGAAAAAGGTTGGTCAGTTAGGCACTGTTGCCATCAACTCCCAAGTGTTGGGATGTGCAGTTATTTACAAGTTGTGAGCTTCAGATGTTTCCAAGTGGAAAACTTCTGAGCATTCCTACTCGGAAAGGCAGTAGGAGGAGCTTTGCTACTGTATTTGCTGCACTTAGCTCTCAGTCCAAGCAGGAATTGTTTTTAGGTCCAGGTAACCCGGCAGAGAAAATTACTTGATAAGCCTATATATGAAATATAAGCTTCAAGCCCTATATAGCAAGGAAGTATTACAAAAGCCTACATTGAGTCTGTTCTTAAAAACCAGCACTAGTGCTCCAGACACGACCTTATACAGAGAGCACACAGTGCCCGTTCTGGTGAGCCCATCCAGTCACAGAACTTCATCTGGATTTGGAGACAGCACAACAACCCAGAAGATAAATGGACCATAATGTGTTCACAACAGAATTATAAATATCCTTTTTTTAATCCCTCTGACAAACAAGATCTGTGCTCTTGACACAACCACAGCTTCATTAGATGCAATATTAAAATTGCATGTCTTTGGAATGTCTAATACGTTGGAGGAAAAGTACCCTGCGTGTGGTTTTGTTTAAAGTGCAAAAAGTACTTCTGGTAAGTGCAGCGTAACATCAGCATCTCGTTTCAAAGAGCAGACAGATCTCTCTTATGCCAGTCAATATGAGAAGAAGTCAGGTTCTACGTTTGTCTCCAACACTGTAAATACAAGCACTGTACATTTATAGACCAGTTAAGAATGCTACGTTTTGTGAATTAATGCAGGCCACTTCAACATAAGTGTATAAACCTGACCGCTGCAGCAGAGGTGCATAACAGCTGAGTAAGCCTCTCAGACCAACGCTTGCAAGGTTACAGATGACAGGAGTCACATTTGGTTGAAGCCTCGTAAGGCCTTTCTGCAGCTTTCAGGCACATTTAAGATAAATAAAATCAACTTAAAACTACATTCTGCATGTTAAACATAAGTTGTACTTGGCTCAGAACAGAGATGTTTCAGCACACATTTTAAAAAAGCAGTATTTTTCATAATACGAGCTTTTCTTCATGCACACAAACATTTCACATGCAATACTACATGACATATGCTTGTGAAAGATTCCAAAGAAAACGTGCTTGTCCAAAACACTTCTTTTAAAGCTTTTTCTCATTTCTCAGTATTAGAAATACCACCTAACAGCAACTCAGTTGACTACAAGACTTACAAACAGGAAATTCCAGTGCAATTCCCATTCTGCAAACACACATATAAGGGAGCACTTATATAATCATTCATATAAAAAAACTTTACAAATGTAAGACTTCTGTACCTTTGTGAAGGCAAGTTTTACTATGGATTCAAGCTACAATTACACAGATCCAGAAAGTGGAACCAAGAAACCAAAATTGTTTAAGAAAGCAAGCCCACTCAAACTACTCAACCTTCACGTGTGGGGTTAAGAGCTTCAGTTAACAGAAATACTAGACTAGAAGCAAAAAAAAAAAGTACAGCAGCCTAACTTCATTTCAGTTCTGGGTTGTGTGTGAGAAACTAGCTACGGCTTAAGTGTTAGCTTCAGATAAAAGAAGATTAAGCTAGTATTCTAAAAACCTGGACAGCAAAGAAAAAAGCTTATAACAAGATACAGGAGTTCTTCCAAATGGTTCACCAGCGGCCAACCTGTTAGTCCCCCGATTCCAGTGACCTATTCTCAGAGCACTGGCTTCTCCTTGGGGATTTTCGATACTTCACTCACTGTTGCCATGACGACAGCTTCATCTTTATGTACCACTCCACATCACCCAGGCTTTGGTAAATGTAGCTGGTCGCTGTATAGTCGGTTGCAAGGGAAAAAAGAGTTGAAGTTAATAACGTGTACAGATTATGTGATTGTAATCTTGTAAAAAGTACAGAAAAACGTTTACATCCTGCTTGTAAAAAAAAAGAAAAGCAAGCCTGAATGTCAGACTTCGGCATCTTTAGATTAATTTCATGCAGATTCACTCAGAATCTCACAGCAACAATACCCATTTCTCCAGAAAATAATGGGTAGGAGTGCACGATTTCTCTCGACATGATGCGTTTTAGACACCATGTAACATGCAAAAGTGACATTCTGATTTGGAACAGGCTAGCTGGAAAGATTTAAGTTCACAGGTTAAGTTCAGTTTCTCTGATCCTTTGCATGGCACAAAGAAAAAACTAATTTGTATTCTCCTTGCAAAGAAAAGCATTGCATATGATTAATTAACCTTCAACGCCTGGATCAAGGCCAAAACATTACGAATCTCTGAACCAGCTTCAATAATCCAATAACCAGACTCCTTTCTCACAACTGTGGTTAAGAAACAATACTACAGAAGTCACCTTCAGCGTAACTTCAAAAAACTCTCTCGGGGCCAACAGCTTCAAAGGAAAAGCAAAGAAAAACAACCCACAAAACTAAGTTCCTTTCATTGTACAACACTAGACCATTCTTCTTGTATCTGAAGCTAACTAGAACTTGAGCACGAGGCAATAAAAGCCGACATTTTAGAAGCCAACACAACCAAAATAAACGTACCAAGAAACAGCTGGCTTCCCTAAGGGATTTCTACTCTGCTTTGAAAAGTTAACGCAACTCAGTTTGAGCTCCTGTTGATAATACTGAGCAAGACGTGAAAGTGTGAATTTAAACATCTAGTTGAAAACGACCACCTCTCTAGAACTATAAATTACCCCGAGTTCTAAGCGATCGGATACTGAAAGTAAAGCGACTTCACCACAGCTGAAGTCTCCAACCTGTCTGTAACACTGCTGCACCACGTATTTAAGAGATATCTTACGTTTAACAGTAACTCCTTCCTTTCAACCATTCCTTGCTGCCTCCAACACTCCGTGTTAATTTGCTTTACACATGAGAACATACATCACTTTACACACAAAAAAGCAGTATTAGGCACTAGCAGCTGAGAACAGCTCTACAACTAGAACACACAAATTATCCGGATCTGCGCACAGATCAGGTAAGCTCACACTCCCACTTTACTGACTGACACGAACACACAATGCCATAAAAAAACAGAAGTCTCACTTTTTGCAATTAAAGATGCCTTCAGCTTCCAAGGCTCAATTATACATTCCTTGTTGAAGTCGAGTCATTAAAGCTGTAAACACTGTAGGCCAAACCATACTTGCTTCAGATTCTAAAACTGCTACTTCTAAAAAGTAATACTGCTATCGCTGAGAGAAGTTCAGCTTTCGTCTTTTGTAAACTGGTACTTTATTGCCACTATAACCCCATTTGGGTGGGTACACGCTACCACAAGAAAAGCATTAGGACTACTGAACACTGTTAAAAGACTAGAGAATATGCACCAACCCACTAATTGGCTCATCATACCTAGCACTACCTTTCAAGACCTATGAGACATCAAAAAAAATCAATTAATAGCATACCTAAAACTACAACCACGGACCTAAAACTACAACTGATACTCAAAAAACTTGTAGCTAAATAAGTAATAAAAGAGGCTCTACCAAACAGTCAAAAGTAATGTTAGAAGAAGTCAGCACTGAGCTGTACTGCCTACATAGCAGCCAATGCGCGCTCCTTTCTCAATTTTAGGTCGTTGAACTTAGCCTGGAAAAATACTGTGGATTGAGAACTGCAGCGCACATTAGTGACAAAAGATGCTGGTGCCGAGACGGAAACTACTCTTACCTTTTTGCTCTTAGCTGGCGCAAGTGATGGAACACGTTGATCACATCCCTTATACGCCGAGGCGCCTCTTCGATTTTGGACGCAAGATTGATGCAGGCCATCGCAACAATCTGAAAGGAAGCCCATTTCCACCGGGTTATTTGAACGGCGATAAAAAATTAACGCTAGGTAATTAAGGAGAAGCGTGGCCTGAAGGCCTTCAGGGAGCGGCACAGCGCCGCGCCGCGCTCACCTCGAAGCTGTGTTTGACGAAGGACTTGGAGTAGAAGAAGCGATGAAACAGCACCTGCCCCGTCGCCATGGCCACCTGCGGAGACGGAGCGGCGGTCGGTCAGTGAGGGAGGCCGTCAGTCAGTCAGTCAGTCACTGAGGGAGGCCCTCAGCCCGCCCGGCCGCCATTTTGTGCCGGGCACCCGCCGCCCCCCCCCGCCCCGCCCCGCCCCGCCGCGCCACAATGGCGGCCGCCCCCCCCCCTCCTCACGGCCCGGCCCGGCTCAGCCCCCTCCCCGACCTGCGGCAGGCGGAGGAGGATGCCGGCCGCCTGGATGAGCTCGCAGCCCAGGATGCGCAGGTCGGTCTCGCACTGCAGGTCCAGGCCGTCCTGCATGGACGGCGTAGGCGACAGGCGCTCCTCGGGGATCAGCGAGTGGTCGATGGTCAGCGACACCTCCGAGTACAGCCGGTCGCCGATCAGGATACCCGGGGCGGCGGCGGCGGCGGCGGAGGAGCAGGAGGGGGCCGGCGGGGCGGCGGCTGTGGCGACGGCGGCGGCAGGGGCGGCGGCGGGGGGGGCCGGGAGCGCGGCGGCGGAGGCCATGATGGCGGCGCGCGTCCGCACCCGCGGCCGGCCACGCAGAGACTAGCGCGGCCCGGCGCCGTGACGCAGCACCCCGCGGCGTCCGCGCGGGGCACGCCGGGAAAAAAAAGTCCCCCCGCGCGCCGCGCCGCCCCGCCCCGCCCGGCCCTGACAGACTTTTGCGGGGGGGGGGGGGGGGGGTGGCGTGAAGGGGCCCCTTCAAGCTTGTCCGTTCTCCGTAAGGAACTCCTTTACGCTCCAGATAATTTGGAGAAATCGCCCTAAAAAGTGAAATTCCTGCGTCCGCACCAAAGGGCGAGTCAAGGCGGCCGCCTCTCCGCACGCCTTACACCGCAGCGGGCGGGCTGTGACTGGAAGCGGCTCGCCCTGAGCTGCCCCAGCTGACGGTGCTTGGTGTTCCTGAGGGATGCGGGCAGGAGAACAACCCCCACGTCGGGTAACAGCACACAACTGCTGTGGTGCGGCGCTGACGTGAGCTGGGCCACACGACTCCTGGCTGAGAGCGCAGTCCTGCAGTGTTACCTTCCACTGGCAGGAGTGTGCCGTAGTGACCGGGCTGCCGTGGCTATGCCCAGGATTTGGGAACCCACACACATACCCCAGAGTTGGGAACCCACACACACACCCAGAATTTGGGTACACACGCACGTACCCCAGAGTTCGGTATCCACACATGTAACCCAGATTTGGGTACCCACACATGTACCCCAGAGTTGGGAACCCACACACACACACAGAATTTGGGTACACACGCACGTACCCCAGAGTTCGGTATCCACACACGTACCCCGGAGTTGGGTACCCACACACGTACCCAGGATTTGGGCACCCACACACATACCCCAGATTTGGGAAGCCGCCCAGCCCTCGCTGCCCCCCATGCTGTCACACCCCGGTATCCCATGTCCCCACAGATCCCGGTGAGGATCCCTGCGGATTATCGGCCGTGCTGAACACGTCGCCAAGCCAGTCCTGGAGGCTTCTGCGTCCCGTGGGTGCTCGCTGTGCACCTAGCCCATCGCACACAGACCTTGGTGCCAGCAGGCCGCCATCTGCACCCACTTTTACTTACTAAAAACGTTATTTCTGCCAGCTGCACCAGTGTGGTAGCTCTTGACTACAGACACGCTGTGTATGATGCATTTATTTCTAGTAACAGGTTATTGAAGAGCTGGGAACAACCCCCTTTTTAGCAAGCTGTTATTACCGTAGTAGTTTACTACTGCAATTGTGTGCTGCTTGAGAAACAGTTCTGGCAAGCCCCAAGGGGGGCGTTGGGCAGCTGGGGTGCGCCCCCACACACCCCATCGGTACAGCAGGGGTTCTACGGAGCCCAGCCCCGTTTCGGCAGAAGAGCTCCCAGAGCTCGGCACAGAGGCAGCACAGCCGGGCCCCGGCTCCTTCTGGGGGCCGAGGCGCCGCTCCCTCACTGCGCTGCCGGCACCGAGCCCCCTCAGCGCCCCGCAGCAGCCCCTTCCCCGGCCGGCCCGCCGCGGGGGCGGCGGAAGCGTACTTCCCGCTACTCGCGTCACTTCTCGGAACGGCCGCGCCGCGCCCCGCCCGCCTGCCCGTCCGTATCCCTCCGCGGCCGCGCACCCGGCCGGGACTACCCGCCCGCAAGGAGACGCGAACTGCCAGGAAAGCCCCGCCCCCCCGGCGGGCAGCTTCGGAACCTGATTGGCTCCCGCGGTGTGATTGGCAGCGCCCCGCGCCGTCAGCCGGCCGCCATGTTGCGTGCGGGGCAGGGAGCGGCCGCTGTGGGGCCGTGTCCCCGGCCGTCCCCGGCCGTCCCCGGCCGGCTCTGAGGGCGGGCAGGGCGCGGCCATGTCACACAAAGCACCGCACTGCAGCCCCCCTCCCGCGGCCCCGGTGCCAGGTCACTAGCTCACCTGATCCGTCACCCCACGCCGCCTCACCGACCTGCTGTGGGTTGTGGAGCAGGATAAGAGGCCGCGGCAGCGCTCCAGCAGGGATATCCCAACGCGGAAAGCCCTGTGCCCACGGGATCCGCTGTCTGAGAGCTACCCACGGCAGTTTGGTGCCTGTGTGTGGGCTGTGTCCGTCAGGAGTGCTCACCGATGCAGTCGTGACCTTGTGGGACAGGCTGAGTGCTCTGGAAAGATAAATATATATATTTTTTTCCCACTGGTTACTGAGGAAGAGCAAACCTGACAGGAGCAGAGGGCTTGCACAGGCACGAGTTTGCCCAAACCCCAGAGAGCAGGGCCAGGTTGCCGTCTAACCCTTAACTGAGCAGAGCCAGAGCGATTCACTGCTGCCAGGGTTCGTTACGCTAACAAAACCTAGGACAGGAAGGAACGTTTGTGGAGAGATACAGATCCAAGGTTTTAATCAGTGACAGGAGATGGCTGCTGAACCCCCGCCTGCCAGGCTGTCGCGGGAGGGTCGCGCTGAAGGAGCCGGAGGAGCTGTGCCAGCAGCAGATGCTGGGCGGGCGGCTGGGGCACTGTCCTGTGTCACGGGGAGGGCGGTTAGGCAAACATTGCGAGTTTTACACGTCTTGTGGAGATCACCAAGTCCACAGTCCAATGTTTGTCTGTGAGCCTTCCTTTCCGTTTGTAGTTTGGGCTCTGAAAGCCAGTCTGTACCTATTACCAAAGTAGTGCTTTTTCGTAAGCATTTATTTGCTTTTCTGGTTTTTCCCCAGTCCTGGGAGGTGCTGTTCTTTGTGGCTCAGCATGGGTTCTAGTAGTTGGAAGGGTTAGTGTGCCCACCCAAGTTTCCTGTTCCTTTCACAAGTTCCCTCCCTGTAGCCACGTGCTTGTACAGTCACCAAGAAATAAAAAATAAAAATGCAGAGATTCAAAAAGCCCACCACCACTTCTGGAAGATCACTGGTCTTTTAGAAACCTCCAATAGCCCTCTGTGTTGCACTGCAGAGCCAAGAGAAGTCCAGCGAACACACAATGCTAGTGCTAAGCGTCTCTGCAATGGCAAAAACAATTTACAGACTGCCGAAAGTACTAAAGATCAAAGGAATAATAAAAAGGGGAGCCGGGGAAAAATTACCATGGTTGTTTCAGTTCTCTAACCCTCAAATTCTGAAGGTGAGACTATCAGGTTCATGGGCATTTGCAGAAGGTGAGCGGCTCTTTCCGTTCTCAAAGCAGTTAGCGATACGTGCCAAAAAGTCTGGAAAGAAGGAAAAACAAGAGTCATGCAAGCAGCAGGTGTCACTCATTGCAGTGGAATTTGCCTGCCCTTTTTTTTTTTTCTTTCCCCTGCTCATGCACACACCCATGGTGTATTGGTTTTTATTTGCTCCAGTTTTCCAGTTGCGCTTTCATGGTTCAAAAACCAGCGTGTATTTTCTTTCACAGGCTCACTCTGCTTATACCGTTCTTAACAATTCTTGTCATTATTTTTTTGTGTAAATATTTTTTAATTCAGTAGAGTTGAGCAATGTGTTGTCCGCACAGCTGTTGTGCAATTGGAAGTTTTAGCAATGCCAGGAAGTTTTGCTGTAGCGTGTTGTTTAAAAAAAAAAAAAAAGAGAACAGTCTGCAGGAGCTGGTGAGCCGGTACTCGGTGTCTCTGGACCGGTAAGGTGGGGTTGCATTAATGCTGTGTTTTGTAACACCGTCCACAGGAGGTGAAGTCCCCGTGGCCTCCGTGCTGTAGCACCACACCTACATGCGCACCGTAGGCAGCTTGAACCTGTTAACGAAGCCATTTAATAAGTTTGTGCTTCGTTGCCAGGAACCAGTACGCTGCTGGAAAATCACGGCAATCAGAAATTGCTGGTTGAATCACGGAAGTGAGTACATCAGCGAACCTCCCTCTGTGCCCTTTGGCCCGGAGCTGTATTTGTAAGCCCTTTCTTTAAACCTTCCAGTCTGCGGTGTCCGTCCCGCTCCCCTGTGGTATCCGCGCCCTCGCCCACTTGTGCTTCACCCCACAGCGCTCTTTCCTTCTTCCCTACTGCTGGCTGTAGAGATCTTTACTTCAGAGATCTTGGAAAGTCTTTTTTTATTTTTTGTCTTTTTAACAAAATATTTTAGGAGACTGGCTTCTGTTCTTCACGTTGAATCCGATAAATTAACCGCGCACCTAGAATTATGTCATCTCAGTGATAAAAAAGTGTTATCTCTAACATGACTTCTGATTGCGCGTACACTTCCATTGTGGATTAAATGTGAAAGAGCTTGGCACCACGAGACCTGGCAGTGCTGGAGAAACAACACTTTACTCTGTCAAATTACGACTTTAAGAAGAATGGTAGGTACTTAAATAGTACACCTGGACTCTAAATGAACAGCCCGGAGAAACAATAAAGATTATTTGAAATGCTCCTAGAGGGTGATTTCTTTAAACTCTTACTCACTCGTTTTTTTATTTGAAATGCTCCTAGAGGGTGATTTCTTTAAACTCTTACTCACTCGTTTTGAAAGAGAAAAGAGGAATTCAGGAGCGTAAGTTACATCCTGCAGATCTTACTGTGAATAACGTGGTGTGAAACCGGAAGCGTAATTATGAACACAGCCTTTTATTTCAGGGTTTCTCTGCTTCACGTTAACTGATTCATTACCTTCCACTCCCTAAAACTCTCATTCTGTTGGTTTCAGTGGCATTCCTCTTGGCATTACTCATTTCTTGCCAGTGGAGCTACTGCTGGTGACTGCCTTAAAGTCTTTATCAAGAAAAGATTCAGATACCATCCCCGTGTAAAAACAAACCTTTTTTATTTTCCCCAACTCTTATCATCTAGAATGTCAAAGTCTGCTGCTGCACTAAAATCTTATAGTTCTTCAAGTCTTGCACTCAACTGTAATATTTCTTGCCTTCTGTTCTCTCCCTAATGCTGCGTTTGTGTAAAAGTGCCTTATAGATTTTGTCATCAGGCTGTGCAGCATCGGGGTACTAATTTTAGCACGTGTCTTTCACTCATTTTTTGAGTTGATGGCGAAGGGTCGGGGCGTTAGCCTGGAATAAATCACACTGGGGCCACTAGCACAGAGCGAGCAGAAGCGAGCAACCGGAGGGGTGGAAAGGAACAGGCTGTGTCCGGACAGGCAGACATCAGCAGGACAGATTTAGCTCTGGTTCATCCAGGAGGATATTTGTCACTACAGGGACAGGCCTAAATTATTTTTAGGGGTTGCATCATGAGCCCGCAGCTTTAAAGGACAGTGAGGGGGAAGATCGGCGTGCCCGGTGAGGGCTTATCCTGTTCTCTCAGAGCAGGGAGCGATGCGCACGCAGCCCGAGGAATGTGCCAGCGCATGGAGACACCGTGTGCTGCTCCAAGTCCGACGGCAGCTGTTGTTGCTCCTGGCTCCTGCAAACCCTGACACCGCGTGTGCTGCCCTTACCCCGGGCCGTGCGGGTGGTGGCAGGACGAGTGGCGTTCTCACCCACCCCGAGCACCGCCGCCGGCGCTGGCGCCCCGCAGCCGGGCTCTTCGGGCAGAGGAGGCCACGCTGCCGAGCACGTTGGTGAGCCCGGAGAGGCTCCGCGCTGCAGCATCGAGCACGCCGAGGCCGCAGAACCACATCCTGCGCCGGGCTGGCCGTCTTCTGAAGCGCTGCCTGGGAGGCGCGCAGGAGCAGCTGCACCGTGGAGAAAATATCTCCTCGCAATCAGTTTAGCCAGGTGTTTCCCCTACAGACAAAGTCGGTACCGAAAGGCCTCGTCTCATGTAAATACCAAGCAAATCTTTCACCGCGTTGTCCATTTGCATGTTTGTATTCACCGAACTGTATTCAGCTTTTTCTGCCTTCAGAGCATTTTGGAGCGTCCAATTAACCTTAAATGAGACGGTTTACACTTTTTTTTTTTCCCCTCTTCCTCTAGAAAAGGATTTGAAGAACGAGCAGGTTCATCAGGTCCTTGCGTCTTCACCTCTGCTCCTCCATCAGGGACCTTATTTCTCTTCCAGCATTTAAGTGAAGTCCCGCTGAGCTCCGGGTCCATGGCAAATTGCCCACTGACTGCAGCGGAGTGTGAAATCCTCCTGTCCTGTGCAGCACAGGGCTGCTTTAGGCAGAACAGCACCGCTGCTGAATAAGTATGTGGGCTGTTACCAAACGAAACCACTGGGTAAAGCGCCAACTTCATTAGAAAGGCACCTGTAATGAGAAAACATGAAATACGTTGCTTGCTGTCCGTGGTAGCTCATGGTCTGAGCTATGGGAGAGCTCATGCTACAGCTCATGGTCTCAGCGTGTGAAAGAGATCGTAATAACACAGCTCTCTAATGGTTATTTGACAACCTTTAGTGTCTCCTGCGAGGTGAACCGTGAGCACAAGCTGCCTTCCCTTCGCCGTTCATACCCAAGCGCTGCGTTTCTGGGCTTTTGGCGGGGGCTGTGTGCCATCCAGTGGGCCGCCGCCGTGCTGCAGAGCAGCAGGAGATGGCTGTTTCTGCGTCACCGGCACAGGGAGAGGAAATCGAACTGCCCGTGTCTGGGCGAGAGTCCGCTTTACTGACAGAACGAACAGCGCTATTACACACACACAGATTTCAGCACCGAGAGGCCGTTTACACCCGAAACCGTCCACAAGCTGCCTGGCCCCGCAGCGCCGAGAAAACTGACACAGACACGGGGCCGGGCGTCTGAGATACCGACATCCCAGGCTATTTCCAGCACCAGTGAATTAGAAACAAGGGAGGGCCTGAAAAGTCGTGTTCTCTGCAATTGCCCTCTCCTAAGCTTCAAGCGAAAACCGCTTTTTGACTACAGAAGAAAAGCTTCCCTGTAGTGCCTTTTACCCAGCAGGAGGCAGCACTTTACTGCAAAAAAAAGGAACCCGAACTTCGTAACGCCTGTGTTTGACCTCAGGTAAAATCTAGACTTTAAAGTGAACAGAAAATCCAAGCAACACCCATGGTCCTATGCCCGTCTCCAGCAGCTTCACAGACAGAGGGCTGCTCAGCGAGCACGAGCGCAGCTTGCAGTGCTGACCCTCCAGCTAGGCGGCAGAGCCTGGCAGAAGGTGTTAAATCTGCGCTGGGGGGTAGGAAGCTGAGCAGAGACCTTCGGAAAGGAAACCCCGCATTTGTCCTGCATTGGTTGCAAACATCACCATACTCAGAGTGGATTGCATCAGATTAAACAAATAAAATTATTAACTTAACTTTTTTGACGCTGTAGGGAGAAGGGGGGGTGATCACCCACCCACGCAAGGCTTTGCAAAGCGAACACTAACTCACATCAACATCATGCTGCAAGAGTCACGGCAAGAAAGCATCCCTGTTTTACGCATCCCATGGCCTGTCTCAGAAACTATGGGAAGCCTGTCTATTTTTAGGTTCAAGTACAGAAGTATTATCAGTCGGGTTGGAAGAAAGACTTTCTGACTTCACTTTGAAGCAGAACAACCCTTGTGCCGACTCTGCTGCCTCGAAGAGCGCCAGAATTTCGCTCTGGAGTTGTGATGGGCCCAACGGAGGTGATCAGCGTAGGTCGGCCGGCCCCTTTTAAGGCTGTTGACATACACCACTACAAAAATAAACATAAAAAAAATCACGGTTTACCGCAATCGTTATTTTTACTGCACTCCATCTCAACAGAAATCACTCAATCAGCTGAAAGGCGTCAGAATGTAACCCAGGTCCCTGGGCAGCTCTGCCGCCCGTGCCCACACCGCGTCAGGACCAGCAGCGTGCAGCCGCAGGTCGGCTCCGTCTCGCGGGCTCCACTCCCCCACGCCTCTGCTCCTTCCCTGCAGAGACCGGAGCCGAGCGAGGCCTCCCCGAGGGCCTTGGCTCCTTTGAAGTAACTCGCTGCATATTCAAGGCTCCACACAGAGCAGGGCTCGGCCAAAAAAGACCCGCTGCACGCTCTCCTGCTTCCCCTGCGCAGCCAGGGCAGCTCCTGCCGCTGCCTGGGGTGCCCGCAAGCGCGGTGCTGGGTTTTGGAAAAGCCTCTGTGCTGCCAGAACGGCTGCCCTGGGTCAGGGACAGCATCCTGCCGCTGGCACCCTGCTGCTGCCGTCCCGCTGCCGGCACACCGACGCCGGCACCCCGCTGCTGGGTTATCCAGGAGCCCCAGACCAGAGCAGGCTTCCTTCATCACCACCCCCAGCAAACCCACGGCTGGGACCCGAGGCCCTCGTGCTTCTGGGGGGGGACTTTTCCTGTTGAACGCTTGCTGTTCATGGAGCCCACGTGGAGTCCCACCACCCCAAATGCTGCGTGACGAGGGAACCCCGAGCTCGCCCTGCTGCTGCCTCCGTTAAGCACGGTCCTGCTTTTAGGTGGGGCTTCAGGTAAGCCTGACGATCTCGAGTCCGTTTCCCGTTGACTCTTCATCAGTGAGCCAGCACCAGGGGCTCAGCCCTGCCGTGTACCGGCCCGCACGTGTCGTGCCCCAAAAATCCTTCACGGTGCCCACCAGGCTCAGTGTGGTGGGCAGGAACCTCCCCGTGGGGCAGCCGAAGTACGGACGTGCTCGCAGGTGCCTCGTGCTGCCAAACCTTCAGACAACACGTAATTAAACGGTGGGACTCGTAGCCACGGGACGCAGTGGAGGCCGAGAAGATGGCTGGCTCCATAACAGTTTGGCAACACCGTGCTGCTGGGAGAAGCACCCAGTGCGGGAGGGCCCCGAAGCATCTGGAGGAGGCAGAGGATGGAGCAGAGAGGGGCCACCCCACCTCTGTCTTCTCCTGCCTTCTCCCCACGCATCTGCTACTGGTTGCTGTCAGAGGCAGGATGCTGGGCAGCTGGCTCCCAGCTGAGACCATTGATCCAGCCCATCGCAGCCCTTCCTACAGCTAACAGGCTCACGGGCTTCAGAGTTTAGTACCAGTCCTGATACGTTACACATGGGTTTTATTCCTCATTTCATAATAGTATGTACAACAGGCTGCTGATAAAATCGTAATGTTTTCCATCATCCTTCCCCACCCCCATTGCATTGCCCTTGTCAAAGACAATCAGAGCAGCAGGAGGCTGCCAGCGAGAAAGTGAATTGCTGTGAATGTGGAGAGCTAATAGATAGCAGAAAGGGAAGCCCGAGAGCAGAACCCAGCTTTTTGAAGAGGCGGCTGTTTTTCACATGCATTCTCATTAGTGATTAAATGGACCGGGATACGGCCAGATGTGATGCACTCAACACAGCTGAAACAGTTTGCAAAAATAGTTCTGAGTACTCAGCTCCTATTCAATTTGCTGCTTTTTGTTTGGCCAAAAAAAGTATCTGGAGGGCTGCAAGGTGTTTACCAAGCTATTGATGAACTCCGGCTGCGATAACTTTGCACAGGACAAACGTTTCTCCCCAGCCAACATTTACTATCTCTTTTTTTTTCCTGCCTGCAAACCAGCCGTTCTGTCGGGAAGCAGAAACAACAGCAAGTGGCCAATGGTGTATTAGGCAAAGCGAACCATTTCTGGTAATTTATCCCCTGAGATTATGAGACGTGGTCGAGGTGGTTCAGTGGTCTCCCAGCAGTTTCTCCTACACGCCTTTGCTTTTAGCCTCCAGATGACTTTGGCTGATGGAGCGAGGTGAAACTCGGGTCCCAGGGCCCCTTCCTCCTTCCATGTAGCAGGAAGGAAGATGCTCCCCAACCCTTTGTCATCGCCCCATGAAGCATCCTGGGGCTCAAACCTTGGTATAAACCACCCAGCCGTGCCCCTTGGTGGTGCTCGGTGAGCTCTGCTGAGGGCCCAGGGCTCATCTCTGCTTTTTGGGGATATTCACGGTGGTGTGGTGGGCAGGACGGCCACAGGTCCACAGCCAGGGAACACAACCGAGGAACACAGCTGTACCCTTGTGCGAGGGGACTTGCCATCATGACTGGTGTCTGGTGCCCTCAGCCACAAGCCAGGGGTGCTGTGGGGCTCCTCCACGTCCCTGTTAGCCCAACTGACGGCAATCTGAACTGGCTGGGCTCGATTTCCCTGGAGACATATCGTGCTGGATCCAAATCTGCAAGGCATATGGTGAAAACACAATGAAACAGATACTGCACGGCCCCCGGCAGGGAGCCAGCGGGGCAGTCACAGTCCCGTGCACACATGGGATATGTTTAGAAAGCGCCTTTGATTCCTTGTGGTGTGGGTTTTAGTCGATGTTTTAAAGACGTACCTCGTAGGTGTCAGAGGACAACGTGCTTCCTCCTCTCCCCGATCCCAGCGCTGGTCCCGGTGGCTTGCTGCCGGGGCGGTGGGACGAGGGGTCCCGGTGAGCCAGGTGGGTCAGCTATGCACGGATAGAGTGGAAGTGGCCCCGGGTTTTGTTTATTTCTGAACTTCTGTTCCATTTTAGAGTCGCTTCCCTTCAAAACAATGAGCAACCGTGGTGGGTTGCTGAGGGGCAGTGTGAGAACAGGGAGATGAGACGGCGTAAGGTCCAGCAAAGTCGAGAGGCCAGAGAACAGAACCACGGCCACGCAGGCTGGGACACCTCCCCGATCAGCGCACGGTGCCGCAGAGCGCAGCGAGCCCACGGCCTCTCGCTGCTGGCACCGGGGCCGCGGTGGCCGGGGCTCAGAGCTCGGCACGGCCGTCGGAAACCTGGCGGTGGCGTCTCGGTGTCAAAACTCAGGCACAGGCACGGACAGCTGGAAAAACATACTCTGCTGTTGCCTAAACACCACCTGCACTGAAGCAAAGGGTTTTCACACTTACATTCTTCAAAGGAAAAACAACAGCGCTTGCCACGAATGTTTTCACTTGGCCTTGAAGTCCCAAACCGCAACCAAAGATCTTTGGTTACAGGTCTGTTTTGTGCCGTGTGACACATGGCCTCCTACCGCTGCTTGCTCTTAAATAAAGAGCCGGTCCGTCAAGTGCGTGTCTGTACCCACTTACAAGTGTTACCTGTGTACGTAACGTTGTCCATCACAAAAAATAAAAAATAACCATTGTAAAAACAAAGAACCCTCTTACGGACACACATATTTTCCATGCATAACTGCCAGTAACAAGAAAAGGGGTGGTTTTTTTTTTTGCTCCCACCCTGCAGGCACTCAGTCCCTTCTGTTGCCGTGCCCTTTCAACGATCTGCACCCACGCTCTGGACAGCAAAATCAGGGGGGTTCATCCGCTCCCCCCGGCTGAACACAGATGGCAGTGCCACCAGCTCCCCGACCACCTCAGGGGTGAGTTTTTCCTGGCTCTGTGCAGACCCAGATCCGTAGACCCGCACCCGAAGCTTGTCAGCACTCGAGGGATGCTCCAGGGTCTGAGGGCGCCGAGGTTCGGCCATGCAGCCAGGGGCAGGGGGCTCGGCCTGGTGAGCCCAGCGCGGGGCACGGCCACCACGGTGCCCTGCGGGGCTGTCGCCGCGGTCGCCAGCACGGGCGAGGTTTCCACACCGAAGTCAGCGTGGCCTTGGATGGTTCCCAGGAGGGTAATTTTTTTAACTCTCTTGAAAGGAAGCTGGATACGCTTGTTACTGGCAACAAAAGGCATTGTTTGATTTGCAAAGACCCCTCAGATTCTAATTTCCTCATGCTTTGTCTACAAGACATACAGAACTCGTATGTCTAGTTTGATTTCCCTGCTGAGGAAGAGCCAGAAGAAGTGGAGGGCAGAGACCAGCAGGCAAAACTTGGCCCTTGAACAATAGCTATTGCTTAAACAAAACAGTACTTCTGTCCTAAAAATGTCAAGTGATTTCAGTATGTATTAAAAGTTGCAGCTAATTAAACTCCAGGATTACCTTTCAAATGCTTTGTATCCGCAGCAGACAGACAGAGAATTTATACCAGAGTATCCACGCTTACAGAAGCAAATAAACCTAACCCTCGAGGTGCCCTGAGGTTGCGTGAGACCCATCGGGGCTCCCCGGGCCTGGGGACATCCCCTGGTGGGACGGGGACCAGCACCAGGACACGGGGCTCCTGGCACGACGAACCCAATGGGGGCAATTTGGAAAGCTCCACGTCATTTCAGCGAAGCAGTCAGATGCATCAAGTCTGATTTTGCCTCTTTCTTCACCTAATTAGACAACGGGGAGATGTGTGGCATAATTGAGCCAGCTCAACGTTTTGGTAATTTGACATCTAATTCCTCACCGTCCACTTCCTCCGCAGGTGCAGTCTAAATACTCCCTAACCGGTGCAGGCGTGTTTCTGCCAGGGCAATAACCACAAAACCTGCTTACCTCCTGCTTATCGCTACCCCTCGGCTGGGGGAAGCCGCCTGGAGCACCGCAGTTGCCCCGGGCGCGAGCGGCGCTGCGTCGGGGTGGATGCGTCCCCGGCGGAGCAGCGCCACGGGTCGCTGAGCCACGGCGATGCTCAAGGCTGGCGGGGGCGAGAGGCAGCCCAGCCCTCGTCCCGGCGGGGTGGGAGGGAAGTGTCTCTGTTTCGGCAGCTGGTGCTGGAGGTCCCGTTATCACGGTGCTCGGAGCCGGCTTCGAAGGTAAGGCTAAGACAGGCAGTGATCGTGGTAAAACTGCGGCCCTATTAGAGTTAATAGGAGGTTTGTGTCTGACATCACTGGGGCCAAGGGTTTTAGCCACGCAGGATTAGTCATCAGCATCAATATGAGTTAGATGAGTTGTCGACAATAGGCAGGCAAGGTTGTTCCTGTGGGATCAGAAAACCTGGAAAATCCGGGAGTGAAAAATAAAGTCCAGCTTGTTCCATTTATACCCACAGCGCCTGCGGTGCCTGTGTGCAATACCTAAGCATTTATCGCCTGTTTTATTCTGTTCCTGTCAAACGCGTTGGAGAACTCTTTGTTTGAGGAGGCAGGGGAGGAATTGTAGGGTAAACTTTCCTTGGAAAACTTCCCAGAAGCGGGCTCAGCTCTCATAAACAAGCCCTGGGAAGGCAGCTTCGGAGTACAACCTATGGCTCACATTTCTAGGAAACGCTGCGGAGCAGGGCTGCGGGCGTGGAAGCGCGGGGCCTTGGAGCACGGGGCCTTGGAGCACCGGGCCCGGGGAGGCTCCGGCCCGGCCTGCACCCACTGGGGCCGGCTGCGTGTGGGAATGTGCCCACTTTGGAGCACAGCAAATGTCCCGGCCTTCTGCGGTTCATTTTCAAGCTCGGTCAGTTCGGCCCTGGGGAGGAAAGAAGGATTTAACAGGAGGATTTGTGGGGAACGCTGCCATCAGCTGACTGTGGGCGCTGAGCTCACACTGCTGGGACAGAACCGTGACAGAACTATGCCCAAAAAGCGTGCAAAAGCTGCCGTTTGCAAACTGCCCAGGAAGAAGCAGCAGGATTTTTCAGAAAATATCGGAACAAATACACTTGAAAGGAAGCACTATTTGCTTACGAACAGCAGAAAAATGGGCGAAGTTAAATACCATTCATTGTCATACACACCCTGTGTCATGGAGCTACCTTGGTGGACACCAAATCTCCCACAGAAAAGTGGATCGTTTCCTTACACAAAAATGCTCAAATGAGACGGTGTTTGCAAGAAGTACGTTTCCTAGAGAAACTACACTCATCTGTAAGACTGGGTTCCACCTGGGAACTGCTGGTATTTGGGAGCGTCCAGATCCGGCATCTGGTCTGGTTTCCTCGGGGATGCCGGGCTGGGATCCGGCCCTGGTCTGTTCCCGGCCAGCAAAGGGCTGCAGGGCGCTGGTGCGGGCTGGGAGCCCTCCCCGCTGGTGGCTGCAGCCCCCGGGGACATCCCATGGCCGTGCTGGGGACAGTGCCACCACCAGGCCCCCCCACCAGGCCCCACCGCCAGGCCCCGCCGCCAGCCTGCCCGCGGTGGGTCAGGAGCGAGCGCGGTGCTGGCTGCGCCTGGCGGTTTTAGCATCCCGTGCAGCCAGGGCTTGGAAAGTATTTGCTGCACCTCTCGCCGCAAGACGAAGGCTGCTTTCCTTCACCAAACACTTCCTGAATAATGGCGTCCTTCAGCAAAGGTTAATTCACCCAACGGCAGAGTGAGAATGACATCTTCTGTGCCGAGCGTTGCGCAAGGCAGCGGGCGAGCGGCTTCCTGGAAGAGAGGCGCAGCGATGCCGTGCTGGGCCCCGCAGCCGGAGAGGGACCTCGCAGCCTGCGCCGGGGCACGGGGACGCTGGCCTTGTCCCCTGCGGGCAGCGGTGGCTCCGGGGAGGAGCAAACAAACGGGGGCAACGCAGCGGGAACCGCCGGAGTGTGCCCCGGTCAGAGGGCAGCGGCTATTCAGATTTATAAAGTTTCAATACATGTCATTTTGAAAAGAACCAGTAAAAGCTATTTATATATTTGTTCAAGAAGAAATCTTGAAACAGTGGGATTTTTATTTATTTTTTTTATTTTTTATTTATTATTTTTAAATCTCCTTGCTCTCATCATAACTAGATTGATGATTTCTGTGTTTCTCCTTTTAGGAGGATGACTAGAATAAGTTGCCAGCTGAATTTCTCTTTTATTTTATTCCAAGTTTTAATTTAAGACAGGAGAAGTGTGGCTAAGCTTCTTATTTTATGTAATTATTTCTTGGCACAAAACCCAGGGTCTCTAACAACACAGCTATGCATTCCATATTGTTTCAATAAGGCTGAGATTGAGAGGAAGGACGTAAGGGATGGATGACAGCGAAGTGCTGATGACAAAGCTCCGAGGCAGCAGGTGAAGCAGCCACAGCCTTGTCCTGTGTCAGAGTTTCACACTCATGCATGGGAATCACTCAGCAGCACCCTGGATTCTCAGTCGCAGTGTGTGCACCCCGCGGGCTGCCTACATACGCACGCACAGGTGATCAGGTGCTTTAAACTGATGCACAGGTAGCAGCCTGAAACGTGGCTCCAAGATTAGGAAATGCAGCCCGTCTTGTCTACGGATTTTTTGTTGGCCAGCCTGTCGTGCCCCTGAGCTCCAGTGACGTGACCTACGCCGATGCCACCAGACTTGCTTGGATTGACTGGTCCCAGGCAGGCTGTCGGTACTTCCAGCAACTAGCTTTAACTCTGCTACGCTTATCATAGCATCACAGAATATCCCGAGTGGGAAGGGACCCACAAGGATCATCGAGTCCAACTCCTGGCACCACACAGTAGCACCCAAAAATTCAGACCATGTAACTGAGTGCACAGTCCAAACGCTTCTTAAACTCCGACAGGCTTGGACTACGATGCCGTGCTTGCTGCACCCCAGGATACGGTCGGCCCTCCTGGCTGCCAGGGCACGCTGCTGGCTCATATTCAACTTGCTGCCAACCACAACCCCCAGATCCCTCTCTGCGGGGCTGCTCCCCAGCGTCTCGTCGCCCAGTCTGTACGTACAGCCAGGGCTGCCCCATCCCAGGTGCAGGACCCGGCACTTGCTCGTGTTAAACTTCATGCGGCTGGTGATCGCCCAGCTCTCCAATCTGTCCAGAGCTCTCTGCAAGGCCTTTCCACCCTCAACAGAGCCCACAACTCCTCCCAGTTTGGTATCATCAGCAAATTTGCTCAAAACACCTTCTAGTCCTACATCCAAATCGCTTATAAAAACACTGAAGAGGACTGGCCCTAAAATGGAGCCTTGGGGGACCCCACTGGTGACCATCCGCCAGCCCGATGCAGCCCCATTTACCACAACCCTTTCAGCCTGCCCATCAGGCAATTATTCACCCATCGTGTGATGGTTTTGTTTACCTTTATGCTGGACATTTTGTCCGGTAGGACCCTAGGGGAAGCTGTGTCGAAAGCTTTACCGAAACCCATCAGCTGGTTTCCCTTGGTGACTAGGTGGGTGAACTGTCGGTGACCAGCTTTAACAGAGCTGTTCCGATCACTGCTGCACTTGGTGATCCAGCACTCATCTCCACCTTGTAGCTGTTATGGGAATTTTCAGGAACTGGACCACGTCGAGCATCTCCCCAGAGAGCCGAGACGCGCGGGGAGTCTGGAGCTGGTTAAGGCACCTCAGGGGCAGCACGCGGCGGTTTTCTCCTTCCCCTCCAACACCGCCAGCGGCGATGCAGATTGATTGCTTAGATCCACGAACCTGTGGCCGGCTTTGAAGCCCTCCCTGATTTCCCATCACCTAGGAATGCTTCACCAGCTGCTCTGTTCCCAGTCGCACGCGGTGTGATGTGATTTATCGGGACTTCTTTGCCAAGGACAATGGAAGTGTTGGAAATAACACACCCTCTCCTCACGCCAGGCTCGCCGACCCCCCGGGACACGGGTGCCAAGGCAGCTGCTCAGCGTGCCTGGGCGCGGGGCTGGAGCAGGGCCAGGACACGCTGCAGCTGGAGCTGCAGTCAGCAGGGCTGGAGGTGGCTCCAGCCTCGGCTCTGGGAGGAACCAGCTCGCAGAAGGACTGGGAACCCTCCGGAAAAACAAAATCAACTTACACGAACTCCCAGCAGTTGATAAAGGAGTGTGAGAGCATCGGGAAGGGTTTGCTGGTTTTGTTTCAGACTCAGAGGATTTGGGGAACACGTGGAGAGCTGGACAAGACAGGAGCTGGGTGCTGGCGGGGCCCCCCGGGCTGGATGGTCGGTTCTCAACAGCCGCATCAGGAGTGAGGGCGGGCAGCGTGGTGGCACCAGGCAGATCCGTCGTCCCTGCCACCAGAAAGCCCCTTTTGGAGCCGGGTCTCCTCGGATCACATTGCCCCAACCAGCTTCGAGCTGGTTTGCTTTTATTTCCCACCCTCCGCTCCCAGCACCGTGCCCACGTCTGTCCCAATAACCAAATCAGAGCTCCTGATGGGGATCGCGGCTGAGCAGCAACAGCTCACATGAGACCGGGAGAGCTGCGCATGTTCAGGGCGGTGCAGAGGTCGGGCTGTGAGTTCAGAGGCAGGCGTTACGTCTGTCCCACCCCGCCGCAGAAACAGCGGCCGCCCGGCAGTGCTCTGCAAGGAGCTCTCTGAGATGCCGTGGGCTCTCCTGACGAACAGAAGATCCGGATGTCAGTAAAATCACTACAGGCAGTTTTTTTTTTGAAACATCTTTTTCCAAAAGATACATTTTTCTAGGCTTTAGGCAGATTGGGAAATTTAAGATTTTATATCTACTCAGCCTTGATCTCCAAGTTAATTTCTTCATCTCCAGACTTCTAATTTTTTTCCCTCCTTTCCCTCCTTTCCTCTTTTGCTTTCCATCTTTTCTGCAGTACTTTCTCCACTTTGGAATTACTTTTGGAATTACAACAACAACAAAATACCTGGACATTTTTCAGTTTTGGAGACATTTTGAAAATTTGCAGAACAGTGAAGACAAGTAATTAAAAAAAAAAAAAAAGGAAATAGATATTTTTTAAATTACATTCAGTTACAAATAGGGGAAAAAGCAGGAGAAAGAGGAAAAAGCAAAACGTGTAATATAGAATTTTATTTTTTAGCACTATTAAATCTTTAAAATTGCCCCGTCTCAGATCTGAAAGAAGAAGCAACTATGATTTTTTTTTTTTCATGGGCACATAAACAGTAAAAAGGTAAGGTACACTGAGATTAAATAAGAGGGAAAATTATCTTTTCACAGACGGACAGCGAGTGAGGAACGCAGGAAGCCCATACATGCTCGAATGCTCTCGGCAGTGTCCAAAGCCACGGAGACCTCATCTCTCAGGAGCTGAGGGGCCAGGGCCGGGCTGTTTCTGACCACGTCTCCTGGCCTTGAGGCAATTAGGCTGAAGAAAAACCTGCATTTCACTTGCGGATGTGCAAGCTACGCCTACACCAGCACACGGCGCAGCGCTGGGTCCCCCGGTAGTGTTAAAGCTGCCGCGCTGCCCCACGGCCTCCCTGGCCCCTGCCAACAGCCTCCCCCCAGCTTCCCACGTCCCAGCAGCTGGCCGGGGCCGGGGACATTCCCCTCGAGCAGTCTGCAGGCAGCTGCCCCGTTTTGGAGGTGCCAGCAGCCCTACAGGTAGGTGGTGGCCTCTCTGCTCTCCCTTTCTTTCGCCTGCGCGACGGCGACGTTGATGCACTGAAGCCACTCCTCCGCGTTCTTCTCGTCCTTGGCCTTGAAGACGTAGGTCTTGCTGTCGGTGAAGATTTCGAAGGCCCGGGGCAGGCTGCGGTCCCGGCGCTTCTTCGCCACCACTTTAACGCTCTGCACCTTGCTGAGCTCGATGGGGCAGTCGTCGGGGTCGTCTTTCTGAAACACAGGGCGGGGAAGACAAACAAAACCACGTTCATGCAGTACAGCTTCCACCATCCTGAGCGTTGATCCAGCAGTATTTCCTTGAGAAAGGGGAGACAGATCTGTCTGTTAAGGAGTGATAAGCTGTCCCCCTTCTCAGACTCTCCCCAGGAAAGGGAAGCAGCAACTCCTTGTACTGGTTGTAACAACAGAACAAATACTTTGTGTCTGGCCCAGGAATATGAGGGAAGTCAGGGCATTTTTCAGTGGGGAGCGGGGAACATGGCACAGCTCAGTTGTAATGTGATTTGAAACTGTACAAAGTAGTACATCTGTGAAATCTTGGCGTCGTGGTAAGAGTGGGGATGTGATGCAGGGAGCGTAAGAGATGGTTACGCAAAGTCACAGACGTTTCCTGCAGGAGATTTGTGAGCTCATCAAACAGATACGAATTGTGGTTTCCAGATGAGAAGTTTAAACACAAGGCTCTGATTTGTCAAGACCGTTTAGGTTTCTCCTGTTGAGCTTCCTATGCTTTTTACCGAGAGGAGTAAGGCAGGTTTTCCAAAACCTTTCTGCTCCTACCATGCAGGCAAGCAGCATCAATTCCCCATGTACCAAGAGAACTTCGCACCCCGTGAGCAGCCCTTCAGACATAGATGCCTGCCTAGCAAAACCGATCTGCTCCCTTCATGTTATGTCATGGACACACAGCACTTGACCTCAAGTTGCTAAAGAAAGTTGAGAATGTACCCTAGGCACATTTCTGTGGAAGGAGTTTACCACTGTTTTCCAGGAGTCTGAACTCATTTCAGACCTCTTCTATTTTGGTTTTCTAATTCTGCCCCTTCACCCACTGGCCATACAATTGCTTACGCAGAGCAAATGTTGTCCTTCTGGTTACTTCTGCGAAGGGAAGGTTTGTAGTGGGACTCCGGGAAGAGGCAGGCACAGCCAGCTGGCTATCTCACAATACTTGCTCTGTGCTTGGTTTGTGTTTTCAAGCGAGCAGCGTGAAAAGTCCAAACACCCACGCGGCGCCTGTCCCTGCTCAGCGACGCCAGAGATGAAGGGGCAGAGCTGTCACGCTCAGCCAGGCGAGCCCTGTGCTGCTTCGGGCACCGCAACGAGCACCAGATGTGGCTGGGCAGAAACCTTTCCTTTTTGATACAGAACCATTCACCGGCAACACCTCAAGCCGCCTGGGCGCATCAGCGCTCGCGACTGCAGCGCTTTCAGTGCCTCCGCTGCCTCCCCGCTGCTGATGGCACCTTCCCTTCTGCTGCTCTCTGGCCCAGCACCAGCACTTCGTTGCCTACTCCCTGTCTGACGTTGACCAGACTTCCCCGGCACTGAGAGGCAAACTGCTTCACCCCACAAGGGTGCAAAGATGCAGGATCAGGGCGTGAGAAACCGCCGAGCCCAGCCTGGGACGCGCTCCCTCGCAGCTGCGGAGGAGCGCAAGGAGCCTGGCTGTCTCCTTCGCCTGCTGTCAGGGCACGCTCAACAGAGTGGGATTTGAAAATCTTATTTTGCACTTTTATTGTCTGAACCACTTCTGTGCAGTGTCCTAGCTCCAGCCCCACTGCAAGGCAAACCCTTTCTCTTGGTGTCTGCAGCAGTCAGCTCTGGGCATGCACACAAGGCAAGGTGGAGGGCTCAAGGGGTTCGCAGGCTGTAGCCCAAGCAATGGTTAACAACAGGACTCAAGTCTGTAATTTAAAAAAATAATAATAATGCAGAAGTAACAGGATATAACGCAGCAATTTGAAAGACTGATTGCCCAGGCACAACAACCCGCTACTGTCCCCGGGGGCTGGATGCCAGCCTGCTACTCGGAGGAACCAGATATTTTTGTTCAACTTTAGAAAAAGCAAAGAAAATTGGAGTTTGCCAGCTAAAAAAAAGGTCAGTTAACCTATATAGACTCTGCTATTAAGCAAAATCTGCTGTTTGACAAGCTAACCTGCCAGCTTCATCTGCCACCAAAACACTGAAGGCTCCTCACGTTAACAAGGAGAGCGCCGAGAATGCAAATGCAAGGAGGCGACTGCTACATGCTAATCGCATCCCAGGAGTAATCAAGGTGTTCTGACGTGGCTTTTGCTTGGCTTGTTTGCAGAGCTAATTAAATCCGCTCCATTAAATCCATTTCTTTAAGCCAATCAACTTGCTAGAAAAGTGACAATTATTCTGACACCTGAAGAAGAAAACATCAGCCAGTACAGAACTGAAGCTGGAACACTTGTATGGATTGAACCGTCTTCAAGATCTCAACCAAACATCAGAAAAAGTCGCCAGAAAGTAAAGAAAAGGCCGTTTTATGAAGTACTTGCTCTCAAGAGGGTCGTACTGCCCCATGAAAGGCACTTGTTTCTCCTAGGCTGGATGCCCTGATGTGTTTCTTGGAAGAAGGGACTCAGGAAGCCATTTCAGAAGCTTAAAGAGCTTTGCTAGGTTTCTGTAACAAAATATACTGTTTACCAGAAATATTAAGGCTTGGTTTTAACTGGAAGATGCTGCTATTTTTGGTTTATCTAAGAGAACACTATTGCAACAAAAATAAAAGGACTATTTTGCCCAATGTTTGATAATTTTCATTGTGAACAGCTGAAGAAAGTTAGTTTCTAATAACTGACAAGTAATAACTATTGAGGACTGGATTCAATTACCTTCTCTTCTACGCCCAGAACAAACTTGTCGTTGAGTCATATTGGTGGAAATTTCAAACAATTTTGCAGAAATTTCAGCAGAGTTACCCTGAATTTAGATGAGGGTAGAAGTGAAAGAACAAACTTGGTTCCTCTCGGAGAAGAGCACTTCAGCATCACCTTGCTTTAAGCAAACCTGCACCTCCTGTACAAATAACACCAGTTATAACGCCATCATCTCAAGAACAGTTACTGACGTACAAAAGCAGGCAGGGCTTTTAAAAAAAAAGCGAACTGTTGTTTCATTTTGGAGACTGCCCCGAGATGCTTGGACGGGCCTGACTTCCCAGCCATGCTGAACACAACCATCTCACCCCGAGCACTGCAGATCCCGTGCCACTGGGGACCCAGGAATCACCGCTCCCTTTCGGCACATTGGCTGTGGCTGCACCACATGCCATACACTCAGCAAGTGGGAAAACAGATGCACCTAAGCAGAATTTATTGAAACTTTATCTAATGAAATATGAACCGCTAGCCAAGACTGACAACTAGTGCTTCGCCCACTGGAGTCCTGTCAGGATGGGATGCACTCATGGAGCAGGAGCTTTGGAAAACCTGGGAGGTGGTGCCGGGTGCCTGGAGGCACCGAGACGTGAGGGCTGCATCCCCATTACCCTGAAGAGCAGCACTGCCAGCCTAACGCCGAGTCCTCTCCAGAGTCTCACGCTCCTGATCCAGAGAGAAAAGCATAAACAGACACTGTGAGCAAATGCTTGGCTGAAGTCAGCCGTGTGGTGTACAGAGCCCATGGAAAAAGCTGAGTGGTGAAAACCTCTGGGAAATGGTGATGCGGAGGAGGGAAACAAAGGGATCAAACTGACGTTTTTCTGACTTACGGATTTTCCTTTCCGGAAGAGCAGCTGGTTGCCAGCCAGGGTGAAGTAGCGAGTTTTCCACCTTTTGATAAACTTCCAGCGGACTTGCTTCTCTTTGAGCTTGCCTTCCATCAGAGGCTGGCCGTCCTGATTTACCACTGCGGAGGTGAACACACAGCGAGGGGTTAGTTCTTTCCTCCCTCAGCCTCAGCGGAAAGCCAGGCTTTGCCGCGATGCAGAGGTTTCTGCAGCGTGGCTGTGTCAGCGCCAGCCTGCATTCCTCCCGACCTCAAGCGCTCAGCCCTTGGTCAGATTTTGCTTGGGAGGCCTGACAGATGGAGCCGATGGCTCAGACCGCTCTGCCTGTCGCTTTTTCTATTATTCCTTTATCCATCGCATACTTCCCCCACCATAACGCCTCCCAGTTGTTCCTCGGCCCTGCGATAATAATTTATAGCCTTGTGCGATTAGAAGTCAGCATTCGTGCTGTCTCGGAGCTTTGTGCCCCACTGCAGAGCTCGGTGCCGTTGTGCTCCTGCTCTGGGGTCCGAGGGAGAGGAACAGCTCGGGGCTGACACTGCGCTCCCCTTTGGCAGCAGTGGCCCCATGGAGGGAGTTCAGAGCCAGGCTGGGGATTTCTGTGCGGGCTGCCAGGCCAGGCGCCCGTCCCACGGGAGCCCCCGCCAGCCCTAGGGCTCAGAAACAACTCCAGCCTGGAAACGTGAACTCTGCCCAGCAAGAGGTGAAGGGCCTTGTCCCAACGGCACGGCCTTCCCTCCTCATCCTCCCCTTCCCTCCATCAGGACCGGGCTCCCTCACTTGTAAGGACAGAGGCGTTTTTCGCCGGCCCCCTCTTCTCTCTTCAGAGATATTTCTAAAGTCATTTGAAGTCAGTGATCCACTTGGTAAAATCCAACCCTTACAGCAAACCAAGGGGTACTTCTGCCCTGTAAATCTCACAGCACTGACCCGTTGGGATTGTGATGTTTTCTGTCGCTTTTATGTTTTTAAAGTAACACGATTTGTTTTGATACCGGCCCACAAAGGCCAGGGCCTCACAGCTCAGCCCACGCAGGGGTCAGTGCCGCCCCCACAGGAGCAGTCAGGGCCCTCCACTGTCACCGGCTGGGACAGCCAAGTTTGTACTGTCTTGTGGCAAAATTTACTTACAGATAAACTACTAGCGTGTCATCAACCACTAACACTGCTTTCCTTGTACTGGGTGGCAATAGCCAAAGCAGCGCTTGTGCCACGCGTGCAGGTAAATGCCACCCATCAGATGAAAGAAGGGGTAGCTCTGCCCGAGTCAGACGGCTCAGCGCCATCCAGACCGTTCATCTCCCACAGCGATGCGAGAAGTGACTTCAGCCTGCCTTAGAAAAATAGCTCAGGTTTGTCACCACAGATTTTTCTTCTGTTGATTCCCTTGCAAAGACCACATAGAATCGTTATTGCAAAAATATCGCTATGTTTAAAACTACTTCGAGAACTCAGAGCACTGCACGAATGTTGGGAAGCCCTGCGCTTCGTTCAGGGTGTGGTTGTAAAGCTGGGGCCACCTCCACCATCAGCCCCATGGGCGCGGAGTTTCAGGAGCCAGAGGAGCGTCCCCAGACCTTGCCCCCAGGAAGGAAGCTTCCAGCACAAGGAAGGCCCGGCAACTACGAGGATCACCCTGGGCTTTAAAACGCTGCCCTCAGAGCAGCCTCGAGCTGCTGCCCTCGCACACAGAGCAAGCAATTTTTAACTTTTGTAATGCCACTGTTGGTTCTTCTTTTCCGCTTTCTCTTCTATTTTTAGACAGACAGGACAGGACGGATCAGATGGACTGAAGAGCAGTCCAAGGCGTAAGCAGCCTGAGAACGGATGTGTTTTGATGTGATGTTTGGCTTGGAGTCCTTCCCAGCATCTGTCAGATAGCTCGTTATCCTCTGGCTGGCCGTGCTCGCATACCTTCGCAATTCAGCTTTATCCAGCAAAGCTTTTTCTCGAAAGCCTTTGCTGTCATCTGTGCATGGCCCTTCAGAGCCCAGAGCACGAGGGGCCGCTGTGACACCGAGGCCCTTGGGAGGACACGAGGTGAGCGCGGTGGCCAAGGGCAGCCACCACAGGCAGCGCTGCTGCTGCTCTGAAGGGCTTCACCTGGGGCTTCAGAGGCTTTGCGGCTTTTTGGACACGTAGCTCTCTTCGCTACCTCCGCTCTGGTAGTGGGAAACGACGCAAATGCAATGCATCAGTTAGATAAAGAATGTATGCTTTCCCCAGCGCTGTTTGTGTTGGCAGAACTGCAGGCATTGGGGGTCTTCAGTGCGTACTACTTCAATTTCCTCCTGAAAGACTGCAAATATTTCTGTCTCTGTAGACAGCAATTTTCTGGAAGGAGATACACTGAATGAAAATGGGGGTGGCCAAGTTGCAGCCGCGATGGGGAAGCACGCCTGTGATTTCTGTGATAAAAAGGTCATTGTCCCTGCTCCCCGCAGCCCGCTACACCCCTAGCTCGACGTGGCAGCTCTTCTCTGCGTATTCTCATGCCAGCACCAATACATTACAACACCCAACCTGACATGGGACAAAGTAAAACAGAGGCTTATTTTCTCCCTGAGCAATTTTTTGCCACTGCAAAACCACACAAATTTACGGGGAAGCTGGTTTGGGGCTGCACCAATTTCACAACATGCCTTCCAGTGGGATGGAGCCACCTCTTACAGTGTGCCCCTTAACAAGAACTTTTCAACTGTGTTAAATATTGTTTTCAAAACAACTACAGATACACGTTTTCCTTTGTTTAAGAAATTCCCTCAGCTGGCAAGCTTTTGTGCTCAGCCTTCCAGAGAAGCGTGGTTGGGGCGGGGGCAGTTTGGAGATCAATATTCAGCTGATGTGAAAATCCTGGTGATTGGATCAAGAAAATGCATGTTGTTGTCAAAAGGTGAGGGGATTTAAAGCCTTCCTTGGCCACAAGGAAGTTACAGCTTGCAGGGATGAGGTGACTGCAACACCTCTTTGCTGACAGCGGCCCAGTTGGCTGCTGGGGATGTGCACAGGAACCCCACTGGAAATGACGGAGCTGGGGCTGGGTTTTAACTGAATGACGTACAGGCTCGTACCTCCATCGTTCCCATTATTTGCCATTCACATGTGCAGGCTCTTGGTGGAGGATATTTTGCCACCATTAGAATATGCAGTTTGATGTCAGGAAATACTATCTCAGTAGCATGTAGGAGATAAAAACAGGGCACGGTTCCATATCGTCTCCCAAGAGAAAGTGTCAGAACTGCTGCTACAAAGCCCACTCAGTGAGACAGAAAGCAAAAGATAAGACAGGATAGGAGTTTTACTTCTAAATGAGAACTATAAAGAATTCCTAATGTGTACAGTAACTCTCAGACCTTGATGGCAGATGTATAAACATCTAGATACAGCAAAACACAGTTTTGCTATGAAAAGACAACTGCTCAACGTCTGGGTCTTGTGCACCTACCTGGCTTCTGATCCATGGGAGCAGCTTTGATACCAATTCCAGTGCAGTAGGAGCATGTTCTAAGCCAAACTAAGAAGCTTTAAAGCACAAAGTTTTCTGCACTGGAAGATACTGAGATGGCTGGTGGTCAGGAAAACAACATGAGAAAGGAAGTTGATGTGCAATTTTGTCCCAGATTGGATATTTATGGCCAAAATCTTTCAAAAACTGGATTTACTAGAGAAATGCTGGTCTGCCTTTAAGCACTCAGTGGCTGGAACCAGTGATAACAGAGCACTTCTTGTGTACATCCACAGAGAAGTCCGCAGGGAATTCTGCTGTCAGCTTCCAAAGTTGTCATAATGAAGCAGATGCCAGTATGTCTGAGGGTCTGATTAGAAGAAAAAGATTCACAAAAGATAAGAATGAAGCTCTTTTCCAATATTTTTCTAAGTCCTTTTGCTTATTTTGATTGCGGTTAGCTTCACAGAATGACAGAATAATTCAGCTGGAAGGGAGCTCAGGGGGTGCCTCATCCCACCTCCTGCTCAAAGCAAGGTCAGCTCGGGGGTCAGGCTAGGTTGCTCACGGATTTATTGATCTGGGACTTGAAAATCTCAGCAACCTCTCCAGGCAAGCTGTTCCAATGCTCGATCATCCCCACGGTGGGAAAGTTTTCCCTTATAGCCAGCCTGAACATCTCTTGCTCCAGTTTATACCTCTTGTCTCCTGCGCTTGCACCCCTGGAAGAGCCTGGCTCCACCTTCCCGATCACCTCCCCGCAGGCATGAGGCCACTACCACGTCCCTTCAGCCCGGCCTGAACCAGCCCTCGTCCTCCAGCCCCAGGCATCCTGGTGCAGCCTGTCCTGGTCCTTAGTGGGATTTTACTCAGTCACCACTGCGGCGGCTGAACCCATGGTGTGCGGAAAGTAGGAGTAAGTGCGCAGGGTTCTGTTGGCAAGGGGCACCAGAGCAAACCCGCACTGCCTCAGAAATGCAGAGTTACTCTTCCCTCTGAACTCTAGCCAAAACCAAATGCACTCGCTGGTGGCCCCATTGCTTACCACATCGAAATACCTGCATTTTTAATACGGTTAGAATAATTCAAAAAATGCAAACAACTGCCAATTGGTACGTGCACATTCCTTACACACAGATGGATTGCTGGAACCCTACGTCTAGTTCTGATTTCTTCACCTCACATGAATCTAGACAAACTAAGAAGACTTCAGAAAAGTCATACAAGAATGATTTAAGGCTGATCTTTCATACATATGAATATTCGCATCATGGGCAACTAATGAAGTGCATTCTCTTTAATTTCTTAAGCAAAGATCAAGATGTGACATGATAAAATCTACACAGAGATTTTCCTCATAACAGGGGAGGGCCTAATGTGATCCAGGTCTTAGAGACAGCCCAGAGATAAAGCCACATTTTAACAGGAGGTTAATTTACCTAAGCAACAAATGGGTTCTCCTTCACTTGACTGTTAAAAAACAGGTTTAGACATCTTTAGAAACATATACTAAAGTGTTACAGATCAAAGAGAAAAATCTTTGACATAAGCATTATTGGACTGGATTCTTTAGCTGTTGTTTTACAGAAGGTCAAACTAGGGGATCACACAATCTCCCCTGGGTTTGAAATCACTCTGTGCAATGGTACGCTGACATATCATGAGCATAACATATCTCTAGCTTGAAAAAAAAAGGAGTTGAAGGATTCAAACTATCTACTATATATTTGTCATTACATTTTTTTTTTCCTGAAGAACACCCAGTAAGGCTAAAACTATTACCCAAACTCAAAATGAATAATTACTTGCTATAATGCCCATTGCTTCTTAAACCATCTCAGGAAAGAGAGACTAACTGCAAAATCAATTCAACCCTGAATAGTACCCATTGATGTAAGAGTCCTCCGTGACATAAGCTGGAATTATTTTCTACTGATTGTATCTCGCTTTCTTTGCAGAACTACACTGCATCAAACTTGAAGTAGTTTGGGTAGCGAATAAATAGAAAACAAACAAAAAACCAAAACCAAAACCAAACTCTTGCAAGATGAACTCAAGTAAGAAAAAAACAAAGTATTAAATCTTCCATTTGATGAAACAAAGCCATCCACAAAAATTCAGCCCAATCATGAATGATCTCAATGATAATAAGCTCCTCTTAACTTGAAAGAATGAAACGTGTGGGTGGTAAGCAGAAGAAGATAAATGCAATTAACCTAAGGGAATATGGATTCGCTCTCTTTCATTAATTATCACATTTGGTTTTGTTGAAAACCTGGAAAGGACACATTACTGAATGCCACTTTTTATAATTTTCAAGCGAGCATTATAGCTGGGATATTCCAGTTCACTAGATAATCACCACTGCTAGCAAAAGATAAATGTATTCAGAAGTTAATATGGTGTAGGCTATTCTGAGTGAATTGCTTTTTTAAGGAGGAATTCATAAAAACCCCTCAGTTTTACCCGAATCATTGCCCATGGGCACAATGTCTCTTCTGCAGCCCACAGGGATTACTGCAATTTCTTTGTAAGCTTCCAGAATCTGGAATGCACTGCAATTCCCTCACAGGCTATCAAGTGGTTTTACTGAATTTTTTTGTGCAAGAGCTTGTGAAGCCAACTGTCGATACAGAAGGTTATGTTGAAATGAAGCTCTTAAAAGCCAGCTTTTCCTAACAAGAGGCACACTGTATTTACTAAAATTTCAGATGCCTTATGTCCTTGCTTGAATGGTTATTGTTAAAAAAAAATAAAATAAAATAGTGCAACTTGGTTTTCCTAGCTCTGGGACCAGCCGCACAGTTAGGGCACGTACGCGTATGTGGGCAGATGAGTAGGGTTCGCAGGAATGCTCTCTCCCTCCTTGGCTCAGGGTTAGCAGGAAAAAAAAAATCAGGATGATTTAACAGCACTTCTGGAAGAGCGTGGTCATCTAAATAATGCTTTAAAGCAAGAAGAATGCATGTGAAATAGACAAACTTTCTCTGCGTTAATTGCAACTGCCTCTTCCCTTGCTAACTCGGCCTCCCAGCAGAGCGCGGCTCCGCAAACCTTCCTCATTGCATCTGCAAAAACCATCACGGAGCTGGCATCCCGAGGCAAGAGCCAGGCTTTAAGGCATAATCCTTCCCTAAGTCTGGGGGATAAATGGCATCTTGCAACACGGTATCCAAAAAATGTAACAAAACCCAACATTAACAGAAAACAAAAGAAAATAATAGAAAAAGAATTTCCCTCTGAATTCCTTCTTTAAGAAGAATTGGGTTGCTAAACAGCATTGCTGAGAGGGAGAAATATTTTTTTTTGTCTTTCAGAAGTACTGGTAGGTTTCAACAGGGTCCGTCCGACTGTGGAATGAGGATGAAAGATGTCTCACAGCCTTTACACTTCTTACACGCTCAAGGGGATCTCTGGGCCCTCTTTTTTCTGTCACATCTTACAAACCCCCAAAGACCCTCGGGTGTCCCCCGCTCTGGCACGAGTTCTCCCATTGACACAGAACTGCATCTCCGACACCGGGAACTGGCCATTTTCCTGCAGGTTTTGCCCCGTGAAGCACTACCTTCTGTATTCCCTTCGTGTGTCTTGACCCATTAAATAGTTCGTTCTCTTTGGCTTCTAAAGGCCTTGAGGACTGAGAAGCAAGCTGTGATATTCACAATGTGCCGTACAATTGATTTCTTTTTTTTAAACTGAGACAAAGAGAAATGGCCTACAAAAAGAACAGACAGTTACAGCCCCAAAATATTGCGTGCTCAGTTCCTCCTGTTCTTGGCCATCCCCAAAGGCACCCCATAACTCACAGCCCTGGCTCCAAAACCAGGAGTAAATGGTGATTTTGTAGATGCTGACATTTATTAAAGTCTCCCCTCCTCAGCTGCGGCAGCGGGGACAGACGGGTGGCAGGGTCACCGAGGGAGGCAATCTCTCCTGCCGACACCTAAGGAGGTTCCTGCTTCGGAAAACTCTTGTGCAGGTTTGGGAGGGGCCGGCGCAGGGAGCTGCATTTCCCCTGCCGTGCATTCGGCTCGTGCTAGTCGACGTGCACCACTTGGGGCTGCTGCTACTGTGTTTTATACCCCCGGGGATATGAGCAGGGTGATAAAATCAGTGGAGGGATCAGGAGAAAGAGAAAGGGGGGAAAGCAAGGGAAGGAGGAGAAGGTGACTGCTGGGTTTGGGAAATGGAGATACCTGCATGAAGCAATAAGGAAGGAAACAGTTGGGAAGAACAGACTGGGAGGAGGCACATTTTTCTGTCCCCATAGGTTAGGGAGAGTTACAAGGTGTCACGTACTCAAGAGCGTGGAGGATGCCCCTGGACATTCGGAGGAAGGCCTGCCCTTCTCAGGCACTGAAAGCACTCGGGGAGGTGCCTGGAGTTCGCAGGGTTATCGCTGCCCACGGGTTAGAAAAACTCCACAAAGGTTAGGGACCAACCTCGCAAAGTCTTTGACCAGCGTGCATTTATAATCCCCTGGTCATCGCATCCGCTGAGCAGGTGGCATTTCACTTAACAGCTCAATGCTGTCCTTGCCTTTTTTTTTCCCTTGGGCTTTAGCTGACATTATACAAATGCAAGCCAAATCAAAAGTAAATGTAAAAATATTATAAGAAGCAATATAATTTACAAGGGCCTGCACAAGTCCCAGCACACAGGGCTGAAAGGGAAACAACTGCAGTCTGTGCCGACCTGCTGGCCGAGCTGCTGTCCCCACCATGGCTCAGGCACGCCGAGGACAGATGCTTTGCACCCGTCTGGCCAAGAGCTGCTGCTCTGGCTCACCTCTGCGCCAAACCCAAGCCCTTTTTGCACCAGCCCAGCCCAGCGATGTGTAAGCAGGGGAGCAGCGTGCCGAACCCCGCCGCGGGTGCTCGAGGGCATGCGTCAGCTCCCACTTCCCGGGGGCCGTCAGCACCCGGCACCACGCGCAGTTTACGCTACTCGAGATGTCAGCTCAAGTGCTCTGAGAACAGACTCGAGAGCCTCTTGTCAGCGGCACACAGACGTCCCCACGTCTGCACGCTCCTGCTGTACTCGCCCAAGAGCAAGGAGGAGTTCACTGGGAACCGCGGCCTGGCATCGGGGTCTTTCGTTGCCTTTCCCCCCCCGTGTTCAGAGCCCTTAGGAAACACCAGCCCCATACTGCCTGTACAGGATCCCAGACCCAGCACCACACTCACGGGGTCCTGTGATGTCTCCAGACTAGTGCCAACAGCCAAATCCACGGCATCAACAAGGACATGGTGCCTCACGTTTCTCCGAGGATTGACTTTGCCACCTGTGTACAGTCCCTTGGCTGCCCTACCAGCACAGTCAGTAACTTGCCACGAACACTCCCCTTTTTGGGCACACTGAGTTCTTGAAATTTCAAAACAAAGCTGTTTTGTTAAGTTTTGAAATTTTCAGACAGACTCTTTCCGTGTGGCCTGACACACATCTAACACTGACGTGAGGGACAAGCCACGGTAAGGCCGCTGCACTGAGGAGAAATCTCAGCTCAAAGCGTGATTGTTCTTTTAGGGAGGTGAGTTCCACCTGGGAGCTGTGGAAGAAGGAAAATGGTCAAAAACCACCATGAAACGAGCATAGGCAGCTGTGCCACCATGCTTGCAAGACTTACTAGATTCAAGGTTGATGAAATATAAAGAGATGTTAGCTGTTGAAATAAAGAGCTGAAAAAGCAAATTATTCAAAGGCTTGGCCAAAATACTCAGAATTCTTGGCCAGAACTGTGCAGGCTATCTCAGTGTGGCAAGAAAATCTAAGAAAAAGGCCATCCTCTGAATTTCAGTGCACTGATCTAAAACACATGGGTAACAAAGAGCTTCGAAAAAACATAAATCACCAGAATCTTTCACCTTGGACAAAGTTGATTGTCCCCTCATCCTGTTTTCTATAACGCTGTTTCAGTATTATGGCTGATCTTAAGAGTTGCCTTGTTCTTAAGAAAATGTGCACTATGGACTCAATTGTATTAAAATAAGTAATTCTGTGGAAAACCCTGTCCACCGCTCCTTGGGATGCCCTGTCAGATGAAGAGGACATGGACTGGCTGCAGCATCTATGCCAGCATCCCCTGACACATGGCACCTGGGCAGTCTCCAGTGGACCTGAGACATGGTCCAGAAGATTCAACTCCTTTACCTGGGTGCTGCAAGATGGGTGCAGATCACTCCCACTCCCCAGGCATTAGCAGCCATGCAGATTTATGAGTTTACATTAATTTCGGATTGTGTCCCCATAAGCATACACCAAATAAGGTTTGTGTTTGACTATCTCACCAGAAATGCTCAGACAGAAGGAGTTTAATGGAGAATTCCAGTTAAAATAGACACTGTCAGTGCTGTGCTGGGAGCTTTGCTGTACTTTTTGCATAGCCTCTGCCACCGTCACCATTCCTGCACAGAGCCACGCCGCATCCTCCACCCGCCGCAGCCCAGCCACCGCTCGCAGCCCGTCGGGAACAAAGGCAGAGCACTCACCTGTTGCCTTTTCGGGGTTATTGCACATGAAGCACTGCCACGTTCCCGCTTCCTCGCTGTAGCCGAACAAATCGAAGAACCTCACTTCTTCCAGGTGCATCTGCACGTGGTCCAGATCCTGGGCCAACAAGGAGAGAAACCAAAGGCACTTAGATGGCGAATGGCTGCAGTTAGCACCTCGGAGCCCCCGTCACAGCGGGCGCTGACATGTGTCCTCTTCTGTACATCTCACGGGGACGAACAGCCTGCCGGGGCAGGCGTGCTCAGCAGGATGCACCACCCTCATCACCAGCAGCGCCTAACCTAACACGTCAGGGAGGCAGGGGACTCGTCTGCGATCTTTCGTGCCCCTGCAGCGCTCGCAGCAGCCCTGGTTTGTCTCCGGCTGAGCCTCCTGCATCACCTCCAGCCCTTGTGGGACTTTCCCAACGAACAAGGCAGTGCCACCAGTCTGCCTGGGTCCCCGGCGCAGCAAGTGCACACCGTGCCTTTTGTTGTTGTTTTTTTTTGTTAAAAAAGAAGTCCTGAACCTCATCCAAGAAGCACTAATACAAATGTTTAACATGAATGTCTCAAAAAAATGCCGCAACAGCAGGAGTGATTTATTTTATGCAAAACACATCCAGGTAAACACGATGCTATTCTTCCACTGAAAGCAGTAAGGAAAGCAAGGATTAGGCAAAGTAAAGTAAGGATTATCCAAAGTAAATGTAATGTCTGACTTGATGAAAAACCTACAGAGACTACATCTGCATCTTCAAGGATGGGAAAAGCCAGGAGATGCTCTTTCTGAGGCACTTAAAACACTGTATAATTTCAAAAAATACTGTTATCTTGCATTTAGACAAATGTTGATGTTAACTAACATCAAGTTTCTCGCTACACAGAAGGAATTGCCAAGACCACTCAGAAAACACTCCTATTTGTTTACCTGGCATCATCTTAGGTCTGTAATACCGCACACAGCAGCCCAAAGAAAACACGGATTTACGCAGTAAATGGGACAAATACCCTCTCCTGCCAGGGACACGAGATCCACCCACTGAACAAGGCTGTACAAAGGACAGAACTCTCTGATCCCAGCCTTTCCCATTTGTTTCTATCTCAAAAGCTTTAGAGAATGAGAAAGCAGGAGCCTGTGAGTTCTGCGAGACCCAGCAGCACAGCTGCTCTGCTCCCCAGCCTCTCAAAGCCTGGCAAACAGCCGAGACACAGTTCCTTACAGTAACTTACACAGTTACTGCCCCAAGAACTGGAACACCCAAGGCCACTTCCCTGCCCTCGGGGACCCCAGGCTGGGCTGGGACTGAGCTGGCACCAGCTGCTCCCAGGTGCCCTCTTTGAGCCTTAGAGCAGAGTCCTGATGGATTTCAGGCTGTCTTAAAGACTGGCAAGGCAGCACGCGAGCAGGACTAACGTCACCTGAGCTCCAGACAACGAAGGCTTTCTTTCCTTTGCAGTAGGGAAAATGTGCTTCACAGCACAGGGGAAAACAACAGCCACACGCCGAAGGGCTCGGACACACGTTGGCTTTGGTTGCAAGAGGGTGCTGCAGGGCAGCAGAGCCAGGCTCAGCTCTCCTCTCCATCCTCGTGCAGGAGATGAGTGGCCCAGCTCCTTGGTGCTCCTGCCAGTCCCCTCCTCTGGCAGCCTCCTCTGGCCTGCAGGGCAGGCACAAGAGAGCAGCTGGCGACTGCCCCCTGGTCTCCTTTGGTGTCTGCACCGCGTGGGGAGCTGTACCCACTGCCACAAACCTGGCGCTTCCCTCGGGTGACCCACGGCGTGCATGCACCCCCATCTCTGGCCGTCCTGCCTTGCCCCAGGGCACTGGAAATGGCCGCTAGAACTTGATTATTTTGCTCTTTATGCATTGATGAAGTTCTTATTGTCCTCCAAAGAGGAATTTTATGCATGCAAGGAATTTAGCTGGCTGCTGCACTGTGTAACAGGAGAGCTGTGCAGCCTCTCTCCGTATTTCTCCCACCGGTACGTCGGGAGTGGATGTGGTGGTCTGAGCGCCCACCGCCTCCCTTCAGCTGCTTCATGCGTGGCGTGGGATCCAGAACTGCCCCCTGGGGCAGGAGAGCTGGCTCCCTGGGGAGCAGGACAGACAGACCAGCCCCTTGGTCCCCCATGGAGGGGAGAAGTCCCCCGGCAGGGGACAGCAGCGCAGAGCTATCCCTGCACACCTGGGGGGACGCAGGATGGACAAAATGCTTGGTGGCGCTGCTCTCAGCGGGTCTGTGCGGGTCATTCTAAGTGCATGTGGACTGAGCTGCACAAAAAGACCAGGACATTTGCCCTCCTGTGAAAAATCTTTCAGTGGCTGCAGTGAGCTAAAGCAGTGAGAGAGGAAATCAGGGAAATATCAATGCGGCAGTCATCCTTTTCCACTCCGTACACCTAGGACACCTCAAATGAGCCACTTAGTTTAGGAGGTGAAGCACAGGGAAACAAAAAAGCCTAATTGGAGAGGAGAGATTTATCTCATCCTCTCCCTACACCATCTTGAAAGCTTCAGTGACTCCATTGTGAAAATGTGGCAATTCTTTCTGCTGCGTAAACTGAGATAGCAAACAAAGGGCAAGGAAGAACAGAACCAACAACGGCTTAAAAATGTTAATTATTCTCTTGCAACACTGCTCAACAAAAGGCTCTCTTAGAGAATCACACGGGGCTTGTAAAGTAGTCACTGTGTCACTGCTCTGACACAGCATGAGTCAACACAAAGACTTCTGCAAAGGGCTCACACCAGCAGAGCTTTTATAATGTGTTCTGCGTGTACTTTGATAAAGAACTATGAAGCAACTGAACGGAAATCTGTAAGGATGTACATCTGGAAATGCTTTACTTCTGGCACATTTTAAGCTGTGTTGTATAAATATTTTTTGTGGCATGAACAGACTGCCCGGTGATACAGGACATTCTTTCTGTAAGCTAGGTATTCGCTGCAATTCCTCACACACGCAGCTCAGCCAAATTCAGATAGCTGTCAGTGATATAAATCTGCAAGCATTTCTCAGAATTTACTCCAGAATAAATCAGTGATGTAATAGATTTTTCTCCAGGTTTACAACATTCTTTAGAATACATATTAAAAAATATTGTAAATTCATTTATTGCAGAGCAGGGGTTGCAGCAAGGCTTCACTGAGGTTCCTGGTGGCTTCTGGACCCAGAGCTTTCCCCACGTGCTCCCACATCACCCAAGTTCCTCAAATCCAGTACAGGTATTCAGATGTCACTGTAACACAAGGTGTAAAGCTTGAACGTAACACAGGACACTGATGCTGCAGTGGATTTCAACCATTATGTTTTGGAATCTCTTGATTTCAAAAACCAAGGAAAAGTGCTATGTTTACCGAAACAGCCACACCCAGAATTTTGCATTCTGCATGACTGGAAGAGGAATAATATTACCTGCAATCATTTTGTCAAATCATTCGCTGTGTTTGAAGTTCTATTAGTTACGGGAAGAACTTCTCAAACTAAAATTTCAGATTACTTAGTAAATTAATCTGCAACTTCTGGAGTTTCCAAACTTCCATTTTCTGCCTCATTCATGAAATCAGCGAAGATCAGTATCTCATTTTCCAGCTCCGCTATTTTGGGAACTCAGAGATACTCATCCTGTTACGCAGTGATGAAAGTTCCCAAAATAGGCCAAACGCTAGTATCTGAAAAATAGTAGTAGGATTATGCAACTGATGCGCTGGAGACTAATCACGTTTCTAGGGTGTTGGACGTATTTTGCAGAATTTGTGCACATGATGCACTACATCTAATTCTAGCCATGAAAGCATGCTCTTTTCTAAGCTCTTTATTCACCCCAAACTCTTCTACACTCCTCCAGCTCTGACTTTCGACTACTAGCTTTTGGCACGGACTCAAGTTAAGCCACTACTGAGCAGAAAGACATTTCTAATGCTTTCGGATGACTCAGGCTAGGATTTCAGAAGCAGCTAAAAGACTTAGTGCGAGCTGCACTGTGTCTAAGTCAAACTGGCCCATAAGCTGGGTGTCAGACGTGGGGACCCCGCTCCTCTCACAAGCTGCAGTGGCAGTTCCCACTTCAATGCAACGCTATCTTGGAGGTTCAGAAGGTGTTTCTAACAAAACTCCCGTTTTTAAATCACCCATAACCTTAGTAAATTAATCTTATTCAGTCAGACATTTCTATGCCTCGAAATATCCTGAGAGAGAGTATTTTAAAATCATGTTTGACAATTCATTTCATCCAATTTCACTGGATGGAGATGTTCGGGAATAAATAGATATTTGTTTTACAATCCTATAGCGTTCTTTTCCAAGAGCCTGATTAATAGCTTTGAAATAGCGTTCCCTGAAATCCTGGAGGCAGTGAACAGCTTTGAAAGAGTAATCTTTTAAACTGATGGGGGTAACTAATGGTGCATGTGCAAAAGATCGTTTTCATAAAATCCAAGTCCGTGTTTAACTAGGTGAATTTCCTAGTGGCTGCCAGACAGTCCATAACGGCAGCTAATCTGAATCTGGAGTTTAAAACTGTGAGCAGGAAAAACTCCATATGTAGCATCACTAGTTTTCATCACCTTGGAAACAATCCACATAAAGCGTGTAGGAGTGGCTGGAGAAGAAGCCTGGAGATCTTTCAAAGCACCATACAAAATAACACTGTGGACCCTCTGCAGAAAATATAATGGCTGGGGAAACATTTCCCAATCTCCCCACAAGCCAAGTGCTTCCTATAAAAGGGCGGTCAAGAGGCATGCACTGCAAATTGCCATATGGTCACCCAGCACAAGAGGACTTGGCACATTATTAAGAGTGTGGTTCAGAGATGCTTACCTTTTGGTGTGGAAATGTAGACTGGATCATGGCAGTTTCAAAACTGTGTGTCCCCTTGAGCTGTGTCTTCTCCCACAGGGCCTTGAGGACTTGCACAGAATTACTCTGTATTGACAAAGGTTCTGCAAACAAGCTCTGAAGAAAATGTTGAAAACAGCATTTCAAGCATTTTTTACTTGGCCATTAACAAAGAGCATCTTGTTCTTATTTCATAGTGGGACAGCCATGCAAAAAAACAGGAATAAGTTCTGTTCTCTATAAGGAGTTATGAAGGATCAATATGCACACAGTTAGATAAACGCCCACATATTTAATTTGCTGCTGGGGCTTTTTTATTGTACACTGCATGTCTTTAAGGTCCTCAGCTCACTGTATGACCATGTATGGTCCTTGGCTCGTTATATATCACCTATTACTACGCACAGCAACTTGCATGCCATGTTTGTATGCAAATGGTGGTCTATGGAAATGTAAGCAAGGTAGGCTTCTACAATGTACATCTTAGCGATGGGCTGCTTTATGGAAATGACAGAGATGCCATTTACTAGTCAATGCAAAGAGATGGTCAGCACCACTGCAGGTTTGTTGTGCTCATTTGGCCCTCAGGCAGGGAAGAGCCGCAGCGCAGGGCTGGTGACTGCGGTGGGATACAGGGCAGCTGCACTGAGGGGTGGGGGATGAAGTGCAAGAGGAAAAGCCCCGTGGAAGCTGCTCAGTGCAGAGTGCGGGAATTGTCATCCCCTGAACACCCATAGCACAAGGTGAAACAGCACAAGATGAAACCTGTTAGGTTGGCTGCTGTTACCTCCAAGACCACCTGCCTCAGAGGACTAGGATATAACATTTGATATAGAATTATTCAAGGCAGCATAAGGTTAAGTTCTTAATTGTATAAACTGCACACAAAGTCAGTGTTAAAAGAACAGCACTGCAGTTATGAGAGCTTAGCATTATTCCTCCACTACATCTACTACATGATCTTGTAAGTAAAAAATGCATCTGCACGCAGGAGCCAAGTTAACAGTGCACAAGCAAATCTGATTTTCCGTATTTTGAACACTTGACTTCACAATGTGTGCTATGTCCTTTTAACGTAGATTTCCTGGATGGATGTTCCTTGTTCTCTTTCTGAACCGAAGCCTGCCGATCCCAATTCCACCCCCAGGTAAGCCTCAGCCCAAGCCCAAGCCCTACCCCGCAGTAATCCTCCTGGGCTGCCCACCCAGTGCCTGCCCCCCCTGTGAGCCTGGGGATCCCCAGACCCTGAGCCCCCTTCTCTGCACGAGCTCTGTGGGCTCCGGAGAGGAGCTGGCAGTGCTGCACGGGGATGGCCAAACCCTCCTGCAAGCAGCTCTGCCTGAACAAGCCGCCTGCTCCTGCTTCCGAGCACGTAATGTAACCGGAGGTATTGAGCAAGCGGTCAGCAGGCATTTTTAGTGTGGCCGGGGCAATGCATTTTCTTCCAGCCCTGCTGTCAGAAACAGCTGGATCATCTTGTGCAAATTAAAGCTGAGAAACAGCCAGCGTGAGGCAGCACCTGGCACGAGAGGACTGCAGCCCAATTAACCTGGCTTGGGCTAATTTATGAACGGCTGTCAGGAAGGGACTGGAAAGGGCCGCGGCAGGCAAGTGGCTTGCTTGCCAGCGTGATGCTGCACCCTGATGAGAGAAATCAAACCCTAAATCCTACAGCAGTATGGGATGATTTAACGAACGAATCTGGGAAATCAAGCACCTTGTCTATCGAATAACTGCTCTATTCACCCTTATTCTGATTTTCTTCCTTTATTGATAATCATTTTCCTGTATGACAACAACTCTCTCAGCTCTCCATTGAAATATGCTCGTCTTTCTACTGGCCAAAAGCTGCTCAGCTGAGAAAACAGGAATAATTTGCAGTTTCACAACTTCCATCTGAGGGTTTCGAAACATGATACAGCTACTCGTTAAAATTTTTTAAATTAAATAAAAAGCAGGGTCTTGAAATTAAGGATATGTTCTGGAGACCTCAGAGAAAAATATTTCTTGTTTCTACTGTTGGAGAATGCAATGTCCAACAGAATACAGCATGACTGGCAAGAAGAGAATAAAAATACAGTAACTTGTACAGAAATCTGCAGGAACTGTGTATTAGCTGTCTGTTAATCTATGACAAGTCTGCTGAAAGCTACATTTTTATCACCGGTCTTTCATTTAACTCATTATTAACACACTATAAAATATATTTTATGTCAAATTTATCTCTTGTGCAATTTCACAGACTTAACTAACATTTTTCCAGGGCCAAATTCAGAGCAGTGTGATTTAATAATAGTTATGTGTCCAGTACATAAAAGTTTTAGGATTTCAAACAAACAAAAAAAAAGCACAAATTAGCTCACACGAGGCACGCCAATGCACTGCAGGTTTGGGTGCAGCGTTCTTTTTTCACAAGAGAAAGCACGAAGTGCTGCGTTTGCGTGGTGTTTTCAGGGATGCTTTGGGGCAGTGTTGGTTAGGAGCTTTTAGGGCAGCATCCTGAGGAAGCAGAGCCTGGCTGGGGCAGGTGGAGATGGGAAGGGGGCAGCGAGGACAGGGAGGGAAAGGCACGCTTCCCCTGTCTGCTGGGCAGCACGCGTGGCTTGATATTCCCAATGAGAAACGGCAGTGCTGAATTCAGAGCAATCGGGGAAGGAGTAGAGAGGGAGAGCAGGTACAATGAAAGACATCAGGAAAAGGCTGGGTGTGGGGGACTGCGGGCGTGAGCAGCGAGCGTGCCGTCGGTGCAGCTGGGTGAGCCCACGGAGCACCGGTGGGGCGAGGGTGGGCCGTGGGGTCGGGGCAGCGAGCGAGGTGTGCCTGCCCTCCTCGTGCCTGCTTCTCCTCCTTCGGTTCTGTGCCTCTCAGTGCTGTGCGCGTATTTCTCAACATCTGTTTCCCTTCCTCTCATTGAGAACAAAATGTTACATTCGTGACATAATTTATTTAATCTCTCTAGGCTCTGTTTAAATTCAACCTCCTCCTTCAGGCTTTCTTTTACAGAGTCATTCACCCCCTTTATTTTCCCCTTCCCTATCATCTTCTTGTTCTTGGTTTTGCTGCTGCCCTTTTCTGCTTCCTTTTCTCTCTTCTCTGACCTCTCCTTCCTGTTGCCTGTTACCCATGAGTAACAACCACGCTGGATTTTTTTAAAAATATTTTCTGTATTTATTTCTAGGAACAAACACAGGGAGGAGTGACCTGACCTGTTAGCTTTACAGTAACTCACTAAGCATGTTTTAAGGTTCAGATAAATCCTTTGTATTTCTAAGTCTGCAGTAGGGTGGGGTGAATGGCAATGGCCAATTCTACAAAGGTTAAGAAAACAAACCTGATCATTTTATTATAGAAACCTTTTGTTTCATCTTGAACTGTGAACGTAAGGTATTCTTTTACAATTTCACACTATTTGTAACCTATTAGGAAATCCCATACACGTCCAAATAAGGGGCCGCATTTGTAAGTGGCATTAAGATTTGGACAGTAATTTTAGGGTTGGTAGGTGAACAGCACTGATCTAATTTGCAAATCCCACTCAGTCAAAACTTCCACAGTAAAAAAAAAATAAAAAAAAATCCAGTGGGTGCTGCCCCTTGAACGTCACCTGAAGTCTCTGGGGTCGATTCTGCTTCCACACGAACCACCTGTGCTTCTCCTGTTCACGTGCAAAGCAGCAGAGCAGCACCTAGGACTTACTGCAAGCTTTGCCTGAATCAGGACAACAAGGTTTGGCCCCACATTGTGCTCTTCAGGCTTTGTAATCTCTACAGACAGTTTGAATTTGTTACATTCAATAGAAATCCTTAAACTGCAAAATCACTTCAACCTGCTGTAGTGTACCCACCGTGGTGAGACCCACAATAAACCTGACAGCTCTCTGAGAAATCACAAGGCTCACAAAAATTCACATTAACAGCACTGTGGATTAGAAGCACATTTCAACAGATTAACCATTAAAACAGGTACCTTTCCAGGTACAGCATGAAAAATACAGAGGTGCCACTAATCCGTACTGCACACACCTGCTGGAAGAGAAACATGATGTGGATCCACAGCGGGGGCTGCCGGCTGACGAGGGTGAAGCTGGATTTACTGTACAGGCAGTAGTGGCCCTTCAGGGGACAGCTGAAGAACAGCTTTGCTACGCAGTTTCTCACGGTATCTAGAAATAAATATAGAGAATATTAAAATTAGCTGCACAGAAGACAGAAGCCAAGTGCCCGTGCTGAGTGGGGATGCATTTCCAGTGCTGCTGCACCCCAGGCTCGTTACACTTCCACTCATCAGGCACCCACAAACCAGCTCCTGTGGCATCCAGAAGGGCACTGCTGTGTCTGTGCCATCAAATTAAGAACAAGCCATGGGACAATACTAGAGAAATTTTGTCTCAGGTGCTTTAAATCCTCCATAGCAGTCACTCGCACCCAAATACAAGAGGTGTAAGACAGCACACGGGCTGTTACCATTAACCTCACATACTCTGCACTGCTTCGCAGCTTATCGAACCAGGCAGACCTGTCAGAACTGTGAATTGCTTCTTTAAAGAGTTTGCTGGGAAAAAAATAATCCCATATTAGGAAATGGCTAAGGGCTCTGCGAACCCCGCTTCTTCCCAACCACGTGTGGTGCAGGTCTGCTGGTCACACCTGATCTGTGCCTAAACATTATTGACCAAAATCCCACAGCGCTTACGTGGGATCCAAAAGCGCCCTTTGGGACCAGCTGCTCAGCACAAAAGCTATAGCTACGTAACGTTACCTGACTTGAACTTCCCATGCTGGTTTTAACTGGAAACAAAGCCCCTGAGATATGCGATCCTGCTTTTGAAAAATATTGACCTTGAACCTTCATTTTCTGTCTCTGGATGACGCCTCGTAATGATAACAGCATGTTAGGCATAACCTCATCAGGCTGCTTTACTAGCTTAAAATAATGATATTATTTTATATATTGGGACTATTTGTATAGTCCCTTTGAACAAGAACAATGAGTGTTCCAAGGTAAAAGGCATGGAAAACAGGAGGTGAAGATCCTTAAGTGAAGACCTCGGTGCTGCACCCGCATCACCCAGCTGGAGAGCTGGGCTTGACAGGGGGGGAACAACCAGTCCCAGCGGCTGCTGCCGCGCTTGCTTCCTAGCCACGGGCAGAACAGACGGACGGACAGACAGAAGACAAGCCACCCTGCAGCAGCCGATGAGCTGGCATAGAGTGATCCATGTGCAGAGCCCCCCTCCCTGACCTCTCCTGAGGCTCCGTCCTGCCGGCACCCGCAGGGGGAAGCCAGGCGTGCGCAAGGCAAGCAGCGAGCCCACGCGTGCTCCTGCGAGCCACCAGGCAGGTCTCCCCGCGCAGCACCCGTGGCGTGAATCGTTCACTGGAGGTGGCTGACACGGGGCCAGCTGTGCGAGGAGCGTTACTCGGTCTCGTGCTGTCCTGGTGAGTCACAGTGCAGTGAAGGTGTAGGAATAAAATGCTGCAAGGAAATAGTCTAATCGGAACAGTAAGCGGTAACATTTTGGAAGTGCTGTGGACCTGCTGACAATGGGAGCCAGCAAGAAGGAAGACTCCTGGGAGGCAGCCTCTATGTCCAGCCTCTGTGACCATCTTGAAATACTTGTTGCGAACATTTTTCGTCTAACCAAGATGTGAAAGCAAGAGAGAAACGTAATAAATACAGTATTTCACATCCAAGCATTGCGTGAGAAATGAATTTGTCAGAAGCACAAAAGGCTGGGTCCCCGGAACCAAAATATCAGTGGGTCAAATCGTCACGGAATATGTGGCAAATTCACAGCCTGGGCTGCCTGAACCTGCCCAGTGTGCTGCAGAGAGAGCAGGTGGCTGTCAGGGGCTGGGAGAAGCTTCAGAAGCTGGCACGTGGAACCTGCTCTGTTACCCTTTGACAAAGCTGTTGGAATTTGTCGAGGAGAGGAAGTCACCTGCAGCAAGTGGGGGCTGCTGGGGCTCCACTGCCACAAGGAGAAAAGGTCTGGGATGTAAAGGCAGAGGAAGATTAGAGTCCACAAAGAACAGCAGAGGCACCACACACGCTGTGGGGAAGGAAACAGGGGCCGAGGCAATGCATCGTGTTGGGAAGTGAAGGCAAGAACTAAAACTGACTGTACAGGCAGTCAGAAAGGGGTGAGAACAGTGCTCCTTCCTCGGGGTAAGGCTCACAAGTTATAATTGACAGCGTTACAGCTGGTGAAGCTTGGATTACCTGGACACCACCGGGTTGCTCATCAGTCCATAACCACAGGCAGGTGCACGAGCCAACGTGGGGCCAGAACGAGTGACGCTGCGCGGAAAGGAAAGCTGCAGGCGCTAGAGGGTCAGAGAGACGAGCTGGGAGGCGAGGAGGAACTTGGAGGAAGTTTCCTTCGCTGTGATACAGTGATGGGAAGAGGAGCTGAAGTGTGGCCACTGCTCCCGGCTTCTGGGAGGTCCTGGGCAGGTCTGAAAAAATGAAACCACCCAGGAACGTTGCCTTGATTGAAGAAGGGAGAAATCTGCAGGAGGGGGAGCTTGATGCCAGGCGTTGGGCATTTGCACACCGCTCTTTGAAGAAGGTAACATTGAGTTGTACATTTTGACTAATTCTGACGAATCTGGGAGTGCTGTTTGGGCTTTCTTAATCATCTGGGCACAAACCCACTCGAAATTCAAAGGAGCACCAAGATCTACAGTGAGGCAATACGGGAAGCATATGATCGTAAGCCTTCAGCACTGGAAAGTCGAGGCTTAAAGTTAAGCTAACAAAGATGTTAATGCTGCTAAACTGAGATGATAATCCTGGAAAGAAAATTACCTTAGCTGCAGATCACAAATGTCCCGTGCCTGCGAGCAACACTCCCACCTTAGCAGGAAAAAAGATAGGGCAGAAAATCCGCTACTCTTGGCTAAGCAGCTGTGGGGAAGGCCTGAGTCTAATCTGATTACCCAAGCCACTAACCTGACAGTGTTCACATTCAATATACAAGAGGAATTTGGGAAACTGAAGGGGTTAATTAGACCGACCCTAAGTCCTGGGATGTATTACAGCACAGAACTAAACGCTGTCTCCAAGGAGCCTGCTGACAGAACGCTCCTCCACCAGCATGGTCCAAACTAAAGATCCCTGGCTTATGCATCGCAGATGCTAACAAAAAACCTTAATTTCAATATACTCCCCCAGACGTAGAGGTTTGGCTTTGGTCCACGTGTGTGAAAAGTTTAATGCTTCATTATGGGAAATCGCTCTTAGCTAAAAGTGACCATAAAGCACGTTCCGCCACTGCTCAAAGGAGCTGGCAGTCACTGCCTTCCTCTCCAGTGAGCACGGCGCTTCTTTTTTCATTACAAGTGGAGGAATTGACAAGAAACCTGGGAGGCATGCGAAGGCTGCAGGCCAGCGCTGGAGTGCCTTAAACAATTGTGCAGGGCAGCAGAGCCCGGAGCCGGAGCTCCTGTCCCCCACATCACGTCCACACGAAGCCGATGAAGCCCCAGCCGTGCCGTCTGCCACAGAAGCCGCTGCAGCTGTGGGCAGAGGGCGGCGGAGCCCCGGGGAGCAGCTGAGAAAGGGCACTTGGTGTTAGGTGGGACTGTGCTCGGTAGGACCGCGAAGGAGGTTCCCAAAGGCCACAGAACAAAAAACCGCATGGGATATATGGAGGGACACCAAAATCTAAGAAAACGCTTAGCAAGACACTGGATGACATGGAAAAAATGCTGAGGCTGATAACGCATGCCAAAATGAACGTCAGCTCAAGCACTGGAGCCCGTGCTGGCTGAGCAGAAAGCTAATTCCTGGAAAAAAGTAACATTCATCTGTCAATACCAAGTGAAAAAAGCCTCCTACTCAATTCAGACAATATTCAAACCTTTGGTACGAGATGAGCAATTACTCATAGCAGTTTCTACTACATTTGATATGCTGAATGTGGCAATATCTGGTAACAAGCCAAAGTTTACTGCACGCAGCTCTAAATTGATGGCATGGAACTGCTAGTTTCAACACACAACAGCTAATCTCAGCTATCCCATAGTTAGTGGGAAGCGATATTAAAATAATAAACCTATTTCTGATGAAAACTAAGATGACCCTGATCCCTATCTAGCAGCGTTTCACTGTACTTTGCTCAACTGCCAACCACAATGTCACTGCCACGGCCATTTATTCTTATGCTTGTGGGAGATCTTTGAATAGGCAAGGCTAAATGAATTTCTTATCATCCAGGCACATGAAGCTGCCACCGTTTCAGACAACTAGTTACGCTGTGCCTTTTCACAAAACGTTTAAAATGGAAAAAACTATATGGTGATTTTAATTAGCAGCAGCAGCAGAGACCGACATGCAAGACTGATGCACTGGATCGACAGACACGGCAGAACACCAGTGCAGGATAACCAGCAGCCCGTTGGAGCACACGTCCCCACCAACAACCTCAGAGACAGACCTCTAACTAAAAAAACTAATCCTAAACCACACAGGGTGAGTCACGGTCCTTCGAAATTTGACAGCATCCATTGAACTGCAACCATGTCAATAGAGTTCTCTTCTTCTACATCCCACGTAAAAACATTGCAGATATTGTAAATGTTACTCAACAGGCTATCGAGCCTGTCTGGTTCAAAACGCCCCCCAAAATGTTTGTATTATATAGTATTATCCTACCACCCAGCTGTTGTTAGACACTTTTGTATGCTACATTTTCATTTTTAAGAAGCTAAACCAAAGCACTGTTTCCAGAAGTGAAAATATAACTCTTTACAAGCATTTTCCCTCTCATGTAGGGATTTCAATTCAGAGTCCCCACACTACATCCCACTGCAGCACAGAGTAGTAACATTAACTGCTTCTTGATATTACTAGTATAACATTACACCTTTATAGCATCTTATTCAAGGATCCCAGAGAACCATGAATTAAACCTCAAAGCACCCATTGCAGCAGGCCATTTTTGCTGTACCTTCTGGGTAAGCTAGAAGAGTGGCAGGCTCATTTAGGAGCGAAGCACGCACATAACACATCCGTGTTCATACTTGTGCTCAGACACTCTGAGAATGGAAAAGGTACTTCCAAAACCAGTGTAGAATTAACAAATTACATGTACTTACGTATTCAGTATACACAGTTTAAGAAGATACATTTTTGGGCTTTCCTAAAGCACATCTCCACACATTGGCTGAGCTTTAGGTAAGCTACGTTGCATACTTTTTCCAGTCCCTCATTGCAATGATCTATGAAACACTATGAACCAAATCTCAACCTTGTGTAATCCCAGCTGATCCCAGAGGAATTAAAGCAGAGATAATAATGCATAGCAAGACCTATTTGCACCTGTGAAACTTTAAGGCAGCCATTTCTAGGGAAAACAACTCATTGCATTTGCATTTGGCAGTGCAGAGCGGCTGACAAAGGGGAATGTGATGGCTGAACAGGGACCAGGTTCACGAGGCTAGCTAGGAAAGGGGAGCAAACAGATTTTTGCTTAAGATGAGTAAAAATAAATCATTTGCAGGCCTGAATCAGAGAATAAAAAACAGTTGAATTCATATAACAGGAAAGCACACACAACTTAGAAAAACACTTCATTTAGTGTCCTGTCCCATCTGACCTAAATTAGGATTCATGGAAACACCATTTCAGCCATCAGAGCTGTGACTACCACACGGGCTCATAAAAGCTTTAACTGCAGAAAAAGAAGACAACCCAACAGACTAGCTTAAGAGTTCTAGCCCTTGGAGCTGGACAATGGATATGGTCATTTTACTTGGGCCAGAAAAACCCCTTGCACTTGTCAATGTGTCAAAAGACACCAAAGGATGACCAGGCTCCCCTGAAAACACGACTGCTGGTCAGGAAGCACTTCTCACCACGTCTGCTGGCAAGTCCTAAACTCCTAGCAAGAGAATAAGCACCAACTTGTTTTTTTTTCCTACAAGAAACAAGAGAATATATGTTGCAATTTTAAAGTTCACTACTAAATGCTCGTGCCTGGGGAAAAAGAATATAAGCACAAGAATTTGTCAGAGTTGTTGCTTGTTGTTTACTCCAGCTTACCATGCAGTGGTAGCCAGGAGGGATGTAACGTAGTCAAGTAGGTACAGAGTCACTGGTTCTGGGAACAATTCACGCATTATTTGATTTACAGTGGTAATCCTTTACTATTAAATAAAGTCTGTTAATAGGAGTAAAAGTATGCTCATAAATTTCCCAAATAGACTCAAACCCACCCATAAACATGAAACTGGAGAACAAGAAATGGATAAAACTTCTTAAGTGTCAAACCATTTTCAGCTTCCTCAGTTTCCTTTTCTCTTCAGTTTAGATTACAGATAAGGATGCAAACAGTAAATATGTTTGTAGGAGAAAAGAGTAATTTTTAAAGCAGTCAGCTTCAATAAACTATTATTTTTTGGAGCACTACTAGCTTTACATGCATGCCATAACCCAGCTCAATGGGCACTTCCCCCAGTAAGTCACCCAAACTACAATGCAGAGGTACGATGTCAATGGGCTCGGGGAGCCCGCTACAATGCAGTCAGTACGCAGAGTTCAAATCTGAGTGGTAAAAGCCATATATGAGAACATACAGATTTGCTTAACTTCATAACATTTTCTGACTCCTTCTCTTCCCCGTCAGGGTCATGAAAAGCCTGTGCCGTCTGGGAAGGTCTACCTCTCTCCCGTCATCCCATCTTCAGCTGCAAAAGCGCGCTTCCCTTTCTGCCTGAATCGATGACTGAAGCGCAAAGAGCCCACGATGCCCATGCAGGACAGCCAGGTCCTGGGGAAATGTCCCCATCCCCATGGCCACCTCCACTCGGCACCCGCAGCCTGGCGGGGGGCTGGTGCTTGCCCCATGGCACGGGCACCAGCCATGCAGGGCTCTTCTCCCCTGCCGAAATCGGAGCTCAGGTGTAGCAGGCAGGGCAGGGTAGGGCAGGGCTGTCGTCCTGCTGAGAGCGCTCCTCAGGGAAGCACAGGGTCCGTCCTGGTCCCCACCACCGCTCCCAAGTCCAAGCCCTCCGGTTTGCCTTTGAGGAGCGCTAACAAATCCCCTTCGGGAACCCCTCTGCTATCACCAGGTAAATCACATCTGGGGGTCGGCCTGTTCCAGCGGAGGCTTCCAGACCAGCACACCAGCTGCTGTCACCGCAGGCACGAGGGCAGGCCGCTACGAGCGCCTCCACACCCCCGTTACGCCCCCCGCACCACGGGGGCTCTCTACGCAGCCCAGGGCCCAGATCGCCGCGAGCACAAGGGCCAGCCCGTGCGTTCGCGCCTCCATTTTCACCGCCTCACCTGACATTCGGGATGGATTTGAACGTTAATACCAGTTCCACGGGATAAAACACCAACTAATGTTTCTTTGGCCTAGCAGAAACGGAGCTGATCTCTGGAAACGCTGGCCTGAGCCCGCGCAGCGCCGCGGTGCCGCTGAGGGAGCGGAGGTGCATCTGGTCCCAATCAGGCCGGGCCGAAGGAATGCTGGAATCGATCGGCCCGGTGCAGAGGTGAGCACTGCAGGGGACCAACGAGCTTTTCCATCTACTCCGTCATGTGGTACCGATTAGCTCTCGGTACAGCATAAAACATAACAACAACCAGATTTCGGGCCAGATATTGCAACCTGTTTCCCCTGCCGCCGCCTCCTTTATCAGAGTTCTGTCGTTAAGCCCACAAAATATTTGCTGTTTATATTTCCTCCTGCAGGGCAACAAGGAGCCAGGAGCGGCTCGCTACTATAAAGTGGCTATAACATCGTTCCTTGAATTTTTAACGTGGCTGCAGCACCCAAGAATTGAGTGATGCATCCGATGTCTCTGGCCTCGGTCCTTCTGAGGTAGAGAGGCACAAATCCTCCACTGCCCTCTGCGCACACACACCGTGTTTTCTTTCCAGTGGCTCGCTTGGCTCTGAGCTGTAGGCAATAACAGTGGTGTTTTTATCTGAATTGTCTGAAGAGCCCCTAGAACTAGAGGAAAGACAGGGATCTCCCCTCAAGTTATAGCCAAAATTAGCAGTTCCACAGGCTCGTGTCTGGGAACTGTTTGACACCAGCCACTCGCTGCCAGGGGCAGGCCATGCAGCCACGCCATTTGATCCGCTCTCCCTTCATGTCTGGGAAAGGAGAATACGTCAAGACTTACCCAGCATGCAGGGGTCGGGGTGAAGCCCAGCGAGGCTAGAGCAGACGGAGCCACCAGCTCCATGCTGCACGCAGCAGAAGTTGGACTAAACCAGGTAAGATTCAGGCCTTGGCTGGGTGTTGTGGCACTCCTGAGGTCAGCTCTGGCAGGTCACACCACCGTTAATGACCAACACAGAACACGGTTTCTTGTTCTCGGTCACTGAAATTCCAGTGGCACTGAGGTGGTGGAAATCCTTCCCAGCCTATGCTGAAAAGCAGTAGCAAAGCTGGGGAGTGTTCAGGAAATTAGAGAGGCACAGCTCTGGGCTGCTGCCATCAGCAAGATCCCGGAGGTACCGATAAGACAGAAGATCACAAACCATCTGGAAAAATATGGGCTGATGAAAACTGCTTAGCTCCGTGGAAGCTAAAGCATTTGACAAATACAGTGGCCTCTTTTTTTTTTTTTTTTTTTGAGGAAAAGGTCCACAGGATTAAGAGGATTAAAGTGATGAACATGATATAAAAGAATGTCTCAAGTTGCTTAAAGCACAGCAGAGATGAGAATCCATGCAAGGTGGTTGAAACTAAGTGGGAACCGAACCAAACCATCAGCCCCAAACTGAAACAACCTAAAATAAAAGGATTTTTGTGGTTTCAGATGCCTTCTTTATGCACCATTTTAAATCCCCTCTCACACTGCAGTGTAAGTCCCAAAAGATTCACTTATGCACGTACACACGGACCCAGTAGGTTGTTGGATCTTGTCTATTCTTCAAAACCTTCTCAACTTGACCATTTCCTTAGCCTAAGATGTTCTGCACCCTGCTTGCGCTGTAGCAGCATCATCCAGTTCACAGCTCTCCTCTGCCTGACGCACATGTAGCCCAAAACTGTAAATACCAAATGGGATAACAGAGCTGAGGACACGTCAATGTGCACGGGAGGCATCTTCAAATTAACTGTCACAGACTGACCGTGGATCCCCTCTTACGGTTTTTAACCAGTATCCCCTTCAGAGTTGTAAAATCCATCACTCGAGTCAATATTTCATAAATTTTGACTATAGTTTAAATTGAATGAGCTTATAAATCAACAAAGAGCCTGAAAAAACGCATCCTGTAAAGGAAAAATATTTTGCCACGGCTATGAAATACATACCAAATGCATGAATCAACAAAAAAAGGAAATTTACAGAACGGAGCAGAGATGTAACCAAAGACACGCAGGGGAACTGGAGCGGCCGGCAGATCTGCCTCCCGACCCACACTCGGTCTCCAGTGCCTGTGACGCTGGAGTTGTAGCCACAGGCTGGCTGGTAGCGTAAGGCAGGGATGAGAAGCAGTAATGTCTTTTATTAAACCAACGGGTGGGTGTAGAAGAACCAGGAACGGTTGAGGGGCCACCAGCCATTCTTCAGCTGTGTCAAACCCAGAAGCCAGCCTCTCCAGGTGTCTTTAATGTGCTTTCAGAAGTCCTCCACAACCTCCTCTGGCAGCACAAGCTTGTAGTGCTTCTAGAGAGCTTTTCCTACTGTTTAAGCTGCATCTTTTTTGTTGATATTAAAGCTCATTGTCTTGTTCAGCATGGGCTGTACCTTTAAGTTTTACACATAGCTGAGAACCATTATCATATCCTCCTTCAGCCTTCTCCTTTTCCAGTTACGTGCATTTTTTTTCCAATTTTCCTCACAAACCATGCTTCCCTGACCCATGGGCACCCTTCTTGCTTCCCTCTGCTGTCTCCAGTGCTCGGGCATTACCTGCAGGGCACGTTCTCCAGCTATGGAGGGATCAAATCAAGTGACTTCCCTCTGCACGCAGCTGCCTGCAGCGCTCGGGGATCGAGGGTGGGTGGGATGTCGACTCCGACTGGAGCAGGAGCCCAGCCAGTGCCGTAACCTGGTGTTAGCTCGCAAAGGGTGAGGAAAAGCTGTAGGTGAGGAGTGCAAGAACAGGACAAGCAATAATTTCCCTTCCACTCACCTCACACCTCCAGCTGTGGCTCGGCATTTCCAGCGGCAGGGAGGTATTATTTTGGTAACTCTTGAACGGCTCTAATCCATGATTTTACCTAGTCGCTTCTGAAAACAGGTACACCTTCAGTATAGTTAGTGCACCGCAGCAATCAGTTCTGCCACTTATTTACGTGCATCCGATTAGGTGTTACGAGGCACCTATTTTGTATATTTTGAATGTGCTTCCTGCTGACTTCACTACGTGTTCTCCAGTACACGCATTAGGACAGACGGTGAGCCTCCCCCAACTAGTCTTCTCTGTCGCTCATGATTTTACAGATCCCCATCACTTTTCTGCGGTGTGCAGTCCCAGTCCAGTTCATTTTTCTTCATTTCGAGGTCTCCAATTAAGCTCATACTCCCCTTAACAGGTCTGCCTCGCCCTTCAAGCCCCAATTCATGCAGACAACGACATAACGTTGTCGTCATGAGGTATCTATTGTTCTTAATTCTTCCCTGGTCCATTTGCTTTTCTGCCTGCTGCCGAGCACCGAGCTGAACGTCCTCTGTCGTTCTGCAGGGCACTCACGTCGTACCTGGGGAACCTTCGTGAGCTCCCCGCTTACGGGAGCTAACGCTCGGCACTGCTGCCCCCAGGCCTGACCACGCTGCGTCCACCAAGCCTGGGCGCCCCAAACAGCGTGCAAACTGCTTCTCTCCTAGCCCCTGTGCCTCCTAGACTACTTCTGGGGACGGCACCCAGTCTCAGTTTTAAGCAATGAGGAATTTACCATGTTCACAGGCAGTCCGGCCGAAGGTTAAACGCCTCCGGCATCAGCAGTACAAGCACGGTTCTGAATTCTGCTCAAGTGCACTGAGCAGAATTTGGCCCGTCACTAACGAGAAGTTCTTGTCACTGACGTTGACGCTTTCGACCTGAACGCGAGCTGCCACTTGACAGCCCAGGAAAGGCACGACTCTGACAACATGGTGGAATTTGGGGGAAATTTGCACTCTCCGTTGTTAGCAATCTGCAGCTCTCCTGTGTTGCAACACAATTTGCCACTATTTCCTCCCAGTTCTCTTTCATGGTGAGACATTGCTCTGAGGTGCTTATCTTTTTATATTTTAACCCCTTTACGGACTAAATTTCTGGTTCAAAAATTCCTACATAACCAACATAAAATATTTAGAAATCTGTTAATATTTTCCAACGTTTTCTTAGTATTTTCTAAACATTTGATTTGAAAAGTAAAAACAGATACATTTGAATGAGTCTTTATAGTGTGTGGGAATCATAGAAGTCCAGTAACTGCCAGGTCTTTGATGGAGTGCTTTATATAATATCTGAAGTATTAACAAAGCTGTCCCCTGTGTAAGGAGCCAGACTGCAGTTCTTTGAGCGTATTTAGAATGAGTCACATAAATCTCCAGTTCTGCACATGTGTCCCTACTCAAAGAATTTCCCTAAGAATGCTAGTTGCGGATTTCCAGGAAATTACAATAGTTTGAACGAATTTTGAAATAGTCACATGCTTAGAACATACCATAATAGGTACTTCAGAAAGGAAATGGAGCAATATATTTAAAACTATTCAGTGTATTGCACGTGATTAATGCAAGATCACAGCATTCAGCGCTTCAAGACGGATTGTTCACTCTTACTTTTCTATTGTATTTTTATGAAACAAAAGTTTCATCAATAATTCTAACAAATAACTATTTCAAATAGTAGACCTAACACTTGTCATTATTTAGAAATTCCCGCAGAATAAATTTTAAAAAATATATCGTTATATCCCTTTTATGGGTGGAGCCTGCTTTTCACTTATTGACTATTGAAAAAGTAAACAAACAGCTGGTAAGACATTTGATGGAAGTTACACAGTATTAGAAGATGACATTTTAAGCAACTGCAAATTAATTTATAGAGTCAGCTCCTCCTTACCATCAACACGACCCATGAATGGCTGGACTGTGAAGTGCCCACAATCCCCAGCAAGTGGTTAGATGCACACAGAACTGTGCTAAAGTAACCGACCACTGCTCAGTATAAGCAAGAGGCTTACAACCGAACCTAAATAACTTTCCTTCAAAGAGCATAAAGGACCTATTTTGCAGCGTGTTGCACCCCTCCCGCACCCTGCAGCCTCACAAAAGCAGACAAACCAACCTTCTCGCACTTAAAAACAGATACCTGCCCGCCCTTGATGAAAGCAGAAAACATTAAAGAAGCCAAGGGAAGTGGTGAGGTAGCATCCAACCCAACCTGGAGCACCAGGATCTCATTTTATTGCTTTCAAGTAGCTTCTTTTCAGGGATAGAACATGCCGCGGGGAGGTTCCTTACCTGCTTCATCACTGGTGTAACTTGTAACTCATCTAATTTAACAATGTCATGTTAATGAGGGAGATCCAGGTCTGCTCTAGACCAACTCAGCAGGCCAAGAAGGACGTTTAAGTACCAGCATGTGCTACAAGTCCTGTCCTGTGCCCTGCAGGAGTGCCCGAAGGTATCTGCAGCCCTCACCAGCAGCCCCGGCTCTTCTGCTTGGGTGACAACTCTTGCCCTCTTCTGGAGGGCTCAGGTTTTAATTTTCCTGGGAGTTTGGGATAAGTGAGAGCTGCGCTATATCCCTGAAGGAAAACAGCAAAAGTCTTGGAAGATTTCCAAATACTACAATTTGTGAATGGTGTTATTTTATAAAACTTAGCTTCCTCCCCACCCATAAGCTCTGTGCTATAGGATCTTTGCTGCCCATTTGCCTGAATGCTGTGATGACATTCAGTGTCGTGTTAAAGCTGTAGCCTGAAAGGCTCAGGCCTCTTACCTTCAATAACACACTGGTCAGGGATAGGAATTTTCTTCCCCATCTCCATGACGTATGCTTTCACTTTACCCAAGTTTTCCTTCAAGTGCAAGTAGAGTTTGTCTTGGTATTCTGCAGGACTCTTCAGCACCTCTGCGCTTTCTTCATGGGCCTTTTCTCTCGCGGATTCTGGCAAATTTTCTGATTCCGTGTAATCAATACTTTGGTGTGAAACCAAAGAATTTCCCAGTTGCATTTCTTCGGTATCAACGCCAAAAGGTAACTTGTCATTTTCTTGGCTAATGTAGATCTCGGTGAAGGAGACACCCGCAGGTACGTCCCCGTTCTCCTCATCTTGTCCACTGTCTAAGTTTACCGACTTCATGCGGACTGCATGCAAAGCAAGGCTTTTGGACCTGGAAGGCAAGTAAGGAAGGAAAAGTGCTTTGGAATAGAGGTAAGGTGGAACACAACATGCTGAGCAACGAGACAGAAATCATTTGAACATGTGCTCTTCCGAGATACCTCCATGCAGCCAGATCGGAGAGCAGAGTGCAAGGCTAACTTAGCCAGAGGCAAATACCTTCTGATAAATATGCATTTCAAAAGCAAAATGCAAGCCAGTTTTAATAAGCAAATGAAACTAAATAATACCCGTATATCACAACATCTGCGTGCCATGGAAGGAGCCAGTCAACCTATCTGCAAGGAACTTAAAACCCCAGCACTGCAGCATGTGCTTTATTGATCACATCATAAAAATGCCATCCAGCAGAGATTTAACTGCACCAAACCTGAACCCGAACCAAGATTCAGCCTCCATTTCTTCACTGCCCCATATCTGTATGCCAAACATAAAACTGAAGTCTCCGTAAGAGCAAAAGGCTAGAAAAGAAGTGCCTGAAAGCGCACAAGCAGAGGTGATGTGTGCTTGCAGGGACACTGGCTGTGAGGGCACACAAGTGGCCGTGCCCTTGTCAGAGCTGCAGGGGACGAGGCAGTGTCCCAGCCTTACCAGGGCTGCGGTTACCTTTGCTGTCAAGTTCACAGCAGAGTCTCTGCCAGAAATATTGGAGCAGGAAGAAGCAGCCTTGGCTGTGAACCCGTGGAGCACACACGGCCAAAGAGCTTTGTGGGTGCTGGTGAACGAGGGGCCTTGTCTCACCCAGGTCCTGGGAGAGTCACACTCGTCCCAGCACAGAGCCCAGGCAGACCCACAGACACAGGATTTGATGTATACCGTTAGCAGAAACATCCAGGAGAGGTCTCTATGCCTTCCCTTCTACAATTATCCGTGTGTAAATATTTTACTGTCCTTCCTGCTATTTTAGGGCACAGAACTGATTAAAAAAGTAACTTTGAAAGATTTCACCAGCCTTTAAATTCACAGATATGAGACTTGGTTCTTATTAGACTTAGGATGCCTATAGCTATCATGCAAGCAGACCAATTTCTCAATATTTGAACCAAGTTTTCTTACAAAACCGATACTCACAAAAACCACTCATGCATTTTACAGAATCATACCTGTTAAATCTCATGTCTTTCCTTTCTTCTTTAGAAACCTGGCCTAAACTGTATCTTCTTACTGAGCCAGGAGTACTGTTGTTGATGTTTATTTTTTCTTCAAAAGCCTGTATCTTAACTTGAAGCTTTTCTTCTTCTTCATTTCCATTCATAACAGATTTTAAATCATCCAGTGGTACAGGCGATTCTATTTCAATATCATTTTCTGTCCTAAGAAAGCAGAAAGCAGAGATTTAGCTCTGGCACACTTTGCTCCTAGGGATGCTGACACTGCATTTCCGCCCTTGACCCCTGTTATGTGTCTGCTAAAATAATTATGTTTCAGCAGAGATTTTCATAGAGGTTGATTAATCATTTTCAGAAACATCTTCTAGATCAACATCTCTGTCAGATGGATCAGAAACACTGAACATCTCTGACAACACTGGATTAGAAACTGCATGTGCTGTATCTGCATAAGCAAAAAACCTCTTTTCCTGATAGTCCCACAGGGAAAAGGTTTTCAGCTGAACTTAAACTATTCTTTCAAGCTTGCTAAACAGTGACTTATTGCATTATTTTCATAAACCAAAAGTAGAGCTAATTGTAGAGTTTATAGAAGTCTGTGGTTTAAAAAGTTTGACAAACGTACACGCAGTTTGTACGGACTTAATGTACTCAGAGTAAGAAAAATATATTTTAAAATAACTCTGTGCATGGAAAGAAACAGGCTCAGGAAACTAAAACCTCAGGGTACCGTGCTGGTTCCTGGGATGGAAAACAGCACACTGTCCCTCCCAGATCCCAGCTCTGTGCAGCCATGGGGCCACAACTTTCCGAAGGAACCCAGGCTCGAATGAGTAACCACATCCCACAGGTGTTCAGAGGTGAAACCAGCCTGACCCGTACAACGTTCAGAAACTCCGCAACCAGAATCCTCCTAGAGAATGAAGGGATGTCTGGCAACATTTACTTAGTTCTGCAGTTCAAAAATAAGCTCATTTTCCCTTTACCCCACCCCGCTTATTTTGTTCTTCCTTTCTGCCCCCCTTAGGAGCAAACATCTGAATGGCTCAATCTGTGAAATATGGACACAGAAAGCCACAAATGAGAATTTTAACACACCACTTTCAAAGCAACAGCGTCTCAACAAGTCACGCTCACAGTTGGGAAGCCTATTAAGAAGTCCCAAACACTGCAAATTACTAATAGTGGAAACAAAGCATGCTTGGAAAAAAACACACAACCAAACAAAAAACAAAACCAAAAAAGAACAACTGTGAATACTGAGTGCATCATGAAGTGTGCCTTTTTGTTTGTTTTGATAAAGGCAGTTCAGGATATTTCTCAGGAGGGTTGGCAAGGTTTTGTCCTGTTTTGTTTTTAAATTTAGGCAATACCTCATAATATATTAACAGCACAGAACATTTTAGAAAAAAATATTTTTTTCCGATAAAGAATCATGGTATGGCCTTTGCTAACAAATCTTCCTGCAGATGTAGGACGAGATTTAATTCCTTAGGACACCATCACTCCAGCAGCTCTGCCACCAGTGCTCTCATTGTGGGAAGCAAGCACTAGGAAAACATCTGACACATACATACACGTACAGCCCTCTGGCTGCAGGGTGGGGATGGATGGACGGACTGAAGGGGTTTATGAATGACAGCCCCAAGCCAGCAAGCCTTGAAGACGTTTGGAAATGAGAACAGACTTTCCTAACTGCACCTTTTTCCCCCAGCATTCTCCAGCTGGACCCCAGTGCCTTTGTGAGGGAAACACAAGAAAACGCTTCTGATAAAGAAACGCATCAGTGAATCCTCTTGCCATGTGCGCAGCAGTAAATCAGTAAGCACAAGGCTCATCACTGGTGCTCGCACCCCACCTTGGTTTTGACCCAGCTGATACCCAGCATTTCGAGCAACTGCGAGCGCTGCTGGCTGCGGGACGACGCACGGCGTGGCTCCTCTGCGGCACCACCAGCTCTCACGTGTACCAGCCTCACACTCGCATCGATTCCCAGGAAGCCAAAAGCACATGCCCCAAGAGAAAAGTTCAATGAAGCCTCCACCCCACGCCCAACGGGCTGCCTGGCAGGCCTTCCTGCTGGCCTCCCCTCGCAGCAACAGCAAAATAAACTATTGTTTGAAATCTTGGCAAGAGGCACCCAGTACATTGCTGAGGTTGCTGCAGAAGGATCAGCTTACACCAAAGCTTGGAGTGTTTCAAGAGGAAAAGGATGCACAAACTTATCGTGAGTCATAAGGACCTTGCTGGCAAAGACCTCCATGTTGCTGTGCTCCTCACTGGTGCACTGCTGTTAAATGCTCTTTCGCAAATTTTAGAAAGACACCAAAATATACAGGTCACCAAGTCAAGAGTGATGTATTAATTTGAAGAGTATTTCTCCAGAGCACCAACACCATTATCAGCATCACAGTCAGGTGCTTAAAACGGGCAGAAGAGGAGCACACAAGAATAGAAATTGCTAAAAATACACTGAGATGGGACTAGTTCCAGGATTCAACTCTGTTTGGAAGTAACATGAATGGCTCAAGTGCAGGTCCTCGTGGTTCATCAGCGTGCAGCCATAATCACCTCCTTAAACACGATGGAAGTGCAGCTTTGAAGAAGGCAAGCGGGGGATAGCACGGGGCAGACAAGGAGGGACTGCTTGTCAGAGCCAGCAGAATCTCTGGCTCGCAGTCAGGAAGCCCATCAAGAGCTTCCAAATATTGCTAGTAACCGATTATGGAAACGTAATCGGCCAGATAATGTCCAAGGCTGAGGTGCTACACGGAGCTGCAGACTGCATCCACCGACAGGTCAAACGCACGGCAGCTTACGGCCTCAGCATCCGTGGGTGGTAACGGGGGAACTAAAACGCACGGAAATCTTAGATGTTATCCCAGTTCTCCTCACCGCTACAAGTGTTGATTTAAAGGAGGTCAAATACTGTACAAAACGAAAGGCAAATGAATGCTAAACGATGCTACGTGCTAGACCTATGCTCTCCTTGAAGGAAGAAAGAATTTCATCCAGCCACCACACTGAGCAGCAGTTCTTACCCAGAACGATGGCTTGGAAGCACCATTACATTTTCCTTCTGCCCTTTCTTGCCTTCTTTTAATTAACCATGCTACACTTGTAGGTTAGATCAGTCCATTAAGACTCCGCATGTGTTCTTAAAAAGCCCCTCTGAGACTGAGTAGCTTGCGATTTTGTGACAGCGAGGGGCAATAGAGCATCGCATGGTTTTAATTACACTCTCTACTAAACGCATGTAAAATTCCCAGTGTCAAACAACTCCAAGCCAGCCATCACTCTGAAGAAATCAGTTTCTTCTTATGTAAACACATGATTCTGGAAGGAATGGTTATAATCCAGCCACACATTTTAAAACCCTATTTTCCTTTCACAGCACAAACACTCCGGATTGCTGCTCTTTAAAAACCACTGCAGCTCAGTAACTGCAGCAGCTCTGCAGCCAGGAGTGGATTTCCATGTTGATCTCTGGATCCTCCCCACTTAACATTATTGCACTTAACACAAGTCAGAAGAAATGCTGCATAAATCAGTGGAGAGCTCTCACTTTACCCTTAACTGCTGCTCTATACTCGTTCTTGTCTGAGTTAGCCGATATTATGCTTGATAAAGGTTTGAAATGCAAAAGCAAATAACAAATCTATAACTGCAAAAAGTCTGCCTTTCTCTCTGCTCACTCACAGCCACGCTGAGGACCCCAGCTGCCAGCCTGCGAGGACCAGGGTCGCGAAGGATAAGGCAGACGATGCAGGAGAAATCAAGTGGAAGATGGCAAATAAGAAATAGTCCCAGAAAGGTTGGTTTGAAAGGGTCCAGCACAGCGACTGGTCCAGGAAAGCTGCGTGTGAGGCAGACACCCCTCTTTGTCACCCAGAGCAGCATCAGGAACAGGCTTTTATTCGTGTTTTATTCTGGTGAAGCAATACGAATTGCACCTGCCTTGTGGTGAGAGCACCTGTGTTGCATCAACTGCCTGAGCTCCTAAAAGCAGCGATTTATCACCAGAAATATTAAAAACTGATAGCAACAGCAAAACAAACAGTGTGGAGGAACTTGTGTTTCAAGTTCCTTCCACTGCAGATAGAAGGCCAAACTCTGCCCTCTCCTCCTCCCCCAGGCTCCACACACAAAATTGTATTTTGCTTCTGTAACCATGCACATACACAGCTGAAACAGCTTCTACCCCTCAGCAAAGCAAGTCCTTAAAGGGGAATTTTACAGAGACATAGAGAAACATGACAACAACGTTCTAACGAAAACCTTTTCCTGTTTTTCTTTTTTTTTTTTTTTTTTTTAGGGTGGGTAGATCTGCTCTAGTGATAAATGTCATGCACAGAAGATAATTAAGGAATAGGAAAACCATAACATTTTAGCAAATAAAGTAATTTCTCTATCATAAATCAAGTGACCAGTCCTGGGCTGCAAGAGTAATTATTACACTTCGTTACTGAAACCTCAATTCCTGTCCTGTTTCGTTACAGTTCCCATAACATGTGACATTCTTCTGGCCCCCTTCGCTGGGACAACTTGCCTACTCTTTTTTGTAGTTGAACTTGACTAGTTTGAAAAACACGTACGTCATTTCATGCTCACTCGGTTATTTCCACTTAAGCTTTTTCACTGTCTTCAGTGAAGCTTTTCACAAAGCCAGTTCTGAGGGCTCTGTTTCAGCAGATTTCTGCCACCAGGTGATGTGTGCACATTTATTACAGCCTTGTAAAATAAGTGGCTATATCGGGGTTCCTCTCCTTTCTCATTTTTAACTCTCCAGGATACCAATTAATTGTTTCTCAAATGACCTCAATGTTTTGGCTTCGACCCTACCAGTCTGTCTCCAAAGCTATCCTTCATGGTTATGAGTTTTCTGACATCTGCGTTAAATTTTATATCACAGGATTGCTATTCCTTTGTGCCCTCTTGACCTATTGCAGTATATGCAATGCTAATTATAAGTCTCTCCCTAATTAAAAGCGACTACTATCAGATATTTAAATAACACGTTCTTAATGTGACAAACGCAGCAGTGCTCCCAATGCTTTAATCTCAGGATACAAGTTTAAGGAGGCTAAGTGCTCAAAACATTTTTGTACACGCTTGAGAATATTTTTTCAGACTTGTTTAGCAAACCTTTGTCACAGAGCTGTGCCAGTCATTGTTCTCCTCAGCTTCAGTGGTTATCTTCTAGAATAAACTCAATGATAATTGTGTAGCCTGACTTCACCGATTTATTTTTAACTGAAGCTTTTCAGATTGCCTTAGTCTACTTATCTGGGATGTAGCCTTCTTTCTGCTCTTTTGTAACTGCTAAAACTTTAACAGCTTCTTTTTTCTCCCTTGCCAAATGACACAGCTGCTGCTGCGTGATGTTCAGAGGCCATTCTGCCTGGTAGCGTGCATCTGGCATTTGCAGCGCACCTAGGCTCTTACTGACATCCTGGAACTATGGATTTCTGCTTTAGTGTCGATCGTCCTTATTCCTGCGTTTGAAATGCATGCCTCAAGTTACTTCTACAAGTACGGATGTTCTCCATCGGGTGTCTGCACGCTTACCTGACCCTATAAATAATGCAATCCAATAGCTGAGTGAGTATACACTGGAACAATACATGAGAGATATCAAGATCAATTTGAAAATAGAAACTTACAGGAACTGCAGTACAGCTTATTTTCAGCTGGATGCTCATTCATTGCAACTTGAGTATATTTAATATAAATTCACACTGCCTCGCACAGCCCCTGGGACTGCCCCTCATCACACAAAACCCAGCTTTACCTGGCTGCTGACACGTTGTCATTCTCTAGCTGTCGGACAAGGAGCTTGGCTATGGCAGTGAAACTGTTGCTCATGCGGTAGATGTCTCTGCTCTGGGTGCCCAAGATGCTGGAGAAGGCATCAGTGAGACTCTTAATTTCCAGCAAAAGGATGTGGTGAAATGAGTGCTCCATGTTGGCCAGATGGCTCACCAAATACATCAGGCACATCCTGGCTCGCTCCTAGACAACATAAGGAGATAAAAAAATTTTAAACAAATGAATTCAATGTTTGCTTGCACAAGGATGGTTTGTGTGCAGGCTGCTGATTAAAACATTGCCATCAGGGAATTAGGGAATAGTGGCTACCCCATGACTAACAAAAAGGCAGCCGCACCAAAAGCACACTTTACTTTTGTGTGCTGTCAACATCGGCTTGGTGTTCGGCTTGGTGCTGCCCAACCTGGCTTAGCTTCAGTACACCTTTGTCTGCTGCTCAACCCAGAAACGGAGTCCCCAAAGCCTTTGGAGGGCCCTGCATTGCTCCAGGGCAGTAGATCAACCTGGTTCACAGATCAGAGCACCAGCAGCAGCCTTGGCTCCTATTTCTTCTTTGATGAGCCTTGTGAGCCTGGCCAAGCTACCTCAGCTGCCCATAACCCAGTTTCCATGCTTGCTTTTCTTGCTTTTCCTTCCTTCTAACTCCCGGGCTGTTTCTGGCAGGCAAACACTCGTGCTCGTGTGCCCCCAGCTCAGCAGGGAGCAGACCCTGTGGCTCAGGGCTGCTCTGCACGGCCCATGGCTGACTCCATTGGTGTGGCTTTGTTACAGACCCATTGCATTTATGGGCTAATTTCCAAATTATTGCCTCGTCCACATTATCCTCCACAACTGCAACCACTCAAGAGCCACCAGGCAGTTAGAGTGAGCTCTGCGCATGCCACCAGCTGTGACAAGCACATAGCCAGGAGCAAATACCCATTTTTCCAGAGCACAGAAGTGTTTCCCAATCATGACTTCCTTTCTGGATCTGTCGGGTGTTGCCCGTTTGCTATATTTAGCAGTGTCACCCCAGACCCTGTCTTCACCAGGGCTCCCCAGACCGAGAGGGACTCCTGCGACGGCGTCCTGCAGAGGAGGGCCAAGCACGGGGCTGATGGCGAGGGGTTGGAGGGCCTCAGAAATCACAGGGGCACTCTCCTTCCATTGTGCTGCATCTAGGAGCAACGCTCAGATGAGACCCGTGACTAACACCGAAACAAAGAGGGGTTTAAAATGAGATTTCGTTTTACGATCTCGCCACACGCGATAAGCTGCTGTCTGGCAGCTGCATCAATCCCTGCCAACACGCTGAAGTCTGATATGCCCGCCGTAGCCAAAGTTTTGCTGGTCAATTTATCAGCAAGATCACATCCCCCACAAATTACAATTAAAGGGGCTGCTTCAGATCATAATGTAAGAAAAAAAAAAAAAAAGGCAAATATTTGCTAACAAATACGTTATCTCTGCTTGGCAAGTGCACACAGTTCCAGTTCCAAGTATCTCTGTATGCACATGGGCAAGTTCTCACAATAAAACACAGACCCTGACGGCAAAGAAATGCATGAGGGTTTCTTTGTTTTGTTATAATTGTTCTAGGTGTATAAGGTTCCACAACCCTATAAATACCTAAGTGGTAAAAGCAGCAAAGAGAGAAGCAATTAACTCAGAGCTCATATCGGATCCTCCGCTGGGATACCAGCGCATGGCTCCCCTTAGCGAAACCCCCTCCACGCTCAGCAGATCGTTACAGAAACCTGGAGATGTTTTGCTGTTAGAACCTGTGCTGAAATGCAAGCAGAAGCACTTTAGGGAAAAAAAAAAAACTAAATCTCTTCTTCCCAAGTATTAGCAGAAAAGGAGGGGAAGCTGCATGCCATATACGTCCTCCCAGCACTGCAGGGCAATAGCTTTATTGCCTCAGATTTCAGAAAAAAAACTCCAAATTCTTCCGGGACTGTGTAACAGGAGAAAAAACAGTGCTGGAGGTTTAATTCCAAGTATAGCTGGGTCATAAAAATACACGGGAGACTTTGGCAGAGCGTTGCCCAAGTATCACGGCTGAGACACTTTTTGAAGGAAAAGTCAACTTCTTTCAAACAAAAGGAGATCGGCTACGCCGTGCCATGACAGAGATAAATGAGCGCAGCTTATCGGACAAATTGCTTCCCCTCAGCCGTATGTGGAAAAACTACGGCTACTTCTTCGGGCTGCTGTGACAGAACGGGCCTTTTTCTCAATGGTTTGAAAGGGGCTGACTTTTTGGTAAATACTCACTAGCTTATTTGGAAGACATTCCTCCCTCCAAGAGATAAACATAGGCTCAATTAACATTTAAAACACATTTTTGTTTCCTAAACAAACTGTGCAGCAGACGCAGCTCGAAGAGAAGTTGTGACCCTTTTCATGTCACTTTGATCCAGCTGGAATGTCTCCAGCCACGCTGAAATGCTGCTACTCGCCTGGAGTGAGGTAAAAGAACAATAAACTCCAGTGAGTAATATAATATGGAACTGTTACACAAAACAAAATTACAGCAAAACAGCTCAACATGAAAGCAGTTATTATCTGCGCCGCAATTTTTACCCCAAAATATTCAGAAAGCCTGTTTGGACGTACATAACCCATTGTTATTTCAACTGTGCTTGTTTTCTGTATTCATGTGCTTTATCGTAAGCTTATCTCGCGTTTTATGGCGTTACCTCCGCCAGTAGGTGAAGATCTGAAATACAGGCAACAAGGTGTGGCAACAGCGTTTGCTTTTTCTTAAAATCAGGCTCAAGGGACTACAAAAGAGGCCACAATGATTTCAGAAGAAACTGCAATTTCCAGTTTGTCCAAACCATCTTAATACAGATATATATATATATATATATATATCAGGAACTACATATCCAGCTGACTTGTGCTGGTGGTGTTTTGCTTTGCACAAGTTGCTGGTCAAGGGACACGTTCTGATTGCAGCTTCACCCGTGAGACTCCCCCTGACATCAGGGGAAGCGGTGTGCATAAACAAGGGGGACCTCTAAAATAAAGGGCTCCGTTCCCAGCCAAACCTCTCATCTCTCCAGGGGTCTGCCTGAGCTGCCAAGGGGGAGAGAGCAGCTCAGGAAAAGCACGAGAGCTCGCTTCTAGAAGCCAGCAGAAGACATTTTCTGCTCACGTTTGCAATCTGTATTACGAAGGGCCAACCGTCAATCCTTGCCACCTCTTTTCACCCAGTAAACCGCCCAGTGAAATAAAACACCAACAGACAAAGTTCCAACACCGCCGTTATCATTTTGTTTCTCGCTCGCTTTGCTCGGCCACCGAGGGGTTGCTGGTGCAGGGTCCCGTCTGCAGGCAGCAGCTCGCGGTGCATCTGCAGCTCAGCCCCGTCGCAGGAAACGAGAGGGGGCGAAGCGGCCGCAGACGTGTTCAGGAAGGCACGGCCGAGATAAGGGACCCCATCAGCACGCACGGGCGTGCGGGGACCGCTGTGCCGCTCACACGTTTCTGCCGGGCCTACATAAATTAGCTGGCTGCAGTAATGCTCGTAACGGAGCAGTTCCTCTCAGATCAGTGTTACTTGAACTTTTGGGTAGACTCGTTTTTATCTGCTGAACCTTTACGATCGGCCCAGCTTTTATGATGCCAGATGTGTTTCTGCTATTGTATCACAGGCTGGGTGTCCACGCTGCAGCGAGCGATGCCTCACACATCCGTGAATTTCACGGGGCACTCACAAAGGCTTCTCTCCTCCCCTCTTTCAAGGTGCCCAATCTGCACGGGAGCACCCACAGACAGCACCCGTCCCTTTGCTGACGGTAGGGTGGGGACAAAAATCTGCAAAAGGAACAGCCAGAGTAAAGCAAGAAAAGAAAGCTTTATGGGGAGAATGAGATCTGTGTGTTTCTGAACAGGTGAGAGTGGCAGGGACCCTTCGGTCACTGTCTGGTCTCCTGCAAACCGTGGACCAGTGAATGGCCCTCCAAATAGCTCCTCATACCCCCAGAAAACTGGAACACAAAGCACTCGAGTTCCCTAAAATATAGAAAATAAATTAAAAAAAAAAATAGGATGAAAGACAAAAGTCGCAAGGAGAAGGTGTGAGAAAGACCCTCAGCTGCAACGCTGAAGGAAAAGGGAAGCCGTCAGGTGAACCCGAGCAGGTGACACAGGGAAGCAGACCATGTCCCACGTCAGAGGATGCAAAAAACATACAAAAAAAAAAAAAAACAAAACACATTTGGACATCTTTTTAGAAAGCAAACCCAGGAGACTAGAGGAGCCAGCTGCCTCACACCGTAGAGTTCACCTCTGCCACCCTTTGCACATCGCTTTTAAAAATGGTTTTTGGTCACAGGTCTCCTGGGTGCCACTAAAGCAGAGCCCACACAACCAAGCCAAGCGTGCACCCACCTCTCCAAGCAAGCACTGCTCGTGGCATAGAGCTGGGCTGGAACGTAGCCGCGGCTTTCAGCAGCCTGCAGCCCCTCGGACACATCAGGCGTACGGCATGGGGCAGCACGGCGGTTACCTGACGCTTACAAGACTGGAGATTAATTATTCTGTGCAGGTTTGGCCCAGGCTGTGCAGGTAAAAGTTGGATGTTACATGCATCTGCAGAAGCCCAGGGATTAAAAAAATATAAGAAAGTGTTCTGCAAATTGCTTCTTTGTAAACTTTACAGTAGTCTGTCATTTCCAATAATATACAAAGCACAACACATCCAGGTGGCTGCTTGCTTGTTCTTGCTATAAATCAATGAATAAGTAAATAAAGGCAACATAAATTCTGTCCCTTTTAAGAAGGGGAACACAGCAGAAAGGCTGCCTCAGACATTTGCATGGAAGAGCTGGTTCATCATGCTAAAACACAGAACCAGAATTAAATCCTCGAGTCCTAATCCCAGCTGTGCTCTTTCACATATTAACCAGTTACGAGCTGTAAAGCTTTTAGGAGTTCTTAACTCTGAAGCGCTGCACGCAGAAATAAACACTGCCTGCTGCAGTTCTCAGCAAGGTAAATTTTACTGGGGTGATCCTACATACATAAGGGGAAAACAACCGATTTTGTTCATGCTGGAAGCTGCAGCCACACACCACACGTGAGCGAGGCTGTGCAGGATGCCACAACATTGCCCTGCGTTGTGCCACGTGTCCCCAGCCCATGAGCTCCTGGGCCCCCAGGCAGGACCCCACCTCCTGGGGAGGCTTTAAAACCTTTAAGATAGTCCCCGAGCCCAATCCATATACACAGGATCAACTTCTCCAGCCTTTATGGAGACGAACTCCAGTTGATTTGGCGCAAGGATCACTGAAAGGACAAGGAAACTACAAGGATTCACCTCCGCCAAAATAAAATTACCCAGGTTACTGTATGGCAGCATCAGTACCAAACTTCAGCAACCAGATTTATTACATACTATTCATTTTCTGGCTATATAATCAAGTTTTATCACAGCCATGAAAGTTTGAATTATTTAGCAGGAGCTCCATGAACTCAGCAGAACATTATTTTTACCTTCTCAGAACCGTGATTTGAGGCAGAGGGAAAATGTCTATTATTAGCGGTGAAAGACACATAAGCTTATAACCAGGAATGAAAACAAAAGTCATATTAAAAATCACAGTATATCATAAACGAGTCTAGCTAGCTTGGTGTCCTCAGGACACCCAAAGTCTTGAGCAGTCTGGTAATTTGCAAGTTCGCAGCGGTTGTCTCCCTCAGGCTGCATTTTTAGGAGCTGGGGATGGCAGCAGGGTCTACGGCATTTCCCAGTCCCGGTGGGACAAGGCGAACAGCGGTGCTTCGTCTGCAGCATCCCTCACAGCTGGGGCCATGGGGAGCTAGGGGCTTGGGGAGGGCAAGGGGCTGGGACCTGAGAGCTGCTCGGCGGTGTGTGTAGCACGCTGAGCCTGTTCGTAGCACCTGGAGCAGGTGAGCATCGCTTCTACGTCCAGACTGCACATTTATGGCAGAAGAAAAACTCCAGTGCAGATGTGTTACTCTGTCACGAAACTCATGAAACAATTTTGGGAGTTTGTGGCTTTAAATCCTTTTAAGGCACAATGTTCCCACTGGGTCAGGTCCCAAACCGAGTTAACAGTGAAAATGTTCCGGTGATGAGGCCTGAGTCCAGCATCACTGCCGGGCACTTTCCTTATAAAGACATTTGTCAGAAGTATTCAATTAACTATGGCTACAAATGCAAAATAGCTGAATTACACTGTAGTAGGGAGTTCGTATTTCCCTACAAATGCAAAATAGCTGGATTACACTATATTAGGGAGTTCACATTTCACTGCATGATTGCAACGTTCCTGAAGACTATATGCATCTAAAATTCAGTATCATACCCAGGGTTTGCAATACCTCGTTTGGAATACTTATGTATATTGCTTTGTTTCTTTTGTTAAATGTTGTACAATGAGCACACACGCACACACACTCACACACACGCAGAGCCATCCCCCGAACCAACCAACTTTTGTTTTCAAGCTTACCTCATCAATATGTCCAACAGCTCCAAAGATCTTTGCCGTTTGCCCAATCAAACTTGGAAAACTCTCACCAATTTCTTTTAGCTTCGGAAGAAAAGTAGCTAAGGCTACCGGGTCATAGCCAGATATTTCTACAAGTATGTTTAGAATAGCATCGCTCTGGCTAGGGTCTCGTAAGTGTCCCAATAGGCATGGAATACACTCTTTCAGCACCTATTAAAAAAAAAAAAAGACAAAGATTGTGAATATATTTGTGAATTGTGAATACATATAACCAAAAGAGGCATTGTACGTTGGAGGGATAGAACTAAAATGCCAGACTTTGATTTAGCACAATAGTTTTCCACCTTTGTTGACCTTTGCACAAAGCTATTGCTGAGGTCAACAGAAGTTCAGCTCAACATATGGAACAAGGGTATGCTGTAGCCTTGAAATATTGCAGTTATGCATATTTAAGTAAGGAAATACTCAATTGTTTAAAAAAAGGCAAAAAAACCCTCACCAAATATTTCCTTTGCTCTGGGCCAGTTCTATACTTTATGGATTAAAACAACATAGGTCATCTTAGTCTTCCCCAGCAATACAGTAAATTAAAGTACTAGCAGAAATTTTTGATTTCCCCCAGCAACTAAATAACTTGACAAGGTTAATAGCTGGTACAAAACTAAAAATAAGGGGCAAGATCCTAGCTGCACAGAAATGCTGCAGGCGAGTTGTCATTTCTTACAACACACTTTTCAAGAGGTTGAGGGTCCAGTCCTTCAGAACACCTTACAAACAGGATGCAGTGTACTCAACTACCTACTGAATGATTATTTTACATGTATACTGGTGCATGTCTACGTGTACACTAACACATTTCTGACTGTGAAACTGCTGCGTGCATGTCAAACACATTACAGCACAGAATGAGGGCGTAAAGTGACTTTTTTTTCCTTTTTTTCTCAAGCGGACAATCAGTTTTAGCAAGTTGTTACCAATGGCTCTGCCAAAATATTGCAGGTACATGACTGAATAAATTGTTAACAGTGGTAAATGACAACACTTTGGATTTATGGAGCGTGTGGCACAGACACAAAGCACTGCACAAACATGAAATACTTTAAAGCTATTAAAGCTCAAGACTTGCATGCTATTACGACAGACTGGTCCAACACCTGCTGAAGCCAAAGGGAGGCTTTCTACCAACTTCCTAGGATTTGGGAGGATGCTGCAAGTGCTCACTCGCACATTTTTTGGCTTACACATCTACTTTTCACCAGCGCAGCATCTCCACACACTTACAGCAGGCACCTGACAGTTGCACAAAGCAACCTCAGACGTGTCGGCTCCAGCGTGGAGCCTCAGCGTAGCCAGCAGTGCAGCGCAGGGCCCTTCGGCTGACGACTCTCCTACTTCCAAAAGCAGCCCTATTTCATCTGTGACAGGGTATCATGATAAAGTTTCCTTGGCTATCTGGAGGAAGATATTAACTACTGCTGATTCCTGTTTTCCGAAGATTTGATAGATTCCATAAATTTACAAAGCAGGTAGCTTTGTGTCTTGTTTGAACGTGCTGGGTGCTGTCCTAGAATTTTCAAAGCATGGGATGCTTTGCCTCAGTTAATCTCCAGTTCACTCTTAATCAGTTCCTAACTCCTTTTAGTTTTCCTTGATATATTACTTAACACAGCTCACATATTCCAACAGAAATGTAGTTATGGGAATTAATGCTCAGCTCACGGAGGAAGAGCCAAAAAAGTAGAAAACAGTTCTGGTTTAACACAACCTTTTTGGTCCAACGGAGTCACTGTTACGTCCTCTTTATGATCAGATGGAGAATTTGAAATGGAATTAAAGAATTCACAGGGAAATCCATAGGAAAATCACAGGAAAGCACTGCCATGCATGTTACGGGACTCTTACTGTTCTGAGAGCGGCTAGCAGACACACTTTGCCAAGCCATGTGAAACAAATAACCTCCCCCAAAAGGGGGTGCAACATTTAGCAGTGAGATGTTCCAAACGCAGTTTTACCCCAAGTTCTTTCTTCCTCGCCACGACCTGGAGGAGCCTGAGGAGGTGGTGCTGTTCGGCTTGGTGCAGCTGAGCCAGCAGGGCCACCAGCTCCCTCAGATGGAGGTTTATTGGCTGCGGTTGCTTCTCGTACAGGGAAGGCAGGACACGCAGCAGCATCGAGTTCCCTGAGAACAGAGCAGACGAGAGGCCGGTGACTTACTGTATGTCAGTGCCCCACAGCTAGGGAGCACGCTGGAAAATCGGCACACACCTGGAGACACCAGTTTTTAAGAACCATAAGCACAGAACCAGGGAGGTGTAAAATTCACTGTAGGAAATCATGTAGTGTGCCAAGAAGCCCAATAAATTATCTGAATAGAATGAATTATTGCAGGTATAACAATGTATGTGTAAAAAAAAGTATTTCCTATTAATTATAAAAAATTGAAAATTAATTATAATTTTCAGTCTCAAGTACAATACCATGAGAAGGACACTTAACGAGCTTTCAGATTTGGATGATAAATTGGTCTAGGACTCCACAAAGTGTGATTTAAATTAATAACTAAAAAAAAAAAAAGCTAAAAAGCACATAAAAGCTCTATTTCTCCTTTGTTGAGATTAAGGCTTTCAAATTAAGTAACCAGCATATGGAAAGAATAGTTATTTATTAAGAGAACTAAATGTGCATGACAGTAAATTTGAACATAAATAGTTAAGGATGCCATTTCCAGGAACAGAAAGAAGCCAGAGAGAGTCAACTGCAGACAGACACAGATATGCAAAACCCTCTCTCACACATTTTCTTAAGATGTCTGTGCATAATTCAGTTTGAAGCCCAGGCTCATACCAAAATATATAACTTCACATCGCTGTACATGCCTGCCTCAATATATTTAAGTTTCACTTGAACAACATATGGAAACCATCTGCCTATTGCAGTGTAGTATGGCTTCTTTTTGTAAACCCTTGAAAGTCCTTAAGGTCTCTTCGGATTTGGTTTCCAAGACGAACTAGCACTCTGGCCTGCTGCTTTTTCTCCCACTTAAATCCAAGCCTTATAATTTTGGAAGATAAGCAGGTCAATTCACGGATGGTAGAAAGAGGATATATGGGTCAGACTTGATCGCATCATGCTCGTGCCAGATACAGAAAGAGCAGCCCAAGACACTGTTAGGTCTTACAACATCGCCCCTGAGGCAAGTAAATAAAATGAAGCTCATTGCAGACTCAAAACTTTTAGGCAAAGCAGTCTGCAATGATCCTCAAGGGGTCCTTATGCTTCGGAGGAGTGCCTCCGCACTGCTTATCCAGCCTCACTTCTGCATCCTACCCTGAAGCATTTATTCTGCTTGAAGGGTCGTTGGCTTCTTCCCGAAGGCAGGGCTAACAACGAGGTTCAGACCCCACCTCAATTCCCATGGACATGAAGAATTTATGTCTCGTTCTGTTCTACAAATAAAGCACAAAGGCCAGTTGCAAACGAAGGGTATTTGCTGATGGATTACCCCAAACAGATTAGCAAGCAGTTCAGCTCTGGCCACTTTCTATCCATACCTTCGTTCACATCTCTTCCTGATGCTACCGGCATGTAAAATAATTGAGGGGCACAAGAGTCACTAACTTACCATGGGACTCATGCTCCTAAGTGACAGAGGTTCTTTGGAAAACGCCTTTGACCTGCACACGCAGCTTATAGATTTTATTTTATAATTTTTACACCACCCAGGACAGCAGCGGCAGCTGAGCACCAGGAAAGGCAGTGGTTGTGAGCAGTGCAGTGAAACACAGCCATCAAAGCACCAATTCGCCCATGGCTAAAACTAAAATGTTAAGATCGTTTTACTTGAAGCTTTCTAGACTCACATCTGAGTTTGAAATTGAACAGTCTTGTAACCAAATGTACTGAAAAAATTCTTGTTCTCTGGATAATTTCATGCTTACTGAATTAAGCCCTTTCTTTGTACTTGTGCATGTTTAGTTTCCACTGGAAGCTTTCTGCCTATGCAGAACAGACCCCTTAAGCTCCAGTCAAATTTTCAGCAATGGTAACAACTGCAAAAGATGAAGTTTCCTTGTTCCTGGACAGGGAAAATTCTTGGTTGTAAGTATGGAGGGAAATGATTCAACAGAAAAACAAGAAGTAGCAGCTCTAAATGAAGAAAGACAGCCACTAGCCTGAGATTCGCCATTGCCTAAGCCAGAATATCACTGGTAGGAAGATATCTGGAAACGAAGACTAATTATTCACCCTGAGAAAACCTCCATTTTAACTATTGGATGCATTAGAGGAGGTGGTGTAATTTGCCATGACATGATGGATTGCAGTTATGAAACTTCTCTGAACAAAAGTACTTTGTACAAAAGTAAACTTGGGCAGCTCATCCAGTCACCACGCAGCAAACATTACTGCCTTTATATCCACTAAGCAGGATAAATGAAAAAAAAAAAAGGGCAAATTAGAAGCTAGCCCATCATTTTGGAGTGATGTTTAAGTGACCTCACTGACACGGAATCCTTTTTAATTGAACAACCCCCATATACCAACCTGCAAACCATCCAAGCAGACACCACAGTTTGTGCCTGTTCTTTGTATAACTTAGGAAAGGTCATAAAGCATGACCCAATTCACTGCTTTCTCCGGTTTGCATGTTTCCAGCCAGCTCTGAGCACCGCTGCCATTTGCCATACCTTCCCAGTTTCTGAGCAATTTCCCCACGTGCAGCTCCCCAACCTTTTGCATCCTCAGAGCTCAGTCAGAGGCGATGCTCTGCCCGCTCCCAACTGATTCACTTTGCTCCATCTTGCTTCATCTCGCTCAGCCTAAACCAAGAGCCTGAAAAGCACATTTGCTGTCCGAGAACGGAAAAACATTGTACTCAGCTCCTTAATTACCTTCTCTCCCTCTTCCTTCCCTACCACCCTTATCCCCGATGCTTTCCAGATTAGACTTGCTCAGACGTTCCAAGCAGACCACACACTGGGAATTATGCAACTCAGGCAGAAACTAACGTACAGTTGGGGACATCCGATGGCTGAGCCGGGCTGGCTGCAAGTCAGGCAGGGCAGAGGCACGTACAGCAGCAGCAGCCACAGCCCCGGGACCACGCCACACGCACGTTGGCCGATCCCCTGCATGCACAAGGAGCGGCGAAGGCAGCCACGTGCTCTGTCCCAGCTCTGCCCCATCCACAGCCCAACCCAGCAGTGCTGAGGAAACGAGGCTGGCAGTGCTGCGTGAACGTACAGCCCTGTTCTGGCCTTCACTCCAGGAGGAGTACTCTGGGAAAAGCACGTGCACCAAGAGCACTGCTTTCCCCGGGTGTCCCAAGCTGGGCGGAGCACTCTGAAAATGTTCACCTCTGCTTTACCAAACCGTTGGGCTTTGCAGGACGCTGTGCCAACGTTACCATTTGTTTCAGGTAGCAGGAGAGCAGCCGGAGGCCCCACAGGGGCAGGAGCCACCCGCACGCTGTGGAACAGCCAGACGTGTGGTGCAGAGGAAGGGCACCGCGACAGGGCCAGCAGCGCGGGGAGCTCGACATCAAGCTCAGCAGTGCCGGGCTCTGGGCAGCCCTGTGCCGCTCCCGGAGGTGTGCTGAGGCCATGCACGCCTCCGTGCTACCTCCCCACACCTCCTGCCCCTGATCAGAAGCCCCGGTGATGGAGCAGGGCGAGGAAGCTGGGGGGGGGGGGAGCGGGGCCCTCCCTGCCACCGCTGTGTGCAGCGCTGAGGGGCTGGGCCTGAGAGTCCCAAGCAGAAGGGGAACGCAGACTGCACGCTGAGTGCGGTTATGTAGGGTTTTTCCCCCCAGTTTTCTAAATATTTATAGCCGATGTGAAACTTCTACCATCAGTATGTTACCCTTAATCTCAATTCTGGAATAATCAAGGGCCCGTTAAACTGATAAGCTTGCCAGAGCTTAAGTGAGTCAACACCAACAACAATACTACTTGTCACTGGATTAACATCTAACCCACGAGTCCCTCGTTTTGTTGTTTCCAAGTGAAGAGAAACAGCTCTCATCCGGCAGCTGCGAACCTATGGGCTCCTGAAACAAGATACCAGCAGTAATGCCTTATCCACCAGTTACAAAGCTATTATTGGTAATTAGGACTAGAAAAAGTAAAACCCTAGCAAGCTATCTTTATTTTTTTTCACAAGTTCTTCTTTATTGTTTAAGGCAGCAAACTACTAGTATAAGAGAAGTTTTTAAACAAAAAACTATCAAAAAAAGTTACAAGGTCTAGGTGAAACTGTACATATGTATCTAAACCAGTTGCAGATATATTTATTTCTCTACCAGTCCCCTCCAGAGCCCTGGCACATACCAACTGCAAAATGAGTTCGCAGAGAACATTTTCCTTTCCACAAAGGACACAAAATGGCATGAGTGATGCAGCCTGGGCTTTTAGGCAGCGATCTCTGAGTGATTTCATCCCCCGCTCTCAGCCTCACTTCACTGCACGTTGCGGCAATCTACTCTCGGAGGGGAAGCGGCAGCTCGCAAGAGCAGCTTTCCCCATTGCTTCCCCTCCATGAGGCAGTCCTTCCCCCCCAGCGCAAACCTGGAAGGCTGCGATTGAGCAAGCTGCACGCCCCCTTCGCCTCGCTGCCAAAACCAACAACCAGAAGTGCTCTTATTACAACACTGGCACTAGCATCGCTCATTCATTCAAGCTGAGACACCCGGAGCATTTATTAGGGGCTCGCCGCAGCTCACTCGCAGTCTCGTCTCCGCTGAAGTCTGACTTCGACTTTAGCTCCAGACAGCTCAGCTATTTTCAGGAAGCAGCTGGAGAATGCTGCCTCAAGGAGTGCTTTCTCTGCTTACGCTGTTCTGTGTTTTCAGGGCTTCTGTTTCTGTTCTGGATGAAGATGACAACTATGATCTCATGTATGTGAACCTGGATAACGAAATCGAAGGTCCGGTTCATGGGACTGAGGAAAGTAAGTAGATTAAGTAGATTTAAACTAAATTTCTGTTAAGTGCAGTATTGCATTCTTTGTTGCTTGCTCTTGTACCAATTGTTACAAAAATTTATTCATTTTAAGAGGAAGAAGCATGTGCTCTTACCAGTAGATTATTGTGAACAGCAAACGCTGCAGTACTTGGATAGCGTGCCTTGGAAATTTGCTTTACACTAGTGTTCCTGTTTTCCTGCAGAAGAGTGGGGTTGACAGTTTTAGAATCGCTCTAATACACACTGCCTTACCTTCCCATTTTGATACAGAAGAAAATGAACTGGCAGACTGGAGCGCATAAGCCTTGTGCAGAGCCAGATTTTGTTAAATACCCCTTCTTTTTAAAACCATAAGTGCATCTGCATCTTGCATTCCAGCTTCGTGTGACTGCCAGCGAGAGCACACCGAGTGGGACAAGCTCTTCATCATGCTCGAGAACTCGCAGATGAAGGAGAACATGATGCTGCAGACAATGGACGACATCCTGAAGGTGGACCTGCAGACGCTTAGAGCAGAACTGAGCCAGCTCGCTGCCAGCCTCGCTGGCACCTTCAGCACTGCGGTCGAGAAAGTCACTTCCCACGTCATCTCACAGGTAGAGCAGGCACTTGTGAGGAGCAGTGACCAAGGTGAAGAAGCCAAGGGGCTTCACGAGTCCCAGCAAGGAAAACTTCTCGAGCACGTTCTGTTACTGAGCCACAACGTGTCCAACAGACTCAGCCGTCTGGAGAGCGCTTGCCTGAGAAGATCTGAGGCGGAGGCTCAAGAAACAGCTCTTCAGCAGGACAAACTCAGTCCCACCAGAGAAGACAACCTCATTTTGAACTCTCTGTGGAAAGAGCTACAGCAGATGAGAGCTGAACTGAAGGCATCGCAGAAATGGGCAGCTCAGCACTTGCTGCCAGCAGGTAAGTCCACACATGTTATTCTTTACTGGTGAGCTCTTTGGTTGGCCTGTCAAAGCAGACATCCTATAAACATTTACCTCCACATAGGACTCCAAAGCAATCTTATGAATAGCCCAGAAGCTCTGAGCAGTCTGCAGATACAGGGAGGAAACCCAGTAAGTGTTCTTGAAAAAAGAGGCGTTGAGCTTTTCAAAGAAGGGATCAAAGCAGGGTTTAATCAAAGTCCTTACACAGGGCAAAGCAGCCACCCAGCTAGGATCCCACCTCCTGGAGGCTCTCCTAGATCAAAGCAGCTGCCAAAGAGCAACAAACATATTTTAAACATACAAAATATATTCTCTCACCTTTTACCTTCCCAGCTGGTAACTCCCACAGATACTCACTAGTCACTAATGCTCCTGTCCTCCTCCTGCATGTACCCACTCCTCCTGAGCTAAGCGCTGCCTCCTCCTCACCAACTCTGATGCCCAAGAGCAGAGCCAGGGCAGAGGACGTGCTGCTGGTGCCAACCAGCCACGGCCACGCATGCTTCCTGCAGCAGGGAGGGCACGTTCACCGCACGCAACTGTCAGGACAGAATGCCTTCCCCAAGCAAGGGAACCTGCAGGTAACACAGCAGAACTGACACACTAATTTTTTCTTCCCAAAACGTTGGTACCGGTGAGCAAGCAAGGTAGCCATAGAAAGATGAGCTTGTATCTCAAAATTCATTGCAGTTTTGCTGTGCACTGTAATGTGCCACCCAGCAGAAGTAGCTGTGACACCTTAGGTATGGCAGAGCAAACCCCTACCTAAAGGGTGTGGGTGCAAAGTTGCTGCGTGCACAGCGTAACTGTGTTGGATGTAACTCTGCCTACTGGATAACTGGCGCTGCGTGTTTTCTAAGAGCTGACATATCTTTAATGATCACATATTCCACAAACAAAAGTTTTACGGTAGTATAGAAAACCCCAAACACAAAGAAACCTACGCTCACAGAATCCCACCCGTGTGAATAGGGAGCTGGGTGGTTACGCCAGCCTTGGCAGTGAGCCCTTAGCAATGCCACCACCATGAGCGCTTACACAGGTGAGCAAAGTGTGCTTTTCGCAGCTGCAAAAGCCAACAACAACTTACACGAGCCTATTACACTGCAAACACAACAATAGTTTATAACAAAGCATTTTACAATCCACCAATTTACTATCCTTTAATGGAGAACATTAATTCAGCTTTGTAAGTAAATTGCTTTTACTTCTTTACTGTAATATTTTGGTAATCTGCATGTCCTGGAAGTAGCTCTTACAGCATATTCCTCCTCCCCTCCCTCCCCCAGCACATGAATCTCGCCTTCCAAAAAGCATGATCTCACCCTTTATCTCCCCTGTAACACGGCCAGCCTTGCAGTCAGTTACTGTGCGCTGGGTGAGAGTAAAAAAAAACTCGCTCAGCTTTAAAGATCCCAGACTCAGCACTGGAAATTCAGAGTATTTCCACTAGTTCCTACATGATTTTATAGAAAGCATTTTGTTTTTTTTTTCCTTTCTTAATTTAAAAGACACATTTTAAGTACTTCCAGGGTCTCTCTCACTGGATATTTTTTTCAAGGGAATTTTTAGCAACTGACTTTAATTTCTCCCATCTTGAATTACTGCCAGACACTCTTGAGGGATTTTCAAATCACACTTTTTGTTCTTCAGCGAGGCTGTTTTTAATTTTGTTTACTCCTTGACAATAAAGTCAGAAAGCTTGCTCATTAAAAGCCATTTCACAATAGCATTCATAAGTAGCATTTTAAGGAGCATCCCCAACAGTTGCTTGCTGCCCCTCAACTCTCTCTCTCTCAAAAAAAAACCAAAAAACGAAGAAATGTAAAATCCGCCCAAAGTTTAAAGGAAGCAGTCTATGAAATAACACAGCAGCACTATCCAGAAGGACACAAAGAGTCCTTCATGCACTGAGGCTGAAATTTCCACACACATTTTAGACATTTTAGACCCTCTAGCTTGTTTAAACAGGAAACGAACCAGCTTAATTATAGAAGGGGGCTGCTTTTCCCCCTCTCACTTAGAGTACTGAGTTATACCTAAGGACCAGGGAACAGCACGTTAGAATGCCAAGAATGTCTTGTGTTTAGTAATCATCAGACACTTCTCTAATAACCGTGAATTCCTGTTAATAGCTTTAATAATCTAGCTTCTATTACAACATATTGATAAATTGGAGAGGGAAGGGGAACTGCTTTAAAGATACTAAATATTGGAAACATGAGAAACAACCAACCAGTGCAAGAGTCACCAACAGCCCTAAAGCCAGGGTCAGAAAAGGAACCGATAAAAAAACAAAAAATACATCTCAGCATGCTTCTGCCAACGCTCCCTCCTCGTGCTTTCCAGCAGCCCGTCCCACTCTGCTGCTGGAGGATGCAGCCTGAGACCAGCTGCAGGAAACCGCCAGCACATAGGCACGCGTTTGCAAAGGACAGGGGAACCAGCCGGGATCTGAAACTGCTCTCAAGTATCTTACTTAGTGCAAGATCCTATTTGTAGTTAATCCAGCACAAATCCCCCCCAGGTGCTAGTTGTGCAGCCCTGGGTTCGTGCTGACGTAACCAAACGGGGCTGGCTCAGGAAGGCACATTTTCAGCTCGTGCTGTTATGGGGCAGCATCAGCAACAAACAGCCTGTGCCGCTCCGAGCTGGCAGGGCTCCTCGGGTCACATCACAGCCCCGATAACCGATGACATTTCCTGAGCCAGAAACAGGACATACGAGATCAAGTCTTGCCCTCAGAAGTGAGCCTAAATATAGGCACCGAAACACCGTCAGAAATCTGACAGGCAACGCGTCAGCGCATCCGTTCGTCCCTCGGGCCTGAGGTGCCCCGGTTTGGACAGAGTGCTGCGGTGATAGGGCTTCCCCGGGGCCACGGTTAGCTCCTGGCGGGCACCGTTCCACCGTATTGCGTTGCACAGAACGGACATACCGAGCCCTGCTGGTGCTCGGAAGACCGTCATCAGGTATCCAGCCCAGCAGGACACACTACAGCTGCTGGTGACACAGCTATCCGGTGGCTCTGTGCCACCGGCCCCGGCAGCATTTCACACTGCTATTCCCAGGAACGTCACAGTACATAAAACTTCCAGCCTGATAGATTGGCAAACCCATCCCTTCACCATAACGTGGCCGGGACAGGCAGGCAGCGTTAAAACTAAATGCCCATTTTGTACGCTACAGGACAGCAATACACTTTGATGGTGAAGGGAAGGCTGGGTCTTGTTAAAGTAGCATGATTAACCCCTAGGCTCATTGCCATACCAAGTGCTAAGCAAATTCATCCATCAGACCTGCTAGCTTCCTCAAAGCACCCCGTAAGTGGGTCCCTACATTCCACAGGATGAGCCAAACCAACAGCTCCCTCCGAAAAGTCCAGAGGTGAGCGTATGCCAAGGGTCCTAACTGTGCATGTACAAACCTTTACTTACATAATCTTTCTAATTAACTTTTTCAGGCTGCGAAACAGCAATTCTATTCCCAATGCGTTCAAAAAAGATCTTTGGGAGCGTTCATCCAACTGCTGAAATGACCCTCCGCTCCTTCACTGCTTGCATCTGGATCAAAGTGACTGAGGTTTTGGACAAAACTATTGTCTTCTCCTATGGAACCAAGAAAAATCCGTACGAAATTCAGCTTTATCTCAGCCGTGAGTCTGCAGTGCTTGCTGTTGGCAGCGACCAGCACAAGTTAGTTGTCAAAAATGTAATTGTTCCTGGAAAGTGGATCCACTTCTGTGGCGCCTGGAGCTCGGACAACGGGACCGCGTCCCTGTGGGTGAACGGAGAGCTCGCAGGCACTGCCGCGGGCGTTGCTGACGCTCACACTGTTCCAGACGGAGGAATTTTGCAGATCGGTCAGGAGAAGAATGGCTGCTGTGTTGGAGGTGGATTTGATGAAGCTTTAGCCTTCTCAGGAAAATTAACAGGCTTTAACCTGTGGGACAGAGTGCTCAGCCCTGAAGAGATAGCAGCGCAGAGCGGAGAAGATGCGTGCAGTATCAGGGGCAACATCATCGGGTGGGGAGTCACAGAAGTTCTGCCATACGGAGGAGCTCAGTATGTTTCTTAAACTCTTGTAGAACAGTTTCTGAAGCAGAGAACGTGTTTCATTAAGAGCAGAATGCCAATGCATACAAGTACACAGAGCTGAAAGAGCCTGCACCTCCCAACCTCCCAAGGAAGATTAGCACTGCACGTTTACAGAATGAGGTACTGTGGAGATGGGATTTGATCTCTGCCTGCTGTTTTTGCAAAACACTGAAAATAATATATCAAGGCTTGACATTGGAAAAGCTATTCCTGAGGTCAGACGACCGCTGTCTCTCTAGCTTACGTATAAAAATGAGTGCCACTGTGGACTGAGCAGAACCGGACTCCTGCAGTTCCTGCTAAGCTCCTACACGTCTCCGCAGAACAGATGCAAAGCCGCACATCTTCCAGGCTTCTCCAGTCGCTGGTTTTTATAGTGCTAATGTCAATTGTGCAGAGGAACCACAAAAGCCAAGAAGCGTGTTGTTTATTAAGTGTTGTTAGTAATTTGTAGACTACAATAAAACTAGCTTCTTGTTTAAAGCATTATTTAATGCCACGGATTGACCTAACATATAAAAGTAATATTCACCATCATAATCCGATGTTACATTTTGAGAAAACACAGCTGTATTATACTGTAAATTGACTTTGTAATAATTTTATTGAAATTATTTTTGTAAAGTTGTTCTGTAAATAAAGATACTTTACTAAACTAAGATTTTCCATGGCATTCATCAACTGGAACTCTTGAAATAAACAGAAAATGGGAATTTTTCCATGTTGTTAACCACACAGTTTTAGTTGCTAATAGAGAGAAACACAAATATTAACATCTCACACAAATGGAGAGACCCTCCCCTCAGAGGACTGACCTCCAAGCACTTGGCAAAGCCAGCTTTACTGGTCTGTCATGGTAACAAGCCCCCCGTGGACACTGACACGTGGAGGGATCTACTGCTCCAGCAGCTCTCCATCGTGGGCAGGGTTGCTCGTACAGAAGGAACGCTGACACTGATAAACGCGCTTCAACCTGAGGGGATTCCTCAACGTATGCTGAAGCCTCTGAACAAGTTATCTTGGAAAATGTCTTATTCAAAGCAATTCTCACTTCCACTGGAAGCAGCACACCTTTCTGCTCTATTCCCATTTTCTTTCTCACTCTCTACAGATGTCTTAAGGACACGCTCTGAAAAGTTGCTGCTATGTTCATTCCCGAACACAATGCAGCTACCAAATCCTTCCTTTCGCAACACAGAGGTAGTAAGAAAAAAGCTATGACAAGGTAATTTCCACTTGACTACGCCATTCAAGGGGGTTATGCTTCGCAGCTGAAGTTACACAATCTGCTCTAACATTTTGGCAATGCTGTGTATTTAAGGCAAATCTAACTTCTCAGGATGCTGGAGTTTCTCCTACTGCTTGCAATAAAAATGTAAAAAGCCCTTACTAAATAATATCTGCAAATAACCTGAAGTACAGAACAATGAAAGGTTACCTCTGTTCATCTGATGTCAGCCAGAAAACACATCTTCAGAGTTAAGAAAAACACTCTTCTTCCCAACATTGTGCAAGTGCAAAAATACTCTCAAATCCTCTTTCCATACACTGCCATCCATTAAATGAAAACAAATGTCCATGAAATATAGCAGAACAAGCGAAATCCTCAAAAAGATTACTGAAAGTCATTCCTGGCTGCTTTTCTTTACTGTTCCTCATACCTGAAATGCTTTGTCTTTCAAGTAGCCTTTTCCTATCTCCGCACTGGTTTGGCAGATCACCAAACGCAAAGCCGGTCCTTTCGTTCCCATCGGCTCAGCTGGAACACCCTCCTCTTTCCAACCGCTTTTCTTTCCCTTTCTAACCTCCGCAAACAAGCAGAGCTTTCCCACGGCCAGTCCCCTCCCGCCCAGTACGAGGCACCTCCACCACCATGCTTCTCTTCTCTCCCCTTCAGCACTGAGCTAAATTTTTCTTTGTTAACAGTTACTTGGCCCGTTTGGAAGACGCAAATTAAGAAGTATCTGGGGCGAGTTTGGTCTCCAGCTACAGAAGAGCCACTGCGATCCTGCTCCTGCACTGAGAACATAAACTCGAAGGAGCAGACGCGGGTCCCGTAAGCTGGTGTGTGGCACTGAGCTCGGCCTGCTCTGTAACCAGCCTCTGCCCAGCACAGCGGCACGTGTGCGCTGCCCCAGCTCCCCCAGAAGACAGAGCAGCAGCGGGACTCTCAGATGACCGCAATGACTGCGGGGTGGTTCTGCTGCCGTCCCCTGGAAGCAGGAATGAGGCTGCCTGGTCCCTTATCCTGATGGAAGGTGCCAGCACGCGGCCTGTCAGCATCACGCGCGCGGCACAGACACGCGCGTGCTTGGAGGCTGAGTTCACACTAAACAGAACAGAGCAGTTACACGCTCACTCTAAAGAGCTCTCTTAACTAGTACGATAAGAAACTGATTGTGCAGCCAAGCAGTTGCCCCAAGTAGCCAAAACCCCAGTCAGCTCTCAAACACTCGCAGGCAGCGGGCCAAAGCCTACTATCAGTCTCGCTGGTGCCACTAGGCTGCACCCGCTCTGCGCAGCACCAGAACAAGGCCCTTTGTCTCTGCACTGCTTCGTAAAGCCATCTTTAACATCCCCCCTTGCTTCCCTTCTCCCTTCTGCAGACAGTCTCTACCCATGGTTCTTGGCCTGCTGCACACCAGCCTTTTCATGCCTGAAAAAAACAAATTGTGTACGGTGCCACTAAGCCAGTACGCAAAGCAGAGCACTGTGCCTGTGCAGAGAGTACTCTCGTCCAATCTGCAATTTCCATCTCTGATGTCCACAGCAACATCTGCTGGTAGAATAATATAAATACATGAAAACCAGCCGGCACAGTCGAATCCTTTAGTTGCGGGCATTTGTCACTCTTTTCCTAAACTTATGACTGTGCCACAAAACTTGTGTCACTTCATCTTTCTATTCATAGTGCTGTGCTTCCCGTGGCAGCATACAACAAACACATACATACCCATGTCACAAGTCTTAAAAGAATTATCCACGTGGCTTTGTAAGTTAACAAAATCCTGTTCTTGGACTACTCTATTAGTATGATCACACAGCTCATACATATTTCTTTCTTTTTATCGTATTTATCACATTTGTCCTTAAACAAGTTAGACAGAAATAAGCACTCTTACTATAGTGTTTTAAGGGCCAAGCGACTTTCTAGCTCAGGGTATCCCTCCACATAATACCAAAAAATAACTAGCACCATTTTTTGTTTTTTAAATAATGCACAAATTTAATTCAAGGGCTTAATATTTTCATAATATTCACGGCATAATTAGACAGCTATTGGTACTCATTGCTGTTACCTGTGCTTGAGAAAACAATGGCTTTACTGCTGCAGTAGCACTATATTGCAATTAATACTGTGAACTTTACTACCTCAGCCAAAACGGACTTACTTTTGCAGAGGTATGAATATTTTTGGTTTCTTTTTAAACCACAATAGTGAAATTTACGGAGTTTAGCAACAAAACTGTCTAAAACTACTGATGTGGGCAAGACTAAAGCATCACCATGAAGCTTTTATATCTTACATCTGACTACTTTGCCACAAAATGGGATTCATTTCATCCTCATTTATATTTTGGAATACTGCCAATGACACTAATAGAAAGGATAAGAGCCCAGTAACTAGCGTCTCCTAGCACGGCTTATTATTTGAAGTCCATTAGTACAGTGCAATAACAACTACAGATATATTTCCTGCCCTACGGGTCATCCAATCTGCAATGAATCTTCCACAGTCAACAAGGTTCATTAAATTCACATAGTCTTGGAAGGTGTTCCTTGATGCATCCTGTTATTTTAGATTGTATCTGATATATTTCATCAAATGTTTATGAATGTTTGCATGCATGTTTTATACATACATGTCTCATAAGTGTTTTTATGCATAAAACGTTTATTTGTATGTTTGTATATACACCTACTATAGACTAATTAATGTAATTATGGGCACACTGCAGGACTAAACCCAAAATCTCAGTGTGTTCATACCTTGAAGGACACTTTTGACGATGGCATCTGTGTGATCAGCCAGCAGGTCCGCCTTGGCTATTGCGGCCAAAGATAGGTAACTCGACATGTTTCTGCACAGCTCCTTATTGCCCCTCTGGAGAAATTTCACCGCCACTGGGACAGCTAAGGCCATTACTGGAGGTCGATTGTAATTCTGGAACAACATGAAGAAACACTGAAAAATAGGCAGCTGAAAAAAATTATTAAAATGAAATCTCCCACTGATCAGAATTGGAGGAAGAAAAAAACAGGTCAAAAAAGGTTATGTTTTGGTAACACCACTGAAAACAGACTTCAAAGAGAGAGCACATAAGGAAACTTAAAACTGCTGCAGCAGGAGATGATGACAATACATCCATTTTCGTATTTTGCAAGAGGAGGAGAAAACACGATACTGAGTGCACTACTTAAACGTTAACCACTGTAACATTTCCAACAATACTTTTTGTTTTGTGCCATCAGAGAACACAGCAGAAACCATATCCATCATTCAGACAGAATAGGTAATTTTCACCCCAAAGCACAGGAAACACCTCAGAGCATCACTCCCGCTGTTGACCAGTAAATACTACTCACCACGCTAGCAGATCCATCACTGCCTTTTTCCCTACCTGCGGGCACAGCGTCCAGGCAGCATTTTGCTGCTGCTGCGAGGTTTGCTTCCTTCCCCTGCCCTGCATCCTCCGATGCCCTGCTGCTCTGCAACACCCACCCTCCCCAGAGGCCAGCTGGGGATAGCTCAGAGGCCTGAACTGCATTCACATCCAAAAACAGCATCAGAGCACAGGACAAACACAGGGGAGAAAACCCTAGAACCACGCGGTTCTGCAGCACAGGGTCTCCCTTGTATTTGGCATGACTACGATGTTTCTGTCCGAATTCCTCGTTTGTTTAGTTGTGTTCTTCAGAATATACAGCACGGCATGAATATGGCAGCCATGTGTGATGACAGCCCAAAGCTGTAACTCAAAACCTTACAGCACGATTCACTGAATATTAAGAACTCTTTTCAAATTGCAGCTCCAAGTAAGTGAAAACAAAGAAGCCCTGTTTTGAAGGACAGGGGGTAGATGTAATTAACTCTGAAATCAAAGGCACACCTGTCAAACGAGGAAAAGAGTACACGTGAGAAGGTGTTCTGGAAGGCTTGTTCACAGGGTAACCCACAATTTTCCTCTGATAATTAAGATTTCCTTTCTTAAATTCCAGTCAATTCCTCTGAACACCAGGTTTAACTGAATTTTTTCCTACACCTGGAACTAGAGACAGCTGACTTCTGTCCTCAAAATGGCATCCAGCTTCAGTGACCTTAGGGTTATCTGCACTCATACTTACGTCTTGAGATTAGGGTAAGGACTTCCTGCAACTATTTGTGTACGCAAAATTGTATGCACAGATTATAAACATCTATTGCCCATTAAGTTCCCAAGTTAAGTTACCTCACTGCCCTTGAAACAAGTAGGACATATTTGTTTACGTGCAATTGAGGATCTACATTCTTTCTGAAACCTCCTTAATCAGTGCTTTTCTCTCATCTTCACTCAGTTTTGAATATCTCTTTGAAACCAGAGTATGTCGTTGTTTTTGAAAATAGTCCTGCAATATATTTAATTAGCATCTGAAATCACAGGCAACCACTGGCACCCAGATGTTCCAGAAAGCAACAAAGTAGTGCAAAGAAAGGCAGGCCAGACTTAACACATGCTCATTCTGGAGCAGCACTGAAAAAAAATAAATTTAAACCCAAGAAAAAAAACAAATCTGTTGTTCCATATACCCAGCTACGTTGCCTGCTAGGCTGCCTCTGTGAGTAGTAACTGCCTTGGCCATTAGCCTCATGGAGAGCAGGGCTGACCCTAATTAAGGCTGCAGTTTGCTGCTCAACCAATGCAAAAAAGCCAAGTTAACTGGCTGTGAGGATTCATCCCTGCAACAGAGACCTGCCAAGCAGCGCAGCGCTGCAGCAGCTCCGGGACGGTCCCTTTGCACCAGCCCCTAAGGAAGAAGGGGCTGCAGCAACGCCTAGGCATCGACACAGCTCACTGGGGCAACTGCCACATGACCAAATACTGCATTTTAGCAAAAGCCCTTAGAATGAATAGACCTTTAGGCAGCAGCATATTTAAATCAACATAATGCCTCCTTGAGTTTGGAGGAGAGGCACCACTGAGTAGGAGCCAAATTCTGCCTCCATTTTATACTCTAGGGCTCCATGGAGAAAGAAGGGGAAGATAAGACTTGGCCCTCTGACTAGTATTAAAAAGATCTAGGAAAATTTCAAAGAAAGGGATTTTTTTTTTTTAACCTATGATAAAGGTGAAATAGTTAAGAAAAGGTTTTAATTCAGATGGAAGGAGAAAGGTTCCATTTGCTCCTTTATAAATAATATCAGGGCATGACAGCACACTTATGTGCAGGTGACAATGAAAACCAGATTCCAATAATATGATATAGTGCTGTTTGCAAACCTAGGGGACCTCCCTGCTGCTAATATCAACAGAAATATGCTGTGAGATTCAACCCAGCTGTCAGATATTCATTACTACTTCAACTAACCCTCGCATATTGCATAAAAACCCAGTTTATGCCTTTCATTCTTCTTTTATGCGAAGAAACTTGCTCAAAGCAGCTCTGTTTCAGAGAGCAGTACATGTTTTTATAATTCCCATTTCAGTGAACTCCTTTCTCAAAGCAATCTGTAACACAGCGCAATCCCGAAAACATTTGGATAAGAGCTCGCTGGATTTAGGCACGCAGTTGCCAACAGCACAGACTGAAGGCTTGGACGAGCCGTGGCGCACTGTAGCATTCTTATGAAGTACGATATGATTTTACAGTCTACAGCCTTTGGTCTGGAAAGTTTAAGCGGTGCTGCAGCCAGCATCCAAATCCAGTTACTGCCTCACCCCCAGAGACACAAGACAGAAGGGGAAGCAAGCGGCACCCCCAGGAATGCACTGCGTACCAGGGGGCACGGCCCTTAGCAAAGCCAGCAGCCGTTCACAGAGAAGGGCAGATGGGATGCGACCCCCCCGGCACACCACTGACCTTCAGAGGATGCTTTACCAGGCCCTGCTCCGGGGTGCAGCTTACGAATCGCAGCTCCCAGCTGCCAGCGCAGCACAGAAGAAATCCTGCTAAATCTCATCCACAGACTTGACCTCACATCTGGCTAGAATAAGCTCCTACTCTTCCTAAACCAACACCAGCAACAACCTGGCTTCGGGAAAGGAAGTCTCATCCTTCTTTAATATTTTATTATAATACTTTTTTTGTGTGTCGTCAGAGTGAGGGACCGAGAGTAAACAACTGACCAGAAATGATTGCAAATTAAAATTTAATTGAAGAAAATTCATCTTTAATTCCACTTTTTTTTCCTGAAAGGTATTGTTTCTTTTGGATTTTAAATACTTTCAGCAAAACTAGATGAGGAATCTCAGTAAGTTTATTGAGCAATCCTACAAGGGGCTAAGCAGCAGCTTTCATGGCACAGCGACATACCTGTGCCAGTACCACTGCAATTCTTACAACGAAAGAACCAGAAAATACACATCTGATTTTAAGAGGTACAGAAAGCAATTACGAGACAGCAGACATGCTGCAAACACCACCCCAAAGCAGTCCACACAAAAACACCCTCCACAGCATTTGGAGAAACAACTGCTGTATCTGACCCATACACTGTACCCACAGACGAGACTCTGGAAAGAACCCTGATTTCTGCTCCTCGTTAGATAACTGTACACAGATTTCTCTAAGGGCCCGTCCAGTGTATGATAGTTTTTTTCCCAACAAGAAATAACATTGCTTGCAGTCCCTGCTTTTAAAATATAGTAAAAATAAAAAATAAAAAAAATCCCATATTAAATCAGGTTGGGTCTTAGGGGGATTTTTTTCCTCCTCCCCATCTTTAAATGGCTTTTCACCCTAAGATTACCTTCTTAGAAAGCCTTGGAATAGCCTACTTCTACCCTAAAAGGCTGCTATATACTTTGAGGTCTTATTTTTAGTCTTCCATTTACAGGGTTCAAATAGGACCTATTTTCAGCTGTTCTTCTAGCAAACATTTTTGGGACCTAAATACTTTTTCCATATTATTGTTGCTGCCTCCAGCATTTAGTAAAATATTCTAAGAAATTATTTCAACACTCTTGGCCAGGGCATAACCTCTTTCTAGTCCTCTGCTTAGAGCCGTAGCAATCAGGTTTTAGGTCAGAAGTCAGTCTTCTGCGTTGTATCTGGACTCAGCTTTTGCAATCCAAATTTAAAGGGAGAGTCTCCTTGCTGACAGGATATCCAATGACCTAAATGCCACGTTATTAAAATGTCTTCAGTATTTTTCTGCCTTCCAGAACAATTCCAAAGAATAACCTCCTTCCCGATATTAAGTGCTTTCCCATGAAACTTTCTGTAACAACAGAAAATGGTAGCCCTGTGTCTCCCACTTTAATTCTTACATTAAATGCAAATACTTAGAATTGATGAGCACTAAGATAACGAAATCTGGCACTACGAAATCTGGCACTAAATAGTCACAATATTTCTAAAGATAAGAAATCTGCCAAAACGTTTGATTCATCAGAAGAGATAACACATATATGTGATAACCTACATTAAGATTTGGGGTCATATTCTTGGTTTTAAACAAATGCAACTACTCTCACGCACCCTCAGAAAACATGAAGCACAACTGCTTTTTCAGAGATAAAACTGGGTAGCTGAGGAATTCATGGCACTCCCTTGCTTTTTCCAGCTCATTCTTACCTGCAAGATACAGCTCATGATATCAGATGCTATTTTGGCATGTGGCGTGTCCTCATCTTTTCCGGAAGGCTTCAGGTTGTGCTCCAGACACGACTCCCAGAGAGCCACGAGGGCTTTCCCGTGCTTCTCGATGGACTCCGTCTCCCTGATGGCAGTGGTGATGCGAGTGATGCAGATTTCCACCACAGCCTGGTCGTTGTCGTTGGTTTGGTAGTCCTGGTTCAAATAAAGACATCTGCCAGTGAATGCACATCCTTTATTAGACCCCACAAAACTAACCAGAAGGCTTGAGGTTTTTGTAACTGCCTACTGTTTGCTCACTTCCACCTTCAGAATTAACGTTTAGCATGATTAAAAACAAATCAGCCACGTCACAGATGATACACTCGCTGTTCCAAGTCTTAGTTCCCATTACTGTTAAGATGCAGATTATGTTATCACACGATTTTTAGCAAACCGTCTCAAAGCATGGCCTTCTTGACCAGAGACTGCAGCCGCATGCCTTAAAAACACTTGTGTGGTCCTCTTCTCCCACCAGCATCCTGAAACTCAAACTGAAATTGTTACCTACGTATAGCCAAATGCAGGGTCCCAAATATTTCTCATCATGTCAGGTCCCTGATGTAAGCACGGTTAGTTTCAATTAGTATTAACATAACACGAATAAAAATTAATTAAACAGGCTTTATTGCAAAGCCCTGTAATCCCCCATAATTACTGACACACACGCCACATGGCAATAAAACAGTAGCACTGCGCAATAACTTAAAAGGCTGCTGGGGAGAATCACACCCAAAATACAACTCCTCCGTGCTTCCCTCTGACCTGTGCTGCTCCACCCTGAAAAGTAACGAAGATGAAAGGCGGACCAAAGTAATAACCGAAAATCATCAAAATTTCCATCAAAAATGGAAAAATATGGACATTTTTCAAGGGCCAAATTCAGCATGAGTTCGCAATGTGCTGCTCCAGAGGGCCTGTGCTACAGCTGGGGATGGCTGCGAGTGCCGGGCAGAGGCGATGACACCTGGGGCTGTCTCGGGGCAGCTCTCTGCCTCTGCTCCCAGCTGCGGGCAGCACTCGGAGCCCTCTGGCAGGCAGTGCCCAGCCCTGGCCCTGCTCCTTGTACTGCTTCACACAAAGCCGTGTGCTTCAGAACATCCGATGGCAGGTTCGGGCATTCTTTCCTGAAAAGCATACCGTGTTTTACACAAAATCCCCATGGTTATCTGCAGTCAGGTTTGTGGAAGTGCATTAGAAACTGCAGATATAACTGCTGTCGGAGAAATGACCAAAGAGAAGACAAGCCAGTGCCCAGTGGCCATCCTGGAGACTGAGTCAGGTCTTGTTAGGTTTGGACATTGCCAAAACTGATTTTAAAGATCACATGAAGTAACACGCCAGGAAAGCGCAGCTGTTGGAACACCTTTGTATTGCTGCTTGAGTATCCTAGCGCTCCTAGGAGCTTGCCCTTCCCTTCTGGAGGCTGGCGCACGCTCCAGCCACAAGTGCATTTGAGGGGTTCTGAGGCTCTGGCTCAAGTCTGCTGTGAAATATAATTAAGGAATGGACGGGCTGATCATTAAACTGGACACAACTCGCTCTGTAACCAGACAGGTTAAAGGCAAAACACAGGGACAAAGAGGTGACAAAGGTAGTCTGAGGAGACAAGGGGTTGGACTCTGGCGATGGCAGCATCGTCCTGCCTCCTTTCAGAAGCTCACCAAGCGTTTTGTAGCCACACACACTTCACCCCAAAGGAGCCAGCAGTGCCTGTGTAACCAGCCCACTGCAACAACCCCCAAGCCTGGAGCTGTCCATGAATAAATGCAGGAGCAAAAGCAGGACACTTACATTTTGTATGGCATTCTTGAGTTTAAAACCTTGAATTGTGTATGTCACCATATTTAATGCTTTGTTTATATGATATATTTTATCTCATGAAAAATTATTAGAGGACAGCGTCTCACTTACAGGAGATGAACTAATTAGTCTTATTTGTTCAAGAGCTTCCGAGAGGCTTCCTTCAATTTCAGCATCATCTAAGGAGAAGAGATCCCCCGCGCGTGAAAGGTCCTTCTGTGCCAAAACCAGCCCAAAGAGATGATGCATGGCTGTGTTTGCTGCCACTCAGCCAGGCCTCTGCATGCAGCATATGCACGAAGGAGTTAGATGAGGACAGAACGGGAACAACCCTGCGGACCAGCCATCAGTGTAATACGAAGAACAAATCTGTGGCACATTTCAAGACTTCCTTGGCCACAATCTAAAAGGGGAAAAAAAAAAAGAAGGAAAAATTAGCAAATGCATTCACCATCATCCAGTTTAGCAAAGAGTTTTAAACTGTGCATGTAAGCAGTATGCAAAATTCCTGATCTAGGGATGTCCTTAAGCACCTACCATGAACTTCATGCTGAAGTTGAACAAGAAAGGTTCAGCTTCGCCACTCATGGCTGGCTTTGCAGAGTGCAAGAGATGCATGACTATGAGTCAAAGGTGGTCAACGTAAAGGTGCGACATTAGACACCTGCTAAATATGGTCCTAATTTAATGCACGGATTTGAGTTAGTTTCAAGTGTTATGAACTGGAAAAGCAGTCACTAGAGCTGGATCAGTCTGCTTTTGTGCACATTGCTTAAATAACATGGTCTGTGTTTCCAATGAGCAAAATTTCCCTATATTATATAGAGGGGTAAAAGAGTCAGAGATTTGACATATATTAGCAGAAGTAAAATACAGAAGAAAAGGGAATTTTACGACAAGTAGGCTATTCATAGTCTGGACAGAGTGATGAAGGAGCTGGATGAGCACGACAAGCCTGGGAATCAAACACCACCTCACTTTCACGCAGGTTTGGGTTAGCTGAAGGCGTGCACAGCCACACGTGCCCCGACGGCAGCGCCGCAGGGAGAGCTCAGGTGCTGCAGCAGGAGCACGGCAGCTGGCACTGCAGGCTGCAGGCAGCCCTGGCTACGCACCTACCCAGCCTGAAACCCGAGAACACAAACATTACGTCACAAGGGAAAAAATTCCCTCTGTCTTCACTTATTCATATCTTAAAAAATATTTACTGATTTTGAGGATAGCAAGAGATCTACCAAGCGCGCTTCCAGATTGCCCACGTGGTGCATTCACAGCCAAACTCCTCTCCTGAGCTGATGACCATAGTTCATCACGTAATTATTAACTGAAATATATAGAGTATCCTTGATTCCTGTGCTCTATTTTATGCTATTTTTCAGGAAAAAAAAAAGCAAAGTGTGAAATAAGTGGCAAATCCAATGCAAAACACTGAGAACTTTCCAGAAATAGTTCATTGAAACAATCTCTATTTTAACAGAATAGACAAAACCCTGAATTTGATCTGCCATAAACCTGACTGTATGTTTTTTAATTTAAAATACTTCACTATTTAAAATGATTTAAATAGGTAATTTAATAGAAAATTTTAAATCTATCAATATCATTACACAGTGTTTTTTTATTTGCAGCAAGACAAAAGCAGAAAAAAAAGCTACTAAAATTCTAAACCCCAAGGCACAAGGGGCTAGATTCTCCTGACAAGCTCAAAGACCTAAACCAGCAGTCACCCACGTAAGGTGATGGTGCTCTGTCTCCAACAGAGGAGACCGGGCCCATCGTACTCATACTCAGCAATTCTCAAATTTATAAATAAAACTTCAAAAAGCCATAGACAAACTGTTTTTTTTTTTTTTTTTTACCTGTTCATGGTTTCACACTGACATCCTCAATGATGTTTAGAGGTGTAAAGTTTGCGTTCTTTCAAACAAAGCCTGTTTGCTTTGCTCTCCTGCTACCACAGGCAACATCCAAGGGCACGAGTGGAAAGCTGGGGAATCTGGTGGTAAGCAGTGAACCCGAAGCTGTTAATTGCAGTGCCAGGAGTGAAGCATTTCAGGAATGCAGACTAAAGCAGCCTAAAAGTTACCAATCTCTCCGTCAGGTGACTAAATGAACCTAAACGCAGAGAGGCCTTATCTTTGAATGAAACGCTCTGTTTCTAGGGCAAAATACAAAGCCTATTCCACTTGACTGCAGTTGTTTTTAATAGAGAAAACAGAACTCTCTGTGTTAGTGGAAAGCTATCCTTTCCTGGGAAGAAGGCTAGAAAGAAAAACTCAGTAAGCTCACACTGGTTTGTTCACTTGCTCTTTTTCTTGCAATAGAGGAGATTTTCTGTCCAAAGGAATATATGCTATCATTCTGTAACACTTTACATGAACACAAAAGAGAGTCTGAAGTTTTTTGGCTTTTAACATTACTTTTAGAAGTAGCACAACAAAATCTGGACATAGAATTCAGAAAAATGCTTCAGGAATGAAGTTCCATTTGAGTCCTCCCTTTGATCGGAGGCACTGAAACACAGCTACCTTTTCTTGGCCTTTTGCAAATGATATCTACTCAATGTGCTTCTGCAGAAGAGTTTCTCAGAAAGGTCCTGTTCTCTCTGATGGACTGATTCCATTTGTACATGGTTTATAGACAGTAAGGACAATATTGAAAAACATTTACTTAACCATAAGTTCTTTGAAATGGAATTGTATTGTCATCTTAATACTAAAATTATGTAACAGTGCCCAAAAGACTCTCCTTGCATAGGTCTTAGAAGGAGAAAATTGTTCTTTAAGCAACTCCTTACTCACTACAAGGTTTTAGTTTACTGCTAGTAGGTAGCTGCCACTGAAGAAAAGATAAAACATAATACATGTCTTTTATTCTTAAAAAAAAGAACCTGGTTGGACAATTAAATTGCTTCAGAGCATGGTTCCTGAGATGCCTCATCAGCTCGATTCCACATCGTCAGAATCTTCTTGTTCAATAGGACAGACATCACCGTCTGATCAGCATCTGAGATCAGCCTTACATTTGTGCCCCACGTACACAGTCAATGGAAAACAGGCGAAAGGACTTGCCAAAGTTCCTCCCTCCTGTGCGGCTCCCCGTCAGTGCCGTGTCCGTGGGGGCTAGCAGCAGGCATCCACGCCTTCACGTGGTCAAAGCGTGGGAACAAAGCAGTGACTCCAGCTCTGGTAACAAACTCCAGGCCATCATTATGCATAAAAGGAAACAGCTTATAACACAGCCCATTTCCACAGGTTTGTGGTGCTTCTCCCACACCTAATTCAAAGTTTTTATTCTGATTTTCTACACCTAGATGCCTTTTTCATGACAAACTGAAAGAGCCACGTGTTCCCTGGGACCTTGAAGCTGCTCCCCTCCAAGGTGAGTCTCTTAACTTGCTGGAGGCACAACATTCTTACCAAAGCTCCTTATCAGAAGCAATCAGAACAAAAGCTAGCCTGACAGGTTTCAGAGCTTGAAGCAATTGAATTGGTCTGTTTGCAAAATAATTCCCCCAATGAGAGAAGATTAACAATAAAAAATTCACGTAAAAGGGCAGTCGGACCTAAAGGCATCCAAGAACCAATTGAACTCAGCTAAAAAAAAGAGTCATAGTTTTATCAGGAACTCAGATTCTGCAGAAAGACATTAGAAGGACAAAAAAAAAAAAAAAAAGTATTTTTGGAATCAGAGAGGAAGGGGAAGGAATCAGATACACTGAATTTTTAGTGGGGCAAATGCTGCAAGAAGTTAGAGTCATTTCCATAACTTGCAAAGGACTTGAGATGAAAGTACGGTTGCTCAGTTTTACCAGATGGTGCTATCCCACTGAAAACAAAAGGGCAGTCTTTGAAGAACTGTGCAATATTGTTAATCTAGCTGTACACTACACAACATAAATATGAAAAACCCCTCACTGTACTTAAGGAATTTTTGGAAACGCAGGCCACCTGCACTTAATGTTAAGTGAACCTTACAGCATCTTCCAGTTTTCTCACTAAAAAGCAAGAGGCACCTAAACTCTTACTGCACTGTTCAAGCAAATTAGAAGGGAATTTACATAATAGTGCATTTCAGAACAAAGTTAAACATTACCGAGTCCTGAGCTAACTCATCTCTGCAGTAAAATCCATAACCCATAGCCTTGAGGGATAAACTCTCAAAGCCACTGACGGGTTGCAGTTGAGCACTTCAAGAGACAACAGGCTGGGAGGATGAACCCTGCTGGAACCACACCAAGGACGGACTCTACTCCTAATCTCGTGCACAGCGAGGGCTCCCAATTCTTAATCCATTCCCAAACCCCATTCTCCTCCATGACACCCATTTTGCCACAGGCACTGAGCATGGCTCTCCTCAAACACCGCAGCACAGCTTCAAACTAGAGCCTTGCCAGCTGATGTTTCTGCTTCTTTACTGATGGATCAAGCAACCCAAAAACCAGAATTCTCTGATAAAGAAAAGGTAAATTTCCTTTTCAGTATAAACTGAACACCCAGTGCAAAAAATATTTTAGGTTTAATTGTCGAGCAAATTACAGAAGAGAGAATTCTCCGTAAGTGAAGAGACTTGTGTTAAAGGACTGGGAGGCCAGAGGTCGTGCTGAACCATAGCAATCCCATGCAATCCCAGCCCAATGCTTTGACTATTCTATCAATAAAAAGGAATAAATAAATAAATAAATACATTTCCTTACCTCACAGACACATTGCCATGCTTAATACACTGGATTGTATGAAGTGCTTTGGATGCCTTGGATGAAAGACGCTATAGGAAAGCAAAAGCACAACAGTGTTAGTAGCTCTTTGCCTTTTCAGCACTCTGTGTGCAGACTATAACACATATGCTGCATGATACCACTAGGAGTAAGACCGTATATTTCACTGAACTGGGTTTAATATTTAGGACATGGTCCTATTAAAAACAAAAAAAAAACACAGGAAAACAAATAGGACAGCAGCTCTACAAAACCCTGTGGGAGTTTGATGTTATTCACACACGCATGGATTGAACAAAGAGAGGTTTGGATTCCCATTCTCTCTGGGGGTGGGGACAAATATTCCCAACAACTGCACATTTAGTTTTATTTTACTTTTCTATGAATAGGAGGAAGATTACAATCACCTTCAAAGTAAACTTTCACTCTGTGTATACAGCAGCATTCCCTTCCCTTGAAATCCTTCACCCCCACCTCACAGGAAAAATCTGTTCTGCGGCGTTAGAAAAAGGATGTCTCGCTCACAAAAGTTTCTAATGTCTCCAAGACTGTTGGATACTTCCTTCCCCACATGCATCCATGCAGGAAAAAAAAAGAAAGCACGGATACATTTCCTGATTATTTTGGGCCTGAAACTTTCCCAAGAACATTCACATACGTAATTTATGGATAGAATATTGCAAGATATTTTGGACAACTGCCCCCCTCCGTGTTACAATAATAATTTGATTTATTTTTGTATTTGAAACACATTTACTTACTAAAATAGAGAGCTCTTTCGAAACTTTTAAATAAAGTTCTCACATTTTTCAGTGAAAGAAAAGGATTAAAGATTATTTTGAAAGAGCATCATTTTCACACAGGGTGAATAGACTACAGCAGTTCCCATGGGGTCAGCTGCATATATTTAAACTCTTCCCACAAAACAACCATTGTTTGCTGCAAGCCTCTGTTTTTTTTCTGTCATGACAGGTTTCCACACTTCATGTCGTCTAGAGAGCCCATGGATGCTGAGCTGGACCAGATGATGAAACAATGAAACATGAAGTCTACTAATTAGGATTTATTATTTTGGGGGGGGCTAACGAAACACCTTGCTGCAGTCCTGGGAGCTGCAAGCTGACTAATGCCCGTCCTCATACAAAAAGAAACTGTACTCTTACTGGAAGCAACTGGAAAACAATCAGAGGAAATGTAATCTGCCTCTTAAGATCCATCTCTTCTAACAGGCTTGCAGGGCTTTTAGGGAGGTCTATCCCCATTCTGAAGGTCAGTACCCTTCCTTGACATGCAAACCACCAGGTAAATGTTCTCCCCTGCGATTAACTGGCTTAACTGGTAGGTTTTATAGCTCAGATGATGCTTTAAGCGAGCCAGATCTCACAGACCTGTCACAATTTTGGCTGCAAAAATCCATGCAGAACAAAGCCGATGGAGAGTGGAAAGAATGTACCTGTAAACCTGTCAGGTGTGCCTCTTGCAAAAGGTTTGTAACTTGACCAAAAAAATGATACTTCATTTAACATACCTGCTTGATAACCTATGTACTATTGAGAGTTTTCTACAATTTTCAGTATATAAATAGTAGAATCAAAGGTTTATATTCGGCTGTTGCTTCAGAACATGCTAATGCTATAAGTAACACAGCAAAAACATTTTTAAAAATTAGTAAGACAGATTTGTAAGAAGTCAATTTCTAAGTAGCTTCATTAAAATATCATGCTAGAATAACATTGCTTACATATCTTAAACTGCTTCATGGAACAAATACCAATACACTTATTGTCATGGCGATGCTGTCAGAAGTTCACCATTTTCAGGTATTTCTTAATGAGAATTCATATACTCGACAGGTTTTCAACACTACATGGCATTACAGGAAAAAGACTTGTTACAAAGTTTCACTCAATGTAAAAACATGCATTTCTGTTTAAAGAGCATGAGAGACTAAACAGAACAGACCATCACGAGATGACAACAGGATAAGGTCTCCAAGAATTTCACTCTGGAAGTAAAAATGGGACTAGAACGATTAAAAAGTAGTAAAAAAAAAATCAAAGTCCCTGTCCCTCAATGTCTCCTGAACTGGAAGTCACCAAACAATCACTGAATATCCTAAGGTTCCTCCCAGGCATCTGGCAATCCACTCCAGCCTCTCTTCAGTACATATTTTAGTACAGACAACACCTTCTCTAGTCCGTATTTTCCAAGTTCCCCTAACTTAAGGCAACAATCCTACAGCACGGGGTACAGAGTGCCTTCTGAGAGTGGGGAGGAAAGCGAAATGCATTTGAGCCCCAAGATGAATCAAGAACGCCGTGGGATTAACACCCGTGCTGTAACACACCCCGATGCACAGGCACTGCTTTTTCTCTCTAGTCAACTACGAGCTAATTTACAACAGGTTTTTAACAAACATGATTGTAATACATTTATACATGTAATAACCACAGTTCCTGCATCCACAGAAAAAAACAGTCACTTAACCGGTATTAAAGACAACATTTTACACACTCTCAAAAACCTCTTCCATTATTTAATATTTGGATGTGCTACTCAACTTCTTTCCATGCAGTAATTTATTCATTATTGAAAGTGTTACATGAATGCATATTTATTTAAGTTAGTTATTCATACCTCTCAGGAGAGAAACCTCTGAAAACCATTAATAATTGAAGGCAAATTGTTGGTCTTTAGAGAAATTCTGATAAAATCCATTACAACTGTCAGTTCCCCTTCCATCCCCCTGTCTCTGGTATGTGAGGCTGCTGGCTCGGTGCACAGCCTTGTCAAACCAACCGTACAGTCTATTCAGTTACCCTGGAGTTGTCATGTGGAATCAAGCAAACAAATATCTTCTCTCCATTTTCCCCAACTCCAGAACTCAAAAACAGCTCAGAACTAATTCTTCCCAAAGCTTAAAGTCGGCAGCAGCTTGAGTGAAAACGCTCCGAGCTCGATATGGAATTTGAATTAGTTAAAAGGATTTATCAACAGCCAGTGGTTACATTCAGTTAATTAATAACTTGCTTAAGAGCAACGAGGAAATTGCAGCAGTTAATATAATATAATATGGGGCCTCTTGTCAGAAGTCAGCGAGAAGGCTGGACTCTGTGTCTTTGGAGGAACACCAGCCCAAAGAAAATTCGGGAAGGAGCAGGACGCTGGGCAGGACGTGCATCCTTTCAGGTGACATCTGCCCTATCTCGCCAGCCCACAGACCTTCGGGCAGCCCTTACAAAGTGCCACTGCCCAGGTGAATCCTGTGCTCGGGACCTACCTCAACACCTCCAAAGCTTGGCAGCTGCAGTGGAGAAATCATTTCTAAATCATTCTGGCAGATTTTTGCACGCAAGCTGAACGTGCTTGCCTCCCACATTAAGCACGTCCGTATACTTCTCCCTTTAGCTTTCCTTTGATAAGTAAATTCCACATTTCCAAAGCATTAACCGTAACTAAACCCTACCCTACACACAGGCCCATGGGGAGCTTGACAGAACTGATATCGGGCTATATTTTCCCCTCGTTGCTGAGCATAGGAGCAAACCCACACTGGGAGTGTCCCAGCACTGCCATTTTTCTCATAATGGTTATTTGGATACTGCTTTGGCCACCTCGCAGAACAGCAAAGGGTAACGTCAAGCACTCTCAGCCAGCTACTTAGCCAGAAGAAAAGAATGACTGTTTGCCCAAAGATAACGAGGAGGCACGTTTGTACCATTTTTGTTAGGTCTTTTGTCTTTTTGCAACACAGTAAGGATTTATAAGCTATAGCTTAAAAAAATCTGCTCCACAAAGTATACAATTAAGTTATGAGTCCTTGATTTTAACAGTAAGCACTCAGAATAGCTTTTTAGCTCCAGACCATTCCAGCATGGCCTCTACAACCAAATACAAAATTAACGGTGGGTGAACACATACTTTAATGAAGCTAAGAGACTTTTTTTTTTTAAATATGATTGTGTTCTCTGCATCTTCCTTTTAACTTAGCATGCATATGAAACACACAGTTTGCTTCCCTCTGCCTCTGTGAGGCTATGCAAGACTTACAGGTTGTTAGCAGAACATAAACCTTCACTCTAAAAATTGTTTTCTAAACAAGAGATATTAGAAAGTATTTTAAAAATCAGGATGGCCTAACTATTGGCTTAGGAGAGCACAAAAGGGATCTTGGATTTTCCTTCTGCATCTGATTTAAGTTACTGCACAGTGGGAATTAACAGGTTGATTCCTTCACTCGCTGCAAGCAACAGAAGTAACATTTCCCCCCAGTGTCTGACAATCTTTTCAATTTTTTATACAGAAGGAAAGGTAGAACCACAAGCTGGTTTTGGCTTACTCAAACACACCTACAGTCAGAGCTAATCACAGTCCCGAGAAGATTTATGTGGAAAAGCTCTTCTGATAGCTACACTAAAAAGGATAAGATGAACGTTGACTGCCTTCTCAGACAGCCCATTCTCTTAATACCATGAGGTGGACAGCAGCAAGGAGTCCTGCACAGAATATATCTTACCCTGGAGTGAATGTTCTCTGCTCCCAGAATCATCTGTATAGTCAGAGAGAAAACCAACAAAGACAGCTGACTAAGGAGAGTAAGGCAAAGTAAAGATCAGGTGCAAGAAACCCAAACAAGCTTAGAAAAGAAGACTGATGGCATTACCTTGAAGAAAGACAAAGCAACGTGGCACTTTTCTGGCTAGGGGCTTCAGTCCCTTCCAATCTGTACATTCGCTGCAGGGCTTTGCCGTGCTAGCATCACCCTTTACAGCCCTGACATATTCATACCTTAATTCTTTTGTTTTTTCATTGATGGATTCACTGTTATACACCACTAATGTCACCAAGACAATGAAATGTTAGCTAATGCAGGATTGCACGTTAAAGAAAGTCACAGGAAGCCTGAGTCAAGCCACCCACCGCAGTCTTCTTGAACGTTCTTTGACTTCCCTCCTACCGTTTATAAAAAATGTAATCAGCTACAGAAAGAACACCGAATACCACTGGACCAGGATATGCTTGGAAAGACAAATGAAATTAAAGACAATAGATAGCACCTGAGCAACTCATGACTCTAAAGCACATAAAGCACATGATAAACAATGTATTGCAGTTAGGCAAAAAGATGTACATGCATACTTCACTATCTGAAAGAGGAGAATTGACTTTATGAAGAGTTTTCCCATCCTAGAAAAAACTTGGTTTTAACCTTCGTAATAGCTGCAATGAATTTGTGTCCTTCTTAAAGTCCTGAAAATAACGTATTTTGTTAGACTTGTTTAAATAAACATCTTGTTAGGAAAGAAAGATGCTATTGTTCTCTCTGACTAATTGGTGAAAAGAAACAGAATATTCTGTATTCATTGCATTTAGCCTAAATGAGTCATGTTATCTTCTACTCAGGCAAAGCAGTTTAATTTTAATAACAACAATGCTGACAGCTACAATACTGTTCTTGCAGAAGTTTGCTTGTAAATAATTAACAATTGTTGTAGAATGACAGTGGGCTTTTTGATAGCTCTATTAATTTCACAGTCAAGCTGAAGTCTCTTTAATTTAGAGCGTTCATAAAAATCCACGTTCATCCACAACCTACTAACGTAAAAAGATAATAGAAAAAAAAATCAGGTTTATGTCCCTGCATACATCTAGATGCCAGAAATCTGTTGTATGCCCGAAATCAGCCACAGAAACCAATGAGGATAGTACAGAAGTTATGGATCATGCCTCCAGATAGTTTACATTAACTTCAAAGCCAGGCAATTATTAGTCTAAAGTCTGCGTTCAGATGATCAGCAAGCTCAAATAACAAAATTTAGCTCTGTGTTGTAGGGCCTGGTGGTCAGCCACCAGCGGTAGCATTGTCAGAAGACAGATTTAGCACAGATGGCGCAGTGCCTACTGCTGTCCTTTAAGTATGTGCACTGATGCCTCAAAATCTTGCTAAGCAAGACACTGATGACTGTTCCCTTAATCCACTCAGATTTTTAAAACCTGGCAAAAATTCCTCTGATTCTGATGGAATCGGCGAGGACACAAATACCTTGAGGAACATGGAAACATTTCCTTTGTAAGCAAATTCTTTACCTACCGCATGCCACATAGTTAACTAGTTCACAGCTGCATCTTTTACACAGATATTAACGATTTTGTCTAAGAACTATAGAAACAGATTCAATGCTTCCTCTACCATAATGAGATAAATATAATTTGATTTTTTTTTCCTTTCAGATAACGTATCCCGGTGTGTCCATTCCTCTGAGGAAGAAACATTTCTCTCCAGAAATAAGAACCTCTCAAAAGCTCACTGAAGTCAATTGAGTAACTCTTAGAAGGTTTTCATCTTTTGTTCTCCCAGTAGGTATTTCCACAAGTTTCCTTATGCCTGTTTGCTGTTCCAGATAAAGAAGTGAATAATGACACAGGCATTTATGAAGTAATCTTTGGTTTCTATATGGACTAGTTTACCAGAAATATTTCTGGGCCATGCATTTGACTGGCAGCAGTCCAATAATTAGTGTACTTGCATAATTTCATACACTGGTGTATTTAGGACAGTAAACTCTCCTGCCAAACAAATTGTTAGATATCAACCTAATATTTCTATCAAATTCCATGTTAGCTATTAACACTATTTTTTAACTATTCTAGTTATTATTTGCACACTAAGGATTGTTTATACTCCAATTACTGACAAAGCAATCTGGTTTGACACTTTTAGAATAGCTGTTTATTTCTAAAGGCCAAACCCTGTGTTCCAGACAAAGTCAAAGCTCCCGTTGAAATTAAAATAGGTTTTCCCTGAATGAAGACTAAAAACCATACGATTTGACCTGTTGTCTCAGAGGAACTAGACTCTGCCTCAGCACTGTAGCTGTTCGTTAGTTGGGTTCGTAGGTGGCTATTGCCTGGCAGCCCTATCTTGTAATAATACACAGAGCTCATTATCAGCTGCACTGCTCCAAAAGGCTCATCTGCATCACAAAAGACAACATCTGCTGTGCATCTAAGTGCCATCTCATTGATAAACTATATCAGAACCAGAAAAGTTTGAATACTTATTTCTTTATAGCCAGTTCTGTTTCGGAGAAAGTCCCACAATACTCATAGGCAACAAACAAATGTCACTTCAGGCCCATCTGACGGTTCTTCAGATGCTCAGCATCCTTCCTTGCTGTGATGGACAAACTGTAAACACACCCAATCTATTTTTACACACTCACATGCATACATGCACACACACCCTCTCACATTCACATTTTGCATATCAGATAGCATATTTTCATTACCTACCTGAATCATTTTCCAATTGAACTGCACATTTTACTTCAGGCGTCTATTTCCATTCACATTGTTTCCCACATAAAGGACCTTCTTAATTGAGCTGCATAGTTTATGAACTGTGGTAACTGAGCTGCATAACTCCACTGCAGAGTTTTTATATGCTGTACCAAGCGGCATATTGAGTGTGGATTTGCGCCTCCGTACTTACAAGCTCTGCAAGTTGAGGAGAATTTCAACAGTTCCACTGTATTTTTCACTTCTGAATATCTGTATGTTTTTCATATTTTCCTACCCTTTCAACCCTGAATGGGTAGAAATCTACACTTGGCTTAAGCAAAGTCTTTTTAAGGGTAGCCAGGCAAATGAGTTAAACTGCTGATGACAGCCCAAGTAACCCTTGTATTCTGTCCCTGAGAGCAGAAGTCAAGAAAACTTACCTTAGGAGAGCAAAGGCAGCTACTCCCACACAGAAGAAAAAACTGCCTGACTGCAAGGGACTGTTTCAATAGGCACTCACGCTCTTCATTTCTGGTTAAGAGCCAGAAACCTTTTAAAGAGTCCTAGAACCAGGGAGGAGAAGCAGTATCGATAAGCGGCAGTGAGGACATGCTGTTCTCAGCTGCCTGGAGACAAAAGCTCAGCAATCAGGACATGCCTGCTGCAGACAGGAACAGCATCTAGAACCAAGACTGGTTCTGCACAGCATCCAGACACTTCTCATCCTAATTAAGTCTATAGGCTAACAGTGATTATTAATATTAAACACCTATCCTCTGAAGCTGCTAATGATACCAGATAATCCGTACCATAGCTACACATTTAAAATTAATACAAGCATTCCTGCTAACTTTTGAGAAAGAAACGCAGCACACGTTGATACAATGAGCTCATGCCGTTCCTGTGAACAGGTTCTCCTCTTGGCTATGGATAGATGCCAAAGTAAGAGTCAGTGTTTAAAAACGACTGAAACATCTGTTCAGGATATAATACTTCAAAAGCTTACCATCATTAATTCTATAGCTCACAGATGAGCACAATGCTTTGAAAGATACAAACATAAGGAATAGTACTTCCACCAGGAACTCTAAAGTCAACAATGGCAGAGCTAAGTAGTGGCAGTTATTTCATGGCTTAAGGAAACCAGTCAACAAAAAAAAAAGAGACAACACCTCATGGGAGAAATTATTTAAATGAATTAATATCAGCACTAGTATGTATGCCTAGGAAAACTGCTTTCCTAGACCTTATTTTGTTTGCTAGATTTGCAGAAGAAAGTCTCTGTACAAAGTGAGCATGGAACCATAGAAATGTAGGATTGGAAAGGCCTCAAGATGTGATCTAACCTACATCCTTGTGCTGAGGCAAGAGCTGTCAGGTATAGGCACACCTGATGTTTTTCTGCTCTGTTATTGCTTCCCAGAGGTAAATGTTTCAACACTTCACAATTAAGAATTTACTCAGTAGCCAAACACTTCTTCCAATTTCATTAGGAACAGATGATAACAGATCACTGTTCTGTTACAGGGCCTCACTTTCTTAATGACTCTTTGCTCTCTCAAACGTCTCTTGTGGAGCAAACATCTCATTCAGTTTCTCACCTTTTTCATATTCTCTTGTCAATTTCCACCCCACCCTTGTTGAATCTCTGCTCTCTCTCTTTTCTGGAAGAGATGCATTGAAAACTGAACACCGCGGCCTACCTCAGGCCTTTTCAAGTGTAATTACAGTAGGGTTGCAGTCTCCCATGTCTTGTAGCTGTCTCCCTATGAGCACACTTCAAAGCTACAGCTGCTTTTCTCCACAGCATCACGCTATTGACTCATCACTGTGCTGTAGCTTGGCAGCACCTCCCTCATATATGTAACCATTGTCAGCTTCTCCACCATTACCTGTCACATTTGGCAATTTCTCATGCTTTGCTCAGTGCTTTTCCATGTCTTGTTCAGTTAATTTAACCTTAGGGCGGGACCTAAGCTAAATTTGCTTCACAAAGCTTTCATGACCTCAAATTCCTCAGGGTGTTTTTTTTGTTTGTTTTTTGTTTGGTTGGTTTTGTTTTTTATACCGCTATACCTATTGTCCTTTTCCTTAAGCGTTCCCTTTTGCCCAAGAATCTCCTACCCACAAATGTGGCACACAGCTAACAACAGGGCTCCAGTATGAAAACAACACCCTTAAATTTCAAAATATTGCAGAGAAACCATTTTTTCCTCTCAAACTAGAAAATTAAACCAATAGTCTCTGCAATGTAAGTCAACATCTGATCCTTTGTGTCCAAAATGTGATTCTCAGTTTTTCCCCGGAAGGTCTGAATTTATCAAATAGTGAGGTGTACACATTGCATTAAAATGAAGTAATAGAAAATTCAGTGTTCACCTTTCACGTCCAAGTTGGTAGTAAACTGATCCAATTTTTCTGTCAACTACATTACAGGGAAAAAGAAGAAAATAGGAAAAAAAAAATCAGATTAACACATCCTGAGATAAATGGTATTTCAGCTAAGTTTAATCTTACTTTTGAAAGGTGCAAACTCATCATATACATCTATATGGAGAACTCTGCAGAATACCTGGGAGGCTCAACATTGTGACAGCTACACCATCAAACTGTATATGGGTTTTCTCCACCCCTGCCCCTCAGCTGGGCTCATGGGGCAAGACAAGAATTTAAGCTGGGGCCTGAAATTCCCATATCCAGTCCAGTACGTTTAAACATAAAGTTAATTTTCTCCTAATCGCCAAGACTGATTACCCCTTTAGTCTTCCTCATCAGACTGTAAATAGATGTTCCTCTGACTTCTTGGAAAAAAAATAATACTTAATTTGACTTAAAATACAAAATAGCTTGATACAGTTAAATCTACAGTTAAATCTGATCAAGCAGAACTTTTAGTCTTACCTGGAAGTTTTCTAACGTTTAAATAAGTCTTCCCTGAATCCACCTTCTCATTAATTCTTGCAAAGGAACTCTCTCTTTCCAACCGGTTACTACAAAAATGTTCAGATAATAGAGACTGTCAAAAAGAACAGCATTTTCTTGTCCAAATAATATTCAGTATCAATTCCATTTATCACATCTCATTAACAGAAAAAGAGTTGTAAAACCATCCTGAATGACTTCAAATCTTAGATGAATCTCATTAGAATCCTTTCACCTTAAAAATTATAAAATCTACTTCAAATTTACAGTCTCATAGTACCTTCACTCACACTACACTGCACTCCCAGAAAAGGGTTAATGTCATGCATATACACAGACCAAGGACTTTATTTTAATGGAAATGCAACAAAGAAGTTCACTTAATGACAAGTTCTTGGACTAATGTATTATTCATTTTGTTATGTGACAGTAGAACAAAATTGTATCCATAAATATATAATGCCGTACATCACTTTTTAGTGTAGTTTACATTTATGAAATAATTGGCTGTCTTTCAGCACATTACCCTCTCTTTATTCACTTTTTAAAGTGGGTGTCATAGGATGCAGCTCATGACATACAAGATACATACGTTCTAGAAACAGAAGCAGCAACTGGCCTGGATAAACCTATGAATTTCAAGCTCTCTTTCTGGAAAGATTTTCTAGCCTCTAGAAGCATTTTAGAGGTATCATTACAGTGCTTTTCCACACCTAAATTGCTAGTTTTCTCATTTTCCCCTACAATTAACATTATAAAAGTGTATAAATCTGCATGCCTTTGCAAGTCAGCAACAGATGAGCCTTGTGGACATAAGCGGGGAATTTCACAGTGCCAGACAAATGCTGCTCAGCTGCCAAAAACAACACTGAATCATTGCTTGAGCAGCAATTAAACCAGAACAATACAGATACCCAAACCCTTCCTTTAATCAGTCTCCCAACCCTGTGTTTATTAGCTGGGCTGCAGTAACTACAGAAATGATGAGCCTGTATGAGAAGAAAAGCAAAATTCTATTAAAAATTCAGTAAATTATACAACATTCCTTCCTATCAAAATATTTTAAAATATTCATGCCTAAAAGTGCGTGTCCTGTGAAGATCCCAGGATTGTTCGTTAGACTTCTTTGTCTCTTGGATCACCACCTGCCATTACCAATGAACCCAAAAGGCAGCGTCTGAGAGCCGCCAGCAGGCAGCGCGTCCAAGGGGCACTAACTCAGCAGCAAAAAGGGCGCTTTTGGAGGCAGCAGGGAGGCCGTGGCTGCACCCCAGACAGAGGCCAGGCCTGCAAAGGGCACATCGCATTCAGCCCTGCAGTAATTGACTGTGCCTCGCTCTTCATCCTGGGTTGAACCTAGCTTTTAGTCACTGGGGATTAGATGCCGATTTCCCAGTTTTCAGAGGGAGACCCAGAAACTGACCAGAGGCCGCACAGGAGCTCCTTGGAGATGGCCAGCTCTGCAGGGACAGCCTGGGTCTGCACCTTGGAGCCTCTGGGGGAAAGAGAAGCCTCCAGAAAACCAAGGCGCGTTTAGAGCATTTGCCCGTGAAGCGAATCTTGTGCTCCAGCTGAAGGCAAGCCATGGAGCAGCACGGAATTATGGAGCAATATGGAACTACGGACTGCTTGGACCACCCAACAGATTGCTCCTCTGCTCAGAGCCTCACCCCTCACGGTGACCGCCCTGGTGCGTACAACACGGAGGCAGGCCTGGAAGCCGCGGTGCTGTATAAGAGGGGGGCACACTCCCGAAACGACCACCCGGGCCTGCAAAAATCCCCAATTTTCCACCCTGCCGAGCCCAGCTCCTGTCCCCCAGGGCGAAGTTTTCCCCGTGCAGGCAGCTCCGCAGCCCCGGCAGCCGCCCGCAGAGGGCGCCCGGGCCCCGCCGCTGCGGCTGCTGATGGCGGCGAGGGGCGGCGCGGTGCGGGCGGGCCCCCTGCCCGCCTGCCTCCCCGTCACCCCGGCAGGGCCGGGCGGCCGCCTGCCTGCCTGCCTGCCTGCCTGCCTCCGCTGGGTGCCGGGGGCCCTCGGAGCGGGGCCGCCCGAGCCCGAGCTGGATCCGCGGAGCAGCAGCAGCAGCCGTGGCCAGGTCGGTGTCCGCCCCGCTTCGCGTCCTCGCCGCGCCTCCCTCACGGCCCCGTCCCGGTCCCGGCCTCCCCGCGGGGCCGCCATTACGCGGGGCGGGGGGCGCCTGCAGCAGCACCGGCACCCGGGGCTGTCCCCTCCGGTGGCGGCCGTCCCGCTGTCGCTGCTGTCCCCATGTCGCTGCTGTTCGCCCCCCCCGAGCTGCCCGGCCCCGGCTGTTCCCCTCGGCCCGGGCCGGGCACGGGGAGGGCTGCGGCTGCCCGAGGCGGTCGGGCTGGGGCTGGGCGCTTCTTTGGGACGGCGCTTCTTTATCTCTCATTTTTCTTCTTTCTTTGATAAGCTGGAAGCTTTCTGTGAGAACTGGACTCGGTTTGTGGGGTCGGTTTGGCCGTGCTTTATCATCAGCGCTGAGAATGCAATATTCACAGCTGGGGCTGTGGGAAGATGCCCTCAGAGAAGAGCTAGAGCCAGGGGTAGATGAACGGCTTAATGCTGGGGAGCGCGTGAAGGAGCTCCCAGTTACTCCTTAGCTTAACTCACTTTTTTTTTAATTTTCTTTTTTACCCACACTACTAATTAAATTATGAACACTACACAACTGAGCATCCTTTCGGATTTCAGGCTGTTACCAGCCGCTATCTAAGGAACTTGCAAAAGTGCCAGCTGCACACACATATACCCGACATCGTTACGCGTTACTGGCAGCGACCCCGTTACTTGCCCCCCCAGCGCTTGCCGTGGTCGGAGCACACGGGTATTTGCAGCAACTTGGCTGCTGGAGGGGCAGAGCGGCTGTGGCAAGTCTCCAGACTTACAGGAGAAGCATGTTCTGCCTCCTCCGCACCGTGGAGCTGTTCGTAATGAAGAGGACTTCACTCTTAAGATACTACTTATTTCTGTTCAGGCATCTTTATTCCGTAATAGGGGATTAAAGTAAGAAAGTTGTCCAAAGCAAAGTCTCAAGCTACTGATTCCTTATAACTAAATATCCGAAACCACAGTGGTTTTATTTCTAGCTAGACAAACACCAAGCCTTTTCAGAAAGGTATGACGTCAAGCTTCTGGGCTAACGCTTCATTGAAAATAATAAATAATACCTTTACTACAACTTTTTCAAATGCTAGAAAATACTGTTTGGGCAGTAATCCAAGAATGGGGTTGCACGTGTGAAATTTTTACAGGGACATAACTCACCTTTTATTTTCCTTTCTCACCAACTCTATAGGAAGAAAAGAAATGTCATGGCAAACTCATCCTGTTTTCAGGTGCAAAGCATTTCATGCAACAAAAGAGAAGTAAGGAGGGCTTTGTGGCAGATGCGTTTAGTTGACAGCATCCCGTTGTTCTACCCACGGATGAAATTGTTCTTGGTATAGGGGCACAGTATTTTGCTGGGGATTAAAAAACAAAAAACCACACAATTATTTTAAGACTAAAAGTATAGTCTCAAGGGCCGGCAGCACAGAAGTTATCCTGCTGTATAGATGTTAAGGAATAGCAACCCGAGAATATCCACGTGCTTTAAATGTGTTAAGTGCAGCGTGTGGCAGGAGGCCAACGCGCAAGTCTGCAGTCATCTGGGAAGTGTAAGTGGCCGAACTCCTACCACTTCTTAAACTGTTTGGTTTTCTGTAACAGCTGCAGGGTTTTGGAGCAGGGTATAGCCTAAGTCAGGTGGCTGAGTCTGAATTGCCTCATTTAGACTTTTTACCCCATAGTCTGTGAATTTTTTTTAAGAGAACTTTTAATGCATGAGTCAAACTGCAGTCATGACATTCAGGCATAGTTTTAAATACCACATTCAACCTTTTTTTTTTTTTTTAATGTCTAATATGTTTTGCATATATTGAAAGGGGCGTTTTGGGATGAAGTTGAGGTGCAGTGTTTTCTGAAACCTAATAAAATTTGCATGTTTATTGTTACAGTGTTTATAGATAGTTGAAAGTTTGTGGCCTAAAACCTGCCAAAGTAGTGTGTGTACTTTGTTTCCCCTCTTTAGTGGATGGTAACACCCTGTTCAGCTTCAGAGTACCAGAATGGGAAGCTTACTTTAAACATTACTCATAGATAAATTTTTTTAACTTTAAAAAATATTTTCAAAGATGACTACAAAGTCTAATAACTTCTCCAGTATAAGCTAAATATATCTAATAGACTAAGATGAATTCTCAGTGTATGAAAACATGTTCTCTTTTATTGTTTATGTGGTTTAGGTCCCATGATGACAGCTCTCTTGAGAGGCAGCCAGTTTCTGCAGAAAACTTGTTTCAGCGCCGCAGATACTTGAAGTCTGGAAAGAAAAAAGCTTTCCTGATGATTAGCAAAGTGAGTCCTAACATCCCAGTGAATGATGCTCTACGAAAACTAACGCTGTGAACCTTCATCAAGGCTTGAACGTAGTTTGCATAATGAGAGTGGCTCCAACATGTTGTGTTGTAGGAAGGGTAGAAAGCTGAGCCCTTCCAAGCCCTGTCCCATTCCCAGGCACGTGGTGTTACAAACATCAAAAGTCCTGCCACAAACATGAGGCCTTTGGGGACTGTTGTCCTCAAGATATTTAGTCGCTTCTAGGAGGATGCCCTTACGCCTCAGTGTTACTTCTTCCTGGTTTCTGAACTTGCTGTGCTTCTGAGTTGTTCCCAAATGGTCTTAAAAATTCTCGTTGCCTTTTTTGTCACTGATTTGACATCTGGCTTTAAGTACTAAACAGGTGAACCTATTAATACAATACATATATATATATATTTAATTTTTTAAATATGCTGTGGCTTTTTTTTCATAGCTAGTTGATTTGAGACTTCTCTGCATGGGAAATTATTAACCCTCGGAGAACCTAAGTATCATCACAGTGAATGGGAAAGCAGCTTTTTTTTTTTTTTGTCAGCAGTAAATCTCAAGGAATAGTCACAGATAATTCTGCATTTTTGCTAAAAATTTTTTCTTCAATTTTATAGTGGTTAGCCTTTTAGGAAAAAAAATAAGATGTCCAATAGGATGGATATTTCAATAGGAATAACAATAAATATCCAGAATTATTATAATTAGCTATGAGAAGATATTTTTTAAGGTCAGAAAGACCTCGTGCTTCAAAACTTAAGCTATGTTTTTACTTCACCTGCTTCATTCTGTGTGGGATGGGAGTGGAAACACCATACATTCACCTTATGAGGCTTCTCATGCTTTCCCTGTTTCCTCTGAAGTATTAAATAATACAAGCTGTCTGACACTATATTGAATCGCTAATTAGGCTGATTGGGCTACATATTCAAGTAGACCTTAGAGCTTGTCTGCAATCTGTGTAATAAATAACTTCTCTTTCATAATATTAGCTGGAAATTAATTGCGTAGAAAAGATCATTAAATTTATGTTCCATAAGTGTGAATAGAGTGTTCAGGATGGATACTGTTAAAGAAAGCACTGTTGCTTCATTGCAATAATGTTGAATGTGAAAATCAGAGTTTTGGTCTTAAGTGCAAATAAATGGCTGTGTTTACTTTACCCTGTAGCAGATTTCTGGCACCTCTCTCTAACACAGGCTCAGGCTAAAATGCTACAGTGATAAACATCTGGAGCGTTGCATATTTGTCAAGGGTTAATGAATGCGATGGGCTACAAAGTATTTTTCTTTCTTGGAAGTCTTAACTTCTTTTCTGTAAGCAATAAATATGATCAAGCATCTTATGGTTAATGTCTTATTCACACTGGCTATATTTATTTCTTTGAATTTGGCAGGTTCATTTATGAGATTGGAAATAACTGCGATATCAAGCATCCGTCTGGATGCAGAGGTCTTTTCACAGCGGATATTCAGCATTGGTAAACGGATTTGCGGATTTGCATGGGGTAAAAATGGAGGCAGAAATAAACTTCTGAAATTGAATCTCAGTCCAGAAATGATGGCTTCCCAGCTGTATACACATGCTTTCAATATCTCCCCAATAGAGACTAGGAGACTGTGTATAAATGGAACACCATGGATTTGGCATCTTCTGGAAGAATGTGTTGAGAATGCGTGGGAGTACTGGAGCGTTGTCATAGGACTGATTTCCATTGTCTGTTTTCTGTTTGCTGCACTACCGTAAGTTTAAAGTCTTAGGCAGTCCTCAGATTGAGACATGAGTAATCTTGCCTGAAGCCTTTTTCACAAGCTGCCTTTTTTTAGTTTATCTTGGATATGTTTCTCTATCTGCATAATACAGATATAATATGCCAGAGAAGCACGTTGTTCATGTTTAGAACAATATTTGGTGGTTGACAAATGAGCTTGATGTACTGTTCTGTTGTACTGACTTGACACTAATCTCTGCCACTTAGAGCAAATGAGAATAAATCACCTCTTCTCTCTTATCTTCTCCACCCTGAGATGTGTGCACATGCAGCACACTTGCTGCAAAAACTGGCTCGGTGTTTATTTAAACCACATGCCGTGCCACCAGTACTGTTGTGTTGGCTCCTGCCATCAAAGTTTGGACTCAGAAAAAGTCAGAAACAGCATGAGTTAGCACTTTGGTAGTGCTAAATCAGTTGCTGTTTGGTGGACTGGTTCAGATTTCAAACGTAGGTAGGAGATGGCAAAAGAAAAGCAGAAATGCTGCTAGTAGACGAGAATGCCTGAAACAAAATGGGATTGACTCCAAAGTCTGTCCCCATAAGGGAAATATAATTTACTGAACTTATAAAAGTGCGATGGAAATCAAGCAAAATAAAAACACTCTTAGTAAGCTGTTGAGCTTCTGAAATATTAGTTGAAAAGGGACCTTACATTAAAAGTGTCATGTTTGTGGGTATGGAATTCGTCAAGACATGTCTAATGGACTCAAATTTGGGATTGCTTCATAGCCCCCGTTATGAATCTGAGTAACAGTTCTCCAATTTGCAAGCGTAAGTGTAGTTGTCAGCTCTTACAGGAGCTTTGTTCATTCTTAGCACTTCTGTGTTAAATAAGTGTTTTTCTTCTTTTGGTATCTTAAAGGCTAGTACTTACAGCAGAGGAGTATGAAATGATGATGGCATAGTTCTGGTGTCCAGAAAATGATACTTCAGTGCAGGACACAAAAAAAAAGAACTCATACAAGCTGTAAGGAGGTTGTGATTTCAGGTTTTGTTATATGAGAGTACGACATGGTGAGCGGTAGTGAACGTGAGTTCTCATTCAAACTGTAAGTGGGGTATTGCTGTGATGGGTCTCTTGTGGTTAAGAGCTTTAATTTTTCTTTATTCAGATTTTGAAAAATGTATTTTCAAGCTTGTCAAACATTTTTGGCTTACAATATTTTGTAATTACTTCTGGAATTTGTGCCAGTCAAATTTACGTTGCCTGTCAGAATGGAAAAGTGGATCAAGCGCTGTCTTTGGGCTTTCTGCTGTGTTGGATAGCTGGAGATCTTACAAATTTTATAGGCTGCTATTTAACAAATCAACTCCCAATTCAGGTAATCTGTTGATATTTCTACTTTTTGATATATACTTTTCGACTGTCTCTTTAACCTCTAGGATAATGTAATATTGCACGGTGTAATAGGTACTGGGAAAGAAAATAGTCTTACGTTCTATTCTATTTATAAAACAAATGATAATTTCCCAGATATTTACTCTGATACCATTGTACTACCAGAACCATTTCGCTCTTGCAGTTAGCATTTTGAGCAACTTACCGGGCTATATTCAGTAAGGAATGAAGTGGGGAATTTTCAGCCAATTTTCACCTTCAAAGTAAGGTTGCAGAGGTTGGTTTGTTTGTTAAACTGTTTTTTAACAGCTTCTTTGAACTAGAACTTTCTTGTTAATCTGTTAAAATTTGAAAATACAGTTCCAGCTTCACTGGAAGAAGCCTTAGTTGTCAGTGATCTGTTAATTGTGCCTGGAACTTTCTTGTCTACTGTTTCTATTTTCAATTCTTAATGAAAGAAAGATGTACGTGTCAGTCACAGAAGTTTTCCCAAGCTGGAGATGGACCCAAGAGCGGACAGAGTTGTCATCTAGTTTACAACTTAATGTTGTCTAACAGTTTCATCTCCCTCATTGTTAAGGGGGAAGAGAGAATGTCAGTCCTGTCTTTTTGAGGCAGGAGGCACTAAGCAAGACTGATAGATTCCAAAGTGCTGGGAAACTGGGTAGAGCGGACTTAAGCTTCTGGGCAGGAACGGATTTATCAGTCTGCCCAGGCAGGAATTTGTGCCATGCATCCTGCAAAATGACACGCTTGTGATTGTGTCAGCATGTCACCATTGCACAAGCTTTACATCGCGTTCATCTGCTGCTGTCTAACTTGGTATTTGTTGTTCACATTATTATTATGAAGTACAGTTAAGTTCAGAAAGTTTTTAACTTTTTGTATACTGAACAAGCAAATGTATTTTTCTCTTTCAGACCATCACTGCCATCTCTTATGTTAATATGGATATAATTATGATTTCACAATATGTATACTATAAGCTCAAGAATCAGAAGATGACAAAATGTAAGATTTTTAAGCAATTAATATTCTCCGTTAAGTAGCACATTCTTCACTGTGATGTTTCCTATAGCATTTAAAGAAAAGCTACCTAAAAATAGAGTACACAAATTCAACCTGGAGTTGTCAGGCCTATTTCTTCCAGTTTTCTTAGTCTTTTTGTGAAAGTCCTATTCTTTCTCTTCCCCCAGCCTTTCTGCCCTCCTTTTACCCGCAAAATATCTGTACATGTTTCCTAGTACTCTCAGTCTATATAGACATAAAAAATACTGTAGCTTTGTGGAATCTGGTTCCGTATTTTAACTTGCTCCATGGTTTTACTACCTACTTTCACCTATCTAACTATATGTGTAAGTTGAGAGTAAGCATTATTGCTTTGTGTGGCTCAGTTTCCTTCATGTTGATTAAAACATGACTTTATTTGCTTATAGCATAAAATATCTTGACATCTTCATGCGTCCTGTTTCATACCTACAATTAAGAAGTATTAATGGGAATGAAATTGCTTGAGTTGCTTCATAAAATCCTGGCAGTAGTTGTAGTATTCAGCCTACCAAACGAACTACTGTTTTTACTGAAATGGAAGACAGAAAGCTATGTTCACTTTGTATCAAATCAAAAACATTATTTCGTCAATCTAAACAAAACAAAAATAAACAACAACAACAAAAAACACCTAATACCCATGGTGCAGTGGAGGTAACAAAAAGCTGAAGCAAAACAGATGCCTGTCCAGCAAACTAAATAGGGATAAAGCAGATTCATTCAATATGGAACTGATAATAAGCCTGGAGATAGGTCAGCGCTGAAGATATTTCCTTCCTGCTGCTTGCTCTTGAAAACAAATGCAGGCTCTTGTGCATTATAACTGTCTGTGCCTGTTTCAGCTCAACTCTTTGCGTAGCTGGAGAGGGAGAAATGGTATCGTGAATAAAGCAATAAAAGAGGGCTTTCCCATAGCCAGTTCTAGAGCTGTCACTGCAGGCAAGTTGGTCAATTTTGCATCTCCAAGCCTGTGAAACAGCAGTATTGCTTCCTGTGTCTCTTCTACAGGTTGCAGGTCTTTAGGGCAGGCTTTTTAATGCTATACAGCAATTTGTTCCACAGGTACCAGTGACTGTAGGAGCTTACCAGTACCTTTTAAATACAGAAGATAGCATAGCTCGAGAGATCAGTAGGATTGTTTATCATTTTCAGGATATCTCATAGAGACTTACTAGGCGGAGTCTTTATCTTTGCATATGTGAGCCTCTGCATGTAAAGATAAGGTTTCACATCCGTCTAACCATGGACATAGACAGTGGTCCAGCAGAGGACTTAAATTCAAAAATATCTTTCAGATAAATAAGAAATCTAAATTTCAAATATCGTTGCTTTTGCCTTTTTAAATTGCAATGTGTTGAAAGAAACTGTTGTATTCTATTGTTGGCAGTTTTCTGTTTATCAGCTGTTACATAAAAGTAAATTACTAGGAAATGAAACTCTATATGAGAGATGAACTGAGTGTGAAAATTGTCTCAGTAGCAATGCCTCTGTGAGGAGCTCCCTCCTGCTCCTGCACTGCTGCCCTCAGGTGGTGCATTAAGACACAGTGCGCAGTGAGCAGGACCAGACACAGAGCCCAGGAAAAGAGGAGGACTCCTTAGGCTTGCATTGTTGCTGAGAAGAAGATACTTGGAATTGTACCTTTAGATTTGCGTTTTTCTATTGCAGATAACACCTGCTGTTAATTTAAAGTTACCTTTTATTTTTCAGCTAATTTGTTTATATGTCATTCCAGGCAGCAAAAACCTGAAGAATTTCTGTGTAACCTGGATCTTGCTGTGTATAGCCCTGTGTATCGTCCTACTCTGTCAGCTGCTAATAAGAAACCAAGACCAGAGTTCAGTACTGGAAAGAAGTAACGTAAGTTCTTAACCTGCTTCCATTCCAAAACAAACAAGCAAAAAACCAGTATAAGTGTCTTGAAAGGATTGTGTACTCTGAGGTTTAAAGAAATTTGGATGCTGTTTTTAACAATGCCTTAGAAATCATAAATGTGGTGCTATTTGGACATTTTAAGTATGTACCATACATCCCAAAATAAAGTTACAAAATAGCTTCTTTTAGCAGCTTCCTGTGTTTTGGGCTTATTCTGCCCCTTGGGTTATTAGGATGTGCTGCTTTGTGAAATAACATGTATACGTGTTGTCTTCCTGCCTGTGTTAGATAATGTGGACATCCATGTAGAGACTATGCAGTGAAAAGTGAAATCAATAAAAGTGGAAAATTACAATTGTACCTGCTGCTGCTGCTGCTGTCACTTCACCAGAAAAGTTCACAAGCTATTCTAGCAATTTTACAGCCTTCGTACTAATGCCAGTAAAATAATTGTAATCCAGCAACATTGCTCAGCAGGGAGGCAGCTTATTTTCAAAATACAGCTAGAGTGAGAAAACTAACAATTCTCTTAAACTGAAAAATGAGTATTTTGCTTTTTCTAGACAGGATGATTTTTTTTTTCAGTAGCCCTAGCTACAGTTTTTAGTTTTGGCTTGAATTATTGTGTTCAGGCATCTTGAGCAGAGGGACTGGATTGACATTAGTGTGACAGCCTAAAGCCTGGCACTGGTTTTGATCTTAGTCATGGCTATGACACAGCACTGTGCGTTGTTGTGAGATAAAGATTAAACCTTTTCTAGCCCTCTTTGGTCATTTGAAGAGCTGTCCTGAACTGCTTTGAAAGGAGTTCTGTCCAGAATGATAGCCTGTGGCCTCTCTGAGTCTCTGAAATGCTTGAAAATGTTATTGCCAAAACATATGTACCTTTATTTTTCAGACTTCTCTTGATATGATTGAAATGTCAGGCTTCATTTGTGGCTATGTATCTTGTGTGTTTTACTTGGGAAGTAGATTTCCTCAGCTTTATAAAAATGTAAGTAGGTTTTTGGCTAAGTATACTTGTGTATGTTTTGCAAAATACTCTCAGTTGCTTGACATTTTGGATTCTTCCTAGCAGTGAGCCCTCAACATCAAAAGCCTTCTTGGCTTTTGTGACTCTCTAAAATGGTAAAGAAAAAGAAGGGCTTTATTTTTTCATTCAGAATGGGAGAGGGTGGTGAGAATTTTGGAAAAATGATGGTCTTTAATTGCTAGAAGAGGACTGATTTGCCAGGAAAAGGGAAAGTTTTACAGTTTTACACAGTTTGATCAGATACATGAGCAGAAGCATGCTTTGTGTGGTTGGTTTCATAAGCAAGTGGTATCTCCCCTTTTCTTTCTTCAAACTACTCTACATTAAATAACCAACTACAGGATCAAAGCTAAAATTAGAGGAAAATTAGTTTAAAGCTTTAGACTTTTCCACAAAGATGCCATTACTGACTTTTTTTTTTTTTTAATATACCAATAGTGAAGAGTCTGTGGGAGAAAAAATGCTAAGGGCTTTACATAATCAAATGTATACAGGTATTCTAACAGAGTATGTAAATGATTAATTAATTTCCAAGCTTATTCCTGTTCCCCCTTTACCTTTTCCATCCCAGACGGAATACCACAACATTTTCAAAGGGCTCTTCTGAACAGACTGATAGTTCTTAGCAAGTCTGTTGCTCTAAAAATCATTTGGAAGCAGGTTATCCTTGCAGCTTTGCACTTAAATAAATATCATGTTAACTAGAGCTGCTTCTAAGAGTTGTAACAATTTCTATAGCAGTTGGTGATACGTGCTGAAAATACTAAGCTCAGAGGATTCAGAGCCCAGGAAGAATGACTGAGAGTCTCTGGATATATTATAGCACAAAATAGCAGAATTATCTATAACTGTCTACTGCGATGAATGTTTTAACATATTTTTTCTGTAAAATTTCTTTATATTTAGTTTCGGAGAAGATCAACAGAAGGCACCTCTTACCTGCTGTTTGCATTAGCCATGCTGGGAAACTGTACGTATGGACTGAGCCTTGTTTTAAAGATGCCTGCTACCAAATCTTTCCAAGCTCTCTACTTTTTACACCATCTTCCGTGGCTCATTGGGAGCTTTGGAGTTTTGTTTCTAGACATTCTTGTATCCTTTTGCAGTTGCAGCTAGAGTTTTTCAGGATGGGCTTGTTAATAAGTAGATCAGATATTAAGTGGAATTTTTTAATCATGTTTTAAAAAATCTTAACTTCTTTCAGAACAATAATTCATATGTTTTCTATAACAATATTTCTGTAACATTAAGTTCATAGAAAGCAACTACATTAAAGCTACATAGAACAGTATCATAGAACTGCACAGGTTAATTTTAATGTTGTAGCCGATACATAGTATACTAAAATATAGTTGTTCTGTGTGATATCTGATAAATGTAAAAACAAAGAACACCTCCAAGACTGCTTGTTTTTAAATGTAAATATAGAATTATAGCTTTGAGAAGTTGGCTGACTTGTAAGTGCTGTTGGAAGAGTGCATTAACGTGAGAGACAAACAATGAGATTTTGGCAAACTTTGTTTCAAGAAAATAGCATATAACAAGGAAATGCTGCAGCTACCCTTAACTGTATAATTTGGGGCAAAATCAGATGCACTGATACAGTGAGTGCCTCTGAAAACTGTCAGCTGTGCTCACTGAGTCATGCTAAGAGCTGCCCTACTACTACACGGTTACATAGGTTAGTATGCCTGTTTCTTGAAGTTCTGAGCAAACTTAAACAAAAACTTAAACTTTTTTTTTATTCTTAATTCAGGGGACATATGTAAGATGTTTACAATATTTTAGTTATTGCTAGTCGTGCTCTTTCTACATTGAGCATTAGCATTCTGTGATCAAGAAATTAAAAGTAAAGTATTTATGGTAATATTGTACTTTGCTTCAGAAGTCTAGTGAATGGTAATGTGGTATTTGCTGTTCTTCTGTTCATTGTGTGTTTATAGCCACCTGCCTTGTTACTTTAGCTTGCATTTTCATTTAAAATAGTATAAACAGGAGACTTTCTGATCTTTCTTGCAGTAAGAATTTTACTTTTGTTTCTTAAAACATCTTGGTACTTAGTTCCATTAACTCCAAGTACGAAATGGAATAGAGTGAAGAGGGATTTCAAGACCATGCTAAAGCATACTGTGTTAATCCGTTCCATATTAGAAAGAAGTTCTTTACCAGATTTACCTGGAACAGTTCAAGAAGTTGTGATTCCCAGGCATCAGCCTTGTCTTTCTGATTAAAGTAATTTCATAAGCCACTCCAATTAGCCTGACGATGGGACAGCTGACCCTCACCTTGGATGGGCTGTTAAATGGTACCATCCCTCAGAATAGGCATCTGTGCTTCTTGCGTTTGTAAATTTAACCTTTATCTTTTGAGACAATGTAGTTTCTTTTGCACGAACAGACTGCAGGGCTTCAGGGTTGCTAGCCCATGTGGCTGGTGTGAGTGCTCAGGCCTTTTGTTCCACAAATGAAGTGGAAGTTTCTTTTCCCCTCCACAGCTGGAAACATAAAACTGCCAGTATTTATTTACCTGAAAAAAAAAAATAGAATTTGATCTTGATGACCCTTACAGTACATTACGTGCATATTAGCAGATGTCTCTCTGTGATGTAGTCCAAAACTTTTAGGTTGGCCACAAACCTCTCCCCTCTGCGAGCCCAGCCCCGGAACTGCAGTGCCAGTGTGCACATGACATTCATTTCTCAGCTCCCTCTTGATTGGAGTCTGAATCCAATCTTGCTAATAGTCTTCCAGTTCAAATTATATTGGAAGCAGATGCTCCCAAATTAGGTTGGGGAGCTTATAGAAATCTAGTCAAGTATATAGTGTTAGTTGAAAATGTATGAAGTATTTGTAATCAAGAGAAAACAAAAGCAGACCTCCAGCTTTGAGAAGCCCTGAAGGTATGGAAGTAAACGCTATTTTTTTTTTTTTAAAGAGAGCTTCATTACTGTCTCTTGCCAAGCAAGAAAATCAAAATTCTAACAAACCGGTATGTCATGTTAGACCTAGACCAGAAGAGAAAAGAGCAGGACCGCTCGGGTTTTGAAAAACAGAGGACTTAAATGAAAACGTTGTAATTTCTACAAGAGAGGTGTCTCGTAATTAAGCATTTGTGCAGCAGTCTCTGGTTTGAGGAGTCGTTGTAGAAATTGTCTAATTCCAGTACGGTTTATTCCTCAGAGTGTGCAGAGTTTCATTAGGTGGAAGATAAGCCCTCATTCCTCAAGGTCCAAGGAAGGATTAAGGGTTCACTTACTCTGTGTCTGCTGCGGTATTTTTTTCTTTTGCTTCCGTCTGCCGTGGCTGGCATTGACTGTTTTTAGAACCAAATGGACTCCCGATCGTAGCTGGAACAGCAGCTCCAGTGCTACTCAGTGCAGGATTACACCGGGCTGGTTTCAGCTTAGTTTAACGGGATAACGTGGTCATCCTGTTTCCTCGGTGTCTAAAGCTAGTTACTTGATCTCACAATAAGCTAGTTATTTTTGGTAAGTAATGGAAGTGTGCAGTTGTTTGTAAAGTATGAGTTGTCCTCTTTTTCATTTTAAGAAGGAGTTTCATAACGTTGCACGTTTGCATTATAAATCGGACATGATTCTGTCTTCCAGTAATTGTTTCCTTCCAAGCGCTGCTTTGCGGAGGAAGGTGGTTGGAGTTTCCCAAGGGTTTTTAGGGGAAAGTGCCCCTGCCTAGGGCAGAGGGGTTGGGATTAGATGGTCTTTAAGGTCCCTTCCAACCCAAACCGCTCTATGGTTCTGAGAGACCGTGAAGGCCAAGGTTTAAATGTGCCTGATGGGGTGTGGTGCCTTATCTGGGAGAGATGCTGAAGTCCATATTTGCCTATCTTAGGGTTCCGTGGTGGACCTCCCTAGAGCTTTACTTTGTGCATGATTATTTAATGGCTCACTTGTAGATGAGGATTTAAAATATGTGGTACTAAAATACTGAGGTTTTGACCAGTTCTGCCCTTGGAAATGTAGTGTTGGCTGCTGCTAAAAGTCTAAGAGACTGAATTTAGCACAACTTTTCTGGAAAACTTTGTCCTTTTCTCTAAGTATCCTCTTTCACCCTTGCTTCTTTCCTCTCCTCGCCCCCACCAAAACCAAACAACTCTGCTTTGTATTTAGATTCAGGTAAGGCCCTTTACTAAGATTTTTGCCTTTCTTTTTTGTTTGTTTGTTTGACATCACCCTATTGTCAGAGCGCGATGTTCGAATCCTCTGCAGGTAGTTCTTTTCATTAAGTGTAGCCAGGTTGTAACTAAATAGCCAAAGTATATTCAGCAAGAGCCAAGCTGCTGTACACCGACTCTTTATCTAGCACCTTTTGTGAGTTGCAGGGCAAGCACTTGGAATCCATTATATACTTCTACACAACATCATGCTTTGTAATTTAATTACACGCTGCAAAGAATGTAAGTCTGACCTGACAAGTCAGCAAGACTTTCCCAGCCAAACTTCTCTGCACTCCTGTAGCTACCTGCTGTTGTCTCAAAAACATTGCATTATTTGATTTGTCGTTAAATTGTTTGTAGGTTTAATGAAACAGATCTGATAAACTTGTTCAGTGGCTGTCATAAACACCAGTCTTGAGTAGTCAGCTTGGTTCTCGCCTCCACTCTGGGCTGTCTGCGTACTTAGGCCTTGGAGTTTCCCCCAGAAAGTCACAGACTTGAGCAGCAAGCATGTTTCTATATTAAGTAGTCTTGGCAGTCCAGCGTTTATTTTAAAAATACAACCAGATGAGCACATATGCTAAAAAAAGAAAAAAAAAAAACCACACCAACATTCTGGAAATACTTCTTGGTGAATTCCACATCAGAATGGTAAGTTACAAAAATTAAGAGCTGTGTTGCTGCTGCCAGCTTGGTGGCTAAGTGCTAATGCAGCCCAGTCCTGTCCCCAGCCTGCAGTGTGAGTTCAGCAGATCTGATCCCCAACCCACAACAGATTTTCCTACCAGTGCAGCTTTTAAGACCTGGGGAGGTGTTTGGCTGCAAGTCCAGTAAGGCCTATTTGAAAAAAGAAAAAGGCAGGAAATTTAAGCGGTAGCTACATATGCTGTAACACTAATTTGCTAAATTCTCTTCTTAAAGTTTCCTGCATAATACTACAGAAGGGCTTGAAATGAGTGCTGATCTGCTGTCTCTGAAGGAAATCCTGTCTAGTCTTCAGCTGGGAGGCCTTAGAGGTGGGATACAGGAGAGCTTTGGGAAAGTGGGACAACTCTTGGGGCTTTGCCTAAGAAATTTGTAGAGAATTTCCTCTGCTTCCATCCAGGCCTCCCAGAAAGCTTTTTATTTTTAATTCTTATTTTTATCAATAAGCATGTACATTAGCCTCAGACTTCTCACAAGTGTTGTCTACCAGCCAAGTTATTTTAACTGGGCTAAAGTGTTCCTGGCAAAATTTTATGCGCCAGATTTCCTCCCGGAGAAATGCAGTTTCAAATCAAAGTGGGGTTTTACGTGTAGTAGTAGCGGTAACAAGTCTCAATTAAAGCTGAACATAGATGAGCATCCGCTGCACTTTGCAGAGGGGTACCCAGGTATACGGATGGCTTCTTTTTTTCCACACCCTGTACTTTTAAGCCTGCTTCCATGCCGGGGGGGGAAGGAAGAACCACAGGCGGTGCCTCACACCCAGGCAGCGTTGCCACCTCGCTGCCCACTGGTGCTGTTCCCTCGCGAAGGCAGGCTGCTGGGCCCGCTGCTGGGGGCACACCTCAGTTCGGATCAGTGTCCTGTCACTAGGAAATCTATTCTGGAAGATGCTGTGCCTACGTCTCGTACTATTGAAACATTTTCCCTCGGAAAAAAAAACACCACAGTCCCTTATGGAAGGATGGCTGGAGAGATTTGTATGATACTTTTATATTGTAAAATGGTGTCTCTATCAAAACCAAGTGCCTGGTATCCAGGTCGGTACTGAAGTATAAAACCCAACAATCAGAAATTCTGAGGAGTAAGGCATCTCTTATCCTTTCTAAGTGCACATCGCCATTTTTTTGAAGGCTAGATATGCTCAAAGTCAGTAATTTTGTTTGAGAGCTGGAATCATCACGAAAAAGGACAAGTACGTACTTGTTAATTCTTTTTAGATTAGCAGTATTTCCAGTGGTCTGTTTTACAATAGAAGTAAACAGTTATGTCTAATTGCACAATTCTGTGTTGAAAACAGTATTAAATACTGAGTCATAGAGCTGTCGGCCTGTCATTGCCTTCCAATAGCAAATGGGGGAGAATTTTGTTTCCTGATCAGGCCCTGTTGATCCACCTCTAAGAAGTTTTTACTAACTCCCCCTCCTTACCAGCAGCCCCACGTGGGCTCCCCAGGTGAACGATGCTCCTCTTGCACGTCTGATGAATTTCATGCTTATGACCCTTGCAGGCAAGAGATAGCAAAGGATATTCTCATTGTATTTGAGCCGTAAAGCTGAGGTTTTAAGTTAATTTTTTCCTGTATCTTCCCTTCTTCAGTATTGCAAATAAAATGATTAAACGTTTTGTCGTAAAGAAATACTGAAAATGAGTGTTAAGTAAGATTTGGAAGAGCTTGTATGATAATGTAGAAAATTCCACAGTTAGGATTAAATAGAATGGATAATACCCCACAGTACGTGAATTAGATGAAACAAGTTTTAAGTTTTCCTCTGCGGACTGTGGTGCTCAGAGTCTGAGCCAGAGCTGAATGGGTGGCTGCTTTTATTCTGTGCGGCTTGCTGTCTGTCACTGAAAGCCAGTACTGCAAGTGCTGCCTCTGTATCCCAGTTAATTACGTCCTTACCCCAAAATAACAGGTGACTGCGCAGTTCGTTCTGTATCGTCAGCACGAGGAAAGGCAGCCTGGCGTGGTGGCGCTGGAAGTGGAACCGCTGCTCCTGGGCGAGGAGACCGCCTAGCGCGGGGTCGTGGTCGGCTCCTGCCTCCCGTGCACTTCGCTCTTGGATGACCTCAACAAACAGTTGAGATTGCAGTTGCTTAGGGACCACATTTATTACTTTTTTTTATTTATTTTGTCATTAATTTGTCATTACTTATTTGCAGATGATATGAAAATAAATATTTAATATTGTATTTCAGGATGATATCAAGTCTTTTTTCCTGATTTCCCCCCCCCCCCCCCCCCCACTTTTTAGGCTGTTTCTGCCTATCCTGATAGGGAATCACAGCAGTGACTGCTTTAGAAGTACTTATTTGATGTCGTGATACAATGCGTATCACGAGGTGACTATTTTTAGATGAAAATCTACATCTAGATAACAGTAATGTCTGTTTAAAAAAAAAAAAAGCAGGATGCATTGTTGTGCTTTTACATCAATCTTGTAAGCTGGTGGGATCCTCATATACAGCTCATTGCAAAGTATTGCTATGCATTTTCTTGTTAATTAAAACATTAATACGTCAATACCCCTGTGTTTCATGGAATATAATTACTGTGTGCCATCATACACTGTATGGAAAGGGGTTTTTTATGACTTGCATTTCTTTACAAGCTGCTGCTCTAGGTAAGTACTGGAGGGGGGTATGCTAAGGAGACTGTACCTTGCAATTGTCTATGGTGTGTTAGGTATATTTTTCAAAAGTGTTCTGTTTGCAGAAAACTTTAATAAGATCTCAGAATAAAATTCTAGTTAATATTTCATTGTATATGTGTATAATGATTCACTTCAATAAATAACTTTGCGAACAAAAGGGCTGTTTTTTAAAAGTCAGTATGAGTCAGTGCATTTGTGGGCTTATCATGGAACTCATCCCCTTTGATTTCAGATAACTTTGTTGAACGGACATCAGAAGAGATTTAAAATAATAATAAGAAGAAAATAAACTGAGTGCAATTGATCATATCTAAATCTCTGCCAAAAGTGCACACTAAAAGTGAAGCATTTTTCTCTCTGGATGTTCTAGAACTCCCTGCACTACTGATTAAAACAACAACAACAACGAAAAACAACAGAACAACAATAAAATAAACCCCCACAAAATAGGGCGTAGGGTGTTTTGGGGGTAATGTCATCCCTGCTGTTGGATAGGGAAATGTGAACTGATCTCGCCCTGTGTTCCAGCAGTCACTTACCTATATGAGTGACTAAATTCTGTGGTCTTGGAAAAGAATTTATAAAAGGGATTTGCCAAATAGTGTTGTGGAAGACCACACACTTCTGAGATGTGTTACAGCCCCGCACGGCTGGGCTTCTGGGTGAGCTCCCCACGTGCAGGGTGCCTTTATTGGCCTCAGTGTGCACTGAGTGAACACGCTTTTCCTGGTTTCTTAAGCTAGTAGAGGGTATTAGAAGTTAACCTTTTCAGTACATAAATTAAAATGCAATTTGTCTCACTTGCAGATTTATATGCTGTACACACGAGATTATCAGACGCTTGCCTGGCTGCTGATTGAAACCATGACTTGTTACTTTTTAATGCAGTTAGAATTTGGTCTTGCATTATTTCTTCAAAGATTATTTCCCTTTTTATTGCTATAAGTAATCCTATTTCGGGTTGCCTTTTTATCCCTGTTTCATACAGCTGTTTATTAAAACAGCTAAATAGGGGATGTATAAAGTTACTGTGATTTAACTTAAGAATTTCAGTGGAAAATAACTTTTTAAATGCAAAGCAATGACAGTTTGTTTATTGATACTTCATTTATTATATATTTCACGTATGGGTTAACTGAATACTTGAGGAAAAATAAAATCCAATCAATAAATTTGCTGTTGAGTGGTTTGGAGGGGCAGGGGATAGTTGTCCCTGCTGTTGGACATGAAAATGTGAACTCATTCCAGCTTCTGTTCCAGCAGAAACTTGCATGAGTAATGCCTACTCGGTAACCAGCCATCACGCAATTGTCCTTGCTGTTTCCCGATGCCTGTTAAGATGTGAGGTTTCTTTGTCATCGCATTGCTCAGCCGCTATTTGTTTTTTCGCAGAAGCAGGCTCTGCCTCAAAAGGAGAAGTTAGGGCTGTGCCAATGCACCGCATTGGAGACGAAAGGACAGCTCCTGATTACCTCTTTGTTAATCTCAGGCAGGAAAATACGGCACGTAGCCTCTACCACTGCTATTTTGTTGGAGAGCGAGGTGTCTTAATCTTCCTGCTGTATGCCACTAAGTCTTCTGCCCGCGTTGCATGTAATCCAGGATTAATGGCATTGTTTTCTAATGTTATTTTTTAACTATCATGGAAATCTCATTAACTAAAGGAAACATCTAAAATGCCTCGAGTGCTTTATTTTTACACAAATTAATCAAATAACTTACCTAATACAGTTCTTCAGTCCGCAGAAGAGTTATGCGTGGTCATTACACGCTGGTCTTGATTGCTTGTCTCAATAAAGATGTGCGTAATTCACCACTTCTGACTAGCTCTTGAAACAGTAAGTTGCCAGTGTTTTTTCTAAATGCACATTTATATTCCTGCGGGTAAAGAAAAAGTAGTATTAGTGTAAAGGAAGCGTGGTTGGGCTGCTCAACAATCTCCTTGCCTCTTCTTCCAACTAACCAGCTTTTAAGCTCTGCAGCATCTCCTGGCAGCAGCAAACATGGTCCCTCAAGGTTTTAGTACGATACTTTCTGGGGGGTTGTTTACAGCTGCACCAGAAGCACAAGAATGCAGAAGAACGACCTTATTTTCAGGTACAAAAGCAGAGCCTGTCTCCATCTCATGTCAGCGCTCGGACAAGACCTGTACAAAGTCCCTGCTTTTATCTCGCTGCTCTCTGTGGCTCCTTCTGGAGCCCAAGCCCTTGTGCTGGGTGCTTTGATGTGCCATGGCAGCCCCGGGACCCTGCAGCCCCGGGACCCTGGCCGGTGAGCACTTTTCCTGCTCCAGAAAGGGCTGCTCTGGCTTCTCCAGGCTCCGTTTCATGAGCATTTCCAACCAGGTCTTCCAACCAGGTCTCCCGCAGTACCCGGAGAGGAACATCCATCCACTGCTGCCGTGCTTTTTAAGGCGCTTGGAATGGAGGCAGGGACAGTTCATGAACGTGAATCGCCTGTAGTACTTCAGTGTCCATCTGTGTCACTGCTTGCTAAATGCAGCTGAATATGCAGTGTGCAGCCAGGGCACTGATTCATATCGGGACGAGGGGCTGCCGTAATGGGCTCCCAACAGCTTTGAGATGATGACTGCAGAGGAATTGAGACCAGCTTAATCCAACTAAATAATACTCCTAATGATAAACAGTTAAAATCTAGTTGACTTTCAGATTCTAGCAATTGTATCAGACAAGGTGATTATACTGCACATCAGTACTGATAATCATTAAAATAGATTAAGCTATTGGCTGAGGAATAAGGGACGCCGGCGGGCTCCGACATCCCAGCAGCGCTGCTCCCACCGCACCCAGCAGAGGTTTCATGCAAGAGGGCAAAATGATGAGGATGATCTCGGGCCCCTTGGAGGAGAAACTGCTCAGCATGCAAGATGGTTTCTTGGAAGAACCGTGCCATGGCACGCTCCAGAGCTGTTGTGGGGCCACCGGCGGTCGGTGCCGTGCCCCAGCCCCGGCTGGAACGGGCCAGGGGGTGCTGCTGGGGGGAGAGCAGCCCCTGTGCTTGCTCCGGGCTTCTTTAATTGATTGCTGCTCTGGCTCAAGGTATTGTGTGATCCTGTAAAGGTAGAGAGGAGATGGGCGTTTTATGATGCCTGACTTTCCTACAATATCTTTTTATTAAGTAAACGGTAATGGAAATATTGGGTTTTCATTTCTTGCTTGCTTCTTTTCCAACAGTTGTCAGTAAATCAACGTTGCAAAAAGCCATCGCCTCCTCTGCAATGTCAGAGCTAACGGCAGCCTGGTGGTCACTTACTTTTGGAAATGATACCGCCTTATTTCCAGACACTCAGCAGACTTTAGTGCTGATGTATTGACCCTTGCAGCTTTCAGACCAAGGAAATATTAGAGGACAGCATTTCCAGCAGAGAAATGCCCATATTTTAAAATGAGAACTGTGACTTGTAGTTAAGCCAATTCACTGAGATACAGATGTGCCAAGCTTAGCAATAAAGCGAGTATTTCTTCCCCTGGTCTTAAAGCATCTCTCTTTGCTTCTTCCCATAAAGCGACCAGGGACACTGCTTAGTGCCGGACGAGCGGGGCTCTTCTCGCTCGCTGCAGCCAAAGTGCAGATTGTGCACACAGAGTTTTAAACTGAGAACTGTGCAAGACTTAGTGAGAGCTGACCTGGCCGTGGCTCCAGGCATATCTCCTGCCACCACCACGCAGCAGGGCAGTGGGGGCATCCCCTTGGGACCCGGGGTGGCAGCCGTGGGGTGGCAGCGGGCACAACTGGGGCTGTGCGGTGCCACCAGGGTGGTGGCATGGCCAAGCTGTGCCCCCGTGAGCTCACGTGGGGCTTCCTGAGCTGCAGCAGGCAACCTGTTCAGATAGCCAACCTTACGGCTTTGTTTTGCTGTAGCTTAAAAAAAAATAAATAAAAATAAAAAGTTCATAATCCGTCTGGCTTCCTTGCAAGCTTTGCATCATGCCACGGACTGATGATGCCTCCTTCCCCACGTAGGTCCTTCCGTGATAATCAGGCTCAGGTTCTCATCTGGTCTGCCGGAGATGAAGCTCGGGTCAGGGTGTCCCCAAAAGCTGGGAAGCTCAGCCTGAGCTCCAGATGTTGTGGTTCAGAACTGGCTCCGTGCTGGTGAATTGTAAAGTTATGATTTATTACCGCATGCAGCGTAATTCATTTTTACATTGAAAGTAATATTATGTTATATAATCAAATCTCGTTTGCTATTTATTGCGTTCTCTCCCCGCACAGATGTGGATGCTTCTCCCTCTCCCCTGGTTGATAATTTCCTTCGTGCGTCTCCTGGTGGGGCTGCGGGGACCAGTGGGAGCAGCAGCGTTGGGGGCTGGAGGGTTGCAACGGGGCAAAGCCACAGGAAGCCACCTTCTTTTGCCCAGGTCTGCCTCTAAAATTGCAATAACTTCTGCAAAGTGTGACTGGGGGCAGCTGAGCTGGCTGGCAGCGGGACAGGAGCCAGGGCTTGTGCTGGCAGCCTTCTGTCTGTAAAACGTTTGCAATAAGACGCTTGGGTGTCGAGCTGCTGCTGCTACAGAGCACGCCAGGAAAGGCCCCAAACGCAACCCCAAAAGCTACGGCTGTGCCCCGTGTCCAGGCCACTTGAGAGCTGCTTCGAGGGAGAGGGGCTCGGAAGGGGGCCGGTGTTGTACCAGGGTCCCCAGGTCTTTGGTGCCAACGCCAACTGCTGCACAGCATTTAGCTTGGAATAGATTCCCACATATATTCCAGATGTATTAAGCTTTAGAGCGTATCTTCCCTCCTAATCTTCCCCATGCCAAGGTGTATCAGTTCAGCCTTCCCACCTGCACCAGACAAATGACCTCGGCCGTGCTTTGGAGCCCGACGTAACCGGCAGCGAACGCGGCCGGTCCCTGCCGCTACCGCCACCGCACGGAGGTGCCCCAAGCACTGCTCCAGAGACGGGTTTTATTTTAAACCCCTGAAATTCAATATTTCATTTCATAGTTAAAAATGGCTATGTGATGAGGACATATTAAATGCTGATCTTCTTGCTCAACTACCTGCTAATGTGATTATTGGTACCACATCATGGGGAAAAATGTGAATTCTTTTATTTTTATGTAAAAGTGCTGTCACAAATCCAAGCAAGTTTTCAGTGTGATGAGACCCTTGAAAAAGAGCGTTTTTCTCTCTCTCTTTCTATTTTTTTTTCCTGTTATTGATGTCTTCTGAAAAGGATACCCTTAAGATACAGGGACAGCTCTAGCTGCCGGTGCTCTGAATTGCGATGACGGCTCGTACCGTCAGGAGAGCCCTGACAGTGATGGATAGCCCCCGCAACTTCGCAATAGCGGGATTTGTTTATCCTGCCTGCTCTTTGTGTTTGTGTCAGGTTTTTCACTCGGGGCTACGCTCAGCCTCCGAACGCCGGCTCTGCTGCGCTTCCTCCCCGGGGGTGGGCGCAGCCCCCAGCCCCAGCCCCCTGCGCCCTGGCTGTCAGGGAGGCACCCGCAAGTGGGTTTGGGCAAAAATAGTCGTTCCCGACCGACTCTGGGTGTGCGGTAGAGCAAGCGAGGCCGTGAGCAGCCAGATCTTGCCGGAGCCTTTGCCCTGGGACATGCACGGGTAAAGGACAGACCCCCCCCCGAGCCGCCCATCGTGCCTCTCACCTCTGCAGCCGCTGGGACTGACACCGCGGGGCTTTCCACCACCTCTTTTCTGTGTCTGTCTTCTCCTCGATACGTTGAAGCTCTTTGGTTTTGGTTGAAGGGTTTTAATAAAACCACTGCTGTGACGTGGAAAGGCTTTTCTTGACAGCTTAGTCGTGCTTGTATAAACTCACTGGTTTCTGGTTCAGCTGTTTTCGTTAAGATGACCTGGTGAAAGCTGGGATATAAATGTGTGTGTGTGTGAGTGAGTGAGTGAGGATGGAGGAGAGTTGGGTTTTTGTGTTTGAAGTCTTGGAGAGGGGACAAGTGAGAGCTTTGGCCTTATTGCCCGAATAATAAAACCTTTATAGGCATGGGACACGGCTCATGAGACTTTGTAAAAACTTCCTCGCTTAGAAAGAATTGGCTAGGCAGCAACTTCAGAAAGGAAAGAAGAAAAAGAGGCGGGAAGAGGATTGACAGGTACTGGAGCAAAGGCTCCGGTAATGGAGCAAAGGCTCTGACACCCAGAAGGTGTCATCCTCGGGTTGTCCCTGGGGCCACCCCGCGGCAGTCGGCTCCTCTTCAGCACAGCCACCGGGACAAAACCTGACAGCACCAGGGCATTGGGGGCTTTGAAGGGACCCACACAGGCCGGGTATTTCAGTGCAACCCCACCTCTAATTAATAGCGGTGTTTGTTTAAACAGATCAATGCCTGTCCTTGACCTCAGTGCACGATTTGAGCTATTACCGTATCACTAAATATGAAATGAACTGTAATACATCTGAGAGGCAAACCACTTATATCGAACCCAGTAATACAGATGAGAATCTTTTATTATATCAAATGAAAGCTGTGTGGTTATATTTAAATACTCCAACTGCTGAAGGCTGCAGTGAAAGACTTTTCCGCAGCTAATTCACCGAGGAGCATCGCGGGGGCTAACCTGTGCCTCCAGTGCGCATTAGCTCTCCCGAGAAGAAAAATAGTTTTGGGGGGAGAAGCTCTGCTACTCGCGATTAAAATAACCCTGTTAATGTATGCTGAAAATGGTGCTTACAGTAAATGCAGGGAGCCATAAATTTGTGGGGAAAAAAGAAGGGTGAGCTATGAAATACGGTGAGGGTTCGCACTGCGGGCTCGGTGCCTGCCAGGCGCGGAGCTTCCCCGCTGCCCCGGCCCCTTGCTCGGGGCAGGGATGGGAACAAGAAGAAAGGAGAATAGAGGTAAAGCCCCAGAGCTGGCCAAAACCAGCAAACACCTCGGTGAGAGATCACCTGCAACGGGCGTGATGAACAAAACCGGCGATAGCTCCTGCACTGAAGGCTGTCCTCAGAAGCACGCCTCTAATTAGCGGCGAGTTTAAAAGCCTCCTCCATCACATGGGTAAACAATCTCCTGGCGTAATAGAGCAGTTGTCAATGATGCTTTTATGTTCAAAGAAGCCTGTATTGTACTGTAGGTCAATGAGAAGCTGTGAGAGGTGAGCACTGTTCAATACTCATGGCCTAAGGTCTGCAGAAATTTCCATAATACAAAAATGGGTTCTGCAGGGACAGGAATGCTAAAACGCAGCACTACGACTCCGGGCGATCACCGGCATGTGCCTGCATGCGCCGTAAACATCCCCGATCACAACACCTCCCTATAACACTTCACCGAAGAAAATAAAATAAAGAAGTGGAAGTGTGAGGAACAGCCAGCAGCGATGGTGGTGCCTCGGGCTGGCCTTCTCCTCCCTGCATCCCCCGGCACCGAGCCCCAAATACCGGCCGTGGAGCACGCACCTCTCCCCGACTGCCTCCGCACTGGCGTTGCTCCCATGGCCGGTTCTGTGTATGCACGGGGCTGTGGGTTGCACAGCCACCAGCTGCTTCAGATCATTTCTGTGAACTCATTATATATTTGGGGGAAAATATGCGAGTAGGGGCACATTTCCCTTCTGCTCAAACCTTATCTCCAGCCGCGCCTCCCTGTGCTGGCTGCTGTACAGAATGAGGGTTTTTCATGTATGGTCCCGGAGGAAAAGTTGTTAGGGAATGCTGATCATTCCTCTTTAGTCTAAATTAATTAAATGACACAGTATCTATTGTATTAAATATATGGGGATCGTTTTACGTGGTATACTGTATGCAGTGATTATAATGCACGATCTTTCTAGAGAAATATGGGAAAACAATGTCCTTTGCTGGAACAGGCAAGACATTCCTGGGCTCCGTAACACATCTCCCCGTTAAGCAGTAATGCGATGTAATCCACAGCGGCTTAATAACTTACATGACAGATGCATAATCTCGAGCAATGTAAGACGCTGCGAGCACGAGATGCACGCGACTGTCCTTCAGCCGAAACGTGTGGAAATCACCCGCACGCCCGAGCCCGAGCCAGCAAACAAAAGCGGTGCCGATGCCGATGGAAGTGCCCAGGATCAGCGTCAGGTCTCCGCTGGTACACATCCCCCAGATTGGCCACTGCAAAGCAAACCAGGTGTGCTAGGGCCGCCCCGCTGGGGGGCTGCCTCCGCGCCCTGCTCCTCCCGGGTGGCAGAGAGGAAGCCTTCACGCTATCGGACACAGAGCTCCAAGCATGCATTTACTGAAAACTGCATTATTTTGCTGAAGATGACCAAATGCCATGAAACACCGCAGCATCACACAGACCGCGTCTGTCTGTTGCAGTTCACAGCACAAATTATGGCCAAAACTGAGGGTTTGCTTCGGGGTAATTATCAAATCCTGAGAAAGGGTTACCGAGAGAGGAACAGCAGCCAAAATTCCCCATAAATCATTTCAAATAATAACCACGGTTAATAAAACACACGGGGGGGAGGATTTTGGGAAATTCCTTTGGAGAGGCTCCAGCTCCGTGCAGAAACATCACCCTCCGAAAGGCTTACAGCGCTGGTGAGCAGCTGAGAAATGACGCAGGCTGTGTGAACGTACGCACCCCCGTGCGATCACAGCACCTTCTGCCGAGAAATTTTCTGTACCGTCATCCCGGAGAGGCAAGAGCTCAGTGCTTTCAGACACCGCTCTGCAGCCCCGGGCTCCTGGCTGCGTCCCGTCCCCAGCGGCTCTGCAGGTGTCCCCCGCGGGACACCCAAGGTACCCGAGGCAGGCGTGCGGCCCCCATCCCCGCCCGCTGCAGGGTTCGCAGCACGGGGAGGGATGTTTCAGGGCCTGGGGGTTCAGGCTTGTCCAGATATTTTGTCGGCAGCATTTTTTACAAAACGTCTCGGCACTTTATTATGCAGACTGCTGGTGTTTGTTTTCAGAAATAGCGATCGGTTTTGCGTTTTCCAGCCGCGCCAAACTTGGACTCCTGACACATGATAAAAACCCTGTCCCAGCCGAGCTCTTTCCAGTTGCCCCGAAGGAAAATAGAAATATGGAAAAAGGGAAATCAAACAGAGAACAAAGAAACGAAGAGCCAAATTTTCAGGAGAGATGAGCACTTCAGCACACAGAACTCCAGCTGCTGCGTTCTCTGCATTCATATATTCTTATTTTGACTCGTCATATATCTCCAGCTGTGTCAGAAAGCTTCTGAGAAAGCAGCTCAAATACAAGTTTTATGTTAAAGTGGAAGAATCAACAGAATTATTCAACCAGCACAAAAACAGCCTTAGTAAAACAACTGCTTGCAGCATTCCAGCTATTAATGTATTATTCCCTAACAGCGTTTTTCATTATTTGAAACAACAGAAAATGCCAGGTTTGCAGGACTCAGTTTGGATAAGAAAATAAAATATGCAAAGGTCGTCAGAGTGATAGGTTTTATTAATCTCTGGGGAAATCACACGGAAACCCTCGCAGGGATGCTTGGCCCCTCTCTTTGCTCTCATCCCAGGAGCCGCCACCGCCCTGTGCAGCCCCTGCGCGTGGGTGCAAGGGGTGCTCGGTGCCTCCTCTGCCTGGCGACCTCATTAATTAGTAATTAAATGCCAGGAGCCGCCGTGGCACCGCTGGGCAGCCTCTCACTGAGCAGGCAGGGCAGCAGCAGCCGGGCAAGGGCCTTGCTGGGAGGCAGTCAAACAGCTCTTCCCGTGGCACTTATTTGTATTTCCTTAAAGTAATCTCCACGAGGCACCAGAAGGACGTTCCTTGTTTCATTTCCTTCCTTCGAGCACTTGGACTAATACAGCAGCGATGCCCTGAGTCAATGAGCGCCATCGCTACCCTGCCGCTTTGGATTAGCACTCCCATTTTTTGGCAACGAAGCCCTCGGCTGGCTGCCACCTCGGCCGGGTGCCCTGCGAGAGGCCAGAAGCACAGAATCACAGAAAAACAGGGGCTGGGAGGGACCCCTGGCGACCACCGAGTCCAACCCCCACCGGGTGCAGCTCCCGGGTCTGGTTCCTGCCGTGCCGCAGCCCCACTGGAGCCAGCGAGGTGGGCGCGACGTCGCAGCCCCGCAGCCCCGCGCTGATTGACACTGCGGAAGGAAGAAGTGCTGAAATATTTATATAAATACTTAAAACTTCGCTTACGGCCTTCAGCGCCTATTTACTCGAAAATATCCCCTTGGAAAGTTTATTCGACATGATCTGCAAGCCAAACAACTTTTCAAAAGGCACTCCGAGGAAGGTACAGAAGAGCAAAACTCTCTTTATACGGCCATATTTATATATCGAGCCGCACTTTACGCCTGCTTTAAAAATGGTGGCGAGGGCCAAGTGAGGCAGAGGTGGCCACGGAGGGCTGGGGGGTGGCAGGGCCCCATCCTGGCTCGCACGGAGCCGCCCCGGCTGCTCCCCGGCAGAGGCAGCCCCAGCGCAGCCTGGGGAGAGAGGAGGCACATGAAAGCGGGGCTGGATTTGCCTCGCAATGACAGCTGCATATTAATCTAAAGAATTTCTGAAAAATCAAAAAGACATTTTTCAGCAAAAATACACCCCTAGAGCCTCGATCATAAAGCAAGGGAATAAACTTGAAACAGGATTGATTTCATCTTAAAAGGAATGCTTCTTTGAAATGCTACCAACTGCGGTTGTCTTATTTGGTTTTCAATACTATAACAAAATTGTGCCATATTGTGTCAAATGAGGAGATAATATAACAGCTTTAAACAAATTTTGTAATTACGGGATCAATCGGGAGCGAATTAAATCCACGTGCTCCGGCTGTGCCGTGCCGCTGAGTGCCGAGCAGCTCCGCGCTGCCCTGCGGGCCCTGCGGGTGTGGGTCCCGTGCCGCAGGGCTTCGGCCCATGCTGGCGGAAAATTGGTGTCCATGTCCATAGGAAAAAGGCACCGGCTGTTCTGCCAGGCACCACACACGTGCACAATGCATCCCCGTGAAGGCACCCTTGAGATTTCAGTCCCCTGTACCAAATGGCAGCAGTCTGAGGTGCTGTTGGGTGCTTCGCAGCCATTTGTCGCCAAAGTTTTTTCCACTGCAGACACTTTTGTGTAAATATTTTCAGGGTGCACGCAAGCTTTGTGGCCCACAGGGCAATGAAGGTGTGAAAATAAAGTGTTGGAGGACAGTGGTGTCCTTGCACATCTCCCCATTCAGGGCTGCTACGCTGCCTGCATAGAACAGGGCCTGGGCACCACCGCTGTCTTCTCAAGCCCTTGGGGCAGTTGTTGTCTCATGGGTAACCCCATTAAAGGACACCAAATCCCCTTAACTCACCGATGTTATATGTGCAAGCATGAAAAATTGGTGAACAGCAGTGTGGGAAGTCCTAAAGACTCAGAGTAATTTCCAGCAAAGTTGCATCCACTTCCCCCAGCGAGTTTACCTTGCGAGTATTTTTATTTTTAGGAACACATGCTGAAAGGGGTGAAAGCTGCACGGGCGCAGCACCGAGGGTGAGGATGGGCAGCCCGGGGGGCAGGAAGGGGTGCTGAGGGCTGCAGGAGCTTGCACTTGGCAGAAAATACTGCATTTGCTTTACAGACGTTGTCAGGAAAATGAACGCTGAGGAAAGAGCATCTCTTTTTGTTTTCATATTCATTTAAATAGGAAGAAAATGGGAAAGGTTTGGGAAAGTGCTCGTACAGGCTCCGGAGCCTCCCAACAGGCATTTCCCTTTGGAAGCACAGAGCTGGGTGAGGTGGGAGCAGCCCCTGGGAAGGGGAGAAGCACGGCTTTGGGGGCCCTCAGGGGAGGCCCACACATCCCCCTCTGCTCCTCTGGGCCTCCTCTGGTGGCCCATGGGCTCAGCAGCACAACCCGAAGGGCACAGATTTTATACATACACAGCCTCTTCATTCCCCTCACTTGGCCTTTGGTGTAAAATTCCTCAGTGCCAAACATCTGCGCCCACTTCTCAAAGCAAGCTGAGCGCCAGAGGTATCTGCTTGGTGGCACAAGGTGACAACAACAGCTTCAGGAGGAGGCACCAGGGGGCCTGGGCCCAGGGGCACACGTGTTCAAGGAGACCTGGGGCAGCATTTTGGGGTGTGCCGGGGGCTGCGGGAGGTTCCAGTCCTCACTGCGGGGCGGCGACGGGGAGCCCCTGCCCTCTGGGCTGGTGTAAGCTTGGCCTTCCCGTGCCGCATCCTCGTGCCAGGTGTAAGGGCCCCCAGGAGTACTGCATCACCCCGCTTTCCCCCTGGGAGCAAGGCGGGCTGCCATGAGGCGGGGGCTCTGCTCCCTCCCCGGGGGTGAGCGCACCGCGACAGAAAGCATCCCGGAGCCCAGCTCGCCCCGCGGCGCCCGTCCTGCCTTCTGCTGGCTCGCAACAACGCCAGCGGACGGCTTTGCAGCTTGTCGTATAAATACAATGTTTGTTCTCCGTAATGGATTTCAGCAAGATATGGTAAATATTAACTCCCAGGTGGGGCAAATGCATAATTCATCACCTAGCACACTCCGACGGCTCTGTCTCTCTCATGATTAACATGTAAGGCATTCATTATATTTTTCAGCCGGTGCACAGGCGAGCACAGAAAGTTATGCAGATGAATACCAAACACCTGTGTTATATAAAATCATCCCGCTCCATCGCAAGGTCTGCTCCGCAGCCAGCTACCTCTAACACATCCCAGCACTGCGCTGTAACGCAGTGTGAGATTTCGGAGGATGGGTGCTCAGGGGTCGGGACTTTCCCCAAACCGAGCAGCCCAGCGGTGCCCTCCCCGAGGGGAGCAGAGCGTGCAGCCCACCCCTGCACCTTGGTGTGCACCCAGGGCACCGGCATCCCCCCGGGGCTGGCGAGCAGGGACCGGGGCGCAGGGGCACAGCGGGACCCACAAGCCCGGTGTCTGAGCCGTCCCCATGCTGATGGGTCTTTCTCCCCATCTGACACGTCTCTGGCAGCTGGAAGATCCGTTTGCCCAGCTTTTTCTTCCAAAAGCTCAACACACATGAAGGTGGACGCCGATGACCTCGAGCCACAGAACCCCTGAGCAGCGCCGAGCTGCATCTTTCTGCATCGCCTCTCCCAACCACGCAGGCATCGTCAGCCCCATCCTGGCCCATGAAATGTTCCGCACGTCTCATGACTAATCACGCTGTTTCCAGCATCCGATAGAGGTGCTGCAGTCCTTGTTGTCCCAGATCCAAAATAAGAAAGTCAGACTTTCCACCTGCTTTTTCCAGCCTGAGGACTCCTGCACTTGCCGTGCTCTCCTGTCCTGAAGATGCTCCTAACCAAGAGCCAAGTACAACAGCCACGTTTTTTAACCCACTGTCTTGGCAAGTCTGAGGGCATGCAGTGCTAGAGAACCGCTGGCCTTTCCAGGACATTTTCTCACAATCAGAAAACTTCCAGTTGACTTCCTCTGCTAGTCATCTTTACCCACACTGAGTCACGTTCAAGTTCTAAAGGATGTCACTCAATGGGCTTGAACCGATGCTGCGTCCAGAGCCAGCTGTAACTACGTATTTCTGGGGAAAATGCGTTTTAGTGCCTCTCAAACCCCCTCATGTATGGCCTGGGATCCATCAGCCACTGCATGCCTGCAGAAGTCAGGCTCACCCCTTGCACCCAGATAAGTTTCCCACTCTGTTTGTCTTCCAAAATCCCGGATATTAGTAAGTGTGGGCTTAGTAAAGTGCTCGGGGGTGAAATCAGTTCTTAAATGCGTAGTTTAACCCGATTAACTTTAGTGAAGTAAAGAGGATTTCAATTTGAACTTGAGTGATTTTTTGAGTGAGAAGACAAATGCGGGCCTTCACCTACTTTCTGTTAATAAGACATCAATTCATAAATGTTGGCCTCTGACGATATCACGACAACTGTCCTAGAAGCAGCTCTTAAGCACTCCTCTGGGGGAAAACCTGCTGCCCGGCTGCGGCTGTCCCTCTGCACCCTGGGCACCAGCTCCCACATCCCACGGTGGCCCCTGAGCACCGTGGGCATCCAGAGAGAGCGGATCCGTCGCCAGCCTCCCCACGTCTCACGCCGAATTCAGGTTGGAGCCACGAGCAGGATGCTGGGGCCGGCGCACCGACTCGCCACGTCCCCATTTTTCTCCTAGCTTGAGCATTCTTTGCCGTCGCGCTCACGTGGTGACAGAGCAACAAAAAGCCATCTTGGTAAATGAAAGAAATGACATTCAGCAATGCAATTTAAGACCTAGATAAGTCAGATGTTAAACACCTATGGGGTATAATCGCCTTTTAATGTGAGCACAATTCCCATTAACATTAATGGGGGGTTGTACAACGGCTTCAAAAGGAGAATATGCACCTAAAAGTGCAAATTAGCACTTACAAACTCTATTGATAAATTATTAAAGAATATCATTAAAGCGTAGCCACACCTCCAGATCATTAGAGCAAGCCCAAACCAGCAAGGCGGCATGCGCAGTACCCGCTCATTATAACTAGAGCTAAAATGCCATTTAGTCACCAAAATGAATCTAGTGTAAATATTGGTTCATCAACCCTCATTTCCTGCAGAATTTGGAGTTTTAAGAGCTTGAACTTCTCTTCTTTAAATGCAAATGAGCACCAGGAAATGCTTCTAATGGAGGTCAGCGCTTAGAAAACGGCCTTTAAAAAGTAAATTAAAAACAAACCCCCCCAAGCCTTAGGGACTGCACTGTCGTTCGAGCTCTTTGTTTCTGTTTATGTGGCACCAGGACTTCGACAAAACCATCCCCTCCCTGCTCCCAGACCTGAGTTACCAGCCCTGCCACAATTCATCCTCCTGGTCATCCTCTGGGAAGCATCTGCCAGAGCCACGGGTGGTGCTGCCCAGCTGGAGCTCCTGGTATGCCCGCTCCACGCAGCGAGTTGGACCTTCCCGAGGTCACGGCGCTGTGCCAGGCATTTTGCAGACTGGTGCCACGTATTCCACCCCGCGACGAGCCCCTGGAGTGGGCACAGCGAGTGGAGCCACTGTGCCCTGTGCATCGGGGGAAATGGTGGGGCACCAGGCACCGCGAGGGATGCGCGGGGGAGCACCAGGATTTGGCATCTGTTCGTGCAGAATCACAGAACGGCTGAGGTTGGAAGGGACCCCTCCCAATACATCCACTGCTAACTCACATCTCTGACAAACTGGGAAAGCAAAGCAACGCCAACAAATGAGCCAAAGTCCTTCAAAACCCCAGGCTGCTCCCATATCTATCCGATCTGTCCCTAGAAAGTAGTCAGCCCATTACCTACAGCTTTTAAATTATTAACTGTCTTTGACATCTCATCCGCATTAATTCCTTCCCTTTTAGGACACTGTATCTCTCAGAGATTACCCTTTTACTCTCCTTTTTGTTAGATTAACCAGACTTGGGTGTCTCCAGCTTTCTCCATAATTCATGTCCCAAAACAGAGCTGCCCCCGCAGCACCTTTACAACCTCAGCCATGTCTCCCCTTTCACAGGGGGAGCAGAATTGTCGGCACCAGCCTAAATCTCTCTCCGAGTTAGGTTTTATAGGATTACAATCGCCCTACAACCCAAGGAGGGAATTAGGTAGGACATAGTCCTCCTTTTCTGTGAGGGTCCCATTCACTCTGTCATCTGTGATGATTTTAATGCACTAAAATAGTATTTCCTCCTGCACTTCAACATGCAGATTCACATGGCTCACATTGACCAATGTTCCTAATTTCTAGATAAGCAGTGAGCACCTCGAGGTCTTCACCCTTCAAAGGATATTTTCTTCTTTTTTTTTTTTTTTAATATCTTTTGGGTTATTTGCATACCAAGGGTATATTGTACCGTGTCATAACCACAGTCCTTAAATACAGGTTCCAAACATCAAATCCATTCCTGAACCCATTAACAAAATTATTTTTGAAAGTAAATTATTCATACGAATGTATCAGTATGAGGAGCAGATGTGCTCATCTCAACAGTGATCCCAAGTTTTAAATGATGCCAATTCTTTATTTTGTTGTGAATTGTGTTGCAGGTGAAGTGAGTGCTAAAAGTCCCAGTTCTTGGAGCCAAGTTAATGTACAAATTCAGCTGCAGAAGTTGAACAAGAAAAAAAAAATATTTCTATGAATAAGAGCTGTAAAATGGTAAAAACATGCCTAAAATTCAAATAAAAAGTAAGATTCTGTTTTTTAGATTGGCTTAGCTAAAAGCCAGTCTTGTGAACGTGGGGCAGCTGGCCTGATTCTGCAGGGCCAGAAGGAGCTGGCCACACCAGCTGCGCTGTGCCTCTGCACATGACGCACAAGCCGAGACGAGACGGGAACAGGAGAAGCAGAGTGAGATGAAGGTTAGAGTGACACCTCCAGTGATGGCCTATAATGAATTTTTCAAAGTTTTCCAACAAAGAGTAATAAAGGTCAGCTCCCTTCCACTGAATTCGCCTAATACTTTATTAATACCAATTGAAATTACATGCATATAGCAAAAGAGACAAGTCCGTATATATTTGGTTAGCGATGAAATCCAGCTTGCTTCATCTCTCATCCTGCTCTAACCAGACAATATAACGTATCGCTCTTTCCAGAACATATCTAGAAGTGTCTGTTTTTGTGGTGCAACTTGAACATGCAAAACCAGAGGATGACTACACAACATACAACCTCTTCTTTGCATCTCCCGCATGTAGGTTTGGTTCATCCCAGGCCCTGCCTTGCCATGAGACCTCACTGACAGCTTTCCAGGCTACTTTTCAGCCCACAGATCCAAGATCAGCTGCCAAACAGCAGCTCCCCATGTTGCAACGTGATGGAAGACATGTGGCACACCATCTCTACCAGCTCCTGCCATCAGAAAACTTTGGGGTTTGGGGTCATCCCTAGAGGGAGACAAGATAAGAGTTTGCCGTAACGTTGGTGACAGCTGGTTGGTAGGTTGGTGCTGCCATGGTGGTATTTTCAAGGAAAGCTGAAAACATGGACTTTTGGGGTTGGGTTTTAGGAAAGGTCAGCTTGGAGTGTGGGTCCGGGTGCCCCAGCTGCCCAGGGACCCTGCCTGGCACTGCCATACTGCAGACACCAGTGCCCACACCACAATCTGCCTTACATACCCAGCGAGTCTTGTCCCCACTAAATAACTTCTAATTATTCCACACATTGCATTCAGAACAGTCCTTCCTTTTTAAAAAATAATTATCCTGAGAAAATATGTTTTATCTCTCTAATAAGAAATCATTAATTAGAAGATGTTGACCCAATGGGCTGTGATAGTTTGGTGGATGATGAACACCGCTTTTAATCAGACCTTTTACAAGCGAGTGGATGTTAACTTCTGGCTGTTAATTATTCACACCTTCAAGTACTAAGATGGTTGGAATATTTCATGAATGCTCTTTTTATTTAATAGTGACATTGGATTTTATGAGCTAGGAATTGCACTTATTAATTTACAGTCATTTTGCTCTTCCATGCCAGTCATTTAGCATTAACTCTCTATTTAAAAATAATAAATGACCTCTGACTCCCTATTGTCTGTCATAATTAGCATACTGTCTTTTAAAGAGGAAAGCATGTTTTCTCTTCATTAACAGTAATATTACCTAGGCAGACAATCAGTAAGTCCATGATCTAGAAGCTGCTGTGGACGCCAAATTACCCTCTCTACCAGGACAAAATCAATTAACACCACTAGGGATGTCATTATTGTCACATTATGTCACCAGATATACTCCAGGGTAAATAAATGATTTGTGGAATTTTTAATGCCACCGCTCGAAACCCGAAGCCGAGGCTCTTGGGCGGTGGGGCTGGACGGGGGCTGCGCTGCGGCACCGGGCATGGCTCTGCCATCCCATGGGACATGGGGTTAAAAGACGGGGGGACATAAGGGGGTCGGGCATTGTCCTATGCAGAGGTGCCATGGGGCTGCGGTTACGGTGGGCCAGGGCCAGGAATGGGGTGACAGCAAGGGAGCAGGACTGCTTGGCAAAGAGCATCAGTGCCAAAACCATTCCCAGCAGCTCGCTGCTCCTCGTGCCACCAGGACACGCTAGCTCCGTCCCTCGCCGATTTTGGCAACCGCGGAGCTTTCCAGCCACACAAAACCCCCGGGAGATGCCATTTTTAAAAGTATCCCCAACTTCTATATTTTGGCCCACGTCGGGGGGTATTTAATTAAGTCTATTCTGTCTAACACGATCTGATGTCATTGTACAAGGAGATGTTCTTTGTTAGCAGCGCTCTTAGTTTCAGGCTCCTCTGTGTATTTGAAACCATGGTAACAGAAGAGTAAGCTAAAGCCAATGAGATAATGAGATATTCTCATTGTAATTGTGTTTCATGAGGGCACACGCTCCCATGGGTGGGATCCGACTGTCTTACAACTGCTAACAGAATTTAAGGAACAGGCATATATTAGCGCGGGGCCGTTTTTCACAACAGCCATGTAAACACTTCTGACACGGCATTTGCCGTTGTTTCCAGTACATAACAGTACATAATGTGCGTTGGTGTTGCAGGAAATCACCCTGTTAATGAATACCAATATTTTAAAATCCTCAGAACTTCAAGGAAGTTCAGGTCTGAGGCGCGGTAGCAGGGCTGCGGGTGTTGGTTTGCATTATAATTGGGGAGGAATTATAAACGGGGGAGGAATGGAGCTGGCGCAGCCCCGGGCCGCGGGCACTCCTCGAGGGGCCTACAAGCAGCATGGCATGAGCAGGCCCGCAGGACGTCGCCTCTTGCTGCACGGGACGTAACGTCTGCAAGTTCAGCGAGCGTTTTAATTACAAAACTTTCTGAAGGCAGTCATGAGGGGAGGTGTTTGTCTTGCTGCACTGCAAAGAAAGAGGAAACAAAATCAAGTGGTCGCTTTCCTCAGAGCCCTTCTTGAGGTTTTCATTTTACTCCCAGAAGCATTGAGAGGCATCAGCCCTCGCTAAATATCCTGAATTACTTTGTGTGTTTTAATCATGATTTCTAACCCAGCAGATTATCCTAAACAGCCAAGTTCGGCGGGGCTGTGGCGGGGCTCCTGGCTGAAACAAAATGGCTTCCCAGCCGGCCGGTGGGCGCTCAGAAGGGTTTGTGCATGCCTTGAAGACACGAAACCATCCTGTTGAGCTCCAATCTCGCCGGTCCCCACAGCCTCTCACCGGGGCACAGCTCCTGCAGCTCCCCCAGAGCCACCTTTCCTGCCTTCCCTTCTCCAGGAAGAACAACAGCACGAGGGCCGCAGCTGACAGCGGCGCAGCGGATGGCGCCGGAGGGGGAGCAGCGAGAGCTTGCTTCCCGTGGTAGTCAGGGATGATTTTTCTTCTTATTATTACTATTACTTCAAAGAATACACTTCTGATGAGAGCTGACAAGATAAATCATAGCTGTTGTCAGCTGCACGTACAGACCTTCATGGCACTTTAATTAAAACCATCAGCCCAGTGTGGGTTCCTCGCTCTGTTTTGGTCTCCTTCTGGGCACGGTGGCAGGGCTGAGCTCCTGTCCCGCTGGGACCGCGGCAGAGGCAGCAGGCACTGAGCCCCCTGAACACCCACGAGTATTTTACTTTTAGTGCCTGCACCCCAAAATTAATATCCTTTTTTTCCTTTTTCATGCAAAACCGTTAAAGTGCATTTAGTATTTTAGATATGACAGACACCGTTTTCGGAGTGGGCAAAGCTGTCCACGGTGCAGCACCAAAATGGTTGTAATGAGTCTATATAAAATTGACCTTTAACTAGTAAAATATGCTGCAATTTTCTCCTGAATATGAAAACCAAAGGAAATCTACTTTTTGTTTATACTCTTAAATGAATGTTATTTCCAGCTCTCTGCCTTAAAGCTTAAACAATTCATCTCTAATAAATTGGTAAAATGGCTGAAGTGGTGCATTTCAAAGGAAATACAGTCTCTCTTAGGCAGTAGATTAAAACAACTAACTGGCCAGCCCCTAGACGTGTGGAGTGAGAGACAGACAGCTTGAAATATGCAGGAAAACACTGGGGAAGTGTCCCGCTCTCCAGACACATGGATCCGTTTTATTCTTCTGCAGGTGCTCGGCCAGACGACACATGTGCAACCAGAGGACAATAGATACTCTTAGAAAAGTACATTTTTTAACATCATTTGAGAGCACTTCACTGATCCTGTATTAACCCATACATGACACGGCAATACGAGTCCTCTGAGTGACTTTGTAGATTCGTTGGGTTAATCATGCCCAGCGTAACCGCGGGGCAGAACAGACACCGAGTCACATCTTCGACCTTCTCTGTGAGCAGCCTTTTGCTCCTTCACCATTTCACGAGGCCTAAACCCCAGGAACTGCCTCTAAGCCAGCCAGGCTGCAGAAATTGGGATCCCAATTGACGAACAAGTTATCCAGGTAAAACCACAGAAATAATTCAGAATTTAATAACAGAGTGAAACTGTGGCCGCGCGATCACAGTCGTAGCCCTTGAAAGCAGCAGCAGTGAGAATAGGTGGGATTAAAACGTGTGATTTCTCTGAAATAAGAGGGGAAAATATTAAATCCCCAAATACAGTAATTTGGTCTGGAGAAAGGACCCCAGAGTAAATAAATCAGCTCTTCTTTATTGTGCCGGCAGAGCCATGGTGCCCAAACCTATGCTGAGGAGATGCATTACATTGGAGAAGATCTTAACTCCTCTCTTCCATTTGCTTATAAATACCCAAACTACCCAAGCCAGCGTCAAGCAGAAGCTCAGTTTGCCTTCGCAGCTCCACACTGACTCGTCTCAGGATTTTTTTTCCCAAGCTTGTTATTACAGCTGTGGATCACAGTTCGAACTTGTAAAGTAAATCTGTTATCATAGCTTGCATACAATTAGTGCTAAATGTATGTGGTTTATTTTCAGTATCAAGATCCACATTAGGCATCAAAAACACTTAAGATGCTGACTATCACCGCACTTTATGACTCTGTCATTTACTGACTCAAAGCAACAAATATTTAACGTGACAGCAACATTAAAATACGACTTAGCCGATAAAGAAGCATGTCCTGCAATTTGCATTGCATGATGCAATGATGAGCCATACATATTAACTATGATGCAGCTTGTCTAGTTCAGAAAGCCTTTGTTGTTGAGCCACAGAGATCCAAGGCATGTGTCATGCTGGCAAGGAAAGGACAAACGTTTTTAGATACTGATGTAAATAAGCTGCCAAGATTAGCCTGGGTTTCAGTAAAATTGGTCAGGAGACGAGACGCGTTTGTAGGTGTGTAGTGGCTGCCATATGAGATCTCACGTTAATTAAAATTTGTGGCGCATCTCCTGTGAGCGCGCTGCTCGTGTGGGTGTGCAGGAATTCCTGAATTTTCATATTGCTTGTTTGCTGGTGCTCATGGGTGACTCTGGAAAACAGGGGAGAGACGTGACAAGCTTTAAATCCCCAAAGCAGCCCCAGAGCCAGCTGGTGCCCAGCTGCCATTGCCCTGGCTGGGGTGAGAGGGGGCACCCTTGGGTGCTGCTCCCCTGTGAGGCCAGGCCAGGTCCCGTGCCCAAAGCCACAGGACAGCGGGGGCTGGAAGCACCATGGCCTTTGGGACGGACCTGCATGAGACTTGTCGAGTTGATGATGTTTACATTTTACGAGTTACAAGATTTTTCATGAGGTTTGGCTCCACGTTCCTCCAAACGCCGAAGGTGTCTGGGGGAGGTTTGGTTTGGGAAACTGCCTCGGGTCACGTCTGGCCGCGAGCTGTGCCCGGCTCCGCTCCCTGCCCGCTCGGCACGGCGAGACCCGAGTCAGCATCGCCGCCGCTCGCAGCCAGCGCCTGCCCTTCGTCACCGCCACCTCAGCCTCCCCCGGCATGCGGCGGGGTGTTCTGCTGCACCTCTTCCTCCAGGGCTTGCTCGGACGTCTGCAGGTATAAATATATAGAGATATGCACGTGTGTGTGTATATGCATAGGTAGAAACCACCTCTCCTCTCTGTACAAATATGCACATGCATGCACATAGGTCTATGTACAGGCATATATTTATGTGTGTCTGCATGTGCACACGTACATATTTTTCCCTCCTGAGTATTCAGCATAGGTGCAGGTCGCTCCCAGCCCTGCTTCCCAGGACCAAAGCAGAGGAAAGACGCTTGAGGTTCGGAGCCGCATCGCTGTAAAGTTGGCTTTCGGCCACCCGCTCAAGCCCATGAGGTGAGAAAACGTATTTTTTGCTTGTTTAAGTCTGCTCATCCACAGAAAGCTATCGCGGATTAAAGATCTGCAGTCTGGTGCAGGCAGTGAGGTCGCTCAGCGGTGGCTTGGGCACACCGGCCCAGGGGATCTCCGTGCTGGCAGAGCTGCTGCCCGCCGAGCACGGCCGTCCCATCCCGCTGCTCGGAGGGGAACGCAGCAAGCAAATAAAGAGATGCACGATCTCCCTGCACCCGCCGTGCCGGGGCCGTACAGGTGAGGGGTGGCACCGCGGCGGGGCGGCAGGAGGTCGGAGATGCCCCGGCACTGCCGTGCCTGGAGCACGCCCCGCATCTGCCCCGCATGTGGTTTGGATTTAGATGGCAATCCAGATATCGCCACGCATGAGGCTCCGGCGCTCCGAGCCGTCCGTATCAATTGTCTGTCGCCAAATGCTGGATTTTCAGATGTTTACAGATGCACTGGGAAGGAAGATTATTTTAGAAATTGTTCAAAAGAATCCTGTCCAGAAAGAAATACGAACCAAATGCTAATGAAATTCCTTCTTTCTCCTTCGCTAACATACCCATGCACAGAACGAAATGGCAAGATCCTTCTTGCTGGATTTACTGCAGAAAAAACTATTTGACAGTCTTGTACAGGAAATCAGAGTTATGTTGCGTCTTTTTTTAATTTAAGCAATATACACAAATCAAGTATATTTATTAAATCAATGTATAGTCATTTTTACAAGGAAGTGTAATTTAAAAACAGACATAAAAGATTTCTAAAGTAATGATACACATCTCTTTTGGACAAATGTTATTTCAGGGATTTATGATAATTCCTTTTCTGAAAGAAAAACGAAGCTAATTGAAACAAACTTTGTACTTTATATTAATGCCATTCGAATACAGTATGTGCTGCCAGTTATAAAGTGACATTGAAAGCTGATGCTGTTCTCGACAACACCACGGTTTCTCAGTTTTATGTACTTTTTAATTTCCTCTGTGGAAAATCTGTTCTTCATAAAAGGGCTGCTAAAGAAAATGTGGAAAAAGTTGATTCATTCCATATTTACATTCTTGCTAGTACCTGGAAATGAACCAATTACCAACGTGAGCCAAAAAAGAAGTTAGAAAAGTCATTTAGAAAACTCATCTTCCTACAGGGGCTGTTTCAGAAGTGCCCTGGGAAAGTCCTGCTTTGATAGCAAACACCTTCCATCCTAACACGATTTGGGGTTTTCAGCCCCTCGACTCATGCTGCCTGCCCCTTGCCGCTGCTTCAGACCCTCCTGGGCTGGGCTGCTGGCGCTGGGGCCCACCCAACCCAAACCTGAGCCCAAATCCAGGCCTGGCCCCCAACATGAACGTGAAATCAAACAATAATGCAACCCAAACCCAACCCAAACCCCAAACTGGGCCCAAAACTGAACCTGAAACTGAATCTAACCTTTAGCTTGAACCTGAATCCAAACCCAAAGCAAAACTTGAACCTAAAACCAACGCCCAGACTTCAGTCTGAACACAAACCCAAACTCCAGCCAACCTCATCCCAAACCCAGAGTTGAATCTAAATCAAAGCCTGAACCTGAGCCCAGCTCAGACCCAAACCCAAATCTGAATCCAACCCAAATTCAACCCCAGTCTTGAATCTGAACCCAACCCCAACCCGAGCGCAAACTTGAATCCAACCCAACCCAAACCCCCGTCCAGCCCAAACACAATCCCAGCCCCAACCCAAGCCCAAATCCCAGCCTGTTCCAACCTAGAGTATTCTGAGACGTGGGAATCTGGGCAGTGCCAAGCCCAAGGCGGCCCTGCAGCACCCCTGGTGTGCCCCCATCATGTGCTGTCTGAGTGGTTGCTTTGGGGACACCCCCCCCACCTTAATGCCAGCCACAGACGTGCATTTTGTAGCTGGGGTGAGCCAACAGCGGGTGCAACGAGCTCCCCGCCTGCAGCATCCCCCTGCTCAATTTCCCCTGCTCAATTCCCATTTAGTGATGATGGAGATGAGAAATTAATTACAGCACTGACGCTGCTCTGAGGCTCCCTGTGGGTGACGGCTGCGAAGGGGCATCCTGCCAGGGGCTGTGCTGCCAGGCCCTGCTCCTCACAGAGCTCAGCTTTGGGGCCGGGGGGCTCGGCGGCAGCAGCCCCCCACACCCTGCCCAGCACACCCGTGTGGTGCTGACCCCTCACAGCCACCCATGTTGAGTAAAGACACCGTGAATAAATCCCCCAAAAATCTCGGGCAGAAGGGTTGTGTGGCTTTACAGCTGAATTTTGGCATCGTTGGCATCCACCCTGGTGGAGCGGTCTCTGGTTTTAGGTGGTTTTTCCCAAATCCACCTTAAAGCCAGCACCACGGGCTGCCCACAGGGGCCGTGCCCAGCGTTTGGCTGCTGCTCCAGCGACTGCTTTCTCTTTCCTCCCAGCCTCCAAGCTGCAGACACACAGATGCGACTTGCTAAAAACGCAAGTCATCTCTAGAGCTGTTTTGTTAAAAATAAAATCTTCTGCGTCTCCTGCTTCATTACCTGGTTTTGCAGAACACACGGCAAGAGGCGGCTGTGATTAATTGAGTGTAATTGCGGAGGTAGATGGAGCCCGGCAGCTCGCTGGTGGTACTTCTCTGCTGCTTTCCCCTAGGAGATGGCACACGGGCACCTCATTGCTTAGCTTCTGAAAGAAAAGGTGAATTCATCCCTCTGCAAACGGGTTTGGTTGGCGGAGATGTAGCGTGGTGCTCGGAGTGTGCACAACTCCGCATTTATCCCACTGCAGACACCCCAGCCAACAGGTCTGCGCCACGGTGGCAAAGTGGGACACGCCGTGCTCGCCCTTCCCCAGGAGGGCTGCATCACGCTGTGGCAGGGAAAACACTCTTTTTCCCTGGGATTGGGTTTAATAAAGCCTGGCTCTGCAGCCGGGCAGCGCAGCTCCACACGGGGCACACCGCGCTGCGCCCTTGGGGCTTGCGCGGGATCCAGAAGCGCGGAGACCGGACAGGATTTTTATTAAATTCTGGTAGAGGAAGAAAAGTTGAAAGTGGAATTTCCAGCACTAATATGATTTTTATTCTTTTTTTTTTTTTTTCTTTCCTGTCCTGTTGGTTTTTTGCACTCATATTGTGTGTTTCATTTCAAAAAGGGGTTTGATGGATATCGCGTGTTGCACTGCTCCTCATTACCGGCGAACAGCCGGGCTTCGGCGCTGCCAGCCCTTCTGTCCTGAATAGAAAAGGACAAGCCTTGTCCCACTTCTCATCCGCAAACTGAAACGCAGCCTCTGGAAGTGTGCGTGTAATGAGGTGGCAAGTTTTGCCTCTCGGACTTGCGTTTTCATGCAATCTCCCTGTAATCTCCCGTTTGGTTTATGTTGCTGGAGAGACAAAACCCAGCACCAGCCTCCCCCGCCCGGTGCCCGGCCGCCCCCGCGGTGTCTCTGTTGCAGAACAGCTGGAGGATGCAAACAGGATTAAGCCTCTCTCCTTGCAGGCATGCGTAAAACACTGACTGAGAAACTTCCCACATCCAGAACCGGGAGAGAAAATCCTTGGTTTCCCAAAGAGGGGTGCGGCGATGAACCAGAGGAGCTGCACGAGCACTGATCCTGTAGCAAAAATCTTTTGCCCTTCTCAGGTGCTTCCAGGGAGCCTTGGGAAAGCCACGAGCACTGCTTTTCGTTCAGAGCCCCTGAACTAATGGGGCAAAACCTTGAGGTGCTCGGGGGTTAGGTACGGTGATGGGGAGCAGCACCCAACCTCCCGGTGCCGGGTGCCGGAGGTGCCGTTACCCCGAGAGGTGGCCCCAGCAGCAGCGGGTCAGAGGGTTACAGCACAGGCTGCTGGGCCCGAATGTGATGGGCTTTTAGAGCAGAGAAAATTAAAATTGCTTGATATGCAACAGGCATATCAGGTTCCCTGCTACAAATTCTGTTTGTAAATACAGCCTCTTGCGCGCTGCATAGGGAGCAGTGAAAGTGGAGTTTGGTTTGTGGCCTCCAATTAAGTTAGGATTGATTTTTTTTTCCTACAGCCAGACTAAAGAAATATCTCTGCTTAAAATTGCTTTAACCTCATTTAAAAGTATGCACACTTATACTGAATTTAGTGCATAGGCTGTTTATCTTGCTGTTTCAAATTAACTAAAAAATCAATTGTAAAAGGGAACTTCCGTGAACATCTGAGGAAAACTGTGGGAACTCCAATATCAGCTACATGGACACGTCAGCAACTGCTTAAATATTACAAGATATCGCACGAAGCACTAAAGATAGCAGCTTGAAACTAATTCAGCTAAAATACACTGCCATGGGATTAATTCTGGAGCTAGATGTAGATCTCAAAATTAAAATCCCATCGTATTGAAAATACAGGTGGGGGTTTCATGTGGTTACACAGATGCTGCCTCTTCCCCCAGAGCAGGGCTGGAGGGTTGGGTAGGGAGTGGATAAATAGACCCACGTCAGTGAAACAAAAGCACCAAGGTGCTGGTGGTACTCCAGAACATCGCCTGTCTTCAAGGCTTTGATAACACCCGCTGCATCGATCAGCCCGCCACAGCTGCTAACGGCACGCGGCATTTCTTCTAATATTATTGACATAGATACACACCGAAATGCTCGGATGTGTTTGCAAAAATGTGAAAGGCTTTTAGATAATACCGATTAAGTGTCCTCTGGAAAAAAGAAACTCTTTTTTCTGATCTCTGAGCTGGCTCCCGCTGATGCTGGGGCTTCAGGGCCCTTTGCAGAGGCAAGGTGCAGGAGGTATTGGCACGCTTGGTGGCACCAGGCAGGGAAGGGGAGCCCGTGGATGCTTGTGCCAGCTTTGGGCATGGGGCCGGGGGTCACCGGGTGCTGCTGCAGCTTGAGCGGCCAGGAGGGAGCATCCTGCGTCGTGCCAAGCAGGTTGTAAAACTCCCGAGCTATCAGTCCTAATTAGAAAATTACCTGAGCAAAACGAACAGCACCAGGAAGCCACCACTCCTCGCTCAGCCTGGCTTTAGGATTTTCCTGTGCTCCCTTTGCTTTCCCACCTGTCCCACCACCTCCTGCTTATTCTTAGTGATCCGCTCTGTATTTTTAATTTCCAGCCCTCCGTTCCTCACTCACAGCTCCCTCTGCACATTTTCATAAAGCCAGGCTCGTAGCGCAAAATGATTATGCAGCTTTTTGGAGCTATTCCTGCCAGGTCTTATCAAAGTTTTCAGGAGACAGGAACCGGGTAATATGTAGGCTAATATGGTCTTTCGGTATTAGGGCTGACAGATGAAACGTTGTAATATGTTTGCGAAATTTAATGAAAGGAGGAAAGAAAATTCTCAGATAAGCAAGGGTAGCCCCGGCCCCGGCTGCCAGATGTGTGGCTTCCTGGGCAGGAGCAGCTCGCTCGCTCTGGCTGCATTTCCCCCGTATTTTACATCCCAGTAAGGGTGTAGGTTGTACACAGGATTTATGTGCTGGCTTTTGTTTTCATTTTGATTTATTTATTATTAGGCTGTGAACTGAGTTACTGCAAAATGTCTGCTCTATGCCATTTGGATATATCACTTCTAGTATTTATTGTATTTTTTGCTGCACCAGGATTACACGCACTGATATAAAAAATTGACGGGAAATCAATGTGGCTTAGTGTAAAACATCTCAACTATAAAGATTTTTTAGATATATCAAATATTTACTCAGTGTGCTGTGTGTTTGCTGTATCTCGAGCCTGTTCCCTTGACACGCCGGTTGTACTAATTGTCCCAGCGTTTGATTTAATTTGCAGTGGGAACCAGAAAGGGGCGTACAATTTCTACTTAAGGGATTTCAATTTGACTTCAGGGGAAGAAAATGCTGTGTACGCAGGCGACCACTTGATATAATCCCTTCCATAAATTTGGCAGGACCAACCCGACCCCACCGAGGCTGCTTTCCTGTCCTCCTCCCACGCTGCCCCTTGTGCACGCAGGTGTTTGTGTAGCTGCCACAGGACGTCGTCCTTCTCATCACAGAAAACAGAGACATGGAAACCCAGTTCCAGAGCTGATTACCTTTTGGCCAGTTCGTGGGCACTTTGTTCATGGGCCAGGGGTGTCCTTGAGCCCACACCGCTCCTTCTCCTGGTGTGTTTGCAGAGCCAGCCTGGCCCCCGGGGCTCTTGCTGTGCCCGGCTCTTACAGCCTCGCCTCTGCTCCATGAGATCCAGCTTTTGAAACTCAACACAGTGCAGAAGCTGTGCCACTAGTTTCTTACATGGTAACATCACGCGGCATGATCATTCAGTCCCTTTGAAAACGCTCAGCTCTCCTGGAAAATGCTGGAGTAGAAGGTCTGCAAGCGTGCCTCTATCAAAACTCGACCTTTTCCTATAAAAGTTGTTTGGTTCCGCAGCAGAGGAAAATCTGCTGGCATTTTCCAGGCAAAGAAAGTACGATAGATGTGCTGTCAGAGCTCAGGTACCCTGTTTTTAAGGAAAGTTGTCTTTATTAGAAGTACAGGATGCCTCAAGTATTTTTGCAAAATGCCGCAATACCGGTGCCTAACTTCATGGCTGCACGGATGAGTGGCCGCTCAGTACTGCTCTACCCAGCACCTAATTGCCCCTGCAGCACAGAGCCACGTTGCGATGGGCACCGTGCTCCGGAGCCAAGTCGATGGGAGGTTAATTGCAAAAAAATCGCGCTGCGATAAAACCGCCGACCGCTTGCTCCGTTCAGCAGCGCCCTGGTGGCTCGGGCAGGACGCGGCTTCCCCCGCGGCCCTCTGCGGAGCAGCGCCGCTTTTCCACGCTGCCACCTCGCTCGTCTGTTTTGATAGAAATTAAGAGACCAATTCCAATATTTCAAACATCACTCAGGCGGCTGGCGGCCCCGCCGCTCTAATCACCGCTGCTAAACCTGCCTTTGGTCACTAATGCATTAAAACATTGCTAATGACACGGAGGTATGACAAGATAAGAACAGTCTCGTAATGAATGACTCCACAAAAGCAAAGTGGCAAAAGTAATTATAGAATCGCATGGGCAGCTGGCCCCGAATGGTCGCAGACATCAAATTTCATGTGCCGCTAAAACAAGGCCGAGATAACCTCGTGCGCGGTGGGAGCCGGGGCTGTGTCGCACATGTAATTCTGACATGTAAAGCTGACATTTGCTGCTGGTAACACGAAGCAATTTGCAGAAAAGAAATAACTTCAATTCTCCTCAATTAATTAGACAAATTAATTAAATCACTCTTTGGTATTCTGAATCTATTCAGGGATAGGATGCTGCAGAGATTTTGTTAAATGGTTCAGAGAAGGCTTATTAACCCTGAAATGAATTCTATCAAACCCTATAAAGCACCAACTTCAAGTGCATTTATGAAGACGAAAGCTTTTCAAATCAGATAGGAAAGCTACAAAAGTGCTGAGTATTATCATAATCTGGCTGGGGTTTAATTTGACACTCTTATGTCAAGATATTAGAACAGAATGGCAAATGGTCTGATAAACGTGTACTTAAGGAATGGCAATCCTTGTAATCAGTTAATTTCTATTTATCTTATGATACACTTTTCTACAGAAACTTGTATTAGAAAATAAATAAGATTAAAGGGTAATTCTGTGAGCTCTAAAAACATAAAACACTTGTCTCCCTCTAAACGCAGAAGTCACGTTTTATTGTGCCACACTTTAGGAGTAGTATCATCCGCGCCACGACATCGGATTGTGTTCCGCAGGGCCCGATACCGTCAGCTCCTCCACCCTCAGCATTTCTCCTTTCAGCCGCCCAACAGTGCCCATGTGTGGGGCCTGATCCTGGCACAGCTCTGGCAGGAGCCCCAGTGGTGGCAGAGGGTGGGATGGGGATGGGATGGGATGGGATGGGGTGGGATGGGATGGAATGGGATGGGTTGAGATGGGATGGGATGGGATGGGTTGAGATGGGATGGGATGGGATGGGTTGGCATGGCATGGGATGGGTTGGCATGGCATGGGATGGGTTGGCATGGCATGGCACGGCATGGCATGGGATGGCATGGCATGGCATGGGGATGGGACAGGATGGGGACAAGCACCAGCAGCAGAGGCAATGGGCTCAGCCCAGCCAAGGCCAGAGCACTGGAGCCCTGGGATCCATAAGCGCGTCCCTCCTGTTCCACCTGAGCGGGAAGGTTTTAGGTCCAACCTTGCTCTTCCACATCCAGCACCACCGATTGCCTTATTGACTTCCAGTGGAGGGATTCCACCTTGGGGGGTTCAGTGCAATGGTCAGAGGGAACCACACAACTTGTCTAAAGCTTGCTCCTCCAAAGGAGGATTCTCAGCAGCAAAGCCATTCCTCAGTTAGGACTGGACAGTTGTGATGAAATTGTTGGCATTTACCCAAAATGCACCAAAATAGGGTCCTGTTGAACACCTGCCCTGGAGGGGACATGGCCAGTGCCACCGCATGGCGCGTGGAGCCACAGCTCGGGGGATCGAGCTGGAGTCGTTGGGGTTTGTAAGGAGCTTGGTAGGAAGACCTGCTGGTTGTTCACGTGGGGCAGCTTTGTGCAGAACATACGTAGAAATGTGATATGGTTTACCCATTTAAGAAACTGAAATATTTAAACATTTGTTATGAACTCAACCTTTCTCCAGTACTCATCTTTTGAAGATAAAAAAAAGGTTTGTCTCCTTCCACCCTGAAAACTGGTATCGGATAAAACAAACTTACTGTAACAGGCCTCGTTGTTTCTTCTTAGGATATAAAACTAAGTTGCATTCACAAATAATGCCTTATGTGAGCAGGGGAAGCTTTTTGGGGTGGGTTTGTGGGCCAGTGCTGGCTGCGGTCGCACCAAGGCGCAACAGCAGTGCTTGGGCATGCCCTCAGGAGGGTTTTAAGGTGCAAATCCTGATCAGAGAGGCTGGACGAGAGTGGTGTTAAAGGCTGCCGGATATGACCCACCATAGAAACAATAGCCAGCCCAGAAGAAATGAGTTTATTATCTGGTCTAAAGGGATTTTATTGACTTGCTGAAAAAAAAAAAAAGTCATATTTAATATTGAAGTATAACTTTTAAAAACAGAGATGCTGACTCTATAAAAATGTGCTCTCGAGCTGAGACCTTGACTCCAAAGTGTAATCCAGAGTTTTTTTATAGCCGTGCTATAAATCATCAAAATTAAATGTTTGCATTAGCAGCGCCGAGAGAAGCCCGTGCGGAGCGGTGGGGATGTGTCACTGAGCACAAAGAGCAGAAATTACAGAAACACGTGCCCAATTTGCACTGTTTCTATGTGGGTTTTACCCCATTGGGGTCAGGTCTCCCCAGGACCGCATCCTGCACCGGGTGTTCGGTGCCAGCTGATGCCAGCAGGGCAGAACCAGCCGGGGCAGGGACGGGCACTACCCTCAGCACCAGGCATCGGGATAATTTCCCCTTTTAATGACTAAATAGCCAGATCCTCCTTGCCGGCCTCGCCCTGGGCAGTTTGCAGCCCAGCCTGCTCGGGCGAAGATTTTCGGTGCTGTCCTGTGCGTGAACCCCGTCTCGCGCCACCGAAAGCACTCTCCGGAGTCCGGCGAGCCAACCTGTTAACATCCTCTCCTTCACACTCCCGCAGCGACCAGCTGCTCTGCCTAGGAAAATACAGCTGGGGAGGTTTATAAATAGTGAATTGGGGCTTGCTCCAGCCGCTGCAGCTGGCAGCGTTGTAGGGGCGGGTGATCCATCACCGGTCTCATCCCTCCCTCCGTGTCCTGCCCGCCAGCACAGCGCCAGCACCTGGGACCTCCCCACCGTGCCCAGCTCAGCCGTAACTGCTTTTAATTTAGCATTTAAACCTTTTTTTTTTTTTTTAAATTAATTTCACCAAGATAATCGGACTAGCTGAGGATGTGTTGGGCACAGGCTGATTATGAGGGTCCTGTTGTGGAGGGTACTTTCTTGTTGGCCTTCAGAGAACATTATCTTGTGCATAGAGGCAGAGGTCCAAAGATTTTACCTGATGTGTGGCTGTATTACTTTCACCGTAGCTACAAGCCCACTTGCAGGTCAGGATCTCAAGCACTCACGTAACAGCTGCGGGGCTCTAGCTTTGTGCCGCTCTTCTTCAAGTCCCACACCCGTAAGAAAACTTATTTCTTTTCCAAGTCCCTGGCTGAATTATTTCCTACTTGCTGAGCTGCTACCTACAGGATATAATCATGCAGCACACTAAATCATTACGCAGCGTCAAACTGCAAGTGGTTTCGGAGTTAGATCCAGAGCTTAAATCTACGTCTGGCTCCATATTTTATCTCAAATGTAGTTTTTAATTTGTCCATCTGAAATTATTCTAAAGTAGAGGGATATCCAGCAAGAAGAGGAAAAGCTTTTTTTTTTTTTTTTTTTTTCCGAATCAATGTGGTTATATTTCTGTCAGCTTTTCCCTGTAAGAGATCTCAGCCCCAGCGCTGAAGCTGCAGCTGCTTTCAGCTCTGGGCATCCTTTTTCTGCCGGCACAAACGTTTGCCTGCTCTGCCTGCAAGAAGCATGCATTTGGACGTGCTGTCTGTGTCGTGCCGTGTCCCCGTCCGAAGGCAACCTCCTGCGGTGCCCGGCAGTGGAAGCGTTGGGGTGCACAGATCCACCGGGGGCTCGGGCAGTCGGGGCAGCTGGAAGGGGAGGAGGAGGACTTAGCGAGCCTGCCACGAGAACAGAAGAGCTAAGTCCTCCAAAAAAAACCATCTTGGAGATTTCTCGGCGGGCTCCCTGGAGCCTGGCTGGCGAGCGGTGGCTGGGCTGCTGCACGCCCGCCCCGCTCGCGTTTCTATTAAGGAGCTGCCAAGGAGAGGGCTTTGTGCGTGAGTTGTGCTGGAGTGACATTCATGCCTCTGAGTTTGCATTGTCTTCCTGAAATAATCTCCACTTCGTAATTCCGCTGTAGTTTTTCAGGCATGTCGTTATAATAAAGTGCCACGGGAAGGGGAAAAGCAGCATTGCTCGCAGAAGTCCCCGCACCATCGACGTGCCTGCACTCATAGGAGGGCTCTGTGCCCGTGGCGGCTGCTCCCAACCCCAAAACACAGCTCCGTGCACCCCAGCATCCCTGTGCCATGCAGCGAGGCCCCGTCCCACAGCCTTGGCACTGCAGGCAGCGGGGCCGCGGGTCACCGGCTCCGAATTCACGCGTTAAAAAATAACCTCTGCTCACGAGGGAGCGTCTTCAAACCACAAACGCCAGAAATAACAATTGTATTAAACTGCTTTCTTGAATATATAATAAAGTTCAATTTGCCATTATTTATCATGTTACATAAAATTAAATTGAATTTATAACGTGAAAGAAAAGATTTCTGTGCTGTTCTGAAAATAATGCGAAATCTTTCATGCCACTCACAAAGCATTTGTATTAGCACCAGCGTATACAGCTTAATTTATTTATTTTTGTTAGATTATCACCGCTTCCCATTGTTCCTTCATCCTTGGGGACAATTCTTATTCCTTCATGTCTTTTTTAAGAGCTAAGGAGGCACATAAACAACAACAAAAAAAAATGCAGTAAAAAGCCACAGCAGTTTTGGTTGCTGTCATTTATGGAGTGCTGGAAGAAGTTAAAAACCGGCAAGGGGCGGAGGCCATCACGTTGGCGTGGCGTGCGTGGCTCAGAGCCGCAGCAGTTTTCTTCCTTCATGCGGAGAAAAGAGCATCGGGGCCGGCCCCAGCGCTGGGGCTGCCGTCTGCACGCTCGGTGAAACTATTTTGGGTGTCTTAGACGGGAGCTGCACATGGTAAGCGTGTCGCCCGATGCGAAACGAAGAGCGAATTCCAGTGAAATACTTTCCCGGTTCGCTGTTGCTGAATGTGTTTCTTATCGCCGTGTTTTGTGCAGTGGACTAAAATAATCATTTGTGAATGGAGCTCTAATTACATTATAGCTAATCCATTTTCCTCTCTGAAGCTGGTAGTCAACAGTTTATTCTCTCACCTCAAAGATGAAACCGAATGTCAATTTCCAAGATAACATTGACATGAACTTATGTATCAGGCAAGTAGGCAAATACCATTATAATCATTTATAATCCTTTAAAGCTGTGACTGAGAAGTGGCATTTGGACTGGATTTAAACTTGGCGTTGTCCGTGCAGAAGATTAACCGCTACATAAGACTTTGATTTCTGAGTATTGCCCATTAGAGAGTTTTTACATAGGAAATTGCAGTATTATATATAGTTTTAACGTGGTTAACAGAGTCTGACACAAACAATAACATTCCAACTCCAGTTAATTCTTTCACATCCCATTTACAGCAGGGAAAACTGCGTTGCCGTCCAAAAAGCACCCCAGTAGGACTTTGAAGATTATTCCTGCTCGATGGGAATTACACATCCCGAGTTAATTTCTGCCTTTGCAGATCGCTATCTGACGCGCTCGTGGCTGCAGCTCTCCAGGAGCTGCTCTGAATTAGCCAGCGCGCTGTTTGTGCAAACAACACCAGTCCTCCAGGGGCCAATAAAGACCAAGAAATGCACATCCACCGTGTTGGCCAAGGCCTCCTTTTCTAGGAAAGAAGCTCAGCGTGAGGGCTCAGGGGCTGCAACGGGGTGCGATGGGGTCCCTCTGCGCCCTGGTTCCCCAACCCCGTCCGAGGGGCTTCGTGAGGGATGTGGGGACGGCTCCGGGCGGGTTCCTGGGGGTCACCCATGTAGCTGCAGGGAACGGGGGGGACCTGGTAGCCACAGAGTCTGCTGGGAGGAGCGAAGCAGTGGTCACGGTGCTCTGCTGTTTTGAGTCGTTCCTTCTGCAATGCTGCATGCGGGCCGTTTTCAGAAAGCAGCGCTGATTGCTTATGAAGAAAAGGCTCCAGTTCGGGGAAGTCAGACTTTCTTTTTAACTTCAAAACAACAGCCGGTAACACGCATTGCCTGAGCAGAGGTGAGAGGCCAAACGCGGGCTGCTGACCCCTTCCGGAGCAGAGGGCTGCAGCCCCGCGGCCGCCCTGGGGGACACCACGGCTGCTGGGGCGGCACTGGCAGGACTGCCAGCAGGAAAGGAGGGACTGTGCTTGCACACCTCGTGTTGCCTCCTGCTCCTGCACGTCAGAAGAAGCCTACAGTGAACAGAAAGGAAATTGAAATTGTGGTGCCTGCTGGGGAGACGGGAAGCAAAGAAAAGGGGTGAACAAGCAAGAGGTGTACATTTATTTCAAGTGTTTTAAACCAGCAGAAGGTGGCTCTCAAAGGCACGGATACATGCCAGCTTTCACTTTTGATGTCAGCTGGGCACTCACCTGCCCCCCGAGCCTTTGACAAATTTAAGCTGCTTTCCCCATGCCCTTTACACTGTTTCCAGGATGGTGCCCACAGTACTGAAGCCCCGTTCTTTGTCTTGGGAAGGGATGTGCATGACTGCAGACAGGTCCCACAGGTGCGGAATTGCCCAACCTGGCTCAGATGGGGACATTTTGGGCACCCTGGGCTGCCCGTACCCCCACCCCGTGTTCCCTGCAGTCCTTAGCCGGGGGACCTGGGTGTCTGCAGAGCCTCGTGGAGGCACATTCCAGCCCAAGCAAACAGCCCGATACCATCTGGGTTCAATCTAGTGATAAATGGGCTCCAGAAGTTTCTGAATATTTGTATAAGCCCAAAACACTTCTTATCAAAATATTTCCCACTCGCATTTTCCAGGCTTTCCTCCATCCGCAGCTACCTCCTCCTTCCCTTCTGTGCATTGCCATGCCCCAGCCGTTAGCAGCGCTGCGATTTTTCCTCTCCACATGGGAAATATGAGAGCGAGCTTTCCTCCGAAGAGGGCAGCCCGAAGCCTCCTGGGGCTCTCAGACCATCCTCCATCTGTGGCCATGCAAGCGTTTCCCCCGGGTATTATCACTGGAAATGAAAGAATGAGAACACACCAGGCTCATTTGTTTTGTGTGTTTAATTTCTTTGTAGGTTTGTGTAAGTACTTATCGTCTTCTCTTTAGAAGATAATTGAAGACAAATGTGTGCACGAGATGCAGGCTTAACGAATGGGGCTGCCTTCCGAAAATGTGGCCCATGAAATAAATACAGACGTACGAGAATCGCAGCATCCCTGGTGCCTGCACGAGGCAGAGCTTTCGGGAAGGGCACCGGAGTTATGCATACAGCCAAAATCAGCGCTGCCCCGTCATCAATATTCATACAGTCCAGACAAAACATTTTATTCTGTAGCTGCTCATAAATCAGATGGAGAAGAAGGGGGAAAGGGGAAGAGGCAAAGAGAAAGGGAAAAATATAAAGGAAGGAATAGCTGGGGGACGAGTGGATGATGAGAGGAGACTCTGCTCATTCAGGCTCACATCTGCTTCTCTGAAGTGGAACCACCTGTTAGTTTATTAAATTGTACAATTAATTTATGCGGAAGGAAGGGAAGACTATAGCTCATCAGCAATCTTCCCTTTTTCCCTTCCCAAAGGGAGCCCTGTTACGCGCTGTGGATCTCCTGGGAAATGGTGGAGCATTCCCAGCACCTCCCCAGAGGCGCCTGCTGCCCGCGGGGTGCCGTCAGCGGGCATTGTCCTGGTGGCACAGCCCCCTGACACAGCACCCAGACCTGCCTCGTCTGCCCCAAAGCCTGGCCCTGGAGAAGACCAACTCTTTACTACCTGTGCAGCTGGCAAATTTCAGCTGAGGGCAAGCTTTAGTTAAAGAGGAGCAGTAATTTGTAGGGTCGCAACAACAAGTTGGCTGCCCTGCCCTCTGCGCTCTGACCTGATCCCCTCGCACCGCTGCCGGGGATGCCCACCTCCTGTCTCCTCACTGACCCCCCAGCTGTGTAGGGGAGGTGACAGCGGTGGCAGAACACATCCATGATGGAGCTCGGCAGCCCAGGAGTGCAAACACGATTTGTATCCTAGGTCCCGAGGCAGGACCACTGCCCAAAATCATCCCCTGAAGGCGATCTCCAAAATGCTACAGCCCCGTGACGGCGGGCAAAAGGCTTCTCCAGGGGAGGCTTGGTACTGGCCTCTTGCAGCAATGCTCTGCAGTGCTCAGCCATGTCAAAACACTTGAATTTTTCATTACCAAAAAACATAAACACTTTAAATAATTTATTTCAGACATCTATTTTGGAAGGCGTCCTAACAGCTCCTTCCTGCAAGTCCTTAACAAAGGAAGGTCCGGAGCAGTCGCGGGGGACGTGCGCCTTCCAGGCTTGCAGGATTGGGCTCCAATTAAGTGAAATGCTCTCCAGATTTGGTTCCCATTATTGTCTTCCTTTGGCATGACTGACTTGAGCACTCGAATTGGAAAGGTCCCAGAATCTTCAGCCTCCTAAAATATTTTCAATAATGTTGAGAGCAATTTTCCTTAGAGCAAGTACGGATTTCAGCAGAGGAGCCAACTTTCCCAGAGGAATGATCCAATTACGAGGACTGGATGCTCTTGTCAATCTCTCCCTCAGGGACATGGAAAATCAAAATTATGATTTATTTTTTTAATGTGACAGTGAGCGTAAAGGCAGAAATCTAAACCATGCTGTTATCTCCCCAGGCACCCCCCGCTCCTTCTGACTGATACTGTTAGCTAAAAATACCGACTCATTTCAGGCAGAACCTCCTTAAATTCTGCTCTAATGACAGCGCCGGCAGGGCCCAGCCTTCGGTGCAGCGCTGAATTATGACTTTTTAATGGTGACCTTTGCATGTAAAAATTGAGTCAAAACGACTTCTGCTTTCGCTAATGCAATGAGAGAAATGTGGTTCAAACCGAGGGGCTTGCAGTCAATGACAAAGGAAGGGAAAGGAAGCAGCAGTCCCCCAAAAGCTAAAAATAGCTCCCCAGGGGTCAAAGCAGGGGAGGAGCTCGTGGCAGAGGCGCCTGCGTGCCTTTGCACCAGCTGTGGGCATGCGGGGGCTGCAGGAGATGTCCCTGAGATGCTGGCCCTGCAGCCCCCCAGCTGGGGGTCCGTGGGTGGGATGGGGCCCTGATGGGCTCGCCTGCACCCTGCCGCCCTCCGGCCCTCCTCATCCTCATCCTCCTGCCGACTCTATCCCCATGCACTCTGGCCACCGCACAACCCTCTGTGCCTCCCATCGCATCATTTCATGTCCTCTGGTGTTTTATCTTATCCCCTGCTGCTCAAGAAGCACCTCCAGTGCCTGTCATTGCTTTTTCGCCCTCTCTGAGTAAATGTGCTCATGGCCTGAGCTAACAAGAGAGGCCCGTGGGGTGCAGGGTGCAGTGATGTGGGGTTGTAGGGATGCAGGGTGCCGGGGTGCAGTGTTGTAGGGATGGAGGGACGCAGAGATGCTGTAGGGATACAGGGGTGCAGGGCTGTACGATGCAGTCTGCAGGGGCACAGGGCTGCAGGACGCTGTTTGCCCACCTGTGAGGGCTGTGCAGTGAGCAAGGAGCTGCCATTGTGCGGTGGGGCAGTGGGGGGCCTTTGTCCCCGCGGGGCTGCCTGGCTCCCGGGCCGGCACAACGCACCATGCTGCTGAGATCAAGGCGTGGGCAGTGGGCTCTGCGCAGCCACGCGCCTCCTGCTCCCCTTAGAAGTTGTTGTTGCTATGGGGCCTATTGTTGCCAGCTTTCCCCTGGCTCTTTACAACCCGCACCTTGCTTTTTCACAGTGCGAACAATAATGCAAACTCCTTTTGCTCCTATAGTTTCCTTTTCACATTTATTTTTCCCTCTTGCGGTCTATTATGAGGGAGAAATCCGAAGAACTGCGCCGTTCTGCAGAAGGTTTTTCAGGCCCTGATTGTAGCGCTCCGCTCTCCGGTTTGTTCTGCACAAAAAGCCCAGGAAAATCTGCATATCTGGGGGACGTTATTAATTACCTGGCGTGACATCTCTAACTCCGCCAAGATTCATCTGGCACTAATGAAGCTGTCAGGGGCCAATGCCACGCTGCCGGGAACTCAGGCCCCGATGTAGCAAAGCGCCTGCACACACTTGTAGCCCGTGGGATGGAGCCGGCGGGGGCAGAGGAGCAGGATCCCAGCACCACCACCTCCCACCCGACCCCAGCGACACCCGTTAGCCAGAAATCACAGCCTGTAATTGCTTAAATGGGAAGTGGTCTTCATGCTCAAGTAAATTACTGAGTTGGTTTTAACATTTCAAATGAGGGAAAGCAAGCGGATCGGTGAATTGGCGTGCCAGATCGCCTGGTTCTCAATGACAAATGTTTAAATTAAAATAATTATAATTAAATGGATGTCAAAAAAATGTTTCTGTTTGAGACACGCTTCGCATCCTTATCAAACACCGGACCCCGCGACGGGCTCCAAGGCCTGTAGGCAAAGCCTCTGCAGAGGCCCATGGTGCCCGGCCTGTGCTCAGGCAGATCGCGCTCCTCGATGCCCCCGGGCGCCGCCTGGGCCCTGCTGGGCCCTGCTGGGCCCATCCTTTTCCCTCAAGGTGCTGGGGATGTGAGGCGAGAGGCAGGAGCTGGTCACAGCCCCGCAGCCCCGAGAGCAGAGACACATCCACAGCAGCGTGCCCGGGGCGTCCTTAAACTCCGTTATATGATCCAGCGGAAATCTAATAGGATTTGAGGCTAATTACTGCCTCCTCCCCCCAGCCCCCCTGTCTAGCACCATTACTGGTTTTGGACTGGGCCCTTGTACTTCCCAGGCATGGTGGCAGGGGTCCCCATGCCCCTGTCCCCATGTCCCTGTCTCCATGTCCCCATCCCTATGTCCCCACCCCTGTCCCTATCCCTGTCCCCTGCCGCAGGAAGAATTCCTGCCTCTCCGTGAGCGGGGCCAAATGTTGTAATTGGATCTTAATTACACAGCTCTCCAAGAGGTTATTTTTATTTCTTTGTTTGTTAATGCAATTATTTAGCTGCCCTATTTTAGCCTTGACCTTGCAGGAAGAGGGTATTTTCCAGTCAGCATAATGCTTTATCTTTGAAAGCTACAATCAATAAGGATAATTAATGATGCCTGCTGCAATGATAGCCTCAGCAATCATTATACCACATTAATCCCTGCAGTCAGACTGGGGTCAAGGCCATCTAAATCATTCACCTAGGGGTGGGGAAATTCAAATAATTTTCCAATTTAAATCCAAGGAAACAAATCAGGCTTTATTTTTCCAAGCCATTCACGCCGTTGCATTTTGAGGACGACGCGGCTGGTTGTGGCTGTGTTTTTGGGAGGTACCCCCAAGATGTGGATGTGCCACCCACACTACTGGTCTCTGCTGGCACTGGGAGAACTGGGAGCACTGGGAGGGGACCAGAAAGCCCTGCCCCTGCCTGGGGCTGCTGTGGAGCACCCACAGTGTCACCTTCTGTGCCTGTGCGGCTGCCACAGGCCGTCCAGGCCCCGGCCTGCGATGGAGCCAGGCACAGGGACCAAACACAAACCGTGAAACAACCGATTTTCTGGCGTATTTACTCCAGCCTGCGACAGGGCCTTGCTGCCCTTTTGGTGAAACATTCCTTCCTTTATTGAACCTAAACCTGCCTGCTTTCAGGTTAAATCCATGAGCGCGAGGGGCCTGCTGGGGTGCTCCCAGCCACCAGGCTTTGGGCAGCCGTGCCCGGCCCCTCGTGAGGCACAGGGGAAGTTCAGCATAGTTCTGATTTCTCCCTGTGTTGGGAACTGGTTTGTGTTCCCACTGAAATCATTCCCCTTGCCCGTGCTGAACTAATTTATGTGAACGATGCCGTATAATTTATATATGGACATACAATAAATTATGGCCTAAGTATATAATTCTACAGATATAATTAATTACATTAAACATCCACATTTTAAACCTACAATTAGATAACCCTAAGAGACAATCCTGTTAGCATTTTTAATAAATACTTGTGTTTGAGGCTGTTTAACAGAGCACCTGATAACTGATATAGCAGTGTTAACATCTGTTCCATTATTTCCAGAGGACGTTAGTTTAACGTAATGCTGCTCACATAAAATATGCATTTGTTCTTGACTGTCAAGTGCCTCTATTATTTTATTAAAAAGTCAAAAAAGAATATAATCAGACTTCATAATTTATGTGTGACATTTTCATTACAGAAAACTTTATGCAAAATTGAATTCTAAAATTTAATTTCCTGTGATGTTTAAATTACTTACTATCTGGCTCCTATCCAAACATTGTGATCACTCCAGGCCCCATATGAATTCTATTAAGGATATGTTTAGCTGCTGCCAAAGCATACGGGGTATTTTTCTATGTAATTCCAAGAATATGCTCCTTAAATTTATTTTGTGCCAGTTTAAATAGTTTCCCTCGTGCAGGGAAGCAATGCAAGACGTTTTTAACCGCGGCTGTTGTGTGGGTTTTTTTGTCGTTTCCCCCCGGTTTCAGCGCTGCAGGGTTTCGCTCTCTGCTTGGAAGCGGGGCCATGGGTGCGTGGGGTGAACTCGGGTGTCCCGCGGGCTTCAGCACCCCAGGGGATGAGCACAGCACCACCGGCACCAGTCTCGCCATGGGCCCAACAGGCCAAGAAGTATGAATGCTCCCTGCCCAGGGAGCTGCGGTGCCGGGCAGAGCCCGCTGGAAGCCTTGTGCCGCCTCACCCAGAGCAAGGCCCTGTCATGGCCTGAGCTCAGGACGTACTGATATGTGAGGAATTGCCAGAGAAATCCAAGGAGGACCTTAAGGCATGGCTTTGGAATTCATTTAGCTTGCTGTGAGCCTTGGCCAGGGAACTGAGCACACTGCTGTGTGTCCCGGAGCATCCCAGCTCCTGCCAGCATATCCCAATGCATCCCACCATGTCCCAGCTGATTCCAGTATATCCCAATGCATCTCTGCATGTCTCGGTTCATCCCACCATGTCCCAGCTCATCCCAGTACGTCCTAGCACATCCCAGCATGTATCAGCCCATTCTAGCATGTCCCAGCTCATCCCAGCACATCCCAGTGCATCCCAGCTCCCATAGGGCAGGCAGGAGCTGCTTTGCCCTGCCCTTGCCCCCCATCTCTCATCCCCATACCCCTGGGAAATGGCTGCAGAGCTGGTAAAGCTCTGTCCCTAAAGGAGAGAAAGGCTGGAATGATTTCCTCCCCTAATGAGACTTGCCTTGTTCCTGGAACCGTCATCCCTCCCATTATCCCGCAGCCTGGCAAAGGCCAGCGCAGTGCAGGGCACGTGGGGAGTGGATGGCCCCTGGCTGCAACCCCAGTCCTTCTCCAGACACCTCTCACAAGGGAGAACCCATACGTGCAACCTAAATGATGCCTGGAGAGCCCAAGGGGGAGTGAATCTCAATTGCCCCTGGATTCTGCCTCCAGAGGCATGTCCGGCCCTCCCTGCCAGCCCTCCTGTTCCAGAGTCCAGGGAATTGGGGTTAAATGCAGGCAGGACCCTCAGGGAACACCCAGCACCCAGCCCAGTGGCAGCGATGCTCAAGCACGGCGGGACCCCTGCTCGTGGAGACCATGAGCCAGCAGCGGCTGCGGCACCGCTGGGATGTGCTCACTCCCAGCCCCAGTCCTTCTGGCGCTCGCTTTTGGTCTGGTAAGACAATCCTCTGGATGGAAAACCTCACAATTATCCTTGGGTTTTGCTGTAACTGGATGCTAACTGCGGCCAGTTGTGAGCACAGACCTAATAACCGATGCAGCCGGGCTGATGCCGAAGGAAGCCCGAGCAGGAATAGGATGACAGAGCAATACTGCAGGAGGTTGGATCCTGCTGAGTCTGGAAGGGCCTGATTTATTTATATTGAGCTGACCTGAAATATTCAGCAGGAGAAAATCTCCGGGACGTGCTCCTCTGCTGCCTCCTGGCCTCGCAGGCGAGGGCGATGCCGCCGTGCTGGCCACGCGTGGCTGCACGGCCCTCCGCAGCCCTCGCTCCTGGTAGCACAGATCCGACAGGAATTTCTCCTCCGGTACACTGAGGTTCACAAATTGGGTGACGACAAAACCAGGTAATTTATTACCCGTATCTTTATTTATTATTGAACACTTTATTAACCTATACACTTTGCTGCCTGTACATCTTTAATAGGTTTACAGTGGAATTATTCGTTTATCCCTGTGTGTGAAATAGTACCTTCATAACTCACCTGTGGCATCGCGAGGTATTAATTACAGCACCCAGGGGCCTCGCTTAATAGCGAAGCACTAATTGTGACGCTGGGACATGTTCTCATTCTGGGCAGCCTCCCCTCTCCAGCTCCGCTTGCCATTTCCGAGGGCAGAGACCCTTCAGCGCCTGGATGAATCTCGCATCTTTATGAACTCCAGATCACTGTGTCTGAGCCAGTTTGGGATCCTTTCTGAATCAGAAGAGTTTAGCAAGGATGTGACGTATGGGGCGAGGGATTCAGGGGGCAGCAAGGGGAAAGGGAGCTTCTGTGCCATTCCCGCCTGCCCCGGCTGGGTGCGAGGGGTGGATCTCAGCGAGGACCCCAGGTTTGTGTCATTCCCAAGTGCCCCTCACGTGCCAGCACCGCACAGCCCTGGGCAGGACGGGTGTTTATGGACGAGTTACAAACAACCAGGGAAAAAGGAGGGGAGCACTCAGTGCAGACACCGATGTGGTAAAAATAGCCTCGTGGAGCGGAGGCGGTAATAGGAAACGCGTTTGGAGGGAAATAACTTAACTGCATCACAAACACCAGCCTGATGCATGCCACATAGGCTTCCCTGCAGCACCCGTGGGTGCCTGGAGGACCTGCTGCAGCCTGGTAGTGCTGCCTGCCCCTGATCCCCCCACCACACAGCAGCCCCCGAGGTGCTCAGCGAGCCCTTGCTGCGTTTGCTCCTGCACCGCTGCACCAGTGCTGGCCAGTAAAGCCCATTATCGCCATTAGGCTGCCGATAGCATCGGCGGGTGGATGGTCCCTAATTGATAGCACGCTGATAGATTACCCCGAGCTAACGGCCCCCGGCCCTATTCCCCAGCGCACGACTCCCAGCCAAGCCCCAGCAATCGGGCTGCGCTCTCGGCAATAAATCCTAGCCTATCGATATACAATAGGCACGGATACCAGCAGCCACGGGCTTTGTGTGCCACGGGGCCTCCGCGGAGCCAACCGTGCTTTATCCGCCTATAATTAGCAGCAGTCAAATCGGGCTCATGCGGCACGGTGCAATCTCCCGCGCTGCACGGGGACGATAACAGATTTTACACACATTCGCGCTGGCTGACCGTCCCCGCGGCGGGCACCGCCGTGAAATAGCCCAGCTGGCCCACGGAGCTGTCGGAAGCAGAAACACCTCGGGGACAGCTCCGGGGGGCTGTGGCACTGCCACCAAGGTGCCTCGGCTCCGGCAGCGAGGGTCGGTGCGGTGGGAGGAGAGGGCACTGCCGCCCGCCCAGAGCCACCGCCGCGGGCAGGAAGGAGAGGTGGCCCAAACGAGGCCGTAAAGCCATAAAGTTAATGAGGAAGCCGTGTACTTTTTTACAGTATGACCCTTTACAAACCCTCCTCGGGAGCCAGGCTTTCAGGGTAATACAGTGAACGCTATAAAATGGATGTTTAATGTAGCTGGGGGCCAAGAAAAACATTGTATAATTGTAGTGAGCAGCTCACTAAGTAAAATGATAGCTTTTAAAGGATGAAATACGGCGTAGGTCTTCAGAGCGGCACCAGGCTCCAGCCTCATATTGCTTCAATAACAGTTTCTTCATTTCACTTACAAATGTATCTCGGAGGAGATTTGTTACAAACATCTCTGGGCTTGGAAATAAGATGCTAAGGCAGCCTGCTCGCATTATTCATTGTGAATAAATTACCTGGTACACTTAGGCCTCTCCATGCTCCTGAACCCATCCTGCTGTCTCCAAAACTTGCTCCATGCCACCAGTTTTAGGCACACAAGTGTGTCCTAGGGCAGTCAACGCTGCCCACCCCACACGGCTTGGCCGTGCCCACCTCCAGCCGTGGCTGGAGCACGGCTCTGGTTTATGACACACGGATTAATTTGTCTTGCGTGCAGAGTGGGGAGCAGGGCAGGCAGCGCGGTGCTCAGGCTGGGACCAGGGCTTGCCCGCAGCGCACTGCAGCACCCTCCTGCACTGCTGGAGTGCCAAGGGACAGGGGTTTGGGGGTCCCTTTTGTCTCCCTCGCAGCTTCCTGGGGACATCCAGCATCAAAATGTGGCGAGGATGCTACCAGCAAGCTCTGGCTCAGGCAAGCAAGGTGCTGAGCGCCTCTGGTGATATCCGAGGGAAGGTGCTGCTGCAGAGCACCGATCGTTTTCCGTGCCCTTGTGACCAAAGCAAAGTCTGGCGTTAGTTACAATCGTCTTCAAAATTTCTAAAGAAAAAGCTTTAAGCACAAAATACCCTTACCTCAGCTCTGGGGCATTTTCATCCAGAGAAAAAAAACCAACATACCTCCGCTTTCTGCATGCACACACGCTGTGACATCTCATCAGCCACAACACTTTAGAAGGCAGGAGTCGTGAGATATATCACATGCAAATGGACGCATCACCCGAGCAAGGTGCCATTTATCAATCTCTCTTGGAAACGCGATGGGGCTGCTCTGGGATTATGCAGATGTGCAGGGGCTGGGGGCGCGGGGCCGCGTAGTCTTGGCAACCCCAGGTGCCTCCGCGCCGGCACAAGGAGCCCTGCACCAGGCAAGCACCTAATTCCTTGAAATGCTCACAACAGCCTGCGATGCGTTATGTTATCAGCCTGTGCCCATTATGCATTTTGGAAGCCAGCTTTGGAAAAACAAAAAAAAAAAGAAAAAGAAAAAAGAAATAAAAAGAAACCCACGTTTGCATGTACACGCCCCACGCACACACAAGTGCTCCCAAATCAAGGCCCCATGAAGCACAACCAGCAGCGAGCCCAGGTCCTGCTCCCCGTGGAGGAAAAGGGCATCTTCCAGCGAGCAATTAGCTCAGCTGCAGGAGCTGGGTGGAGCAGTGCTTATCACGCAGACTTGAACCCGGACCTACCACCGTCAGCTACGATAAAGACAGAAGTAAGGCGCAGTGCCTTCGCTCGTGCTAAGATATGTTCCACGGCATCGTTTAACACCAGAGAGGCAGGAAAAGCTGGAAGTCTCCCTTAAAAAAAATCGCAAAGTCAAGAAAATGTATGGTTTGGGGTTTTTTATTCAGTTATACATGCAAGTATTTTGGATGACCATAAGATACTTTAAATACATACTGCCTTGTACTTTTACAATAAATAATTGCATATGGAATTACGCTGACTTTCCATATGCCTGCGCACATGGGGCTGCATCCAGCTACGCCGAGCGCTCCTGCATGCTCCACCTTTCGTTTCCTCCACGCTCAAACAGGGATGTTTTGGGGGCCGCCTGGAAAGGCGCCGCTCCTTCTGCCATCGCAGACAGGCATGCGGTGCCCACAGCTGCCTGCCCTGCAGGTGTGATAACGTGTGCTGTCTGTTACACAAAGCTTTCCTAGAGCCTGAACGCTAGAAATTATGGAGATAGCTGAGAATATCAGCTTTCGTTAAAAATAGTTCCTAGAACTTGTGGTCAATGGGAAAAAAAATAATAGAAAGGATTATTTTCTTCTTGGTCTTCAGTTCCCTCTTGCTTTCCAGGCCTCAGATACTTAAGAAATTGGATTCTACCTCCAAAGCCCTTTTCGCCATCACGTGCTGGACACAGTGGGCTGCTGGTGGGTCCCGATGGGGGTCCTGCATCCCCCTGGTAGCCCCAGCACCCACGCTGCCCTCCTGTGGGGCAGCTCACTTTCTGTGTTGTTGTTTGTTTGTTTGTTTGTTTTTGTTTGTTTGTTTTTCCAACAGCTATTAAAGAATTAGTGTTTCCATGTGCGCGTATCATTCTCATTAAGTATTTCCAGGTCGTCCTGAAAAGCTCAGCAGTTTAACCAAAGTGGGGCTGAAAGCGGTGGATCTGAAGCAGGCAGACTTGCTTATTCAAAATCGCCTTCTCCAATGGCTCTCCCGAACGAGCTGGATTAATTGTTCAGGACCTACAGCACATGCTTCAGTGAAAATAAATTACTTTATTTCTATTACACCACCAGTGGCTGTGTAACTTAATTTCATTAGCTCGAACCTGTTGAGAGTGTTCAGATTTCCATAGCAGGACGCACTTGAAATGAAAAGATGCTTTCGATTCTCAATTAACAGAATCGTTCCCTTTCAACTGAAATGAATGTTATTGAAACCAATTAGCATAGACTGGAAAATCTCTCATTAATGAGGGGAGTGTGGGTGAGTAAACAGCAATGAAAAGATGAAATTAGAGAAGAGCCTCTTCTTGTTGGCCTGAATAATTACATGCTTAGTTGCCTAATTGTCTGGTGAAAAGCCTTGCCGTGATAGTAACAGATTGCCATGTTCATTAGGCTGCAAAAGGCCACCTGCTGCTGAGGCTCATTTTCCTGCAGTCTATATACACGTGTCGCTCCCCAGGGACTGATATTTGGACACAACACTAGCTGTGAAAAGCAAATGAGCTTGCCAATATGCTGCAATATTGTGTCCTTTATGCCAAGATACAGAAGCTTAATATGTCAAATATAATGAATAAAACCAACAGCGATAACGAAGTTTATGAGGAAAGTGACCTTATAACACGTCCCAGTGTAGAAGTCCAGGGTGCGCAGACACCGGTCTCTCCATACAGATGTTCCTCTCTGGCCCGGACTGCTCCAAATTACACTGCACAAAAGATAAATTACAACTGTTACGGCCTGTGCGATTTCTGAGACAATGGCATAATGAAAGCATACAATGTAACTGTGAAAATTGGAACCAAATGTTAAATACTGCATGCTAAGAAGTGTTCATGAAAAACAGCATTGTTCGTATTTGCTCTGCTGTGGCAATAAACATCAAAAGGAGGGAGGCCTCTTTGCGCCAGCCCTTCCTCAGATCACTTCGTGTCCTATAATTGCTGTTTTTATGGGTCTTTTAAGCTGGGTTTTATTGCACGGTGCTGCTTGAACGAAGTCGCTCTCCGTGCCTGGCCTGCGTGCTGCACACGTCCTTCCCCGTCTGAAGGATCCAGGGGGTGTGGGAGGAGGCATGCATCACGCCGAGCAGGTATCACATAAATCCAGCTTGGGAAGAGCCACTCCTTCTGAGCCAAAACCTACCTGCTTTCTGCACGGCGTGCTCGGCACTGCAAGATAAGAAGGGAAAAATGAGGGTGAATGCTCTTTGGCTTTGGAAGCCAAAGGCCCTAATTCAAGGAGGTTTGGGTGGTAAGGATGGGGCTTAATCACCTGCAGGTGATTCGTCTGAGTGTGTGACTTCGTTCCTCTGGGTCAGATCTGATGTTTGTAAGGGAAACGTCTCACCAGGGCTTTGGCAACGAAGAAAACCCCATCTTCTGGATGTCAGCGGTGCTGGGAACCAGGACGGCGCCCAGTGGTCTCCAAGCAGCTCTTTGCTGCTCTTAGGGTGAGGGGCAGAATGACCAGCTGAGGCAAAAGACAAAGGCACTCGATAAAACTAGAAAAGCAGAGCTGTGAACATGAACCAGGGTGTGCGAGGTTGGGCGGCAGCGGCTTCTTGGTTCACGAGCACAAAAATCGTGTGTGTGTGTATGTGTGCATACATCGGTCTGTACACCTGAGTGCATTATGCTACAGCAACAATAATCATCGCCAATTTATATACCATCCGATTAATAACTGCATCAGGAGAGGCGTCGCCATCCTCTGCAGCTAAAAACTTCTTTAGCAGCAACTGCATCAGTTTTAAAATATTCCGTGCAGACAGTTGAAGCCTCTCACTACGCCGCACATAGTGTTACATCAAACAAAACAGCAAGCCCTGGTGTTCCCACGTACCGCCAGTGCTGAAAGGTTTAATGCTACACGGGTTAAACACAAAAGGTTTACTCGCTATCAGTCAAAGGTCTCGAGTGACGGAGGCAGAGAAACACACGATGCCGCTTCTGTTTTGCCAGTTTTTTGATTGCTTTTTTTTATTACTATTATTATTTTTTGGAGAGGAGAGCGCCGAACAAGTCCTTCATTAATTCAAAGAATGGGAAGATGTGATTAAGAGGTGGTTTTATCACTTAAAAAAAATTATAATGTGCCTGGCAAGCAGCAAGGCACAGCCGTGTGCTGGTGCCAGCCAGCGCTGTTGTTCTCCCAGCAAAGCGCCGGCAGCGGCGGCGCAGCCGAAATCCCCTCGGCAGCAGGCATTTTCCCACTGCTGCTCTACCTGTTGCATGCGGCTGGGCAAGCCCAAATCTCCCATCTCCCCATTAAAAGCGTTTTGTGATGAGGTGGGCTGGCAGAACACGGCCCACGCGGAGGTGCTTTCGGCGGTCTGGCCTTGGTGCTGCCCTCTTCTACCAGAAAGGCCCTTTCGGGAGGTGCGGGGCTGGGTTTCACCACCCAGTCCATGGGTTTGAGCGTTTCACAGTCCTTCTGCCCCTTCGGATGGCCCCAGATACCTGAAAACTGGAGTTGTGCACTGGTGGCCATTGCCAGGGCATCTCTACATCAGTACTAGGGGCAAACCCAGGGAATTTGGGGACACAAATAACATCGTACACGTCCCCTGCTACGGACCAAACCCTGGATTTCTGCTTGACCCTCTCCATGAACAAAACTCTTCTCAAAGTCCCAAGGGTTGCTTCCATGTGAAAATCATCGATTTTGTCTGCGCTGCCAAAGGCACACCGAGCTCCTGCAGCAGCTCCCAGCCCATACACCCTCACAAGAAAGGATTTATGGTCACACCTGAGGCGGGTTTGCAAAATACCAACAAACAAACCGATAGTTTCATGTTATTCTGAGTGAGTTTTATGGCTTTCTTGGTTTTTACTCAATGAAATATCCAGTGTGATTACATTATTTAGGCTACTTCCCAACCGGTTAAACACAATTGACTAAATTAATTGCTAAGATCAGTTTTACAACAGATTAGGATAATTTATGGGGTGGTTTCTTGTTTTCTTAATAGTCTCACCTGATTCATGGAGGGGGCTGGCTGTAAATGTGTTTTATGGCTGAGGGGTGGCAAACACAAACTTAATCACGTGTTCTGCTCGGGCTTAAGTAGACCCAATGCAACTTGGATAATAGGACGGTGCAATTATTTGTAATGCTTGCAAAATTTTACACGGAGAAGGGAACACTCAGGGAAAGGCATTCATGGAAAGCAGCCTTCGGGAGGCAGCGTGGCCTCATGGTGTTGCAAATTAGGAGCGGTCTGTGTTTTGGCAAAAAAGTAGTATTTCCCAAGCACCTCCCACGCAAAGTGCATGCATTTACAGAAGTTTAAGCCCACATTTTGGAAAAAATGGGTCAGAAAGTGCCTGGCATCCCTACCCCCGGTGTTATGCTGTGATTTACAGCACCAAACATCCAGGCAGAGTGGGAGTTTTGGGGCAAGCAGTGGGACATGGCCTCTTTTTCCATGCAGGTGCCACATGGCTTGGTAGGTGCTGAGGAACTCCCTGCCCACCGGCTCATCCACGTCTCCAGCGAAACGATGCTGAAACACATGAAGTTTTCAGAGCAGGAAGATTTCCAGGTCTAAATCACTTTATTTCAGAGGGGAATGAAGGCAGCAGTGGCGCACTGCGATGAGGGCGGCTGTGGCAGCTCCCACCAGTAACATCATTTCCCAGGGGCACAAACACAGTCCTCAGTTCTGTGCGGCTGCCTCTGCGAGTGCTGCAGCACTAACTGTACCGTGGGAAGCATGATTTGGGAATTCCCCAGCAGCACTGGGCTTCTCCAGGCTTCAATTTAAAATAAAGCAAAGCAAGTTAAGTAGCGCTGCAAGACGATTTATATTTGTCTATAATCTACCCACTGTCAGTCACCACGAGCAGAGGATGACATTAAGACATTTCTTCTGTATTTTTCATGTGTGGCATCTTCGGATACTCAGTCTCTAAATCTGATATTGTTTGTGAGCAAAAATTTGTTGTTAGTGACAATTAAGAAAGACTGACCCAAACTCAATCAGGATGCTCAAAGAAAGGGAAAACCTTTCTAGCTCTACCGTAAGGTGCTCAGAAATTACGTCTATCACAAAGGTACCACCTGCGACGGGTGTGCAGCAAAGGATGCTAATTTGATTGCAATGAATCCTTTTAATGCAAAGAGTGAATTGTTTTTAGACTGCTGATGATTAATGTAGTTATTGATTAGTTGATCAATAAGGCCACGGTGTCTAATTATTGATAATCCTTCGCTAAATGAAAGATCGAGTGTAAGGAGTGCTCGTTACAGAGCTCAAAATATAAAGTGATTCAGTGTGAAGCCTGGTAATTGAAAGTCAAACTAATCCCATAAATTAAATCACAGCCATCCATAACATTTACCTGATAACTCCTTTTGAGAGCTTTTATTTAACTTCCAGCGCTCGTTGAGAAAAATCACGGAGCTGCCCAGGAAGGTGCCCAGTTTTACAGTGGCGTGGTGGGGGCGGTGGGGAGGTGGCAGCAGCCTCCTCAGGCTCCTCTCTCTAGCCGAAACCTGCGGGAGTTGTGCCTGGGTTTGCTGCCTGGGGATGGGCTTGATCGGGCGGGCGACCGCTCACCGTGTGCTCTCTGCCATCAGCCCTTTCACTGCTTGCTGCTTGTAAGTTCGGTGCAGAGGGAATTCACTTTTCCGCTCCTCCAACTCTTTTCCCACATCATGAATGAAGCAGGTATGTGTGGGCTGTGCTTTAAAAACAGGAAAAACCTGCCTCCTGGTTTCAGAAATTACCAGCGGCTTGTGGCTTACCTTCCTGTGAGATGCGCAATTTTGTGCGACTAAAATAAAGGATATGACCAACTGGTTGGAAACTTCACTGAGAGAACTGCAAAGGTACTCGGAGGAAACTGAAATAAAACCTGGAAGACTTATACTCTTATATATTCTGGTCTTATATTCTGATAGGTAAATTCGTTAGACCAATTAAAAGCCTGCATTGATTGATCATGCATTGCTTATGTAGGTAATTCATCCCAACAGCATCCTCTCTGGCTGTAGCGAACAGTAATCTGATTAGAATGATTTTCAGGAAATGCTTCTAACCTGGTAATCCTAAATATTCCCGGGCATTCGGGGCCAGGCACTCAGCTCCCACCCGCTCCTGGTGCAGGCATTTTCAGCTGGAGTTTGCTGCTGGGTGCTGCATCTGTTCGGCCTTATCCTGCACCTGAAAACAGCCCCAACAGAAGTTGGAGACCACAGTGGCTCTACAGGTATTAGGTTCAACATATAGAAAGTTTAAGACTGTGTTAGGGCTGAGCTCAAGCACTTACAAGCACTCCTCTATTGCCCACGAGAGCTGTTATGCTGAATATTTAATTTATGATACAAGAGCCAAAACTTTCTTCAGTTTCCAAGTAGCAGAAAGGGATTGGAAACCTAATATATTTGTAGTTTTTCCCTCTCTTTTTCTCATTAACGGTAGCGAACAATTCATATCTATTACACAAGTGCATAGCTGTTGCAACACTGCAATAAAATGACAGGCACCCCACGGTTCTTGCAGTGCAAAACCTGCGTGCCTGGGGCTGAGGAGCCCTCCCAGCACAGGGACCCCCCCATTTCCCCGACGTGCTCAGGAATGGGGAAACTGCACACGTTTGCGGTGCTGTGCGAGTGCTCGGGCTGCATCTCCTGCGAGCCCCAGAGCCGCCTGTTTGGCCTCTCCTTCGGTTTTTCCCTCCCTGTGGAAAGGAAGCAAAAGGCGACAAATAATAAAATAAAACCCTGGTGTTTTATTTTAAAGAAAGGGGTTTCTATTTTAAAAGCTGCCAATAGGCTCTGCATCGGAAAGGCGTTCTGAAAAGTACATTCATTGTGAATTTGTGCTAAATGCAGTGTAATGGTCCTGAATTGCAGTAGTGATTCGGTTCTAAAAATTGCCCCGTATTTAATAACGGCATAAATCACGTGTAAAAGATTCTTCACACCAAGCGACGCTGCTTTACATACATAAAACTCATAATTTGTTTTTATTGAAAAGATTCAGACAGTCGAACATTATTTATGTGTTTAATTTGTCTGCGCCACTAACTGACTCCTTACTCAGCACGCAGCCCCACGGTGGAGCCTTCGGCTGTAGCAGGACCCCCATGTCCTCGTCCCCAGCAGGGGCTGGCTGCTCCCGGTGGCACCTGCTGAGGCTCCGACCTCTGGTGTCCCACCTGCCCTGGTGCCCGAGCAGGATCCGGCCCCGGGAGCCAGCAGGAACCGCTGGAGACACGAGGACCGAGCGTCTCTGCTCCTCTGCGCAGCTCCGTGCTCCCCGCACGGGTTTTTAATGCTGGAGCAAGCTGTAAGCAGTCGGGCTGGAGGCCACAAGCGATGGGTGTTGGGTGTTGCCATCGTCCCTGGGGTCCCCAAGGGCCGTGGCAGCAACGTGTCGCCCCAAGAGGACAACCCAAGCCCACACCAGCAGCTGGAGCATCGCACTCCTATCGGAACAGGGAGGCGGCAGCGCTGGCGGGCAGCGGTGAGAGGGGTGTTGCACCTTGTTGGATGGCACCAAAAACCAGCACCACTGAGAACCAACCCCTCACTGATGCCCGTGCCTGAGCTGCTCCAAGCACGGCCTGTTTACTCTGCAAAGTGGTCTTGGATTAAACTAATTTATTTTTTTTCAAGCTGCTGAGTTTACATGGTCTTCCCACGCTCTGTCTCTGTGCCATGCTGTGCAGCAATCCCTTGCGGTGCCCCTCCTGGGCACTTTCTGGAAGGGATTTCTGTGAACGCTGTTTGGGACGAGTTCGTCACAGAAAACCCTTTTTTGCACATGGTCTCCTTGGACCAAAGGAGACCTGCTGAAACGCCGGCGTTAGCTGGGACGCTCGCCGTGCAGGCGTGCCGGGGGAGCACAGCCCAGCCCTGAGCACCGAACAAAGTGCTCACGGTCCACCGCGGGCACCCCGTCTGGCCGCGCCGTACTCTCCCCCTGCCCACACACCACTAACCGCGGCAGGACCAGGGCCTGGCAGTCAGATTTTCAGCGCAGAGCCCGCGCGGTCCCCGCCGCAGGCTGACACCATTTTCTCCCCGCGCCGCTCCCCGTTTCTCACCCGAGCAGCCCGGCACTGTCAGCTGTGACAGGCTGATTTAATCTGCAGGACGCTGAATGCCTCTGACCACTGCGCCGAGTCATTAACCTTGACTCGCGTAATTGAATTCAAGGTTGATTGCCTGTGACCCTCCTCGCCGAGGTCCTCAAAATGTACATATTCATTACGAGCTGCAGCGCTAAATGGATTGCACAGTGAAAGCTGTAGCAATCAGCCTGCTTGGTATGCGGAGGGCGAGGAGGGCACTAATTGCATGTTAGAGCTGAGGATTAGATTATGAAAAGAGTGAGAAAATGAAGATAGATCCCTCTGACACTGTCAGATTAAGGGCAGCGACGTCGAGGAATATGACATTGAAATTTACAGTGCCATTAAGGGAAGGGAGTTTTGAAAGGGGGTGTTGGAATACACACATATATATTTTAATTCCCATATATTTACTCAGTTATGGACTATTTAATATCAAAAGCTGATAAATGTATTTTTTAAAACTCTGACACCGGCACAATAAATAAACGCGGGACGCTCTTTCTGTGTCTCCGGAGCAGAGCTGTAGGAGAGGTGTGCGCTGCGCCTGCCAGGCCACAGAGAAGCCAACAGCGCCCGCGGTCCTTGGCCCCTTCTCCACGTCCCTGGTGCCGGCACCGCTGGTGGCAGCTTTAGAAAACCCCGGCACCGGGGTCCGGGCTCCCTCCCCAAACTTTGTGCCTTGCACATTCGGCCCAGGCGGGCCTGGTTTTGTCGCCCAGCACCTCGTCTTGTTTGCACCCAGAGGTGTCCTTCCCGCGGCTGTTGTGATAGCTGGTTGCGATTTTGGGATGTTTCGCCGCGAGTCCAACCATATGTGATTTTGAATTAAATGAGAGTTAAGTACAAAAACATTTTGCCCACGGGGAATTCAGATTCTCAATGTGCTTTTAATAACTGTTTGTAAAACATTTAGGAAAATCTATGGCAACACGTTCAGGGAAAAGAAATCAAATTATTCTTGCCTTAAGATATTATTCCGGTATCTAAACTTTATGAATCATCCTGTGTGGCCCAATTTCTTGACATTAATATTGTGAAGCAGAATGGAAGTACACAGAGCCTGAACTTAATCCATGTAATATTTTTCAATAAAGATGCTAATCTTAGGCATTGGCTTAAAATCCATTAAGAACTTTGTACTAATTTATATGTCTAATCCTACGTAGCCCGCACGGCTAACCCGACCCGGTTCAGATTGATGTTCTTGTTAGAGCTGATTGCAATATATATTCCCCAAACCTGTATTAGCTTTTTAAGGTTACCGCTTGTGTTAAAATCAGGCTTAAAACGTGTGATGGAAACGATGCTTGAATTCAGGCGTTTCTGGGTGTGGAAGCTGAACGTCTCAACCCCAATCCAAATCACAGAAGGAAGCTGGAGGTTGGAAGGGGCCCACAAAGATCAGCGAGTTCAGCTCCTGACGGTTTCCAAACCCCAGGGCCTGCGGTCAGGGGGCAAAGTTCAGGCTGCGAACGGGGACGTGGTGCAACCTGCAAATGATAGGCGCTGGTGCTGAAGGGCCTGCCTTTTCCTTGCATCAGCTTTTTATCTGAAAAACGACCGCTTTGCTGAGAACAAAACTAACAGGAACAGCGCTGTGGTTTCCATCAGAGCGGGCCGTGTCCTGGAAGCGGTGTCTGGCTACATGGGAAGGCAGGAGCCCCGCCACGTGTATGACCAGGGGTTTTGTCTCCCCCTCACTCCTTTAACACCTGTGGCACTTCACAAACACTAAATGTCGGCAAAAGCAGTGCCACTGGCAGCTGGGACGGGCAGCGAGCGCAGTTCCCCACAGCTGGACCAAGGGGAATTCAGCACACTGGGACATCCTCTGCATACAAATCCCCAGGGGGGACAGGGAACAAAACGGGCACCGTCCGTCCCCTCGCAGGGGCTCCCCTGGCACCGGGGGTCGGTGGCACCTTTCTGTGTAGAAAACAGGCATTTATTCACCGGGACAACGTTTTCAACTTTTATAAAGTATTCAGACGTAAGAGCCCCAGCTCACTCTGTGGGGTTACGTGCGTGCAATGAGACAGTTCGAAGCCATTTGTCTCCAAAAATTGCTTCGATTTGTTCCAATTTCTGAATGAGCTGCGCAGAGCGAGGGAAGTGCCCCGGGAATGCAAATGAAGCGGCGGCACCATCATCTATGGAAAAGGCCTCGAGACATTCGATGAAGGAAATTTTCTGTGAAGAAACACAGTTGTTGGCATTTTGTAAATCCTAAAAATAACCCAAGACAAATAGTCTCGCTCACTACTGCTGAAATTTCATTTACTTACCAACCACACTAATGAGGCACTGCAGAGGGACTTCTAATTAGATCCACTTTATTCCTGTCACTGAAATTAATTTATTTGCTTCAGCTCCTAGAACTAGTTTGATATTTTCCTGATTTTTAAGCCAGGCAACACGAAGGCTACAAAAGCTGGAAGTGCTTCTGATGTTTGTGTCCGGCTCACAGGTGGTTGTGGGAGTGAGGTTTGGGCGGCTTTGGTCCGAGGCCAGGAGACCTTCACCAACACGGCTGGAAAAAACATTGTGATAACGGTGAGCAATCTCCTGGCACTGCAAGTCCGTGACTTTTCGTGGGTGTTGTGCCCCACTCAAACCGTGACTTTCCAGCACCGTGGGGTCACGCAGAGCCTGGGCTTGGCGTCCCCTTGGACCCCACGGGGACACCTTATGGACCAGGGCCTGAGTAAGCAATCGAGCAATATTGCTCCACTTCCCCAGTTCCTGCCTCATGCATATTCAAAGAGGGATGAGGCCGTATGCATAATGCATTATCCATTACAATTGCATTATACTATTTATACTATTACTTCGGTAGCTGTTTAAATAAAGGGTTACAAATAGCTTGTTTGTTTTCCACTGCTCTGGCAAGGGGGTCTCAGCGCACCATGGAGGGACACTTTTGGCCAGGGCGAGGAGCTGCTCTGCAGGGGTGCCCACCAAGGGACGTACACGGCTTCCCTGTGGTCCCCAAAGTCTGCAAACTTTGTGTCCTACCCAGAAATGAGCACGTAGCCGAGGTCCAATGAGCCCCCTGCGACTGCTGCTGGGGCTTTGCTGGGCACCCACGTCCCCAAATCCACCTAACCCGGCTGTGATGGGTCACCAAAACCCGGCTGTGATGGGGCACCAGCCTGGCTGTGATGGGGCACCAACCCCTGTGCAATTGATCCTGCCCCCAGTTCTCCAGTCCCCGGTTTGAAAGCTGAGTCCCACCCTTAGAGGGTCAAAAGGAGAAGCTTTGCTCAGGAACTCGCAATGCTGAAAGCATCAGAGTTGTGTCAGCGAAACAGAGCGAAACTTGTCTCTTCGCCCCATAATAAATTTTAGAGAAATATGGGAAATCCTCAGCTGGTAAATAGTTGTCAACTAGCTACTAAAACCCTGGTCTTGATACATGTATTAGGACACTTGGTGCCCTTCCAAACATTATTTTATTAATATGAATAATATATTAATCATTGAACAGTCTGGACTTCATCCAAACCACTCTGTTGTAAGTGCTTTGCTAAAACTTAGCAAGGATATTTACTTCTCCAAACAGCAGATAGCATGTGTATTGGTTTTGGTTTTATTATTGTTTTACTAAATAGTTGTGAGAGCTCCAAGAGAGGGATCTGAAGATTTTCAAAACGATTTGAAAGATAGCCCGTAAAATGCCTTACACCTCCTGAAGCTTAGAAGGCGAATTCCTATTCTTTAATAGTTTAACGAAACCCTCCGAAATGCCATTTTAAGTGCATTTCCAGCTAAATCCAGTTCCTGTCCTCTGCTGTCCTCTTGGAGCAGAGCTGCTGAGGGACGGTCAAGAGCAGAGCAGAGCCCGGCAGGTGCCGGAGGATGACGGTTGTTCACTGCACAGCCCGCACACTGGTGATGTACCTGATTTAGGCATGGTTTAAAGTACAATTTCTCAAAGTTTACTTAAAATTACTTGGGTTCACGGACACTTTTACACAAGTCTGTGGCATTATCTCCCATAGGAGGCAGAGCTGGGCGACCTCGGGAGCACAGAGCAACAGGAGGGGGCTTGGCCAAGAGCGGCGTGGGCTGCGGTGGGAGCCCTCTGCGTCGGTCAGCAGCCACCTGCGTCCTCCCAGTGGCGTTTTTCAGCCTGAATTTGGCACCCTCTTGCTCCGGGTGATTCTGTGACAGACACAGCAGAAAGTCGCTTAGAGCTGAGTGTGGGCACCTACGGCCGAGGGACTTGCTCTCCTCCAGTATCCCTGCTCCCCGCACTCCGCCGGGCTCAGCCTGCCCACAGAGGTTTCAGACAACCGATATGGGGATTGTTTAACCCACGTGGGGCCAAGCAGATGTCGAAGCTACCAGCAGATGACTCTCATTTATAAATACTCAGACTTATGCCAGAGCTCTGTTAGCACTTCCATAAATGTTCTTTTTGCCTAAAAGTCCTTCCAGGAGGCAGCAGTTTACCTTTCACCCAGAGTTTCTCAGTTCCTGGGCCCCTCCTGCTCCCTGGCTGATGGGGACACGCTGTTTTGCCCCCGCATCCCACACATCCCCGTCCCCCCGTGGCGGGCTGAAGGCAGCTGGGGCGAGCTCCTCACCCGCGTCTGAGCATCCTCTCCCAGACAGCCCATCATCCGCTAATGGGACTTAAAACAGTCGTTGCCTCATCGGCAGGAGCGTAATGATCGCTGGGCAGCAGAGAGACCCATTATCCATCATCCATACTTCTCTTCCGTCTGATGATAATGATTTCTTAGTTCAACAGTAGTGCAGAGGGACCTCACTGCTTTGTGCACGATTGTAGTTTAATATCCTGATCAAGACAAATACAGATTGCACGCAGGCTGCCGGGGGTGCACGGCGAAGCTTTGAGGCATTGCTGCTGCTGGGAGGAAGCTGCTGGGGGGATCCCCCCAAACCTCGGGGCCGTGCAGGGTGCTGGGAAGAGCGGAGAAGCACCAGGTGCTTTGTGCAGCTGGGGACAACATCCCCCCGTCCCCGCTGCTCAGCTCTGCTGAGATGGGCGTTTGCTTTGCAAAGAGTCCCAGTCGACAAGGAAAGAAGAGAAAGGAAATCTCTTGTAAATGTATTTTCATTTCCTATCTCATTTTTCTCCAGCTATTATTTATAGAATATTGCCATTTGGTTATGTATGTAAGCAACCTGATTCAGTTTAAAACACTTTAAGGTTTGCTTCGGTGAGTTAAGCGATGAGACACAGAGCACACGGTGCTCAGCAAGCTTTGCGTTGTACTAAAACAACAGAAAATATTGGGGAAAAGTGGATTCCACTGCACTTGCACTGGGTCCAGAGCAGCTGGGAAAGGCCCAGGCTCGCATCTTCTTCCACCGGGTGTTTGTGTGCCAAACCTGCTTCCCACGCAGGCAATGCAGGCACCGTGCTGGTGACCAGTTGGGTCCCTTCACTGGGACACCGAGGGCACAGAGCTGTGCTGGACCCACACCGTCCCCGGCCGTAGGAGCTGCTGCTGGAAAGAGGACAGAGAGCGTCCCCGAGGGCAGCGGGGCCAGCCCGCACGGGTCCGCACGGTGACACCGTCAGGAGCTTCACGTCCAGTGAATGATGCTCAAAAGAAATACAATAGCAAGAGCAGAGCCGCCGCTGAAAATGAAATCGGAAAGACAAGTATTTATTCTGCTCGGACCTCCTCGAGGAACAGGCGCACGCCGGCAGAATGCTAAGCAGAGCGGCGGTTTGGGGAGACAAATGTCCAGGCAGCTTTTCTGTAATATCCATTTGAAAGAAGCTTAGTGCCACGAGGCTTTCATCTCAATATTCCTGAGGCCGGATTTGAAAGTGCTTAAGGTTAAATATTACTCACTCTTGGAAAGAACATCTCCATCTGTCTCATAAAAAAAGCTTTCAGTCTTGGAGGTACTCAGGGAAACTTACCCATAAACACAGTCATTAGAGACTTCAGAGGGAAAAAAAATCCTGTAGGCTCTGCCTGAGAAGTAATTAGCCTTTCAAATTCAGCAATGTTTAATCCCACAAAGCCTTATATACAAAATATAATCCTGTTTTTCTGCGGAGCTGAGCCTGTGAGCGAGCACGACCCTGCCTGACCAGGCCCTGCACAGCTGGGTCCTTCTCAGCCACATCTGGGTATCCCGAGGTGCTGGGCAAGGAGGAGACTCCCAGCAAACCCGTCTCACCCCGAGGACCCCAGAAGGATGCTCCTGACGTGGTTCAGGGCCCTGGGAGGAAGCCCCCGGGAGGACCTGGCTGGCAGGAGAGCCACTGCAGCGCATCGCCGAGATGCTGAGAGACGCTCGGGCTGCCGCATGCCCAATTCACTTTTGAAAACTGGATTTAAGCAGCTGGTTTTGAACATTTGTGGTAAAAGAGAAACCCGAAATAACATTGTCTGATTTGGGGTGAAGTGCCCCGAGGCCTGGTGATAATAATTGTAGCACTCTTTAAAAAGAAAAATGACATTTTTTTCCAGGCAGTGAAAGCAGCTGACAGCATCCCAGGGGATCTCCTGATGCTTTCGAGAGGAGAAATTGCAGCTTTTCAGAGGCTGAGAAATGACACCGCTCTGCAGCCCGCGCCGCGTCCCACGGATCCTGGATCAAGCACGGCGTTACGGTGCTGACGCCGTGGGCTCTGATCGCCTTTCGGTGTCACCAGTCACAGAGGCCAGCAAGCAACGGAAAACCTGTCAATCCGTCAGCCAGAGACATCATCCTGTATTTCTAACGGTGCAATGCTCCGGAAGAAGCTGGTGAAAGCTCTGCTTTAGAAAGCGCTCCTTGATCATCCTCGTGGAAAGAAACAAGGTGGGTCCTGCTAACACGGTGAGAAGCACACCTTGTTTCTCCTCCCAGATTAAGTGTGTCCCAAAGAAATAACAGTGCCCCAAGGACTGCAGGGGCAGGAGAGAAGGTCTGAAGCACCCCAGTCCTGCCGCTGACCATTGTTAGAACAAAACAAATCCCATTAATAAGACGGATCTGTACGAGCCCTGATTCTGTGTTCCCCACACCATCATCCTCACTTCCCCATCGAGCTCAGCCCCACCAGGCCCCAGCATGATATAGGATGCCGCCTTTAAACCACGCAAAACTTGATTTTTATGAGGCAGACACTGAAGAGCACGCTGCCCTGATAGCTGCGTGTTGGCTGCTGATGGCTGCACTGAGAAGCTAACAAGAAAATCTGGCTTTTAATGTATTGATCGTGGCTATTTGATTACACTAGAAAAAAAGGTCCAACAGAAAATGCCAATAACATCGCAAAACTTGAAGCAAATTAATGCTTCTCCTTTGCCACGATCCCGCCTCCTGCTGGTGCAGAAGAGCAGCTGGGAGCTGCGTGTCTCACGGAGATGTCCTGGTGCTGTCCTCACCTTCCAGGGCAGGCGAGGAGCTGCTGGCAGGTCGGGGGCTGAGCAGTGCTGATTTCCTGCTAAGTGGGAAATGCTTTAGCTGCCTGGCTGCTTCCTCCTGCACTTGGAGCAGGAAAAGGGGCGCTGTCTCTACCGTCGTGGTCTGGTCCTGCTTAAATACTTGCGGGCTTTGCCCTGGTCTGATGTGCCTGAGGAGCTTGTTAGGCTGATGAGGAAAACAAGCGCTGCTTTGACTGTGGTGGAAACCATCAGTGAAATGTGGGTGCCAGGACTGCCAGTGGGGCTCTTTCCATCGTTGCACACAGGGAACATTATGCACCAAACCCCAAACCAGGACTCATTTTTAAAATGCTAAGAATAGGTCTGAAATAAAGGCCATGCTATTTTGGTTTTGTATGAATCAGGAAGTTCAGGAGATAAAAATACCATAAAAATCAAGAACACAAAAGCAATGGCTATCTTTTGACAGAAAGTTTATTACTGAGATTTTGACATTCATCTGGACCTGGCTGTCAACCAACGCTCACCTGTGCAGGCTTCGTATCTTGGGTGGAAAACAAATGCGGTGAGGAGGACCAATTAGATATCTCATAGAAACATACAAAAGCGAGCAAATCGATACCAATAAACTGCTTCAGATAGTGAGTAATTAATAGCAATTAATTTTAAAAAGAAGAGGTTATTGACGTAAATTGACAGAGGTGCTAACCTTTGAGCAATTCAGAGAAAATGTCTTTAAAACAGAGTGATTAAGTTGTAGAAAGTAATAAAAGGGCTACGCTGCCTCCAGGACGAGTGAAAGCCAGCCTGGGAATGTTGTCAGGAGTGCCTCTAATTAGACGCTGGAGCTTGATAAGGTAAATTGATTAGGTTGGCGCTGCCAGCCGGGAGTTAAAGTCATCTTACTTCTGAATGTGTCCTGGGTATGAGGCTCGCAAAATTCCTGCAGAATGCTAACAGCTTTGAAGTCCTGAGCTACCTAGCAAATAAGCATCGCTATCTCACCTCTCCCGAGCCCTCTGGCATGTTAGTGGCACTATCCATAACTTCCTTAACACATCAGAAAGGGAGTACCCAAATTTCGCCTGGGCCCTCCTGCTGGGGGACGTGCTCTTGTAATTACTGAAAGCTGTCCCTGCCCTTTCCTCGTGACGAGGAACCTCCAGACATTTTGGCAAGTCTTTCCTTCTGGTCCACACTCATGGGCTGTCTTCTTCAGGAGAGGATTTACCCAGAGCCATCCAGAGTCAAGTCTGGATGAGGCTGGGAGTGAATTAAACGAGTTGCGAGCTGGCATTGCAGGCAGGAGGACTAAGCCCCCCTCAGCCAACTCTGACAACCACGGCGATCGGAGGCTGCACAGAGCAGGCCCGCGCAGGCCGATGGGTCTGGGAGAGCCCGCATGGCCCGTGGCACAGCAGACGGGAGTCAGCCTCTGTCTCTTGACTTCTCATTTTCATGGGAATGGAAATTAATGAAACACTTATGAAAATGAGGGAGAGGCATCTGGTAGCCCTTTGTGGCCGGGGCAGGGACACACAACGACACAGCAGGCCTAAATTGTATTTTGAAGATCTTCATTTCTTAGGCCCTTTCTTCCCTGGCATTTTGAAGCCCTGGCAGACCGTTTGAAGAAAGCTGACCATAATCAAACGAAATTAATTTCCAAATCTTCATAAAAACCATCCCACATAATGACCCTCCATCACAACAGGATGCTCAGAAATTCCCCAAACCTCCTCCTGCTGGAGCGACCCCAGGCATGGGAGCACATTTGTTGTTTGATCTGTAGTGTATGGCCTCGAATGTCACCAAATCGCTCTGCAGTTTGGGAAAGCTAATGTTTTTTCCCAAAATGTGAGCTGTTTTTCGCAGGTCTGGTGAGCACTCAGCCTCCAGAGCAGGCCTTGCCTTTATTTTTGGTTTTGCTATCTCTGCAAACGGAGCTGTTTACTAACAACATTTCCTAACAGAAATTAAAAGCTGATTTATATAAGACATTAAAAATAAAGGAATTCCAGAAGTTAAGCGTTTTCAGCTCATTTTGAAATAGCTGTCGGTGGATGAAAATACCATCCAGCAACAGGGAGCTGAGCCCTGTTTTGCAAAACAAATAGCAGTTATTGGATTCATCTGTTTAACAATGGGAACTCTTGCTAAACGGCAACTTGGCAGCTTCAGGGAAAACCCCGGCCAGGATCTCGCCCCAAAAGCTCCCTTTGGCCCATGCCAGGGCTGCCGGCGCTGCGGCCACCAGGCTGGGACCTCGCCTTGGGCAGGATGAGGCCAAAGCCCGGAGGAGCTGCGCGGCCCCCCCAGCCCACAGGCGACATCGCCCCGGGTGGGATGAAGACGTGCGGGGGCCACGGAGATGGAGGAAGGCTCCCACAGCACGATCGGGTTTCTCCCTCTGAGCTGAAAGGCTGAAGACAGCTCTGTCTGCAATGGCTCACGGAGCAAATTATTATTGGAACTGAAGACCTAAAATGACCTTGTAGAAAGAAAAGATTGTTATGGGAAGGAAGAAAAAGAGAATCCAACGGGTCTATTGTTAATAGCTGGCACCATTATGAAGTTTGCAATTGGTAACTTATTTAAAAACTATTTTTCTTTGGCTTTTTTGCTTTGTGCAAGTCTGACTTGAAAGAAATGCCATTCTTTCAAACTCCTATCAACATTTACGTTTGCAGTAATGAACAGCCGCTAAACTTTTATTTGAGCAATAAAGACAATTGCAGAAAGCAGTTCCAAATCCTGATAGGGCTTCTCGAACACAAATCAACATTCCTCAGCAGGACTGGCAGCCCACGGCTGGTGAATGGGAGCCGAAAATGCGCCTTTCTCTGGGCACAGCACGGCACAGAAGCAAACCAAACCAGTTCTTGGCTGTTCCAGCAGAGAATGAGAAAAACAAACAAAACACACGGCCCTGAAAATTAAACGAGGTTTTCATATTTCTGCTGGTATTATTAATCTACAATACGGTCATTTAACACTGTTCACCAACATCATCGTTGTTTTAAAGGCAGTTTAACCTGGCGTTCCTTTTGATGGCTTGGGAGCAATGAATTTGTGCCTGATTCCTATCTTGAGCTGTTTTGTCGCTGTTGTTTCAGCACATTAACGGGTACAGACGTCCTACATCTCACTGGAACCAGCAAAAATGGTTTTTTTTGCCTGCAAGTGCTGGTGAAATAATAGCAAGAGCTGGGCACTGGCTCAGCACGGGTCATGGTCCAGCACCAGGAACCCCTGCGAGCGCAGCCACCTCCAAGGCAGTAGAGCATCGCTCTGTGAAAAGTGAAAAGCAGCAAAACAGAGCACAGGACTACTTTAAATGTCAGTTTATCTCAGTTTGAAATATCAGTTGAATTCAGTTTTAAAAGCCAAGGCCTGATTCTCCTCCGATTCACATCAGACTCGTGAGGGAGGCGGCGCAGCCCCCCTGCCGCGGGTGTCCCTGCCTGGTGGCAGAGCCTGGAGGTGGCTCAGCGCTGCTCTACCTGCAGGACAAAGCTCCCTCCAGCCCAAGGAGACCCCTGGCTGAATCAGCTGCAATTTACCCGATTTTGGCAAAGCCCCATCTGGGGCAAACCGTCGCAGCCTGTGGCGGGATGCCCCAGGCGAAGATGGATGGCCGGGGCAGGCGCATCATCACTGCACACCTCACGTCACGTCAGCCCTGCTGACTCCCGTGAACTCCCAGGAACACATGTTGATAGCAAGCTCTGTTTTTTTTTTTTTTTTTTTTTTTTTTTTTGTCAAGATTTGCAGCAAAGAGAGTTTTATAATAATATTTTACTAGCTGTAGCGTGCATGTTATTATACGGTTAAGGACAATATAGGAAACACATGTGTAGATATTACGTGCCGCAGAAGTTAAATTCCATCAATGACCACAGGAATATTTACATTTATGGTTTGTAATGAAAAACTGAATTATAATTATGAATTTACAGAAGTCTGAGTACAATACCATCACAGCGTTTGCAAAGAAATGCTAATTCTCAATACTAAAGCCCCCAGTCAGTGCACATCTTAACAATACAGAGACATCTCACTTCATAAAGCTTATACAACATGTCCAGTATCCGTTTTTATGATCTAACTCATGCAAAAAATTTAATAAAGTTGTATTTGCTTTTCCAAAGGCATGTAAGTGCACACATGTGGAACAATATATAGGGAATGCCTCAGAAAGGAGTAGAAATGTTAGACGTGATCACAGAGAAGAATGAGATGGGAGAACATCTACCAAGATGGCAAGCCTGAGCCCTTGGATTGAAGACACCAACAGAGATGTCAACGTGGTCCTTTGCCTGCTCAAAAGATGATGTCTTCTCCTGCTGAGGAGTCCGGGTAAGGGTCTGCTGAGAAATGTGGTGGCAGAGGGCAAGGCAGGTAACTGCAGAGGCTGGTCCTTCCTTTCAGGAGGCCAAGGCAGGAGCATGGCACGTCTGAGTGATGGCCCCACAAGCGGCTCCAAGGCCATTTCAGAGAAGGCACGTGCCCAGCATGTCATCGTGTGCATCCCTTTTCCTTTGGACCTCAGGCCAGGAAAAATGCCCCTGCCGATGGCTGATGGCTGAGCCGTGCCTCAACTCCATGCCAGCCCAGGTGCTGTCAGAACAAAAGTTTGGCCAAAACCCCATTTTAATACAGGGAGCTTATTTCTCAGAGTTTGGTGTAAGGGTAAGGCTGCAAAACTGACAATAACTACAGTAAATGAGCACCTGAGCTCTACTAATGAGCAAGCAAATACTTGTGTTTGACTGTCACCAACAGTGGGTGATGACTCTTTATTGATTGGGTTGAACAGGATTGCTCTCTAATTATGTGAGCCACCGATGCTCTAAAAATGGCAGAGAAAACTGGCAACCGGAGCTGCACGGGAGGCTGTTACACAAGCTTTCCAGTTCTGGAGGTCAGGATTTCCCTTTTAATCCATCATCGTAACGTGGTTCACAGGACAGACAGAGCACACCTCGTGACACGGCGTTTTGCCGTGGTCCGGCGGCATGCGGGACGAGGAGGTTGGGGCAGCGCTGAGCCTGGGCCAAAGGCACGCCGGCACTGCATGTATCCTGGCTTCTCTCCGGCCTCAAATTCTCATTTCCAAGTTTCTAACGGCCTGGCCACCGTCTTGAGATGGAGAAAATGTTTCCTACGGGCATTAAGGAAGAGCATTTTAATAATGAGAACCTTAAAAATTTTATATAGGTATGGTGGAATAACCTGTCACAGTCTCAATGAAGATAACAGATTTGTACACCTCCCTAAAATATTCATGAAGACTTTGGAATTTAAGCTTATGGCATAATAGCATTTACACGATAATTCAATCTAATTGTGTAGGCTAGCTGTAAAACTGCTATGTCTCTGATGGTTTACTGAGTGGAGAGAAAAAAAAAAAAAGGATGCTGTTAAACCTTCCTCGCTGACATCTAATGTTTCAGGTTTTTAAAAATATTGTATAAAGACTGAGATTTATTTCCTAAGATGTTTCATTAATGGTTGTGGCAGGCAGCTGGCCTGAGGTTTGACACACAATAAAATCCATGTCAAGAATATTAAAGATAGTGCAAAAGATAACTATGAATTTACATTCAAACAGGCTTTTGACAAAGCCATTGCAACAGGCTCCTAATCAGGTCTTGAGACCTAGCCTGCCCTCTCTTTAAACCCGTGATCTTGAAAAGGAGCTTTAAATTGGAAATTATTACACATTAAAACCTCAACATGGGCCAGATCGAAGCGGATCGATATCTTGCCGAGCACAATAAATCAGCCTTCTGCTCTGCGGTTACTGTTTGCTGAACATATTTAAATTTTCTTGTAACAAATTAATTCCAACATTTTCTCTTGATTGAATTAGGGCAAGTGTTGGAGCTGTCACAAGTATTTCACTGCTTCAGGGAGACAAATTGCTCGTCTGGACATGGGTAACAAGCCAAAGTGTTGAGTCGCTGATAATCTTTCCACTAATTCTCCATTACAGCAAAATGAAGCCATAAATCACCGTGACAGCTGATCGATGTAAACATTGTTTCCGCCATGATTGCCAGCGCTCCCCGCGGGCTCACTGTCCGCTCACAATTCGCTGGAATTACTGCCCGCGCCGCCGCCCGGGGAGCCGCGCGCGCCCCGCACCGAAGTCACTCCTGTCGAAAAAGTAACCATCTCATTTCAGGGCTCAGCCCGCTCGCCAAATAGCAAATATTAATCAAAACGCCCTATTTAGCTACCGGCGAGGTAATCTTTTAAAGCTAAGAAGCGTTCCTCGGGCAATCACTCTTTCTGCAAAAAAAAATGAAATTTTAAACTCCCGTTTTATAAAATATATTTGCGGAAATGTAACAATGTCAGTCCGCAGTCCTGTCGCTTTCTCTTAACTAACTAGTGGCAACTTGGATGAAATTACTTGACCCTTTATCGAGTTCTGCTAATGTCTTCTAAAAAAGAAATTAAACCACCTGGTGGCTTGCCCTATGGCAGCTCTGCGCGCACATTTAATTCTGGGAGAGATGTATTAAGTGGTTCTGTGCAGAACTAATTCACAGGCGGAGCCGGCAGCGCCCGCGGTCCCCCTGCATAATGCCACGGCCCCGACACGGCGGGGCTGGCTCCAGAAGCCACCGGAGGAGCGCAGGGGGCAGCCCCTGTCCCACCCGCGAGGGGCGAGGGGGGCTCGGCGCCGAGGAGAAGGGCTGGGCGGGAGTCGGGCGGTGAAGGTGAGGAGGGAGAGAGGAAGAGCTGGCCGACAAACGCGGCGAGTGAATGACACAGTCGGGGTGGTGTGATGAAAGGGATAAAATTGCGCAGAGCAGATCTGGGATGCGCCGGGGTGGCCGTGCACCCCAAAAACCCATCCCTGGGGTGTCGAGGGGCTGGGTGTCAGCATCCAAGGCCATCCCGGCCACCAGGGCCACCTGGCCACCTCCAGCTCCATCCAGCAGGGGCTTCCCACAGCCCCTCTCTGGGTGCGTTTTTGTCTATCCCTAAGTGAAATGACGGAAAAACAGAAATTGGAGAGCAAACCTTACTTCCTCATTTAAAATATTCATTATGTCAGCGTTACAATCTCTCCGTTCAGCATGTGAAAACAAAAGCGAGCATTGTAAAAAAATACGTGCAGATTAAGTTTTGCAACCACCTTGGTGCAAAAAGAGCCTCCCCCAAAAATCATGTGCGCCCATAGCCAAAATTCATCGTGGGGAGGCCGCCCCCAGCACCCCTGGGTGCTCGCAACACCCACGGCCTCCCCGTGAAACCACGCCACGGATCTTGGGAGTTCATCGCGGTATTGGATGCGAAGGGTAAAATGGTGAGTACGCATTCATCAACGTCCAGCTCCGAGCCGTGCTCGACCAGTCAAAAGTTGGGATCGATGAGGGATCGTTACGGAGGGGGCGAGGGCTGGAGGTGACCGGGGGACAGGAGGGGAGCAGCAGCCCCGGCGCTCGCCTGGGCCCAACGGGGCCGTGTGTCTTAGGGCAGCCTTAAAAAACGCCTCTTCTGCATCAGCTCCTTGCATGAGACTTTGACCGTGTTACAAGTTCCGCTTTGGAAACATTTATTATAATTGAAATACACTTAATTGAGACACACTTAATTAAGACTAATTGAAATTCCACCGCCATTACAAAAGCAGTAAATTAAAAAGGAGGGGAAAAGATCAGAAAGGAGGCTTCTTAATGCTGTTAAGCTTCAACCTGTTTTGCTGTTAGAAACTGGAGACCCGTTAATAAGAAGTCTTGTGCTTCTGTAATAATTATGCATTTTCATATATCGTTTCTAAGAAGGAGAATCTATTATTTTCAGAAAAACAACCCTAAAAAATGCCAGTCAAAGCCATTAAGATGTTTTCACTGATGCACCGCACGTAAATCTGATTTATGTTGGTTTGAACAGTTAAGAAATCCCTGAAATAACTTCATTTATTATTTTATTGCCTGATTAATGGTTTGGAGTAACTGATTTGTAGCTGAAGTTTTACAGAATGCAAAATTAAAATAATAGCCTTTTGTAAAACTGTTCTGTATTTGTTCAATTATGTGTTTAAAACTGAAACAAATATCAAAACTTCAATAAATATATTTTCTTCCAAGAAATGACATACTGTGGGTTTTCTGTTATTGTTGGGTTTGATGTTTTTGCCTCTAAGGAGGTCAGCAATATGGAAACATAAAGGCCAATTTAATTTGTGCATCTGTGGCTGCCAAGTATTTTAATTCCGACAGCTGTGACTGAAGAGTTAATATTTTACTTGTCAAAATCCAAAAGAAGGCCAGTGAATCACTCTAATTCTCATTAAGAGGCTTCCCCCCAGTAGCACCCTAATTCAAAATAATGAAAGTAGAGACTGAGTGCGATTCTAATACCAGTTGAGACCTATCTTTTAATATTTCTCTAGTGATGGATTAGGGATCGGGGAAATTCATCTCAGATCATAGAGCCTAATTTAATAAGGGATCATTCCAAGAGTATTGCATTTTATAATAATGTCATTTAATGTGTCGTCTTCCATTTTTACTGTCCCATATGTATGCTTACATGATGGTGCCATAGGGATAAACTTTTAAAGAACCAGTATCATTTTTTGTTCTAGGTTCTTCTTAACGAGGAAGTTTATCAATGGTACGGTCTATTAGTGATCTATTATAATTGCAGAGCAGTTAGAAGAAACACTGGAAGCCAAGAACGTGGTAAAACAAATGGCAGTTTTGCACAGCCCGAAACCCTGAAGTGAAAGGAACAGAAGAACATTTAAAAGAAAGTTAAAATCAGATTTTAGCGTCTAATCCAACAGTGCCATAGCATGAAAAGTGTGGTAACCCAGTTGTTTAAAACACATGATAATAAAATAATTTTCTTCTCTAACAATGTCTACACGCAACATTTTCCACTTGCTTGTTTGGTGTATTCTTGCAATTCTTTAGGTCTAGCTAATCTCTCCTCTGTTTTTCATGATAATTCCTCAGTGTTCCTTGCTGCAAAAGGGCAGGAATTTGCTCTTCTGTGAGGTCAGCAAATTATCGACAACCTATATAATGAATCCGACTTTATTTTTGTGTATTGATATGCGGACTGTATTTAATCACTTGTATTGTTTGTATCTCTTGGCACTGCACTGAACATGAAATTCCTGGTGATTACTACAACAATGCCCAAGCTACTCAAGGTCAAGAAACCCTCACCACGTAAAAGTCAATATATTATTATTGGCTATAGGCTGTAGAGCTGCAGCCTGAGTCTTGCTTAATCACACTTCTATCGCACAAGGCCTTTAGGAAAAATGGTGCTATAATGAGAATTTTTGTTCCAAATACATTCACACGATTAAGTCTTTATTTTCAGGTAACAACTCAGCAGCTTCACTGTAAGGTTTGACAGAATTAGATCAAATAGAGACAGTCTAAATAGGAAACAGTTGAGTAATAACCCGCTGTAAACAATAATCTAATTACAGTTGTTGTTTTTTCCAGCACAGAAACGTGTCATTTGAAGGGGAACACAATTAATAGAAAATGAGGTTTTTCATATTTTCTCTTTTTTCCTGTGTATTTTCAAGGTTTTGTTTTCTTTAGAGTATTGGAACTCGTGGGATTTCTGGCACTTTTTCTCATACAACCCAATTTATTATTCTTGTCTTGTCTAAAGTATCCTTTTTTGATATTTCTTTTGATTTTCTTCTTTTCTTCTTCACATTTTAAGTTCCCATTTGTCTGCTACCTCTTTTTATTCTTTTCTATTTCCTCCTCCCTCCATTTCTGTCTTCTCAAATATTTCATTTCTTACTTCTTCAGGTTCAATTTTTGAGTCTTACTGGTGGTTAGTTCGTAAAACCCTCTTTGCACTTTGGAAAAGTTTTATCTAGATTTTATAGTCCCCTTTTTTTTTTCCCCCTCACTGTTATCTTTTCATATATTAGTGTGTTGTTTGTTAAACTTGTTTCTTTTGATTAAATATCAAAAGTTATTCCTCCAGTAGGAATGTTGCGTATGTACTTGTCTGGCATCTGGAGCCGCTTTAGGGACTCATTAAGTTTGCTAAGAGAAAATTATATTTATAACTGTTTAAAATCCATTCTAAATCAGAAAAAAAAAAAAGTGTCTGGTCATATCTAAAATAATTAGAAGAGACTGGATTATACTAAAAAAAATTAGAAAAAAACAACAAGAAAAAAATAAATAAACAGGTTGTGAGGACCCTTTTTTTAAAGAAGGCGTCCTGCATGAATCACTCTTTTCCACCACTTGTTTTTCCCATATCGCCTTCGTTACAAATAAGATAAAGGAAAAAAAAAAAAAAAGGAAAAAAAAACAAAACATGGGTGCCAAATATTGGCAGTTAATATAGGTCGTGTCCAGGCTCATACTTGTAATGTTTTCCTGGTTTTAGTGTATAATTGACCCTTGTTGCTTTTCTTGCATGTGTGATCCCTTGCTTAGGGAAGCAGCAGAGCCCTGCTGCTGCGCTGCGGTGATCGTTGGGTGCAGGAACCTCTCCCCATGGGCACTCCGAAATGGTTCCCACACCTGAAATCACTCAGAGAGACAGGGAGGGGCAGGGGATGTATTTAAATCCCAGGAAGGTGAGGCAAGGTGGCAGGTGGGGGGAGAGAGACTGCTGGGTGTGCTTGCTGGGTGCATTTGGGGCTCATCACTGGGGTTGGAGGCTCCTCTGGGGGTGTGCAGCAGGGGAGAGCACGTGGACAAGCTCTGTGCTGCAGGGACAATTCACCTGAACTGCACCTGAAGAGAATCCTCAGCAGGCTGGGGCATGGGAAGAGCTCCCTCCTGCCAGCTGTGACACGGCCATGGGGCTGGAAGAGCAGAAGGGAGAAGCGCTGAGGTCTGGGCGGCGCTGGAGACGGGAGGCTGGGCGCGATGCACAGGTCCTCTGCTGCTTCTGGGTGAGTCGCGGCTGGAAGAGTCGAACTGGCAGCAACCGAGCTGCACCCACGACCGGTCAGTGTGGTGTGAGTCCAGCTTGCTAAGCTGCCAGCTACAAGCTCAACCAAAATCTGGTATAAATAGCGCTATCTCAGTGGGAAAAATCGGCAATAGCTGAGAAATGGGTCTTGGTCAGACAGATATAAGAAGAAAGTATCTTCAGAAAGTTAATGGTCTGCCAGAGAATATATATATAAAGGAATGTTTCCAAAACTTAGTCATTTCTTGCTTTTCATTTGTTCCTTCAGTTTCCCCCTGCCTCTGTCTCCTTCCCATCCTTGTGTCCATCCGTAAATGCCCCCGCGTCCACCTCCCGCTGTTGTGTTTGGCAGATCTGCTGCTCATCACAGAGCCTGGCTGCGGAGGCCAGCTGAGCGCCTGATTATAGACTTGTAGAAATATCTTCAAGAAGACTGCTTAGGAAGAAGGTTTCCACGATGTTCTCACTGGAGCCTTCCCTTCTCGCCCTATCAGGCCGGCCAGGGGACCCTGCGTGGCTCCAGCCCACCCCACCTCCTCGGCTGGCTGCGGGCCCTTGGCCACGCCGGGCCATTCCCTCTCTGTTTGCCGGGTGGTAGCACAGCACAAGGCTTTCCTGTTGTTTCTTTGTTACTTTAAATTAATCAGGGTTCAGTTTTAATCTAGAAATTCAAAGACAGTTCACTATACGAATTTGGGAGACAATACTTAGGATAATAGAATTTTGCATTTAAGTCTTAAGACATTTTTCTTTGGCTGTCTGGACAGGTATAAATCAGTCTCAGGAAAAAAACAGGCTGCCACAGCAAATATACTTTATTACAATACGAAACTGATTTTCAACAAATAAAATATGCTGTTGTGGTCAGTATTCCCACAGATATCCGTGTTTACTAAAGCCTTCGCAGACAGCAGACACGAGAAAAGACAAACACCCGCTGAAGTACATGTTTTAAAGATCAACCCAATATTACACAAAGATTGTCAGTAATTTGCTCTGTTCTCATTGGAGCACGAAAACAATATCAGCTAAAATCAGCCACGTAGTAGCCCTCCGTAAGAAGGTGTTGTGGCTGTTGTTTTTTCTGACAGCCCAATTTGTTTGAGTCCCAACAATAAATCCTATAAAAATGCTTATAAAAGTGATCATAGAAATGTAATCAGATTAGTCAGCCTTTCCTCTCTGCGATATTGAACCAGTATTTTTCAATCTAGAGATACTTTATTAAATACCGTTAACGTTACATCAAATCTGTCAAGCGGGGGGTGTCTTATGAACGAGGGAGAGTTTCGATTCAGCTGGGGGACGTGGCCTGATCCCGCAGTCCTCCCGCGCACACGTTGCAGTGCTGCAGGGTTACGTGCGCGGTGGGCGCTGGCTTTGGTGTGCTCGCGAGCCCGGTGCTCGCTTGCTGCAGGGTGACGGGTGGGGAAAGGGGTGCAGGGTTCTGGATGTGGCCGGGGCGAGTTTCACTGGGATTCGGCTGCTGGCTGTACGAAGGACTGCTTATGTTGTTCTGTACGAGGAGATGTTAAAACAACTCTTTGTTTTGGGCACCAGATTCCGAGAACTTAGAAATAACTCATTTTCTAGATTTAAACTTTCTTTAAAATGGATCTTGGGGAAAAAAAAAAGCTCCTACTTTGTGAAGTTACATTTATGCCAGCTGATCTCAGCAGCAGAGGGTACTGCTCATTAGACTTCCCGTTCAGTCACAACCCCTTGAAACACAACTGTATGTGAAATGAGGAAAGACAGTTATAAAAAAATATTGTTTTGCATTGCTTGTATTCAACGATTAGCAGTTTTTTCACAGCCAAGATAAGACCGGCTATTCACACAGCTTGCAAAAAATATTAAGCAAAACTTAGATGGGGGGAAAGGTAAGTCACAAGTGCCAGCCTTTTCATCCTCTGCCTTGCTTCTTGTTCCCGCGCGTGCCCTTCCAGCAGGGTGAGGCACCACAACCGCACCGGGAGCTGCCCTGCACGCAGCAGTGGCCCCGTTCCCAGGAGGGCAGAAGCCCGTTGAGTGAGGAGCCCGGCCATCCCGTGCCTCGCCCAGGGGGTGCTCCCCCTGCCTCCGCCAGCAAGGGGAGCCTCCAGCAGCCCTGAAGGCGTTTTGGCTTCCCTGCCACTGGGGATTGTGGAGACAGTGGCCATTAATGGATGATGGATTAATGGGTATACGAAAATTTAATTTCCTGGGTATACTCTGTGATGCCGGTCTTTCTGTTGGGACACAAATGTGCACGAGATAATGACGCTTCAAGGGCCAAACTGTGGATATGCCCTCCCACTCTTTGCCTTCTGAATTCACGCTGTTGTAAGAGCAGATCTGGCCCGAGGGGAAGCACTGCTAGCCTGTGTGCCATAGCTACTTACTGCCCAGGCTCTTTTGGGTTGTTTAATTTGGGAAAAATTGATGAGTGGGTAAAGCCTACCATGAACACACCGCTGCTTGTTTACACCCAGTGCACCGAGTGCAGTTTCACCAAGCACAGCCCGCTGGGCAGAAAGCCCTTCTGTTTTGTTCACAGTTCCTGCTCCCCTCGGCAGTCACCATGACCAGGCCACGCTTCTCGCCGCATCTGCCTTCCTCTCCGGGCATTTTGCCTTTTCTCCTCGCTCTTCTGCTGCTTCAGGCTCCGCTTCCCTGCCACGTGTTGCATACACGCGGCCCCGAGCAGCGGCCGGGTGCCTGCCCTGTCCCTGCACACACAGATAAGGAGATTGCTTTATAGGATTAATTATTTCAGCTATGGCCAGAACGTTGTAATTCGGGGTTCAACTGCAGTTTGCTTCAAAGAGGTGTTTCCAGTTTGTTTATACGTCTGATCCGGTCTAATTTCACAGAGACTCGATGCTTTTCACAGTCGTACTTGTGGCCGCTTGTAAACAAGCAGTGCGACAAGCTCGCTGCCGCTGGGCTGGAGCCGTGTTCAATAGTTGTGTGCGTTTTTAACGCGAGCCCGCGCCGGAGCCTGTCCGCATTTGATGCCTTCCTCGGTGTCCCAGGGCAAGCTGTCTGTAGTGCTGAGCGAGGGAGTTGCGATGGACATTTGGTCTTAAACTGTTCTCCGGGACTTCAATGACAAGAGAAACACTCAGACACCAGCCAAGAGCCCTAGGCTATAATTTTCTTAGATCTTTTAAGCTAAACAAGGTTGTGCTTGCTCAATAGCCGTACTGAAGAAATCAAGGAAAAACGCGGTTTGCGGGGAATGCATTTCTTCTGAGCGCAAACCCGAAATTTTCCTCTTCCATTTCGCAGCACCTCTTCTGGACAGCCTGGCTCGTGCCCTTCCTTCCAGCTTCCTCCAGAGGAGACGTGAAGCTGCAAAAACGATGCTTCGGAGGGCCGTGTCTGCACGGGGACAGCTCCCCGTGCAGAGGGCAGAGCCGTAGCTCCGTGGGCTTGGTGCCACGCCGGGGGCTGACCCTGGCTGCAGAACGCACCTTGGCCTTCCTGGCTAAGCCCCGGCACAGTGATGCCCAGCAGCCTGGAGGTATTAAGTGTGATTTTTTTTTTTCTTTTCAAAGCTTTTCTTAGCTTTATTGAGAACTTTGGGGAACTAAGCAGTGCGTGGAGAAGTTAGCTGCTTAAAACTAAAGGCTGCTTCCCCAGCCCGAGGTGGCTCTGCTGACACCAGGTCCCGTGGGTGCCCCATGGGCACGAGAGAGCCCAGCACATAGGAATCCGGTGCGGGTCGAGGACAGCTTTAAGAGTTTCTTTATGTTTTCTTTAAGTTTAGGTAAATCCAATTCCTTATTTAAATTATGGCTATCCCAATTCTATATCTGTTAAAATATGAAAGGGGAAACTTTTTTAAAACATGTGGCGTTTATGATTACCAAAGGCAAAACTAAAATTCTTCTTTCTGCTCTAGTCATTATCTTTGCATGCCTGAGCCCCTAACGTTAATCCGTGTATCTGCAAGCTATTGCTTCAAGTCTTCTGAAATTAGACAAGACCAAATTTACCATTTCCTTATTGACAGCACTTGAGGTATGCTGAACCACCACATGTTCCTCTGTGGTAACAAACAATGAGCGCACAGGAAATAGTTAAAAAAAACAAATGCAACCCCTGGTGAATGTTAATTTTTCATTTTTTTCTGAAAACTAAGTGGGACGTGCATTAAACTGATGCAAAAGCTTGAAAGTTTTTAAATGCATTCACACTTTAAATAGCCATAAAGATGAATTACTCCTGGGAATACATCATCCATAAGTTAGCCTGACCCTGGACGTATCATGGCTAATAACAATTGTTTTGAAGTATATATGTTCCATTTCTAACAGAAGGCTTAATTCATCTTTTTCCATGAGCAGAGCAGGGAACTGACACTCTGTAAATTCTGCCTTTCCATTGTTTAACCGAGAAGTCTCAGTACAGATGTTATGAAAGAAAGCTCTGAGAGAAAATTCAGTCACTTCCCCGGCCCTGGAAAATAAGTCCTTGATTACAAGCAAAATGAGCCCATTAGAAATTAATCTAAACTAATTGCATCTGAGTATAAAACTTATGAATTGCAAATGTTTATCTTTCCTTTAGAAATATTACTATGGCTAAATTACTTCTGAAATTCATACAAAATGCTCTGCCTAGGTAGGAAAATATTGTAAACTATTTCTGTAATTAAGCTGATTACATATGTAAAAATGTTCGTCTGCTTCATATTATGGCGCTGTTTGTCAGCTCTACGAAACAAGGATAAAACCCACCGAGGGTCAGGAATGTCCCCGGGCAGCGAGCGCAAGGCAGCGCCACCACCGCCTGCGCCAGGTAAGAGCCCGGCCCGCTCCGCGTGCCACCAGATCCGCAGCAGAAGGACCCAGAGCCCGCCCGCAGGTACTGAGCAGGGAGAAAAATCTCCCCCAAATTGCCAGAAACCACACAAATTAGTCTGTGTTCCTTCCCACGGTAAGGACAAAAGCTACAGCAATGCTATTCACTTTAATTACCGGCTGCTCAACTAATTACAATATTCTAAACCAGAGATCTAAAACGTATCAAAACCAGGTAATTCGTTAGCCCGTTGTTTTCTTTTTCCTGCCGGTTCTGCCCCGTGGTCCTCAGCCGAGCAGGATTTCTGCTGCGGTCACCCAGGCGGGTGGAAGCGCGCGGGGCCAGCAGTGGCGTTTCCATGTGGTTTCCATTGTCCTGCATTTAACCTCGGAGAGATATTTTGGGGAATACTTTATTTACATTTTCTTTAAAAAAGAGTGTGTTTACCTTCTTCTTAAAGATTACCACATGTCAAAACACTTCCAAACCTAAATATTTCTTAAAAGAGAACCTGCATAATAAATAATGTATACACGTTAAGTAAAGGAATGGCGTAAAAGATGTTCCGAGCATTCGCAGCTATTTGCTAATGGGCCACAGACAATATCTTAATTTCCAGCAGAACAACCGATCTCGGTAAGCACCAGCCAAGTTTCCGCTGCTTAAATATTTACTGAAAGGACGGCTCGGAGCCCCGTAAGCGTTGCTGCTAACACTGACTGCCTGCAAGCTGCCGTGATGTGGGCGCGATCCCGGGCCCAGCTCAGCTCTCCGTGGGGACACCCCGGCTCTGCCCGCAGAGCTCCAGGGACCCCCTCTTTCTAGCACAAGCAGTTCGTGTGTGGGAGAACTCTGCCACCTTGTACAGGCTGCTTCTGGGGTTCTCACCATCGGTGAGCGGTGGGACCTTCTCCTCCTGCCAGGAAAGAAAATGCAGCGGGTCTGCGTTCCTCTTAGGGCAGTGGCCAACTAGCACGAGTGACAAAATGTCCCCCCCCGTTACAGAGTGCACAGGACATGTTGACGTCTTGCTGGAGCGTGCGACTGCAGCACCAAGGCGCAGGTCAAAGGCAGGTGACTGGAGAGTTAAAACGTTTGGGTTTGGTGGAGAGCAGGAGCTGTGAAATCGGTATGACCACACAGCCGCTGAGTTCCCCAGCAAAACTGCCAGCATTTAGCAGCTCCCAGCGACGCGAGATCACTTGATGCAAACCCAGAGAGCTTGAGCGATAGTAGAGGTGTGGTGGACGCTACTGAAGTGTGCATCCAAATCATGGAGGCGGGACGTCAGCAAACACTGGGCGCTTTGTCAGAGGGAAGCAATGGTTGACTAGCTTGTGTCTTCTTGCTGCCTTGTCCGGAGGTGCAGAATCGAGGGGGACATTTTCAGAGAGCAAAACACCAGGGAGAAAGAGCAGGCGCCTGATGGCGGAGCCCGTGGTCACCCAGCTGCATGGGTTGTACCTGCCAGGTACATGGTGGGTCATGGTGGGAAAGCTGAGCAGGGAGCACTGACGTGGGGGTTAACCTGCAACACAGTGAGTGCCAGCCTGAGCTGGGGTGCAGCTGGGTTTTCTTAATGTGTTATCAAAACTATCTTCCTTCTTCTCTTAATTAACTCAAGGAAGATGTTTACGAAAGATTAGACTATTCTGGGACTATTTTACCAGCGTGGATCTGTACCCTTGGTGCTTTCAGGATGGCTTTGGCTGCTGCTAACTTCAAATTTCCTTGTATTTTGCAAATGAATGCATTTTGTACCACCCAGTTGCAGAATTTGGAACTGGTGTTATTCCCTGGATGATTTTTACCCATGTAAAAGGAGACAGCTAGTGTCCCAAGAATATTTAATGAACAGCACATCTCATGTGCAAAAGCTATAAAAGTTTTTTGTGTGTGTGTGAAGGAAAATGTTTTCTCAAACATATTTCAGAGGTGCAGTATTTAAAAGTTTAACACAGAAGGGTTAAGTAAAGTCTTGCAAAATGTGCTGCAGATCTCATTTGGGTACATATTTTTCTCCATTATCTTGCAGAATGAGCAAGCAACTTGTGGCCAGGGCGACAGAAAAAAGGACAGCAGCACCAATCCAGATTACCTCCTTACTGAGACCACCGAAGAAGGCAGGTTATACAGCACTAGTTGCTGGAGCAAAGCAGCAGCTTTTCCTTCCTTGTTCTTCTGCCTTCCCTCCCCTCTAAGTAAAGTTTAGTTTCTCGTATGAGTTTAAAACACTATTGCTGGAAAGAGGCTGCCTCCTGCATCACAAAGGAAGAGCCGCGTGTCGGTGCAAAGCATGGGTGCCACCTCACGAGCACGGCAGTCAGAGTGCTGCAGCCTTCATCCCCGGCAGCACGGGCCAGGTGAAGCGGTGCTTCAGGAGCCTTCGCCTGCACCTGGCAGCCAAAAGCAAAAATCAGCCTCCAGATGGGGACTGGCTGCTTCTCTTTGACAAAAGAAGGCATGCTGCTATAACGTAAAAAGATGATGGGCAGCAAGGGCTCTGCTCGTTTTTCCATCAGCAATTTAGCTTTTGTCCGGTCAGCAAAGTGAGTAAGGACTGGCAAAAGAGTGTAAATGCATCTAAAAGCTAAAACCCTGTATGCTGTGCAACCAGACTAGTAAGGTTCATGGTGTAGAAAATTCTCAGAATTTTCTTCATTCACACCAACTTAATTGCCCAAAGAGCATCTGGAGAGAAGACCTGGCCACTCATTGAAGTCCTGAGCAGTGACAACCCACGTTTCTGAAAACGCTTATCAGATCCTCTCTCAAAACCAGGGGCAGTTGCAGCTTAAGTATAGGAAAGGCTGAAAAAGAGCTCAATTTTTCCAGTCCCTTTCAGGACTTTGTCGCACAACCCAAAAACGCAGAAGTGAAACAGATCTGTTGTGTTTTTTTTAATATACAGAATAGATGACCTTTAAGGTGCACTTTCACTTGTTGTTACTTTGCAGCTAGGATGAAGAGGCTCAGAAACTGAGAAATAGAGAATTAAAGAGCAAACAAAAGGGGAACAGCCACAAAGTTGGACAAGTATCAGTATTTACTGGGCAGGAGTTAGCACAGTGTATGCCGCTACACAAAACACATTATTTATTCCTTGAGCATTCGGCTGCAGCTTGCTCGCAGGGCTGCCGTACTCACACGGCCGCGCTGCTGCGAGCCCTCGGCCGGACCCACGTATGCTCGATAGCTCTGCTGCTGCTTTTCCGAAGGGCAAGTTTAAGTGTGCCGGTTACCAGCTCTGCCTGCAGCAAAGCCGAGCTGCTGATGAACAAGATTAGACAGAAGAATTTCATACACGGTGTTTAGCACAGCTTTATGTGCTTTTTAAAAACAGTACTGTTCGCCCTGGAAAAGAGCATTTTTCTGTCTTCTTTTCTTCTTGTAAGCGTTCCTGTATCGAGAGCTGAGGGCTGTGATAGGAGTTAGCGCGGTGGGCTCTGAGTTTTGTGTGAGACATCTGGCTGCCATCGCGGTGCTCACCTAACTGTGTGTTACTGCGGGGAGCGAGCAAAATGTGGAAACTGCTACTTCACTGGGTAAGAATCCGCATACGTTCATGCTGTGAACACGCGATGGGCTCTAGGAGGACAGAAACAGGTGTTTACTCCTTCCTACATGATTTATTTGATCTCTTCTCTAAATCCCCTTCTCATGCCAGTACATCTCCACATAAATCCCATGCTAAAATTTTATCTACAGAAAGCATATATTGTATATGCATTGGCTGGCCCATGAAATATCCATAATTAAATTTAATGAAACCTACATTTTTTTTATATAAGTTCAGACACTCTGAGAAATAAAATAGAAACAGGAGAGTTCTGGCCAACTTCTGTAGGCCTATAGACTTATTAGGTATTCCAGCCCAAGGAAACCAGGAATGTCAGTATTCCTGTCCAAAAATATCCTGTTAAGAGTATTTTATTTTAATCACAGCTGTGCTAAAAAATACACAGTTCTCTTATACCGTCCAATCATCTTTCTCTGTTATGATGAAAGTACATTTTTCATGTTTTTTATTACAATCATCTTGAGGACAGACACGCCAATATCTGAGCATATTGTAAAGATTGGAAATCCACATTGTACGTATCCATCACGGTTAGCGTTACGCACACCCACAACCTGCACAGGACCCCTCGGCAGCTGTATTTAGCCCAGTTGTGTTTCAGGCAGGGACCGTGTGGTGAATTTATTCGGGACAGACCGGGAGCACCCGAGGCTGTGCTTCAGGTGCCGGCGGCGGGGCCACGGTGACCGGGCTGCGATATTAGCAACTCGCGCACATATTAATTAACTTCTTTATTCACGGATCAATCGACACCACCGTTAGTTTTATTGACTTTATAATTAGCAGGATCTTAGTTTTGTTTGAATAAAGCTGGTTTTTTTACCCAGCGTATAATCTATCCCGCCCGCCCGCCGGCAGCAGACAGACGCCCGAGCTGTCTGCCCGCTGCTCCCGCGGCCGGGTCTCTCCCCGCCCGCTGGCAGCCCCCGCCGAGAGCCCGGCCCGAGGGATGGAGGGAGCCCTTCTCCGCCGAGATCGCTCCTTCCCTTGCCGAGCCGAGCCGGGGTCCCCTCACGGGGCTGGGCGCGGGGGAACGGCGGCGGGCGCCGGCTCCTCACGGGGCAGCGGGGCGGGCGCCATCCCGCAGCGAGCGGCGCGGCGGGAGCGGCCCCTCACGGGGACACCGCGGCGGGTGCCTTCTCCTCACGGGGGCTCCACGGCGGGCGCCTTCTCCACACAGAGACCCCCATGGCGGGCTCGTCCCCTGACAGGGACCCCGCGGCAGGTCCCTTCTCCTCACAGGGACACGATGGCGGGCGCCTTCTCCTCACAGAGACCCCCATGGAGGGCACGTCCCCTCACAGGGACACCATGGCGAACGCGTCCCCTCACAGGGACCCCGCGGCAGGTCCCTTCTCCTCACAGGGACACCGTGGCGGGCGCCTTCTCCTCACAGAGACCCCCATGGCGGTCGCGTCCCCTCACAACGGGCGCCTTCCCCTCGCCACCCCCGCCGTGGCGCCCGCTCCTGCCGGGGCTGCGCTCAGCCGCGGCCCCCCCGGGGCTGCGGGCGGCGGCTCCGTGCGGGCTCGGGCGCTGCGGGAGGGCGGAAATCATTGCGAGCCAGTGCACTTTCCTCGATTTTATTACCTGAGGGAACTTGACAGAACTTGCAAAGACACAATTGCTAAGTCACTTCCACCGGCCCGCTTCCTACCGAAACCGCGGCGGGGGGCGGGCTCGGCGGCAGGGAGAGCGGGGGGCTCCGGGGGCTGGAGCAGCGGCACCTCGCCCTCCCCGGCCCAAAGAGACCGCAAAGTGTCTAAAATTCATTACTTGGCACTTATCGAAATTTGCGACGTCGGAAACGGATTGACAAAAGGTGAAGCAAACCTGAGCGAAACAAAATATATTGTACTGACAACAAATGTAATGAAATAACAGCATCTTTTTTTTTTTCTTTTTTAAATAACTTAAAATACACTAGAAAAAATATGGTCAATATAAATAATTTCGTTTTCATGGAGAACAAATAGATACAAAGCCCGTCCATACCAAAGTTCGCGCAGAAGAGCTTTCCCTCGTTCCCGGCAAGGAGCAGGAGGGGCCGGTGGCCAGCTGGGAGAGCAGCCACCCCTCGAGGTACCCCAGGTTAAATAGCTATACGTCTTCCAAATCAAACAAAAATCATAAAATAAATCACAAGATTACATGAATAGATACACCTTTATGAGATAAAATGTAAATGTTTGACAGTCAACTATCAATTCACGAGTTATAGCCAAAATAAACTTTGTTCGTGTGTATCAACATATTTTACATGTACCCAGTACCTCTTATTGGAATTGGCCGTTGTGTGAAGTGGCGGCTGGGAATTAAATACTTTCTTCCCTTTTCTTTCTTTCTTTCTTTCTTTTTTTTTCTTTTTTTTTTCTTTTTGCCCTCAGGACAAGAGGGACCCAGCGAGGGAGGCACACGCCGCGCTCCTGACGCTTTCCGCTCCCTTTCATTTCAGAGGTGGGACAGCGAACGACCAGCAAAGATTTAAGAGTGGAAAAGGCAGCGCTTGATCTCCCTCTCTTTCTGCTTCCCTCCAAGATTAAAAGCGAAAGAACCCAGCCACGTTTGTTTGTTTTGTTTTTTTCTACTAAAGATGAGGGTGAAGTGCAAGTGAATCAAAGGACTCCATCAATGAAATACAAATACATGCAACCCGGAATGCTGCTGGAGGAAGTATCCCGGACAGTTTCCCATTAAAAATTCGCAGAGAAATCATTGTCTCTCTCTCTCTTCCGTTTTTTTTTTCTTTCTTTCTTTCTTTCTTTCTTCGTCGTCGTCGTTCTCTCTTCTTTCTGTCGCTATTCCCGACGTGGTTGTTAAACTCAAGTATCTGATGCAACGTGAAAGGAGGCCCGCCTCTCTTATCAAATTTCTCGTATTAAAGTGAACTTCGCAGAAAAAGGTCAGTTTCAAAACCTGTGAACTTCCCAGCTGCGCGTCTTAGTTCGTCTAATTCTTTAAATAAGTATATATCTCCCGTCAGTCTCTCCTCTCCCCCCTTCTCGTCGCCGTTCGGCTGCAGCTTTGCTCCCCTCCGGAGGGCCGAAGCGAGCCGGCCGCTGCCCCGGTCACAGCCCCAGGGCTGCGGCGTGCTTCTTGGCCTTCAGCCGGAGGTCGGCGATGCTCGAGTTCTTGCTGGTGGTCTTGGCGGCGGCGGCGGCGGCCACCACGGAGGCGGCGGAGGCGGACTCGGCCAGCGTGGCCAGCGGCAGCCCGAAGGGGGGCGCGGGGAACATCATGTAGGGCGCGTGGGCCAGGTGCGGGTGGAGGTGGTGGTGGGCGTGGGCCACGGCGCTGTCCAGCTGCAGCTGCGCCTGAACCTGCGGGGACACGGGCGCCCGTGGCAGCGGAGACCCCAGACCCGGACCCATCCCCATCCCCATCCCCATCTTCATCCCCATCTCCATCCCTATCCCTGACCCCGGACCCATCCCCATCCCTGACCCCATCCCTATCTCCGTCCTCATCCTCATCCCCATCCCCATCTCTGTCCCCATCCCTGACCCCATCTCCATCTCCATCTTCATCCCCATCCCCATCCCCATCCCCATCCCCATCTTCATCCCCATCCCCATCCCCATCCCCATCTTCATCCCCATCCCCATCCCCATCCATCTTCATCCCCATCCCCATCCCCATCTCCATCTTCATCCCCATCCCCATCCCCATCTTCATCCCCATCCCCATCCCCATCCCCATCCCCATCCCCATCCCCATCCCCATCCCCATCCCCATCCCCATCTTCATCCCCAACCCCATCCCCACCCCCGACCACGACCCCATCCCCGACCCCATCCCCATCCCCACGCGCGCCCCCGCGCCCCCTTGCCTGCTGGAAGGGCATCCTCAGCGCGCCCACGTTCACGTACGGGGCCACCCGGCAGGCTTCGAACTGGCTGGCGGCGCCGATCAGCACCCCTGCGGGGCGAGGGCAGGCGGTCAGCGCTGCCGCCCCCACGCGTGGCCCACCCACCCGCGGCGCGCTGCCGGCCCCCCTACCTTTGTGGAGCTGGTTTTCTTGCTTTCGGCATTTGGCTCGCCTGTTCTGGAACCAGACCTGCGGGGAAAAGGGGGGCCGGCGTCACGCCGCGCCGCGGGAGCGAGAGAAATCGCCCCAAAACGCAGAGCCCAAAGCACCGCCGAGACAAAGGGGAGCCCGGCGGGGGGGGGGAGCCCTAACGGGGCACGCGGGGCAGGGGGCTCCTCGCCCATAAAGGGCTTTCTCAGCCCCGGTCTCGCCTTTCCACATCAGGGCAGCAGGACCGGAGTCGCCCCCCGCTACCTAACCCCAGCTCGCGGTACCGGGTTTAGGCGCTGCAAGAAGGCGCTCATTAACAGCCCGTGATATCAATTCGCTTCACCTTCAAGAAAAACTAAAACCGAAGTGTTTAACGAGTCCCCCTTTTTTTTGTGGGGGGTGCTGGTGGTAATTACTGCCATAAAAGCTGCGCTACGAAGAAGTTTAGAATTTCCCCGTTCCTCTGTGCACCGGAGTGTAGCGCAGAAGCGGAATAATTGTCTCATTATCATGATAATCTAATTTGCTTCCAGAGAAAAGGCTGCGCGTTAGCCGCGAACACGCGTTTAACACCGGGGACGAAATCGCTGAGCCACATTTCCAGCACGAAGTTGTGCTCGCTCGGAGCGGGCAGGGCAGCGGCTGCAGCCGCTGCTGCTCGCAGGCAGCCCCGCCGCGCTGCCTCTCGGAGCCGCAGCCGCCGACCGAGCCTTTCCCCGCGGCCAGAACAAAAATAAAATTAAAAAAAATATATGTGCATATATATACACCTCCTTTTTTTGAGGTCTCGCTCGCAGAGACAAATATAAATGCGAATTTCCCCTGCCCTGTCATTTACTCCAGGCCAGGGAAAAGCTGCCCGACAGCCACGCTCGCCCGCAGCCTCCCGTGGAAACAAACGCGGCGATTTCCGAAGGGTGCAGCTGCGGGGCCCAGCGCCGGCACCCCGCTGCCTGCTCCCGAGGGACCCGACGGCAGCGGGGAGCAGCCCCCGGAGCCGCCCCCCGCCCGGGGCTCCCCGCGGGGCCGGAGCCGAGCGGCTCCGGCTTCGGTTTTGCGCGGATTTGTTCGGCATAAATAGGTGGCTGCCTCGGCCGGAAAGGGAAAAAAAAAGAAAACAAAACAAAACGCAACGAGGGGAGAGGGGAAGAGCGGAAAAGAAGGCTCCTTTTTTGCCAGGCTGCGATGACAAAAGCTGCTCGTTATTACTTTTTTCGGTTCAAAGTGACTGCTCTGTTTCTGGCCTTACCCCACTGCAAGATGCAGGGAAACCCCACAAGGATCGCGCGCATAGTTTGGTGCAGATGGTGGCCTACAAGCACAAAGATTGAGGGGGAGTATCTGTTACAGCAGGACTTTCTAGCAGCTGCAGATGTTAGGGGCCTAAAACTACTCCATGTGTTCGAACAAATAATGACCATCATTTTCTCTTCTTTTATTATTAGAACGGAAATACACCGGGGCAGTTACATTTGTTCTAATTTCAGAAGTTACCTTCCTCCCCGGCCGGGCGAAGCCCGAGCCTTGCTCTTTATTCCAGCCCGGAGCAGTCGCAGGAGCGAGCCCAGGAGCGGATTTTTGAGCGCTCCGGGGGCCGCCCGGGGCTGGGCTCGCAGCTGCAGCCCCAGGGAGCCGCGGCTCCGCTCCGCACATCGCGCTTTGCTTCCCGGCCCCTGCCCGGCAGCAAGGCGAACAAAGCCGGCCCGTGCGCGGCCCCGCTGCTTCCCCGGCGCCTTAAGGACCGCGACCAGAGCCGGGCAATAAATGCCCGCACCCGGCGCTTCCTAATTCACCCTCCGGCCGCCGCACCGATAAACTTAAAGAGCCGCAGCCGCCTCGCAGCCCGGCGCTAGCGGGGGAGCGCAGCCCCGCGGGGAGCCCGAGCGGGTGCGGAGCGGGGTGCGGAGCCCACCCCCCCCCCCCCGAGCCCGGGGGTCCCCGCGGCTCAGCCCCGAGCCCCCCCGGCCCCGCACGGAGCTACCTGCACCCTGGCCTCGGACAGCCCCAGCCGCTGGCTCAGCTCCTCCCGCATGAAGGCGTCCGGGTAGTGGGTCTCGTCGAAAAGCCTTTCCAGCTCGTTCAGCTGCTCCAGGGTGAAATTGGTCCGGCTCCGCCGCTGCTTGATTTTCGTCTGCCCTTCGTCTTCCATCGCTTTCGCATCCTCCTTGCGCTCCTTCAGCTCTGGGGAGACTGGGCACGACACGAGCGGTCAGCCCGCGGCCGGCCTCCTGCCGGGCCCGGAGCCGAGCCGGGAGCCGGGCCTGAGCTCCGGGGCCCTGCTAGGCCCGCCTCGGCCGCTGCCGTACCGGGCCCGGCCGCTCGGCTCCGGGCTCGGGGCTCCGCGCTCCGCTCGCCTCCTCCCGCAGCCCGGCCCCGGCGCCGCCCGCCCGGGGAAGCGCAGCAACAGGTCGCGGCTGCGCCCCGCGGCCCCTCCGCGCCCCGGGAGGGCGAGAAAGGCTCCCCGCGGGGGGGGGGGGGGGGGTCCGGGGGGCTTCGTGGCCGCGGGTCCGGTGCCGGTGGCTGCGCGCCCCGGGGCCGCTCCTCGGCACCGGGGGCTCCGTGCGCGGGGCTCCGTGCGCGGGATCTGCGCGGCTCCTGCGCGCCGCGGGGCTGCCGCCGACCCCGCGCCGGCCGCGGCTCCCGGCTCGCCGGGCTCGTTGGCAGAAATTTGTCGCCGAGCCGTTTCCGGAGATGCTGCCGGGCATCCCGGCGCTCGGAACAAAACAAAAACCGAACAAAAGGGCGGCAGCGCACGGCGGGGGCCCCGCGCAGCGGCGCGGACGGACTCGGACGGCCGCTGCCTCCCCGCCGCTCCCGGGCACCGGCACCGCGGCCGAACCGCAGGGGCACCGATGCGGGGAGCCCCCGGCCCCGCACCGCCCCGCACCGCCCCGCCGCCGGTACCCGCGAGGGGGGACGGGGCAGCCCCCGGGGGCCCGGTTTTCGTTCCGGGCGCCCCGGAGGAGCGGGTCGGGCGGTGCGCGAGTTAAAGGCTCGTTGCAAGATTTTAACGCAAACTTCTGCGCCGGCCGCGATTTGGGGAAGCCGCGGGAACCGGCGAACGCCTGCCGGAGGCCGGCGGTGCCGCGGCCGCCGCGTCGGCCGGGGGAACGGCAGCGCCCCGACGGGGGAAAGGGGAAGGCGGGCAGGGGAGGGAAGGGCGGAGGGCCGCGGAGGAAGGGGCGCCCGCGGTGCCGCCGTTACCGTCGCTGAGCTTGGGGGTGGCCGCCTCGGCGGCTCTCTCGGCGGCGGCGGCGTCGGGCTCCCGCGGCGGGGTCCGCCCGCCGCCCGCCCGCCCCGCGGGGCTGCCCGCCTCGTCGCGGCCCGGCTCCGCCGCGGGGCCGCCGGGCTCCCGGGGGCCGGCGGCGCCGCGCAGGGGGCCGCTCTCCAGCACCTCGCGGTAGGTGATCAGCTCCTTCTTCTCCTTCGCCTTGGGGTCAAACGACTTGGAGACGAACGCCGTCAGCTCCTCCATGGCCGCGGCTCAGGGGCGCGCTGCCCCGGCTCGCCGTGCCGCCCCCCCGGGCGGGCATCCACGGGGCGGGGTGGCGGCGGCGCCCCCGGCCGTGCCGAGCCGTGCCGAGCCGAGCAGCGCTGCGCCGTGCCGAGCCGTGCCGTGCCGTGCCGTGCCGCTCCGAGCCGTGCCGCTCCGAGCCGTGCCGCGCCGCCCGACGTGCAGGGCCGGGGCGGCTCTCCGCGCCAGCTCTCGGGGTCTGATAGCGACGCGGCGATTGAAGTGGCACTATTTATACTTTGCAACGCCTGCCCCTTGTTCCCGGCGAATTACCTCCCCTCGGAGCTCTGAATGCAGCCCTTCTCCGCCGCCCGGCCGCGCCGCCCGCCCGCCCGCCGCGGGGCACTGCGGCCAGGGCGCCGCCGGTCCGCCCGCCCGCCCGCCCGCCGCGCTCGGCGCCCCTAATTAATTTAATTAAGCGCGGGCCCGCCGCGAGGTCCCGGGCGAGCGCGGCGCGGAGAGAGGGGCCGGAGCTGCAGGGGAGTGGCCACGGCGGGAGGCGGCGGGGGGCGCGCAGGCTCCGCACCCGCACCCCGCACCCGCACACCGCCCCGCTGCGGGGCTCCGCGGGGAGCGGGGGCCGGGAAGGGGCCGGGACCCCCGCAGCGCCCCCGGCCGAGCCCAGCACCGGGGGAACGGCGAAAGTTCCTCCGTGGACGCCCGGCTCCGGCGGAGCACTGAGGGGCGCGCGGCCAGGGACAGGCACGGCCGGCGCCCGAACGTTTTCTCATCCGGCGAACGGGGGCATGAGGCTGGGGCGAATCCCGCCGTTTGCCGCTAACGCTGTTTTCCCTTTGTTGCCCAGACCCCGTCAGAGCGGTACTTTCGTTGACGGCACTCATCCCTTTTTGCACCTTCCGTAGAACCCCAATAAATTATTCACGGTTGTTTAACTCCCGCCCGGGCATCGATTCCCCCCGGCTGACCTCCGCGGGGCTGACACGGCGGGGCCGGGGCAGGACGCGGTGCCCCCACCCCCCCCACAACCCCCCCCGGACCCCCCTCCCCGCCTCGGCGGGCCCCGACCCCACTTTGCCTCCGTTCCCAGCGCCCCCGGGGCCGCACAACGGGGGCGGGCAGCGGCGGGGCGGCCCCGCCGGTGACACCTCGCCCCGGTGCCAACGGGGACGGGCCGGCGGCGGGGCCCCCCCCGGCTGCGGAGCCCCGGGCAGGGCGGCCGAGCCCCCGCCGTGCCCCCGGCGCTGCCCCGGCCCCGCGGCGCGCCCAGGGGGGCCGCATTCGTTGCGGGGGGCTGGATACGGGCAGGTCCCGGGGCTGCCCCCGGTGCTGCCGCTGCCCCCGGTCCCTCCGCGGCCCCCGAAGCCCCCTCGGCCCCGCAGTCTTTGGGGGGGGCACCGGGGCACCGGCCGCCCCCCGCCCCTCCGGGTGCCTCATGCCCGCGACGGGGCAGCGCCGCTGCCGCCCGCCCGGCCCCCCCCGGCCCCCCTTATCCCAGCCCGGCCCCGCTCGGTGCGGCTCCCCCCGCCCTTCTCCCGGTCCCGGGGTACCGGCAGCGCCCCCCCCCTCCGGTGTCGCTCCCCCCCCCCCTCCCCTCTGCCCCCCCAGGGGCCGGAGCCCGCCGCATCCCGAGCTCGGCGCTCGGCGGCGCTGCCTGGCGGCCTCGATGCGCTCGGCGCTGCGCTGCCGCTGCCTGCCCGCCGCCCAGGAAGGCGCTGCGCTCAAACCGCCGCCCGCCGCCGCCGCTCCGGTAAGGCCGGGGCCGCCGGGGGGGGGTGGGGGCCGGCTGCGGGCAGGGCCGGGGGGGGGATGCCCCGTCCCGGGCTGTGCCGCCCCGCCGGGGCCGGGCGCTCCGTGCGGCCCGCAGCGCCCTGCTGAGGGGGGGGGCTCGGCCTCAGGCCCGGAGCGGGGCCCAGGGCCCGGCCGCGTTGCCATGGCCACGGCCCCGCGGGCTGCGCTGCCCCCGGGCCGGGCCGCGGGGCTTGGGGGGGGACGGCAGGGACCGGGAGGGCCCCGCCGTGTGGTGATCCCGGGGGGGGGGCGGCGGGCCTGAGGGACGGCCTCTGGGGGGAGGTGGGGGCCGGGACCCGGTTTCTTCGGGGCCGCGCTCCCTGCGGGTGCCGTCACCTCGTGCCGCAGCCTGACGGGGCTCGGGGCGCTGCTGGGCGCGCGTGTGGGGCGTATTTTCGTTCCAGGGGTGCAGCACGAGCTCTGAGCGTGTCGTTCTGAGGGGCCCCCTGGAGTCCTTCGCTCTGTGAGTAAAGAACCGGGGGTGAAAGAAGTGCCCGGAGCTGCTGAGCAAAGTCCCGGTGAGCTTGGCTGCTCCGGGAGCTTGTTGTGGAAGTCACTGACCGGGACAAGCGCTGCTGGGCCCTTGGGGAGCTCGTTGGGCTGAGGTAAAATAGAAGGGATGTGGCTCTTACTGCCTTCAGGTACTGCCGTGTAGCTGGGGAGGCCCCGTATGGTGCTTGCCGTATCCTGGGGAAGACCAGTTTGTGTTGTGAAGGATTACTGAGCGAAAAAAGACTCGTGGTGGTGCCTCGGGTGGGCGCCGTGCTGGGGTGTGAGACCTTGGCCCCGTTCCCCGCTTGCCTGGGTGGCTGTGGGCACCTGGAGGCTGTTTGAGCCTTGTTCCTCCCCCCGCTCAGCTTTGAAATCTCAGGGTTCGAAGTTGGATGTAGGAATAGCTGTTGTTATAGATTGCCTCAACTCCAAATCATAGATGAGCAGTTTGGAAGGAAGTTCAGTATTAATGATTTTTTCACAATACCATAATACTTTGGGAAGATACTGTAGTTGTCAAAGAGGATAGCCTGTATTTAACCAGGAGGCAGAGTTGTGGCATATCTGATGTCCATGGGTTCTTGCCACTAGGGAGATGCTGTGAGGAAGTAGCTGAGCTCCTGTGATTCTCTGATCTCGAGGTTTTCTTCTGAGGTGACCAGCAATGGCAGAAGTCTTTGCCGATGCCATTTAGGTGTTTCTCCTTAGCGATCTGGAAGTTTTTCTAACGGAAAGAAATGTCACTGGATGAGTATTTAAAAACAGATGCTGGAACGAGTCACATCATTGCCTTTTCTAATAAAATCTCCTCAACTTGAGAGTGTTTATTTCTGAATTGTAGAGCAGGGCGAGTTTCCGCTACTACAGGATTGACAGAGGTAGATACAAAGACGCTCTCACCTATACGCGCACACAGGCTGTCCGAGAGGGACTGCCACCCTCTTCGTCAGTCTCCCTCTTCCTGCGAACACCACAGCCGTTAGTAACGCCGAATCCTACTTAGTGAGCCTGTTTCTCAGTAACTTGGAGTAAAGTTCACTTCAATTAGCGTTATTTCCTGGCTGGAGCTCATCAAGGGATACCGCGTGCCGACTTCTCCATTCTCTCCTAAAGGTGGGCGCGCGTGTCTTGGTGGAGACTCCCCCTAAATAGTGCCGGTGGTTGGCGATTGATGCCAGTCAGCCCTAAACAAAGCTTCTTAGTAATTAACGTCTGCTCTACGCTTTGGTGTGCAGGGTGGGAGGTTACTTAGCTGTTTGTGGTGAGCTTGATAGCACCGGTCATAATTTTGCCAAATGTAAGTAGTTGGTTTGAAGTTCGTGATGTTGGTGTTTCTCTTGGCACAGGTGTGTATGAGAGCGTGCGCTTTGTTTTCACGTCAACCGGAGAGTTGCAGCGTCAGTTTTAAGGAACAAGAGTTAAACAAAATCAAAGTATTAAAAATAGGCCTGGAGGCCTCTCTGTCAGGTGCTGTAACACGCCTTTGCTCCAGAGCAGGGGCCTGAAATTTAGCAGGTCCAGCTGTGAGCATCCCAGTGAGATGGTTAGGGCAGAGTGGCAGAAAAGTACGAGCCTCACTGCTGTGATGGTGAGGAGACTGCCTCTCTGATCTGACTCGCTGATACAGGTCTTAATAACGGACTGCTTTCAAGTGCTATGTTGTTAAGAGGTGTCCTCACAGGCAGATGTGTGTGATGTGCTTACGGGGTGATCCGAAGACGCTGGTGAGAGGGCACACGAATTGTTCCAGGATCAGGTCTGCTTCTGGCAGCTTCTTTCCTAGTGGAAACTCAAGAACGTGCAGAGCATCGATCACCCGCGTGCCTTTGTCCTGCAGCTCATCTACAGCCGGTGCTTCCTGGAGCTCCCGAGGCTCAAGTGTGTGTAAAGCAGAGGTGTTCTGTGTGTTGCAGCAGGGCTTGTCCTCTAATAGAGAAGGACTGTGGCATGTAGCTCGTCTTTGGTACTGAAGACATGAAATTGAGATTTACACGACACGTTTCACTAGCTTGGTATGCCGCTTAATGCAGTTATGTGCCAAACGGGGGAGAAAGCTGATGGTGAAAAGAGGAAGTTAAACAGCAGACAATATACACGGTGAAGTGTAATGTTCTGGCTCATAATGATACCCGCATCAGGCGGTGAATGTCGTGGCAGAAATGCCTTTTGTACTCTGTGTTTCCCTGGGCTCTTCCATTAATCTTGCTGTCACGAGCCGTGGCCGTGAGCTTTCAGCTTAAAATCTGTGCGCTGGAGTTTCATTTTTCTGAGCAGTTTCTGCTTATTTCGAGTTTGAGATTCAGGTTCATCTTCATTTGAAGACGGTTCTATCAGTATATATTTGAAGAGCTTTATTTTACTGTACAATAACTGTTAGTACCTGGGAGCTTTAAGTCTTTTACTATGAGTGTGTGGGGGGAAAGAAATAACTGCTCGAGGTAGTGTCTTGATATAAATTGGCATTCCTCTACAGAACTGTGAATTAAAGTCATATTTCCTTAAATGACATAAAATAGTCTGTAAAATACTGCCTCTATCTCCTTCAAAGGCTATGAGGAATAACTTCAGTAATACGGTAAAAATAACTTTACTTTAAAAGGAGTGCTCTTGCGAAGCGCTTCATCCTAAATTTCTGCCGTTCAGGTGCACGGAGATTTACTGTTTCACGCTGAATATTTCAAAATGCTTTGCTTAGACTAGAACTGCTCCTGCAGCTCACAAAGTGCTGAAAACTGGGGCTATGGAGAAGTGAAGGGAATATTCAGAGGGGTTTGCGGTGGCTAACTTGGCGGCGCTGCCAGCCACGTAAAGGGGTGCAAGACCCAGAGGGGTTTGGCTGCCTGGGAACGGGCTTCTCATCGCTGCTGTTTTGATTGTGGCAGTAAGTAAACTCCCGTGGGCATCCGAGAGGACCCAGATACGTAAGGGACCGCCTCGTGTTTTGTGTTGAGCAGTTGTTGGATGATGAAGCACAGGAGCTCTGGTGGCGGCCGATGTCAGGAGGGCGACCCTCTGGCTCCTGCTGGGGCTTTGTCACCCGGGCTCCGGGGCTGTGGTGTCACTGGGGTGAGCTCCGGCACGGCCGGGGGATTTGGGCTTCGCCTCCAGGCTCGCTCCTCCTCTCTGGCATAGTTTTTATATATCTGAGCGTAAATATACATAATAGTGAATTTCTTTTGTTCTCTTTTCAGTCTCTGCCCTGGAGATTAGGGCCTGCTGCCTAGGTGGTAAAAGGTGTGAGAGAGGGCAAAAGTCAGCACGCAGAAAAGGAACGAGTTCAACCTGTGGGTGCCGGAATACGAGGAGCTGTAATATTTCAGTGTCGGTTAAAGACAGATGATATTGTGGCAAAACATACCCGTGATCTAGCCGTTGGTGCAAACGTTAAAGAGTTGTGAGTTCCCATTTCTCTCTTAGAGAAGTGGGCAGGGACCAACCCAGTGTTTGGGTGGGGAAGAGGCCTGCTACCAGCCGCCCTTAATTAGGGTGTGTGGAGGGGGTCTTGAAGCCTTGGCCTAATAGGGCAGGTATTGCTGGGACAGGAGAAGTTTTAAAGCATTTTTCGCTTTTTGCAGCCTGAAGAATCAAGCAATACAGCATTTATTTAATCATGAAGCAATGCAACCGATTTCTGATGAGTTACAAATGAGGATGATAGTCCTGTCAGCAATTAAATGAGTGACAGCACCCCCCCCTTTTTTTTTTTTGTTTGTTATCAAAGTCTGTAAACTTTGCCAATGTGTTTACTTGGACAATCAAGACCCGTTTCTGAAGTCTGGTATTTGTAGCTCTGGGTTTTGGAATAAAGCGATTTGAAATTGAGCGGTTTTAAACTGAAACCCAAAATCAACCTAATTCCAGTATAAATTAATTTAAAGATAACTTTCTAGAAAATGTTTTCTCAATGCTTGCTTTAATTATGACAAACGGAACAAAACCATCCATTATTTTAATTGCACAGTCCAAAAACAGGCAGTGAGTTACGTCAGTGACTGAAATAGGTTGCATCTTATTGATTGGGCAAGTATGGATCTTCATCTGTAACTGTAAATTAAGATTGTGTGCAGTCAGCAGTACAACATCTTCAACATGTTTAATATGAAATATCCTGTAAGAAATAACTTTGTAAATTACTCCCTAAATTTCTTTAGAAGAATCTAATTGAAAAATGTAAACATAAGCCAAGGTGAAATATGTTTTGAACACACACAAAAAAAGAGATTTTATTAGTGTATTTATCTGTCTAAAGGTTTGTAAAATACCTTTTGTGAAAGTTTAAAACAAATATTTAATACCAGAGTAAATTCACGCTGTCAGCAAATAAGTTCCAAGTTAGTTGGTAATGTGAATTTGTTGACATTCTATTTAAATCTTGATTTAATTTTTACATAGAAACAAAATTTTCTATTCACATGGCAGCTTTTAAAATGGTATAACCATATGCGTATTTTTACAAGCACACACATTTTTATATATATGTATTTATATACTTATGAAAATGTAATGCAGACACAAGATGTTCTTACAGTTTAGAATTCTTGTTTTTTTACTTAGTTTAAAAATGGGACGTCACTCCTCGGACGCAGAAGAAGAGAACAGAAGCAGAAGGAAAAAGAAACACCGCAGGCGTTCATCCTCGAGTAGCTCCTCAGACAGCAGAACGTACAGCCGTAAAAAATCTGGAAGGAAATCGAGGTCAAGGTCGCGGTCTCGAGATCTCCAGTCTCGCTCACATTCTTACGACAAAAGGTGCGTTCGTAGTAATTTACTGGCTGTTGCAGTTGTTTACAAATCGAGCTCTTTCATATTATGGTACAAAGCTAGAAGTGTTTGAATCCCATGTGTAGACAATTCTAGGTTAGAATTGTATAGCAAAGTTTGCTCAGCGTCTCGGCAGAGATGGCACTATTTCCACTTACATTAAAACATAAACAAAAAAAACCAACAACAAAATCTAAAGGAAAAAAAAAACACAAACAAAACCACAAATGCCATATATATGCAGATCCAAAGGTAAATTTGTGTTTTTTAAAATAAGAAAATAAACAAACCAAATCCTTCCTTTATTCTCCTAATGAATTTGGAGTCTCGTTTTGGAAAGACAACGGTTCATACATTAACGCCAGTTTGGAAAGTAATTCCATTCACAAGTTACAGACTATTCTGTGTTAATTGTTTTCTGTTGCCAAAGCCAAGGAGGGCTTCCCAGACAACAAAGTAGACTTTCTCTTGTCTTGTTACGGTGGTTTTACAGCGGATGTATATTTTTGCTGTAAAGGCTAGTTTTCACCATCAGTCTTACTACTTTTTTAGGGTCCAGAACAGAGTAGTCAGCCAGGTGTTGAGAACACAGCCTGTGTGTCTGTATCTACCAAAGTTTTCTTGACACCATGTTTCCATCATCACAGACGCCCCTTTTTGTACCTGAGCTTTTTAGATAGCCTGTTTGTCTCTCTCTGGCTTCAGGTGATCCTGGAGTCAAACTGAGCAGGTGGCGGTCAATTCATGAATAGGTGGAGCTGGAAGATGCTCATCTTGTCTAGCTGCACTGGAAATATCTTAGGCACTGCTCCTGGCCAGCCTTCCTGTAGCTGGTAGAAGTGTTTCAGTGAGTTGGCTGCTTCTGGGGGGGTTTCTTGTTTGTTCATTTCCATCCCTGCTTTCTTCTGTTCCTGCTTAGCATCTACATAGAGCCCTTAGGGGACACAGCGAGATGACATGGGCTCCGATGCCAACAATATGCTGATGACATGCAGCTTTATGAATCTCTTTAGTCCAGTGCAGGCATGGCTATCTCGCAGATAAAAACAGAGCTTGAAGGGAGATTAGAGTCTGGACGAAGACCAGTTGACTTAAATTGAATCCAGAAAAGACGAAAGTGTCTGCTTTTAGGATCTGGCTAGCACCTCTGCTTTGCCCTTAGTTTAGGACATTTGCTCCTGGCAGTGATGTCACTGTAACACGCTGGTGTCCTGCTGGATTTATCTCTGACCCTTAAGAATATAAACCAGCAGTCTCCGAGATGACTTTTCTTCATCTTCACTTAGCAGGAACACTAGCATTTAGCATTCCTTTTTCAAATCAAGACAGTTAACCTCAAAATCCTTACCAGTCCACTTGACTTCTGCCCTTGTTGTATGTAATACACCCTTTTCCTTATGGTAGATAAGCACATATCATGCTGACTAGACCCTGAATTGCAGGAATATGGTATTATTCTTTAATGCTACTTAAGCATCACGAGGCCCAGAAATATGTAGGTTCTTGTAAGGGTTGTGGTTGTTATCCAGTCAGCTGTGAGGGAGTGGAGAGGAAATTTTACAAAAGGTTAGGAGGGAATCCCTCCCATGGTTTGGGGATTAGTTGGTTTAATTTAGGTATTTATCATGTATTCTTTCACCTTTCTCCTACGTATATAATTACTAATTATTTGAATAAATGAAACAGGAAGGTTGAGGGCAGGGAGAGAAGATAGCATTCTGACTCCTGATGGAACTTGAGAGAAAACTTGAATTGAAATAAATTCAGTTTGAATAAATTAACGCTGATTATTTGATTACTAATAGTTCTAAGACGCGGGGGGGAGAGGTCTGTCTATAACAGAGCAGGTCAAAGATTGCATCTTATGAAAATTGAGAGCTTGTTTATATAGAAAAATATACATAATATTTTTAGGTATACATAATTTAACATACATTTTATGTGTGTTTGCTTTTTGTGTGTGCAGATAGAATGGCTGGAAATAATCGTGTAGAGTAGCAGTGCAGAAGCTGACATTTTGAATTTCATTTTTAGCCGTGGAATTATAGTTCCTTACATTGAAAAGCAATCCCATACAATGTATTTCTGTGTAAATTCTGCTGAGAATGTAAGTCTAAATGTTTTTTTAACCTTAGATTTGGCAAAGAGTCAATGAGTTCCAACATGCTGGTCATGGGACTAAAATGCATTGAGAGCTGGGTTGTGTTCCTGGCTTAGCCCTTCAAGTGTTGTATGATTTTAGGCATATCAGTTAACTTCTGTTTCTCCTTCTGCCCTTTTTCTGTCTTGGGATATATATTTTTGAATGTAAGCTCTCTTTAAGACAGGCATTGCCCAGGTATGTGTGAATTACTTATGAAGCTGCAGTGGTGGTATTTGTTGAGGCTTTTAAGACATTTTGTAATACAAGAAATGGTTTTGCATATACTTTTTTTTTTTTAAGAAGCACTAGTGTACTAATAGCATGTTGTTTTTTTTTTTTTTAGACGCAGACACAGATCGAGCAGTAGTTCTTCATATGGTTCTAGAAGAAAACGCAGTCGTAGCCGATCCAGAGGCAGAGGCAAATCCTACAGGTCTCAAAGATCGAGATCAAAAAGTAGAACAAGAAGGTAAGATCCTTTTCTAGGAGAAGGAATTGCTGTTATTTCTACCGTAAAACATTTATTTAAAAACTCCACATACTTACCAAATTTCTGAATATACCAGAAAAAATGGTTGCAAGTGGTCTAATTGACGTGCCACTTGAAACTCTTCCTAATTTGAAGTCTGTGTTGAAATCTCTTTTGATGTACCATGTCTTAAATTAAAGCTGGTAGAACAGTTGGATTTGACAGTAAGTTATATACTTTGCATTTGAGCAAATGCAAAAAAAAATAAAATTAATAAAGTCACCTCATTTTGGTTTAACTGTAATCATCTGAAGACTTTGCGTGGATTTTGTCTCTTTTATTACTTATTTCTGTAACTTCCAAGCATAATATTAGCTCAGTGAAGGTGACACTGAACTGTTATTTTCTCATCTGTATTTCTCTTGAAATGGATACGTGTTTATAGTTACACAAATTTTACTTATCTATGTGGTGGTAAAAATCTTGATGAATTGAATTTTGACAAATAGTATTTTCAATAATAAGCATAATTTAAATCATAGTATGTTGCAAATTGTATTATAAAAACTGTTTCATACTTCTGTGATTAACAGAAGCTCAATTTTTGTGTGTATTTTTCAATTAATAAGTTTAAATAAAGTTTATCCTTGGATATCAGAAATACTGTTAGCATTTCCTATGGAATTTAAGTTCATTATTTAGTGTATCAGGCAGATCAAAGCTTGTTTTCTTTGCATCTGTTTACTGATGCAAAGTTTACCTTACTGATCATCAGGTAGGTAATTTTGTCTGCCTATACCGAGAAGTGAGTAAAACGTTATTTTCATATATCAGATCAGTCGAGCTGTTCCTTCTAAATGTTATTGGAAAAACTGTTGTTGAAGGACGTGAGTGTTTCACTTTTTCCTATTTGTATTCTGTCATGATTTATTCACAGCTGTTCATTATAATAGTTGCCTGGACACTTACTGCAGTACAGTGCTTTTGTAGTAGCAATTTGGTTATTTAAACGGGCTGATTTCTCGTTGTGTATACTTTCCATCTGAGCTGTGGGCTCTAGCTAAGCTACTGAGCTGTCTGTAGAAATACTCCTGTAAACATCCACTGTTTTTATAACAAATCAGTTTTAAAACAACAGAACATTAAAATAACAAGGTGACAATGAAGATATTTTTCAGTACATCAGATACTCACTATTAGGAACTATGATAACCTGTTTTTAAAGATCTTTTGTTGTAATAAGTACAAATTGCATTATTTGTTAGACATAGTCTAATATACTAATGGTCGTGTTTGCCAGAAGGTTTACTGATGTTGGTTGTCACCGCAATGTATGGAAATTATGCAGCTAAAAAACTTGAGATAAATTGCAGTCAGGTTTTTAATTTTGTGCTAGGGAATACCGTGTACAAATATTTTATATATAAAATATACCGACTTTTCAGTACTACAGCTATGAAACGTAGTTGCAGGTCACATTATATTACAATTCGCAAACATGGTTCTTTAGGGAAGATATTCATAAATAACATCCTAAATTATAAAAGAAGACTCTTTGAGCAAGTTAAAATCATGAAACTAAAAACAAACGGTCACACCAAGTCCTTTATGGTTATTTTTTTTCAAGTCTGCTCTCTGTTGTGATGTTACACTGTGAAGCCACGGTTAATCTTGCTTCTGGAGGAGAGTTAAATCAGGTGCAGAAAGCTGCTGCTGGAGGCCTGTGTTCTCCCTGCTTGTTAGCATGGAGGCCGTTGCAGCGGTGCTGAATGCTTCCTTTCCTTCCTAACTCAAAATCTGCCTTGTGCATTTGACCAAAGGTATGAATAGATCTCTGAAGGGGCCTGACTGAGTACCTTACGATTCCTCAGGCTGTAAAAGAGATTGCGGGGGACAGAGGGAATATGATGGAGGGGTATAAAAAATGAATGATGTGGAAAGATGATTAAGAAATGAGTGTTTCCTGTCTCCTGCAATGTAAGACCCAGGGCAAGCATCAAGTGAAGGAAGGCTGTTGGTTCTTACATACCCCGTAATTGAGATGTGGAAGTCCTTGCTGTTGGATATCGTGGGTACCCAAAATTTAAATGAGTTAATAAAGGAGTCAGGCAAGAAAAATCCATCCAAAGCTGTTAAAGGTGAAGAGACAGTATTTGCCTTGGGAGCTGTACACAGTGTTGTGATGAAGTCATTGTGGATTTTTATATGAACTTGGCACCTGTCATTCATTAAATTTTTTTGCGTAGGGTGGGGCAGCTTATTTTCATATGTAACTCTTAAAGGTAAGTACTGAAGAAAACACGTATGTAAACTGGCTAATAAAATGATGAGAAGTCACTCAGCCATCCTTTGTTAGTGTAGTAAAAAGCATGTCACCCACTGAAGTATTCAGCAGTAAAGTGAAGATCTTCTCTGCGCTACTCCCGCTTGTAACGTTACTGTTGTACTTTCAAAGTACTGCCTGTAGGACTTGAGCAACTGTGAGTTTTCCGAAGCAAATGGGACTGACAGTAGAAAACTAGTTTCATGGTGGAAGTGAAGATCCTTTATGTGGTATCTTTAAATCACTGGGTTTGGTTTTGGTGGAAGCCATGCAGATAGTGCAAACTCTGCATCTCATAATGCCTCTTCTCCCTGCAGTCCCCCCATCAAATTAAGAGAGTTTGTTTTTCAAGGCTCTAAGCATGTTTGTGGCTGTAATGCAATTTTTTAAATACTTCAGTAGTATAAATATTTCATTTGGATGAAATACTGAAATATCAAGCTTTAATTTGAAAAGTTAGACTTTCTCTAGTGACGTGTAAACATATTTTGAGCTTTTGGTAATCTAAAGTGATTTTTTTGTACTTTATTTTAGAAGATGAGAAAACTTGTGTGTATTATAACTGTTTTAGATGCATTTTTTTCAGAGCCAAAAAAGTGGGGCTTCCTAGTAATGCTATAAATTTGAAGCTGTCCTACAGCAAGATAGTACAATGCAAATATGACTTAATAAGATCACAAACTGAATTTCAGCAAAACAACCAAGATTTACATTAAATTAGGAATTTTAAAACCGATTTAGTTTGTTTTACTGAGCATTTGCTTAATAACATTTTGCCTTCTTGCAATCTTTTTAAAGACAATAATTCGTCTGTGAAATGCAGGCACATCCTCAGTGGAAAAATTGAAAGCAACAGCTCACTTTCTGAAACCACACATATAGTGATATAAAGAAATATTTCAGCTCTACGAAATTTAATAAATCATCCCATTTCCTAATTTGATCATATTAGATGCTGATGTGGAAGAAGCATTTCAAATACCATCTCCTCATTAATATACATCAGTCTGGGGAATAGAATGGAATACTTTATGCAGAGATGTCACAGTTACTGTTTCTTAGTTTACTAAGTGGAACAGGTTGATGTGATACTGGGTGCTATTTGTCAATGTCTTGCTAAAATGGTTTGGGTCGAGTTATGGAGTCCAGAAAGACGGCGGCTGATAAATCAAAACTGGATTGAGTGGACAGGAGGCAGTGATTGATACTGTGACAGGATATGAAGAAAGGAATCCTGATACAAGCATGCATGATATTGAATATGAGAAGGAAAATGGCCCTGGAGTATGGATATTATTCAAGGAAATGAGAATAATAATATCATCTTGAAATTATTGCTGGGTGAAGATTAGGATAGTTCTTATTAGAATATTATGCTTCTCTGGAATGGAGAAACTCAGGTTCCACATAATTTGTATGTGACTAGGGTCCTGTTAATATTTTTTTGAGTTTTCACTGCAATTGTTCTGCAAGTTAATTATGTATGGAAAATACGTATTTTACATCACAACTCCTGACTTCAATCTTTTAATTCACGTAGCTTGAAATAGAATTAACCAAAAGATGTTAACCTTTATTCCTTGATTTCATACAATTCTGTGATTATAGAGTATTTCCCTGTAATTGCCTTTAAATATGCAAGTTTGTTTTTTATTGTCTGCCAAATGCTTTTGGCTTTCCCTGTTATGTTAAACTGAAACCTGCTGTCTTGAAATATCTTTAACGGTTCAACTTAGGGTGTTATGGTAACAGTAGTACATCTATAGATAATCTAAGAAGAGGAAATAGAGCACGTAAGGCAGTCTTGTTTGTAAAAGTGATGCCTTTGGACGGTCAGTGAAGGAAGTGTCTGATCAGTGGCTGTTTTGTGTTGCTGGGGACGTGGTTGTGTTACATGATGTGTTATTTCCTTAGCTTTCTTCCAGTCTAATTGATTTAATTTTGAAGTAAGTGCATCTTATTGCTGCCTAGTGGCAGGGCGACCTATTCTGTGTGGATGGCTTTGGGACAGAGTTGGGTTTAGGTAGCAAAAAGCAGATTGTTGATGGAAGTTGCCATTATCCTAGCAATGTAAACGAGAATTATCTTACATCCATCCCTCACAGCTTGCCAGAATTCTTCAGTTTTAGTACTTACCATTTGTACTATTTAGTGTGGTAGTATGGACGTGCTAAGTTCTTCCAAATAAAGCCTGGCCTAGCAGAGCTTACAGCTGATAACAGAGGTTGGATCAAGACATAATCTTTACTAATGTGTATAAATTTGAGTTTGAGGGGATAGTTTCCATTATGAACAGCTTTGGCAAGAGTTTTCTACTAACTGCATCAGCCTGAAAGGATAATAAAGGCTCTTAGGAGAGCGGGAGATGAAAGGGATATAGGTTTGGAGGCAGGCATTAGTGTCAGCGGCAATGTGTGGCAGAAGAGAGAATGACGGACAAAGAGCAAAATTGCGAGGGGTCTCACAGATCAGGCTGAGCTGATGGAGGAACAGGAAGAAGTAGAGGAGAGTTTAATTAAAAAAAAAAAAGAGAGAGAAAGGAATGGCTCAAGTAGTGTTCAAAAAGCATCACATGTATAAGATGAATTGCAGTTGCATGAACCTGGAATCTTGATTCTGCGATTAAGAGTGTTGTGAAGCAAGACGAAATTTCAATATGCCACAGGTGTGGATTAAAGCCGAGGCTGGTTTCAGTCAAAGAGCAGGAGTCTTGCTCAGGGCTTCAAGTGTTCATGTAGATGGTGATAGCGGTGCTGGGGAAGAGGAGAGTTGTAGGGAAGAAAGCGAAGGTTTTCTGAACTGACTGTCCTACAGACATCAGACAGTGAGAGCTATTGGCCGGCAGGAAGGGGATGGAAGGAATTCGAAAGTAATGGTTTTGAGTAACACTGGCAGCAGTGACTCAGAGCAGTGGGATGACTACGAGGGAAGGCAGAGGGTACAAACGTGACTCTTCCTGAGCATCTGCTGTAAAAAGCAAGGAATAAGGGCAAGACAACTGTGGAAAAAAAAAGATTGGGCACAAATTGTCAGACGGTGTTGAAAAGCTGTCTTAATCTATTGAAAGGCTTTTTCAACATGACCGTCTTTGGAAACGGATCCAAGAATTTTCCACAGAGAAGCAGATAAAAGTCCTATAAGTAATCAAGGAATGCTATTTAATCTGAGTATTTCTTTTGAAATGTTTCATTGCCTGCTAGTAACTACTGGAGTTACGATTCTTTTACTGTTTTGATCTGCCTGGAATATTTTTTTTTCCTTCTCTCTTTGCTACACAAATTTACAATGTCCAGTGCAACTAGCTGTACAGACCCAAGTAATCATTTAAGAGATGAGTGCAAACATTACGTGTTTGTCTCTTCTCTAAGTGCTGGGAAGTTTGGACTCTTCAGTTCTTTCCATTAGAATGCATGTTTAATTCACAGAGGTAGTATTTCTTGCGTTAAACTTCAGACAAAGACTTGGGGAAGAGAAGAACTAGTGGAATCAGGTTGGGTTTGTTCATGTGATCTTTAGTTTTCCTGCGGATGGTAATGGCAGATGATATTTCTTTTTCTCCAGCAGTAGATCAACACCTGCAGTTTTTATGTAGGGTCTTGCTGCATTGCAGATTATATCACCAATAGTCTCTAAAAATATATATTTTTAGATATAATAATAGTGCTTTTCTTAAAAAAAAAAGAAATGTTAACAGTTTGTCTACATGAATGTAGTGGAAAAACCACAGAGGTGAAGCAGTAGCATTCCAGATATCCTAGAGCAATGACCCACCAATGAGTACATTACCAGGATCTAATTGACCGCTTTGGGAAATTAAACTTCATAAGGCAATGCCAGGGGCTCTTAAGTTATCAATAAGGCCGGCTAGCTGCTAGTGACAGTTGCTTTGATGCCTTTCATTGGTATAAAAAAAAAAAAGCCTTAAAAGATATGAATGCATGTCTGCTGTTCATTTAGAGCTAACTATTGAGTCTAATTGCATGAAAACTTTTTCTAAAGCAGTCCAGGTGTTATGTACGTAGGATGTGTTTTAAATGTAGCTTCTTATTTTTCTCAAACCTTTTATTCCTCCCATTGGGAAAGGGTGTACTTGTGGCGCTTTTTTTTTTTTTTTGATTAGAGGTTGGTGGAGGCTATGGTTCAGTTTTCTGTGTGGGAAAAGGTACTCAAGAAAGATGAGAATAATTTGATTCCCCTTAGTGGAGAATTGCCTTTATTATTTTGATGTGTCTATATCCTAAACTATTACGTATTTTTACTTTTTTAATCCTCTCTTCCTCCATTTCCGAAGCTCTGGCCATGAAATAGAATCTATTAGTTTTGTGCCGCAGAGATTGTGTTTCCAGAGGCAGCTATGCAAATTAACATGGAGCAGATGTCTTAAAGATGCGTTGGTAATACAAGACCGTCCCTGTCTGCTGTGGTAAATTGGTTCTGCGCCCAGCGTTGGTTTCTAGAACGCGATTACCAATGTGACACGCAAAGTTTGTAGAAGTTAGGGGAAGCACTTTGCTGTGTGCTTGATTCCTGTCTTTCTAATACAGTATGGGAGCCACAGTACCTGCCTGAAAAAGATACAAGTGAAATGCAGCTTTTTCTACGGAGAGTGGTTTGCTATCTCTTTTGTACGGGACTCGTCAGAACGTTACTCTCGGTAGGGTTTTGACTCTGTAGCAGCAGAGTGCAGAAGTTGTCAGCACTTCCTAGTCCAAAAATTCATCCTGAGTTTTGTTGAATGTATCTAAGTCAACCTCGCTGCAGCTGCCTGTGCCAGTGGTAAGATTGCACATACAACCTTCACTTAGCAGCCCTGTTCGGGGTGGTTTTAATGATGGATTACTGCTTCTTGCACAGATTCCTTACCACATTTACTTTGTGTTAATAGATTGGTTGCGGTGGTCCTGCTCGATTTTTTTTTTTTTTTTTTTTTGTCCCTTGCTCTTATGTTACTGTTCCAGTGCCATGCGAGGCAGTTGTAACAAGATTTTGTTCTACAACTAGCCACCTCCGATTGGGGTCAGCAGCTCTGAAGAATGCTGCGCTGACTGATGCTATGCTTTTTGCAAACCAGAAGTTAAATATGTTGCTAGAAACATATCAAGCCCTGGGAGAAATTAATTGCCAAAGAGATAAGATGATGTTCGTCTGTAACGTCTTGCTGGAGGCTGCCTGGGAGCTGGGACCTGGGGACCAGTGCCTTGCTCAGGTGCGTTACGGTTCTTTGCTCCTGGCTGTGCCGCGTGCCCTTCAGAGTCCCTCTCTGTGTCAGAGATGGTCGTTGCTGAATTGCTCCAACGTTTGTTTTTGTGCTTGCCTATGTTCCCTGAGCTAATCACTGTTCTGAATAAATCCGTGTACATGTCCTGGAATCCTTCCGTTCCTGCTTCTGTTTAAGGTTTGGGCTGAAGCGACTGCTCAGGAGCAGAGCACTGCTGCCTGCTGCTCTGCACGCAGCGAGTAGGACAGCAGCTGCCGCACGCAGTGCTTTCGGTGCCTGGGTAAGGGTAAATCCTATCCTACAAAAATCAATTGTACTTCAAGATCCAAATAGGCAGCTGCCTGTTCCTTGTTGATATTCTGACCAAAGTGTGGTTTGGGGGTGAGTTTCATGCCAGGTTCAGGCGATTTAAGCTGGGCTGCTGTGACATATTCTTGGCCGTCCCTTCATCTTTTAGTACGTTGTCCTCTCCCATGTCTGTGCAGTGAGGGAGTTCAGGGGCAGATCTGTCTGAAAGCTCGCTCGTGGAACAGAGAGCAAGGAGCAAGAGAGCAGGGGGAGAGATGCCTGCACGTGGAGGATGTTGGCTGGGGACAAAAGGGCCGGGCCTGGGGCACTCCAGCTGCAATCAGGTGAGAGATGACTGTAAAGCTGCAGGGAGAGAGAGCTCCTGGCTTCCAAGGCAAGGTGCTGCCTCTCCCTGGGATGCAGAGTCCAAGTATATGGAGCTGGCGGCGCTTCATCTGCTCCGGACATGGGTCTGTGGGTGGGAAGCTTTGGCTCTGTTGGAGTCAGTGACAGAGCTGCACTTGACTTCAGTGATTCCAGGTTTTCAAGTCAAGTGTAATGTTGCAGAAAAAAAATAAAAATAAAAAAAAGAAAAAGCATAGTGTTAACTTCAGGCATCTGTAGAGCCTTTGTCTTTTTACTGTCAAAGTAGGGCTTAAGCAATTACCTGGGCAAAATATTCTATTTAGGTTAAATATGCCATCACAAAAGGAAAAGATGGGAAAACCTCAGTTTGTTTTTGCATAGTATAACTGGAGAGAGATGCATTTAAATGTCATGCATATTTTTTAAGAATGATTTTTAAAGTATAGGAACAGGTTAAAAAATACTTTAATATCTGTATCTTAATACTAAAATATTTGGGATGTATTTTTATATAATTTTTTTATTTTGAATCTTTACATTTTCTGCAAATCCATATATGCGTACCTCAAAATACTGTGAAACACATGCTTCCAATACCAAGTTTCCTTATCCATAAATATTATTTAAAAATATTCTTCAGTTGCGGTTTTTATAGCGTTATATCGACTCCTAGTAAGGCAGACTGAAAAAATCTCATTGACTTTAAAGCGATGCATTATGCTTGGCTTGAATCACTGATTTTATTTTTTTTGTAATTCTGTACTGCTGATTTATATCAAAAATGGAGGCAAGGGCTACTGTATGTTTTTTAATTATGCATATATTGTTAGATATCTATTGTCTTCTATAGTTTATGCTTCTCTTCTGAGGACACATGCAGGGGTAAGCTAAATTGTAATAGAATTTAAATTAATCTGTGGTATAGGACTGAAAATCTGTTAGCAGTCTATATCAAAAAGGTATGCTAAAAGTTTTCCTGTTAAAGCTCTAAGCTTCTTGATTGGAGAACGGGTAAAAAAAAAAATCCTTTTCCTATTTTTCTAGCATATAGTCTTCTTGAAGTTCTTCCAAATTAGATTTTAAATGCCAATTAGGAGGTTGAATATACTAAAATAAAAGCAAATACAACCAAAATGGCCTCACCTTATGGCTAGTTAGGCTTTTTCTCTCAAAAGCGGAACCTTTGCTCTGAGCATGGCTTTGAGAAAGATATTCAGCTTAATGAACACATTAATTAGAACCATAACTATTTATAAGATAATTAGAAACGAAGCACGGTAAACTGGGCTTTTCCTGCAATTAATGGAGGATTAATTACTGGAGGTAATGAAGTGGATTTTTAAATGCATTAAGGTGAAGTACAGAGATGTGCAAGGCTTTGTGATAGTTGCATAATTATTCCAGGCTGTTTGAGCATAGCTCATATGAGATCGCTAATAAGCATCATTGCATCATTATGTATGCACTTAAAAAGACTTACCACCAAAATGACTGCCTAATTATTTCTAATTGGCAGGAGTCTGTGTAGTCATTGAGCTGTTTGTAGCCATTTTAAGGTTCATTTAACTATCCTTGGGGCCATGTGATAGATGGAAAAAAGCTTCAACTGCACGCTGGCCTTGGCTGGCGCCGTTAATCAATTTTGGTGGGCTTCAGTTTGAAATGCATTTGCTCATGCAGAGGTCAAAACCTGAAGTAGTCCAAGCAAAGTTTTGCTTTTTGAAGCCACTTGACTGTATTCATTAGCAATTAGTAAAATAATTGTGTCTGTCACTATATTTGGATTTCCATATGACTTGGTATTCTTTCATCACTGTCCCTTCTTATAGCATATTAGCTTCACTGGAAACCAAATATTCTTCCAACAGACCCTTTTAGCAACTTCAGTGTAGTGGCATATGTTCCGATATACTACCTTTCTTCATTCATTTGTTAGCTTAAACAGTGCAGTACATTTCAACACAATCATCTAATTTGCTCCCGATTGATTGCTGAGTGAAAGTTTCTACCCAAGGACAACATTTTAGGGCTTTTAAGGATATCTCTGAGGAATTAGTCATTAAGCATTAAGAGAGGAAGTAAGAAGTAGTCAAATCGAATTCTGACATTTACCAGAGTTTTGTAGTTAGGGGCATCTATTTCCAAGATGTTGACAGCTATGTATATTCAAGGACATCTTCTGGCAGAAGAAACCCGTGTAATAATCGCGCTCGTTTAAATAAAAACTCATTTCTACGTGTGTGTTAGTACACCGGTCTTGTCAATAATTACATTAGAAACGTTGTGAATATCATTTGAAAATGACCCTTTTGATATGTTATAATTAGTATATAGTTATTTTATCTTACTATGTCAGATTTAATGTGACATCCGATTAAGTAAGCGTCTGTGAAAGTTTTCAATGAGTGCGTTGTCCTGTTAAATGTAATCATAACCATCTGTGGGATGCTGTCAATGTACATAAGCCATGCGGATAGCTTAAGAAAACACTGGTGAGCAAATTGTAGGCTAATAAAATAAAGGTCAGCATTACCATTTTTGTTACAGAAAATGCGGTTCTAGGAACTTAATGTTAAAACGGAATGTTAAAAATAATTGTTCTGATTACGGTTAGCGTGTAAGATTGAAAATAGTTATTAGTATTTTTAAAAAGCAAAAAAAAAGTAATTTACTCATGAAGTATTAGTTCAGATGACAGACGAGGTGTTAAAGCAAGGGAATTATGGTAGCATAACTAAAATGTAAACTAATCCTTACAGAAAGCTGCAGAATTCTTTAACATTGTTTTAAATTATTTTAATATTGATACTTCTATAATGGCAGCTTTTGTGAAAGGATCACTTTTGTAAACAAATATTCAAGACAAAAAGAAATACAAATAGCCTTTCTTGCTGATTCTCATTAGGAATTGTATTTTATGAAGTCCTGTCAAATATGTGGTAATGGAAATGCTGCTCCCTCAATAATCAGAACTATTATTAGGAAGTAAATTTTAGCATGGAACAGCAGTTTTAATCCGCCTTAGAACTTTCTGGTTGGATATATTGGAAATTGTGGTGGTAATGAAAGTTGTAACTGCTGATGAGTATGTTCTTCTCTGATGTAGTACAGCGGTGCGATAGGAATCACGTGAGTGTAGCCATGATGTTAATTGTAAAACTGTCCACAGTGAGAATTTTAAACCGACATTTATGTAACTACCAAATTATTTCATCTGGTTTGTGTGGAGTTGGGGATTCTGGATGGGCCCCATCACCAACTTTGCTTCAAAACCTCTTCCTGTACTGAGTTTCTTCCTCACCGAAGGCAGAAGGTGCTATCTGCAGCCCTTTTGGGGTTTGCTTTGGAAGATCAGCTTTAATTGCACGGGGCTTTGTCAGAGTTCTGCTCTTGGGAACCTCCAGCATGCCTTGAAATGATGAGCTGCCTCGGCCGGTACTTCCCATCCCTTTGGACTTCGCTCTCTTCAAGCAGTCATCTCTTCTGGGGTCGCTTGAATTTGCTACGACACCGTGCAGTTTCTCTGCAGTCTGCCCGCCGCTGGGACAGTGGTAAATAGTGTGGGCTCGCAGCAAATGTGGTCTAGAACATTGTTTTTTGTATTTTAAAACAACATACAACTGACCTGTTCTCATTGACGTGTGTAACTTGTAAATTTGCATCTCATGTTTTGACTAACAAAAAAGCAATTTTTGTAGCTAAAAATGTTCGTCTTCTCTGAACTTTTAATGCACTGTATTTTAATGGTTTAAGTAAAGATGCTATCCTCTAACAAAAATATGGTGTACAGGTAAAGATTTTACTACTATGGTGGCTGAGGACTGCAAACCAAGAAAATATAAAAGCTTGGCTAAAAATCCTTTCACTACATAAATCTTTTTCAGTATATTTTAAAATGCACATTGCAGAAGAATATAATAAACATCTCAGTTTCATTTTGGGTAGAGCTGTTTCCTTGCAGGTGAGAGCTGTCAAAAATATATCTGGGACCTTTGGCTCTCTTACTAAACTAGAGAAGAGAAAACTGAATATTTTTTGAGTAAATGGCTAAACAGAAGCAGTTTATGAAAATATAAAATTCCACGTTCGTGACCCTCCCACAAGTTAGAGCAATCAGTTTAATGCAGGCAAATGTAATGTCCCTCTTTGGCTTTGACTTCTGAAAGTGTCTGTATGGGCTAGGCCAGTCTGCACCCGGCATCACTCGTAGCTCAGCTCCCTTCACCTTGTCTGGGCTTGAGACCCCCAAAAGCGGAGCTGTATGGTCAGGGATGGACTTGTTGCCAAGGAATCAATATCATTTTCCATAAGATTTTAATTAGGGAATGTTAAATCACTCCTTGTTTTTGGTGCTTGGGTAGGTTTGTTTTGTTTTGTTTTGGTTTTTTTCCCCTCTGAAAATGAATTGAAAATGACCAAACAGTAGTTCTGTATACAGCTTGATATTTTTTGGTAATCAGATATTAAAATTTCTTCCCCTCCCCAAGTCCTTTATTTCCCATTACTGCTTCTTACTGTCTGCCCTGAGTGTTGTGCTCTACAGCTCACAAGTAGATGGTAGAACAAACAAACCAAAAGCTATTGATGCTATTCTTGCTCTGAATCTTCTGTTCCATTTGTTTCATAGAATCATTTAGGTTGGAAAAATTCTCTAAGATCATCTAGTCCAACCTTTACCAGTTCGTCTTTAAAAGGTCAAAGGATGTTATTGTTTCGAAAAATGTCCATCCTTCAAAAATGGCGATACACTGAAAATTTAAGTATTTTTGGTTCATAACATTACTTCGTATTTTACTTTGCAATGGGTAGGCAGCCAGGAGCTGCTGGGCAGGGCAGCGGGAGAACACAGAAAACGTCTGAGAAACAGGAAATGTAGGGGAATTTCAAGCAGGTCTTCAATTTAGATTATCTGTTTATTCTCCTTTATTAATTTCACATCAGCTGGTTATCCTTCCTTAAGCCTCTGGCATTAAGAATTTTAACTATCAGATGAGGATACAGGGGTCCTCTTCTTCATGATTCCAGTCTACTGTGCCTTACACCTTTGCTTGTCCTACCTGCTAGCCCCAGTCAGCAGGTTTTTACTAAAATCAGAGTATATCGACAGATTTTGAGCTGAGACTACAAAAGCACATAGGATTGCAACTAAGATTAACGTCCAAGTTGAGGGAGGCACAGTGATGGGGGAGGTTAGGATGGGTTGTTCCTCACTCCGAGTCGGAAGGGAGCCCTGGAGAGCTGCCGGTCAGACAGCGGGGTAAAGCAGGACCCGGGGTGTTCTGGTGAAAGGCTTCCTGGTGAAGGATCTGAATGAGGGAGTATAAATTAAAAAACATAAATTAATTTATTAATTAAAAAGATTGCGCGCTAAATTAAAAAGATTGAATTATCTCAATAATACAGTGAAGCCTTGCCCTTATTTCAGAAGGCATTTTACAGCAAGCTGGTCTGATCACAGGATCGGTGCATCTTCTAACACCAAAGCTTAGTGACCAGCGTTCGCAAGTTTCTAGCATGTTGCAACTGTGAAGTATCACAGATGGTCAGAGCTGAGATCATCTCAGCTGAGGAATGGCAATACCTTGGTTGCCTGTGGTTAGTCAACGTATCCCACGTTACTTGTAACGGGAAAGTACCAGGGAGGGATGGAGCCCTTGGTGTGCTGCGTGCAGTATCGATGTGTTCGAAGCAGAATTTCACCCCCCAAGACCCTGTAGTTTGATCAGTAGCAGGAAACAATAGGTGTACGAAAAAATAAAGTTGGAGAGACATGAAAAACCCAACAGCAGAACAAATGTCTGCCAGCACAGCGAGCCACAGGCAGCTAGCGTTGTCGCTGTAGGCGAAGGGACATCAATGTCTGCTGAAGGAGCATCTGAAGGTGGCAGGCAACTTTTCCTCACTTAGTACATCGATAGCTTAATATTCATGATTCCCTTTCACTTTTAAAATCTCCTGGTCTGTTTCCCTGCCCTCCTCCCCCCGACTTCCCCACAGTGATGTTGCTGTTGGGTGTTGGGAGGTAGCTGCTGGGAAAAGAGCTGCTGCAGCTTGTGTGGGGCACGTTAGTGTTTTGTAGGGGGAGGTGGCTTGTTACTGCACAGTCTTAGTGATACTTCTGATGGAAATAATGCAGTTTACATTTTAATTCTTGCCTTTAGGTTTCAAAATTGAGGAGAATGTATTACGTAACAGCTGCTGTTGCAGGCTTCTTGCAGATTCAGGAGGGCCATGCAGTGCTGGTTTGTAATTATTTCTTGCTTTTGCTGTGGTTTTGTGAGGCTTTGTTATTTTCTTTTAAAAGAAAAGAAAGGCTTAGAAGAAAATTCCATAGTAAATCTTCGAGACTTTTCTAACATGAGAGAGTTATGTTGAAATCACATTTTTGTTGATCATTATTACCCCTTTTAAATCATGACTAATTTCCAATAGTTTGTGATAGCTATCAATATGTTAATATGATAATAATTAATGTGTTGTTTCATTTGCAATCTTCTGTGTAACAGTTGCAGCTGCTATGATGAAAATACTTTTTGTTTGGAATGCTACGTGAAACTTTCACAGCTTTCTTTCCTATCCTGGAGTTTTTAATTAGTTGTTAGAGATGGGCTTTGGGAAAGACACAACAGGGTTGTAGGTGACTGCTTCCAGGAGACGAGCAGTAGCTGCCAATAAGCTCGTCAGCTGTGTATTCTTCATCTGCCTCCAGCAAATAAGCTGTTTCCTGTTCAAAAAGGGGAATATTTAAAACAAACAAACAAAAAACCTCTCCTCCATCTACACTGTGTCTGTAAAATACAAAATACTAAAGTAAGAGGCGTCCAACTCGCATGTGAATTAGGAAATAATCTTTGCATTTATAGAACATGTATTGAAAAGTCCTAATGATATGTAAAAACTGTTTATGGAGTGTTTTCAAAACATTTTGACAATATGGTATTAAATGGTTTTGCTTTTGTTGTTGTTGTTCTTCAGGAGTTTCTAAAGCTCAGGAGTCAAAGTTATGACTTAATTTTTGGAGCCCTGATCCTATAGTAAAATAAAGACTATTTTCATTAAATATATATATATATATTAATTTCAAAAAAAAAATAATTAAAAAAGATTGCATTTAAAAAAAAAATCTTTATATATGCTTCATAAACCTAATGTGGTAAAGAGGATAGGTGGAATACCTGCAAATCATTTATTTATTTAAAACCCCACAGAATTTATACCTTGCATGCTTGGTTATCACTGAGTTAAAGAGAAAACTTTCTATTTTTTCTTAATTTTGAGCATAAAGTAATGGTTTAGTTTACCAGTCAGGTGACGGTAGGCACATAGCTTTTATGGCTTTTTATTTTTATTTTTTTTCAGTTTATGAGGACAGTTAGTGTCCCATTGTGTAAGTTGATTTCAAGCATCTGTTTAGGTAATTTCATTCAGCTGTCTAATATCTCTTTGTGGCTATGAGGATACATAAATATTATACTATCTTTAAGCTGAAACCATGATTGGGGCCTCAATCTTAGATGTTTTACAATCCCAAGAAATAAAATAGCAGCGTTGTCAGAGACAGAAGAGTAGAACTTACCTGTAACTAATCTGAGCTTCCCAGAGGCACCAGGGAAGTGAAGAAATCATCCTCAACATCTCTCATTTATATTCCTTAACTTTTTAACATAATATCAGAGGTGCTGTCAAATTTACAGCAAATAATTACCTGGATAGTGATTCCATCTGGAAAATGAATTTGAACTTTTTTCATTGCTTTGTGATACAGCCAGATCTTCCTGTCATAGCAGATGCAGAGTCACTAATGCCCGCATGATGTGGAAACAAATAATTTGGTGCATTTATGGAGAGTCCTGAAAGGAATCTGGACCCTTGTTTCTTAAAATATATTCCAGCTGTATCAAGGATAGAAAAACTGCATCTGTGTGTGTAAATTAATTACAAAGCTTGAAGAAATTACTTATAAATAAAATGTTACCTTACTTGTTCATATAGAATTTGACTTTTCCCATACTGGTTTTTAAAGAATAAATAAATAAATAAATAAATAGTCTTTTCTGCAGGATTAGACTATCTGAATGAACTTTTTTGTTTGTTTGTTTTTTGTTTTTGTTTTCTCTGCTGTAACCTAAGAAGTGGAAGTTCTGGGACTGGGTTAGAAAGCCAAGGAATCCCTTTCTCATGTCTCATCACAACTGTTTCCCTTTTGCCTCACCTTGAGGTTGAGTAGCTTTTTAAACTCTTGTATGAACAGAGGACGAGCTGGATATTCTCAGCTGATTCATGGCTGTTGGTTTTCTGAGAAAGGATGGGAATTTGGTGGGGGTAGCTTTTTTCTTATTTTGCTTTTATTTAATAGCCAGGACAGTGCACTAACTCCCATTTCTTTATTATTGTATTACCCCAAAATTATTGGAAGTAAATACTAGATTTTTCTGTTCAGTCATGAGGTAGCAACGTGAACGTAGGGTTAAAAAATGTCCCATTTTGAGGCATTCTCTAAGAAAAGGAATAAATGAGAGAAATCCACTTACTGAAAAAACAGATGATCTTCAACTGAATTTCCTAATCTGAGGTGGAATCTCAAAGAAAGAGAGGTAGTTCCTAGTCTTTGCAGAGATGAGGAAATGAATGATACAACCCGTTTTCCCTTAGCGGGGATGAGGCTGTGGATGCGCAGTTCCTTTGCACCAGCTGTATCGCGGGCACTTCCTGACCTGGGCACGGGCTGAAGGAATGAAGCGGGGGGGAGAATACCCTCCTGCCATCACTAATGGAGTGGAACAGTTTACAATTCCAGTAGATCAGTGGGAGCTGTTCGCACAGCTGTTCTCCCTGCCCAGATCCCCGACAGCACACTTCATTACACTTCCTTTGGCCGCAGCTGCTCCCACAGCCCTGCCTCTGCGTAAAAAGCCTGTTGGAAAAATAGCACGTCGAGTTTTCTGTGCCGAATGCAGAAATAACGTGTATCCAATAGCGCTGCGGTTAGTTTATGTACTTCCATGCGTGTCTGTAACGTGCAGCTGGCCGTTAGAAGCACATCACACGTCGGGAGGGAGCAGGGAGGTGCCCCTCAGGTGAGCCCTGTCAGCGGAGCTGCGCGCGGGGCCTTGGCGCTGGCTTTGTTAGGCCTCTGTAAACTCACAGCGACAAAACCAGCTCCTTGCTTGATTAGCTGATGCTTAATCTAGGATTTATATTTCTGGTTTTCAGGCAGCATTTTGGAAAGCATGTTTTCTGGTTTTAGTTTTCGGAAGGCTTTTGTTGACGTGCCCCTGACGCTGTCAGGGCTGCAGCCAGCGTGCTCATCTCCCTCACTCCTTGGGCAAGGAGCTCGCATGGCTGTGAGCGAAGGGCTGCTGGCAGAAAAGCTCAGTTTAAGTAAATTTTGTATATTGTTTTCCATCTGCTTGTTGATCTCCTGTAGGTTTTCTAACACCTTTGGGGTACCGTTGGTGTGTATGGACCCAGAGAGAGGCAGTCGTTGTCAGCACTGCTTCTACATTCTCTCAGTTTCTGTCAGCGGGCTCCTTGTAGGATGGCCAAGGGGTGCTGTGGCAAAGAAGGCTTTCTAGTCGTCTTTGGAAGTGAGAGCAGGTGGGCCAGAAGAATGAGAAGAACGAGATTTGTAACAAATGGGCTGCTTGAGAACAAACAACAATAGCAGTGTCTTTTCTGTCTGTTCTGCTGTCCCGCATTTATGTGCTGCTCATGCCAAGTGTTCAGTAACTGGTTGGTTTGGTTGGTTTTAATTACAGTTTACTGGAAGTTTGAGTATTATTTCCTCAAATGTTTAATTATGTAATTAAAATGATTTATAGGTGGAGAATTGTTTATTACTGAACTAAGTTGATGCCTGCATCTGGTGAATCTATTTTCTCCATTCTGCAAACTGTGTTCATGATTCTCTGTTACTGTTTATTTCACCTTGCATTTCTCCAGCACAGTAGACAATCTTTAATACCCCTCTATTTTGTTTCTTACCAATTGTCTAAACTGCTGGCTCAAAACAACTTGTTTCCTCCACGTACTAGTCTCATTTCAGACTTTAAAGCTGCCTCTGCTTCTGCATGTTTTCATTTTCCCTCACCTTATATTTAACAAAAAATAACCATATTATCATATTGTCATACACTTTGTCATTACCGTATTATCTACATTTAACTTCCTTAAATGCATGCATTTTGGAATTGCAAACTAAGAGTGACTTAGACTGTTCTATGGAGGTATCCTTTTCAAATTAAAAAAAAAAAAAAAAGGTATGAACTTCCACACTTTAAACAACTGCAGCTGATGCTTGAAGTTATTTTACATTCCCCAAGAACTTGCACCATGATTTTTTTTTTCTTGCTCGTGAAATTGAGTTAAACAAGAAACCTCTTAATATGCTTTGAAAGAGAACATGTCATTTTGCTGCAATTAGTTGTGTTTGCGCTGTCTTTATTACCAATATGAATATCCAGGTTTGATGCAATGCAGTCATTTCATTGTTCTTTGCCAGACTTTTGATTTATTGCCAAAGTATTAAAGAGGCATGAATTTGTTGGGTTTTGTTTGTGGTTGTTGAGCTTATAATAAGCTAATAAGAGTTGTGTCAGCTGTGAGATATTTAGAAGAATACTCGTGAAGAGCTTAACATCTCAGAAACTTCCATTTGAGTGGTGATTGTTATTTGCCAATAAAGTCACTTTTTTTTTTTTCCCCAGAAACTTACCTTCACTGCAGGAATGCTCACTTCCTTCTGTTTGAGCTTTCTTGTATTTGCACTCTAATTCCTCTTTCCCTTTAAAAAGTCTATCTCAGTGGCTGCTTTCAAATTGCAGTGTTTTGAAAAGATTAGATTGTACCTATAAGATATAGCTCAATGCTTTAGTGCAATATAATTGGGGAAATACTAAACGACACTGACCTCATTTCCTTTAGAACAATGAAAATTAATAGTTTCACGTTTTATTAGGCTGATATTCCAGATGTAGTGTACATTTAATTAAGTGTAGTTTCCTTTTGGTTATGGTATGTGTATCTGCTTTTTGTCGCAAATTCTTTCTAGTTTTACAGTTTTCCACATGTTTTCTTTCACCATTTATGATTTTTTCAAAGCAGAGCTATAAGGATTTAAATCACTTTAGCATGCAGCAAAACAGTTCCCATTCAAACAATAAACGCCATTTTAAAAAGCCTTTAGATCTTCTGTCACTTCATAAATATAAATGTATAAAAACATTATGCAGTTGTAGTGCCCACCTGCTAATTAAATGCAGATTTCCTCAAACTTGTTTTAAAATCTGCTTATTTGTTTCAACTCTGTCTCTGTTCGGAATACATATGGCCCTTGTGAAACTAATTATGCTTATGGAGCAGCTGTTAAATTTAGTGCAACTAATTTTATCCAATATTTTACATTTTAATTGATTACCTGTGAAGAAATTAGCAAATTAACACTTATTGTGCAGTAACTGAATGGGCTTTTATGGATACTTTCAATTTTTACAAGTGGACTAAGTGTTGATGGAATAAAGACATTTCTTAGGATTTTAGATAGGAAAGTTATTGGTGAGCCTTGATTATCTGGTGTGAGAATTTAGGGACACTGAGTGATGCCAAGCATCTGTGTGTTCTGTAAGTTAGACATGAAAAGCAGATTGGAAAGTAATAGCTTTTCACAGAATTTTGGTAACATATGGGCTTATCTGGATCTAAGAACTCTTTGAAGATCTTTGAACTTGACTAAATGACTTAACCTTTGGCATGGTGGGTGGGTGTTTGTGCGCGGTGCTTTGGGGGAAGGGGGGTGCGTGCTGGCAGTCTACTCTCCAGCCTGATTTTTTTTCCTCCAATAGTTCCGTAATTGGAACACTTTGCAACTTGCTTTAATATTAATAATTGGGATTTTAAAACAAATGCAACAGCAATAAAATAGATCTTTATTCTCTGCCTGATCCATGGACTTTTATACTTGTTTACTTAATTCGTGGCACCTCTGACTTGTAGCTCCATTTCATAAAGTTACTTCTTTCCTTTTTTTGTATATGTCACAGGGTATTTTAATATTGATCCATGGTAGCATACAGGTAAACTCATCTGTTCTGGAGATGGAACAACACTGCAGCTTGTTAGGCACGGAGTAGCAACTTCATATACTTGAATTTTCACTTTATGAAATGGTTTTCCACTGCCAAGAGCTTTTGAGGTTTTTGGACTTAATGTAGGGATCTAGGAAGTTTGTATGAAGTATTCTTAAAACAATATTATATATAACAGACTTGGGGCCTTTACGGAAAGAGAAAAGCTTTATTAAAATGGCAACATACCGGGGAACGAGGCAGTAGGGGTAGGTCCTTACCAGGAGGCTGCAGCCCGCTCCTCGGCCTCCCCTGCGCCCGGCCCGCGCCCTCGAGGGCTGGCAGTGTCACACGCCGAGGGCGGTTCTGGCAATATGAAACATCACTTTTCTTGTTGCTCTTGATCTTATTTTCCTACTGAAGTTTACCTAATTAAAGTAGATGTACTAGTGAAAGACCAGTGGCCTTACCTGAACTTGTCAAAGCACGATCTCAATTCTGAGGCTTCAGATTCTGCGGTTCCCTCAGAAAAGTGGATTCTTGAGGACAAACGCCACCTTTTTCTTTAGAAGGAAGAAAGAAAGGGGAGAAAAAAGCATAGAAATGAAGTAGAGAAAGTTGCGTGGGTTACGAAGTCAAAGGCTCAAAGCTACAACGTTCCAGACTTGCTTTTAAGTACTGTCCTAATTCTGTCCCGATGTCTGCATGAGGGTATCTGTTAATGCAGTCAGTCGAGCTGCGTGGGGAATCGTGGCTTCTTCGCCGAGTAATCCTCTTGTCACCTGGTTCATTGAAATTGGTGTCGCAGAATTAGACACGGAGCGTGTTAACAGGTGGATTTAATTAGCCCAGGCTGCAAAAGATCGGAGCTTCCCTCAGAGCTGGAGGAAATGAGGTTGGTTTTGGATATTGAAGGGTTTTAAACTCCTCTGTAAGAGGGAAGATAGAGGTGGTTGTTTCTTTGGGGAGTACTTACCAATAAGGTAAAATCCCTGGAAGAGTTGAAGGCAGCATTAAAGTTAGGCTGTTCCTTGTTTCCTTTCCTCAGCTTTCCTTATTCACTTGGTCTCTTATTCATGGCTGGGATCAGTTTGTCAATAACAGATGCATTTCTGGAGTTGTGTTGCCTTATCTGTGCGTTACAACTACTATTTGTAATTCATGTAAGCAAATAGAATTAACTTGGACTGATTTTCTTTTATTTTGGAGCGCTTTAGCTCGGGGCCATTAAGGGAAAATCATGAAAAATGAAATATTTGCAAAAAACTTTGTACAATAATAGAAAACTCAGAAAAACTCATCTTTGGAGAGAGGTAGCAGGCCACAGCTCTGTGTGGATCCATCACAGGGCGGAGCGGCTGCATATAAATTATAGCTATTATAAATTATACCTGTTTGTTCTACTTTAACAACGGAATGAACAGAAATCTAGGATTTGAGCACCCGTCTAAATTAAACTGAATTTGCTGTTACTTTTAACTGAAAAATGTAGATGGGAAAACAAGTTCAAATTTGAGCTGAGAAAGTCAGCTCTTTAGCGACAGATATTTTAGATTCCTCAGTTATTTGTTTGTAGGACTACACTGTTAAGTAAGGAGAGGCATTTCATCAAATGAAATTGATCTGTGTTGCTATAGGGCATTTTTATTTTTATTTTTAAATTATATATACTGTTTCTGACTCTGCATCTTACCTGCGGTGTTCTCGGAAATCGTGGTTACCGTCCAAGTGATCTCATCTGCAGGGCAGTGGGCTGTTCAGAACAAAACTTCCTCCACCTGAGAGCTGAAGAATAGGTGGATGCTTTTTAATTTGTGATGAAATAATAAAAATCCATTTTGAGACGGAAAATGTTCTATAGTTCATAATACGCCCCTTAAGTGGTAATTCGACCTATTGTATTAGAGCTAATACTGTGACCAATAATAGAAGATATAGTGTTGCAAGAGATGCCATCTGCTGAATGAAACGTAACACTGAGGTTCTGACCTCTGGTGCTAGTCTAAAAGGCTTGATGGCAGGAGTAGGTATGTTAACCCCAGTATGCTGGACAAATTCCAGACTCAGTAACAGCATTCTTCCTAAATTTGATTTATAGCTTCATCTGGATGTAGTATTTTCTTTTGCTTGTTCTATTGTGGAGGTTTATTAAACAGTTGTTGCCTTTAAAATTGAGTGATCTTCTGTATGTGATTTTGCTTTTAAAGGCCTTTGGAGTTTTGCAGTCCAAGAGGTGCTAAATAATGTTTTTAATACGATTTTATGAAATGCTCTCCCCTACCCCCAGCCCTCTTGGTACTTAATGAAACTTTTCAAAGAGTTGTGATCAGAACTTTTATGAAGATGTACGCCGTGATAGAAACTAGTGGAAACTTGAGTTGCTGTTTTCCTAAATGCGCATTGTAAATGCACATAAGTAGCTAAAGACTTAACAACTCATATACCATCAGCAGAGATGTATTGATTGATAATAAATTATACAATTAAATTTAGAAAATCATCTAAAAAATCAGGAATCACACAGAAACACACATAGAAATCACAGAGAAACAGTTTTGGGTACACATAGAAGCAGTTATATTGTAATACTACCTGATCTTTTTTCATTCAAGTGTATCAGTAACAACATAAATTTATTACAGAGGAGTGGATAATGTGATTGAGAACAGAGTATCCTACAGCCAGCTTGCAGCCAAGAACCAGAGGACTGTATGTGCACAAAGCCTTGCACCTGTATGCAGTTTCTGGTGATATTGGGCCTGTAGGGTTGGCGTATTTATAGGTTTTCTGCAGCATGTTTCAAGCCTGAATATAAAAAAAAAAAGCGTGTAAATGTCAGCTCTGCAGGCTAAAGTTAGGGTTTTGTAAATGTCACTTTTTTGTTGTGTTGGAACATTGTTAGTAGAAGTATTTAATATGTAAATTCAAGCACTTAATAGCATCTGTAAATTCTTCAATTATTTGCCAAGGTAAATTGATCAGAATTTAAGAATGCAGTGTTTAATGCTTAAGAAAGATTTTCCATCCTTACTTTCTTCAATAGCTCTAAAGACTATTTTGTTAATACTTGATTATTTTCTTAATGCATGAATACTGTGTAGTGTGATTTAATTTACTTTGCATTCTTCCTTCAGAACAGAAGCAATGTTTTCTTCTTTTCTTTTGAGAAATTGGTAGGTTTTTGTTTAAAAATATTAAATTACTAAATGATTTGAAAATGAGTTCAAAATAGTTGGACTAAATAACAAATCTAACATACGGTGATGGTGAAAAATGTGTAATTGCTAAATTTTAATATTATGGATTTTGTGTAGATCACGATCAAGACCTCGTCAACGTTCTTATAGTCGAAGTAGTGAAAGATCCAGTCATAGGAGAACTCATAGTGGGTCTCGTGAAAGAGAGCGGCGTAAAGGCAGAGAGAAAGAAAAAGTAAAAGAGAAAGGCAAAGGAAAAGAGAAGGAGATATATGGCGCAAAGCATGGGTAAGTGCAATGACAAATAACGCAGCTATAATAAAAACAGGCAATGATTTAGAGTTTTACTTTAAAAAAAATCTGTTTTGTTTGTATAATGCATGCTACTTATGTAAACAAAATGGAAATTATTAAAAATCTTTGAATCACATGATTCTGAGTATTTTAAAACTCTGGCATGTGGCATCATTTGAACTAAATGATTAACAGTTCTTTTTTCTTCCTTGCCTTGCAAATATGCTAAGTAGCTTTTCTTCAGTAGATGAATGTAACTCAATTTCTGATCCATTATAACCACAGTTTAAGGAAAAGAAATGGAGTACTGAAAATCATGAAGATTATTTCCTATGAAAAATTATTTTTCACTGTGTGTGGTGGGTTTACCCCCGACTTCTGTGTTGACAGAAGTTTGTTGGTCTTCATTTGTGGCTCAAAGTATTGTTTCAGTAGAAGCACTTGCCATGCTTCAATGATGGACTGCCTTTCAAAACATACTGCCAGCCTTATTTTTGCTTGAAATAACTTAGATTGTTGATCTTCTTTTTACAGCTTTCAGTGAAGGCGGTTTATGTAGTTACCTCTACTTTATACATCTTGATCTCTTGCAACCTTTAGTGTGATGTGTATCTTTTCAGGGATGGGTTGGTTTCAGTAAAGGAAGACACTGGTGTACTGAACCTCCGTCATGCATTTCCCTTTGGTGTGTTCCCACTGAAATGCTAAGTGGGAATTTCTAGAACAGCGTCCTCCACCAGCCTTCATGTAGATACCTCACGATAACCTGCTTGGTTTTTACATCCTGATGATATTGGTTACGTAGTCCCTCAGATATTGTTACTGCTTGTCCTTGGTTATGTAATTGATAATGCAAATATTCAGGATTAGCTATTTATTTATTTTTTTCCTTATTTGTAGTACGTAGACTGCTGGGAACTTCAAGGATGGTGTCGGCCACTCATTTCAAGTGCTACTTTCCCAATTTCGCTAACCCACGTGTAATATTTTCTATGAGGGTGGCGAGGCCCTGGCGCAGGCTGCTGCGAGGAGCTGGGGCTGCCCCGAACCTGGCAGTGCCCAAGGCCGGGCTGGGGGGATTTGGGCAGCCTGGGCTGGGGGCACGGGGCCCTGCCCATGCAGGGGGAGCTGGGGGGGCTTTGAGGTCCCTTCCGACCCAAACCAGTCTGCGATTCTGTGATTCATCTGTTGTTATTGCAGATGTGTTCAGCCCTCAGTAGGATTCACTGTAAATATCTTGGAGCCTCTGAGATGTTTGTGGTATGTCATAAACAAGGTGCCTGTTACCTGTTTACCTGAGGTTTGAATACGTTTTGGTACTTGTGGAAGAATGAGGAGAAGCCTGGACGTTGCAGCCCAATTTTTTTTTTTCTCCTGAAGTAGATTCTAGTGCTCTGAGTAGGGGAAGAATCCATACTGAGCACGATACATTTGGTGCGTGAGAGGTCTTCTGGACTTTGTATAGAAGCACATCTTAAATCATGTTGGAATATATTGCAGTGCTTTATTAGCATACTGCCTGACTTTATGTCCTTTTGTAATAAGGATCAATATCAGCAAGCTGTAGGAAGAACTCAGAAGTGCCCAGATTTTTTTTGGAAGCGAACAATTTACCTTTATATTTTGATAACTTACAAAATTGCTTATGCTAAATCCGAAAACCAAATGTCTTGTTTGGGTCATTTCCAAGGTAGTTAGGACAAAGAGTACAAACTGATAATAGAAACATTTTATGACATCAGTCCAGTTTCCTTTGAGCCCAGGTACTGACCAGTAGACTTTGTGCAGGGATTTCTTACTTGGCGCATTATTAGACTACAAAATGAAATATACCCAGGATGATGCTGATATAATCTATGCCTCATAAACTTTTCTGAGGGGGGACGTGTTTTTCAGTTTAATCAAATGGTGATCAAAGTGTATCCGTACAGAGTGTGTGGATCTGGGAAGCTTTTTTCCTTTACAGTTATTTGTCATTCTGAAGATTTAGACTGCATCAGCATCAAGTTATCGTTTGTTAAAGGTTTCGCAAAGCAATGTATTTAAATACAGAGCTCTTTGATTCAATTGCTATTTGCAGTTAATGCAGTTATTTGTCTAGGGAATACTCTGCTATAGACCAGTAAGAGTGAATTAGGAACTTAGAGTTTTCCTTCTTAAATGCATGCGTGTATTTAGGAAGAGAGAGAGGCACTGCGGTTTCTTTTTGCCTTGTGTGTTCTCCAAGAAAAAAGAGGCCAAGTAAGATGTTTTATAATTGTCTTTTTGTAGGAGACTTCCTCAAGCCTCCCAAGCTCTCAGCTTTCTTCCTTGCTATCATTTCTTGATGTATTTATTTTCTTCGTGGCTGAAAAATATGGGAAAGAAAAGACCTCCCTAGCCAAGGAAGCTCACCTGCCCTCCCTCGCTTATAGATGTGTAGGAAGGAGGACGACACAACGCAACCTCAGTGAACCTTTTGCCTTTGTAAATCTATGGGCTTCTGGCATTTTTTTTTCTTCATTTTCTGCAGCAGCAACAAGATTCAGTCATGCGTTTGTTCTGTCTGGATGCTAATTTCTGAGGAAAGCACTGAGATACCATCTTTTGTTTCCCAGTCGCTTTGAAGGCTTTTGTAGTTGGCTGTGGTCAGCTGAAGGTAGTAAGTTGGTTTTGCTGAATTTTGCTTTTGAGGGCATACGTTATAATTCAGGATTTTTGTCTTGCGGTGGTGTCAGATGTCCTCTCGTGGGTATGGCTAGAATTATAACTCTTATTATAGCTTGTTTCCAGAGCTGAGCGCCTTAGCAGATTCTGCGACTGATGCTGGTCCCCTTCAGCACAACAGTTTGCTGCCCTGGCTGGAACTTCGCTGTTCACCCAGCCGACTTCATGCTGGAAGAGACAAGCAAGCACTAGAAGGGCCTGCTCTGTCGACTGTCTTCATCTGAGAGCCAGTGAGCAGGTGATAGGCGAGGCCTCCTCCAGCATCTGCATTTGCTGAAAAAGCTGTGTGGTTTTTTTTCTAGTTTTAAGTTGGATCTAGTTTGGGCAGGAAAAAAACCACACATTTTATTCTGCTGTAACTGACATATTAATGGTGCTTTTTTTCAACTTACCGTTCAATTTTTTTGGAATAGATTCTTGCAGGTACTCCATGGAAGGACACATGAAGGGCCAGATCTAGTTTCCAATTTAAATTAATGTATGTTTGGAATGTATTTATTGGAAAATAGCTACTTGAAAGCTATAAGGAAGATCATCCTAAAGCCAAATCAGGAGAAGACAATGCAAATTCTCCAGTGCTAGTTAACTTTATAGCTTCAGCTTTGCGTAGAAGAAGGTGTTTTAGGATCAGTGTTAGTTGCATTTTCTTGGCATAGATGGGTTGCTCAGTGCTATGTTTGTTCCTGCAGTGGCTGAAACAGCTGTACTGGGAGAACTGGAGTATAGATTCAGTCTTTGAAAAGTCAGCGCTTATCACAGGGTATTTGACTCTTGGTTATTGCTTATTGAAAGTGAAGGAAAGGAAGAGGAGGATTGTATTATGAAGATTCCCATTGTATGGTTTGGTGTGTGAGAGAATTCATTTTGACACCTCAGATCAAGGTGCCTGGGTGAGATACTTGGGAGACACAGATACTTTTTCTTACTTGCAGTCAAGAAGGAATTAAATCTTACTTGCAAGCCCGAAGGAGCTGAAGGAATTGGAACTTGATCAGAGCTCATCAGAATAACTGTATTCCTATATATTCAGATATTCTGGTAAGTACAACTTGTGGTAGAACATGATGAGGAGTAGGAAATAAACCTAAGGAGCCTAGGAAAGTTTAGTTAGATTTAGAATATATCCTGCTGTACAGAATATTTTGAGGATAAATACATGTATCTTTTCCATTCTAAGCTTTTATTTCCTTCTCCCAATCTTCAAAATGAGACCTGCACTTTACTTGTGTGTGTTTGTAGATATGAGGAAGAAAGGGTTTGTGGTGGTTGGTTTTTTTGTTGTTGTTTTTTGTAAATCAAGGCAACTTTGGGTTCCTTCAAAGTAAATCTTATATTCGCAGAAAAAATCTTGAGAGATTTCCAGAGTAAAAGAACTCTGCCATGGTAATCCAGTTGTCATCCTTTTGGCATTCCCTGTTTCAGTGAATATTCTTTAAGGCTGAGCACTGAACTTCTTGAATGCTGGATGAGTGTCAGCTATTTGGTGGAGACAGGCTGTATTACAGTCATAGCAAAACAGCTGAACTCTTTTGTTCTTACAATCTGAAATGTTTTAAGGGATATACTGTTTGTTCAGCCATCATGGAGAGAGATTGCGGTAACAGCTGCTTTGAATTTAGGTTGGGAAGCTCATTTACAGCATCTGACAGTACTTGGTTTAAAAAAAAAAAACCAGCAAGTAGAGTTGAGAGAGGTCTATCAAGCTTTGAAAGAGGTTTGTGCTCACTTAAAAGGTAAAGCAATGCAAATTTAAAAATAATTCTAGCAGTATACCCTAAAATATTCATAAACAGAAAGAGATCCATCTTTCATATTATCGGGATTGTTTCATTTCCAGTGTAAACTATGTAAAATAAAGCTGAAGACAAGCAGGTAGCAAAAAATGTTCTTAAGCAGTTATCCGCCTACTGCAGTGCTATTTATTTTCCTTCCATTTTACAAGTAATCTGAACTAATCAGTTCGTTTTTGTCTACTAATCTCATAGTAGTTGTTTGAATTGTGTTCCCTTATATGTGTGTATATATATACATATATATATATTTCTGTTGCAATGCATGGGAGAAAGTGCTTTATTGCCTGGAAGAATATATATATATATATATATATATATAAACAATAAGCGATAAAACTTTTTCGGAAGAACTGCTGCCAGCATTTCCAAAGTAAAAGCAGTTGCTTGGCCATCGAGCTTTTTCTGTTCATCCAGTCGCATAGGCCAAGTTTCAAATCATATTTCTCTGTTTGCAATAACAGTATGGCTCTCTAATGCGGTCATGCAGACCCACGACTGCAGTAGTGATATTGTGCACGTTGTTGGTTACTACACACCAGAACTCTGCCAATGCTTGTACGGTGTAATTAGCATGCACGTAGCTGCCTTTCCTGGTCTCATGCAAGCTTTAGTGACAAGCGCTGCATCGAAGTGTTACCACACCTTTGCAATTTTATAGAACACACTACATCTACTGACATATTATGTGGTTTTATAAATAACATGGAATCGATAAAATAAGGACCAATATACATTTTGTGCTGCATTGTCATTTTCTGTTGTCTCTGCAAAGTTTTATAGTGTATTACGGACATCTGGTGTCTAGCTCTTACCAGTAAGTTCTAGTCTAGTGATTTTCTTTTATTAAATTTTGCTTTTGTGAAAAAAGCAAAAGTTTATTTCCCCAGAAGTAGTTTATCAGGTCCTACAATTGACTGCCTCATTTCCTGTTTTTCTGTTCTTTTCTTTTATTCCCCCCAAAAATATGAAGGGGAAAAAAAAAAAAGGTGACATTGATCAGAAAAGGTCTCTGAATAAAGACCAGGAGACCGTTGTCTCTGTGTCGGAGTGAGACAACACCGTGAGTGTTGCTGGAGCTCTGCGTGAAGACCGTCCTTGGAAGAGGTTCAGCCCTTCGTGCCCTCTGCTTCTTTCTGGTGGTGTCTCCAGGCTGAGCTTAGGCTTGTGTACCCCTGCCCTCCTAAAATGAAACAATACAAGGTGCGAGGGGTGTGTGTGTATTTAGTGCACACAGTCTGCCGTGCCCTTGGGTAAGACTAAAGCAACTCACCAGGCAGTCCCAGAACGGGATTTTTCTTGCCCGCCCATGAGGCACATCCTCATCACTTCTAGGCTTCCCGCACCTTTTGTTTCCTTCCTTGTCCTCCGCTTGTCACTTGTTCTAGGAAATAATAACATTCACTGGAAAAACAGCAATTACTTGCTTGTAAAGAACTAGAGCAAACTTTCCTCTCCGCCCCCAGCTGCACCAGACTCCAACACCCCTCTTCTGTGATTTCCCCATAATTTCTAGGGTCAGTGGGCTTCCCCCCTGTGCTTCTTCATCTTCAGAGCGTAACACAGTGGTATTAGGAAAGCTTTGCTCTTTATTGCACGGTCTTTCAATTACTAATGTATTGGCTAGACTATATCCTGAGTCGTGGACATTAGTGACCTTTTAAAAATGCACTATAGATTGCGCAGCGTTTCTCTAAATGTTGCAAGGTGCCTTCTTCAACCGGTGTACGCGGCGCTGAACCTGGCTCACGTACGCAGGGAGGTTTTTTGTCTTTGATCCTCTAAATATGCCACCATCCATAAGTGTTCTAACATGTATTCTTACTCATGGGGTATCAAACGTGGGAAATACGTATATATTTAGTTTTTTTAAAAACTAATGGACTGTTCTTAGTCCAGTCCTGTGATGGTTTGAGTGTGCCACCAGAGCTCGCTGGATGTATGGAGGCACGCGGCGGTGGGCAGCCCTGTGGTGGGCAGGGGGCTGCTGGAGCAGGGCTGCAAAGGGTCAGGCACTAGCGGATTTCCTTCTTCCCAAACCCTCTCTTAGCACCAGAAACTTGTGCATACCAGTGATATTCGTGTGCCTTCAAAACTGCTTTGTAATGCTGATTTACTTAAACACGTAATTATACACTATGATACCTTTCCTGCAGATTTGCTGCTAATCAAATCATCTCTTGTGCTTTTTAATTCATGTGTTTTAAAGCAGCTCGCCTACACATTTTCACTGACCCGTATGCACATGCTGTTGAATTTTGGTGTCTGAAGTCTTCACTAGGTCAAAAGCGTAAGTTGTGGCATTGAGACATGGTTTTCATAAGGATCATTGTTCATTGTTTAATTGGGGGGGGAAAAAGTACTAAAAACTTGTTAGCTTTAAACAACTTTTGCTAGATTTATTAGTTTCCCCCTAGCTTTCTTAGTTGGAGAGTTTTGAATTACTTTTTAAAGTGTTTTTGACAATTTTTAATGGAATAAATTAAGAGCAGCTTTTCAGTTGTTATGAAGAGAAGAAGTGTTGTGCCATTAATCAAACCCAACCACCCGGTCTAATTTCTGGTCCCTATTAGATTATCGATACGTTTTTGCATTAATGGCCTCATGACTACTTAAATACTCGGAGCGGTATTATGTTGCTGAAGAATTTGTTTCTCAAATATATTATTCATTTTTCCTTTTAATTCGGTGTTTTAGATCTTCCGGGGTTTGCTGAGGTTGCCCTGTCGAGGGGACCTTTTCCAGTGGCATTTAACCGCAGCGCCTGCAGAGGTTTGTTCCCCGCGCTCCGTCGTGGCGGCGGGCCAGGAGGTCCTGCTGGCTGTCCTCGGGTGATAACTGCCTGTCGAGGAGCTTCGCGGGGCTCGGCAGAAGGCGTTAGGAGTAAATTGGGAATGTCGGGCTTCTCCGAGTTTGACAGCAGTCAGACACTCTTGGAGCTTGTCATATTTTCCTTACCTCTTTCCACGCGATGCAGGAGGAAGTCATTTATGGTAATTTTCTCCTATTTGCATATAGGTTATAGAGTTCTGTGGTGCAGAGCACGCTCAGAACTCCTTTTAAGTGTCTGTTCAGATCAAAGCAGGACTGTGTGATAGCTGTTGTCTGACACCAAGCTGTGTGGTGTTGTTTTCATTAAACATTTATCACACTTCCAATGTGACAGCAGGCAACTTTGTGCTTGGGTAACATGTTTTCATGCAAAATTTATTGAAAAAGACGAGATCTTGTAAAGAGATCTTGTTGCCTTTCACCAGTGGCGAAGGGTAAATGTTTGATTGGAAGGAAAGATACTTTCAGCACATTTTGGTTGTTCATTACGCTGAAGAACAGTGAAACACTCTGCTTTTAAAAAGCAAGGCAATACATCTGAAAATTGTAGTTTACTCTGGGAAATTTTGCTTTGACAGTTCACATGAACATCTTTTTTCATTTTTCTTCTGCTTGGTTTTAGCAACTGTTTATTATGTTTTTGTAACGACGGAATGGGTTAGCATGTGTAAAGCAAATGCTGATTTTTTCGTAGGGACTAATACACAAAGTTTTTTAATTGATCCGTGCGTAGTAGCATAAATTCTTGCATCTAAGACTGTTTGCTGAAAAATTTAGGAATTTTTAGGTAATCTTTACGTTATAAAATGTGACTTTTTTGGTCAAAGATGGAAAGATAAGGTAGTATGTTTAATTAGTAATATACTACTTTAGAGTAAAACACTGCTGTTTATTGAAGAATATTTCATTCTTCCAGTGATACGTTTTTCTGGTTTGAAGCACTTCTATTGTAAACGTGGCTTTCCAGCCGTGCTGATAGAAAGGTGGTAAGCATGCAGCTTATGCATTCACTGCATCCTTTTATTTCTGTGACTTCTGAGGTGAGGAAGAACATTTGGAGACTGATGATCATTTAATAGGTTTGGCAAGTGTAAAAACTTTTACGTATTTTCACAGAGTTTAGTTTTTAGAAAATACTTCAACTGCAGAAGGAATCTGCAACTGTTGTTTACTTTTGTGGTGAACAAATCTGTCTGCAAAAAAGGCTTTTGTATATATATAAAGAGGGCTAAAACAAAATTAATTCTTCTACAGTTCTGTATCGCTGCTTTTCCGTTGCTTTCAGAGAAGGGATCTCCCACCGTAGTCCTAAAAAGGGTTATGCCAGCAGGGAAGGGCGAGGAGGTAAGAAGTGGGTCTACCATTGCTGTTGTTGCTGAATGCTTCCTAGCATGACACTACAGCCTGAATCGTATTGGTGATACCGGGCTCTTCTGCTCAACTTTTTCATAAGCTTCCTTAATCTAAGAGATGTGCAGCAGTAGCCATGACAGTTTAAGGGCACCAGAGAAGCAGTATTCGCTGGGAAATACAGCGTTTTCCTTTTAGAGCACATGATATAAGTTGGGAAAAATGATCATGCTTTTAAAGACGTGAAACCTTCTTCAGGTCTAAAACACACTCAGCAATTACCAAGCTTAAATTCAGGTCGGGAGCAATTCCTCGGGGTGCAGCATTTATGTTAATCGGCCAGGCAGTACGAAGGGCCAGTAGCTTATCGCTTTCCATACTGTCTATTGCAACAAGAGGTGGCTCTCAAAATCTGTAAAGTGTTAGTGTTTATCTGATCCAATTATGCACATGCTGCTTCCAAAACGTAATCTCTGTAGTTGTTGGCCTAAGGTATTTGTGTTCAATCATCTCTATTCACTTACAAATGGGATTTTGTCACACTGAGACTGATTTTGTCACTCTAAGACCTTTTCTTTAAAATCTTACATGACAAGATACATTTATCAAGTAGCAGAAATGTGCAAATATAAATTGATGTTCAGGGTGCTACAGCGTTTGTTTAATTTGTACTGCTCAGTCTAATTTATGAGTTCGTTTTAGTTACTTGGATTGTCTTTAGAACTTACTTTAAAGAGCTTATGGGGGTCATATTGTGAAGGTGGTTTTTGCAATTTGAGTTCAAAGGAAAAATAGCGTACTTTGTAAGTTTTGATTCAAAATATAATAATTAAGGATTATTTCTGAGCAGAACCTTGCATATCATGTTTCAGCCTTGATCTGATTTTCGTTGCCACGTTATAAGCACCCAACAGTAGGCGCTTATAGTAAAAATTATGAGACCCTTATCTACAGTCGAATGAGCAGTATGGTAGTAAAATGCCCTGTTCAAGAACAGTAGAGTAGACTCTGAGGCCATCTGTCCGTATTAAACACAATAATTTGTAGAAAAATTATAGAACTTCTTTAAAATCTGTTTAAAATTAGAGAATGCATTTTGAAAGCTGAAATTAAAGTGTTTCACTGCTGTGTTGGAAAATAGTTTAAGTACGTACAGAGGGTTTTCTTTGTTCTTTTGTAAGAGGGGAACAATCTTTCCTTAATCTGAATGTTTTTGCTTTTGGTGTCTGGGCTAAATTACCAGGACTTTAAAACAGCTACAGTCCCTCTGCTGAGAGGTTGTTATAATAAAGTTTAAAGTTTAAGATGCGTTTAAGATCATACGTGTGAGTTACAGTAATTTATTTTTGTAGCTTCTTGAAGAATAGCAGATAAGAAGCTTCTAAAATTCTAAAATCCGACTGTCTGAAACCCTTTATCCGATCTGAGGTGTCTTTGAATGCCAGCCGATGGCTTTGACTTCCTACAGAGTGGGCTTTGAAGGATTTGTATTGTCCATGGCGAGAGAGTTATTTATCCAGAAACAAAATAAAAACAAAATCCCCCCCCTCCTTTATTTATTTATTCTATTTTTTACCTTTCTTTCTAGCTCTTTCTCTTTGTTTCTTTCTCCAGCAATGCTTGTGTTTAACGGGGTTATTCTGGATACAGGGGTTTGCGTGGATGAGTTGGGGGAGCACACGCTGATCAAGCTCATGCGTTCTGTGGAGTTCAGTTTGAGCAGCTCTGCCTTCTGCCCTTGAGCTGTGTTCTTACAGAAGCAGACCTGGGTTGGCAGCATCTCTTGTGGCATGCGGGAGCAGCGGTGGGCACTTGGGTGAGCGTCTTCAGAGGGCTTATTTTGGTTACGCTGGTTATATTTGGTTATGCAGCTGCTGGTAGTTTCTTAGCGCTGCCTTCTGAATTCCTCTCGCTCGTTGACGAGCCACGAGCGCTAATGAGCAGATCTCACCCCTGGGCTCTGCCTGGCCGGTGTCTGGCAGTCCTGGGCGCTCTGTGGTGCTTGTGTCCGTGAAATAGAAATAGGGTTATAAAGGGAGCAACGCACAGCAGAAAGGAGCAGAGCAACTGTGATTATGTGGTTGCTTACCTTTTCCTGAAATCTCTCTCTCTCAAGTTATTAATTAAAGAGTGGTTAATTATTGTAATTAATAACATCTGTTGTCCGGAAGCATCTCATTGCATACTTCACCCTTTCCTGAGGTAAGCATCAGCAGTTAGTACTTGAGGCTGGGGGTGGTCTCATCTCATTGTTCTCAAATTCTGCATTAATATCGCTTTCCCACAGGACAGGCTATCCCAGTAAGAACAACCGCTAGTTCCTATTTGTGTCATTTTATATCATAAACATTCATTAAAAGAAAAATAGAAAACATAATGAAAACGGAACCGTAGTAGAATTGTAGCATGATCACACACTAACAAAATGCAGCTGGCCAGCAGGCGGGACTCAGACAATTCTGTTCTGAAATGTTTATCTCCATTAGTGCCAGACACACTCAGAATGTAGAAATGTGAAGTATGAAATAACTTCTGGTAGGCAAGCCTTCTGCAGTTGATAATTTTGAACTGCAGATTTGACTATATGGAAATATTTAAATTTCTTTATTTAAAAACAAGCAAAAACCAAACACAGAACAAACAGAAAACCCTATCTGTTGACTGCAGAATTGGAGAATGCCCTGTACTTGACGAGAGCAAGAGGTCTCCCTTGCCAAACTTAGCTTGGGATAAGGATGATGAAATCAAAATTTGTGTAGTATTTTCTTTAGTGTAAACATAGTTATAAATAGTTTTTCACATTTGTTGCAAGGTGATCAGTACTTCAGCTTCTTTTCTTTTTTTCTTTTTTTTTTTTTTTTTTTTTTTTTTACTGCAGGGCTTGTTACCCTTAGCAGAAATTGATCTATTGCATAATAAGATTTTGTGAAGTATATGTAACTTCCACAGGTACTGGAGGGAACAATGCCCTGACCTCCCAAATTCTGTGTGGCTGCTTATCTGACCTTCAGAGGCATTAATCTTACAAAGCTGCGTGTTGCTGGGCTTGTTTTCACGGCACCTTTCTGTGTCTCTAAGAACGGTGTCGCTTTTAATAGGTGAAGCTGAGCATGATGGACTTTAGGGTCATCTTGACTGTCTTGACGTCTGAAATTCGGCCAAATCCATGAAGTAGCTGGTTGTCAGCCACCAGAGCTCAGTAGGTGAGGTCTGAACGCAGCTGCACTCAAATTTTGTAATAATTTAGGGGGGTTGTATTCATTTATTTATTTTTAGTTTATGCCCTGTGCATCATTCAATTGTTTGAATTCAGTTTTTTGATTTCAGTTCAATTACTTTTTATTTCCATTTTGAAATATTAGGTTTTTATTTCTCTTTTATTGATTAATGTTGGTAACAGTGCAACTCCTTTGGAGAAGTAAGTGTAGTTCAGGGATTATGATTGTGGTGAATTAGCTGTAAAATAGTGTTTTCATTGAAACGAAGAGTTTGTGAAATGATATTGAAGTATTTTTGCAGTATAATTTATTCAGAAATACATGTACTTACTAAACAATCGAGAAAACAAAAGGTAGATTTTTTTAATGCATCAGCCTTAGCATATTGCTCTGGTCAATGGAAATGAAAAGATCAGTGCTTGGTGGGGTTTTTTGTTGTTTTGTTTTGCTGGTGTTACACTGTCAGCCGCAGCTGGTTTTTGCCACTCTGCTTTGAACGATGCTTTTTTTGACTGTAGTATCAGAAGAATACTCTGCTCTTCTAAGATCTCTGAATTAGATTTTTCTTTTAGAAAAAAAAGAAACTTCAGTGTATTTTCTCAGTGCCAGGAATTCTTCCCCTTACCCCTCCCCACGTTTTCCATTCATACACAGAACTTTTTTCACATTATGCAACCTCATGAGGTGCAACTCCACATAGTGTAAACTAAAAATCTTGCATTTCTGATGCGTTGCTTCCAGAAGGAATTGTAATCAGAGGCATCGCATTGAAAAGTAATGATTCAAATCTTGCTGTCTTTATTTTACATCATCGTCGAGTCTTAGATACACGTGCTGTCCGAAAGGATAATTTTGTAGGCCTTCACTGTGTTGACAGTCTTCGTCAATACATTTTAAAACTGCAAATAAAAGCAGATGTGAGTTGTGCTTCTTTTAGAAATTGTTGTAGGCCAAAGATCGATACTCTTAACTATTAAAAAAACCTTAAACTTTCATATTTTGTTTAGACTTTTGTGGTGAGAATCTCAAGAGGAGAAGGAAATGGGACCAGATTTTCCAAACAGATGTCCTGGTGTTCTTTAATGTCCTCTAAGTGCAGAGGTGAAATCATGCAGATACCGTAGGAGTGGTTGGTCTTGTAGCAATGCATCAAAATAGTTCCTTCACGGAAGATCGTGTCAGCTGGTCTTTAAGACAGTGAGATCTTGGATATGAGTGAAGACTGCAGAAGAAGTGCTCAGGTGGAATGGGATGTGATGTACCATTTTGAAAATACCCATAAAAGATTGTTAGATTTTTTTTTCTTCTTTAAATATAGCAGCGTCTGCCATCCATCTCTACATTACAATTCTGCCTTTGTATTTTTAAAGTTTATTCCTTCAGTAGTTAATGGTGGCTGCCTTGCTCGCTGTAGGCAGAAGGGGTGTTTTTACATGCCTACAGGAGTGTTTGGACGGCAGTGCCATATTATGGCTTTTCTCAGCCTTCCGAGGTTTTTTTTTGGATGTGTTTACTGATGTTCGTTTCTCAGAGCCTCAGGCATTCCAAAGTGATGCTGGACTTCGGACACAAAGAAAACCTGGTGTTTATGTTGGCTGAGACCTGCTCGCACATCTGAGAGCGGAGCAAAATGGGAGAGCAGTCTTTGTCCAGAAACTCTGAAGTAGATGGTCGGTTGTGTCACAGTCGTGCTGGAGACTTCTCAGCGATGGGTCCTGGTGCTGCCTTGCTAGTTCTCCTAACAGGATTCTGACCTAGAAATTTAGAGAGTGTGTACTTAGTCTTCGTTCATAATTTACCAATAAAGGTCATAGACTAGAGTGGTTTTGCAGTGACTACATACGGTAAAATGCTTAAAGCACAGTACTGGCTGGTTACAAATGCCTCGTACTACGTATAGGCAGGATGCAAACATATAAATAACTGAAGGTGTAATTATTTACTGTGTAAGCATGGTGCTTCCTTGAGATCTGTTTTATGCATATAGGTTTCGTAACTTACCCTTTCAGAATTGCTATTTTCTGAGTGAAAAAAGGAATTAAATAACTTGGACTCTCCCATCCAGGTGCTCCAGGACACGGGGTGCTGGTGGCACCTACAAACTTGTTAGAGACTCTAGAGAAATGAATTCATTAGGTTTGTTGGCAGAAGATGGTGAGAAGGACCCAGCTGAAAGGCCAAATGAGGACAATTTCCTCTCGAGGAAGCCAGCCAAAGGCTAATGGGAAGCAGAGCAGGAGTTTCCCCCTGAAAAGGAAAGAGATGTCCGTGTGCCCGGGGTAGCTCTGGGGTCACTTGCCTTTGACCTGGATTTGTTGCTATTGTTGTTTGGACTGCTTTGGGCTTGTTTTTCTTTTGGTTTGCTAAGAATCCTCTTTTAAGTCTAAAAAGGATGGTCATTTATTTAATGGGCTGTGATATTGAGACAGCACCATCTGGTATTTCTTTTCCTTTCACTAACAGACGTCTCTAAAATGCTGCGTGAACTCGAGGAGAGAGCACACGTGTGTAAGCTGTGGAGCACATCTGTCCAGAAGATTTCGGTGAACAACTAGGTCCAGAAAGTCAATAGTTTTTACTCACAGAGTAACTGTTTCATTTTAATTTGTTCTTTAATTTATCTTGAGCTAGATTGTAAGCAACTGTGTGGTACCGTTATTTGTTTATTGCAAATACTTAGGAAATGCTGGAAGAAGTAAGCATTCACCAAGTGAAATTTGTTATTCATGCTCTGAACTGTAGGGTCCCATCCTTCCTCCTTTTAGTATTTTCATATTAGAAATATATTTGTAAGCGTGGAAATCCCCACACTCTTCTCCTGTGGCCAGGATACCTCCATTAACAATCAAAAGGACTGTTCGTAAGTGAATCTCTGTCACTTTTGCACTTTCTAATGCTTCTAAAGAAGAAAAGAAAAAATCAACTTTGTAGTGGTAGGAAGTACAAAATACAGATTTTGTGTTCTAGGTTTATAGTTGAGATGATCAGTTAGAGATGCTTGTTAAATTAGCTTCCCTGCTCGATTCATGTACTATGAGGACATGCTATTTCTCTGCATTTACAGAAGTAGATTTTGGAATCCATTTGAAGGCAATATCTTCAAAGACACACATTACTTTAAGCTGTTTAAAATTTTCAAAACTATGCAGTCCTTAAAACTGCCAACCACCATGATTGTCCTTTTATAACTACATAATTTGCATTATCTTTGTTTTTGAAATTGAATAATTCCCTAAATAGAGAGTATTCGTTCTGAAAGAATATTTCATGTACACGCGTGTACACACGCACGTTCTCTCTGAATGTAAACATGTGGCTCTTTTTTTTTTTTAACCAAGGCACCCTGCACTCTGAGAGCAGCTGACTATTGTTTTAATGGACTCTCTTAATCTGTGTATGAGGAATCCAAACTGAATGATACGGAGCTGTGAAAATCCAGTTAGTGTGAGCTGTAATCTCTTTACTGGGTTTAAGTAGTTAGTGGCATTCAGACACCCTGCAGATACTGAACTGCAGAGATACAGTAATCACCTAACCGTACACCCAGTGTCTTGCTATCACGGAACTAAAGCAGAGGAGTCCCAAGCAATCATTTAGGTTAAAAAACCAAAAAACCACACGCAAGCACTGCTTCCTCTGAGCAAGCAAACAAGTCACTGAAAAAAAAAAAAGACATTTTAGTGTAAAATAAAATGTAATTAAATTCTCACTGCTTTCACCTTTTTTTTTTGATAATGATTTTTTTTCTGTAGTTGGACTTACCTGCTGTAGACAATATAAACCATCTGTTTGTTATATTAGCAAGGGAAGAAGGAACATTTTGGTTAAAAAAAAGTATTTCTAATAGTAGTCTAATCTTGCATCTTTGTTTTTTTTTTTTTTTTTGAGTTGTAGAAGTATATCAAAAATTTAAGTAGTAAAGAAGTAGTTAAGTAATCTGAAATATAGAACGAGGAAAAAAATTGGGAACATTAATGTATTAACAAGCTTTGGTAATGAAATTCTTTAAAGAATTTATCAAAGCAATTATTTGTGTGGTTAAGGATTATTTTATAAAGAAGCAGAAGACAAACTTGTTGTAGATTTTGACACGTTTGCACAAGTAGCAGACTCGTGTTACATCTGGTTAAAAAGCTGGAAAGAGTAAGGATCTACTTCGCAGTCTCGTGTCATCCTTGGCAGCTCCTGGTTCTGCGCTGGGCAAGGTGCTCTTACGCAGTGGCCGTCAGCCCTTCATTCCCTGTCCTTCCTCTTCTTGTGTCCCCCACTGGATGTGGAGGCAAGAGCTGCGTTTGGAGATCTGCCTGGTCTTTTTGTTACTGCGGGAGTCTTAGCCTCAGTTACTAAATAAAATAGAAGAAAACCAAAAAATAGAGTTCTACAGTGTTCTTCGCTTCAAGGCAGGGCTTGTGGCCTGTTAAACATTCAGTCTGTGTTGCTAAAGAGACCTCAAGGTCACAGGTACGTGTTTTGGGAAGTTCACAATTTATTTGTTATTTATTTCATTATTTTAAATGGTAATCCTTTGCATTATTGTTTCTCCTAACCTGCAAGCGAAACGGGAACGCTCAACCATTTGGATGCTTCTGTTTCCTTCGTTGCCGTTATTCGCCTGCTGCCGTAGGAGAGGGCCTGAAGCAGCAGCTGCTTGCAGAGGGGAAAGGCCTAAAGCATCAGGCACTTGGGATCCCTTGCAATCGAGCCTGAAAGTGTCACGAGCTAATTTCTGTGTGCATATATTCCAGATGATGCCGCCAGTGACCTGTCCTTGGTGGGTGACCTCCTGTCAGGATCCAGGACGGTGTAAGAGCTGGTAGGGTAATTCTCCTTGGATGAGTTGAGTTGGGCACCGCTAGGGATGAAAGCAGAGCATGTTTTTCTACTTTAACACCATTACACTAGAATAAGTTTCTGTTAAAGTGGGGAGGTTTTCAGGCCTTCCAGTAGAGGAGACTGCCCAACGCAAATCTTCCATTTGAGCCTATCTGCTGAATTTCTCCAGGTCTAATTCCAGTCAGAGAGATCATAATACAGCACGTGCACAAGCTCTTAATGACTCTTCCAGTCTTGGAATAAAACATCTTCAGTTCTGCAGCAGAATCCACCAGCACTTAGAGTGTATTATCTCCAGCCTGCACCCCATTTTACTGTGACGATACTTCAGCATCGTGTTGGTTTTATTCCCTTTTTTTCATAGGTTATGGCAGCCCTAGCAATAACCTAGTGAACTGAAGTTTTTCTGGAGGAAAAAGATCTTGGAATCGTTTCCATTTCAGGTCATGATTTATGCATTATTTATAATGTTGAAAGCAACATCTTTAAAGATCCATGAAGGACAAGGCTGGGAAGTGCTTTGAGTGACTTTCAGGGTAGAAATGGAAAGACCCAGAGGAAGCATGTTAGATGTCCTGGTGATTCTCCTGGATTCTGACTTGCTCTTCATCTGCTTCCAGCTGCTGAAGTTCTCATAAGACAAGGCCTATTTAATGGTGAGTTATGGTGGGATTTTTTTTTTTCCTAGACTGAAATCGGAAAAAGCAAGATCAGTATATTTTCTCAAAATGGATTAAGGAATTGATCAGGAAGGTCTGACTATTCTGCTCCAATCAGAATCTCTTAAGGCTACTTAATGGGATCACACTGTCAAAGAGAGAAAAGGTTTTTTTCCTATTGATTCTTGTCAGGTGGGTATTGCTCTGTGCTTTGAAAAATATTAAAGAAATACATACAATGTAATAGGACAATGTTTATCAGAGTAGGATTGGAAAATGCTTCCAATGCTCAGCTTCTGAGGAGGGCAGGAGTGATAGGGCTTGTAAAAAAAAAAAAAAAAAAAAAAATCTTGGTTTTGTTCTGTAATTTTCTTGGTTTGAAATTCTAGATAGCACTGTAGCATTAGTTTCTACTTGTAATTAATTTCTGGCTGTTCCTCTGTAAGTCAGGATGTTCTGTGAACATGAAGATGGAGTAGAAGGTAGGGGCTTATATGTAGTGGAAGACATTAAATCTTACTTAAAAGGTCAAGATATGTTTTGTATAGATGAGGACAAAAGAGTCAAATCCACCAATTAATTTGTTTAAAAAAACAAAATAAGCTTTAAGCTCCAGAGCTTGTTGAAAGTGACTTCCATTAACTTTAAAGGTTATAAAATACATCTCTCCTTTTGAGAAATAGCTGTACCAAGATTAATGGGAAACACTGAAGGTTTTGCTCAGTTATTTTCAATAAAGTACAGAATAAAGCACAATTTAAAAATGAGAAAACATCACAGAAGCGTTATGCTGAAAGTTCCGCACTGCGGCATGTTAAGAACTTGAAAATGTTTTTCTCTTCCCATCTACTTTTCTCTGTTGTTTCTCCTTTCCCATTCCGTACAAGTCTGGACTGAGATATTCTAGCTTTCACTGCGGCATTTAAGCTCTTGCTGCTTGGCAGCCTCTCCTTGCAATGCAAAGCCTACCTTCCATTCCTTTTCACTGGTGGGCAGGTACAGAGAGGAAGGGAAGGAGAAAAGAACATGGGGAACAGGAAATGTGCACTCCATCTACCAGGAGTAACTCGAATCTTTTTGTATTTTAATAAATGTGCTAGGTTTTTTTCTGTTTTTTTTTTTCTTTTTATTTTTAAAGCATTTATGCTCTAATAACTGAAATAATTGATGTTAGATGTTTAGATCTAGATGGTAGATGCTTGGAATTGTATGTTTGTGTAGTTGTCCACTTGACTCCAGTGAGCGACAGGCACCGAGTGTCTTTTCTGCAGCTCTTTTGTGCTCTTTGGGATATTTGTGAGACTGAAGGCATTTCTGCAGTGAACAGTCCTGTTACAGCGGATGGTCTTTGCTTACTGTCTCTTCCTAAGGTTAAGTTGCAAATTCCATTACAGAAAAACTCAATGTTTATGTAACTGGTAATTGTATTAGCAAACACAAAAAAAAATCCACGTTATCATAGGATTTTTTTTTTTGAGAAAGCAAAGCAATCCAGTGAGAAAATTAAGAAAACAGGAACAACTTCTCATGCTCTCTTCTCTGTATCAAACCATTTTTACCAACTGTTTTTATCCAACCCATAGAAAACACTTAGAGAATACAGTGTTTAGTTTTTCTTCAAGTTAGTGAGAAATTTAAAGAATGAGATTCAAATAAGATTCTCTTGAAACAGATTTTCTCACAAGTTGAAGTGGGATGGGTATTGTTCCACGTCTGTGGCATAAAGGAGGTGAGCGTTATGTTCAGTTTTGTCAACGTCAAGGCAGATTCTCGCGAGGTGAGCGAGGAGGTGGAAGCATCTTGCTGCTTCTCCTGCACAGCACGTGGGCTGGGAAGGAGCAGAAACCGAGCAGTGAGGCTTCGATGGGAAATAAACCCAAAGATGCGATGCAGAGACTGCATGGTAGTCTGCTATATCTTGATAAGGTGTTGTGGATAAGGGTTATTTAATCACAGTATATACAATATTTAAAAAAAAAAAAAAAAGAAATTTTCCTCCAGCCATGAGTGGGTTACACCTGACTTGGACACATGGTCCTTGCAGACCTGTCCTTGTATAGCCTGCTAAGAGAACCATGCTGCAGGGGAAGACTTCTCTTGTGGTCACCAAAGCATGTTAAACATGTTCATGTATGAATAATCCCTACGGGAGCACTTTTTTTTCAGTCAGTGTGGGAATAGACGTTATGTGAACATGTGATCTACTTTTAGCATGGCAATTTTCACACGTGATGCCAGTGATATTTATTTCTGCCAGGCAAAATGCGTTCAGTTTTATATGCAACATCATGCTTTCTGTTTCCTGGTCTGCCTTTAATCTAGGACTGTGTTTATGTAATGCAATAGAAATGTTGCTAACATGATTATACTTTTATATCTTATTAGCTCAAATACTGAGTACAATAAAATGGAAAACTGTTTAAATTTTATGTTTAAGTGCTTGAGATAAGAGCTCTTGTAAATGAAATGTGATTACATTTCTGTAATAGATCTTCTCTGTCTCTTAGTACTTTGTTTAGCTATGTAATTCTATTGGGATTGCTGTTTGGAAGTTTGACTTTTAGCAATATCCATGTAAAATGCTCACACAAATAAACAATGAGCACCAATCTGTTGAAAACTCAGTATCTCCTGTCTGAAAAAGAAAATCGTTGCTAGATAGTTTTCTTTGTGATAACCAATTTGAATTAATTCCCTAACATCACCTTGAATTTCCATCTGTGTAACCCTGATGTTCTTAAGCGTTTTACATTTACCTAATGCTCTGGGCTATTTTCACTTAGCATGTATGGAAAACTGTGACTATCTTAAAACTGGAGATGATATGAATAACAATTGTTTGCTGATCTTACCCTGTATCTCCCTGGATAACCTGCAGTCTGCAAAGGCTGAGTAAGTGGCAGATAGCTTTTGTCATCTCTTATCCGGGCTGTACACTTGTAAGGAAGAGCAGGGATAATCGCCTAAATCTAATTAGGGGTTAAAAGAGGCCATGACTGTGATGTGGCAGTGAGACACCTTACTGTATCAATCCTGTTTGCATTAGAAAAATAAGGTTGTCATATTGATTATTCAAATTAGCTTATATTGGCCATGGCTCAATGGCGTGTATCGCAGCTGAAGCACTTGAAGGTCCCAGCTTTTCAGAGAAGACCTATGCTTATAGCATATATTATGTGGTGTCTTGTTTGCTAATTTAGGGGGTTTAAAACTAAGACTGAGGGAGTTTTATCATGAGAATTAAAGGTTTAAGTGACCATCAGAAAATGAATTTGCGCTTTCATGTGTGATATTTGTGATTGCTGAAAGCTATTAAATGAAGGCCAATAAATTTGCTTTAGATCTTTTATGGAAAAGTCAGTATTGGAGTTAACAGATCTTGCAGTATTATGTTTGTGCACTAATTGATGTTTAGTTCAAAGTCGAATGGAGCTAAAAGAGTGAAGTAATTGCATTCAGATCAATTCCATGTTCAAGGGATAGTGAATTCCCTTGGCTGTAACTTTGGGGTCTGTGTTTTAATTTAAGAATCTACCTGGTGCTGGGCTATTACAGTATTCTGAAATATTTCTCAGCGCTTGGCTTTTTGTCATTCAGCAATCACATCTGCTGACATCCTGCTAGGGTATGGATGCTCTGGAGAGTGCTAATTTCAGCCTTCCTCGTTAGTCGTGATGAATGACGTAAGTGCCATACACAGAAGAGGCAAAGGGAAGGCATGTAAGAATTCCAGTTTTATGCTTTTGTACACCAGGCAATATGTGCTAGGGTATGTCATGTGTGTAGGGACTGGACATTGTACCGCTAACTTTTGTGTTGGTTTGTGCAATGGACATTATTATAGATGTACAAGAAAAAGAGCACATCTTAAATTCCAGAAATCAGGCGGTTTGCAAATGTTTGTCCATGACTGAAAGGATTCGCCCCATTTTCTGTGCAGGTTAAACGTTTTTGTTCACCCTAGGTGTTGATTGCGCTACATTTCTTTCTGGTTTTAGACAAAAATATGCGTAGTTAATTACTTTTCCCTCTGATGCATGTAAGTACAAGGTTTTCAACTTTATTTTTAAATTTCTTCAGTTGATTTTCCATTTCAGTTGATTTTTCCATTTTCTTTTGTTTATATTACCTGCTGTTGGTATCGGTGTGCCAGTTACCTGTGCAAGTGCGAACCCTGTAGGCTGATCTGGTTGACTAAAAGCCACAATGACCAGAGGAAGGAGGTGTATATATATATGTGTGTGTGTGTGTGTGTGTATATATATATATATATATATGCTGTGAGAACAACATATTGAATTGTTTTTAAAAATTATTCTGTGCAAATGTTCACATAACTCTCCAATATCTTGCTTGAACAGAAAGCTAAGTAGGTGGCTTATCCTGTCGTGCCATTGTGTTGAAGTCCACTCAGCTCTGACCATTGTTTCATGAGTGTGCTTGATTGCTTGGAGTGGTTCCAGTTTCAGTTTCTGGGGACGTTGGGTATTGGCACTTCTGTGCAAGACATAGCAATTTTGTTTATTGTGATTGCAACTTTCAGCCAAAACTGAAAACCTAGGAAAAGAGCCAATATACTAGATTTTTTTTTTTCAGCAATTTCAGTATGCTGTTTCTGTAGATCAGTACATCAGACTGCTCAGTCATTCCGTATTCTAAATTTGGTGTAAGGGCTTTTGTCTTAAGCCGGAATTGAGACTCTTTCAGAGGTCAGATACTCCACTGGTTATTTAACTGGTTAAATTTGCAAAGCAGAACTTTTATCATATAAAGGTCTGCAGAGGTGAAGTACTTTGGTTCTATGGCCAGAAGATTTCTATGGTCAGAGAACACGGAGCATGTATTCACACATGGCTTTATTGCTTGCTTGAAGATCTTTGATAGGAACGTCAGTGTTACTGCATTTCTAATTACAGCATTACATATTCTAATAAAACTTCAGCATGAAAATACTTACCAAAGACATCACATTAGTAAAGTATTGCAGGAATCTTTAGGGTAGTGATGACATGCAATGTGTTTTGTAGCAACAAGGAAAGCAGGAATCCCTGAAATTCAGAAAGTTTTGGAAACGGCTTCTGGATAAATGGTTTGTGTTGGTGTGCCATGACATCACAAATAAGGTTGTTTTGTACTGGTAAAATATTCATTAAAAGCATGAAATAAGACAAATATGAACAGCATTATGAAGAAGTAGAGAAAAATCCTTAGTTGCAGTAGTAAAAAATTTCTGTCAGCGAAGGTATCTGCTCTTGCTTTGAAAGAATACAAAGGCTTGGATCTCGCGCAAGGGCAGCCAGCTCTGAGATGTCTGAGGCCACCACCCGGAGCTCACTTTGCTGTAAAGATTATTAATCTAGAAATATATTAAGCTAAAAGTGCAGGATTAAGGTCTTCTATGGACAAACAGCCACCTCCAACTCGCTCCCCCAGAGAAGACGAGAACGGTGTTGCTGAAAGCTTAAAGCGGGCTTTGTCAGCACCCTGACTTGGTGATGTGTAGCTGCTGTCTGTTAGTTAGGTTTGTTAACTTGAGGTTATTTTATTTTTGCGGGTTTTTTTTGAAGGTTAGAAATGCCTTTCATCAGGAGTGCTCACTCAGTTTGTCAGCAAGATCATCCACATTGCCAGGTCTTCCTGTAGGGGCTGTGATCCCCCTGAAACCCCTGCTGCTGCAGGATCTGACTGCTAATTTGTTCGTAAGTCGTTTATGTAGAAGGCCTTACCTCTGCGCTCCTTTTCAGAATATTTGAAGTTACAATAGGAAGTGCTGGTTTTAATATCTAAGCTCCAAATTGCTTAAGATCCAAGTTTCCTTAGAAACTGCCATGTTTATGGCGTTTAATTTTGTCAGGAATCTCTTGGCTTCATATTAGAAAAACAACCTTTGAGGGAAATCTTGGCTGTAGAACGAGACGTTTTATATTTTTTGTCTTTTCTGTCTAATTTTGGTCCACTTGGTGATAAATCAGTAGCTTGCAATACTAATTATTTTAATTTCATTGAAGGAATGCCAAAATACAAAATGCCCAGCAAGACTTCTGGTCCAGACCTTGGCTGGCCACTTTGCGGCGGTTTGCTCCGTCCTGCGAGGCCAGAGGTGCTGTTTCCACTGAGGGCCTTCCCTGTGAAGTGCTGCATGTGGCACACGCTGAATGAGATCGACGGTGTTCTGTTCTTTGATGCTAGTAAAAGGCTAAAAGCACATTAATGAAACCAGGCATTTTGGAGGGTAAGATGAATAAGACCCTTGTGATGTGGTAAAATAGAGAACACTTGGAGCGTGGTGCCTTGAGGAGGTTTGGGGCCAACCCAACCACCGTGAGGTGTTTAGATAACAGAACTCAACATGTTTTCTTCTTCTGAGATGTGAAATTTTCTACAAAAAATACAAATTATGATTTACTAGAACTTGCAGATCAAATAAACTTTCCTATGTACTTAACTCACCATGATGCTTTGGGCATCCAACTCTTGGCAGCGTCAGTGCTTTCAGCCCAGGCACAGCAATGTCCCGAACACATCCGTTAGTTTTTCTCTAGGAAGTAGACGTGTAATATGCACAAGACCAAAAGCAATTTCAGCATTGATTAATATTCTCAAATAATAACAGACTTGTAAATTATATAGTCAAAGACCATTACAAATGCCGGAGAACGAAATAACAAATAGCAAAATAGAGGCCTATTAGTGTTAGTTGTCTAGTTCTGCTGTTGAATTATCAGAGAGTTAATTGCTCTTGGAATCAGGCGGACTATTAGCCTTGGCAGTTAATTGAAGGAAATTAGCCTGTTCTCGGCAGGCTTGAAGTAGCTGCATCAGGTACAAATCCACTGTGACTGGTGCTGACAGGCAGGGTTCTTCACAGCTCTGAAGCACTTTATTCTCAAATACTGAAATATTATCTTCAAAATATCCTTCAAGTTCTTGTCCTTGCTATTACATGGATTTTAAAGTGCTTTTACAATCACTGGTGACTTGTTAGCATACATGGAGTCAGCGTTGTTTTGGACTGAATACTGTAAAAACAGTGTCAAAGGGGAAATGGCTGTAAATGGGGCTGGTTTAGTGATCTCTGTCGAGCTGCTCTTCGTGCAAGTCTTTTTCTTCATGAGCTTCAATTAACCGGAGTTTTTGGTTGTTTGGTTGTTTTTATTATTATTACCTTTCCATTAATTTTCAAGATGTGTGAGATTTGCAATCAGTTTTTATTTTTTCAATTTTGATGAAGTATGATCTATTCATTTGTGGCCAAGGAATTAATTTCCTATTGAGCTTGCACAGCTCATGCTCAACCTTACAACTTCTGAAAGTTTGTCTTGCAACACAGTTCGACGTCGCCTGGCTTTCTCCTACAGCTCAGCACATGCTCAGACTGCTTGGGGTGCCCATCGTAGGCCAACAGGAGACTTTCAGAGGCTTTCTTTAGGGCTACGTTAAAGTGTAATAGAAACAAACTAATTGTGAAATACAGTTTGAAACTCAGGCCTCTTGTGACCAGAAGTGGTACAGGCCGTGTTAGCTGAAGTAGTTGGGGTGACAGAAACCAAGTATCTGAGATCAAGTAGTTCTGCTTTTCTTAAGATAAGAAAGTCTTCACCTCGTATAGGAGTGAGAACCTGTGGCCCACCTGACAGTGAAACGTACTCTGCATAGAATATATTCAGAATATGCCCCCGTGCTCATGAGGGAGATAAATTCAGGCCACATGAAAAGGACGAAATCAAACTGCGGGGACACAAAAAGAAATAGTGAGAAAGCATTTACAAATCGGATTTTTATACCTCCCAACAGTGATGCTTAAAAAAGCGTGAGGTTTTAGTGAGCTAAAATTGGATCGAGTGCCGTCACGAGCTGCAGAATTGCAGCAAAGTGGCACTTTGTGGGTCGCAGCGAGCTGACCGTGGCTGCAAAGTGCTGCGTGCGTCCTCCATAAGAACGGAAATGTGAAAACCTACCTTGTCTCAGCCTTTTGGCTTCGAGTGCATGAGGCCTAGGACTGTTGGCTCATCCTTGTCTTCTAATCCATGGAAACCAATCAGTTTTGAAGGCTAGAGACAAACACCTACCTTTCCTGAAAAATTACTGTGCCGCACATCTTAACTTTTCCTCTGAATGCTGTCTTTTCTTTTTTTTTTTTATCTGGTTGTTTTTGAACAGTAACGGGGTCAAACCACTGCTGGTTAGAGGGGAAGGAAAACAGAGAGGAGCAGATCACAGAATTCTGTGGCAGGCTCTTGTTTTGGGGGGGAATGAATTAGCCTTGCATAAAATTAGTGGGGGGACGACCTGCAGTTTAAAATCCATCTGTTCGCTTGTGTTCAAGTTGTGTTCTAAGAAAGAGCAATGTCTCGTGCTCTTTCAAGATCTTTCCAAAGTGTGTGAACTTTTAATTTATCCTTATTTGATGTTCTTTCTTTGCAAGGAATAGGGGCCATAGGGCCGTGAAAGGCCTGTGTTCTTGTGCGGCGTAAATCCAGGCACGGAGTTTTGGGTTTGTTGCAGTATTTCTTAACTATAAGAACACCTCTCCGTTCAGAAGCTCTGAAGAAATTTCTGAGGTGCAAAGAGCAAAGCCAAACTTGCGCCTCCACCATTAACTTGAGGTGTTCAGATTTCCCAGAACAGAAACATTTCCTGTAACAAAGCATTTGCACGGGGGGTGTAAGGAAAAAGTTGTCTGACTTGTAGTGATGGCGTATGAAGACGATCCAAAAAAGTTCCTTAAGGTATGCACATAGCATAGGAAGTGACTAAGAGATGGGTCCCTCAGCTTCAGGAAAAATATTTTTGGTTATTAAAAAAAATTAAGTAACCTGTATTTACAGATGGGTATTGGTTGTGAACTTGTTGGCATTGACTATGGGTAAGAGACCCAAGGCTGGACAAGCTTAATTCAGTAAAGATATTAAATATAGATATTAGTGTGTTTTTGTTGTTTTTGTTTAGTTGTTTATTTCCTGTGAACTGAGAGAAATAAGCATTATTTAAAAACAAAACAAAAAACTTAGTGATTTGTTTCTGAAGTTAGTATAGAAGATAGTCACTTTAAAATATTGAGTAATAGAATGCATATCTGTACAAAACAACCTTAACAGGCAGGTCGTATCTTATAGCGTGGGTTTGGAGCAATGAGCGAAAGCAGGAAGTTTTTTTGGTTTGTTTGTTTTTGAGATGAGTAGAAAGTTGTCGGCCAGCAAGTAAGTTTTAAATACTTAATATAGTTTTGGTTTTTTTAACCTAGAAGACCTCATCCATTTGGGATGAATGCATAATACAGAATCTTCAAAACCAAAGTATAAGTAATTATATGGACAAAATTCCATGTTAACTTGTTTCATAGGAAGAGTGCCCTTAATTGTTAACTTTATTTTTATTAAACATTTAATGAAAAACCTGCTTATTGTTTCCTTAAGCACAATTTTCATGAGCATTCACTACATTTTGTGCAGTTTATAATGAAGTTAAACAACGATGGATCTATTCAAATACGACGTGACTTCAGTGTGGTGTAGTGAGCTGTGCGTACTTGTAGCATTTACAAAAGATATTACAGAACTTGTTTAATGCGCAGAGATAGTATAAAAAAATGAAACGGGCTTGAGGTTTCCTTGTGTGGTGCTTTTTCTTTCCTTTTTTTTTTTTTTTTTTCTATCAGCAGACTGAGGGCCTGAAGGAATAGAGGAAGTGAATGGACACCAATGTATCCAAATATCTCATTTTGCCTAAAAGCAAGTGCCGGCAGATAAATGCCCATAAAGGGATTTCTTTCTTAAGCCCCATGGATTTTTTTTGCAACTTTTTGTGTGAGTTAGAAATGAAAACCATTCATCTAGTGCCCCAAAGAACGGCCTTATTGAATGGAATAACAGTGTAATGTACCATTGAAGGCAGGATTGAAAGTGATTATCTTGTTAACTCTTGACAGTTACCGCCAGCTTGAAATAGAACTGGCAGGCTTGATTTGCAAATGAATTAGAGCTTTTTCATTTTGTGCCAGGATCATCTTTTTATATTCTGATATGACAGATGCTATGTTCCATGCTTTTGTTTCTCTTCAGTTTTATACTTGCAAATAAAAAACAAAAGATTATGATAGTAATTTTATTTGCATCTTTTCTCTAGGAGTTTATTCTTTGTGTAGAAGTTTTTAATCTTATATTTTTCAAAAATTTGTTTAAGAATAGCATTGTTCCTGCAGAATAAAATTTCATTAGGTTAAGTACAGTAGTAATTGGGTGAATGAGGAGGATTTAGAAGCTTTCAGAAAATGGAAAATTGATTGTACTCAAATTGTTTTAGTGTTTAGAATGTTTAAATTTTCTCACTGCTTTACACTTAAATTTAATGTTCTTCAACACTGAGAGTTGAGTGCAGTTGAAGAAAATCTAACAGTTAAAATATTTATCCTTAAAGTATGCTAATAGAAATGCATGTGTAATTAGTTTCAGACTTAATGCTGATAAACTGTGTTTATATTCTGCAGTCATCCAAACACAGATGGTAAGGTGTTCAGTATGATAATTATTGTGCACTCTTTATATGTTCCTCATTAACCTGTAACACTCTTTACTAGTCCAGAGAGTTTTTACTATAGTTATGCTTACCAGCATTAAAACTTGCTCTGCTTTGTTTAATATTCAGTGCAGTGTTCTGTGCATTTACAGCGCTGTGCTTTTTGCTACTTTTGTAATCTGTTTTGTACTTTGAGACTAATTAGCAACAATTCCTACTACTACTAACGTCCATTAGTGAACTGTTTTCATACACTTTCACCTACAGGATGTGTTTTAATTGAATATCTACTAAATAATATTACAGAAAAGGTAAAGCAGGCCAAAGATGTCTAATTTATTTAAAACTACCAAATAATCTGGTGAACAGAGACAGTGATGCTCCAAAGTCTGAAGCTTAATTGCTCGTGTTTGCTGGGAATTCAAACCTTGATTAACAAGGTTTTACTCTTTGGGAAGGGAACCTTGTGCACTGAATAGGGAGAGGGGAAAAAAGACCAACAGCATCCAAACCAAAACAATCTCCCCCCCACATACATGTATAAAAACTCCAAGGACTTGCAAATTATGAGGTCCTTTGAATTTCCAGGTTTATCTGAGGAATTGCTTGAACTGGCAACTGGGATAAAGAAATCTGCTTTGATAGTTTATAAGATTTTTATATCTGATCTGAAGTCTTACTGAAACCAAACTGGGAGCTTTTTTGGGTAGTTATTTTGGCTCGCATTTATCTGTGAAATACTTACGGAGAAAAAGGCTTTTTTTGTAGGTTCTATTTGAAAATATTGATGCTATCAACGCTATATTTTGTTTTTTCTTCCTCTGTTTAGTTTCAGTGTTTATTTCAATTGCATAAAATCTTGAATTTTACTCTGTGAGACAGGGTTATATATATTTTCCCTCTTGAATATTTGATAAGGTCTCTTGGGTACTGATTTTTCTTTTCTCTAGGATAACATATTATGGAAATTGTTTCACCTTGTGTCCTATTTAAAGTCCCTGGTTTTAGCATGATTCAATTTAGCTTGCATTATATTCATCTGAGTTCTTCAGCAGTTCCAAGTTATTCTGTATGTGTTGGTGTGTGGGGGTGACTCCTGCTTTTCTTCCTGCTTTTGATAAGTGACCTTCATATGATCTTCTTGAATCTTTATTATATTTAAATTTATTAGTAATTGGCCAAACTTCTTACCATTTTTCCTGAGTGAAATAAATTCTTTGGTTGACTGGAGTGGGGAGCCACTGAGCACAATAACATCAGCTTTTGAAGCCCTTACACTTCAGGATCATTCCAGACCATTGGGTGTGATATTAAGTAAGAGCAAAACAACATTCATGCTTCTTCAAAAATATCATAGATGTCTTTTTCTAGCAGTCAGAGTGAAGGGCTTCCTAAGCATTCCCTCTTTTTGATGGGAGTTTACTGTGCACAAAAGACTTAGGAAGAGTAGCAGCAAGTTAATAGTTTAGCTATATCTCATCCTGTTGAACTCTCACATGCAAAAGAAAATTCTCAGTAATGTATTATGCTGCTTTTCCGAATGCTTGGTGCTGTCAGAATAACAGCCAGATTATTGCCCTATCTTTCCTCTCACCTGTACCCTCTGTTGATGTTGGCATTGCACTGCTAAATCATTTTCACTATTGTGTTTTTGTTTGGTTAGATCTTCCAGTAATGGAACAAAACAGAGTTTTTAGACTCAAGGAGCCACAGTTCTTAAATCCATTACAGCTGTCAAGGAATTCTCTTTGAGGTGAATGTAGTATGGATTCTTTTTAAACTTATTTAAGTACTAGATTTCAAGGATTTTGATTTTCATTACTGTGCTTCACAAGTGGTCATAAAGGTTTTGTATCTCAGAAGTGCCAACAGGACTTTTGTTTCATGCTGTATCATTTTCTTCTCTATTTTCAAGCACTTTGAGTGCATAAATAGATTATCTATTTAACTTTATCCTTTTTTTTTTTTAGTTCATAGGTTTAACTGGTCGTATTGTTTGGATATGCCATTTGGTTACTTTCAAAAAGTCAGGGTTTTTTTCTTCATCTTTATGTATGAGAGGCAGAAGGAAATGGCTTTCCTGTATGGTTTTCCCTTCTTGTCTTTTGTAATTTCCCTTTGACGTAATTTCCACTTAGGGCTACAAAAATACAAACCCTACTTTTCAGGATTTCTTTTATAACCCAGAAAATGTTAACTACTAGTGTTGAAGAGTGAAGTATTTGCTGGAGTTCTGTTTCTACGCGTTACGTAGCCTTTACTGGCAGTTCTGCCAGACCACTGGTGTGGTGTTGGACCAGCTTGTCACTGAAAGTCTGTAGGTCTGGATTTACCTATTCACTTGGGAGGATCAGCACTGTACTCTTAAAAATGGTATCGGAGGAGAGGACAGGCATACGGCTTAGTTTTTAAGTAACCTTTGTTGTGTCTTTCAAAGCCTACTGAAATAAGTATTTATGGTCTGTAGTCAGATTTGGAAACATCAGCCTATAATTTTACATAAAACGCAACAATACAAAACCTATAAAATTCAGTGGAATATGATGGGGGTATCAATTTCTAAAAACCACGTTCAGGACTCTGCAACAAGTACGTAGTACCTTCTGAACAGTCAGCATCCAAATGTGATAATCACATGTATTTGTTCTGGTTATTTCTGATAGTAGGCGGTTTTGTGTTGGGCTTTGTTTTTCTCCCTGTTCCAGGCTTTGATTTTTCTGGAATTGGACAAAGGCATGATCTGGCTATAACTGTTTTGCTCTTGATGTCTGGCATGTTTTGTGAGCTTGACAAAGTCTGTGAAGCTATTCCAGAACATTACCTGGTTTAAAACTTTGTGTAAATGCATCACTAAACAGTGATAAGGCCACAAGTGCGTTTCAGGCCGCCAACCAATTGAGTGTGTATGTGTGCACACAATGCCTTATTCCTAATATTCCTCCTGCTCTAATGTTTGATACTTGGAATACCTTCAATCTGATCATACAGGCCTTCAAGGCTGAGGAAATTAAATCCATCAAAGATTGAACATAAAATAAGCAGAATTGAGGGAGCAGCCCTCTGTCTTGGGATATCCCAGGGTAGAAGTAAACAGTGTGTAATCACATGGAAAACTAATTTTCTTCTTGCCAGGAATATGCAGTGCTCAGCTCTGGTCTGGGAAATCATGAGATTTCCATTGAAAGCCTTTGAAAAAAGGCTTTGAAAAAATTTCGGCCACTGAAAGGAACAGTCTTGTCACAGGTTAGTGGAGTTTTAGATGGGGGATTCGCACATTCTGAGAGAGAAAGGAAGTTGTTACCAGCTGCTGTTGCTGTTTGTTGGTTTAGTGTGTTCTGTTTCTTTGTGTTTTTTTTTTTTATGCAAGTGCTGGAATTTAGTCAGAACTTGGAGTATTAACAGTGATGCTATATTGACTTAGTAATCAGGGCTAGTGTAATAAATTCCGTAGCCAAATCTGTTTTACAGGGTGCTAAGTGTTCATTAGACTTCCAAGATTAGTTGGAAATTGACAGTTCGTTGATAGGAGAGGAGATGATGATGGTAACTAATGAGGTGAAGAGTAAAGGTAGGTGCAGGTTACAGTGGAGTAGGTAGTCAAGACTAGTTCGAGACACTCTTCTTGTATGCATGTCTGAAGCATTTAACATTGTTGGCTGCTGATGTTCATAAAGAAGCTCTGAAGACCTCTGAAGACTTCAGCTGTTTCTTTTGAGGTTGTTTATGTAGAATGCAAGTTGGGATTGATAACATGCAAAAGAAAAGTAGCAGATGCATGTGCTGCTCAGCGGAAGATCTGTAGGGAAGACCATTAAATGAGAGGAAGCAGTAGAAGCATGTTAACACAACGACAGAGAACGGCAAAACACAAGGTTATTTCAAGAAGACTATAAAGTTCTTCACTGAAGAGAAATATTGGGAGAAAAAAGGGATTTATTTAAAATGATACTTGACAGATTATTGAAAGCATTATGTGCTTGTTGAGTGATCCAACGGATTTTTAGAAGGGGGCTCCATCATAATTTTTTTACAACAATTTAGGACAATGTTGCCTGATCAACACTAGCGCTTTGTCATTCATGAAGAGAGGGATTAAAAGGCATTTATGAAAGAGTGTGGTGTAGCACGACCTGAACTGCTGCGTCTGACCTTGTTCTTTGCAGTTTGTAGTTAATATTGTGGAACTGGAGGGGATTCTGCCAAAGGCCTTGCTAATGATGAGGTGATTTATTTATTCATTTGTCTTCTGAAGAGCTAATTCAGATGTTAGGACTGCTTAGAGTGGCGTAGAGGCCACCAAGATGGTGAGAGCCCGGAGCACTTGCCCTGTGAGGGGACTGCAGGCCGCGGGCCGGGCACCTGGAGAAGAGATGGCTGCGAGGGCGCCTGGCAGCCGCCACCCGGGCTGAGGAGACGGAGCCAGGCTTTCTCAAGTCGTGTCTGGTGGGAGGAAGGAGAACCAGCACAGATGAAAAAAGAGACGTTTGAACTAGATAAAAGGAGAGGCCCTCCCAGCAGGGCCATGGAGTCAGTAAAATGGGCCTCAGAGTTGGCCCTGCCGTGAGCAGGTGGAAGGACTGCAGCCCTCCAGAGGCCCTGCTGCCGGGGCTGTCCTGTGACTAGGAATTACTCCAAAATATCCCCAGATACAGGTAATCCATAGAATTATCCTGTGACCTAGGGGTTCTAACCGAAAAACGATGGCAAAGGAAATCACTAACTATGAATACAAGGGAAGTCTTGAGAATGAGTTGATAACAACTTGAGAACTGAAGAATATGAACTGGTTTGTTTTCATGTTAAATAAATATTTTAAAAATTGCAGGATCCTTCTAGTTTGCTACTAATCTGAATAGCAGCACAGAGTAAACTCTGCTGTCATAATTATTTGTCAGTTTGTTGCTTTAAAGAATGTAACGCAGGCCTACTAATGAGCTCAATTGACTATTTTAGTGATAGCTAAAAATGTCTCTCCGAGATTTCTTTGGTTTTAAGCAGCCTCATAGTAGGAAAATAAATCACTGGCATTGTAGAATGATGTTAACAATACAGCTTTTTGAAGGTGCTTTGCTCCAAAGTGCTGTGTCTAAATGCACCCAGTGGTTGGTTTAGCTGTTGTGCAAAAACAAGCCTTAGTTCTGCAATTCCTGCGTGAAACTGTTATACATTTATTAGAAAGTTGGGAACTCTTAAATTATCTTAGAATAGCTAAAACTTGGGTGTTTTGGAGATACTGCATATTATTCAGTTTCCTTAATTAACAGTTAATTTCATATTTGAACCTACTATTATGAACATGAATAGATATGCAGGTCGAAATCAGGATTTTCAGCAAGCACGAGTGAATATTTTAGTTTAGTTTACTGTCAAAAGAACTAGTGCTAATAAGTTAACGCTATCCCAGTTAGTTACCTCCATTACAGTTTTAAGTAATCCAAAAGCTGCCTACACGTGCTTAATTGAATTTCTAATTAGTTGCAGGTCCCTCCTGGCGATGATTCGAATTTAGTGCAGTTGCAATTTTTTCCACTGCTGTTACCAAAACTTAACATTTGGATTAACCTGAATATTATGCTTACTGGTTTTAATATATTATTGTAAACTATGTGGATGTGAACTAGTAATTTACATCACAAATTCTTGACTATACTGGGGAAACATAATAACAGAGCTTCCGTGATGGAAAAAAAAAGTCAAAATTAAGCCAACTTTTACTTTAGTTTAGTAAAACTTTATCACCTGATAAAGAAAACTAAATTAACATAACTTTCTTACAGCCTTTCTTTCTAAGAGTACTATAATACTGGATGTGCATAAAGCTGTAACTACCTTTTATTTGTAGTGTTTTATGGCATTAATGATTGAAGTATTCAGTAAAAATTGAAGGTTCATTTATGCTTTGAAGCACATGGTGACTGAGCTGTATCAACAGTTGCGATTTTACATAAAGCAATATTTGAAATATAGTATTAACAAGAATCTTATTTGGGTAATTATTTTTAACTAGAAATAAAATGATGCCGTGGCTTCGCTAGGCGTCTTTGCTGATTGATGCATGGCAGCCTCTGGCTGGAAAGAGGTTTTCATTGAAAGTGACAGGTGCCACAAGGTTTATTTAGGACAACCTCAACCTTGTCCTGGTTAGTTTGATAATGTTTGCCTTATGTATGTTCAACCACTGCATTTCCTGCGTTAGAGCCTTGTGTTACACCAATATTACTATCTGTGCTGCCTCAACTACAAATTGGATGAACAGCCAGTGACACTTTTTCAATATTATTACATTAAACCAAGTGGATTTTGATTGATAACCTAATATTCAACTAATGCAAAACATCAATCATGGCAAGTATATTAATTATTTAATATTGCAGTCTAATTCAGAAATCGATGTGCTGCATGAGGGGAAGGGAAACTCACTGTTCCCAGAAGACTTAAGACAGGGAATGATTAAAAAAAACCCGCTGTACTCTTGTGTGTTAGTTCGATACAAATCTTTATTCATTTGCCAATAATCTCTTCGCATTTTCCACTTCAGGACCATTTTTATCAGTTTTGAGACCTATAATTGAATTAAGCCTGCTTTCAGCACAGGGCAGAAAGAGTTGCACCAGTATTGATGAAGTCATGACAGGGACAGCAGAGGAGACAGACCACTAAGTAGGGCAGGTTTTATACCACTGCTTGGGAGCTCCTAACATCAGCTTCTTGGATGCTTCCCAAGTAGTTAATTTCTTTAAGGCCATTTAGCACCTCAAAACAGATGTGAAAGACAGTTCCTTTTTAAATATTGTACAGACTGGACTGATCTTTTCTTGTTTAAAAATGCTAAATAACGGTGTAAGAAAAGTACATCTTTTCTGCTGGTTCATCCATGGTATATTCAAGTAGAGCAAAGTGTGTAGACTTTTTCAAAAGCTTTGAAAAATAAAAGCTTTTTACGTAAGAAGACTGAAGTACAGCACAGCAAGGCTGCAAAATGTGCCATCGAACATGGACTTACTCTGTATATAATAAAACTTAATATGCTTTAGCCCTTTTTTGTGTGTAACTTCATATTATGCTTTCCGTAACCCATACTATGTGTTAAAGAGATCAGAATTTCAGCCTTCCATGGTTTGCAGTCTCAGAGGACTATAGTTGTTTTTAATCCTGTGGCTTGATAGAGGTTAATAATTTCTTGAAAAAATAATATTATAAGTATAAAATCTGCATTACATTATACAGTTCAGTAACTGATTATTTGAAATACTTCTGGGGACAGTTTCTCCTTGTTTGGCATGGTTACAGCCCATCTTCCTCAAAAGATACCGTTACATTTTTGGAAGCAGATAGAAAGCAGAAGCCAGCTTCCTTTGTTTAGTAGCTTGGGACTTGGGGATTTAGGGGATTTATTATTTGTTTTTCTTTTTTTCTTGTTTTGTTCTTTTATTTTTGAAGTGGCAGAGCATAGACATCTAACACTTTTCAGGTAACTTTGTCAAACTGGGCAAACTGTTTGTGTTGGTCCAGGATGGCAAGCTTGCGCTGTATGCACGTAGCAAGATGTTTTAAGTTGCACCCTGAATTCTCTTTGCTTTTCCTTTTTTTTTTTGATAGTTTAGTCATTTTTTTCTCTTATCAGCTATCTTAATGCCACAATACTTCTCATTTTTGAGAAGTAACCACCAATTTTATTACTCTCACAAACTTTATTATTGAAGTAGTGAGAAAGCAGAACCATAAAGCCATTTAATGTGGATTTGATAAATACCACTGTCTTCTTTTAATAATTTCAATATTCAGTAGTGGGATAATTATATTTAATTTAATTTTATTTTTTTTAAATGAGTGTTCTCTTGCTTTGCTAAAGTTTATAGCAATTTTAAGGCAGGTAAAATTTAAGGTTCTAAATAATTCTGTAATTATGCACTTGAATAATCAATACTTGATAAATATTTTAATGATTAAGATATTAAAAATGAAAATTTTACTTGAAATTTCATGGCTTTGACATGTTTCTGAGTGAAACATAAATTGTTGTAGACAAGGGTTTAGCAACTATTTAGAACTTCTGTTCTTCTGTTACAGGGACCCTGGAAACATCAAAGCTGGATTAGAACATCTGGTAAGTTTTAATTTTCTCTTGAACATTTGCATCATCTTTGATATCTGCATTCCAAATGAACACTTTTGAATGAGCTTTGAATACCTTGAATTGAGAAAGTCAACCATTTCCCAGAGGGTCAGCTTACTGTTATAATGTGAAGGCACTTACATTTTCATTTATCTTACCATTTCAAGGGAATTTTAATTTTTTTAAATTACTTTTTTTGATGTAGAGATGAAATAAAATGGACTACAATCCTTGGATTGATGATTGCCTTAATTATAAACAAAAATTGTTTGGTGTAGGATTTTTGGCATATCCTGATCTGAAAACAACAAACTTGTGATAAAAAAAAAAAAAAGGAAAACACACACACAATCAAATATTGCATGCATAAATATGGTATGTTTTAGTAATTTGAAGTCTTTGAAAGAAGTGCACAGCTTTGTTTTTTCTGTTGTCTTTGCTTTATGAATAATGTATTAACTTAAATTCCATTCAGTGCTGCAGTATAAAATAATAATTGAGATGCAAAATATTTTTGGTTTAAGTAAACATATTCAAACCACAAGTGATGGCAAGACATACTTAGCATTAAAAACTAATCAGTTGATCAAAACTGGAAAAAAAAACAATATTGTCACAAGTCTGAAGCTCGTTGAGCTTAGACTGTTAGTATCAGCAATCATCTGAACATTAAGTAGTTCATCTAAACAGATTATTAAATCCCATTAAATCAAAATATTCACTATTAATGGCACGTATATTTCAATACCTCAGGAGAAGTGTTGAAATTCGTGTTTAATTTTTCATACAATATCTAAATAATATATACTGTTCTATACTGCTATTAAAATAAAATCTTATTGCAGTGTATTGCACAAGCATTTGAAAAACATTGCTTTTCTGTTGTTGCTTCCCATTTTGGGAATCACTTGGGAAATATGATTTGTAGGCGCTTGTATACCAATATCTTCTTGGAGTAACAGCAGGATGAAAACGATGTATATTCGGGCACAGTTGTCAGCAGTTTCCCTTTTATAATGGTGGCATATTAAATGTTCCATTGCAAACTAGTATTTTGAATCTCTAAGTGGAATAAATAGCAGAATGTTATGAATAGTTCTAAGAGCAGTCTTAAAATTAATCTTGTTTGCTAGTTTCATAGGTAGCTTGCATGCTAGTTGAATCTCTTAAATAAATTTTTTAAATGTTTCATTCCTCTGCTGGTGTCAGGTTGTTGTAATCTGATGGGTTCAGAGAATTTTTCTAATGCATTATAAAGATGCTGTAGTCTTGACAGATGACCATGACTGGTACTTTTTCTAAATTGGGAGTGCTGCAGTAGCTGAAGCTGCAGGTCTGATTTATAATGTCACCTCGAACCAGCAGGTTCAGAAGGAAGAGGCTCTATGGTTTTCCAGTAGCCTGGGCAGGGGATGGTGGACCAGGAAAATGTTCACTCGTGTTCAGAGCTTCTCTGGGATTTGGGGGGAAATGTACTGGGAAGAAGCTCTGCAGAGTAATGAAACCTGAAGTTCTTTGACATGGTAACTCACTGTGTGTTTGAATAATTTCATCTTCATGAAATACATTAGCTGCTTTGTATTTCTGTGAAAGATCTTTCAAAAACCTCCAGGTCCTTGAGACTTTTTTTTCCTTTTCCTTGTGATCTCAGAAAATCTGTCCTGGGAACGGGTGCTCAAGGAAATTAACAGTTTCCCAAGATACCCACAGATGGGAGAATTCATACTGGAAACTTTTATATCTCAGCGTTATGTCAGACAAGTTCACAAAGACCCTTTAAGCTCCAGTAAATTATAGGGATATTCCTCAGAAGAATTAAGCCATGATTGCTCTTGTTCTTCCGCTTTAAATTACTGCATGTCCAAATACCTGGAAAGAACTGGTTTTCCTCCCATTTCTCCAAAGTTGACAATGAGAAGAGTTTTCATATTGATTGGGCAATCTGCTATTTAATCCTTTATTTAAAATGGGATGTGTGTTCTCGTATTTATGGTTTATGGACACCTTTCACTCGACTGCAGCCAGTTATGCTGCCTATGTGTGCTTCAGGAGCAGCAGCAGTTCTGGTACCTAGCATCTCGCTGCACACATGACTGGTTTTCAAAAAATTGGCGGACATTTTACAAATTGTTATTTGGGAATACTTTCAGTGTAAAAACAAACACTTTCATAAAAAGCTAGTTTCTTTGTAGACCGGAGAACTTCACAGCAGGTTCATGTGGCTGTTCCTGTGTCGGTGCGTAAGGATGGGCAGGGCCCCCTGCCCCCAGCTCAGGCTGCCCAAATCCCCCCAGCCTGGCGTTGGGTGCTGCAGGTTCGGGGCAGCCCCGGCTCCTCGGGGCAGCCTGCGCCAGGACCTCGGCTCCCCGGTGGAGGATTCCTTCTGAGCACACCCTCCTGGGGGGGCTGCCCTGGGGGCTGCTACCAGGGGAAGGGTTGTCCTGTGGGGCTGCCTGAGCGTGCCTGGGGCGCAGCTGCTCTCCCTGGTGACTGCCAAGAGCTAAGTCTGCTCGGAACCATTTTATTTTATTTTATTTTATTTTACACTAGCTAAGAAAAAGAACTGCAAAGTTCTAAATACGGGAGAATTGGTCTTGTATTCCAAAAACTTAGGTTGTTGCTTGCTGAATTATATTTCAAATATATATATTATATAATTCCTTTTTATAGTAGCAAATTTTAACAAACTGTAGAAGCCTTGGAGTAGAAGGTTAACTGTTTGCAGCTCAGAGTAGGTCCGGCTTTCTGTTAGTAGCTCAACTAAAAATGAACGGTGGAGCCATAGTGCGGTTTCTTCAGCAGAGGGATCTTATTTGTGTCTTTTGTATAAGATTTCAAGGCAATAACCTGCTTGTCCTTGTGGTCAAGCAGCAGAGTCTGTCCATTTGAAATGATGGAGAGCAGCCTGTCATTAATAGCTTGTTTAGCCCATCAGCGGTCTGCGAGAATATAGTTATTGTCTGCCAGCCGTGCAGGCGCTGCGTGGCCGCGCGTTAATCAATAACCACCAGCAGGCGCGGGTGCAGCTCCGGCCAAGCCCCGGCCGTCGCATTACCACGCGAAGCTCTGCCCGTGGAGCTGCTGCAGGTCACCGATGACACGATCGGCTGGGTGACGTGACACAGGCGGTGTATGGGAAGGTCAGGAATTCATAACCAGCGCTGGTTAACCCCATCCAGTGGCTCTTTATGCAAATGTTTCTACCAAAGATCTCTTAAAAGACAAACAAACAACAAAGGAACCTTTATCCAGGAGGTGTTAATAACTACTCACTAGGTTTCACTATATTTTTGTTTCCTTGGAGCTCGGTTTCAGCAGTTCACTCTTTACTGATTGTCACTGGCCTAGTTTCAGAGTTGCGGTGATGACGGATGAATATCCCAACATGACTGCTGGGTAGCAGTGGCTAATAGAATTGTTGGCTTTCTAACGAGCTATAAAACCAAGCAGCCAACTATTAGGGTTCACAAACAATTAATTAACACTCGTAATAAGAGTAATTATGTTTATCTTAGTATCCTGGCAAAATTCCACGCTGGTCAATTATGTTCTGCAAGCCTGAGTTCTCCCTCATTGCAGACGTGTCGGGCTGACTGGATGCTGGTTTTCCTATTGAAATCAAATTTAATTTAAAAGAAGATTTTTCAGTAAACATTAAAAAATGCATTTCTTTCTCATATACTTTTTCATAAAGTGCTGATCATCAAAGTCTGAAGAAAAGTTCTCATTGGAAAACCACCCTGGTGTTCCTGGGGAGCTGTAATTTTCATGCCCCGTGGATGGATTTTCATGGATTTTTTTGCGTCGAGGCCGTAATGTTATTAGCTAGCATGGGGTTGCAGCATTGCATTCTCTGAAGATGCAAGTGCGTAACGGC